>NC_052156.1:132533381-133751965 GCF_902713615.1 Scyliorhinus canicula
CCCCCAATGCCTCGGTACCCAAATGCCGGTACTCTCCTCCCCCCCCAAATGCCGGTACTCTCCTCCCCCCCCCCCCCCCAAATGCCGGTACTCTCCTCCCCCCCCCCCCCCCCCCCCCAAACGCCGGTACTCTCCTCCCCACCCCCGCCATCAACCTACGCGCCACTTCAGCAGCGGGTGAAACTGACGCGTATAGCGTCAGTCCGCTGCTGGCCCTTTCGGGAACGGAGATTTAGGGCTTAAAAGAAGGCCCCGACGCCGGAGTCATCGGCGCCGCTTTTGCCCGCCGGTAATGGGCGTCACGCAGGTCTTCAGAGAATTTCGCCCCAGGTACACGTATGTCAGGACCAGAGAATGACGATGACCTGGAGAATATGGTGACTGGCCTGTTAATAGGACCCCCCTTAATGACCCATTTGCATCCTCCTGTTGGCGTGGGGAGCGAACCCCAATCCCTTTCCCCCCCACCACACTGAAATTTCCACTGTATCAGGAATTCCACCAACGGAGCATCCAGTCCATAATCTCCCAAATGGAGAATTCCGTCCAGGATCTTCTGTAATAATTCTTACATAACTTCCATTGCACTGCTTTTCAGATATTCTAGCTCATGAGGAACTTCTAAAAAATGCAATAATCTCAAAGGAATTAATGAAAGGTTTGCGTTACCTATCTCTGTTTTGTAATTTGCACTTCTTTTCTTCTGCCACTCTTCTTGTACCTCCTTCATTAATGTCACCAGCCCGGCAAAGCAGAACTCTGTACCGCTGCTCCATTTCTTTCCTCTGAGAAATACTTTTACAGACTCTTCCAGCATGTTCAGCAGTTAGAATGCACATCACTTTAAGAAAGGCAGGCTCGTTTTCACTGGTGTTAACTTCATATGAACCAGTTGAATACAACAGTCATGTAAATGACGACGCCAAGTTTTCATCATCTGCGGGATAATCAAGCATCGATACCCCACGTCCGCTAATAGGCTAAATCCAATTCATAGAATCCCTACAATGCAGAAGAAGGCCTTCCCATTGAGTCTGCACAGACCCTTCGAATGAGCACTCTGCCCATTTATAATTGTCTACCTCACCCTTTCCCAGTAATTCCATTACTTAACCTGCAAATCCATGGACATTTTGGGGCAATTCAGCATGGTAATCCACCTGACATGCACATCTTTGGACTGTGGGTGGAAACTGGAGCACCTGGAGGAAACCCAAGCAGACACGGGGAGAACGTGCAAACTCCACACAATCACCCGAGGCCGGAATTGAACCAGGTCCCTGACACTGTGAGACAGCAGTGCTAACCACTGTGTCACCATGCCACCCATATTTTTAGCCCTTTCTAAGTACAGGGTTCGCTGTTCACAAAGTATAGTTTGAAATTCAGGAATAGTATGAAGCAACATGGATTTTGAATGTAACTTGAAGACCAGCAGACAGAACCAATTTTGTGAAATTACACAGAGGTCGTACTGACCTCTGAGAACTGAGAGAAAACTTTCAAGCCATCAGTTTGTTTGTGATTCAAACTTGTGATTCTGAACATAAAAACATTGTGCTCCTGCCAATTTGTTAAGTTTGCATTTATTTAGGAAGCTATTCCCCTTTTCCTTAGATTACTTTTTTTGCCACATGCAGCATTTCCTGACCATAACTGCAAATGCTGTTCCAGAACCACAGTAATTCACAACACTAAAGATTGATTTGGCGACGTAAATTGGTTTCCTTCTGTTATTGGCACGTAACAAGTGCGCCCTTCCGAAGTTGGTAATTTAATGTGTACCACAGAATACCTCAAAGTTCTGCATAATAATGGACTAAGGTATTCTGTTGCTTTAAGATGCAAAGTATTGAATCAGTGTAAGTAAATATTACCTTGACGTTCCAATTCATTTTCAAGGAATAAAATCTCAATTAAGATCACACATTGTCACATTATGATCCCGGTTTAACACATTGCAGTTGGAAACAAGTAATACAAGGTGGGAAATATGTGTGATTATCTATTATAATATGAATGTTGCAGCTATTGGAAAAATTAGGCTCCCGGCATATATGCTTTTTAAAATCTTTTTCAGTATCTATT
Organism: Scyliorhinus canicula; assembly: GCF_902713615.1. Lineage (NCBI taxonomy): Eukaryota > Metazoa > Chordata > Chondrichthyes > Carcharhiniformes > Scyliorhinidae > Scyliorhinus > Scyliorhinus canicula. The sequence goes on from NC_052156.1 coordinate 132,535,470, forward strand.
GTAATTAAGGCAAAAACACCAGTCATTTGTGTATGTTTTTTAAATATTTAATGTTACTATTTAATAAATCCTTTTTTAATAAGGACACGGGGAGTCCACACCGAGTAAAATAAAGAACTTTGATTTATTTACAACACGGTATATACACTTCCAGATAGATTGCTCCCAGGTGTCTTGTTGGTCAGTGCCTTACTGGCCGACCTTGTACACAATGCTAAATTGAGTTCCCCCGCTCGTCCTCCGCCAGAACCACAGGGAAAATACTCATTTCCACCCATAAGTCCCGTGCAGGATATTATACTTTTGATATGCATTCTATTAAATATTCAATCAAAATTAGTTCTAAATTAACAATTAAATCTATTTGTATTGTATAAACTTTCATTTATTTTACTTCTCTGTTTTCCCCTAAAGCACTCTACCAAGGACAATAATAATAATTACTAATAATAATATTTTATTGTCACAAGTATAAAGTTACTGTGAAAAGCCCCCAGTTGTCACATTCTGGCGCCTGATCGGGTAAGCTGGTTCGGGAATTGAACCCGCGCTACTGGCCTTGTTCTGCATTACAAACCAGCTGCCTAGCCATACAGGTGCAAATTTTGAGGCAGATATCCCTTTTCATGCACAACAAAGAAGGACAATTGGGCAGAGAGTTCATTCTTAACAGAGTTTACATAGTTTTCTGCCCATTTAAGTTGACAACAGATCCCATTACTAGCCTATATGTCTTGTTCTGAAACCTCATTGGAGAGTCCGGACGTCGGGATTTTCCCGATGAGCCTTGGAGGTTTTGCTCGTGTGCAGACTGGGAGCAGGCTGTACATGCGCAGATCAGCATTTTCATGTTTATTTCAGGTCTAATGTGCTTGTACATGAAGAATTGTTGTGAAAAACCTGAGTCAGGTGCCTACAAATACTGTACCACCAAGAAGTGTCCCAGTCAGGGCACAGGGAGAGAGTTTAGGGAGAGATCTCAAATGGAGTGGGGATGGGGAGAGGTCCCAAATTTAGAGACCCAGAGAGGGGACAGGGACAGGAAGAGGCCTCTGTTCATTATTTTTAAAAAGGCTCCTAATAGGGAAAGGGCAGCACGTAGCAGGCATTAACTGAAAAGATCTCAAGGAAAGCCCTGGCAATCAAAGAGAGCTCAGAAGAAGCCCAGAAGATCCAAAAAGGCACTCAAATGTTGGTGACTCTGTGCTGCAGGCCGTTGGAGCAGTAATGTTCTGCCAAGTACAGCAGAAGATCTGAATTTGTGAGTTGGTGATTGGCTGCATACTTGGGAATCCAGGGGAATTGAATCTCAGGAGATAGAAACTGTGCAGGTGGGCGATCATTGACACCATTCGATTTGGAGTAATATTTGGAGAAAATCCCAAGATTAGATATTTGAAGATGAAGACTGGAAATCTTTGTGAAGAAACAGAATTTCAGTGAGATAAGTGGACTCATAATGTTACTAAACTCTGGGAGGGATGTTGAGAAATCCGTGCACTCTCGGCAGAATTCTCCGCTCCCGGGAAAAATCGGGAAGGCTGTCGTGAACTCGGCCGAGATTCATGGCGGCCTCAGAGGCCGCTCCTCTCACCGTATTCACCACCACCCGGGGGGCTAGGAGCGGCGCTCCATTATTCTCGGCCGCCGGGCCTTGACACTTGCGTCAAGGCGGCGCGCCAAGAATGACGCGACGGCGGCACCTATGTGACGTCAGCCGCGCATGCGCAGGTTGGTCGGCTCCAACCCGCGCATGCGCGGCTGACGTCATGACGGCTGACGGCTCAAACCCACGCATGCGCGGTGGACGTCTTCCCCTCCGCTGCCCCGCAAGACGTGGCGGCTTGATCTTGCAGGACGGTGGAGGGGAAAGAGTGCGTCGCTTTGAGACGCCGGCCCGACGATCGGTGGGCACCAATCGCAGGCCAGTCCCCTCCCGAGCACGGCCGCGGTGCTCACTCCCCTCTCCGCCCCCCACAAGCTTCAAACGGGCCTTTGGCGGCCATGTTCACGATGGCAGCGACCAGGTGTGGTTGCCGCCATCATGAAACGGTCGCGAACGGCAGGCCGCTCGGCCCATCCGGGTCGGGGAATCGGCGGTCGCCGTGAAAAACGGCGAGCGCCGATTCTTCAGAGCGGGGGGGGTGGGCAAATCGCGGGGGGCGCCAGGGGGGCATGAAATGAGTCGCCCGGCCCTCCCGCGATTCTCCCACCTGGCATGGGGAGCGGAGAATCGCGCCCTCTATCTTTATTGCATCTCCTATTTATTCTGTAGTGTTATGATCCGGCAGGTGTTAATTACCATGCTAACCAAAACTCAAAGGGAAACTTGGCAAGCTATTGCAACAATTTACAGCTTGGATTTTACTCTGAAAAAATACACGTACTGAAGTCAGGATCCATAAATTCCAGTAACACTTCTGGATATTTGAAATATTAAAACATTTATTAACAAAAGAAAACTTAAACACACAAGATTACATTTGCACACTTAAAAGTTAGTCTGACAGAACATTTCTCCAAAAGATTATTATTTGGTTAGACTCACAAACAAGCACCTCTTTAGGTAACATGCCATAAAGATACTTAATCTATATCAATTTCTATAATATTACCACAGGGCACAATCCATTGTTGTATTAGGAAACATATATCACAGGTCTCCTCTCTTTTCCATACTGAACTGTGGAAATCCAAGTCTTTAAACAAATCCCTGCAGTCTAGGAAAAACAGACACTTCTCTGGGGTAACTGAAAGTTGCACACTTCACTTCTCAGGTTTTCCCGATGTGGAGATGCCGGCGTTAGACTGGGGTGAGTACAGTAAGAAGTCTTGCAACACCAGGTTAAAGTCCAGCAAGTTTGTTTTGAATCACTAGCTTTCGGAGCACAGCAACTTCCTAAGGTGAATGAAGAGATGGGTTCCAGAAACATGTATCCAGACAAAGTCAATGATGCATCATTAACTTTGTCTGCAAGTTTCTGGAACCTACCTCTTCTTTCACCTGAGGAAGGAGCTGGGCTCTGAAAGCGAGTGATTCAAAACTAACCTGATGGACTTTAACCTGGTGTTGTAAGACGACTTACAGGTTTGTCCCAGCATGGCACTCTCGCCAGGACATACTTGTTGGCCACACATCCCCAGCACAGCTTCGAACCTCTCTTTAAATATATTTTCTCTCTTTCACCTTTTTGCAATTGTCCTTATCCTGCTTTGAAATTGACCTTTCCCAGAATATAAACACCTTTTAATGTTCTCCTTATGGGCACTACTTTTGTGTACAATAAAATTAAATAACTTTGCCTTATTTATTATGACCTTTATTGAGTTGTAAATTCCTTCTCATGTGCCTTTGAAATTCAACAACTAAAAATCAAAACCCTCACTTATCTCTGGGTGGCACGGTAGCACAATGGTCAGCACTGTTGCTTCACAGTGCCAGGGACCCAGGTTCGATTCCCGGCTTGGGTCACTGTCTGTGCAGAGTCAGCACATTCTCCCTGTGTCTGCGTGGGTCTCCTCCGGGTGCTCCGGTTCCCTCCCACAAGTCCCGAAAGATGTGCTGTTAGGTAGTTTGGATATTCTGAATTCTCCCTCAGTGTACCCGAACAGGAGTGTGGTGACTAGGGGATTTTCAGAATAACTTCCTTGCAGTGTTAATGTAAGCCTACTTGTGACATTAATAAAGATTATTATCATAATGCAAATTTCTACCCATGCTGTGTTTATTTGAAGAACATCTAACTTGGTCCTATTCACTTCAAGTGCCTGCTTTTCACACCTAGCCATTTTTATGATCTCAATTCCACAAATACATAATTCCCAGTATATCTAAATTAACCACACACTGAGACACACACACATAGCATTTCCACAGACCAACACAATATCCTCAAAAATATTAAAATAAGAACAATTTCATGATCACATGTGACAATTTCAATCACAGTTAGTGTATTAATTCACACATACCTCGAACATTTAACTTGAATGTTAGAATATGAGACAGATGATAAGATAGATATTTTAATTTGATCTTTCTGACCTTGAACAGTGAAGATTTTTTTGTTTGTTCAAAACCTGTGGAATCTTGTGGCTTTATTCCCTGCGCAAGTATCTTGAATCTTAAACTTTTTCTACTATAAACAAAACATTATTGGTCCCTAACTGGTTCTTACCAAAGAATTAAAAGCCTAGCCTAGGATCACAATGATACTTTGTCTGGGCAATCTTTTCACCCAGGTGCATGAAGGAAACAAAATCTGCTCTATAGCATTGTGTCTTACAAATAGTAGTATAGGAGAAGTGGATGTTTTCTGAATAGAAGTGCAAGGATTTAAATTGAAGGATTATACTTATCAGCACAAACTTGGTTTTGTGAAGATCCTGCACCAAATTCTTTCTATGTTCATTAATGCTGCAGATCACTAATTGCCAAGGCTAACAGGTAGAGATAGCTGGCTAGCTCTTGAAATCTCGAACATGTTAGTGGAGAAAATGCATGTGATCCAGCAGGAAGTACAAATTCAGTCCCTCTCCACATTGTAGATAATCACCTTGTCTTAACTCAGCAGCTTAATACTGAACATTTGGCAGTTTTGTTCTGTGAACTGATGACTAATGAGTTAAAACATTAAAAGCTCAAGTCATATCAGACGGTTCTAATCGTAAAAAACGGCGAGCAGCGATTCGTGTCGGGGGGCGGGTGTGGGGGGGGGTAGAATAGCGGGAGGTCGGGAAAAATGTCGGGACGGCCCTCCCGCTATTCTCCGACCCGTCGTGGGGGGCGGAGAATCGCGCCCTGACTGTCTGAAAGACCATGCTACCTAGTCCCACTCCCCTGCCCTATCACCGTATTCTCACATATTCTTTGTTTTCAGATGGAAATCCAACTCCATGTCACAGAATTACAGAATATTTACGGGGCAGAAGGAGGCCGCAAATGCGGAGAGTCGTGAAGGCTGCCGTGAAAGTGGCCGTGTTTCACGGCAGCCTCCGCGCCCCCTCCCGGGACCCGATTCTGCTCCCCGGTCGCCCCGAGGGGCCCCGTGAAGCTCGGCATCGCAGGCTTAGCGAACTACGCTAAGCCCGCGCGCCAAGGTTAACGGTGGCTGACGCAAACGATGACATCAGCCGCGCATGCGCGGATTGGATGGCTCCAATCCGCGCATGCGCGGATGACGTCATCATGCATATGCGTGAAACCCGCGCATGCGCGGGCCGTTATGCCCCTCAGCCGCCCCGCAGACTGATCCAGCGGGGCAGCGGAGGAACAATGAGTGCGCAGGGTTTGGACCCGCTGCCCGCGATCGGTACCCACCGATCGCGGGCCCATGGCACCTTTGGCACGGCCGTGGTGCGGCCGTGCCAATCAGTGGCATGGTTCTCCAGAACGGCACTTTGCGGCCGTTTTCACGAACTGTGAGAGCAGGTGTGTTGGAGTTCGTGAAAACGGCCGTAAAGGCCTGGGAAATCGGCCCATTGGCTAGGGGAGAATCGCTGCTCGCCGTAAAAAACGGCGAGCAGCGATTCGTGTCGGGGGGCGGGTGTGGGGGGGGGGGTAGAATAGCGGGAGGTCGGGAAAAATGTCGGGACGGCCCTCCCGCTATTCTCCGACCCGTCGTGGGGGGCGGAGAATCGCGCCCTGACTGTCTGAAAGACCATGCTACCTAGTCCCACTCCCCTGCCCTATCACCGTATTCTCACATATTCTTTGTTTTCAGATGGAAATCCAACTCCATTTTGAATACTTCAATTGAAGCTGCCTCCAGCACCCTCGCAGAACATTGTTCCAGACTCCAACTACCCTTTGGGTGAAAAAATATTTCCTCACATCACTTTTACTCCTTTTACAAATTATTTTTATTCTTTGCCCTCTCGTTTTTGATGCTTCCTTGAGCAGGACGAATTTCTCATTATTTACCCTGTCCATGCCCCTCAGGATCTTGTATGCCTCCAACAAGTCTCCACTCAGCCTTATTTTCTCCAAGGAACACAGGTCCAACCTCTCTAAACTATCCTCATAGCTACATACAGTTCTTAATCCTTGCAATCATGCTTCTGAATCTCCTCTGTACTCTTTACAATGCCTTCACATCCTTCCTCAAGTATGGCACCATGAACTGGACATAGTCCTCCAGATGAGGCCTAACTAGTGTCTTAGTTCAACATGACCTCCTTACTTTTGTACTCTATGCCCTTATTAATAAAGCCGAAGATACTTTATGCTTCATTAACTGCTCTCTCAACATGCCCTGCCATCTTCAATGACTTACGTACATATACACCGAGGTCCCTCTGTTCCTAAACCTCTGTTAGAGTTTCTCCTTTTATTTTATACTGTCTGTGGTAGTATGACTAGGGGTATTACAGTACCTGGGAGTGTGAGCTGCCCATTGGCCCAGGTATCGTATGCCTCTTATCCCTATTGCCTAAGAGGAAGGTAGCTCCACCTTCGAGGCGGGGTATAAGAACCCGTGTTCCCCGGCATTCAGCCATTTTCCTGTACGTCTGCTGCCGGGCTCACTTCTTGCTAATTAAAGCCTTTTGTTTCGGACTTCACCTATGTTTTGTGTCCATTGATTGTGCATCACTGTCTTTCCATATTCTTCCTGAATGGCAGTTTAAACTCTGAAGTTGGAAGCAACATTACAGGCTGTATGTTGTCACAACCCCCAGGAGGACCATGGGGGAACCATCATTGACCTCCCCATGGGACTCGTGGAGTACGTGCTTTCCTTGCAGGGGGTGGAGGCTAACCACCTGGAGCCTGTTATGAGCTAACATAAAAGCAGGCCTAAAACAGAGGCTGGTGTGATTAGTCCTCCCAGCTAGTGTTGTACTGGGAGCGAAATGCTGTGTTATGCAGACTTTTGTAAATAATGTAAATAAACCGATGTTTGTTTACCACCAATCTCCTCTGAATCATTAAACATGGAGTAGGATAGGTGAAGGGCAGATCCACTCAATCGTAGTGGAAGGTCACACATACCATTCCCAACAGCTGGAAAACTGACTGGAAAGAGCCATCCGTACTAGCCACCTCAACTGCACTCGGGGTAGCAAGTTTCACATTGTATGACTGTATCCACCATCACATCCCCACCCCAAAACATCATTGTATTTACTTCAATAGCATTTTGGGTACATTTTACCGTTAAATACACAAGCACTGAATCCCCCACAATACTGAAGTTGTACTATTTCCTACATCGCAGTGTACAACATTGGTGCAGTTGTGATTGGAGATTAGCTTAGAGTGTTGTGTTATTCTCTCTGCTTGGTCTGTGTTTTTTTCTCTCTGTCCTTGCTTCCCACGCCCTCTTGCCACCTTGTTATGCTAACAACTGGTAGCTCCTGCAGCTGTGATTAGCTCTCTGATACCATTGCAAGCCTCTGCAACAGTGGTGCCTGTTAGAGTCCACATCCTCAGGATAGTTCCAGCCATTTGGGAAATGGGAATTTTCATGCTGGATCCTCACTGATCACATATAAAGGAAAAGAGAAATGTATTCAAACCCCAGTCTTCAGCAAAATTCAAAAGTGGGAAGGCAAAGAGGAATTTAAAACACTTTCAGTATAATCCTCCCAAATTTGTTATTTGGCTCAAACTATCTTCACTTTCACCGTATCAGTTTTTCAGCGCCTATGAAGTAAGCATTTGTCAATTGACAGCTTTCTTATTGTCGCATTTTGATATTTCCATCAAAATATGCCATACTTTGTTCTATGAATTGGAACTCTCAGTGCTTCCATGGAGGGAAGTGCTCCAATCATTGGACTTCTATATTCCACATTGTTATTTTCAATCACTGGTAAATTGGGTCAGAGCAGTCAGAGCACAGGTTAGACACACTGATCTCCTATTGTCCATTCTGCTTTCTTTTCCAGCAGAGCCTAGAGGCAGGAAGGCCACCATATAACATTTACTGAATTATTGCTAAACATCTTTACCATTCTTCATCTCTTTTTCTTAGCTTCTCTACATTTTTCCTTTTTTTACTAATTAATATCAAAAATATCCATGCATGGGAAGTATTTGTTATTGCAACATAGCTAACAATAATTCTCCCTTAATTATATAAACCTAAAAGTGACTATTGACAAAATGAATGGACAACACTTTAGCACGTTTGCAAATATATTCCCCCCTTTCGGTCGTCTCTTCCCAACTAATTGTGAAATCAAACACCTTAATATTGTTTGATTTTTGCATGTTTATATTCCCAACATTAATCATATTAATTTGTATTTTCTTTGTCCACGCTCTACTTTTTATATCTACATAATCCCTCTTCAGTCTTTCAACCTTGCGGCCCTTTCATCTAATGTCGAATTTTCAGGTGCAGTTGGGTTGGATCATGGGGGCGGGCAGTTGATTGGCTAGGCTGGCAGTTTGCGGGGATGTATGATGTTGACGGGGGGTGGGTGGGAGTTGTCAGTTGAGCAGTTGCCCAGGTGTTAGACCAGGTTTTAATTGGCCTAACATTTCCTCGGAAACAAGGAAGTACTGTGGAACTGTCCGAGGAGGACTCTAATTCTAGCTTAGAATCACAGACTTTCATGGAGGTCCTGGGGAAAAGGCCCATTGGAAGTTTAAACTTCTGAGACAATTTGCACAAAGGTTTGCACATCAGGACTTGCACAGAGTCCTGACACATACCTTTTGTCATGCGTCCAATTTCTGGAAATCTGGAAGATTTGGCTCTATAAAACCTATCTGAAGCGTTCACAAGCGTGTTTCTGTTATCAGCATGTTAACTTGAAACAGATTCTCCAGCACAGCCAATCAATTCTTACTTGGCACACAATCTTCCTGCATAGTAAATTAAAGGATCCAAACAAACCCACTTCAAAATCTGTAAGATATCAAAGTGCAAATAATTTCTAAATTATCCTAGACCAACTTATTTCTTATCATTCTAGGTTGCTTACAATTTCATATTATTGATGTAGTAAAGTTAATAATTTATTCATATTAAATTGACCCTTGCTAAAGTTCAAATGCTTCACTCTATTTCGAATTTCATGTTTCAAAATTATTAAGTGGGTTTCCCACTTAATCTCATTGCCATCTAAATTTTCACCTAGAAATTTACATAAATCAAAGTAAATTAACACTAACCTTATCATATTCTCAGCCAAGCTGCTGCATGAATGCTTTATCTGCACATCATTCTGGATAGAACGATGTTTTATTAATGAACAACAGCAGTACATGTAAAGTTTAGAGGAAAAATTATTTAATATTCAACCCTTAAGTACCAAACATCCTTTGCAGCCATCTATCATCTAAAACTTTGTTTTCTTCCTCTGCTTTAACAGAGGAATACAGAAGTGTTACCGTGCCAAAGGAGGCCATTCAGCCCATCGTGTCTACTGGCTCGTCAAATGAACAATTCAGTTTGTGTCATTCTCCCACTTTCTCCCTGTAACCCTGCACACTCTTGCTTTTTAAGATAACTGTCCAATTATCTTTTGAAGGCTTCAGTTGAACCTGTCTCCACCGCCCTCTCAGGCAATGTATTCCACACCTTAACAATTTGCGGAGTGAACAAGATTTTCCTCACTTCACTTTTGCTTCTTTTACCAAGTACTTTAAATCTATGCCCTCTCATTCATGGTCCTTTCATTAGTGGGAACAGTCTTTCCCTCAATCCCCTGCCCAGACCTCTCATGGGCCGGGATTCTCCCCTACCCGGCAGGGCGGGGGTTCTGACCTGTTGGAGTGGCGTGAACCACTCCGGCGTCGGGCCTCCCCAAAGGTGCAGAAGTCTCCGCAACTTTAGGGGCCAAGCCCTCACATTGAGGGGCTAGGCCCGCGCCGGAGTGGTTCCCGTTCCGCCAGCTGGGGTGAACGGCCTTTGGCGCCACGCCAGCCCGGGCTGAAAGGACTTCGCCGGCCGGCGTAAGTCCGCGCATGCACCAGAGCGTCATTCCGGTGCATGCGCAGGGGAGGGGGTCTCTTCCGAATCTCGGGTGGCGGAGAATTCGGGGCACGGCGGGGGCGGGATTGATGCCAACCCCGGGCGATTCACCAACCCGGCGGGGTGTCAGAGAATCCGGCCCCTGTCGGCGGGCCCCCCGCGGTGATTCTCCGGCCCACAATGGGCCAAAGGCCCGCCGCCGAAAAGCCTCTCCCGCCGGCGGGAATCAAAACGCCTACCTGACCGGCAGGATTGGCGGCACGGGCATGCGCCGGGGTCTTGGGGGGGGGGGGGGGGGGCACGGGCGATCTGACCCCGGGGGGTGCCCCCACAGTGGCCTGGCCCGCGATCGGGGCCCACCGATCGGCGGGCGGGCCTGTGCCGTAGGGGCACTCTTTTCCTTCCGCCTTCGCCATGGTCTTCAATGTCTTCACATTCTTGCCAAAACAGTACTCCAGCTGTGGCTAAACTAGTGACCTATACAAGTTCAAGATACTGTAACCTCCTTTCTGTTATACTCTATGTCCACATTAATAAAGCCTAAAATATCATATGCTTTATTAACTGCTCTTTCAATCTATCCTTCAAACTTCAATGACTTATGCACACATGCACCCAGGCCCATCTACCCCAGCACCCCTTTCAGAATTACACCCTTCATTTTGTATGTCTCTCCATGCTCTTCCTACCAAAATGAATTACTTCACATTTCTCTGCATTGAACTTCCTCTTCTACTTGTTTTTAATTAACCCACATTTGCTCATCTGACTGTCAGTCTTGTCCGGAATTATTCTTCCTGGAAGTTTCCTATAATAACTCATAAGGAAGCTGCCGTTAACGAAGATGAATTTATTTACAAATTTACATTTACATGCCTAGCGCAGCATCTCACTCCCAGTGCAGACCTCGCTGGGAGGATAGGCCTGACGAGGCCCTGTGTTGAACCTGCTTTTATCCCTTACCTTAACAAGCCCAAGGTTGGTGTCCGCTCTCTACCTGGGATCTCGTACATCATGAGATCCCACGGAGTAGTTTCCCCGTGATCCCCGTGGGGGATATAACATTTCCCTACCACCAAAGGTAAACTAACTAACTGGCTTGTATTTGCTGGGCTTATCTTTACACCCTTGATTGAACAAAGGTGCAACCTTTGCAATTCATCAGTACTCAAGCACCACTCGTGAGTCTAATGAAGATCGAAGCACTATGGCCAATGCCTCTGCAATTTCCAATCTAACTTCAAGGAAGAAGAACAATACAGTACAGTACGGCACAGGGACAGACTCTTTGGCCCTCCAAGCCTGCGCCAATCATGATGACTGTCGGCACTTCTGGGTCCTTTTGCCCATCCTATTTATGTATTCGTCAAGATGCCTCTTAAACTTTGCTATAATATCTGCTTCCACCATCTCCCCCTGCAGCGCGTTCCAGGGACTCACCACCCTCAGTATCCTCAGGTGCATCTCAAACAGGTGCCTCATCCTCTTTAAGCACAAATAGCCTCCTTCTCATGTCTGAATTTCCTCCTCTTTCATCATGGCCTGGGTAGAATCTTCTTCCTTGGTAAAGATAGGTGCAAACCTGTGGTAATCACCACTGTTGTATATATTAGGAGGTGTGGTAAGGCCCTATACTACAGGTACGGGGATAGTCCCTGCCCACTGGCTCCGCCCAGTAGGCGGAGTATAAATATGTATGCTCCCCGTACAGCAGCCATTTCGCCAGCTGCTGTAGGAGGCCACACACCTTAGTGTAATAAAACCTCAGTTGTATTCAACTCTCGTCTTTGTGCAATTGATCGTGCATCAAAACCATTCATTGAATACCTGAACTATGCCCTCTGCTTCCATGTGCAAATCCCCTTTTTTGACCCCTTGTTGGCCTTACTGCTCCTTTTAGCAGCCTTTTGCTATTTATATACCTATGGAAGACTTTGAGATTCCCTTTTATGTTGGCTGCCATTCTCTTTTCATGCTCCCTCCTTGTTTCTCTTATTGGCTTCAATGACTACCATCCGGTGGCCTTGACATCTATCATTATGAAGTGCTTCAAGAGGTTGGTCATAAGACACATCAATTCCATACTTCCAGATTGCCCTGACCCATAGACAACAATCAGTAAGAATAAACAACACATCCTCCACGATAATCCTCAAACCGGGGCCCCGCAAGGCTGCGTATTTCACCCCCTATTGTACTCCCTATACACACGTGACTGTGACAAAACTTGGCTCCAACTCCATCTGTAAGTTTGTTGATGACACGACCTTAGTGGGTCAGATCACGAACAACGATGAGTCAGAGAACAGGAGGGAGATAGAACCTAATGACAACAATCTCTCCCTCAATGTCAGCAAAACTAAAGAGCTGGTCAATGTCTTCAGGAAGCAAAGTATCGTGCATCAATGGTGTCAAGGTGGAGATGGTTGGCAGCTTCAAATTCAGAGGTGTGCGCATCACCAACAATCTGTCTTGGTCCACCTACGTTGACGCTATTTTTAGACTAAGCCCCCTAGTTTTAGAAACTCCAACCAGTGAAAGTGTTTATTTTTATCTACCCTGTCTGGTTAATATCTTGAATACTTTGATCATATCACCCCTTAACCTTCTAAATTCTAACTAAAGCAGGAAATTTGAGTAGTCTCTCCTCGTAACTCGCCCCTGTAATCCAGATATCACTTTTGTAAACCTACGCTGCACTCACTCCAGGGCCAAATATCTTTCCTAAAGTGTGGTGCCCAGAACTGCTCACAGTACACCAAGTAGGGTCTAACCAAGGTTTTGTATTGTTGCAGTATAACCCCTGTGTCTTTTTGTTCCAGTCCTCCAGAGATAAAGGCGAGCATTCCATTAGCCTTTTTAATTATTTTCTGCACTTCTTCATGCTATTTTAAGGACCTATGCATCTAAATCCCCAAATCTCTTTGGGCATCCATTGTATCTAACTTCTTTCCATTTAGAAAGTATTCTGCTCTTATCCTTCTTTGATCCAAAATGTATAACCTCACATTTGCTCACATTAAATTCTATCTGCCACAACTTTGCCTGTTCACCTAATCTGTCAATATTTCCTTGCAATTTTATGCTACGATCGAGGCTGTCTACAATGCCACCTAACTTTGAATCATCCACATTTGGATATATGAATTTGGATGCCATCATCCAAGTCATTAATGGATAATTTAGGCCACAACACAGATCCCTGTGATACAGCACTAGTCACATCCTTCCAATTAGAGTAATTACCCATTATCCCCACTCTCTGTCACCTGCTACTCAAACAGTTTCCCAACCATGTCAATAATCTACCCTCAACTCTGTGGGCTTCCACCTCAGTTAACAGTCTCTTGTATGGGTCTTTATCAAATGCCTGATGGAAGTCCATATAAGTAACATACATAGACATTCCCTTGTCTACTAGCTTAGTCACCTCTTCAAAAAATTCAATAAGATTAGTCAGGCATGACCTTCCCTTCACAAATCCATGCTGGATCTCTGTGAACGATTACATTTTTTCAAGCTTTTCTGTTACCCCATCGCTGATTATAGACTCAAACAATTTCCCCACCACAGATGTTAGGCTAACTGGTCTGTAATTCCCTAGTTTCCCCCTTTCACCCATCTTAAAAAGAGTCACGGTATGTGCAATTTTCCAATCCAGAGGGACTACTCCTGAATCTAGGGAACTCTGAAAGATTATAGTTAGGGCATCTACAATGTGCTCCTATACCTAATTTAACACTATCGGATGGAAACTGTAAGGCCCTGGGGATTTGTCACTTTTTAGTTCCCTTAATTTCCTAGTTACTGATACTGTACTTACGTTAAATGTATTAAGTCCCTATCCTCTATCGACAATTCAATTTTTTGGGACTTCCAGGACATTTTCCTCCTTTTCTAAAAAATATTGTAAATACTGAAGCAAGGTAATTGTGAACATGTCTGACTATTATCAATGATGATATCTCCATTTTCAGCTTTTAGTTGGCCTACATTGCTCTTGACCACCCGCTTTCGCTTTATATAACTATAACATTTCTTCTTATTCATTTTTTTCTTTTAAAAAAAAATTAGAGTACCCAATTATTTTTTTTCCAATTAACAGATAATTTAGCATGGCCAATCCACCTAACCTGCACATCTTTGTGTTGTGGGGGTGAAATCCATGCAGACACGAGGAGAGTGTGCAAACAAATATGGCACACCATTCATTCCTTATTTCCAACTGGGAAAAGACCCATTTATGCCTACTTTCTGTTTCTTGTGAGTTAGCCAATCTCTTGGTTGGGCAGCACTGTAGCACAAGTGGATAGCACTGTGGCTTCACAGCGCTAGGGTCCCAGGTTCGATTCCTCGCTGGCTCACTGTCTGTGCGGAGTCTGCACGTTCTCCCCGTGTCTGCGTGGGTTTCCTCTGGGTGTTCCGGTTTCCTCCCACAGTCCAAAGACGTGCAGGTTAGGTGGATTGGCCATGATAAATTGCCCTTAGTGACCAAAAAGGTTAGGAGGGATTATTGGGTTATGGGGATAGGGTGGAAGTGAGTGATTAAGTAGGTCGGTGCAGACTCGATGGGCCGAACGGTCTCCTTCTGCACTGTACGTTCTATGTTATATGTTCTTAACCATGCCAACATGTTACCCCCTACACCATGAGCTTTTATTTTCTTCAATAACCTTTGATGTTACACCTTATCAAATGCCTTCTGGAAATCCAAGTACAGTACATCCACTGCATTCCCTTTATCAACAGCACATGTACTTCTTGAAAGGAATCCAATAAATTGGTTGAACATGATTTTCTTTTCATAAAACCACGTTGACTGCCTGATTACCTTGAACTTTCAAAGTGTGGTGCTCATAAATACTTAATAATATCTTGTAATATTTTACAGATGTTAAGCTAACTGGCCTGTTGTTTCCTGCTGACTGTTTCCCTTCCTTTTTGAATAAAGGAGTTACATTCACTATTTTCCAATGCAATAAAACATTCCCGAATCTGGAGAATTTTGGAAAGGTGAAACAAACACATCAACCATCTCACAAGCCATTTCTTTTGAGACCCTAGGACGAAGTCCATCAGGACCCAAGGACTTGTCAACCCACAGCTCCAACAATTTGCTCAATATCAATTCCCCGGTGATTGAAATTTTTCTGAGCACCTCCCTCCATTCCAATTCCTGACTTAAATCCATTTCATATTTACAGAAAAATACAATGACGAAAAGGCCCTTTGGCCCATCAAGTCTGCACCACGGCATGAGAGGCTCCTGATCTGCCAATCCTAATCCCATTTGCCAGCACTTGGCCCATAGTCTTGAATGTTGATGTGCCAAGTGCTCATTAAGGTACTTTTAAAAGGATGTGAGGCAACCCGTCTCTACTACCCTCCAAGGCAGTGCGTTCCAGACCGTCATCATACTCTGGGGAAAAAAGTTTTTCCTTAAATCCCCCTGAACCTCCCGCCCCTCACCTAGAACTTTTGTCCCCTTGTAACCGACCCTTCAATTAAGGGGTACAGCTGTTCCCTATCCACCCTGTCCATGCCCCTCATAATCTTGTACACCTAGATCAGGTAGCCCCTCAGTCTTCTCTGCTCCAGCAAAAGCAACCCAAGCCTATCCAACCTCTCTTCATAATTAAAATGTTCCATCCTAGGCAACATCCTGGTGAAACGCCTCTGCACTCCCTCCAGTGGAATCAGATCCTCCCTATAATGCAGCGACCAGAACTGCACACAGGACTCCAGCTGTGCCCTCACCAATGTTCTACAAAACTCCAACATGACTTCATTGCTTTTGTAATCTATGCCACGATTGGTAAAGGCAAGTGTACCCAAAGCCTTTTTCACCAGCATATTAACCTGCCCTTCTGCCTTCAGACATCTATTTACAAACATGCCAAGGTTTCTTTGTTCCTCAGGACTTCCTAGTGTGGTGCTATTCATTGAATATTTCCTTGTCAAATTGCTCCTTCCAAAGTGACACTTTTCAGGGTTAAATTCCACCTGCCACTTTTCTGCCCACAGAAATGCCCACATTTCTGGGATGTTACTTATAACCTCTATATTGAAAGCCGGTGCAAGATACCTATTCAATTCATTCGCCACCTCCTTAATTTCCCCGATTGATTCACCAAACTCACATCCAACAGTACCAATGCTTACTTTGGTATCAATAAAAATGCTTGTCTTCTAATTTTTCCCTCCTAATCAATCTTTTAGCCATTCTTCGCTGTGTTTAATATCCTGTCAAATCTTCTGACCTGCCACCCATATTTGCACATTTATATGCTTTTCCTTTAAGTTTGATACTATCTTTGACTTGTTTAGTTAACTACAGATAGGCTTCCCTTGTTAGGATGTATTTACTCTGTGTATCCTGAAATAGCCATTATAATGTCTGCCACTGCATCTCTATTTACGTATCACTCTTAGCCTAATTTGCCAGTTCACTTTAGCTAGCTCTGTTTACATGCCTTCATAATTTACATTATTTAAGTTGAGAAACATATTAGACCCACTCTTCTCTTCTCAAACTGAGTGTAAAATTACCTCATATTATGATCACTGCTACCAAGGGTCATCTTCTCCATGAGGTCACCAACTAATCTTGGAGCCCAATACCAGATCTAGTATGGCCTGCTTTCTGGTTGGCTCCAGGACATGTTGTTCCAAGAAACTAACCAGAAAACCTTCTATGAACTCCTTATCTCGGCTACTTTTGCCTATCTGATCTGTCTGATCTAAATGTAAATTAAAATTCCCTATGATTATCGCCATACCTTTCTGACAAACTCCCATTATCTCTTCCTTTATACTCTGTCCTACCGTACAGCTACTGTTACGGGTCCTGTGCACCACTCCCACAAGTGACTTCTTGGCTTCATAATTTCTCATCTCTACCCAAGTATGTTTTCTAGGCCTTGCTACTGATGGACATGGATTGCTTCAGTATCTCAGGAGTTGCGAATGGTACTGAACATTGTGCAAACATTCCCACTGCTGACCTTATGATGGGGGAAATTTCATTGGTGAAGCGATGAAGATGGTTGGATCTAAGACACTACACTGAGGAACCCCTAGAGCAATATCCCGGGATTGTAGACTTAAGAGCTTCCTGAAAACTTCTAAAGTATATTCAACAATCAATCAGGATATTGGTATGTTTGCTAAAATGCACCAGATGTTTTCATCGTATCAGATAATTTTTAATATTGAATCAATAAATGTTTTAAATGATCAGGTTTCTTTGCTTTCAATTCACGATGAGAGAAAAGTGACATCATGGAGTATCTCAAGAGCTCATAGCTTTTCCTTCTCCCTCTTCCAAAAGCTCTGATTCATGCTGGAGGACTGTTCCATGGACAGCAGCAGCCCTGAGGTACCTCACTAAAGTAGGCCTCCTCCATATATGAATTTAATCCAGAAGCATCAGACCACTCAATTAGCACTGCATCATTTCTAACCCATCTTCCAAATTCACACATTTCAAGACAAGGGAGCTTATTCAACAGGATGTGGATTAAGCCAGCTGAGAAAAGTAATCAATAAACATGTTGTTCTAAAATCACAGTGTGGACGATGGAATGACATTTTTCCACCCAAATTCTATTCACTCCAACACTCCCTGCTGGGTTAGTGGAAGAAAGAAAAATACTGCAGATCCTGGAAATCAGAAATAAAAAGTGAAGTTAAGTATCAGATAAAACAGCATCTGTAGACAAAGAAACTTTGGGCGGGATTCTCCATCCGTTTACAGCAGCGGGATTCTCCGGTCCCAATGCAGTGAATGGGAGATTTGCCTGAGAGGCAAATTCTCCGTCCTCGCTAGCAAAAGAGAATCCCAGCCATAGTTGCTTGGTAACACGGAACTTGAGTACTTCCAAAAAAAGAGACATACTAATTAATCTTTTTTCTTGCACACAACAGCAAAGATGCAAGAATGCCAAATTTCAAAGGTAGCAACAATTTATGCTGCATGAGAGAAAGGATGCTGATTGGTGAGCAGGTTGGCTTTGATCAGTTGAGACGTTGCCATTGCAAATGTACGAGGGAGCTATTGTTCCCCATGCTTTTGTTTGTTAAAAATGTTGCAATGTCTGGACGTATTCCTTTTGCCTGGTGATCCAGGTCCCCACAAATGAATAAATGTAGTTGCAGTGAGCATAAGTGAGATACATTGCAAGCCCAATTATTAATCTTAAATTGGTTGTTCATGTCATTCTTATTACACTTGTTTTTTTTTTAAATTTTTCCAATTAGGAGGCAATTTAGCGTGGCCAATCCACCTATCCTTTTTGGGTTGTGGGTTGAGACACGCGCAGTCATGGGAGAATGTGCAAACTTCTCACGTACAGTGACCCAGAGCTGGGATCGAACCTGGGTCCTCAGTGCCGTGAGGCAGCAGTGCTGAGCACTGCCCCACTGCTTAGCACAATTGTTATTGTCCAACAAATGCTGTCAAATCACAGAATCAGATTTATCATTCGACATTATTGGCACTATTCAACTAAATGGTAACAAAATCACATAGTGAGCGCATTCAGCAGTGTTTTTCCTGGCACTTGCAGCGCTGAGAAACACATGGCTATAAAACGCCACTTGCATTAAATAAAAGGCCTCAGCGGGGAACTCATGGTCAAGGCTGCACATAGTCTTGTTTTCTACACTGACTAATTCAGCTCGCCAGAATTCCTCACTATGAAAAGAGATTGGGACGCCATTTAATTGGATTGTGCCCTGTAAGTATGATTCAGCAACCCTGTTGCGCCCGGCGTGGTTCTGTGCACAACGGGTGAATCGCACGAGAGCCCCAAATCAGGCAGCTGATCGTGTTTCACCCAATTCACTCCATCCAGCGCGATTTGGGCTTCCCGGTGCCTGGGAGTCAACAGCCGTACCTGTGACCTCGCCAGGGCGCCATTTAGGACTGTTCCACACAAATGAGGAGCAGGTGTAACAGCACCTTGGGGGGATCTTGCAGGGCATTAGAGACCCCCAGGTGATCGGGACAGTGCATGGTGGTACTCTGGCACACCCCCTAGCACCCGGGCCTTCTTGTCACTACCATCCTGGCACCCTGGCGGTGCTATCTCTAATTGGCAAGGTCGCCAAGGGGGGTCCTCGACAATGTTGGGGGGTGGAGTCTGAAAGGGCGAGGGGAAGAAAATTACTTTGAAATCTGTTCATTTAGGACAATAGTCAGTTCACATTATCAGTAAAAATGTTGTATTTACCTTCAACTGGTTTGTGGATGTGTCAAGTTTTGTACCTCTGTTTAAGTTATGTGTTTTGTCATGACCTAAGGTTATGAATGCTGAAATCCTTATTTTAAAATGGGTATTAAAGACTGGGCTTTACTATTTACATTAAAATGGCCTTTTACCTATCAGAAATAGCTGATTTCCTTCAGCTGCCGATCAAAATGGCACCCCGATCAACAAGCAACCATTCCTGCTGGTGAGCTCAGCAGGAAATGACTCAAATGCAGCCTCGCCTTCCCCCCCCCCCCCCCCCCCCCCCCCCCCAACAGCAAAGTGCCGTTGAATGGCAGAGTGTTTCTCGGCACTGCAGCCACTGAGAAACACTCCGCTAAATGCGCCCAAAAGCGGACTTCAACATTTGACTGCTGAATCGTACCATATGTTCTGAGGTTTGCACACGTGGGTTAGTTGAGAACAGTCAGTACTCTGCAGCGACTGGTTCACGGATGTACTGTTCGACAGCACTGTCTGTCATTGGGACGTACGGCTAATGTACCTGGCATTACACCGGTGCTAAAACTCAAATACCACATTACATATTAGTGTGGTAGGCAGAATGTAGTTTTAGTTTGATGGAAGCATTCTGCTAATTGAAAACACCACTCGTGTTGCTACTCCATAGTAGACTTTGGTGGTAACTTGAGGTAGACTAGGCATTTTTCAGTCCCGTTCGTGGTGGTCTTGGACACTTTCGTGGGGATTGTCATGTTATAGTGACTTTTGTTCGGGCAGGTCTGGGTAATCATGCTTTGCAACGGGTCCAGTGGATACGAATTTGGATCTGTCCTCAAGAGCTGTATACATTTTGTCTATTTAGACATGCACATTAAGAATGACTATTCCAATCCCTTCATTATGGTATTTATATCTGGGTTGGCGTTGAGGCCTCGCAACACCGCCAGATATTTATGCTGAATATGAAACTCAGACGAATCATTGGGTATTCAGTCACAGGACCTCTCTGATGAAAGGCCATTGACCTGATACATTAGGCTGGGTTTTGTTGTTTCTGTACCCTCAGTTAAAAAGTCAGGGGAAGCATGTCCCCTATTTCAATGTCTGATCTGCAGTAATATAGTACTGGAGCAAGTCTCACCTTAGAGAGCTGCTGGTCCCGGTAAATCAGTGGTTGGAGGTCCCAGTGTGATGTGGAAAGGGGTGGTGGGGGACCGGGTTTAAGAGGCTGTGGGAGAGTTAAAGGAAGATGACTGTGGGGCAGGGATGCCTCCAAAGGGCCCTGGGGACCCTCCGAAGAGCTCCCCCATCCCCTATCTTTTGCCCAACACCAGCCTGCGGATCCAAGGCTGCCAGGCTCCTGCATTGTTTGGGCCAAATCCCTGCTGCAAGTAAAATACTGGCACGGGCAGAATAAGGCCCTTAGGTTCCCAATAATTAGACACTTAGAGGCTTCCATAGGTCAAAGGGTGAGTGGGATGCCCAAAACCTCCCCGACCCCATTTAATTTTGGACAGATCAGGGGAAAGATTGGTAAGTGGGGGAATTTACGTGACCGCCATTTTTAAACAAAGAAAGAACAAAGAAAATTTACAGCACAGGAACAGGCCCTTCGGCCCTCCAAGCCTGCACCGATCCAGATCCTCTATCTAAAACTGTCGCCTATTTTCTAAGGATCTGTATCCCTCTGCTCCCTGCCCATTCATGTATCTGTCCTAGATACATCTTAAATCACGCTATCGTGCCCGCCTCTACCACCTCCGCCGGCAATGTGTTCCAGGCACTCACCACCCTCTGCGTAAAGAACTTTCCACGCATATCTCCCTTAAAATTTTCCCCTCTCACCTTGACTCGTGACCCTAGTAATTGAGTCCCCCACTCTGGGAAAAAGCATCTTGCTATCCACCCTGTCTATACCTCTCATGATTTTGTAGACCTCAATGAGGTCCCCCCTCAACCTCCGTCTTTCTAATGAAAATAATCCTAATCTACTCAACCTCTCTTCATAGCTAGCACCCTCCATAGCAGGCAACATCCTGGTGAATCTCCTCTACACCTTCTCCAACGCATCCACATCCTTTTGGTAATGTGGTGACCAGAACTGTACGCAGTATTCAAAATGTGGCCTAACCAAAGTCCTATACAACTCTTGTACTCAGCTTCCGGTTCCGGCGATGCGGAGCTAAGCCGCACGTTCGGCAGCTCCCGCTAAAAACGGATTTTGGGGCTCTTTTCAGGGCCCCCAATGGAACTTCTTCGACGAATCCCGACGTGGGAAGGGGTCTGGAGTAGATCCCTAGGGTCCTATGGTCCGGACCAGGAGTGGGGTGAGCAGTGGAAGTGCCCCTGGAAAAGCGGGGGAAGGGAAACAAAATGGCGGCCGGCGGAGCCCTCGAGGAGCTGAGACAGTGGGCGCAGGAGCAGCAGGAGACTCTGCTGCGCTGCTTCCAGGAGCTTAAGGTGGAGCTGCTGGAGTCGCTAAAGGCTACCACCAGAGAGTTGATGGAGACTCAGACAGCCCAGGGGGCCGTGATCCGGGAGCTGCAGCAGCAGGCCTCTGAAAGGGAGGATGAGGCCATGGCCATCGCTGGGGAGGTGGAGATGCACGAGGTGCTCCATAAAAAGTGGCAGGAGCTGTTTGAGGAGCTGGACAACCGGTCGAGGTGGAAGAATTTGCGGATCCTGGGCCTCACGGAGGGGCTGGAGGGGTCAGACCTGGCGGCCTATGTGGTCATTATGCTGAACTCGTTGATGGGAGCTGGGTCCTTCCAGGGGCCCCTGGAGTTGGAGGAGGCCCACAGAATTCTGGCTAGGAGGCCCAAGCCGAATGAGCTGCCGCGGGCGGTGTTGGTGCGGTTTCACCGGTTCGTTGATCGAGAGTGCGTGCTCCGGTGGGCCAAGAAGGAGCGGAGCAGCAAGTGGGAGAACACGGAGGTGCGGATCTTCCAGGACTGGAGTGCGGAGGTGGCTAAGCGGAGGGTCGGATTCAACCGGACGAAGGCGGTGCTCCACAGACGGAGCGTGAAGTTTGGCATGTTGCAGCCGGCGCGTCTGTGGGTCACCTACAAGGACCGGCACCATTATTTTGAATCCCCGGAGGAGGCATGGGCCTTTGTGCAGGCCGAGAAACTGGACTCAAACTGAGGGTCAAAGATGGGGGTTTTTGTATGATAATGTAATTGTGTTTAATTTTTGCTCTGGAGGGGGGGTTCTCTGTTCAATGCAAGATGTGTGTTGGCTTTAGGGTGGGTGCGGCGATGTCGTTATATCTTTTTGTATGGGTCTGGTGGACGGGTTCGGGCAGGGAGGTAAACTGGGAGTGCGGGGAGCTGGTGGTGGGGACTGGCAATGGGAGTTGACCTAGAGGAGGCGGGGTTGGGCAGGGTTAAAGCGGGCTTTTCTCTGGTTTCCCGCGCTGTGGGATGATGGGGGCGGGGTCGGGGCTGAGAAGCGCGGGCCTTTGCTGGCTGTTATTTTCCCGCGCAAGAGCCGGGGGGGGGGGGGGGGGGGGGGGGGGGGGGGGGGGGGGGTAGCGGGTTGCTGCTGAAATGGCCAGGAAGGAGCTGGAGTATGCAGGGGGTGCTGGGGGGGGGGGGGGGGGGGGGGGGGGGGAGTTGCCGCCGTGGGGAACAGGCCAAGCGGGGGACGCTGGCCAGTGGTGGGCAGGGGATGGGTTATGGCTAATAAATCGGCAGGGGAGGAGGGCAGGGAGCCCTCGGATCCGGCTGATAACCTGGAATGTGAGGGGGCTGAACGGGCCGGTCAAACTGGCCCGGGTGTTTGCACACTTGAAGGGGCTGAAGGTGGATGTGGCCATGCTCCAAGAGACACACCTGAAAGTGGCGGACCAGGTTCGGCTGAGGAAGGGATGGGTGGGCCAAGTATTTCATTCAGGGCTGGATGAGAAGAATCGGGGGGTGGCGATCCTGGTGGGAAAGAGGGTGTCGTTTGAGGCATTGAGGGTGGTGGCTGACAGTGGCAGGAGGTATGTGATGGTGAGTGGTAAGCTGCAGGAGGAGTGGGTGGTGCTGGTGAATGTTTACGCCCCAAATTGGGACAATGCGGGGTTTATGCGGCGCATGTTGGGCCGCATTCCGGACCTGGAAGTGGGGGGTCTGATCATGGGGGGTGACTTCAACACGGTGCTGGATCCCCCATTGGATCGATCCAAGTCCCGGACGGGTAGGAGGCCAGCGGCGGCTAAGGTGTTGAGGGGGTTTATGGATCAGATGGGAGGGGTGGATCCCTGGAGGTTTGCGAGGCCAAGGGCCAGGGAGTACTCATTTTTCTCCCACGTGCATAAGGTCTATTCGAGGATTGATTTTTTTTTGGGGAGGAGAGGGACCAGCGTCCGCTCTGGCGCTTGGAGGTGAGGCTGCTGGCAGACGAGGAGGTGGCCGGGAGGGTTCGGGGGTGTATTGAGAGGTACCTTGAGGCCAACGATAACGGGGAGGTCCGAGTGGGGACGGTCTGGGAGGCATTGAAGGCGGTGATTAGAGGGGAGTTGATTTCCATCCGAACCCATAGGGAGAGGGGGGAGCAGAGGGAGAGGGAGAGACTGATAGGGGAGATGGTGAGGGTGGATAGGAGATATGCAGAGGCTCCGGAGGAGGGATTGCTGGGGGAGAGGCATACCCTTCAGGCCAGGTTCGACCTAATGACTACCAGAAAGGCGGAAGCTCAGTGGAGGAAAGCACAGGGGGCAGTGTATGAATATGGGGAGAAGGCAAGCGGGATGCTGGCACACCAGCTCTGAAAGCTGGACGCGGCCAGGGAGATTGGGGGAGTGACGGATAGAGTTGGGAAGGTGGTGCGGAGGGGGGTAGATGTTAATGGGGTGTTTAGGGACTTTTATGGGGAACTGTACCGGTCCGAACCCCCGGTGGAGAGGGGTGGAATGGGGCGCTTCCTGGACAAGTTACGAATTCCGAGGGTGGAGGAGGGGCAGGTGGAGGGACTGGGGGCGCCGATTGAGCTGGAGGAGCTGGTTAAAGGGATAGGGAGCATGCAGTCGGGGAAGGCGCCGGGGCCGCATGGGTTTCCAGCCGAATTTTATAGAAAGTATGCGGACCTGTTGGGACCCCTGTTGAACCGGACCTTTAACGAGGTAAGGGAGGGGGGGCTTTGCCCCCAACGATGTCACAGGCACTGATTTCCTTGATCCTGAAGCGGGACAAGGACCCTCTTTAGTGTGGGTCATATAGGCCGATCTCACTGCTAAATGTAGACGCCAAGCTGCTGGCAAAGATCTTAGCCACAAGAATAGAGGATTGTGTGCCGGGGGCCATTCACGAGGACCAGACGGGATTTGTAAAGGGAAGGCAATTGAATACTAATATACGAAGGCTCCTCAACGTTATTATGATGCCGGCTGTGGAAGGGGATGCGGAGATAGTGGTGGCATTAGATGCAGAGAAGGCCTTTGATAGGGTTGAGTGGGGGTATCTGTGGGAGGTGTTGGAAAGGTTTGGGTTTGGGGAGGGGTTTGTCCGTTGGGTGAGGTTGCTCTATGAGGCCCTGATGGCGAGTGTAGCCACGAATAGGAGGAGGTCGGAGTACTTTCGGCTGTACCGGGGGACGAGACAGTGGTGTCCCCGTCCCCCTTGCTCTTTGCGTTGGCAATTGAGCCCCTGGCCATGGCGTTGAGGGAGTCAGGGAACTGGAGGGGCCTGGTATGGGGTGGGGAGGAGCATCGAGTGTTGCTGTATGCGGACAACCTTTTGCTGTATGTGGCGGACCCGGTGGGGGGGATGCCGGAGGTGATGAGGATTCTCAGCGAATTTGGGGGCTTCTCTGGGTATAAGCTGAACCTGGGCAAGAGCGAGTTGTTCGTGGTGCACCTGGGAGATCAGGAGGAGGGGATTGGTAGGCTCCCACTGGAGCAGGCAGGAAAGAGCTTCAGGTACCTAGGAGTCCAGGTGGCTGGGAGCTGGGAGGCCCTGCACAAGCTCAACCTCACAAGGTTGGTGGAGCAGATGGAGGAGGAGTTCAAAAGGTGGGATATGTTACCGCTGTCATTGGTGGGGAGGATGCAGTCCGTTAAGATGACGGTGCTCCCGAGGTTTTTGTTCCTGTTCCAGTGCCTTCCAATCCTTATCCCGAAGAACTTTTTTAGGAGAGTTAACAGGAGTATTACGGGATTTGTGTGGGCGCATGGGACTCCGAGGTTGAGAAGGGTGTTCTTGGAACGGGGCAGGGATTGGGGGGGGGCTGGCGCTGTCCAACCTCTGTGGGTACTATTGGGCTGCCAACGCAGCGATGGTGCGTAAGTGGGTAATGGACGGGGAAGGGGCAGCATGGAAGAGGATGGAGATGGCGTCCTGTGTGGGCACGAGCCTGGAGGCGCTGGTAATGGCACCGTTGCCGCTCCCTCCAACGAGGTATACCACGAGCCCGGTGGTGGCGGCTATCCTCAAAATTTGGGGGCAATGGAGATGGCATATGGGAGAAGTTGGGGGCTCGATGGAGGCCCCGATACGGGGTTTGTTCCAGGGAGCATTGATGGCGGATATCTGGGCTCGCACAGGGTAGGGGTTAGGAGGTTGAGGGACCTGTTTGTGGAGGGGAGGTTCGCGAGCTTGGGGGAGTTAGAGGGGAAGTTTGGGCACCCCTGGGGAACATGTTTCGGTACATGCAGGTTAGGGCGTTTGTCAGACGGCAGGTGTAGGGGTTCCCCTTGTTGCCCCCATGTGGGGTACAGGACAGGGTGCTCTTGGGGGTGTGGGTTGGAGGAGGGAGGATCTCGGACATATACCGGGTAATGCAGGAGTTAGACAAGGCCTCGGTGGAGGAACTGAAGGGTAAATGGGAAGAGGAGATTGAGGAGGGGACGTGGGCGGATGCCCTGGAGAGAGTAAAATCCTCCTCTTCCTGTGCAAGGCTTAGCCTCATACAGTTCAAGGTGCTGCATAGGGCCCACATGACTGGGACGAGGATGAGTAGGTTTTTCGGGGGTGAAGACAGGTGTGCTAGGTGCTCGGGGAGCCCAGCGAACCATGCCCATATGTTTTGGGCGTGCCCGGCGCTGGGGGAGTTTTGGAAGGGGGTAGCAAGGACGGTGTCGAGGTTCGGTGGGGGGGAGAAATGTGTACATGGGTTTGTTGGATGTGGCGGGTGTTATCTCTTTCCTTTTTTGTTGTTTGCTTTTTTTTGTTTTTGTAGTTGCTTTTGTAGTTGGGTGGTTGTTGTTCTTGGGTTTTTACCATGGTTGTTTTGTTAATATTGTTTTGTTGTTTATATTTTGTGAAAATCTTAATAAAAATTATTTTAAAAACAAACTCTTGTACTCAATACTCCTTCCGATGAAGGAAAACATGCTGTATGCCTTCTTGACCACTCTATCAACCTGCGCAGCCACCTTCAGGGTACAATGGACCTGAACACCCAGATCTCTCTGTACATCAATGTTCCCCAGGGCTTTTTCATTTATCATACAGTTCGCTCTTGAATTGGATCTTCCAAAATGCATCACCTCACATTTGCCAGGATTGAACTCCATCTGCCATTTCTCCGCCCAACTCTCCAATCTATCTATATTCTGCTGTATTCTCTGACAGTCCCCTTCACTATCTGCTCCTCCACCAATCTTAGCATCATCTGCAAACTTGCTAATCAGACCACCTATACCTTCCTCCAGATCATTTATGTATATCACAAACAACAGTGGTCCCAGCACGGATCCTTGTGGAATACCACGGGTCACAGTTCTCCATTTTGAGAGACTCCCTTCCACTGCTACTCTCTGTCTCCTGTTGCCCAGCCAGTTCTTTATCCATCTAGCTAGTACACCCTGGACCCCATGAGAATTCACTTTCTCCATCAGCTTACCATGGTGAACCTTATCAAATGCCTTACTGAAGTCCATGGGCGCTATTCTCCGACCCCCACGCCGGGTGGGAGAATCGCGGGAGTGCCAGGCGATTCACGCCACGTCGCCCTGGCTCCGGTCGAGCGCCGATTCTCCGATGGTCCGAGCAGCCTGCCTAATACGACCGGTTCACGCCGGTGCCAACCACACCTGGTCGCTGCCGGCGTGAACATCGCGCGACCACTGCGTGTGGGGCCTGTGGGGGGCGAAGGGAGGATCGAGCACCAGGGGGGTGCTGAGGAGGGGTCTGGAGTGGGCACCGATCGCAGGCCGGCGTCTCTGAAAGACGCACTCTTTTCCCTCCACCGCCCCGCAAGATCAATCCTCCATGTGTTGCGGGGCAGCGGAGGGGAGGACAGCAACCACGCATGCGTGGGTGACGTCATTTAGGCGCCGCCGGTCGTGTCATTCAGGCGGCGCCGCTTTGACGCAGGCATCAAGGCACGGCGCGCGAGATTGATGCGCCGCTGCTCCTAGCCCCCTGGGGGTGGGAGAATAGGAGGCGAGGAGCGGCCTCCGACGCCGGAGTGAAACACTCCGGTTTACACTCCGGCATCAGCACTTTGGCTCCCTTTGGGAGAATCGCGCTCCATGTGTACGATATCTACAGCCCTTCCCTCATCAATCAACTTTGTCACTTCCTCAAAGAATTCTATTAAGTTGGTAAGATGTGACCTTCCCTGCACAAAACCATGTTGCCTATCACTGATAAGCCCATTTTCTACCAAATGGGAATAGATCCTATCCCTCAGTACCTTCTCCAGCAGCTTCCTATTCACTGATGTCAGGCTCACTGATCTATAATTATCTGAATTATTCCTGCTACCCTTCTTAAACAAGGGGACAACATTAGCAATTCTCCAATCATCCGGTACCTCACCCGTGTTCAAGGATGCTGCAATGATAACTGTTAAGGCCCCAGCTATTTCCTCTCTCACTTCCCTCAGTAACCTGGGATAGATCCCATCCGGACCTGGGAACTTGTCCACCTTAATGCCTTTTAAAATACCAAATACATCCTTCCTCTTTGTGCCGACTTGAACTAGAGTAATCAAACATCTATCCCTAACCTCAGTATCCGTCATGTCCCTCTCCTCGGTGAATACCGATGCAAAGTACTCATTAAGAATCTCACCCATTTTCTCTGACTCCACGCATAACTTTCCTCCTTTGTCCTTGAGTGGGCCAACCCTTTCTCTAGTTACCCTCTTGCTCCTTATATATGAATAAAAGGCTTTGGGATTTTCCTTAACCCTGTTAGCCAAAGATATTTCATGACCCCTCTTTATTGTGTGTTTGGGATTTGTCCTACTTTCCCGATATTCCTCCAAATCTTTCATCAGTTTTAAGTTGCCTAGATCTTATGTATGCATCCTTTTTCATCTTAGCTAGTCTCACAATTTCACCTGTCATTCATGATTCCCTCATCTTGCCATTTCTATCCCTCATTTTCACAGGGACATGTCTGTCCTGCACTCTAATCAACCTCTCTTTAAAAGCCTCCCACATATCAAATGTGGATTTGCCTTCAAACAGCTGCTCCCAATCCACATTCCCCAGCTCCTGCCGAATTTTGGTACAGTTGGTCTCCCCCCAATCGAGCACTCTTCCTTTAGGACCACTCTCATCTTTGTCCATGAATATTCTAAAACTTACCGAATTGTGATCACTATTTCCAAAGTAATGCCCGACTGAATCTTCAACCACCTGGCCGCGCTCATTCCCCAACACCAGGTCCAGTATGGCCCCTTCCTGAGTTGGATTATTTACATACTGCTCTAGAAAACCCTCCTGGATGCTCCTTACGAATTCTGCTCCATCTAGACCTCTGACACTAAGTGTATCCTAGTCAATGTTGGGAAAATTAAAATCTCCTATCACCACCACCCTGTTGCTCCTACATCTTTCCATAATCTGTTTCCATATTTGTACCTCTATCTCACGCTCGCTGTTAGGAGGTCTGTAGTACAGCCCCAACATTGTTACCGCCCCCTTCCTATTTCTGAACTCTGCCCATATCGCCTCACTGCTCGAGTCCTCCATCGTGCCCTCCTTCAGCACAGCTGTGATATCCTCTCTGACCAGTAATGCAACTTCTCCACCCCTTTTACCTCCCTCTCTATCCCGCCTGAAGCATCGATATCCTGGGATATTTAGTTGCCAATCATGCCATTCCCTCAACCAGGTCTCAGTAATAGCAATAACATTGCACTCCCACGTACTCATCCAAGCCCTAAGTTCATCTGCCTTACCTACTACACTTCTTGCATTAAAACAAATGCATCTCAGACCACCAGTCCCTTTGCGTTCATCATCTGCTCCCTGCCTACATCGGCAGGGAAGCATAAAATCCAGCCCATCAACTCTGTTTCTCCTTCTGCAGATGAGTTGACTGGCTGAGTGTTTTCCCACGTTTCTGATTTTTAATCAGAGCTGAGTTCAACATGATGGAGAGTGAAAGGAGACATTAAGTTAGCAATGGCAACCTGGACTGCAATCAGAAGAGAAAACTAGCATTTAACTATCAAAGCACTGGAGGAACAGAACACATTAATCTCAAGTGTCCTCTAGCACCTCTCAACTAGAGATTCATAGGCATTCTCAGCACAGCATTGTGTATCGAGAGAACACATTGGGAATTCAGCATGCATGCACCACATTAATAAATATTCATTGATTTTAATAGAGAGGGAATCAGGCAGAATGCTGCCACCTCTGCCTAAGTTCCTGATATGTGCATTTGTCATTTGAGGTCTCACATTACACGTGCTAATTTGTGAAATCTATCTCAATAAATTCCAATCCCAAGATCATGACTTGCAATCCATCCACTGAAATTCAACTATTAATCCCCCTCTCCAATTTTTTTGCTTCCCCGCTAGCTCTTCTTTGCAAAAGGGGAAAATAAATGTTCATGCTGGTGTATAAATCCAGCCCTCTTGTACTGCAACCAAATGGATAACTGTAATATATGTGTCTGGACAGAGAACAACATGACTATTCAATATGGTCACCAAAGACCACTCAGGAGCTATTGCTCCAATTCCCCAGCATAGAACATAGAACAGTACAGCACAGAACCTTTGGCCCTCGATGTTGTGCCGAGCAATGATCACCCTACTCAAACCCGCGTATCCACCCTATACTCGTAACCCAACAACCCCCCCCCTTAACCTTACTTTTTTTTAAGGACACTACGGGCAATTTAGCATGGCCAATCCACCTAACCCGCACATCTTTGGACTGTGGGAGGAAACCGGAGCACCCGGAGGAAACCCACGCACACACGGGGAGGATGTGCAGACTCCGCACAGACAGTGACCCAGCCGGGAATCGAACCTGGGACCCTGGAGCTGTGAAGCATTTATGCTAACCACCATGCTACCGTGCTGCCTCGGTTATGTATTTCGTCAAACTCACAGGTTTCAGCAACCTCACAGGCTCCCCCATCACTATTAAAGTAAAGTAGCGCAGATGCTGGAGATCTGAATTGAAAATAGAAAAACCTGAAAACACACAACAGTCAACATCTGTGGAGACAATGGGCTGGATTCTCCGATCCCCGACGCCGAAATCGCTTTCGGTGATGGGGTGGAGCATTCCCAGTGATGACAAAATCGGGGGTGGTGCCATTTTCATGATGCTCCACCCCCTGAAAAGCGGCGTACTCTAGGAGTATGCCGAACGCCATATCCACGACCTCAGGCCATTGCTCCATCCCCGACTGGCCGAGTTCCCGACGGCACGGGACACGTGTGGCCTCACCCGCCGGGAACTCAGTGTGGCAGCTGCGGACTCAGTCTAGCGCCGCCACAGTCCCGGGAGGGCCAATCCACGGGCGGGGCATGGTTCGGGGCTAGGGAACTGTGGGGGGGTGGTGGCAGTTCAGGGCGTGTAAGCCGGCCGAATGGGGGGACTATATTTGTGGGCTGCGTCCGACATGAAGCACGGCGCGGCTGCTGCAGGCCACCGCCGTGCGCATGCACGGCCATGGACCCGGCAATGCTCTGGGCCATATCGGCAGCTCTCCACTGCCTGGCTGCTAGCACCCTCCCCTCGGAGCAGGGAACCAGTGGCCATCCACCCTCGGAGCAGGGAACCAGTGGCCATCCCCCCTCGGAGCAGGGAACCAGTGGCCATCCCCCCTCGGAGCAGGGAACCAGTGGCCATCCCCCCTCAGAGCAGGGAACCAGTGGCCATCCCCCCTCGGAGCAGGGAACCAGTGGCCATCGCCCCTCGGAGCAGGGAACCAGTGGCCATCCCCCCTCGGAGCAGGGAACCAGTGGCCATTTTGTGGCAGTTGTAAAACACCACCATTTTCAGGCCGGCGTGGGGACTACGTCTCCAGAACGAAGAATCCAGCCCAATGTATATTTTGGGGCAATCACAAGGAAATATTCCTTTCTCCTTTTAGCTTCGCAGCTTCCCAGGTTATTTGCAAATGGGGCCTTCCGGTTGCTAAAATCATCAATATCTGGAAGGCTCTGGTGTAGTGTATTGTGGAGAGCCGAGATCAGGGATTATGATGACTCAGACAACATTTCCTGGGCCTGGATGGGTGCATGTTTCTTCTGTTAAGTATTAGGGAAGAATGAGCCAACAACATTTTCCATTTAAGTTTTCTTAAGTTTAATATTTTCCTCCCACAGTCCATAGATGTGCGGGTTAGGTGGATTGGCATTGCTTAATTGCCCTTAGTGTCCAAAAAATGGTTCAGAAAGAAGTCTTACACCAGGTTAAAGTCCAACATGTTTGTTTGAAACACTAGCTTTCGGAGCACTGCTCCTTCCTCAGGTGTAGGAGCACCATTCACCTGAGGAAGGAGCAGTGCTCCGAAAGCTAGTGTTTGGAACAAACATGTTGGACATTAACCTGGTGTTGTAAGACTTCTTACTGTGCTCACCCCAGTCCAACGCCTGCATCTCCTCATCAAAGAAAGATGAAGTGGGGTTACTGGGTTACGGGGATAGGGTGGAGGTGTGGGGTTGGGTGGGGTGCTCTTTCCAGGGGCCGGTGCAGACTCGATGGGCCGTGTGGCCTCCTTCAGCACTATAAATTCTATGATTCTATGACGTGCAGCCACTCTTGTAACGTTGAAGGTAGGGCAGCTAATTTGTACATTTTATACGGGGAATGAGGGGTTGCTGCGGAACCAGAATTGAGGTTAGATAGGAAGGATACATTTAAATATCACTGCACGGGGGATTCACATGGAAGGTCAGCAGATAAGAATACTCCAGTAGCAATGATAAAGAACAGAGCAAAAATGCATGTGTGGGCATGAAAGAGAACATTTTATTGGACAGAATGTTTGTGCTGAATTTCATTTTGTCCAAAGATTATTTTTAGTTGGTGGGGAAGATTGAGGGGAATTTGGGCAAATTACTTGTTGGTATATATATGATATATCTGGTATTATATGTGTTTATCGGTGTATAAATATATTAGTATTTATAGTATTAGTATCTATGGTATTGATCTATAACTATATGTGCTATCTTTTGAACTTTTCAAACCTTCTTTCCATGATTGTAAATTCGACTTCAATTGTGGAAAAAATTATTTTTATATAGATATAGATATAGAACAGTACAGCACAGAACAGGCCCTTCGGCCCTCAATGTTGTGCCGAGCAATGATCACCCTACTCAAACCCACGTATCTACCCTATACCCATAACCCAACAACCCCCCCCCCCCCCCCCCCCCCCCACCCCCCAACCTTACTATTTCGGACACTACGGGCAATTTAGCATGGCCAATCCACCTAACCCGCACATCTTTGGACTGTGGGAGGAAACCAGAGCACCCGGAGGAAACCCACACACACACACGGGGAGGACGTGCAGACTCCGCACAGACAGTGACCCAGCCGGGAACCGAACCTGGGACCCTGGAGCTGTGAAGCATTTATGCTAACCACGATGCTACCGTGCTGCCCCTAATTAAGGAAAACTGTTAAAAAGGCATGGGGCGGGAATTGCCGTCGGCTGACGCTGGAATCGGGGAACGCAATTGGGCGAGGAATCAGTTTTGACGCGGCGGGCTCTAGTTTCATTTCAAATCGTAATTCTCCAGTACCTCGACAGTGGCATCAACGTGTTCCTGAACGCACGTACAGTAAACGCTGTTGGAATATCATTAGTGGGCCTGATTCTCCGGGGAATCCACGATTCTCCGCCTCCACTGGGGAAAATTCCCAACGGCGAGATTCACTTGTGCTTTTCAAAATCATAAAACTGGCATATTGGTTGATTAGGGAGAGAAAGGAGGCAGAACATGAAGAGGCGCGGCCGTGGGTCACAGGCCCTGACACTGGTTAGGTGTGCCAGGGCCGGGGGGGAGGGGGGTGATGGGGGAATGGGCCGCGGGGCCAGGGTGACCCCCTCTCATTGGACTGCGGCGGTGTCTAGGCACAGACCGCCATTGCCACAGCCCGCAAGGCAGCCATCTTGCGCACCCACTGACCATCCACCTTGGCCCTTGGTTTTGCAGAGTGACACCGGTCGTATGGGTGCCCCCTTCCGCCCCCCCGCCCCCTCACCCCACCCTCCGCCATACCACCCCGCACACCAGCCGCCACCCGCTGGCGCAGCATCACGTGGCCCACCCAGGGCAATACCTACAGTAGTTCATACCGGGGGGGGGGGGGGGGTTGTCGGACATGGGCTGCAGAGCGTACCACTGCACTGGCATGGACAGTGCCAGCTGACTGTACCCTTGGCAGCAGGGACAGGAGCCAGAGCCAGAGGATTCCATGGTTCCAGCCAGCGACAGGACCAGGGGTGCAGAGAGGAGGGGGGGTGGGAGGTGGGGGGGGGGGGGGGGGTACATGCAGGGCAGGGCCCACAGTGTCAACCGGGGCTACTATGTACCTCATTGGACCTGGTTGGGCATGGGTGTACGCACCATGCCAAGATGTCAGCCTTCCACCCCCTGCAGACAATGGATATTGGAATACAACCAGCAATGCTGACCTTCCTCCTAGTCACTGCAGCCCTGGGAGATACCCTGTGGCTTTACGAGCTGGAGCTGATCGAGGAGGAGGCAGTGGAATAGGAGGCAGCTGCTGAGGATGGAGAGATGGCCGCCCAACAGGCTGAGGTGGAGCAGATGTAAAGGAGGTGCTGCATGAGGCGTCGCATGTATCAGCAGCGCCTGTTAGTCCAGGACCTGCTGAACTGAGTATTCCGTCGAAGACTCCAGCTGAGCTGGGAGACAGTGCGACATATCGGCCAGATCATTGTGCACCTGGCACTGCGAGGGAATGGGGAGGTCACCCGCTCCCGGTGACCTTTACGCCACGGACTCCTTCCAAGTGCCGAGTGGGGACCTGTCCGGAATATCTCAGAGCTCAGTGCACAGGTGCATCTGCGCTGTCACAGAGGCCCAAATGCCCAGTCGGCACAATACGTCCATTTCACTGTGAACCGAGCCCAACAGGATGCCTGAGTAGCGGGATTTGCTGCCATTGCCAAGATGCCTGAGTCCAGGGGTGATTGACAGGATGCATGTCGCCCTGCGTTCACCTGCAGGTGACAGGCCATTCTACACAAAGCGAGCCAGGCTCCACTCGATGCATGGGGAACTGAAATGTGACCATCAGCTACGCATCATGCATGTCTGCACCCGATACCCAGACAGTGTGCACGATGCCTTCATCCTGGCACTCACGATGATTCCCGGCCTCTTCAAGGAGCACCCCCTATGGGGGGGTTGGCCCCTGGGCAACAGGGGTTATCCCCTGCGGTCGTGGCTGATGAAGCATATCCGGAGGCCACCGACCATTGCCGAGACCAGCTACAACGACCCCCATGCCATGACTAGGGGCGTGATTGAGCGGTGATTCGGCATCCTGAAGATGCGGTGCTGGTGCCTGGCCTGCTCTGGCGGGGCCCTCCAGTATGTGGTGGCACCTTCGTGATGCATACCTACTGCGCTGTGGGATCCAGGCCCGGGGTTGGCAGTAACAGCGAGTCTGTCCCATGGGATGGAGGATGATGACAATCTGTTCTGTTCTGGTGCTCTGCATCGTTTGACAACGTCTGACTCCTGCCCACGGTTGCACTTCCCACCGTCCACCTGGGTGACCCCTGCATGGGATCTGACCAGTCCATCACAGGGTCCCACCGAATCCCAGGTGTGGCGGAGGTGGGGATGGTGGTTTGGGGTGGGGGGGGGGGGGGGAGTGGGGGGGTGGTACACCGGAGCGGTGAGTGCAGACTGATCTATGGTCCCTGAGCCAAGCCCACCCTTAACTTCTGCCAATTCCACCTCCGCACTCCCCCACCAGAGCCCAGACCAGTCCACCGCTCACACCCTACTGGCAGAGCTTGTTGTAACATTGGGAACAGGTATTTAATGTGACAACATATACAGAGCCGTGCCTTAGTCCCTGTCACTAAACTGTGCCCTGCACCCATGCCAACTTAACTGGTGAGTAACTTTCTGGCCTTACGGCCCTAACGCTATATCTAGATGGAGCCCCAGATGGTACGTCAGGAGTGGAGGTGGCCTGCTGTGATTCCCACCCTGTGACCTGGGTCCACATTGGCGCCGTCGCTTAGTGTCCCAGGCAGGGAGAACCACAACTCAGCAGGGTCTCACTTCCTTGGCCGAGGCTGATCTCCACCCTGGTGACTGCAGTTTCCTCGGGCCCGCCGACCACGTCCAGGGCCCGCTGCTCTGCCATGGTGAGTGGTCGCAGGTCCGGCGGTCCCCCTCCAGTCTTCTCCCGCTCCCTACGAATATGTGCGGCCATCTCCTGGGGGGTGGGAAAACAGAAAACGCAGTCCGATGCATGCAGCCCAGGGGCCTGGCAGCTGGTGGCTTCAGTGGCCAGGGCACCCTGCCATGGCGGCCGGTATGGATGACAGCATTTGGTGCAGGGGGTTCAGCCTCCCTCTGGGTTGTGAGATGTGGTGGGTGACAAGTGTGTGGGATGGGGGTTAGTGCCAGGGGCACAGTGCTGCCTACTCACCTTGGCCGCGCTGAGGAGATCGTGCAGTTTTTTTACGCACTGCAGGCCGGACTGGATGATGTTGCTCGTGCTGCTTACTGCCTCTGTCACCTATGCTGAGGCACGGCAACGTTGACAGCTGGCAGCCTCCTTTTTCAGCCGGGGAACAGGATGGCCTGCTTCTCCCTCACACCGTCCAGGTGGGTCTCGGCATCCGTGAATCTCGGGGCCGCTCTCCTTGCTGCCATGTTGTTGGCTGGGATAGTGTGTGTGGGGAGTGCAGTGTATATATGGGGCTTCTGGTCAAAGCCTCTTGAGTGTCAATCGCGAATCCGCAAACCTGGCACCGTTTCTCATTGGAAGTGATTGTGCTCCATGTGGCGCTGGTGCTAGCCCTTTAACAGTCGCTGATCTTGTCCAGGTGTGGAACCAGTTTTGCTGTCGTGGAAGTCCATGAATCCTGCCCCAGCATCAACACTTAGGGATGGATTCTCCGATTTTGAGGCTATGTCCGGAGCACGTGTCTAGTCTTATGATGAAAAAGTCGGCTGCGCTCTCACACTGATGCTCTGCCCTGTGGAGGACGAACAGCCGTGCTACGCAAATCCCCGGCATTCCCGACAGAAACAGCCAGAGAATTTCGGGTCCATGGCCGCACACGTGCACATCGCGCGGACTCGACCTGCCAAATAGTGCCCCGCTGTAATGCCCTTCGCCACTCCCGGAGCACCTCCACCGGTCCCCACGCTGAAGCCCCCCCAGTCAGCGGAACAACTCCCCCCACCGGCTGTGGCGGCGCTGGACACATTCTGCAGCCACCACGCGAGGTTGACAAAACCTCAGACCACAAGTGATCCACACCATCGGGAAGTTGGCCTATTTGGGGGCGGAGCATCGGGGGAGAATGCTCAGGTGATGTCCTGAGGCAGTCCCAACGATGTGCGTCGTACTCACCAATGACGCCATTTTGGAGGGGGCGGAGCATCCGAAAACAGGCGCCGCCCCCAATCGCGTCGGCAATCGGAAAATCCCGTACCCCGTCTCAGGAATGGAGAATCCAGCCGATTTAAACATTGTCACATAAAATGATATCAAACCTGTATGTCACAAGAAGAATACACTAATTTTAATCCTGTGGAGTGCTGTTTTAATGAGGCAGTAATAGTGTCTGACCTAACATTTTGAGAAGAACGAAAACAATTTTGTCAGGGGAACAGCAAAGGACAAGAAAATATCTGTTAAAATAATGAGAAACACTTGAATTAATTCATTTCCACATTCTCTTTCATGCTTGTTTCCCCTTCTCCCTTCCACCCTTAGCCCCGAACTTTCTCATTCCCTTAAATCAGTTATGTATAACATATTGCTATAAACCACACGTCTCTGCATCCCCATTTCATCACAAGCAGACCCTGGCTCCCCTGAATATATTGCACTGCAGTTTAATATTTTAAAACATTTTAAACATAATTTATACATTTGAACAGTCGCAATACTACAAATTAAAATCAGACTTGTGTCGATCCTTATATATTTTTGATGTGTGGTACAAATAATGTGTATTTTAAAAATATTAAAAACTTTTGAAATGTTCCCGAAATTAGAAGTACCAAATTTTACCAAACAGCAACTGCAGTTTTTCTTTTCTTCCCTGTGGTTCGTGGAATCACAAGGATTTAATTGTTTGTTTCTACTATATGTCAGCAGACTCTATGCTGACAAATTGTAAACCAGTACATGTAAGTAGTAATGCTATTTAGTCTCCATGACAGTGCTCTGTTCAGAGGCTGAGGCAATATTCCTGGTTCTGCTTTGCATTTTTCTATCCTGCAAACACACAAGGGTCTAATGTTAAAAAAAAGTCTCTTACTCAACAAATTCGCCCAGAGCACTGAGAAGAATTCTCAGAAGACAAATTCTTCTCTTACTGCATATGTTTACAGGCTTGACTGACAGACCAATGCCAAAAATTGTCTATCATATTTCTTCTATCAGAATGGCCAGGGAGCTTGTTATAGGCCATAACCTTGACTGTCTGTTTAGCTCAAGGGTCTAGCTGCTTTTGGATGCGAGTAGAGTTGCTACCATGAAGCTCACACCTTCCACCTATGGTGGTGACTGGTAACTTAACTGACCATCGGCTTTTAACTTTATTTAGTTGTCAACACATCTGCAGTTTAAATGCAACTGTACATTAAGAGATGGCATGATACCATGGAGCTCCTTCAGGGATTTATTTGTTATTTCATTGCACTATCAATTAGTTTTAAAGTCCCATTTTCCAAATGTCAGTGATGTTTATACAAATGTAGTACCAAATAGAAAATACCACTATCGGTGCTGTTGCAGAAGTCTTTTTTTGTAACTCAGTGGCATACATTTAGCACCAATAGAATAATAAGATCAACTGAACTAATTTGGGAAAATAGGTCCCACAACCTTCACCAGAACTCAATGGGCTAAATTTGGAGGTGTTGTCACAGTTTGATTGAAACATTTGTTGACTGTGTAAACATTGTACAGAATGGATTTCATTACATTGTGTGAAACTCATTCATTCGCATATTAATGCTACATTCCCTCAGCAAGTGAGACCTTATCCAGAGAATATGTTTGCTGTGTATTATCAGGAAACTGACCATTTTATTTCAACAGTGCCCTGACTTTGGTCCCCCAGCCACCACCAATGTTTTTGCGTCATTACATATAATATGAACAGAAGGAAAATGTATGAGTGCATTAATACATTAGCCAATTCACAACTGACTCCACAATATTCAAACCTCCTTTTTTGTGTGATACCATTGACCCAATCATGTTAATTGCTCCACAAATCAGGAAAAGGTAGGAAGTAGCTAATCGGCGTTTTTTTTAATGTTGCTTCAGAGAGAGCGGCAATTGGGAGGCCTAGCCTTGCTGAATCTTTGGCAGTATTACTGGGCAGAGAACAGCAAGAAGGTTCAATGCTGGCGTAGGGAACCAGATTCGGTATGGGTGCAAGTGGAGGAAGGGGCATCTAAATGTACAAGGCTGTGGCCGCCCCCACTGATGCAACAGAAATAGTCAAAGAGTCCAGTTGTCATTTCAACACTGAAGATATGGATGCAGTTTCGCAAACATTTTAAATTAACAGGGTTGAAACTAATGCCAGTCCGAGAAAACAATCGATTTAAACTTGCAAGAATGGACGCTGGGTTTCAAGCCTGGGAAAGAAAAGGTG
The DNA here is from genome assembly GCF_902713615.1 of Scyliorhinus canicula. Classification (NCBI taxonomy): domain Eukaryota; kingdom Metazoa; phylum Chordata; class Chondrichthyes; order Carcharhiniformes; family Scyliorhinidae; genus Scyliorhinus; species Scyliorhinus canicula. Next base: position 132,574,656 of record NC_052156.1, read on the forward strand.
TGATCACATTGAAAGACTTGTTTCTTGAAGGTCACTTTGCAACATTTGAAGAATTGAGGGAGGTATATAAGAGCTCCAAAAGGTGGGAGGCCTTTAGATATGCACAGAAAACAGCTTTCGTGAAGGAGATCTTCCCTACGTTCCCAAAGCTACCCACTCTTCTTCTTTGCTGGAGGAGGTGTTGCTGGTTTGGGGAATAGAAGGGAGAGTTACCTCTGCTATTTAAGAAAATTTAAGAAACAGGATTAGAATCTCTGGCTAGGGTTAAAGCCAAATGGGAGGAGGAATTAGGGGAAACGTTGGAAGAAGTGCTTTGGTGCAAAATTGTACGGAGGATAAATGCATCGACGTCGTGCGCGAGGTTGGCATTAATACAATTGAAGGTTGTTCACAAAACACATTTGACGAGGTTGAGAATGAGTCGTATGTTTGAAAGGTTCAAACGGTTGAGGATATTTGTGACAGAGGTGGGGGGGGGGGGCGGAGGGTGCGTGGGGGGGCAATCATGTACACATGCTTTGGTCGTGCCTGAAACCGAGGAAATTCTGGAACACCTTCTTTAACACCATGTAGACAGTGTTATAGTTGGACTTAGAACCCAGTCCCATGAGAGCCATATTCAGGGTGTCAGACCTGCCAGAGCTTCAGACAGGGACAGGGGCAAATGTCTTAGCCTTTGCCTCACTGCTGTGAGGAGGCAGATCCTATTGGATTGGAGGTCACCCTGTGCCTCAATATGGCCGAGAGATTTAATGGAGTTTCTAAGCCGAGAGAAGGTTAAATTTGTCATAATATACACACAAGTATATGATGGTGCATAGACAGACACTGACTGACACACTGAATGACCAATCAACGCACAGAACACAGCAGCCAATCACCAGACAGGACACGGCCACTATAAAGCCAGACGGCACTAGTTTACCCGCTCTGCTGGGATGCAGCCTCTGAGACAGCCAGAGCCCGTGATCAGCAACACGAACATCCACCATGTGCTAGCAGGATAGTCTGGTCAGGTTAGCCTCAGTAAATGAGTAGGGAGGTTATGCTGAACTTATAGAAGACATAGGTTAGGTCTCAGCTGGAGCATTGTGTATAGTTCTAGGCACCACACTAAAGGAAGAATGTGGCTTTGAGTCCATTGTGAGAAGGCCTGAGTGCTCACTCTCTCATGTGGCCAGATCTCGATCAATTTTCCACCACTCTTGCAGCCACATTGCACCTCCTCTTTCAGAGCTGCCAGTGGTCTTTAAGTTGAGTTAACCACTCGTAACATTGGTCTCACTGTTGATGCGTGCTGACAATGAACAGTATGGATAGCGCTGATTACATGGAGTAACCGTTCAAAACAGCAAACTGCAAATTTACCATGTTGCCTTGAACACAATGAACGAGCAATCCCCCATGCACACTTCTAGAAGTTAGCCAATTTAACCCCGAGGGTATTAATTGCGCACAAATTAAATGAATTGGTGGGATATAGTGTAAGGAATGATATTCAATAACTCATGACTAATTTCATTAGTTTATAATCTGGATTTGGACCTGAACCAGTTACAATGGGCTGTCCTCACTTTTGTTTTCATGCCCGTTAACAAGAGGATAGATAAGACCATGGTTGAAAAACCAAAACATTCGACTATTTTCCGCAGGTATCCTTTGTACATTCTGAGCTGTTCAGTCCGCTTGCCAGTGCTGAGGATTGACCAGATCATTAACTGCTTGTGAAGTGTGAAAATAAGCATTAGTGCAGGAATGTACTGATTAACCCATTTCCACGAGGTGAGATTATCAAATTTAAGGGGCACAAACTCAATCAGAGTTAATCCAGGTGCACCCACCAATTTGATTGACAAACGATAAGCACAAACAGAAACTTTAAAATAATTATTTCTAAAGAGGGATGAAAAGGCCAAATGAAGAGATTACACAAACATACTCGGTGTATAGGAAATATGATATTTTGATTTCTATTTTTATTGTATGGATTCTTAACCCACACTGTGGGCGAAATTCTCCCCCCCCCACGACGGGTGGGAGAATAGCGGGAGGGCCTTCCAGACTTTTTTGACGCCCTCCCGCTATTCTCCCCCCCCCCGCCGAAATCCCGACACGAATCGCTGCCGCCGTTTTTTTACGGCCGGCAGCGATTCACAGCTGTTAGAAGGGCCGAAGTCCCAGCCCTTTACGACCTTTTTACGAACGGCAAACACACCTGGTCCTGCCGTTCGTAAAAACGTCGTGACCACCTGGAAAAAAATAACCATGGCACCGATTGGCACGGCAGTACCACGGCCGTGCCAAGGGTGCCATGGGCCCGCGATCGGTGCCCACCGATCGCGGGCAGCGGGCCCGATGCCCGCGCACTATTTGTCCTTCCGCCGCCCCGCAGTATCAATACGCGGGGCGGCTGAGGGGCAACCCGGACCGCGCATGCGCGGGTTTCGCGCAAAAACGCGATGACGTCACCCGCCGGGTGGAGTCTTCCCACCTGCGCATGCGCGGCTGACGTCATATGACGCGTCAGCCGGCGTTAAGTCCGACAAGCGGGCTTAACGATTTTCGTTAAGCCCGACTTGTCGGAGCCTCCGACGTCGGGCTGCTAGCCCCGACGGGGGACCAGAATCGGTCCCCCGTCGGGAAGGGGCGCGATGCCGTAAAACCCGCCCGGGTTTTACGGCAGTTTGACGATTTCTCCCGTTTTGGGAGAATTTCGCCCTGTGTCTGGGCTACTGGGTAGGATTATTAATTGCCAATGCGTAGGAAGTAGGGCACCAGTAGAATCCAGGAAACTTGGAATTAAGTGCAGTGCATCTGTCAATGGCTTTTAACCCATTCACTAAATTAAAAATATAATTTCAGATTGCTGACCTGTTGGGTTGAGTGAGAGCAATAACAACACACGGGTGGAAATCTAATTGGTGAGGATTGAACAGCACCTCTGAATCTGCCAAAAAACCCTGAAGCACATATTCAACATACCAATTGTTTGCTCCGTGGCCCAACTGGCCGTCATTTGTTTTTTATCGTATTGCTCTTGGGCCTCATGGTTGGATCTTAACTAGCGTGATCAGTCAGGTTTTAAGTGCAGTTTTGTCTCGGAGCAGCCAGATTGCACATCTGCTTCGCAGTTGAAGAGATCAGGGAGCTTGAAGTTCCGCAGGACAAAAGCATCATATGGCAGCTGCCTGGGAATATTGCACACGCTCGCATAAATATCTTTTTGTGGTTGTACACCCACTGCACATTAATGGAGTGGAAATCTTTGTGCTTGCTGACCACTCTGGAGTGATTTGGCAATGCCCCAATTGCCACATGTGTGTAACACCTTGCACCTGTGGAAGCCAACGAGAACTGCAAACACCAAAACCTGCTCACTCTGACTGGCATCGCTGATGGAAAGGTTGACATAATTGGCAGCCTTTGTAAAGAGGCTATCAGGCGCCTGGTCCTGTTCATGTGTGTGCCACTGATTCCAGCAGAGCTCTAGGATGAGCCAAAGGTAAAGACATTAAGGGTGGCGGTGCCTTTTAAAACCACAGGTGAAGCATGGCCACCGGGTTCAATTGGAAGCAGGTTTTGGACCAGCAGGCTGACAATGTTTTCGCCGCCTGACATAAAATCCTGGGCCCCATGTGACACTAATATTCCAACATGTAGAAGGAACTCACCCTCTGCTTTTACACAGTTTAGGTCCGTGACAGTTGGCTAGACAGTTGGTTCATGATGCTGAGCGAGATCAGCAGCACAGTTTTGAATCCTGTACCGGCTGAGGTTATTCTTGAAGGCCCCGCCTTCTCAACCTTGCCCCTTGATGCACCATCGATTGCACGTGAGGCGAGTGATTTACCAATGTCAGGCTTTAATTAACTAGAACACAGCCTGGCGATCGTCTACAGTGGAAAGGGACGATCGTCAGGCTTCTGAGCATTTATACCTCGTTGATAGAGGCGTGGTTAACTCAGCCTCTCGGCCAATCGGTCGAGGGGCACATGACCGACCAGGGCCAATGGTAAGCCGACGTTCTGGCCCAATGGCAGACGAGTATGCAGATCATATCATCACACCCCTCGCCTGAGGTGTGGTGATCCACACATTAAATGATCACCAGTCAGCTCTCCCCCTCAAAGGGGAAAGCAGCCTGGGATGATGGCTACTTTATTTCACACTCTTTAGGTGGGTATGGGTTCCTGTGAGCAACAACTTTGTGCTATCACTCTCTGTCCTGTGCAGCAGAAGGTCTGTGAGGACCAGGCTGTTGCTGCTCTTGCCGTTAATGGTCATGCTGGTGCAGCTGATATTGCTGCTCATCTGAGGTGCAAAGTAAACCTGCATGCTTGGCATGTGAGTTGTTTTAATAGATTACAGCTCCAAATGTACAAAGCTGTGAAAATCACCTCTCAAATTGTGAAAGTAGCTTTCAACACAAGCACTGTGAATAAAGCCTTTCACACAATCAGGGAACAAAGCAGCTGTGAGGTTTCAGCACTTATTGGAATATCTCCCTAGATATAGATCACGGGTGGGATTCATAATATGGCACAGCAGGGGGCGATGTGCAGTGGAGGGCAATGAATGCCAGGCCTTATCTGATGAGGAGGATGCGGAGGAGGGCGTGGATGGGCAGGGAATGGGGCACGGGCAGGCACAGGATGCCGCACAACATGTACGCCAGGTCCGGCATGCACAGAACGCTCCTATCGCCTCCAGGTTCACCGAATAGGGGGTTTTGCTGATGGAACGAACATTCCACCTCCCAAACAACCCCTTCCAGCTGATCACCCCTCCCATGACCATCCTTCCCTGCACCATCCCCCTCCCAATGCACAACCCTCTTCATGATTCTTACCTGCCTCGCTACAGGGTGCGGGCCAATAACAGAGGGTCTGGTCCATGGGTTGGAGGATGATGATGACTCACTCTTCCATGAGCTCTGGTGCTCCGCGTCAGTTGAGAACGTTTGAATCCTGCTCGTGATAGAACTTCCCACTGTCCACCTGGGTGATGTGAGCTGGCCATTCCATTACATGGTCCCACTGAACCCTTGGGTGGGGGAGGTGGGGACAGGGTGCGGGGAGGAGGGGAGTTTGGGGTTGAGAGGGAGGGAAAGGATTGTGGAGAGGCGGGGTACCAGGGTGATGTGCGGTGTCCGATCTCGGAGCCAAGCTCTGGATTGCCGCTGTAATGTCCAAGTGTCCCTGGTACATAGTTACCTGTGACAGAGCAGCCCTGTCCTGTGCCCTAAGGAATCCACCGCGGAAGTCACCCGTGATGTGTTGGCCTGGATAGCAAGCATGGTCGGCACCGCCTCCTGACCCTGCAGGCGGTTGGACTCCTCCAGCAGCAACTGCAGGCGCTGGATGGTTGCTGACAGCCCTTCATATAGTTCCCGACTCTGTAAGGGTGTGGTGTGGGGTGGAGAGGGGAGTTGGGATGGTGAGGGGTTGGTGTGAGGGTTGGTGTGAGGGTGGTCCCACAGGGTCACCGCAACTCAGCGGGGGCTCACTCGGCTGCCTGCTGCCGACCTCGGCGACTGCCCTCTCTCCAGGCCCACCAACCAGCCCAGTGCCCATTGCGCCTCGATGGCGAGTGGCCGCAGGTCCAGCGATCCCCTTGCAGTCTTTCCTCTCTCTGATTATGTGCCGCCTTCTCCTGGGGGGTAATAGAAAGCACACAGTATGAGGCAGTCGGACGCGTGCAGCACTGGTGGTGGGCAGCTGGTGATCTTTGTGAACAGGGCACCCAGCCATAGTGGCTGGTTTGTGTGCTGGCATGTGGTGCAGGGTGGAGAGCATGCCCACTGGCGGCGGGTGGGGTTCATTTGCCATCTCATTCGGGGGGGCGGGGGGTTTAACAGGTGTGTGGGACAGGATGTGGTGCCAGGGGCATGGTGTTGCCTACTTCCCCTGACCGCCCTAAGGATGTCATACAGCCTGCACTGCTGTCCAGTCCTGGTGGTGGGGCCCATGGCGCTCATGGCCTCTGCCACCTGCGCCCAGGCCCAGTGTATGGTAGCAGATGGCAGCCTCCTTCCCACCCCAGGGAACAGGGTGGCCCACCTTTGCTCCACTGCATCCAGCAGGGTCTCCAGCTCGGCATCTGCACACCGGGATGCCGCTCTCCATGCTACCATCTTGTTGACTGGGATGAATGTATGGAGGGAGTGGAGCGCTAATATGCAGCTTGTCAGCCTCTCGAGTGGCAGTCCTGGCCCCGAAGAATCGGACACTGGTTTTCATTGGAAGTAATTGAGCTCCACGTGGTGCCAGTGTTAGGCGATTAAAGGTTCATGAATCGCTCCGGGGCCGGCACCACTTTAGTGGTCGTAGAAGTCTATTGATTCAGTCCCGGCGTCAATACTCAATTTTTGAAATGGATAATCCCACCCAATGCCTTTATGCCATTAAAGCTGTTGGATGAGATTCTCAGTGTCGCCAGTCCCGGTTTCCAGCACGGCGTGCCTCTGCCTGCAGAGAGATCCTGCGTTCCAGCAGCCGGCCAATGGGGTGTCGCATTGTGGCCAAGCCATGTCGTCAGGAAACCCATGGGCGCGGGTGCACTGCCGGCGAAGCGAGGGATCCTGCGTTCCAGCAGCCAGCCAATGGGGTGTCCCATTGTGGCCAAGCCACGTCGTCAGGAAACCAATGGGCGTGGGTGCACTGCCGGCGAAGCGAGGGATCCTGCGTTCCAGCAGCCAGCCAATGGGGTGTCCCATTGTGGCCAAGCCATGTCGTCAGGAAACCCATGGGCGTGGGTGCACTGCCGGCGAAGCAGAGGATCCCGCTGATGAAGAATCCTGCAGATTGTGCTTTTCCCTGTTTTCACTGGTGAGTTCTAAGAATCCCAGGAAACCCATGGATCGCCAGTTTAATTTCTGAAGTCATGTTAGTTAATTGTGCTGCACTTGAATAATTACTGCATTGAAATTGACAACCCACCTCTTCCTGTGATGTTTCTCACATGCAGCCTCATGTGCTGCAGTTACATGCAGCACTGTCAATTTCATGCTTTTAACCCTGACACATTACACCCCCCCCCCCCCCCCCCCCCAGTGCCCTACTTGCTCCCAAACCACGCAAATTAAAATTCATCTTTTTGTCTCGCTCCTTATTCATCTGTAGGAGTTATATAGAACTTTGGTAAGGCCGTACTTCGAATATTGCACACAATTCTAGTCCCCACACTACCAGAAGGATGTGGAGGCTTTTGAGAGGGTGCAGAGGAGGTTTATCAGGATGTTGCCTGGTCTGGAGGATGTTAGCAATGTGGAGAGGCTGAATAGACTCGGATTGTTTTCATTAGTAAGACAGAGGCTGAGGGGAGACCTGAGAAAGGCCTACAAGATTATGAGGGGCATGGATAGAGTGGATGGGCAGGCACACTTTCCCAGTTTAGAGGGCTCAGTCACCAGGAGGCATAGGTTTAAGATTCATGGGGGAAAGTTTAGATATGTGTTAGGCAGGTTTTTTACACAGAGGGTGGTGAGTGCCTGGAATGCGTTGCCAGGGGAGATTGTGGAAACAGATACAGTAACGGCATTCAAAAGGCATTTTGACAAACACATGGTTAGGATGGGTATAGAGGGATATGGCACAAGGACATGCTGAGGGTTTATGGCATAGGTTGGCATCATGACCGGTACAGGCTTGGAGGGCCGAAGGGCCTTTTCCTGTGCTGCATTGTTCTTTGCAAATCAGTTCAAGACTTTACTCGACTCTACTCCCAGAGCTTGAATATTTCTTTTGTGTTTAAATGTTACCCAATTAGTGCACTATAAAGATTTATGTAGCTGTCTCATACTTATGGGGCGTGATTCTCCATCCTCCCAGCCGTGTGTTTCCCAGCAACGTGAGGTGGCGCACCATTCGTATAGCGGCGGGATTCTTGGCTCTCACCGCTGTCAATGAGGATTCTGATTGAAGCCACCCCCATGCTGCCGGGAACCCTGCTTGCGCAGGAGGTGGGGTTTACTGCTGGCAGGACCGGAGAATCCCGCTGCCAGCGAACAGCAGGAAAATTCTGGCCATGTTCTATTGATTTTTCAAATGGCTTTGCTTTCGGATTGCAATGGTGCTGGGTGTTCCAAATACGTTTGCCAAATTATCCTGTGTGTGCACAGCAAAATATAGTTACCATAAACAGACCCAGACCTCCAATCAAAAATGTATTGCCCTTTGCATGTCATGGATAGATTACTGTGTTGATGGATTAGCAATTATCCATTTTGTGTGCTGGAGGATACCCATTATGTGCTCCTTTCTCTTCAAGTATCAAAAGACACCAAGGTACCCATTGTTCAGCCTAAAACTGACATTTAAATTATTGATTTTTAAAAAATTCATTCAAGGGATGTGGTCATCCCTGGCTAGGCCAGTATTCATTGCCCATGCCTAGCTGCCCTTTAGAAGGTGGTGGTCAGCTGCCTTCTTAAAGCACTGCAGTCTATTAAGTGTAGGTACATCCACTGAGCTGTCTAGATGCCTGCAAAAGGAATACAGCAAAATAATCATCAAGTTTAACTTTGAATCACCTAAAGTAAACCTACTGTATGAATCAACTTAAATTTATATCCAGAATCCTTAACCAAGCCTTTATTAATCTAATATGGAAATAATTCTGTTGAATGCAGTTTGGTCTCGCCGGATCAATGTCTAAATAAAGAGTTGAAATAAGGGGAAGACACCTATTACACTATTGTTCTGGGTCGCCAGGCTAGATGGCATACAAAACCAACTTAGTTCAATCCTATTTGACAGGTAATTTGTTAAAAATTCAATGTTCCTATTCATTTTGGAAAGCGAATCTTAACCTTACAACTCTGATGGTTTTCGCATTTTATTTTTATATCCAACTTGGATATCATATAATTTGATCTCAGGAACAGTCTTTAGCGAGTGTCACGCATCTGTAGGCTTTGCCTGCAACCAGCACTTCAACAATAGAAGAAAATCCCTGATGCAGTTAGCATGCAATCACTTCTCTTCAGGAGACTTGTCAGGTACAAAGCTCCACAGAAATGTGGATATCCTTACTCAGTATTAATATTGATTTAACATAATTCTCCCTTGAAAAAGTCAACACAATTTGTTTCAGAAGATCTTCACTTTAAATTTACAATATGGGCCTGGGTTTCCGCTGAATGGGTATGACTTGGGATCCAGTAAAATTGGCGGGTGTGACCAGATTCTAAGATTCCTATCCCCATCACCATTTGGCAGGCACATGATAAGAGTGTAGATGGCCCATCCGCACACAGCACGCCTGCCCTTGCTGCCTCTATAATAGGGGTGGGCAACCCAACACCACCATTGTGGAATGGGACCCCTTCCTTAAGAATACTTGGTTCACAGCACCCAAGAGGAGTCATGAGCCATGGGAAAACCGCAGTCTCAAGTAGGGAACTAGAAAAATAAAAACCGTCCCTACACCTGGAATTCTTTCAAATAAGCTTTAAAATAAGAATAAAATAAGAAAAACAAATGTTCTTCCAGCTTCCATAGTTCGGATGATGTATTGCTGTATTTTTACTGCTTTGGTTCATTATGGGATTCTATCATGCAAAGGTCATTTAATCAACTTGTTGAGATGCGTTGAAGTGTTTATTTTAAAGGACTGAAGAGAATTAAATCATTTCAGAGCATGATGCATAGAGATTCCCTTTGGAAAAGTGCTATTAACCATTCAAAATTGAAGACACCACTGCTTGGGATCTCTAAGCATCATGCTCTGAAATAATTCAAATCTCCTCAGTCCTTTAAAATAAAATAAAAATCTGCAGCTTCCATTTGGAGAGAGAGAGAAACAATAAACATCAGCTCCTGAATGCTTTGATTGACAGGCAATCTGGTGTAATTTACAAATAGAAACCTAATAATCTGTTTTTGCTATTTCAATGGGTTTCATTGAAAGTGTGCTGCAATGTTTTGCTTCAGTAGTTGAGACCATTATGAATGTTTGGCTGAGTTTCAAACACTCCAGAGCCTCCCATCTCAGCAGGAGTTTATTTGGATATTTCAACTGATGCTTTTCATAGACTATTAATGGATCACCTGTATTCGATATTGTCAGTGAAATAGGTGTTTGCTTTTTATAACAGATTGACTGCATGCATGAGGCTATTTTTTCAATGGCCTTTATGAATTAAGAAAGACATGTATTTAGTTGAATAATAGCTCTATTAGATTTGTAGAATTTGTTTTGACTCAATTTCTCCATTTTAAAGACATGGGTGGGATTCTCTAATCCTGCGCCAGAGTGTCCACGCCATCTTAAATGCCTACAGGGGGCCAGCAAGGCACTGGAGTGGTTCATGCCGCTCCAGCTACCAATCCTGGCACAAACTAAGCACCGCGCCAACGCGCGCATGCACAGTGGCCTCTTTCAACACTCTGGCACCGACGCAACATGGTGCAAGACTACAGGGGCTGGTGCATAGGAAAGGAGGACCCCAGCCAGTGAGGCCGGTCCGCTGATCGGTGGGCCCTGATTGCAGGCCAGGCCACATCGGAGGACCCCCCCCCCCGCGTCGGTCCGCCCCCCTCTCCCCCACAGGCCGCCCCCTGATCCTTCAATGCTGAGTTCCCACCGGATAAGAGCATGTCTGGATGGCCGCGGGGGGACTTAGCGTTTTTACGACAGCCGCTTGGCCCATCCTGGCCCAAAAATCGGCAGGCCGGCCGGTAGAGCGGCCCCCGACCAGAGCCATGCCAACCACGCTGGCCTGGCCCCAGGCTGTGAGAATCCAGCCCATGATCCCTGATGTCTGCCTGAGAGGATACTGGTTGGAACCTGCTGAGGATACATGTGGAGAATATTGGGGGCATGGGAGTATGAGGGGACATGAGGGGCATTGGTATATTTTTCCCAGCTGAGTGTGAAGTAAAATGTGGTTGTTTTGAACTGGAGTCTGGTATTAGTAACGTTCTGAGAAACGTAGCCAGGAGAATATCTACCAATATTTTAAACATTTATTGCAGATGAAACAGAAGTATTTTTAACAAGGGAGTTTGCTGAGTGCACAAGGTATTTATCCCTGAACAAAAACTTAACAAGTAATTAAATGGGCACTTTTCTCACTGCTGTTTGTGGAAACCTTGCTATCTGTAAACTGGCTGTTGTAATTCTGTAAATTTCAACAATACCTGAACTTCAAAAAATAATTACTTGGTTGGCAAGTGCATTAGGATGTTTTTAGGTTGTGAAAGGCAATATATAAAAGCTAGCTCTGCGCCGGAATGTGGCGACTGGGGGCTTTTCACAGTAACTTCATTTGAAGCCTACTTGTGACAATAAGCGATTTTCATTTCATTTCATATGAAGCAAGTTGTTTTGGTCAGTTGTAGGGGGTGTAGAATTTCCTGAAACCTCTCTTGTTATCCAGGTGAAATTGAAGATCTGCCTTGATCTTACTGAATGACGGAACAGGCTCGAGAGACTGTATTTCCACTTCTGCTCTCCTATTGCTTATGTTCTCATGTTTACTGTTGTACATACTTGCTGTATTGAATGTTGTCTACTTCTCCAGCTGTAGAATGTGCCCAGTGTCTAAAAAGGCTGCTTTTGTTTCATCTATCCATGCTCAATGAGCCTTCTGAACTCTCCATTCCTTGTGAACTTGATAATGAAAATGGGTTAGCACTTTCTATGAGCGAGTCATGGTAGAGAGACTGTGATAGCTCCTGTTACTTTTATAATAATAAAGTGTTTTCCAAGAGGTTAAAAAGTTCTGAAATTAGATTTTATAGAAATAAGATTGTATTCCAGCCTTTGACACTCTCTAATAGAGCCATCAATTGGTTTTTTTTTTATTCCTATGGGCTTTGTGCCCTGCAGAATCCAGCTCATACTTCTATTGCCAAGTCTTGCTTCTCTAATCTGGATCAGAGTGGTATCTGCTAAATTGCTGGTTCTTTTTCTTCACTATTATTGAAGTTTCTTTTTCCCACTACACCAACTCTTTTTTCCACCACAATGAGTTTTGCTCTCAGCACAACAGAGAAGAACAAAGAACAAAGAAAATTACAGCACAGGAACAGGCCCTTCAGCCCTCCCAGCCTGCGCCGATTCAGATCCTTTATCTAAACCTATCTCCTATTTTCCAAGGTCTACTTCCCTCTGTTCCCGCCCATTCATATACCTGTCTAGATGCTTCTTAAATGATGCTATCGTGCCCGCCTCTACCACCTCCGCTGGTAAAGCATTCCAGGCACCCACCACCCTCTACGTAAAAAACTTTCCACGCACATCTCCCTTAAACTTACCCCCTCTCACTTTGAAATCGTGACCCCTTGTAACTGACACCCCCACTCTTGGGAAAAGCTTGTTGCTATCCACCCTGTCCATACCTCTCATAATTTTGTAGACCTCAATCAGGTCCCCCCTCAACCTCCGTCTTTCCAACGAAAACAATCCTAATCTACTCAAACTTTCTTCATAGCTAGCACCTTCCATACCAGGCAACATCCTGGTGAACCTCCTCTGCACCCTCTCCAGAGGTTTGATAAGATGTACAAACAGCTGCTTAAATGTCATGAACTCCGATTCAAACTCCATAGAATTTTTTCACTTGTTTTAAAGCTTGACGACCTTTTGCTGTCAACCCATTATTTAATTTGAGCTTTATTTTCTTGGGGGGTGGGGGAGGGCTTGGGATTTTTTAAGGGCTCCTCAATGTTATGACTCACTAATGGACTCTGCTGGTGTCTGCAATTTCAATTAAGTCTGCCATCAGATTTACTCATAATTAATAACAGCTCTCATTTACGTAAAATTTGTAATGTCCAAGATGTTGCAAGGTGTTTTGTTGAAAACTAATGATAAAATATTTGAATGCCAAGCTACAGTAAGGCAGTTTGGGAGTTTGGGGAAGTTGCAAAAGGCTAAGTCAAAAATATGGGTTTAGGATAATATTAAGACCCAGGAAACCAGCAGTAAGTAGAGTGTAGATTTTAATCAAGATCATTTAAAAGCTGCAATGGGACCGAACGATTTACATAACACAGTCCTGTTGTGTTAACCGACATGCCGGTCACTGTCTGGGCTGGCCTTTATACTCGATTCCTAAGAGCCCCATCTGGGTGGGCTGGGTGGGCCCACTAGTGGGAAGGCTCATATTCCATGAACCCTACAGGGATATCAATTACAGTATCCCTGTGAGCTCATGGAGCTTATTATACGTTTCTCCCCATACTCCCCCAGTCCAAAGGTTCCCTCTGAGGAGGCCTTCTGCATTGCTTCGCACGTGGCTGTGATTCCGGCAGAGGTTGGCCAGGGTCAGATGGCGTGTAACGGTTGGTAGATCGTCCTTTTCTATACCATCTCTGGAGGTTTATTGCTGGGACTTTGGCCCCAAACACAAAATTGTCCATTAGTGCAGATGCTTCAGTGTCCATCTCTGAGCTGAATGGTCTGGGTGTTGGGCCATGGTGGCTTGCATACCTTGGCTTGGGAGTGGTTCCTGGGGAGGTGAAGGTACCAACATCCCTGGCCAAATATCCTCTAGTGCGGGCTTTCGCTTTTTCAGGTGGTCAACGTGCTTACTCAAGGTCTTCCCTTGTAAGATATGGACCCTGTTTTCTCCAAAAGAACCCCTACAGGCCAGAGTGCACCATCACTGAAGTTGCGGACAAAGATGTCCCCATCAGTCCCCGATTGAAAGCTCTGCCCTGGTGTCCTCTGGTCATGATCATTTTGCTGCAAATCTTTCAGCAGCTCTACTTTCCTGCTCAGGTTTGGTAAAGTCAGGTAGAACCGGGTTCTGAGGGGTAGGCCCATCAGCAGTTCCGTCGGTGCTATCCCTGTTGCAACATGCTGCGTGATTCTATAGTTGAAAAGAAATCTTGCCAGTCGTGTGTCCAGAAAATCAAAGGTCTGCTCCCACGTTCCCCTCTTAAATGTTTGGACACCTTGTTCAGCCAGGCCACTGGATGACGGGTGGTACAGAACTGGTCGGATATGTCTGATTCCGTTAATACAGATAAATGTGGAGAACTCCTCACTCGTGAACGGGATCCCATTATCAGTGACCAGTGATTCCGGAATAATGTGGGTCCTGAATGAACAACTTAATTTCTCAAAGGCGGCCTTCGATGTAGTGGAGGCCATCTATATACAGCGAGCCACTTAAAATGGGCGTCCACAGGAATTAAAAACATGGACCCAATGAAAGGCAGAGCAAATTCCAAATGTAGCTTTGCCCAGGGATGTTCTGGCCATTCTCAGGGGTGAAGGTAGACCAAGGATGAGAGCTTCTGGTGCTCCTGACACACCAGGCACCTTCACACAACTTGCTCGATGTTCCCATCAATCTTAGCCACCAGCCACACCTTTGTGCCAGCATCTTCATTTTTGTAGCCCCTGGGTGACCACTGTGCAAGTCCTGAAGGATCAATTCCTGTTTATGGGATGGCCACATGTGCTCCCCACAGGAGGATGCTCAGTTCCTGCTGTTTTTGGATGCAGGGCTGTTGGCTGCAAGGGGTTTGAGGGTGGGGGGTGGTCCCCTGCAATCTTCCATGCAGTAACGTAGAACATTACAGCGCAGTACAGGCCCTTTGGCCCTCGATGTTGCGCCGACCTGTGAAACCACTCTAAAGCCCATCTACACTATTCCCTCATCATCCATATGTTTATTCAATGACCACTTAAATGCCCTTAATGTTGGCGAGTCCACTACTGTTGCAGGCAGGGCATTCCACGCCCTTACTACTCTCGGAGTAAAGAACCTACCTCTGACATCTGTCCTATATCTATCTCCCCTCAATTTAAAGCTATGTCCCCTCGTGCTAGCCATCATCATCCGAGGAAAAAAGCTCTCACTGTCCACTCTATCTAATCCTCTGATCATCTTGTATGCCTCAATTAAGTCACCTCTTAACCTTCTTCTCTCTAACCAAAACAGCCTCAAGTCCCTCAGCCTTTCCTCATAAGATCTTCCCTCCATACCAGGCAACATCCTGGTAAATCTCCTCTGCACCCTTTCCAATGCATCCACATCCTTCCTATAATGCGGCGACCAGAACTGCATGCAAAACTCCAAATTCAGCCGCACCAGAGTTTTGTACAGCTGCAACATGACCTCATGGCTCCGAAACTCAATCCCTCTACCAATAAAAGCTAACACACCATACACCTTCTTAACAACCCTGTCAACCTGAGTGGCAACTTTCAGGGATCTATGTACATGGACACCGAGATCTCTCTGCTCATCCACACTACCAAGAATCTTACCATTAGCCCAGTACTCTGTCTTCCTCTTCCTGATGGATTATGCTGGGATGGAGGGACTCGGAACCCCGAAGTCAGGAGTGTGGGTCAGCGATATGGCTGGGTTTCTCAGTCATGAAAAAAATCAAATTCGCTTTGAGAGGATCAATTCAGGGGTTTCCCCGGAGTTGGCAGCCGTTCATCGATTTCTTCAAGGAAAACTGAACGTCAGCAGGAAAGGCGGGGGGGGGGGGGGGGGAGGAAGACAGGAGCATGGCAATGTTAGATAAGGACAAGGAACTTAGTTTACAGGTAATTAGGGATACGGCATGGGTAGAAGGTGGCGTTGTTTACTGTTTTTTATTGTTTTGGTGTGTGTGTGTTGGCCCGCGCAGTTGTTTAAGAAACAGTAATGTGTTAAATTACAAATTATAAAATATTTTCTAAAAAGAAACCCCCATCTATCGCTGTCTGAAAGACACTCAGTGATTTGGCCTCCACAGCTCCTGCGGCAAAGAGTTCCACAGATTCACCACCCTCTGAAGAAATTCCTCCTCATCGCTGCTTTAAAGGATCGTCCCTTTAGTCTGAGATTGTGTCGTCAGGCGTGAGAAAATCAAGTTTGTCCTAAAAAGGATCAACGTTAGGGTTCGTTCGGAGGTGGCAGACATTTAACGACTTGGAGCTTTGCTAATGTGGGATCCTTCTGCATCCACTCACGTATCTGTTTGGCTGTTACCGACAGAATGCCTATTAAGTCTAAAGTTGCCACGACTTTGTCCATCACTGGTAGAGACGGGGGGCTGACAGACAGCGTGAGATGGCTGAAGGTGTCAGCGTGGGCTATCTGGACCCCTCGACAATGTACGCTGGGTTGAGGCTATGGGGGAAATCCCTGTCCTCTTTAAAGACATCTAGAACTCTAGGTTGCCCATGTGGTCCTTCTTAGTGATCTCCGTGTTGAGCACATCACCTAAAAAATGGCCACCCTGCGGACGAGAAGGTTCAAGCATAAAAAGGGCCCAATTCCACAAAATGCCAAAGAATTATGATCATTCCTGGGTCTTGTAAATGAGTACAGGAAGTTTATTCCAAACTTGGACACCCTGTTGGCACCACTTCACATCTTGTTAAAGAAGACCCAGAACTGGGTCTGGGAAACTCCACAAGAGGAGCCTGTCGCAGAAGTGAAGAGCCAATTGCTATCCTCCCAGCTGCACCCCCACTATGGTCCATTCTAGTCGGTCATCCTCCCTTGTGGAGCCTCTCCTTACAGCATTGGGGTGGTGCTGCCTGTAGATGGGATGATGACACAGAACGTCCCATCGTATTTGCATCCATAACCCTGGCAGATGGGGAGCGCTGCTAAACCTAGATGGAAAATGAAAGCTTGGAGGTGGCAATCTAGAGGAGGTTCTCAGATGATTTTCCCAGGTGGAATTTTCCCAGGTGGGCGTTCACCTGAAGAAAGGCAAGTGCATCTTCCAAACAAAGGCTGTGACATAATTGAGGTACAGGGTGGCTTGTGGTCATTAATTACAAAAAAGTGTCACCCCTAGACATACTGATGACATTTTGTTATGGCAAATATCACCTCCAAGCTTTCATCCGCAGGGTGTAAGCCGTCCTTATCCACCCTGTACCCCAATTATGTCGCAGCCTTTGTTTGGAAGATGCACTTGCCTTTCTTCAGGTGGACACCCACCTGGGACAATCCCACCTGGGAAAATCATCTAAGAACCTCCTCTAGATTGCCCACGTGGTCCATTTCAGTGATCTCTGTGTTGAGCATGAAAGGAAAACAAGTGTATTTGAACAGCCCCCAGTGGGTATTTATAGTGTTCGACATACTTCCGCGATGCAGTTTCTAATTCTACCTGCAGATAGGTATGCTTCATATCTAGTTTGGTGATCGGACATCCCCCAACTAGTTTCACATAGAAGTCCTGCACGCTAGCCATAGGGTAACAGTCCAGGCAGGATGCCCTGTTTATAATTAGTTTATAATTCCTACAGAGGTGAACAGACTTGACTGGCTTCATCATTGGGGCCATGGGTGCAGCTCACTTCGCAAATCGCACAGGATATATGATGCCCAAACTTTCCAGGCACTGCAACTCAGCATCCACTTTGGTGCACAAGGAACAGGCCATATCCTGAGGTGCCTCTGGGTCCTTCATAGATGCATGCTTTGGCTCCCTTTATCTTGTTCATGTCCTGGAATACCTCTCGATATTTTCCAAGGACCTCATGTTTTCTGGTGCCCATCCGGAAAATCTATGGCCAATCGAAGCGGAGTATTCAAAGCTAATCATGCCAAAGCAGGTTAGGTCTGGGCCCTTGCACCATGACTAAATGTAGCCTGAGAGCAGGTTGCCCTTGGGTTACTGGGGTCATGGTGTTTCCTATGATGCTCTGTTGTTCCCCAGTGTAAGTCACCAATCTGGCCTTAGTGTCACATGGGCTTAGTAGCAGGATTCCTGTGCGGGTCAGTGGAAGGTCTGCTGACCAATTTTGGAGAAGGCAGCCCCTGTGTCCATTTCCATCACTAGGGGGTGTCATTCACCTGCAGTTTGTCCCGAATATGTGCCACCTTCGAGGCCGTGACGCATTTCAATGGCATGTTGTCCTCCTCGGGTGGGACTATGTGCAAGGCCCTGGCTTGGAGCTTTCTCATTGTTTTTCCAGGGTAGCACACTCTGCTGATTCTGGCGGCCTTGATTGCCGTATGCTCTACACCCACATGCCCAGCAATGTTGCCGCAACTCCCTCTCATCTTCGGTGGAGTTATCCAAAATATTAACTCCAGAAGCTGGAGTACACTTGGTTGTCACTTTTGAAGTGATCTGGCTATTCAGGTGCTGTCCTGGGATGCCGTTGGAGCCTGGTATGAAGTTCGAGCAACACTATGGACACTATGGGGTTCCTGCACACCTTTTTCCCCATTTTCATGGGACAGGACAAGTTTATGGTCCTTATTAAATCTAATGTAGGCTGCACCAACAGCTTCCTCTGTGTGGCCATGTTGTTGATCCCGCATTTTAGCCGATCACTCAGCGTCTCAGATAGGGATGGCCCAAACTCCCGATAACTCCGACCAACTGTCGGAGTTGAGTTAAGAAATCCATTACTGACTCCTCCTTAACATAAAAAAAGAAATATTGGTTATCCCATGACTCTTGGGGAATATGAGCATTCCCGATAAGGCGGCAGGGCAATCGTTAATCTTTCAGTTGTATAAATAGAGCTGGTCAGTATGGTGCCAGCTAGAGAGAAAGAGAACAGGTACTGAACTATTGGTGCTGTGTAAATACTGTTGTCAATAAAGATTGCTTTCTGTTTGACTCAACAAACTTGTGCTGGTCTGTTTGTGGCCCTCGCAACACGGTCCACTCCCAAGATGCCATTGGCCTGATAAAAGTACATAATCCGCTCTGTGTACCTAGCCCAATCCTCGAGGCCTGCATCAAAGGCCTCCAGTTTCCCGAAGAGCAGCAGTTTTTAAAGTCAGTTCCACACATTGCGATCTCCCAGAGTGGCTGAGATGTCTAGAATTAGAGGTCAGGTTTTCCTTGTATATTGTCGGCAGTATTATGACCCAGGAAGTCAGTAGTAAGCAGAACATAGATTTTAATCAAGGTAATTTAAAGCCTGCCATGGCAGTGAACAATTTACACAACACAGTCCTGTTCGGACACCAACACGCCATTCCCTGTCCAGGACAGCCTTTATACTCGATTCCTATAAGCCCCAGCTGGGTGGGCCTCCGCTCACTCACGGAAAAGTTCATATTGCACGAGCCCCATGGGGAGATCAATCAAGGTATCCCCATGGGCCTCGTGTGGATTATTAGAGATAAAGTTTGAAAGAATGTCAAAGAAGCAGTGAGTGAGACAGTAGATTTTATGGATAGAATTGCAGAGAGTAGAGGTGACTGCTGTGTCAGAACCGGTAATGGCTGAAGTGTGGGGGTTGTAGGGTCGGATAGATCAGGGAGCTGTGTGGAAGAGCAAACGCCATGCAGAAGGCCAGAGCTGTAGAATCAAAGAGTGAGGGTGGAGGTGCAGGAATTGATTTTCAATTGGATGCGTTAGGGAACAAGGAATCGTTGTAGGTCAGGGAGGATGGGTGAGACCTTATGTAGGCAACTACATTCTGGATAAGTTGGAGTCAGTGGAAGGTGGACCATGTTCACAATGGAAAGGAGACTACTGAAATAAGCAACATGGAAGCAAAGAAAACACAAAAGAGTTTCAGTGACAGAGGAACTGTGTCAGGGTATATAGGCGATGGTGCAGAGAGGAGGTTACTTTGGTGATCATTAGGATGTGTGGTATCAAGCAGAGTTTTAGTTGAGCATGATGCTGAGAGTGTGGATATCAACTCTTAAGATTCTCTTTTGCAGGTCAATATTTACTCAGAGCAACCTGAAATATCTGGCAGCATGAAAACCTATATAAAGATCGATAGTGTGAAATCAGCCAAGTTCCTTTAGAGACTGTTTGATTTGCACAGCTCCACAATTTCCTTTACAAAAAGGATATCTCGCCCATAATCCCCATTACTATTAACAACATGGTGGACTTGCACAGTAATTTCCCAGTAAACCTGACGCCAAAAGTTAGGTCTGTTAATGAGTAAGTTTTGGCAATTTCCAACTTATAGAGCATTTCTTAAGCCCCAAAACATTCTGACATATTTGCATGTTACTAAGGGTGTGCACTGTTAATTTCCCACCAAGACCCGGCATTCAAGCAGAAACTCAAGCGGGAGAATCCAGTTAGAAGGTCGTGCAGTGCTGGTCCGTGGAAACAGAAGAGCTCCTAAGTGACTGCTTAGAGACAGTGGACTTGTCTATATTAAAGAACTCAGCGACCAGCTTAAATGAGTATGCCACCACCGTTATAGACTTCATCAGCAAATGTGTGGACGACTGCATGCCAGAAAAAGCAGTACATACGTTCCCCAACTGGAAACCATGCTCAATCGCGAGATTGACTCCCTACTGAATGACAGGTCTGAGGCGTTCAAGTCAGGTGACCTTGACTTCCTCCACTCCGATGTCCCCAATGCTTCAAGAAGACGACCACCATACTTGTGCCAAAGAAGAACCAGGCAATGTGCCTCAATGACTACTGTCCGGTGGCCTTGACTTCACTCGTAATGAAGTGCTTCGAGAGGTTGGTCATGAAGCGCATCACCTCCATACTCCCAGAACGCCTTGATCCACTGCAATTTGCATACCGCCGCAACCAGCCCACAACAGATGCCATCTCCCTGGCCCTACACTCATCCCTAGAGCATCTCGACAACAAGGACTTCTACATCAGACTCCTATTTATCAACTACAGCTCCGCCTTCAACATCATAATCTCAGCAAAGCTCATATCCAAGCTCCAAAACCTAGGACTGGCTCCTCAGTCTGACAACTGGATCCTCAACTTTCTGACCCACAGAACACAATCAGTAAGAATAACCAATAACACCTCCTCCACAGTAATCCTCAATGCCAGGGCCCCCGCTGAGTACTTACCCCCTACAATACTCCCTGTACACACACGACTGTGTGGCAAAATATGGTTCCAACTCCTCCTACAAATTTGCTAATGATACGACCATCGTGGGCTGGATTTCAAATAAGTCAGAAAACAGGAGGGAGATGAGAACCTTGTGGAGTGGTGCAGTGACAACACTATCCCTCCATGTCAGCAAAACTAAAGAGCTGGTCATTGACTTTGGGAAGCAAAGTACTGTACACAGCCCTGTCAGCATCAGCGGGGCCAAGGTGGAGATGGTTAGCAGTTTCAAATTCCATGGGGTACACATCTCAAAGTCTGTCCGGTCCACCCACATCAACGCTACCACCAAGAGAGCACAACAGCACCTATACTTCCTCAGGAAACTAACGAAATTTGGCATGTCCACATTAACTCTTACCAACTTTTACAGATGCACCACAGAAAGCATCCTATCGGGCTGCATCACAGCCTGGTATGGCAACTGTTCGGCCCAAGACCGCAATAAACTTCAGAGAGTCGTGAACACAGCCCAGTCCATCACACAAACCTGCCTCCCATCCATTGCCCCCATCTACACCTCCCACTGCCTGGGGAAAGCGGACAGCATAATCAAAGATCCCTCCCACCCGGCTTACTCACTCTTCCAACGTCTTCCATCAGGCAGGAAACACAAAAGTCTGCGAACACGCATGTACAGACTCAAAAATAGCTTCTTCCCCGCTATTACCAGACTCCTAAATGGCCCTCTTATGGACTGACCTTATTAACACTACACCCCTGTATGCTTCCCTCGATGCCGGTGTTTAAGTAGTTACATTGTGTACCTTGTGTTGCCCTATTAAGTATTTTCTTTTATTTCCTTTTCTTTTCATGTACTTAATGATCTATTGAGCTGGAGGGGAGGGTCGTTGAACTCTGAGGGGACCTTTAGATTCAGGTGCCCCACACCTATCTGTCTGAGATGGCGAAAAGTTTTTTTTTCAATTTCTCACCCTACCCGCAGCTGGCAGCATAAGAATTGAGGCTCTGTGGGAAATAGCCCTTACATGTTCATTAAATGGTCACTTCAGGGCCTTAAAAGGTGAAAGCGCGTGAAAGGGGGTGGCGTTCCCAGGTGGAATCCCATCCATTCAATTTTACGCTCAACCCCGCTCTAGAATCCACTTTGGGGGAGTGTCAAATTCTGCTCCTAGTCCTTGTATGTGTGATAGTATGTGTGAGGCAGTTGAGTGAGACATTGGGATAATCAGCTAGTATCACATTGTGAAAATGGCAGAATGGCTTTAAAGATCCTACAGTTTATAATTCCTGGGAAGAAGGATTCAAATCTTGAAAGATGCAAACGTGGTGAAGCCCTTAAACCACAGTTTAGTGTACGGGGTTAACACTGGAGCTCGTAATTTTAGAAGGTGAATAGTGTGTTAGTGCCCATGAGTTCCAAGGGACAAAAGGAAGAAGGCCTGTTCCCTTCCCTGTCTTAGTCAGATTATTTGTGTTTTTCTGGCACTACCCTGTGCTCTTGTGGGTGAAAGAGGTCATGTCACCTTCCTCCATGTCTGATATTAAATATATTTCTGATCCTCGTATTTCTGCAGACACCAATCTTTCAGCATTTCCTGCCATTTTCCCAGAGTGGATTAAGGTTAGTGTCATTAAAATTTCTGCTCTTTTCTCCTGCCTCCATCCATCGAGTGTATTGCTCCTTTCTTTGAAGCCAATGCCTGTTCCTCCACTATAAAGAAAATGGTCGCACAAACACTATAGCTATAAGAAAGAATAGTTTTGAAAAATTACAGAATTGCTAGAAATAACAATGTTAGAATAACTGCTGAGGTTGCGATTTCTTAATAATACATTTCTTTCTCGCTCATTTGCTCTCTTTCTCCAAAAGGATGTCTGTCTTCAACCCCTGTGGGAGATAACAAAGACACAGCACAGCCAATTATCCATTGTTCTCTCAAAGGCTGTTATCTAGGTCACATAGCTCCTTCAGGCACACTGATTCCTGGGCCCCGAGAAGATCGAGCCTCTTGTCCGCTAAATGAACGAGACATTTTCATGTGCGGTAGTCCGCTAAATGAATGAGACATTTTCATGTGCGGGAATAAGGTGATCTTCATGCTAAAACAATCTGGCAAAGGATGGGTTTATCTTGAGAACCTGTCCCTTGGTAATTGGGTATTTGAATGGAAGATGCGACTGAATGAGTGATTGGCATGAGACAATAACCAAACACCTCGACAGATGGTGTATAAATAAGCAGCCAAGAAGGAAATAACACAAGGGGAGGTGGCTCTTTAAGGTTACTAGCATCAACGTAACATCACCACACAGGCACACAAGAGGGGGGGGGGGGATTCTCCCAAATACAGCCCCACCGATTCCAGCGGCCTGGGGCCAGCGCCGCGCCAACCACGCCGGCGCAAATGGCACCGATTCTCCCCACCTCGGGGAATCGCGCGCTGGCATTGGGGCGCAGTTGCAGCGATTCTCCGGCCCGGCATGGGGCTCAGAGAACCGCCCCCGAGATCTTTACTGCTGGCAGCAGTGGCCAGGCAGTTTAGTACATCCAATCCTTCGCTCCTGCCGTGGGTTATATGTCGACTCTGCCTACTCTGATAAAATTGTAGTTGATCTGTTGTTCCTCAGTGAACCATTTTAAAGATTGAAATTGAACTGCTTATGTCTCCTCAACGCAATTGAATACTCACAATCTATGCTTGCACCAATCGGTGACATTCCCTAAAATGCTGCAATATTCCATGTGAAGCAATAGAATTACCCAACAGTTTCCTTAGCCTAACAAACCAACCTGTTGCTGTATTCTTCAGTGATTAAAGTTTTATAAAAAGATGCAATTAATGCTTCCCAAATTCTATGTCAGCACAATACAGTATTGAACGGAAGCAGGAAATGCCAATAAATCAATAAATAAGTTGACCTGTTAAGGGGAGGCGGTGGCATAGTGTTAGTGGCATAGTGGTATTTTCACTGTGATCCAGAGACTTTGCACACCTAGGTTCAAATCTTGCCATGGCAGATGGTGGAAATAGAATCCAAATATATCTGGAATTAAAAGTCTAATGATGACTATTAAACTGTTGTCGTTTGTCATAAAAAACTCAGATGATTCACTAGTGTGCTTAAAGAAAGGAAATCTGCAGTCCTCACGTGCTCTGGCCTACTTGTGACTCCAGATCCACAGCAATGTGGTTGACTCTTGGCAAGCCGCTCAGTTGTATCAAACTGCTACACTTCCTAAAAGGAAAGAAACCAGACAGACCACCCGACATAGACTTAAGACACTGGAAATGGCAACAGCAAACCCCAGCTCTATCAACCCTGCAAAGTTCTGCTTACTAACGTCTGGGGGCTTGTGCCAAAATTGGGAGAGTTGTCCTACAGACTAGCCAAGCAACAGTCTGACATAGTCATACTCACAGAATCATACTTTACAGATAATGTCCCAGAAACCACTATCACCATCTCTGGGTATGCCCTGTCCCACTGGCAGGTAAGACCCAGCATGTGTGTGGCAGCACAGTGGTATACAGTCAGGAGAAAGTTGCCCTGGAAGTCTTCAACATCAGCTCCGGATCCTATGAAGTCTCTTGGCTTCAGGTCAAACATGGGCAAGGAAACCTCATGCTGATTACCACATATCATCCACTGTCAGCTGATGATTCAGAACTTCTCCATGTTGATGGTGACAAGAGAATGTACTCTGGGTTGTGGGCTTCAATATGCATCACCAAGAGTGGCTCGGTAGCACCACTACTGACTGAGCTGGCCGAGTCTGACTACTATGCTCAAGACTGGGCATCCAAGAGGCACTGTGGGCGGTCAGTGGCAGCCACAATCTGTAACCTCATGGCCCAGCATATCCCCACTCTACCATTACCAACAAGCCAAGCGATCAAGCCTGGTTCAATGAAGAGTGCAGGAGGCCATGCCAGGAACAGCACCAGGCATACCAAAAAAATGAGGTGGCAATCTGGTGAAGCTACAACACAGGACTACTTGCACGTCAAACAACATAAGCAACAAGTAGTAGACAGAGCTAAGTGATCCCACAACCAATGGATCAGATCGAAGTTCTGCAGTCCTGCTGCATCTTGCCGCGAATGGTGGTGTACAATTAAACAACTCACTGGAGAAGGCCCCACAAATATTCACCGCGTCAATGATGGAGGAGTCCAGCACATCAGTGCAAAATACAAGGCTGAAGCATTTGTTACAACCTTCAGTCAGAAGTTCAGAGTGGATGATCCATCTCAGTCTCATCCAGAGACCTGTTGGCTGTCAAATTTGGCTCTTTGATGAAACAGTTTTTCATTGCCACTGTTTCTTCTCCAAAATCCCATCTGCAGGGCATATACACACTTGTGATTGCAGAAAACCATTTTACTTTTGGCAGGAAGGGGCCAAGCATAGAAATATTAGTGTACCAGTCAATAAGGTCAGAATAGGCATATATAGTTAAAAAGGCAGAATTAGAAGTTTCTATCTGAAAACATGCAGCATTTACAACAATATAAATAAACTAATGGCACAAACAGAAAATAAATGTGTCTGTTAAGAAGGCCATTACAGAGATGTGGTTGCAAGGTGACCAAGTCTGGGAACTGAAGGGCAAGGGTAATTGTAATTTTAAAAGGAAAGGGAGAAAGAGAAAAGTGGGGTAGCTCTTGTTAATAAAGGATGAGAGAATTACAGTAGAGTGAAATGATCTTGATTCAGAAGATCAAAACCTAGAATTAGCGTAGGTGGGGATAAGCAATAGCACAGGGAAGAAGCCACTGGTGGGAGTAGATTTTAGAACCCCTAACAGTAGCTACACTGTGGGGTAGAACAAGGCCCGGGAGAGGAGGGTATGAACGTGTCAAACCGTGAGGCCTACGGGCTATGATGGGGATGGTATGGGCACGGAGTTCTCACATCATCCAGCCAGAGCTTCAGACCTGACAAAACAGCTTAAATATTTTGCAATTGTCAGGCTGAAGGTTCTGATCTTTTTTTCAGCCCTTCCGCAGTGTCAATTTCACTGATTTGCTGCGCGGCTGCTTTTGACGTTTGGCGAACTTTGTGGTTCAAAATATTTTTGAAAATCCCACCAAAAAGTCACACAAATTACCAAATATCAGTAGCAGCAGTACAGCAAGTTTCAAGAGAGTGTTTTCTGTTCACGAATGGTAAGTTCAGAAATTCTAGAAACAATTAGACGTGGAGGTGCGATTGGGCCTTTGGAGGGGGGCAAGGCAGAGGTTGGTGAGGGAAAAAGGGTCTGAGGGTGTGGGATGGGGGTTTGTTGGGAAGGTACAAGGGGCCTGGGGACTGTGGGGGGGGGGGGGGGGGGTCACTTCTAATGGTTTAGTGCCACAAAATTAAATACAGTACACTTTTCAAAATTTTCTTTTGAATTTAAACCATCATATAAGTAGCCATCTAAATTTCTATTATACCCTAAAGTAGCCACAATTCTGATGGCGTGCTGTGCTGAGGACTTGTGAAGCTTGTTCAGAAACTAGAAAACAGGAGTGATGCAAAACACGATGTTGACTCACTATCGCCCATGTTATATTTTCTTGCAAAGTCTGGGAATGAAATGTCACTAAGAGATTTCAGAAAGAAAGGTTTTACAAATCTGTACTCCATTCTTGGATCACCCCATCCTGCACCATTTTGTTTAAAATCTAGCAGAAGTTTGCTACACTGTGGGACTAAAAATTCTCTGGGAGTGAGGATTCCCAATCATCCATTGTAACTTTGACAATAAAAAAATCATTGAAATCCTAAACAAACAGCAGACAGGGCTTTTATTATAAACAATCTTTACAGAAACCCAATAGTATGAATTAAGTGCTTCTAGAAATTGGAAAGGTTGTATTAGCTATAGACTTGAATTGGCTTGCAAATGTAATGATTTCTTTGCAGTACTCTCCTAATATCAGTTGACTATTGCTGAATGGTCTTTAACACCCATAATTATATTGCAAACAGAGGGTGGAATCATGGCTGGAGGTCCGTTTATTTTGTCACTAATGGAAGTTTACTGTCAACAAGTTTTGTGGGATGAATTGCCAGGGCAGGAGTGCATAATTCATAAAATCCCTGCAGTGCAGAAGCAGGCCAATCGGCCCATTAAATCTGTATCGACCCTCCAAAAGAGCATTCTACCTAGTCTCATTTCCCCACCCCATCTCTGCAACCCCAGTTAACCTGCACATCTTGTGGACACTAAGGGGCAATTTAGCATGGCCAATCCACCTAATCTGCACGTCTTGGGACTCATAGTGAATCAGTAACCTTTTCCACATTCACAAGAATCTTTTCCATTGACTTTAATTTAATCCTTTTGTCTACTTATCAATTATCCCACTCTATCTAGGTGCTTTTTATGAGTTTTTGAGGTCCTGAATTTCCATGATGAAGTTGTGCCACATCATAGATATTGAAAATGTATTGTCGAGAGAAGCTGCAATCAGCAGAGTCCTTCGATTGGCTGATCAAGAATACACAGATCCAATTATGAACCATTCAGTCTTTGGCTTCTGGCCTCTCAAATGTTGGGTTGCACAGAGACACCCAAAGACTCCCAATGCTTCTCACTGACAGTGAAGACCAATGTTGTTCAAGCTTTCCATCTTGTTGTTCAGAAGTCATTAGATCTTTCAACCTTGTGTGATGACCAATGAAATAGAATCCAATTGCACCCCATGTGTAAAATAATAACATTGAATAATATGCCCCCAAAGCAGAAAAAATGTCTTCTAATTCTACAGAAGGGAGAAGATTGTGTGCAGTCTATCTGGGTTGCAAATATTGAATCCATCATGAAAATTAATTTACTGGCACCATGTCTATATGGTGCAATGTGTAGAGCATGTTGATGAGGGCTGAGGGAGTCATAGAAATCAGTGTTATCACCTGCACAGTGTTATAAATAACTAATAGGATACTTTCCTTTTAAATTAATAACATTGCACAATGCTGTTAAATTAAAATTTGTACTCTCCGGTTTATTTAATAGTCGAGATGGGATCAGCTATTGGCTGCTTGAAAGCTAACACTGCATTATATCATCGATGGTTTTGATATTAATGCCCCATGCTGCATATTTGTGGATGATATTTGTAAACCAATGTCAACAATGGGTGTTATCAATTTATGAGGACATCTGTGAATGGTGAATCTTGAAAAGAGAAAAAATATCAGGCATAATTGGGGACAGAGTTAAAATGAGGTGGAGGATTAAAGGGCCTGGAACCAGGAGAAGCACCAGGATCTGTGATCTCTCCCCCAGGCCCTGGAATGATTATAAATCAGCACGGTAACACAGTGGTTAGCACAGTTGCTTAACAACTCCAGGGACCCTGGTTCAATTCCCGGCTTGGGTCACTGTCTGTGCGGAGTCTGCACATTCTCACCGTGTCTGCGTGGGTTTCCTCCGGGTGCTCCGGTTTCCTCCCACAGTCCAACGATGTGCAGGTTAGGTGGATTGGCCATGATAAATTGCCCTTAGTGTCCAAAAAAGGTTAGGTGCGGTTACTGGGATTGGATAGGCCTAAGTGTGATGCTCTTTCCAAGGGCTAGTGCAGACATGATGGGCCAAAGGGCCTCCCTCTGCACTGTAAATTCTATTAAATCAATAAATAATGGGGACCTGTGAGAACGATATTGCAATAATTAAAGTGATTTTAATCTTCATGTGGATTGAGAAAATCAAATTGGCAAAGGCAGCCTTAAAAGTGATTTCATAAGACTGTATTGGGGATAGTTTCTTCAGCCAATGCATTGTGAAACCAACTAGGAAACAGGCAAATGTAAGATATGTATAATAACACAGGATTCACTAATGATCTCATAGTAAAGGATCCTCTAGGGAAGAGTGATCATGACGTGGAAATTTCATCTTCAGTTTGAGAATGAGGAATCCGAGTCTGAAACTTGTGCCATTAGTTTAAATAAAGGCAAGTAAAATCATATGAAGACGAAGGGCAGAATTTTCTGGCTTCTCTGCGCCATTGTTTCTGGCGGGGGAAGCAACACGCCATTGGCCACCGACAGGATCATTCAGTCCCACTGATGACTACAATGTTTTGCATGGATCGCCTATCCCACCACCGGGGAACCCAATGTGGGGGTCACCTTCGGCGGGAGCAAAAGATCCCTCCGGCGGAAAAGGGCAGAAAATCCCATCCAGAGTTAACTAAAGTTGACTGGTTAAAAGGTAAGAACGTATAAAAGCCATGACAGACATTTAAGGAGATAGTTCATAACTCTCTACAAAGATATATTCCATTCAGACTGTGAAGGATGAACAGTCCATGGCTAAGTAAGGAAGTTAAGGATGTATTGAATTCCAAGAACAACACGCAAACTGTGACAATTAGTGCTAGAGCAGATAATTGGAAACGTTTAGAAACCAGCAGGAGTTGGCTGAAACAAGAGATGAAGGAATTAGCATATGAGAGCAAAGTAGCAAGAAGTAGAAAAACAGACAGTAAGAGCTTCTATTGTATAGAACTTCTATAAAAAGAAACGATGATCTTACTCAATGGTAGAGCAGGCTCAGAGGGCCAACTGGTGTACGCCTGCTTCTAATTCATATGTTTGTATGTTCGTAAGTGAGCTGCTGAAGTAAACATTGGTCCCTTAGAGGATCAGACTGGAGAAACAATAATGAGAAACAAGGGAATGGCAGACTTTAAACAAGCGTTTTGTATCTGTCTTCATTGTAAAAGACACAAAAGCATCCCAACAAGAGTGGAAAATCAAAAAGCAAAAGTTGGGAAGAACTTAAGAAATAATCATTATTGCTGGAGGAAGCGACTGGGGACAAGAAATAGAAATAATTGTGAACCACTGGAACTGATGGCCTGCATCTTAGGTTATTAAAAGAAGTGGTTGTAGAGATTGTGGATGTTTTGGTTGTAACCTTCGAAAATGCTCCAGATTCTGGAAAGGACCCAATGGATTCTTAAAAACTGCGCATGTAATGTCCCTGTTCAAGAATGGAAGGGAGCTATGAAGTGGCAAAACGCTGGAAAAATGCTGGAATCTATTATTTCAGAAATAACGTTTAGAAAGCTAGTCATTTAGAAAATCATAATGCAATCAAGCAGAGCGAACATTGTCTCAAGGTAGTGTATACAGTGTTGCCAGTTGCAAAGGTAGCACAGAGAGTGAGTGTGCGATCGCAGGAGAAGGAACTAGGTTGCAGTTTGATTGAAAGAGACACATGCTTGATCATGGAGGGATCGCTTGAAAGTGCTGATGGAAATTGGATCTTGCCAAGTAAAAGATGACAAATGAAGAAATAAATTCCCACCTTGGTAAGATCATCAAACATCTTCATGCATTTCTGCTAGATCCGGACTGCAATGTTTTAGGTATTAACATACTTGGAAACTTCTCTCCGTGTCTGCAAAATCACTTTCCTGGATACTTATAGGAACACGGGTAGGTCATTCAACCACTTGGCGAAGTCATGCCATTCATTTTGACCATGGCTGATCTGTACACAAACTCCATTTATCTTTACCTGGCAAAACATCTATCCATCTCATGCTTAAAAATGATCATTGTTCCAACATTATCAGCCTTTTAGGGGAATGAGTGCCAAATATCTACCAGGCTTTGTGTGAAAAAATATTTTCTGATTTCACTTCTGAATGTTTTTGATCTAAATTTAATATTACACCCCTTAATTCTGAAATGCTGCATGAAAGGAGAGTTTCCTCTGAAGTTATGCTACCATTAAAATAAAAAATTAAGGACTCTATGAGCTAATACTCCAAAACCTCGAAACATAAAGGACCACAAGCCAAGTTTATGTCACCTGTCGTAATACAACCTTTTAAGGTTGAGTATCATTCTGGTGAATCTGCCTTACCCTTTCTAAGGCTTATATATCTGTCCAAAATGGAACACGGTGATTTAGCAGAGTTCTGCCGAATGCTTTGCACAGGTGTAGCATCATCGCCTAACTTTTGCATTTCAAATCCAAATTGACATGAAGGCCATTTTAATTACTCTCTATACCTATGCATGTGCACATGGATACCTACGTTTCTCTGCTCTCTCACAAAATCAGGAATTATTGGGTGGATTCTCCATTTCGTAGACCGTGGGCTGGATTCTCCAATTTTGAGGCTCTGAATGGTGGAAGTGTCTAGTTTTACAATGAAAAAGTCGAAAGCTCTATCGCACCAATGCTCCACCTGGTGGGCGGCTAGCAATGTGCCACATAAATCTCCCGGCTTTACCTGCAGATAAGGATGAAGAATTGCCAGGTCCGTGGCCGTGCATGCGTACGGGGGCGACCTGTGGCGGCGGCGCCGTACAACATGGCGCCGACCGCGCATAGACCCAGCCTTCCAGATAGTGCCTCCCTGTTATCCTCTTCGCCACCCCCGGACCACCACCACCAGTCCCCCAGCCCCCGCTGAAGACCCCCAGCCAGCGGAATGGTTCCCCCCGACTGTGGCAATGTTGGACACAGTCGGCAGCGAGGTCCCCAAAAACTGAGAGGACACGAGACCAACGCCGTCAGGAAGTTGACCCATCGGGGGCGGAGCAACGGGGGGAGGGTCTCAAGTAACGGCCTGAGGCCATCTCAATGGCGTGCAGCGTACTCAGCGATTAAGCCATTTTTGAGGTGGCGGAGCATCCGAATAACTGTGCTACCCCCAATAGTGCCTCCCTGTTATCCCCTTCGCCACCCCCGGACCACCACCACCAGTCCCCGCTGAAGACCCCCAGCCAGCGGAATGGTTCCCCCCATCTGTGGCGGTGTTGGACACAGTCGGCATAAAATGGGATTCTCCGGCCAATCGCTGAACCTGATTTTGGCGTCGGCAATCAGAGAATCCCGCCCTATGTTCTCCCGCTGGAGCTTAATTGTAACCAGTTTACAATCTCCCCCACCCAAAATGTTAATATGATAACTCAAAAAACGTTACTGCCAGAATCAAATCTGGATCTAACAAAGTCTTTTAAAATAGCCCTGTACCTGCAGAATGCAGAAAAAGGCATTTGACAGCTGGTTAGGTGGAGGGGCCTCATGAAAAAGTTATTCCCGGGGAACCTGTCACTGAATCTAGGTAAATTAAGACTTGTGCAATTTTCAGATTGGGTAGCAATCGGGTCCTGTCCTCAAGTCGATCAAATCAGTCCACCGCTGTGGGGAGTGTAAGCTTATGGTCAATCGGTTTTCCAAACTACATAGGTACCCCATGTCGGGGATAGAATACCAAGCTAGCAGACGGCCTGACGTTCAGTAAGTTAGATATGAGCCACGCCTATCTTCAACTTGAATTAGACAAACTTTCTCACACATACGTTAGGACCAACATGCACAAGAGCCAATATGAGTATAATCGCTTGCCCTTTGGAGTCTCATCAGCGTGCACCATATTCCAATGGATCATGGAAAACATACTTCACGTGTTACCTAAAGAGGCAGCGTACTCGGATGACATTCTGATCATGAGGCCCTCAGAGCAAGAGAACCTGGCAAACCTAGAGGAGATCTTAGTGATTTTCGAAAGCTGGGGTACATCTATAAAGGGAAAAATGCATTTCCCTGGTAAGGGAAATAGTGTATTCGGGCTATCAGGTGGATACAAATCAGGCTACATTTGATTTGATTTATTGTCACATGTACCAAAGTACACAGAAAAGTATTTTTCTGCGGCCGAGGGAATGTACACATTACGTACATAGTAAACAAAATTAATAATCAACAGTGAGCATTGGCAAATGGTACATTGACAAACAAGGATTTGTTACAGTGCAGAACAAGGGGCCAAACAAAGCAAATAAATGAACAAGGGCAGCATAGGGTGTCATGATTAGTGTTCTTACAGGGAACAGATCAGTCCGAGGTGGAGTCGTTGAGGAGTCTTGTAGCTGTGGGGAAGAAGCTGTTCCTATGTCTGGATTTGCGGGTCTTCAGACTTCTGTACCTTCTGCCTCATGGAAAGGTCTGGAAGAAGGGAATGCCTGTTTGGGAGGGGTCTCTGATTATGCTGTCTGCCTTCCTGAGGCAGCGGGAGGCGTATACAGAATCAATGTGAGGGTGGCAAGCTTGTGTGGTGCGTTGGGCTGATTTCACCACACTCTGCAGCTTCTTGCGATCTTGGCCCGAGCAGTTGCCATACCAGGCTGTGATGCAGCTGGATAAGATGCTCTCTATTGCACAGCTGTAAAGTTTGAGAGAATCGATGCAGACATGCCAAATTTCTTTAGCTTCCGTAGCACATACAGAAGTTGTTGGCCTTTCTTGACTGTTGCATCAACGTGAGTGGACCAGGACAAACTGTTGGTGATGGTGACCCCCAGGAACTTAAAGCTAGCGACCATCTCCATTTTGGAGCCATTGATGCAGACGGGAGTGTGCGTCGTGCTACGCTTCCTGAAGTCGATGATCAGTTCCTTGGTCTTTCCGACATTTAGTGAGAGGGTGTTTTCGGTACAACATGCAACCAAGTGATTTATCTCCCTCCTGTAATCTGATTCATCGTTGTTCGAGATATAGCCCACCACAGTCATATCATCCACAAAGTTACAGATTGAGTTGGAGTTAAATCTTTCCATACAGTCATGTGCGAATGGGGAGTACAATAGAGAACTGAGCATACATCCTTGTGGAGCCCCAGTGTTGAGGACTATTATGGAGGAGGTGCTGTTGCCTATCCTGACAGATTGCAATCTGTTGGTGAGGAAGTCAAGGATCCAGCTGCACAGGGAGGGGTCAAGTCCAAGCTTACAGAGTTTGATTATTAGTCTTGTCAGGATAATAGTGTTGAAGGCGGAGTTGTAGTCGATGAACAGCAGTCTTACATAGGTGTCCTTGTTGTCGAGATGTTCGAGTGTTGATTGTAGAGCCAGGGAGATATCTGCTGTGGACCGGTTCTGGTGATCGGCAAACTGCAGTGGATCGAGACCGTCTGGGAGTCTGGCAGTAACCTGTCTCATGACTAGCCGCTCAAAGCATTTCATGATAACAGATGTCAGAGCCACCGGTCAGTAGTCGTTGAGGCAGGCTACCTTGTTCTTCTTTGGTACTGGTACTATTGTGATCTTCTTGAAGGAGGTGGGGACCTCAGAGCGGAGGAGTGAGGTGTTGGAGATAACTGCGAATATACTCGCCAGCTGGTCTGCGCAGGCTCTGAGTGCTTGCCCAGGGCCTCCGTCAGGACCCATCGCTTTCCGTGGATTCACTTTCAAGAAGGCAGCTCTTACCTCTTGAGGCTGTTATAGTAGGTATGGATGTGTCCAGGCTGTTGGGGCGGGTGGCACTGATGCATTGCCTGACTGCTCAAAGCGGGCATAGAACTTGTTCAGATAATCGGGTAGGGATGCTCTATCCAGTGGAGGACAAGGTGAGGGGCATCATGCAAGCACCAACTTTAAGAAACACCACGGAATTGAAATCCATCCTGGGACTAATCAATTAATATGGGATGTTTATCCTGAATTTGGCCTACTTGTTGTTTCCAGTACACAAACTACTGTACCAAAAATGGTTTGGGAAAGCACCAAAGGTGGAGGCGTTCAAGAAAGTAAAACATCAGCTGCTACTGCCCAATTTATTGGCCCATTTCAACCCCAAAAAGTAACTCATCATAACATGCGATACTTCTCCTTCTGGGGTTGGGGCGGTACATTCAGACCATGGGAGAGACAGGACAGAAAGGCCAGCACCTACATATCCAAGACTCTCTTGGAGGCCGAGCGGAGGTATTCTCAAATAGAGAAATAGGGCTTGCCAGTCGTGTTTGATATAATAGAATTTCAACAGCACGTCTATGGAAGAAGTTTTATAATTGTGACCGACCACAAGTTCTAATTGGGACATTTTAAGGAGGATAAAGCAAACCCCTCTTGCATCCACCCTGTTGAGTGATTTGGGCCCTGTTACTCATGAATACCTCTTAGAGCACCGCCCTGGAATGAGAATAGCTAACGCTGATGCCTTGAGTCGCCTCCCGCGACACAGAAGCCTGGTTCCCTTCCCAGCATTGGGAGAGGTTACGGTGACCCTAATTTGTTTGTAGACATTACCAGTGTCTTAAAAACAAAATCAGGGCCTGGTTACCCCGAGGACCCAAAACCGTCAAAATTGACGCAATTGTTCCTGAAGGGTGGAATCCCAACAAAAGAACCATAAAATAAATTATGATGCTGTGGGATTTGAAAGAATATTCAAGACAGGTGATCTTGTCCATATGAGAAACTTTGGAAATGGCTCCTGCTTGGTCTTTGTGGAGCCATATAGGAGAAAACGGGACATGTATCATACAAAGTGAAGGATAAGGTCTTGAGGAAACACCTGGACCACCTCAAAAGACAGGGAGTCAGTCCCTGCACAAGCCTCATACTGGCCTCAGAGGTGACCACCGCTAGTGCAGGGCAACAGCCCGAAGAGAATCCTGTGTCCTTCTCCCAATAACGAGGATTCAGGCTCTGATGTAGAAGCAGAAGAAGCAGGTGTTCCGACTGTAGCAGACACCAAGGAGGAATCCACATTGGTAATTCTTTGACGCTCTCTCCAGAAGGGAAGGCCTCCAATTTGGTTCATACCTCCTGATCCTGTTCCACCCTCGACGGACCTCAGACCAATCGCGAAGTGGTGGAAGAGGCCTCCACACTACTGGAGTACTGAGGGAGAAACAGACTTGAGGGAGGAGGGATGTTGTAGTGGTCACGAAGGACATGGGGGGGGGGGGGGTCGTCAAAAGATCACCATGTGGGCTTCGTGGAATACAAATTTCCCTCTTAAGTGGGCAATAGCTGGCCAAATAGGAAGTACGTTGCAAGATCTTAAAACCCGCTGCTCCAACCCAGGCTGGCATCTCAATAGGTCCCCAGGCTTCGACATATGTGTTGTAAGCCATCGCTGTGGTATTTTTCATCACTGCAATAAAGGTGTTTGGTATTGAAAGTCTGGCCTTGATGAAATTGCTTCCATTTCATGTTTTCCTGTATAGAGGCCAACTTGCTCTTTAATGCTTAAGTATTTCATTTACATGAAGGTGTAAGGAGAGGCGGTGCATAGTGGTAGTGTCATTGGACTATTTCTAGGGTAATGCTCCCAGATCCACGTTCAAATCCCACCTCCGCTACAAGGAAAACAAAAACGAATGAAACTGGATGGACCACCCAGCATCAACCTGGGCACCGGAAACAACAACGGCAATCCCAGCCCTCCAAATTCCTCCTGACTAACATTTGGGAACTCATGCCAAAATTGGGAAAGCTGTCTCACGTTTAATGTCCCAGACACCACCATCAACACTACAGTGGTATCCAGTCAGGCCGATGTTGCCCTGGGGTTCTTGAAATCTCGTGGCACCAGGTCAAACATGGGCAAAGAAAACCCCTACTGACTACCCTTGCCCTATCAGTCGATGTTGAAAACTACTTGGAGGGAGTACAGAGGGTGACAATGTACTCTGGGTGGGGGAGGGGTAATTTCAATGTACATCACCAAGAGTGGTTTGGTACTACCATCACAGACCGTGCTGCTGGACTGGGACTGCGGCAGGTAGAGTGGTGATCAGCCCACAGCAGAATTGTACTCAACCACAATCCTTAACCAAGCCAGTGGATGAACCCTGGTTCAATGAAGAGTGCAGGTGGGAATGCCAGGAGCAGCACCAAGCATAGCACAAAATGAAGTGAAGCTGCAACTGTGCATAAGCAGCAAGTAATAGGCAGGACAAAGCAATTCTACAGCCAATGGATCCGATTCTGCCACATCCAGCCATGAATGGTGATGGACAATTAAACAACTCACTGAAGGAGGAGGCTCCACAAATATCTCCAACCTCAATGATGGGAGAACCCGGCACGTCAGTGCAACAACCCTAAGCCAGAAATGCTTATTGGATGATGCATGTCCGGAGGTCCACAGCATCACAGAAATTCAGCCAACTCGATTCACTTCATGAGATAACAAAAAGCAGCTGAAGGCACTGGATACTGCAAATACTGACAATATTCCAGCAATAGTACTGAAGACTTGTGCTCCAGAACTTGTCGCACCCCTAGCCAAGCTGTTCTATAACTAGAACATTGGGTGCTGACTCAGCAATAACCTGCTCACAGACGCTCAGTTTGATTTCCGCCAGGATCACTCAGCTCTTAATCTCATTACAGCCTTGGTTCAAACATGAACAAAAGAGCTGATTTCCAGAGGTGAGATGGGTGTGACTGTCCTTGACATCAAGTCAGCATTTGACCAAGAATGTGTCATGTGAGGGTCCCTTTAAGAAAAGTGTGTTTATCAAATAGCTGCAGTGATGTGATTGTGTGGGTGGAGCTGAGCTCTTTTTTTTACTTTCAGGTTGAGCTGGAAGCTCTTTTTTTGGCTCTGAGTTTTAGTTTCATTTCAGGAGCTGCATTCAAACCAAGATGATGTTTAGGTCTCTCTCTCTCTCTCTCTCTCTCTGCCTAAAGGTCTCCAGATCATTTCAAAGTAATACCTGTTTCTGTGAGGAATGCAAACCTACTGTCTTTGTTAAAAAGGGTTTTTGACTTATGAATATTGTTAGGAAAGTTATTAAGGGTTACGTATAGAGTATTGTATCTGTGGAGATTATCAGTGTTGGTCATTGAGAAGATGTTTACTGTGTGCCTCTCTCTGCCTACTAAAGAATGTCTCCAGATCACTCGATGATTTCAAAGTAATACCTGTTTCTATAAGGAATGCAAACCTACTGTCTTTGTTCAAAATGGTTTTTGACTCATGGATCTTGTTCGGAAAGTTATTAAGGAGTACTCTTATCTGTGGGGATTATCAGTGTTGGTCGTTGATAAGATATTTACCGTGTGTTTATAAAATGTTATCTGGATTCATAGAATAAACATTGTTTTTGTTTGAACATACTTTAGATCTCTGTTGCATCACAGCTGTAAAGTGGGCCCTTGTGCTCCCCCATAACCAAAATCTGTTAAAATTTGTGGGTCAGGTGAACTCCATGATATAATTTGGTGTTCTCTAAACCTTGGCCCATAATAAATGGCATTAAGGAATTAATCAAAACTGGAGTCAGTGGGAATATGGAGTTGAAACTCTCTGCTGGTTGGAGTAACACCAAGCAGTGATGGTTGTAGGAAGTGGGATGTTTGCTGATCACTCCACAGCATTCAGCACCATTTACGACTCCTCAGACACTGAAGCAGTTCATGTCCAAAAATCAGCAAGATCGGGACAATATCCAGGCTTGAGCTGACAAGTGGCAATAATATTTGCGCCAGACCAGTGCCAGGCAAACTCCATCTCCAACAAGAGAGGATCTCACCATCGCTCCTTGACACTCAATGGCATTGCCATCACTGAATCACCCCACGATCAACAGCACTGTGGGTGTACCTACACATCGACGACTGCAGCTGTTCCAGAAGGCAGCTCACCACCACTTTCTCACGGGCAATCAGTGATGGGAAATTAATGCTGGCCAAGCCAGTGATGCCTACATCCCATAAATTAATTAAAAAAGAATATAGGTACACTTACCCCCAAAATGGACTAATTCATAAAATCAGTATCAAGTAAATAATCATCAGTTAAAATGTTGTTTCCTACATTGTTGTGTACCTGACATGATAACCTAAATGTTGTACATTGGAGACACTGCAGTGAGGCATTTCAATTGCTTTCTTCCACACTCAATATTTCCTCTTGTGTTCTTGTGCAAACATTGAAAGATAATTACAATAATTAAGAACCCATTCCATGTTATTAAATATCATGGTCAGATAGAATCCTTTTCAGATTAATTACAATTCAGATTATAATGAATCATAACACTCAGAACATCAATCAGCAGAGATCATAGGTCAATTGTCTCAATGCACAATCTATTAATTTGGCACTAATTATCTATTTTAGCTTTTAATTAAAATTGATGAGCAAGTTATGTCTTTCTTTTCCCTCTCTTTTGCTGCAGATTGTTTCAATTGTACTTTCTCGAATCATTTCGCAAATACTTTCTTAAGCTTCTCATGCCTCTCTCGTTTACTAATTATTTTATTTACATTTCCCACTTCAATCTCTTTCTTTAACCAATAGATTCTCCAGTTCTATTTTGAGCTTTTGTACACATTTATCACCTTTAGTCAGAGAAGTAAGCTAGTTTGGGTGTTGCTACTGGCAAATAGATTACCTGTTACCATTTAAGATGAGGTAAAGGCAGGAGAACCATTTATTTTTGATGAAGGGACATATTAACGGAAACAAATTTTCCCAGAAACAAATAAAATCATCTGACTTCCAGTTTGTCCAATTACAAAAAGTTGCGTTTGAGACTCTTAAATACAACTTTTTTACCACATAAATCACGACGCACTTGTGGCAGCCTCCTGCTGATTCACCCATCCTGGGGCAAGTTAATCTCTGTAATTTGTGGGGCACTCCATGCATACACCTCCCCAACACTCACCGACACTTATTCCAGATCCATTACAGGTGATCAAAGGGAGGGGTCAAAGTGACCAGCTGGAACTACAACATGCATGTATTCAGCTGGGTTATGATCAGAACTTGACCCCTGTAACACAGTACTCAAGAGCATTCGTGTCCAGTGTCTCTGGCGAGTGGTGACCTTGGCCTCCAGCTCTAAGTGAGGACTCTCGGAGTCCTCCATCACAGAGAGTGGACCTGCAAGCCAGCCCCGACTACGTCCGGATTCCACCCCCAGGATTCGTGACAGAGAGGTCCGCCCCTGGCTCCTCTTGGGGCTCTGGGCTGGAGGGTGTCTGCGGCTCAAACTCCTGCTCCACCCCAGATGCCAAGTCACCGGGTGGGTCTTAAAACAAAATCTCTTGACCCAAAATGGAGGTGCGTTAAGGGACATTTGTCGCAGACCATTAGTGAATCAATGAGCCAGTCAGTACCATGAGATGGAGCTTTGGGGAGTGTGGCCTCAGGGCCAGTGACCTCCTCGATTCCCGAGGTGCCCCACTTGGGGTACTGCAGCAGTTTATTGTGGGTTGTTCCCCCCTCCGCAGGGTGGAAGGGTACACCATTTCACTCCCATTGGAGGGGGGAGCATATTGTTGTGTCCTGATGGGAGAATCCCCTCCCTCCAGGGAGTGGTGTCTCTTCGAGGGGAGGGTGGGGGTGAGCTGGAAATCCATATGAGGGGGTCTTCCTCCCTCGCTCTCCTCACCCAACATTGTGCCCTGTGTTTTAGGCCTGTCTTGTGTGGCCATCAGTCCAGGGCCTTGCGGCCCATCACTGCTGGACCTGGGATCCTGCACAGGAATGATGTTGGATCTAGCACCTAATGCTAAAGCACAGCCTATCCCGGGAACGTGACACTGGGTATGGAGTTCTTATTCCCACCAAGCCGGTATGCTGTGTCTGGGGATTAGGTGAGACTTCAGAATTTGGGGCTGCCTCAGTGTGTCTGGTTTTTCTCCACGCCTTCTTTTGGTATCTCACCGGCAGTCATGGTTTCATTCACTATTGGCGCCATTCCCTCTTGCAGGGAAAGAGATGGAATGGTGGTGGGAGGAGGCGTGGCGGTGCCGGATGCGCAGGTTTCTTCAGTGGCCTTGAAGGTGAGGCAGTTCTTCCGGACGTGCCCCACTCCTTTACATGCCTGGAACTGCACGCTATCCGTGGACCAGAAAATACGGTTTGCAGCCCCTTTCTGCGTGACCATGAAGCCTCTCTCCGTGCATTTCTCTAGGCGACCAAAAACTTGGCACCAGACGAAGTTCATGTGCTGGAGGAAGGTTTTCTTCAAGCCTAACAGGATCGGCATCACCCGAGGCCATACCTCATCAGTAGATGCAGGTGGGGGAGGAGGCGCTCAGCCGAGATGAAGGGTGGGACATTAGAGAGGATGACCCTCAAGAGGGTCCACCATCAGGAAGGTCCCACCCACCATGGGCTCCTTTTCCAGAGCTTTGCTGTACATTTTAGAGGGTGCAACAATGGCTGAGGGGCCAGCGACAATGGCCGTAGCCTTCATACATGCCTCTATTGTCATGGTAGGGTGGGTGTCTCACTTCAGCCCAAGTTTCCTTGTCAATAATTTGAATGATGACAGGGCTGCAGGAGCAGCGGAGGCCTGGGAAGCCGCCACTCCCTCATATGAATAGCTGGAGTGCCCCACCACTGGCAAAGGTGGTGTTGGCATCGAGGTGATGCTGCACCCATCCCAACTGTTTAATATTGCGTTTATGACTGGGGGAAGAGCAGGTTGTTGAAGGCCCTCTCCCCCAGGTGTTAGAGCTTTGGAAAGGAAAGGGAGAGGAGAAGGTGAGAGGGGTGGGGTGGGGGTACAGCAGGCGGGATGAAGGGTGGGGCACAAAGATGAAAAGGTGCCCCAGATCAGCTGAAGGGGAAAGAGGGTTGATTTGCAGTGTTTCTTCTGTCAGACATTGGGTGGGTGGACAGAATCTTCAGCCCAGGAGGGGCCTGGCTAAAAGTCCACAAGAGTTTGTTTCTTTATTTCTTTACCTCCCACCACTGTCTCAACACAATCAAAAAACAAGTACGAAAACTTCCCCCTTCAAAAAACACCAACCTTCCTCTCCTTGTGTTCAGGCTGCAAGGTTTCAGGCTGAGGTGGATGTTAAGGTTCGAGTCAGCAATCCCAGACATTCCCAGTGACTGTAATCCTCCTGCTCCTCCCTCTATTACAGGATGTGAGGCATCCAAGCCTCAATCCCTATGCCTCTGTGGATGTTGAAATTGGAATTATAGGCAATCGGCCCAGATTAGGTCCCAGTTCCTACAATGCTCCTGCTCCTCCATCTCTTGAAAGCTGTGGATGTTGAAAGTAGACCCAGGCCTCGGCCCAGTCTTGGTTTCTCTCTCCAAACTGCAGTTCCTTGCAGTATCCTTCAGCAATTGCCCATGACAACAAAGGTGCACTTCGCCACCAGCAATGATTGAGTAGAGGCAGTAACTGCCTCCTCCTGCCTCAAAGAGCAGATCTTACTCATCAGGCAAAGGTAGTTTAGCAGCAGCTCCAGGTGCTCTCAACCCAACATTTCCAAAGGGTTAAGAACTTGGCTCCAATTAGTGGCACTCATGTTTAGCTCTCCTGATTTAATTGCAACGATAGACTAGTTAAGGAAGGGTGAGGGAGCTGATCAGGCAATTGGCTGCCTCTTGTGCCAGACTATGTACAGCTGATGCATGTGAAGACTTTTATTAGCATGTCAGGCACATCCCTAGAAGGCACCCTCATTCTCCCATGTCACAAGGGCTGCAGAGTTCACCAGTCTTCCATCAGCCACAGCGAATCACCGTTACACTAGTTTCTGACACTCAAACATCCCTACCAATTGGATTTGAACACCCAAACAGATTTTCCCTGTTGTCCTTGCACTGCTGCCTGAGTGTGGGGTTCTAATCACATGGCAGCCATCCTTCTCCCAGTCAGAGGGTTTTCAGGGGTAACCTATTCCCACTCTGCCCTTACAGCCCAGTCTGGAATCCCAGTCAGGAACCTCACTTTCGGCCCCAGTGCTGACCCGCTGTATTCACCTCCCCACCCCACTTTCCAGCTCCCACAAAGGACAGGCACTCCCTCAGCAGTGATTAGAGGAGGATACGATAAGCGATATCTGTATGCCAGCCTCCAA
Organism: Scyliorhinus canicula; assembly: GCF_902713615.1. Classification (NCBI taxonomy): domain Eukaryota; kingdom Metazoa; phylum Chordata; class Chondrichthyes; order Carcharhiniformes; family Scyliorhinidae; genus Scyliorhinus; species Scyliorhinus canicula. The sequence goes on from NC_052156.1 coordinate 132,616,994, forward strand.
ACCCACTTAAAATAGATGGGACCTGCGCCCTCAATAGGGTGGGAGTCCTGATAGCAGGCAATTAATTTTTTGATGGGCATTAAAGCACATTTGGGCTCCCAAGAACAGCCACAGGGGTGTTGCCCCCAAGTTTTCCAACTTGTCCCCACCCCACCCACCCAATCGGGCCAATATTGCTGCCATTTAACTCAGCTCCAGTTTTGCTTCAGAGCACTCAGATGAGCACTTTGTGGAATGTTGTACAGGGAAAGGCTAATGGGCATTCACACAGAAATGTTTTGTGCTTTGGTAAAAGCTTATTGTCATTGGCAAGAACATGAAGGAACCCAGATCCAACTTGATTCAGAGCTTGGAGTTCATCCTCGTTAATGTGGAAGTAATGGCCAAATCATTAGACTACTTGAGGACCCAACCATGATGGTTCGATGGCCAATGGCTCTGTTACTGTTGCAACAGAAGCAGCCACCCAATGTCTGAGTGCTGCAGCTTGATGCCTTGCAAGCTCAGACTGCTGTCATAATGGCTGTACTCAAAGGGGTTTACAAATCTTACAGCAGTCCAGCGATCTCTTCCACTTCAGGGAGGTGGCAGTGCATTCAGGAAGCACAAACCTTCTGTTTTTTCCTTTTAATTATAGTATTTGTGCTCCTACCAGAGGTTCTTGTGCTGCATTGGGTAGCATCCTATCTCTGAGCCAGAGCTCCGGGTTTGAGTCCCATTCCGGGACTTGATAGCAAGGGAAGGGTTGATTATCAACCTGCAAACCCACCCAATACCTCATGGCAGGCAGTCAGCAGGAGAACGTCCTGGTCAATCAGCAGCACAAACAGCCTTCCCATGTTTAAAGACTGCACGCACAAGTTCATACCATGGGATGCACTCTGTGGTAAGCATCCGTCCACTTTGATAGACCACCAGATGATGAAGATGATGCATGCTCCTATCATTGTCATTCTGTTAACTGTGTGTACTTAAGAGAGAGCATTAACAAGCGGTCTAAAATATCACATCAGGCAGAAAATCAGAGTCAGATGCTAACTGGCATCATAGTCTGTCTACACTGCATGAATATAGCACAAGCATGTAACATCCATGCTATTTCCTCAGCAATGTGACAATTGTCACATGCCAAGCCTGAAGTGGTTGGTAGCTCTCAAAATTGCGGAGCCTTAGACGTTGGAGGCGATGCGAGCAGTCTTTAATTCCACTCGTACAAATTCCGGGTCTTCACATAAAATGTTGCCAGCAATCCAGAAGGTAATGAAATGCATGTAGGGTTAGTTAAACGAAGGACAAACTAAACCTCTCTGTATAATAAAGGAAATTAGCGCAGGCGAGAAAAACGGGATGTGTATATGTACAACTGTTCATAAATATGGGAAATGCCAATAAAAAGATTTTTTTTTAAAATGTTGCTCGCACTCTAACTCAGGATGAAGCACATAAGTAGCTGTGCCGACACTTGTCACATTATGGACATCAATAGTAGATCACAAGGGGAAAGCTCATCCAAGTTATTATTTCACGTTTGTATTGGCCACTGTCTGGTGCTCCTATTTAATTGTCTCTCACAGGCTTGTTAAATTAAACAAATTACTGATGATAAAGTACAATATGAAATTCGAGATACAAAAAAAAATTATTCAGCTGACTTCATTAGAATTTAATTAGCCAAAGCTGGAATTTGTCACCGCTCATTATTAGTTGCACCTGAGCTTCCCTTTGCCTCTATTTGAATTTCTTGCAAGTGTGGAGGATTCAATGATCTCCAGATAACTGCCCTGACTGGATGTAGGTTTCAGAATCTCATCAGAAAGCAAACCTGCCATAGAATTAATTCAACACAATGTAAACACCTAATAAAACTAAGGTTGGATCAGTTCACAGAAGCTATATGGTTTGCAATTTTTTAAATTCTACTGTCCATGTTGCCTGTTTGTAGTGGTGATGTGTTTTACACTCAGGGAGCCTGCGATGTTGTGGAAACATGACTTTTGCTTGCATGTTGTATTCTGGAGAATATTGATGGTAGTGGCTCAAAAGGTAAAGGTGAGGATAGTCCCAGATGACCATAGGCTGCTTTCCCATTTGAGGGGGAGAGCTGACTGGTGCTGGTTTAACCTGAGGATCACCACCGCTCAGGTGAGGGGCAAGGTTGAGAAGGTGTGGCCTTCATGAATAACCTCAGCTGGTACGCGGATTGAACCCACGCTGCTTGCCTTGTTATGCATCACAAACCAGCTGTCTAGCCAAGTGAGCTAAACCGACCCCCAGGGTAAAGGCTCTAACATGCTTTCCAATTACAGCCCATGTGCTGTAAGCATTTGAAGGTTGATACTCGCCCTGTTGAACTACATTACAAATGCACCTTTCTTGGCCATTAAGTCCCGGGGTATGACTCGAACCTGGAGATTTTGGATCTGCTACGATGGGTTTGACTCAGGATTTATTAGCCTCTTATTCCAGAAGAGATCTCACTGGAAACAACGGTCTTTGCTCAAAAAAATATTTATTTACAGGCGAACCATTTACAAAAGTTAAGTGAGACTAACATATAGCTGAGTTGCTGCTCATCCTCTCTCAGTGAGTGACATCACTGTGGCATAGCTTCTTTAGGACAAGCTCTCATTAGATTTGACCCTTTACTCTACAACAGGGATGTTATCCACTAGGCCACAACACTTCCTCCCTGTTTAAGTAAATGATCCCAACTACATTGCTGTATGTAAATGTCACTATGGTCCCAGTGGCTGCTCTCCCCTTTGAGGGCTGACTGATGGTGGTTTAATAACACTTCAGGGAAAGTTGAGAAGATGGGGCCTTCATGAATGATCTCAGCTGGTACGGGAATTGAACCCGTGCTGTTGGCATCACTCTGCATCAAAAACCAGCTATCCAGCCAACTGAGGTAATGGACTCCAAATTCAGCAACATGCAATTAATTGCAAATGAGGCCATTCACTCAATCCACTGATGCCAAATAGCCTGTTGAATCTAGCTTATACCAATTTGTCTAAATAAGTGAAAATATTTACTATCTTATTCTTGGTTATGGCTTTATCTTCATTTTGGCACTTTCACAAGTAGCATGGTGAAAATGGTTCAAAACACACACACATACGCACACACACACTACACGTATGGAAATGAAATAATAAAAAATTCAATTCAATTTAGTAGTCTGTAATTCTTCCACTGAATAAAAAAGGAAGTGACTGATGGGCAGATGAAATCAACGTGGTTGTTCCCTGCGAATTCACACAATAACACTGGTCGTGCGTGACACACAATTATCAGATTTTACATCTGTTGAATTAAATTTCAGCTCTAATCCATAACCTTTCATATTCAGCGCCAGTCATCCTGCACAGGGATCCGATTCTTGTAGTTTATCTACTGCCTGAGGTAGTGCCTACTGTGCGTTATGTGGCTCTTTGTAATTTGTGCTCTGAGGTATTCTTCTCAACCTGCTTCACTGTGATGTGTTTAGCAATAGTCTCCCACAATGTTGCATACATATTCTCATGTAGCAAAACCCCAGTAACACTGGTTTATTTCATTAATAGAGAAATATTTCAGAATTTTCCACTTCATTAATGCAGCAGCACATGGTTGATCAAGAGTCAAGTCATTGATTGTCAGTTACAGAATGCTGCATGAGTACATCATTGACAAGCATAATAAAGATTCAGCAATATAAGATGGTTTTTTTAAATCACATTTCTAATGAACATTCATTCATAAATGTTGGGTGGAGCATTAGTTCTCAAAACGGAGCTCAGCAACTTGACCATTAGTACAATCTATAGATTGCATTTGTTTTTTTTCTCTTATACTGTTTAAAATAAGTGAAAATAAGAAGGTGATCTTCTTATGTGCTAAAGGGGACGCTTTATAGCTCCCATTTGTCTTCAGAGAGAATAGAGACAAAGGCGACAAATCTGGGGAAAATGCGTCTCCTGATTTCCCCCACCCCCTCGCCGGCGATGTCACGAGGCCTCCAAAGGTGAGAACCTCATTTTACTGTATTTGATTAAATTTTAATATAATTACCCAGCCCCCACATCCCCCGCACATCCCACCGAATGATCACCCCTCACTGAATATTCAAACTTTGCCAACATGACGAGGTTTACACCAGCTTTTCAAACAATGAGACTCAGTTGACGTGATCCCTCCGGGAGCGCAAAGATAAGTATAGTCCCCAAGGGGAGGGGTAATGCCTGGCCATGGCCAAACAGGCAGTGCCAGCCTGTGCCAAAAGTGTTGTGCCAGGGGGCAGTGTCAGGGGATAGTGTCTGGAGCCAGCCTTCATGGGAGTCCTATGGCGTTCCAGTTACGTGTGCTGGAGGAGGGGAGGGGACGGGTTACGACAGCAAAACGTCTGCGGTGGTGGGGCAGAGCCACCGATGATTGTTGTTGCGGAAGGGGGGGGAGTTGGATGCACCCAATATCTCTGTGGTGGGGGAAGTTCAGCTTCAGTTCTCATCGGGATGTCCTTTGAAGATGGCACCCCGATCGCTGTGGAGTCAGATGCCGGCTCCATCAGGCCCTGCCATACCCTGCCAGTATGACAGCATAAACGCTGGCCACTCATTTTTTTTCTTTCAAGAGGCTCAAACCTTGGAGAGAAACTTGATCTGTGCAACAGGAGAGCCAGTTTTCAGTCTGAGCCTGAAACATCAGAAAATATGGTAAGATTCCGCCCAAAATAACCAGCTGCCCAATTGTGATAAATTGTTATAAATTGTTACTGGACAGAAGGATAATTTTATTTTTTTTCTAAGATAAAAGCATCTTCCACTCAAGTATTTTGATTACTACTGAAACTTGCCTTCTGAAACACTTAACTATTTTAATTATGTTAGATGGTTTGAGACCTGGAATGTTATCTGATTACATTCAAGGGTCAGTTTTATACGAGCTTGCATTTAGGTTGAGAGACAGAACCTACATTTAACTAGCATTTCATGATTTCAGAGCAAATACTTTACAGCCAATAAAAGTACTGCTATAGTTATCATTATAATTGAGGGGACCATACGGCAGCTGGGGTGGTACCCACCCAGGCCCCACAAATATCAATGGTTTATTGTGAGGGATATAAAGTTGTGAAGAATAGTAGCAAGAAGCTTATAATGTTACAAAGAATAATAATAAACCTGAGAATTGAGTTTTAGAAACCAGAATATAGGGCGGAATTCTCCGACCCCCCGCAGGGTCGGGGAATCGCCTGGGGCTGGTGTAAATCCCGCCCCCGCCGTGGCTGGAATTCTCCGCCACCCAGGAATCGGCGGGAGAGGGAATCGCGCCCTGCCGATTGGCGTGCCCCTCGCGGCGATGGAAGTCCCGCTGCTGTCAGGCCTCTCCCGCCGACATGGTTTAAGCCACCTCTGTGCCGGCGAGATTGGCGGCGCGAGCGGCACCCGGGTCCTGGGGGGGGGTGTGTGCGGGGTGATCGGACCCCGGGGGGGGGGTGCCCCCACGGTGGCCTGGCCAGCGATCGGGGCCCACCAATCGCGGGCCAGTGCCGTGGGGGCACTCTTTTTCTTCCGCCGCCACCACGGCCTCCACCATGGCGGAGGCGGAAGAGACCCCCTCCACCGTGCATGCGCCGGACATCAGCGGCTGCTGACGTCCGGCGCATGCGTGGACTCATGCCGACCAGCGAAGGCCTTTCGGCCAGCCCCGCCGCCAATCGGCATAGCGCCAAAGGCAGTTGCCGCCAATTTTGCCGCCAGTCCGCGGAGCGGGAGCCACTCCGGCGCAGGCCTAGCCCCTAAAAGTGCGGAGAATTCCGTACCTTTGGGGAGGCCCGACGCCGGAGTGGTGGCGCCACTCCGCTATGCCGGGACACCCCGCCCCGCTGGGCAGGGGAGAATTTCGCCCATAATTTTTTTAAGCTGGTGAAAAGAGAATAAGGAATAAGATATGAGAGCAAACTGGTCAGTAGTATTTTGAAACATTTTAAGAACTTTTATAAGTATGTAAAAAGGAGAGTGGCAAAAGGAAATATTGGTCCCTTCGGGGAAAAGACAGAGGCAGGCTCATGGGGAATAAGGAAATGACAGAGACATTAGTCAAATATTTTTATCCGCCTTGACAGCGGAAGAAAGAAATTATACACAAGAATAGAGGGAAAAGCCAAATACCTTTTTTAAATGACTTGAAACTTTGAAATATTTATGTTCAGAGAGACTTAGATACACCCATAAAGGAAACTCAGTGGGTTAGCATGCAATGACAGTGAGTAATTGGGAAGGCAAATGGTACATCGGCTTTTATTCCAAGGGAACAAGAGTACAAGAATAAAGACATCTTGCTGCAATTGTGTCAGACTTTGGTATGATCCTACTGAATGACGGAGGAAGGCTCGAGAGACCAAATGGCCTACTCATGTTCCTATTTTTTACAGTCTTATAATACCACAGCTTGAGTACTGTGCACAGTTTTGGTCTCTGTATCTAAGAAATGAAATGCCTTGGCAGCAGTATAGTGAACATTCATTCGTCTGCTCCCTGGGTGAGAGGGTTGTCCTATGATGAGAGGTTGAGTAAATTGGGCCTATGCTCACTGAGGTTTAGAAGAGTGAGAGGCACTCTCATTGAAACCTCCAAGATTCTGAAGGAACTTGACATAGTCCACACTAAGAGGTTGATTACCCTGGTCGGGGGCATCTAGAACAGGATGACATAGTCTCAGGTCAAGGGTTGATAATTTACGATCAAGATTAGGAGAAATTGCTCTCAGTCAAAGAGCTGTGAATCTTTGGAATTCTTTACTCCAGAGGATTGTACAGGCTCCATCATTGAAAATATTCTAAGCTGACATAGAAAGATTTTTGATCTCTCAAGGAATCAAGGGAAATGGGGAGGGGGCGGGAAGGGTTAGGGGGAAAATCGCTGAATTTTTTTTATATATATATCAAACGATGTGCTAATTTTTGGAACCAAACACTTTTAATGGGATACTGCCTCGTTGGAAATAATGTTGCAGCTATTGGTGTCAGATATGCAAATCCACCCTTTAAAGTCTTTTGAATTGGAACAGAAAACTCTACAAAAGAATTTAGAATCTTATCACTGGGGAATGTATGAAAAGCGTGAACAATGCCAATGTTGAAAAGCAAATGTCAAGATCCTTTCTAAAATTAGAAAAATATTTTTCCTCAAAGTTATCCTGAAATGTGCAAGGCTGGCCGTTCCATTCTCCTCGAAACATTCCGATGTAATGCTTTGCATTAGGAGCCATTTAGATTAGCCATTTGGTGTTATCTTGATAACAGTAATGTCGACTTGAAGGAAAGTTTACGTTGCACATTTATTCGAAGGAATTAAATCTTCTCTCATGAATATAATCATTGCCTCTAGCGCTGTTGAATACAGAGTGTGAGACCAGAACAAGAACTGCAAGTGAGATGTCCAGATACACAGCGGCTAATAACTTTGAGAATGTTATATTTGACCATTGAGAATGTTATATTTGACCATTGAGCCACAGAAAGTATTTGGATATAATTACCTTTTTTTTTTTAAGTGATTTTGGACAGCAACATTCTTAATAATCATGAAAAAGAAGACGGTGATGAACAGTATTCAAGATTCTAGTATTCTCAGAGTGTAAACAATTTGTTAGACTCTCAGTAATTGTTAAACTTAATTCGTAATAAGTTGGGAGTCTCTGGTTTTAGGTCGCAATGGTCTGGGCTTTCCTGTCTGGCTGTGAATAGCTGTTGGTAAAAATAGAGAACAAGACTTGGAAAGTCAGATCCAACATATGCTATCAAGTAAGTCAGGGATTTAAGATGGGCGGCTGCAATCTTTCATCAGGTTTAGAAGTTGTGGGTGGATAGGTATGTGATAATTTGCTTCAGGCAGGTAAGATGGTTCATTGATATTAGGAAGTGTAGCGTGTTATTTATTTTGTATTGCATGAAGAGAAGTGTGCTGATTGAACTAAGTGAATTTGATTTATAAAATTTTCAATACTTTATGTTCATTTGCTGTGAAATTAAGCAGCTTAACAATTTCTAGGTCTTTCTTTGAAGGAAGTGAAGAAGCACATGTAAAAAATGTGAGTATCTGGTTCAAATTAAAAGGTTAGTCTCTTTTATACCTTCTGCATGATAATATCATATAGCTATGCAGTATAGGCACAGCCCTAAAATTACACACTCAATCTGCTTACTGCAATCCACATGGTGGTACAGTGGTTAGCACTGATGCCTCGCAGCACCAGGGACCCGGGTTCGATTCCAACCTTGGGTGACTGTCAGTGTGGAGTTTGCACATTCCCTCCATGTCTGCGTGGGTTTCCTCCGGGTGCTCCGGTTTCCTCCCACAGTCCAAAGATGTGTAGATGAAGTGGATTGGCCATGTTAAATTGCCTCTTAGTGTCCAAAAATGTGGATATTAGATTATCGAGTTGTCGAGATAGGGCAATGTGGGGTGTCTTTCGGAGGGTCAGTGCAGACTCGATGGACTCGATAGTGATTCTGTGATTCCAGGAATACCACAGTGATAACTGAGAATGCTTAAGGCAAGAACTTAAAAATCATCAACCACAACATTCAAGAAGTTACAGTGTTGGGAATTGAGTTCCTCAGTTAAATGCTTTTAGTTTTGAAACAATTATACCCATGTTATGTCGGTCTGAAAATACTTCTTAATCATTGAAATGGGAATTTAAGCTGGTCATTAGTTCACATACATAAATCTACGAGTGTGGCAGAGCAAGTTGAGAAGGCGTTTTCTTTCAACCAAATGGGAATTTGCAGATGACAAAAGCGAGGCTTAGCAGGTTAAACCTTTAAAAATCCTTGGTTAGGCCTCAGCCTAAGTATTGTGTCCAACCATGGGCACCAAGCTTTAGGCAGGAAGTTTGGACACTTTGTGGGTAAGATTTACTCAATTGATGCCAGGAATGAGGGACTTTGAATACATGGAGAGATTAGAGAAGATGGGGATGTTATACAGAAGCTCAAAGGTTAAGGGAAACTTTGGAAGGAATTGTTCAAGGTTGCAAATGGTCTTATATAAGGTAATTATCCAAGGCCACCAGGGATGCCAAGAGACAATACCAGACAATGCTAGAGTCACAGACTAATGACACAGTCTCTCGTTGGTTGTGATAAGGCTTAAATAACATAATGGGCTACAATGCAAAGCTGAGTAGAATCTCCAGCAACAGTGCACCCCTCCCCAATTAACTCAATCCATTCTATCCTCATTTCGAGCAGGAAACCCTCAAACCAATGTCAACTGCCCCACAGCCTCGGGCACACCCATACCTACTGTCACAGCCTCCAAAGACAAATCGGCCTTCTTGAAAGTGAACCCACAGAAAGCAAGAGGTCCTGACGGAGCCCCTGGCCGCACAATCAGATCCTGCGTGGACCAACTGACGGGTGTGTTCGCGGACGTCTTCAACTTGTCCCTACTCCATTCCGAGGTTCCCACCTGTTTCAAGAAGACCACCATCATACCGGTGCCAAAGAAGAATCAGGCAACGTGCCTCAATGACCGTCCAGTTGCCTTGACATCTATCATTATGAAATGTTTCGAGAGGTTGGTCATGAGATACATCAACTTCATACTTCCAGAATGCCTTGATCCACTGCAATTTGCATAGCACCACAACCGGTCCTCAGCAGACACTATATCTCTGGCCCTACATTCATACCTGGAGTATCTTGACAACAATGCCTCTACGTCAGACTCCTATTCATTGACTACAGCTCCACCTTCAACACCTTAATCCCAGCCAAGCTCATATCAAAACTCCAAAACCTAGGCTCCTCCCTCTGCATCTGGATCCTCAGCTTCCTGACCCATAGACCACAATCAGTAAGGATAAACAACAATACCTTCTCCACAATCGTCCTCAATACCGGGGCTATGCAAGGCTGCGTACTTAGCTCCCTACTGTACTCCATATATACACATGACTGTGTGGCAAAATTTGGCTTCAACACCATCTACAAGTTTGCTGATGACACGACCATAGTGGGTTGGATCTCGAACAATGATTAGTTAGAGTTCAGAAGGGAGATAGAGAACCTAGTGGCATGGTGCAATGACAATAATCTCCCTTAATGTCAGCAAACAAAAAAAAAGAAGCTGGTCATTGATTTCAGGAAACGAAGTATCACACTCACCCCTGTCTGCATCAATGGTGCCAAGGTGGATATAGTTGACAACTTCAAATTCCTAGAGGTGCACATCACCAACAATCTGTTCTTGTCCACTGATGTCAACGCTATGACCAAGAAAGCACAACGGCATCTATACTTCCTCAGGAAACTAAGTAAATTTGGCATGTTCACATTGACTCTTACCAATTTTAACAGACGCACTAGATAAAGCATCCTATCTCACTGCATCACAGCTTAGTATTGCAACTGCTCGGCTCAAGACGGTAAGAAACTACAGAGAGTTGTGAACACAGCCCAGTACATTTTGGGAACCCGCCCCCCATTCATTGACCCCGTCTACACCTCCCACTGCCTTGGGAAAGCAGGCAGCAAAATCAAAGAGCCCTCCCACCTGGATTATTCTCTTTTCCATCCTGTTCCATTGGGCAGGAGATACAAAAGTCTTAGAACACGCATTAACAGATTCAAAAACAGTTTCTTCCCTGCTCAGACACCTGAATGACTCTTTTATGGACTGAACTGATCTCTCCACAAATCTTCTCTACTGAGAAGTACTATACTCTGTACCCAATGTCTATGTCTATGCAGTTACATTGTGTATCTATGTCCTACATTTTTCATGTATGGAACGATCTGGACTGTATGCAGATCAATACTTTTCACTGTACCTCAGTACATGTGACGTAAGAACCAAATCCAAATCCAAATTGGATAAAGAATCAGTGCGGAGAAAGGGAGAATTTTACATGCAGCAAGTTGCTATGATTTGGAATTCAAGTGTGGTAGCAGATTCAATAATAACTTGCAGACGAGAATTAGATATTCTTACGATACCCTGGGCTAGTGTGCAGTCAATTCCAGCCCCACTTATCACAGAGTTGCAACACAATTGAAATCACCAATAATTCTTCGGAAAATACCCAAAGTCTTTGGCCCCTGGCTGCCCAATAATTACAATCTCCAGGTTTGTAAATTTAAACACAATTACTTCTTATTTATAACATGAACAATAATGAAAAATCCAGCAAATACAACTGGTTAACTATTGCCAGTTCAGAATCCCTCACTTTAACGTGACTCTCAACACACAAAGCACGGGACAGACAAACACAGGGGGGAGGAGAGGGGTGAAAAAAATCATAAGTAAAAGGAAAAAGAGTCTTTGTTTCAGATGGGTGTCTTTAAGCAGACCTTCCTTCAAAGTTAGCTTTTCAATCCAGGCCTATGTTTGCAGCCTGTGATGGTTTCACAGTAGATTGGTCCAGATTTCTGCAGTTTCAGAAATACAGCAACTCACAGCCTTTCTGGAGAGAGAGAGACAGATACTCCTTTCCCCTGAGTTTCTAGGATTCAACCCTGCTTTCCTTAGGTTTCATCAAATCACCCCACTCAGGCAGGATCCAATTACAACTTGTTACTGGTAGAATACAGCCATTTTGCCAATTCATTGGCCACCAGCCAATCAATCGAACGGAGTCCCACCTCATTTCTGGGGTGCTGAGAACTCTGGTCTTGCTGTCCAAAGCTAACAGCACCATATACTTTGTTGCAAGTTCTTGAATTTCTCCTTTTCTCTGCTGCTTGACTTAAAGATACAAGTCCATTAAGCATCCATGGATCAAAAATGATAACGGCAGCAATAAAGGAAGGGGAAATAAGGGAATTAGCAGGAAGGACCCTTATAATATGTATTTGAAAAGGGAAAATTGTGCTGGGATTAATGGAAGAACAGGGGCATGAGATTAATTGGATAGTTCCTTCAGATGACCTCCTTCTATGCCATATGATTTTCAAGCTTTTCTGCACAGGAAGTGATATTTTTGTTCACTTGGTACTCAAATGTTTAATTATATTGCATTTGCATGTCAAATACACCGTATGCTCTACCATCTGAATGTACAATGTTTTCTAATCTCACAAAAGACTTCAGACTGCAAAATCAAATAATGTTTGAACTGTGTACAATTCAGCAAGCCCCATATCTTATAAACACAGCTGTTTCCCAAAATGAATATGTGCAATTTTTTAATCATGAAGGTATTAGACAATGTCAGCAAGTAAAATATGGCATCGGTTTTCCCATCTCCCTCTGCTCTTAGAGCGGCCAATGCTTGAAAAAAAATCATGCAGGGTAATATTCAACATGAATTTTGATATTAATATGCACAGTTCGAAATTTGGCAATGGCCCGAATCAGAGCAGGAGTATGCCATTCAGCCCTTCAAATCTATTCTACCATTCAGTTAGATCATGGCTGATCTGAAGTTTAACTCCCACTTCCAACTCATTGCCTATTCTGCACCAGATTCACAAGACACTTGCTCTGGCCCTGAATATTGCCAAATACAAATCATATACCACTCCTCACCAAGTCAGCCAAATACTCCACCTCCCATAGATATTGAAGGAGAGATTCTCATTGCGCACTTCCCCTTTATATAAACCCTACTGTAGTGAATGTATTCACCTAATGCAAGTATGATACTGCAACCTATGACCTGTGACCTGGATATGAGCTGCTTCCAGGTATTGTGGGCTCCGCCCTCACTGGGGCCATATATAGACCGGCCGCTTGTGGGCAGCATTCATCTGTACATCCGACTCTGGCTAGGCAAGTTCATGACTAATAAAGCCTAATGTTCACTCGTTCTCTCTGCCTCTCGGTGAATTGAAGGTATATCACCCACATTGCGGAAGGAGGCTATTCGGCCCATTGAGTCAGCATCAACCCTCTGAAAGAGCACCCTACCTAGGTCTATTCCTCCATGCTATCCCCACAACCCCACCTAAGCTGCACATATTTGTACACAAAGGGTCAATTTAGCATGGCCAATTCATCTAACCTGCGCATTACTTTGGGGACTGTGGGAGGAAACTGGAGCACCAAGAGGAAACTATGCAGACACAGGGAGAATGTGCAAACTCCACACAGACTGTCAACCAAGGCCGGAATTGAACCCTGGTCCCTGGCACTATGAGGCAGCAGTGCTAATCACTGTGCCACCATGCTGCCCTACCTTGGTCATCACCTCTTTCAAAAGACCACCAGATTTAACACTGGATCAGCTGTGCCAGCTCAGCCTTCTACAAACTACAGCAGCAAGTGTTTGACAACAAGGACCACTGCAAATTAAGAAATATCTGAGAGTACAGAGCAGTTTACATCACCGCACTCCTGTAATGCCGTGAGACTCAAACAGTGTATCAGCGCACACAAGAGCACGGCAGAAATGCCATCAGCGGTGTATTCAACGCATCCTCCAAATTCAATAGGAGCACAGTTCAACAAACAGTAGTCTCCTTCTTGAAACCAACTCCACAGGCATTCAGGAAAAACTCCTGCAAAATCAACTTTGATGGACTGGACACTGTGGCTAGATGGTATAAAAGTGTCAACCCCACAGGCTCTTTTTCTCAACTCAAATGTCCAGTGTTCTGGGGAAGGAAATACTTCAAAGACACGTTGACGGTCTACTTGAAGCATGGCACCATTGACATTAATGAATGGGAAGAGCTTGCTGCCAATCGTTCAAAATGGTGATAACTGATCCATAAAGCGGCATTGCGCTTTGAGTCACAAAGTGAAAAAAAAAAAATGAAAATCGCTTATTGTCACGAGTAGGCTTCAATGAAGTTACTGTGAAAAGCCCCTAGTCGCCACATTCCGACGCCTGTCCGGGGAGGCTGGTACGGGAATCGAACCGTGCTGCTGGCCTGCTTGGTCTGCTTTAAAAGCCAGTGATTTAGCTGAGTGAGCTAAACCAGCCCCTGGAGAGAAAAGGAGAGAAATGGAAGTGAATACTGAGCTTGGATCTCACAACCTGGTGAAACATCCATCCCATGTCCTCAGAAATCGACCTGCTCAGTGACATGAAGACCGTTGGTAGAAACTTGAAATCCTGGGTCGATGCCGTCCTTGACTCGAGGGTCAGCCAATAATGATGATACAGCACTTCAGGAATAAATTTAAAAACATTGGAACTTATTGGAAGAAAAACCTAGGCTGGCATTTTGTGCACCCATTTGCAGCGAGGATGAAAGGCGGCAGGAAAACAAAGTATCATGAGAGGTCTAAATAGCTTTTTACACCAGAGGGATTTCCCATCACAATTTTCCTTGCTCCCAGCCAATGATGTAACAGGGTTCTAATCATGCAACTTTGGAAACCCCTTTTGAATACATTGGGCGAGATCTTCCAGCTGTTTATGCCAGCGGGATCTTCTGGTCCCACCGACGGTATACCCCCACAGCAAATTTCCCGGTGGCCTGGGGTGCATTCTATGGGAAATTCCATTGATAGCTTGGGACCAGGAGATGCCACCGCTGGTCAATGGCGGGACACCTCCCGCCACCGAGAAACACTCTACGGGGAGGCCAAAGAATATCGTCCATTATCGTAAAAGTATTGGTCTTCCCCGCAGCAATCATCCTCCCATGCTTGAAAGTTTTAATGACCTCACGTCAGCACCATTTACAATTGTTTTTTAAAAAGGCAACCTGACGAACTCACCTTGGAGGTGAGGGTGTAGCTCACCAAGGAGCACCACAGGGCACCTCTGCTTGCCAGTGGAGACAGGGCACCTTCAAGAGTCCCAGGGTGCAGTGGATGAACTGGCAAAGGGCCAAGATGCATGGGGGAACATCGGTAAAGAGCCAAGGGGAGCGGAAGATGCAGTGGAAAATGGTTGAGGCGAGGGGGGCTGAAGTGCGGTGGGGGGGGGGGGGGGGGGGTGCAACTGGCAAGGCAGCTCCAGCATTCCGATGGAGTAGAGCCGCCATGTCAGCTCTAATGGAGAGGCATGACAGCAATGAACATTTCTTTGCAGATGATATCATTCTGGGGATGTCCTCACCGCCAATGAGAAAGAGACATGATTGATGTGTTCCGTCACTCTGAGGGGATACCAACCAATGTGCTGGCAATGTTGCAGAGAGCACGTGGAGGAAGCTGCGGACTGAGCATCCAGTCTTTCTGTTGCCTCAGCTTCACTTCAGGAAGACATCTCATGGGACCAGAAAGCCATCAAAAGGTGTTCCGGATCCTCACTTGGCTTATTGGCACCCACCTTGTAGGAGCTGTCACATTCCTCCTCAGTCAGCTGGAGGGCAGCCTCCTTGACTCCCCAGAGGGCTGGTAACTCGGACATCCTTCTGTCCATCTGTTTTGTGAGGCAGCTTGTCCTGCATGAAAACCAATGGAGAGTGTAAGCAGCATGTGTGCCAGGACAGATGATTTGAATGCCTGGCATGTATGAGTGGGAGCAGGGAGGTGATGAGCAGATGGCTCACTGGGGTGTCTTACCTTGACAGAATGGAGGAAATAATTCATCCCCTTCCTACACTGCATGCCCATCCTCCTCTGTGACGATCTGGTGCTTACCAGCGCAGGTTTGCTAACCTTGTTTTCAGGCCTCCTCCCTGTGCATGGGTATAGAATGTCACAGCATTGCCCCCACATCCAACAGTCTGGTGAGGGAGGCCTCCGTAAATCTTCGCAGCCATCTTCTGCATTGGACCTTGCACAGTGGCTGGGAAGCGCTAGGACGACCGTTAAATGGAGCGTCCTACTTATTGAACTGCTCAGCTGATGGTGGGGTGGGCGTATCGGAGGCCGATCTACCATGGAGGCGGAATGAGAATTGTTTTGCAAAGAACCTAAAAATATGGCGCGAAAATCCGACACCACCGCCGGCGCTAAACACCACTTTTTCTGCCCCTACCGCACGACCCACGACTGGGAAAATTCCACTCTTAAGTCTATCGCAATTTAAAACACCATTGTTTTAATGAGGATCATTTGGCTCATTTGCCTGTGATGTGCAGGAATTCAATTTTTCTTTAAAGGCCTTTGAGATAGAACAAATCTGGATTACAGAATGGCCTCAGCACATGATTTGTACTTTTCCTGTGAGATATTTTTTTAAAAAGTATTTGATATAAAAATAATTAATCAGAAATCGAGAATTTAGTGAGTGATTTTATCTAAAGCACACTTGAAGTAATCAAATAAAATGCAACCCTGCTATTTTGAATTGGCATTTGATAACCTACTTCAAATAAATGGGTTAATGCCTAGAGAGGAATTCCATCGCTTATTGTCTTGATGATTGTATGGTAACCCAGTAATTTCCAGGCCATGCTGTTTGACCTTTTCCTTTCAAACAGAATGTTATTTTCCTTCTTACTGGTTAGTTAATCCATGAAGCGTTACTGTACACTTCGCTTCAGAAAATGTGACCGGCTATTCACAGCTCAGAATAAATCATTTAATCGACAGCATTAGAAAATGATATCACGCAAAAGATGACTGAACTTAAATGGCATCTGGAATGTCTTTGTTCATCCATGGAATCAACTGTTTTGTTCAAAAATAAATCATCCATCCTACCTTGAAAATAAAAAAATATTCTTGTGATGCATTTGAAAATTAAATTGGTCGATGGAGCTTTTTATCTTTAACTTGTCACTCTGGCCTTGGATAATGCTTGAATTATCCTTCTTTGCAGCCTTGGCACAGTAGGCAATGCATCAGCCTCATAATCTGAAAGTTCTGAGTTCAATCCTCAGAACGGTCAGTGTTTTGGGGTCGGTTTAGCTCACCTGGCTAGACAGCTGGATCGTAGAACAGAGCGAGACCAGCAGCGTGGGTTCAATTCCTGTACGGGCTGAGGTTATTTATGAAAGTCCTGCGTTCTCAATCTTGACCCTCCCCAGGGGTGTGATGGTCCTCATGTTAAATCCCCATGAATCAGCTATCCCCCTCAAAGGGGGAAGCAGCCCATGGTCATCTGGGAGTATGTCGACTTTACCTGCAATGCTTGCATCTACGTAATGCAGGGTTTTTCAAAGTGCGAGTCATGACCTGTGGGTGGGTGTCAGGAGGGTCGCGGAGCGATTGGCCGTGCCATTCCCATGGTGGTCCCAATCATGGGAGAAACACCCACTGGCCACTACCAGCTTTGACATTGGGAATGACAGCTGCTGCACCTTTTTTAAATTTAGAGTATCCAATTCATCTTTTCCAATTAAGGGGCAATTTAGCGTGTTCATTCCACCTACCCTGGACATGTTTGTGTTGTGGGGGCGAAACCCATGCAAACACGGGGAGAACGTCCCAGAGCCGGGATCAAACCTGGGACCTCGGCGCCATGAGACTGCAGTGCTGCCACTGCGCCACCATGCTGACCCTGCTGCCACCTTTTAAATGGAAACAAATGAAACAGTGTGGAGTCTTCCAGCCAGAAGAAGCAGCAGCAGGGTGCAGATCACGCATCCTGCACATACACTTGACATCAAGCATCCTCCATGTATATGCTTTTGCCACCTGTAATGAACTCCAATTGGCTTTATTGGTTGGCCAATTGGAGTATGAGCTCCCTCAATGATAGCTCATTGAGGGGGCCCAGATAATCACCTGTGTAGGCTTTGTGAGCAGTCTTAAGTTGACTGGACTGCTAGCAGCACTGTTTGAAGCTGCTCCTGTAATATCGTTATTGTAAATAAATATTGGTGTGGTGACGGAACTCCTGCCTCCCGTGGATTACTACACCACCAAATCATGGAGCAGTGTTGCTTCCATTTTCCAGCTGCTGACAAGCAAGGCAAGTGAACTGTGAAGATGAATGGTTTTCTTAAAAGTAAGAGATGGCCAGAAACTCAAATAGGCAGTTTACGTACTGGACAGGATCTCATAACAGAATCTGTTGGAGAGAGCTTCCTAGGAGAGTCCAGGGCAGGACAGAGCAATGGTAGCTAGTTTTAGCTCTGCACATTGTACAAAGAAGAAAGCAGTGTCAAGATGATTTCTTGAGGTATCTTTTTGTCAATTGTGCCAATGCAAATAAGATGCAAAGCCCATGTGTGTTATATGTAGGGAAGTACTGGCAAATAAGAGGAGAAGTTTCAGATTTTGCAAGAGAAGTAGTGGGTGATTAATTCCTTTTGAGGTTGAGACCTCAGACTTAGTTATTAACTTAGAGCTGACTTCCCATTAAAAAGCTACGCTGCTGCAGCCGACCTGCAATATTATATTAAAATCACACCAAAAGCCCTGAAGGCTGTCATAATTCTGGAGTAGCATCTACCAGTGCTGAGTAAAACACGCATTTTGTTGCTATTGGTCTTTACGACGACTTCCATGTGAGAGGTTGGATTTGCTGTTTTCATAAAGATGAAGATGGCACAAAGGAACAGTCTGCACCTGATGTGCACATTGCCCTCTCCTCCTTTGAACCTAATTCTAGTAAGATCATGAGGCTCCTCTTTCACATTAAAGGTAGGCGAATGTGGCGTGCGTCACAAAGGTTGATTGCGAAGGTCGTTTGGAGTGGGTCCCGAAGGTCGGCCGGTTGACAAAGGTGTGTCCTGGGGAAAAAAGTTTGAAAAATACTGATGTCGGGCATACAACTTAGAAAAACCTCTCAATTAAAACTCTTCAGTGCAGGCACAACTTTTTAAAAAACTTGTTGAGGAAAAGGACAAAATAATAAGGACAGTCACCAAAAGACCGATGTGTTTTTAGGAGATTAGATAAAGGGGGGAGAGAGAGAGAATGCTGAAAGAGTTTGGGAAGGGAATTTCCAGATGGCATGTGATTCATCTTCAAATGTTGGGATAAAAGGGGTTGTGATGCATAAGATGCCAGAGTTAGAAATGGGAGAGGGTGGCAATATCGAGGATGTGCTAGTGATGGGAGAGTATAACTTGATGTTAAATAGGATGTAAGCAGCAGTAGTTTGGATGAACTGAGGTTTAGAGGATGGACAATCGTTAAGTCAGACTGAAGAACATAGGTAGTCACATCTGGAGGTGACAAGACATTAATGAGTATTTCAGCTTCATATGAACTATGGGGGAAGTGGTGACGTAGACTGCATTTTGATGGAGAGGATCATTGAAAAGAGCAAAGCATGTAGGATATATGAAGTTGTGTTGAATACTGTTGATTATTATAGCAGGAATGAGCAAAGCTGGTCTGAGGAGTGCATGTTGAGTACCCCTACATTCATTGGAATGATAGCTTCCATGTTCAACCTTACCCATTCATTGCATCTAGCTTGAGGTGATTTTTGTCTACACGTAATACAAAATATTGATTAACAAATTGCAGAAATATATTCCTTTAGAATATGTGAACCTAAAAGTTTTAGGCTACACCTTACTAGGAAGAAGATTTTTGCCCTGTTCAAACTTTCTTGAGATTGACAGAACTCTGTTTGCAACGCCATCAGGTGTGACATGAAGGAAAAGGCCTTGACTCATCTCAAGTGAGAAGCACTCAGTATTATCTGCAGACTGGGATATCACTTTCTTTCTGTCACTGTTCAGTTGTTAGGTTCATCGAATCAGAGTTTGACCTCAATCTTGCCATGCCTGTGTGAAATTTTCCATTTCCCACCTGTGTCTCCCGATGGATTTTTTGAATGAGATTGCCAATTTATACCAATTTGTGTTGAATTGTCGACAGTTTTGTCACTGGATCCAAATGCATCGAGACTTAGACTGAAGATTTGCCAAGGGTGAGTCATACCAGGTTTATAAGTAAAAGTGAAAACTCTCATCCTAACTGGCTCTGCTCGTTTTGAACCTAAATCTTAGATACAGAAGGATCATGTACAAATCCAATCTGGAGTTGGAAAATTTACATATATATTGTCTTACGTGGAAGTTTGTTAACAGAAATTATAATTTTAAAAAATAGGCTCGTAACTTCTGAGTTCCAGGGTATCAAAACTACGTCTAAGGACTTCCCTCTTAGAGCATGTGAGGTGGCACTGTGTTAGAATGGAGAATATCAGAGGTCATGGGGGCTGGTAAGGAACATGAGTTGGTAGTAAGTGACATGAGTTTGCCCGGGAGATATAAGGAGCCATGGAGGGTGGTGGAGAGGGCTGGTGCGGGTCGAGAGGTGAGGGCTAGAAAACGTAAGGATTAAAAGGGCAACACATTGGCACTGTTGTTTGCACTGTTTTCTCACTGCTCCAGGGACACAGGTCAATTCCAACATCGGATTGTCTGTGTGGAGTCTGCACGTTCTCCCCGTATCTGTATGGGTTTTCTCCGGGTGCTCCAGTTTCGTTCCACAGTCCAAAGATGTGTAGCTTAGGCAGATTGAGCATGCTAAATTGCCCTTAGTGCCCAAAGGCCATGTGAGGATAGGGCGGGGGAATGGGCCTAAGTTAGGATGGTCTTTTGTAGGGTTGGTGCAGATTCGATGGGTCGAATGGCCTCCTTCTGCACTTTAGTGATTCTATGATTAGGTATAAAGTCCCGGAGAACTGAAATGGACCTTCTAACCAGCCGGTCTTTGGCACTTGTCTTCCCTTGTGGCTGCCAATACTCTTTCTGCATTGACAGACCCAATTCCATCCCATACCCAAAATACCCTCCTCAGCAGCCAAAATCCAGTCCTGCGTGTTTTTAATTGCTCTTAAATGGTACTAAGACTGCTTTACAATTAACCAAATCAAATCACACTGTGCTCAAAAACAATAGTCCAACAACCCATAACTATATAATGCTTCCTATTGCATGTCAAGTTTATCTTCAACAACATAACTTCCAACTATGACTAGTTTTGTCTCAGCCTCTCTTTCCTTTTCATGACATTTCTCAGTTCCTGACTGCCAACCATGTTCAGCCCATTACTGACTCCCATTATCACTTCAGTTTATCACTAATACTTCTAGTCTGACCCAACCCCTGACAATTCCATCTGGCCATTACAATACACACTATTGTCAACAGTTCATTCCACAGGCGCAGTCTCTACCTTGTTCCAATTTGAGTCCTGTCAGCAGGCAATCTGCAGTGTTTCGCTGCAGTTGAAAGCCAGTCCCATTGCCCAAATCAAATACTGTGTGTTCTGGTCCGTGACTCTGATCTGAAATTACGTGCCATTTCACTACCCACCTCTGACACTGTCTTCCCTCACGGTTATATAAATACATGATATGAATGGCTTCATTTCACAAGTTAAGGTGAAATCCTCAGAGAACAATTCTACTTTTATATTAAAAATGGCAGCATGGAGTGAGATGTTTTTTTTAAAGGGTTACACTCCATCTTTTAATCCCTAAAATGTGGCTGTAAGCCTCTTTTGTATTTGAATTTCAAGTATAAAGTCGCCAATGTGGATATTTACAATACATGACATTTATGACATCATTTTGGGGTGCACAATATGGGCTGCACGTAAACACAAAAATAAATTATAATCTGTATGCTGTTCCATCTTTCAATTGTCTCATAAAATGTTTGTGTTATTTCAACGTTCAGATGTGGGTGTAACGATGACTTTTTTTTTTACACGGGGTCAGCAATGACACTGCACTTGTGGAATCCATAATGTCCGATCCCTTGGCAAGGCACATGAGTTAGTGTGGAATCCTGATGTCCTGTTCCTTAGCGAAGGACATAAATTAGTACGAAAACCATAATATCCTGTTTCTCAGTGAATGAAGAAAGTCTGTGAAGACAGAACGATGGAGGAAGCCTTCTCAGGAATGCACTTTTCCGTAAACTACCGTAGCCTCCAAGGGCAAAGGGGAGATGATTACGTAAAAGAAAGATTGAAAGATCTTGCTCATCTATTGGTCAGTTTGCCCTGTTATTGGCCTAAAGTGAAAATTTAACTGTGATATTATTGGTGTATGACATGCAAATAACGGATTAAACTGCAATTGTAATTCTATTGGTTAATCAAGCTATAAATGTTTCTGCTTCACTGGACTAAGACAGAGCAATAGAGTGTACCCCACTGGTTTGCTCTCCTTATGCACATATCAGTAAAGAGTACTCCTCTGTAAGCCTTGCAATAACTTTGACACACTTCAATCATAAGAAAACACAATACTTGAACTCTGAAGTCTAATCACAGTATGCAAAAAGATGGCTTCTTTTACTTTTATTTTCCAATAGAAATTTTCAAAAATCATTCTTTACAAACAAGGCAGAATGATGGTTATTTGTTTCTGTCGATATACCAAAAGTAAAATACTCCGAATGCTGCAAATTTGAAAAAGAATCTAAAAGCGTTGGAAGC
Organism: Scyliorhinus canicula; assembly: GCF_902713615.1. Taxonomy (NCBI): domain Eukaryota; kingdom Metazoa; phylum Chordata; class Chondrichthyes; order Carcharhiniformes; family Scyliorhinidae; genus Scyliorhinus; species Scyliorhinus canicula. Next base: position 132,639,190 of record NC_052156.1, read on the forward strand.
ATAACAGGATAGGCAGCAAGTGATAATAAAATTAATGCCCGTGTCTTTCTCTCCAGCCAGCGACTTAATTCGTATGCACACCGTGACAACCCAGATGTGTGGGCGTTCAGGCATGTGCACTGAAAGCACATGGTGTTCAAAGTTACGGCCGTTTTTTTTGATAGCTTGGAGCCCTGCGCTGTGCTGGAGCTGCTGAATGAAAAATCTAGCTAAAGCACTAACTTGGGCACTTACATGGATTTTAGGTGAGGTTTTACACCTTTTTAACTGAAATGATTTGTTCTTGAAGAGGCAGGAGACATTGGGAGACATTTTTGGTCGACACGGTAGCACAGTTGTTAGCACTGTTGCTTCACAGCACCAGGGTCCCAGGTTCGATTCCTGGCTTTGGTCTGTGCGGAGTCTGAACGTTCTCCCCGTGTCTGCGTGGGTTTCCTTTGGGTGCTCCGGTTTCCTCTCACTAAATTGCCCTTGGTGACTAAAACGTTCAGGTGGGGTTACTGGGTTACGGGGATACGGTGTCCAAAAAGGTTAGGTGGGGTTACTGGGTTATGGGGATAGGGTACATGTGTGGGCTTAAGTAGGGTGCTCTTTACAAGGGTCGGTGCAGACTCAATGGCCGAATGGCCTCCTTCTGCTCTGTAAATTCTATGATGATAGGTTAATGTTTTATATTATTAATGTTTAGCATTTATAAATATGTTTAAAATTCAAATAAAATGAAAAGAAGATATATATTTTTTAAACTCCGGTTTGTCATGAGGCTGCTAATTCCATTATAAAGGTATTTTACTGTATAAAATAAATTTGAAGTCACAGAAGTTGAAAGAATTGTTTTTTTCATCTTTGGTTTGTCATGAGAATGTTAATTCTATTAAAGGAACTATAATGGATAGAATGTGGTGATCACTCGCTAACGAGCATTATTATCCACCTATGATACTCAGTGTTACTGGTCACGGCTTCCGTAGGTCCTTGCATGGCTGATGAGTCCGATCCTAGAGCCGAAACTTCAATCATTCACTTGGCAGGAGTTTCCAAATAGTGGGTTTGGTCCTTGGATGCTAAGTCGTGGATATTCCTTTCTCAAGCTCCTTTCCAGATCTCCTCTTGATGTTGGGTGTTCTCGAAGAATTGTGACCCTTCAATCAGGAGATTCCTTCAAGTAGGTCTCTGCTGCCAAAGTTCTCCCAAGCATCAACGTCTATGTTCCATTTCTTGAGGTAAGACTATAAGGCGTCTTTGAAAACCTTCCTTTGTCCTCCTCTTGTTTGGGATCATGAGGAGCCGGGTGAAGAAGATTTGCTTTGGCAGTCGGGTCTCTGACATCCTAAGCATATAGGCGGCCCAGCGGAGTTAGTTTTGGATGATCATAGCCTCACCAATGGAGTTATTGACTCCTTCAAGGACATTAATGTTAGCATGCCTGTCCTCCCAGCTGATTCAGAGCTAAAGTACATTTGGATTTTGCAATGTATTTTACGCTGAGGTGCTTACGAGTCTCTCTGATGTACTATTCATCTTTCGAAGCCTCAGTGATTACTTCAAATGGTTTAACAAAGTATAATACCTTAGTTGGTATATGCAAGCCTCCTGTAAACTAATGTGAACTATCTGTCTGACAGGTATTGCAGAGAATCAATCACGCAAACCTCAGAGTGCACTGCCAAAGGACATCCTGAAATGATGTCAGAGGAGATGTATGCCAGAAACTGTGCTTCAGCAGCTGCAACTTTCAGACATTGAGCTTGTCACATTAACAATTTATATGTCAAAACCCTCCCCTTCCCCCTCTTACCTCCCTTCCATTTACAAATAGATGGAACCATTGTGTTTAAGTGAAAAAATGTATATTATTTCAAGAATTTTCAAAAGTTGAGGAAGTTTTATGTAATTGTTCAGTTGATGAAGTTAAATATTAAGTTAAATATCAGCTGGTTTCAAAATTTTATACTTATAAAATTATTTTTGTTAATAAATGTTTTACATTAAACTTTACAAACTTTTACAAATGCCTTTCTGAAACATCAAAACGCAGCATTTAATTATGAGATATTTTTAATTATAAGATAATTGAAGTAAACAAGGCAGAAACATATTTAACACGAGTAACACGGTAGCACACTTATTAGCACTGCTGCCTCACAACACCAGGGACCCGTGTTCAATTCGCACCTTGGGTGATTGTGTGGTGTTGTACATTCCCCCCTTGTCTGCTTGGATTTCCCAGAACCATGAAATGAAACTATAAAATTCCTAGAGTACCCTTCTTGGATCCACATTGTGGAGGGAACAGTAGGTCACCACCAGCAGGAGACTCTCTGGAGGGTGTATCGCAGGGTACTGCCAGTGTGGTCATGGAATCAGAACCACATTTTCAGCAGGCCGATGCACCGCTCAACGGCGCTGTGCTCAGTTGCCCTCCACTCATCCACACATTTACACTTTGGCCACAAGAGGATCCTTAGTTGTGAAGCTCTGCTCTTTAGTGTTTGATTGTTGATAGCTGCCTTTATGGTACTGATGCTCCGAGAGTTGAGGAACACTGATCAGGTACCAAGGTTTGCTGGACATGCAGTGTGTCAATCATCCTCTCAGACATGGTACCTGTGCCTTTGCGGAGGCAATTGAGAATTGAGGTGTGTGAAATGCTCTCACAGATTTAATTCCGCATTTGAAATAGTCTTTAGCTGTGAAACTAGAGGCTGCTCACAATCAAAAATGGTGCAACTGACTTTCAGGAGAGAAGCTGCAGCAGGGCTCTGTCCTGGAAGAGTTTGGTAGAAATGACAGGCTGCAGCTGTAGTTGCCCCTGTTATGGGTCTCCACAATATTTAAAGGTGGCTTGAAAGCCTCACAGACGCAAAGCCCCTCAACCCCCGGCCCAGGGGCGATCCCCGGCTCTGAACTCATCAGCTCCCTGACCACAACAATCCCCCTGAAGGGGGCGCCTCACTTCCCCACAGTAGCCACTGTGCCAGGTTCATGTTTTTAAAAAAGGAGTACTAAATGATGCCCATTGGGAAGTCAGATAATTCCCAGGATGTTGCTGCTTTCAACTTGAATCTTGTTAATGAGATTGAAATGAATGAAAAGTAGGGTTAATGATATTCTGGCCATTGGGCAAGATCCGGAACTCGTCATCGGGAGTGGGCTGGGTGACTTGCAAAATGGTTTGTGCCCAGTGCAGATCTCAATTTTGCCCCCCTGGCTATTTACCCGGCGTGCCCCTATCTGCAACTGGCAAAACACAGTTGTAAAATCGCACCTAACGTATCCTGTCCACTGCCGTTGGTGTTTGTGATCAGTGCCTCAATGCTGTGCAAGTTGGCTTGGGAGAGAATGTTTCTGCTGGAGTGCCTTTCTTGTTACCAAATTTGGAGAATTGTGAAGGCACCACTGATCATACTTCTCCAGAGCTTTGAGGTGGCTGCTTAGGTTGTCCAAACCTCCTGACAATCTAGAAACATGGGGATCACTGCTGCCCCGGTAACCATGACCTTAATCTTGGGTTCAAATCCATTCTTAAATATTTTTCGCCTTAGTCAACCATAGACTGACCTGGCAGATTGTAGGTGATGCATTTTCTTTAACACAATCCATTTGATACCAGTGATCAACTTTGTTAGGAAATAGAGATAGTTTAAATAATCTATATAGAACATAGAAAAATACAGCACAGAACAGGCCCTTTGGCCCACGATGTTATGCCGAATGTTTGCCCTAGATTAAGAACAAATTAATCTACACACCATCATTCTACAGTAATCCATATACCTATCCAATAGCCGCTTGAAGGTCCCTAATGTTTCCGTACTGTGTGTGTTAGAAATTAAGTATAGTTTTAAGTTCAAGCTTAATTTGTGTTCCTGCATCTATATACTAACAAAGGGTTAAAACTTCAGTTTAGCTTCATGATAAACAAAGGTGTGTGCAAGTCTATAGTGTAGTTTCACTTTAACATTTGCCTGCATTGTAACTGATGTTTTATGATGTAAAACCAATTTCATGCTTTTTAATGGTGAGCAACCAGAGACCCACACTGAAAAGCAGAAGTAATTAAGTCCAGTTGGAACCAGATAACCTGAAAGCTTTCTATAGAAACTGCCAGTATAGGCAGGACAATACAGAGGGGCAGAAAGCAAGACCCAAAGCAAAGGACCATCAGAAATCAGGGAACGAGATAGGAACAAATAAAAGAAAGCTGGATATGGGTGCTGTTCAATGAAGTAAGGAGCAGAGACAGAGGCTCCCAATATAAGACAGGGCTGCCTGGTACAGGCTTGGAGATGTTGGCTGGTGACAGCCAGGCATCTGAGATGGTCCTAAGATTGGTGACACCTTAATACAGCCAGTGAAGCAGTGGTGTTCCACTGGCATGTCTGGATACCTTAGAGATTGTGTGGTGATATTGAAAGGAGAGGTTGAAATCCTGGATGTGGATCCTTGGTGAAGGCATCTAAGAGAAAGTGTCGGCAGGGAAGAGATTCCAAATGTGTTCTTTGTGATTGGAGTTTGGAGTTTGGAAACCCTCATGTGAAAGCCAGTGCTCCTCGGCTCCTACTTGGCTCACAGTGTGACAAGCAACTGGGAGAATTTGATGAGAAATTCACGGAAGGTGTTTTGGGTGACATCCATCATTTGGTTTCAGAGTGTGGTCTGCCTGACCACATTACAAGGACTACGTACCTGAGAACATTATAGTATAAGATAAAGTTTGAAACTTGTGTAATCCTTTCAAATCTGTGCATAACTATAAAGGTATAGCTGGGGTGAAGACATAGGCCAGGATTCTCTGAGCCTCCGCGCCGCAATTGGTGGGGTGGGGTTACTTCTTCGGTGCCGGCCCGCTGTGTGGGTCCTCCATGTCGCATAGGGCCGGCGCCTCAGGCGGCTGCAGTGTGCATGCGCGGACCCACGCCAGGAAGTGAAGGGCCCTGTATCGGGAGCCAGAGCTGCGTGGAGCACTCCGGGGCCCTGCAAGCCTCCTTAAAAATGGAGAATCACCCCAGACTTTCTCAAACAAAATCCAGAGTGATTCGTTCCCATTTTCTTGCGGGCATGGGGACATAGCCCCATTATTGGAGAATCCTGCCCCTGATGTATTATAGTTCATATTTTCTTGTCTAACATATATTTTATGATGTGACCTCCCCGCCAGATCGAAGGGCTGCATTTTCACTCCGGCTCTGTTCATCTTTTCATCCTCGTGCACATTTTGGATTTGTCTTTTCTTGGGTTACTTTGCTTGTGTTATGTCCCAGGCAGTGCTTGGTAGGTGTCTTTGCGAAAAAGAGCTGAGATAAAATGCTAAAGTCCTCGATTTCTTCTGGTGGCTGGAGTGGGCAGGGTTGGGGCCCTGCTTGCAGTGGCGCAGTTGCTGTTGAGCGAGCTTTCACCTTGGCATTGCTGTGTACATCGGATGATGGGTGCAAACTGAGATGTCTTTGCTCAACATGTCGGTGCTGTGGTGCAGGTCATCAAGGCTCACTTCCAAGAGTTGCGGGTACTTTTATGGACATAATGGAGGAGCACAAAAGGTTCTTTTTACTTGAGAGGGCACTATTCCTGATGGACGCCCGCTTCATGTTGTTGAGTTCCTGCTACATGGCTTGTCGGCCATCGTGAAGAGTTTGGAAGAAGGAGCAGGAGACCGGGTGGGGTGTAACCCACTGAACATAGCCCCTGGCGAGAGGCGAGGGAAGAGATCCCCATTGAGTTTGAACATTGGCTGCCATGTTTCATTAATTTTGATTTGGAGGCTGGGTGCATCAGATTAGAGAACGCATCACATTCTTTGAGACCTGGGGTCGGTCTGGCCAACCAATCACTGGTCCTGTATTGTCCTGATGTTTGTCATGAGGGGTTGGAGGTGGCTGAACTGGTTGAGTCACCTTCCCGGGCCAGGGCCTAGGCTGAAGACCATCTGGATGTTGGTGAGACGACATGGCGGAAATAATGTTGTCCCCCCCTTTGATTGTCGGAATTCTTACGAGATCTTGAAAGTTGCTTGTTGGTCCTGCTTTATCCTTGATTTTTGGTGCAACCGTTAAGATGTCTTTACCCTGAGGACTACCCTGCAACCCATCTGTTATCCTGAACATTACTCTCTGTTGACCAGGTTGCTGTTTTCTTGATGCTATGGGGAGTGTGAAATATGGGGGTGATGGCCTGTATTGTTGGTTATCCCGATTTCGAAAATGGGAAATAGGATTGTTCGCAGTTTCACTTCAGCTTGTGGTGCTGCAGGGGCCGAGAGAATTGTATGTTGATGTGCACTCGATCTGGCTGCAGGAAATGTATCCTAACATCTTATAATGGTTGTAGTCCTCGACGGCACCATTTTGTCACATTTTTTTATGACCTAATCCTGTTTTTCCTTCGGTTCTTGGTGAGGTCATGAGGACATTCAGTTTCATCTAATGATTGTATTAACCCAGTTGTGTGCCGTTCTTCTGTGCCCATGTATATTAAGCCGTTTCTTCACTTCTTTTTTATGTATGGTATTATTTTGTAACTTTGTTGCATCAATTTCCAAAATGTATAATCCTAATAAATATACTCTTAAAAAAAAGTTAATCGGCAGTTCTGTGAACTTGTTCATCCACATCTCTGAACAAAAAATTAAAGTTAGTACGTATCGAGCCAGCTTCCACCCTGGGACCTGACTGACTGGTAGTAAAATTAACTAGGATTGTAACTATTTTGTGCATCGTGTCCATGGCTTAAAAACTGTTCATTGTTTTGGTGACCAAACCGGAACAGCAGTCTGGAAAACTACAGTTTTAACATGGCAGAACCTTGAATATGGTTAGAACCTAAAGGATTTAATAAAGAATATAGGGTTAGGGTTAGGATTAGGTTGAGAATTTCATCAAATCGTTCGAAAAAGATGTGTTAGGTTCCATCTTCAAGATGTTGGGATCAATTAATATCAGCAAATCAAGATAGATACTATATCCTATAGTATCTATGATACAGTGACTTATGAGGAAATTATGCAATACATTTATTAATTTTGACCACTTGACACTTCAAACGTAGTTGCTCAGTTGAAACCACTATTCATACAGTTTTGTCCTGGGGAAGATTCTCCAACCCCGCGTCGGGTCGGAGAATCGTGGGGGAGGGGCGCGAATCACTCGAAGTCACTCCGCGCAGGTTGTGCGGGTTCATCCTGGAAGGGGGGGGCGGCTATGTTCCTCCGCGCCAGGCACCTGTAGGGCTCAACCATGTTCACCGGGGGCCGGGTTGGAGAAGGCAACTCACGCACATGTGTGAACTCGTGCAGGCCGTGGCGCGCATGCGCTAATTCACGCCGGCCGTGCTGGCGTCCGTATCGGCAGCTGGAACTGCGTGGGGCTCTCCAGTGCCGTACTGGCCCCCTATGCGGTGCAGGATCGCTGATCCTCGGAGCCAAATGACGCCTTTGTAAAACGCTCCGGTGTTTACAACGGCATCAACACTTAGCCCCAGGATCGGAGAATCCCTGCCCCAATTTCTCAAAAAGCATTATGAAAATTATATTGTAACTGTAACCCTCTCACTTAACAAAATAGTCTCTCCTTTGTTATCTTATATTGACATGCTGTAACTAAATTCCTTGTTTTTTGTTAGCTCTCCTGGCAAGAAATTTGCTGCGTACCTTTTCCCTTTCAATGTGATCTATTTCCCTTACCTTACACAAACCCATGACCTCCACCGCCTCGAAGAACAAGGCCAGCAAGTGCATTGAAACACCATCACCTGCACGTTCTCCTCCACCACTCACACCACCTTGACTTGAAACCATATCACCATTCCTTGGATATCACTAACTCAAAATCCTAGTGCTCCCTAACAGCACTGTGGGTTTATCTACACCACATGGACTGTTGCAGCTCAAGCAGGCATCTCACCAATAACTTCACAGCAGTAGTTTGGAATGGGCATTAAATGCTGGAATGTCCTTTGATGGCCACATCTCAAAAACTAATGGAATTTTTTAAAAAAGTTCTGATATTTAAGAGATTAAACCCGTTTATTTTGTTCTTGTTTCATTCTTCCTGACTAATCTGACTATCTCCATTCCTTGAAGCTATAATTTTGTCACTGTTAGATCATGATGCTTTATTACTATGATAATATCTCATTCATGCAATTTGTACAATATGTTTCCAGCACCCATTTAGGCTTCCCAGATTGTTTTCATCATTTTCTTAAACTTTGTCGCAAAATCTTGACTTCAAATTAATTTTGACTTAGGGCTCGTTTAATTGCAGCAATTCTTCTGAAATTCTGGTGATTGTTTGGTATAAAGAAGAAATTTGAATTCCATAATTGAAGAGACATAGGGCAGAATTCTCCGATAATGGGGCTATGTCCCCATGCCAGTGTGAAAAGGCGAGCGTTTCACTTTGGGCTTTCCTAAAGCAAGTGCAGACTGATTCTCCAACCTGCAGGGGGCTAGCAGGGCCCCGGAGTTCTTCTCGCAACTCTGGCTATGGATACGGGGACCTGAACTTCCGGTCAGGAATCCGCACATGCGCACAGCGGTGGACTGCGACGGCCGCGCCGTGCGCGATGGCAGACCCGGACCGCGGAGCGGCACCAAAAATGTAGGCCCCCCCCACCATGATCATGCGCGCACACGGATCGGTACTGCCCGATCGCCCCCCTGGCCGTCCATGAGGCCCCCCCCAGATGAAGGATCCCCCCGACCCCCACCAGGGCGGCCGTGGACTGACCCTGCAGCCACCACTGGCCATTCCCGACAGGCAAAACGTGGTTAGAACCACGCAGTCGGGAACTCGGCCAGTTGTCCCCGGAGAATCGTCGCGAGGGCCTCTGTCAATGGCCCCCTTCCCGCGCCACATAGACTGCGCATGTGCGATTCGTAGCGATTCTCTGGGGACCGGAGAATCACGGGAGCGGCGTCACGCCGGATTTAGGCGTCAACGCCATTCTCTGCCCCTGGGCCGATCACAATTTCAACACAGATGTGGTGTTGTGCGAAGCAAACAATGGCATGATGGGAAAACTAGTCAAGTTTCTTGGTACAATGAAATTGAAACTGACTTTGCATGACCTAAGGCACAAATACAAGCAGAAAAGGTCAACTTGACCTACAAACTGGCTGACTCTAAACTCGGATAAAACTCAGTCGTCATAACCCAGAGCAGTCTAAATACACAAGATAGGCCAGAACTCGTCTCTTACCATTTTTAAACAAGTGTGCTCCGTTTCTTAAACATGCGATGAAATGACAAGATAATGATATGAGACCCCGAGTCCTCAAAGGTCAGCAAGGTGACGCCAGTTTTATGATATTGCTTATGTTTTACTTTTGATCAAATTCCTGACCAAGCTGTATTCACGTTATCTTGATTCTATAATGTATAAATATCGTCCTATTTCTCTGTAATAGCGCAGACTTGGAAAGGAACCAGCAGCTTGTATTTGACTGCCTTCCGGCTCTAAGTTTCAGCCATTAGTGCTTGTAGTTGTAGTTCGTAAATAAAGCTTTGTTTTGCTTACCTAACGAACCTTGTTGAATCTTTCTATCACAGTCCAGAAGCAGGGAAAATATTAACTGTGGCACAGAGGCTCGGAGAATCGTGCCCATAGGGCGGAATTTTCACCCTCCACACTTGTGGCCTAGCAGCTGGTGCCACCACTATTATTTGTTAAATATCAAAGGGCAGCCTCATGGTCTCCTGCCAGTCCTGACAGTGACTACCTCTCCCAGTAGGGCCGCTGGCAGGATATCACTGCGTGCCTTCGCTTTGAACCTGCTGGGTCCTTGTCCTCAAATCAGCCTTAATAGGCCAGCACTGCTGGAGGCAGCTCCTTAATTGGCCATTTCTGGGAAGATCTCCACACCATTCAGGTAGCTGTTACGATCAGGACTGCTTTTGTCCTAGGATAGAAACATTTCGCACTGGGAAAATTCTACCAAGTGTGCCATTCGGAGAAAAAATATCACTAGATGGCATAACCATTTATATTTCCTGTCCCAGAGAGTTAGAATTGTTATGAAAAACTAAAGGGAGATTTCTTTTTAGCTTGAGCTTAATGTGTCACATTCTGATGGGGATGTTCGTACAGCACGTAGCTACATTTAAATTAGGGAGCAGGTTAATGTTAGTACGATAATTGTTAGTCATTGGATCCTTGAGATCCTAAGATGCAAACTCTGGTTTACAGAAATTGTCAATGAATCGTTATCGTGAAACCACTCCATAAAATTCCAAAATCTGAGTTGTGTCTCAAAGTACTGTCCAGATTTAAAGGAAATAAGTAGAGAAAAAGTAACATGAAGTGGCTCAAAACACAGAAAGGGGAAAGAGAGGTCATAATTCAGGACGGATAACAGAACACTCTTTACAAAATTATTATCCTGTGACAACTAGGTTACATCAAAGGAACGGTCATTATTGTATGGAATCACTGGCCGACTTTTCGACAATAGGAAGATTAAATTATACTTGGTTTTAAATTAGTTCACTTGACAAAATGCATAATGAGAATGTGCTTCAAATTCTGAAAACTAACACAGATTAAAAAATAATTGCCCTATGGTGTATTGATATCTTTTGGCCTATGTCCAAGAAAAGGGAATCAGAAACTTAACTTATGAAAAAGAAAAATTATTTCATTATAATGTTTTTCATGACTTTCAAGACCTACCTAAAATGTGATAGCTTCTGAAGTACTTTTGAATTGAATCTACTGTTGTAATGCAGAAAATACAACAACCATTTTGTAAGCCTTCACAGCATCAATATGATATTGATCAGATTTTCTTTTCTTAGCGATTAAATGAGTGATAACCATTAGCCACGACACTGGAAACAACTTCCCTGTTCTTCATAAAAGCAAATTATTGCAGTTGCTGGAATCTGAAACAAAAACAGAAAATTCTGGACAATCTCAGCAGGTCTGACAGCATCTGTAGAGAGAGAAGGGAGCTAACGTTTCTGATATAACCTTCCCAGATCATATTGGCTGGGGACAATTGGTGACCCAATGTTCCTTGGGGAATATGAGCTCCCCCAATGGGGGGAGGGGGCGGGGGTACGGTGTGAGGCAAGCTGGTCAGTGTGGTACCGGCTAGAAAGGGAACCAGTAGTGAACTACTTGAAGTGTTGGGCCATGTGGACTCATGAAGCAGACATATGCCACCAACACTGAAGAAGGTTCAACACTATTTTATTAACTCTTATAAAATACTAGACATACTATAACTGTGGGTTTACACAATGTTAGTTTAACTAGAGACCTGTGCCTGTCCGAACCAGTTGAATCACTCAGCACGTGATGTGAGTTTGTACTGTACTTGATGAGCTCTTGTGCTTCTGAGGGGCAGCATCCAGAATGAGCGGGAAAAGTGATGCCCTCTATCTTTATAGTGCGTGTGTTCTAACTGGTGATTGACTGCGGTGTTTGTGCAAGTTGATTGGTCCTAGTGTATGTCCATCAGTATGTGTCTGCACCATGATATACTGGTACATATTATGACATCCCCCCTTTCAAAAAAATTTGATGTGAATGTGTGACAATAAATAGTGTGGGTGTGTGAAGAATGTTCCTAACTACATGTGAGGTGCGAAGACATATGTACAGATCTATATACAGGAAAACGAAGCTATAGACAAGGGAAGGTGCCTGGTGCAGATAGTTAGCATGTAATGAATTGAACAAGAACAGTGCTATATACAAACCAATAGAAAACGATTGAACAAGGAAGGAAACATCTCAGAGAGTCCATAAATTTGCAAAGTTCATAAATTCAGTCTCTAGGGGGGTGACGAACTCTGGTTGACCTTAAGGGTGGCGCACCACTCATTATCCGGATCAATGCTGTGTATCGGAATAGGCTTGGTGCTGCGCTTAGGAGACATCCTGTGCTTGGTTATGATGCCGACTTGGAAAGCGGCTTGCAGGTCATCACTGTCAAAGTCGGAGGACAGGTCTGGGACAGGCTCGTTGAGTGTGAGCTGAATGGCCCGGACATCCCTGCAAAACTGGCTGAATCTTCGGAAACTAGCAGGCTGAGCCGACCTGCATAAAGTAGCATAGTGGCCACGTTTGCCACACTGCAAACATCGTCGGGTCTTCGCGGGACATTGCCGCTTTAAGTGGGCGGAGCCACAGTTGCCGCACACTGTTGCGTTGGTGCGTTCGTTACGCCACCACAAATGTGCAGTGCGATCCAGCGTGGTGCACGCCTGCGCAGTACGTTTTTCAACGTCGCCACGTTCATTGCGTCCCAGCGTGGGAGCCCCTGAAAAGCACACAAAATGGCCGCCTTCATCCAGGCTTAGGCCCTGGAGCGATTTGATGACCTGGACTCGTTCTGCCTCGTGGGGAGCTTGCCGCGCCATTTCAGCGGCCTGGATGCAGGAATATTGCATGGAGGTGTGCTCGTGGAACACGCAGGTCTCAATGGCAGTGGACAGGGTGAGCTGTTTGACCTTATGAAGCTGCTGGCGAAGGGGCTCCGACTGCACACCAAAACCTTTCTGGTCGTGTAACATGGAGTCAGAGGTGGACCCGTAGTTGCAGGAGTGTGCACGGACACGGAGGTGGGTGATAAAGGACTGGAAAGGTTTGTCCTTACCCTGTAAGCGCTGCTGAAAGATATAGTGCTCGAAGCTCTCGTTTCCCTCGACCTCGCAGTGGCTATCGAACTTTAGGAGGACCATCTTGAACTTTGATTTATCTTGCCCGTCAGCGAAGGTGAGCGAGTTGAAGATGTGGAGAGCATGGTCCCCGGCTATGGAGAGGAAGAGAGCAATCTTCCGAGCGTCTGAGGCAGCTTCCAGGTCCATGGCCTCGAGGTATAGCTGGAAGCGCTGTTTAAAAATCTTCCAGTTGGAGCCCAGGTTTCCGGTTATGTGGAGGGGCGGCGGCAGGTGAATGTAGTCCATACTGCAGGATGGCTGAAGACTGGTGGAAGGCTGATCACTGGAAGGTAGGTCTCAGAAGTTCTAACATCCCTCAATTACTGGTACCATGAAGTGTTGGGCACTGTGGACTCGTGAAGCAGACATATGCCACCAACACTGAAGAAGGTTCAACACTATTTTATTAACTCTTATAAAATAGTAGACATACTATAACTGTGGGTTTACATGATGTTAGTTTAACTAGAGACCTGTGCCTGTCCGAACCATTTGAATCACTCAGCACGTGGTGTGAGTTCGTACTGCACTTGATGAGCTCTTGTGCTTCTGAGAGGCAGCATCCAGACTGAGCGGGAAAAGTGATTCCCTCTGTCTTTATAGTGTGTGTGTTCTAACTGGTGATTGGCTGCGGTGTTTGTGCATGTTGATTGGTCCTAGTGTATGTCCATCAGTGTGTGTCGGCACCATGATATACTGGTGTATATTATGACACTATTGACCCTGTGTACATACATTTGTAAATAAAGTTACTTTCTGTTTGTACTGTACAAACTCCTGTTGGATTCTTTATGGCCCTCACAAAAGTTTCAAGTCTGGATGACAATCCAGACTCAAAGCGTTAGCTCCCTTCTCCCTCCACAGACCTGCTAAGATTGTCCAGGATTTTCCGGTTTTGTCCCTGTTCTTCATGGCAGCACCATGAGGGAACAGATGGAGCTTTGGTTTAACAGTCCATCTGAAAGATAGCACCTTCAACAGTGCAGCATGCCCTCTGTACATCCTGGGGGTGTCAGACCAGATTCCTGTGCTCAAGTCTCTGGAATGGGACTTGAACCCCACAAACATCTGACTCTGAAGCGACCAACTCTTAAAAATGTTTCAAATTTTTATCTCACACATTTCACTCTTAGAATTTTTAACATATTCTTTTCACCTGGTTCACTTCAGGTTTTCATTCATTTTCCTAATATTTTTCACTCTTCCATATTTTTGACACATTTTTCACTCTTTGAATTTTTTGTTGGAATATGCCTTCAAGGGATGTCAGCAGGACATCAGTTGAAGTCAAGTGTGCCATGTGATAGAGTTTTAATCTCACTTTTGATTTGAGCAGAGAACGTACACACGGCTCTGATGTCTTCAAGTTTCATACCTATACATATATAATTGTCCTCATGTACCTAGTCTTAATAAGTGAACCCACAACATGTTTATCAAATCCTTTAGTAGTGATTGGTGTCTTGTGCAGTAACTAAGCCCAAGGAATTATATTATTATATCGCACAACATGGTGATCAACGGTGATAAGACAGGTGGCGGCAAAAGTAAGTACAGGTATGACATGGTGAACACCGATATCACATTGCATGCTGCATGTCATGAGAAGACCCTTATTGTTTTAGTCAGTCCTCAAAAAAGCTTCAGAGAGTGTAGAAAATACAGTGTGGTACCTGCCAAGAAAAACTGTGGGGACACAGCACTAACTTAATGCTCAAGGAAAGAGCAAGTAAACAGACAAATCACTTGTGGTGAGATTATAGTCAATAGTCTCAGTTGAATGGGCCGGTGCATCGAGAGGACCAGCATCGGGTTAGCTCAGTTGGGAAAGGCAAGTGACAAGTGTGCGGACCTGATCAATAGTGAGCATGGCAAAGCCAAATAGAAATCATAAAAATTAAGCCAGAAAAGGTTGTGATTATAACTTCAGGAGTTGCTGAATTGAATAAAAAACAAAGTTACCATTACTCCATGGCGTGTTCCTGCCACAACTCATCTTCATGGGTTGAATTGGTGAAAAGCTAGACATTTCCTTGATGCATGCAGAAGTCAACACCTTCCACGTGTCCTGCTAATTTGGGTGTTTTGGTGAATCAACAATTGTGCAAAAGTGGCTACAGTGACACTTAACCAAGGTACTACAGAAGAAAGAAGATCAAACAACTATCTGATTTCAGAATGTTTAAACAGCATACAGAGCTATAATTTCTTGATTCAGGTGTGTCTGAACTAGACAGCTGGGAATGAATGCCCACATAGGTTGATGATGTCAGGATTAACAGAAGAAGACCAAAAGAATCCTGAAAGATATGGACTATATGGTATTCATTGACTAGAATTCATGCGATTTTGACAACTGCCGATAGAACCCACAGAGCATTTCATCAGCAGATACAGAGGAAAGGGTACTTTCTGTGATTTTTCAAATGCAGACAGAATTACTGAGTTGGTGATCGCATCCACTTTCATGGAAGAATTTCAGAAAGATTTGCTGGACAAGCAAAATCTATAGCATCAAAGAGATACTCGCAGGTCAACAAAGTTTACAGGTCCTAAGTGCAACACCAATTGTTGACTCACTAGAACATCCAAACCTAGCAAAACATGTGAAAGGTGTGACCTTCTGCATGCACCAAGAAAATGCTTAGCTTTTCATCAATTCTGCAAGAAATGTGGCAGAAAGGGCCATTGGCTCTGTCAGTGCACTAAAGCAAATGTTGATGCTATTATAAAGAGCTGTGCACTCATCCACACAGACCATACACAATGGTTCCTTCAAGCAGTGAACACTAAGTACTACTTTCAGTCTATTTGGTGTTCCTAGAGAGATCATTATGGATAATGGTCTGCAATTTATTGGAAAGCCATTTTAGGATATGTGTGAGAAGTGGAATATCGATCACACTAATTCTTCTCCTCATTACCCATGGTCTAAGGGCCTCCCTGAATAAATGTATCACATAAAGAAATCCTAATTTTCAAATGTACACAATCACACAAGATCAACACATAGTTATATTACATCTGAGAGCAACATCTTTAATTGCAACTATTCCATCACCGACAGAACTCATGTTTGACCGACCAGTGCATACCAATTTACCTATTCTTACTCTCTCAGAAACCAGAGAGGAACTTACAAAATTGCAAGAGAAGATGACCAATGCAGATAATTAAAATGCAGCTACAGAATTTCTGCATTTACAGTTGTATAAGCATCCTTCCTGTTTATTCCCTTTCTCCCCCTTTCTTTTGTTTTGCTGTTATCATTTTTGATTAATGGACATGTATCTTTAAGTGAAGCAGCAGAGAGAATGAGTAAATTCAGAAATTACAGGCGGGTGGCACAGTGGTTAGCACTGCTGCCTCACAGCGGCAGTGACCCAGGTTTGATTCTGACCTCGGGCAACTGTGTGGAGTTTGCACATTCTTCCCATGTCTGCATGGATTTCCTCCAGGTGCTATGGTTTCCTCTCAGTCCAAAAATGTGCAGATTAGGTGGATTGGCCATGGTAAATTGTCCCTTAGGGTGGGGTTGCAGGTATGGGGTAGGGGAATGGACCTGGGTAGGATGGTCTTTTGAAGGGTCAGTGCAGATTCGATGGGCTTAATTAACTCCTTCTGCACTGTAGGGATTCTATGATTCTAGGGGAACTCTCTGCTAGTTTGAACAGGACCTTCAGACTTTTTGGCACCAGAGAGAGATGGAGCGGAACTTTGATTGATTGATTGATTGGCTGGTGGCCAACGAATTAGCAAAAAGACCAAACTCTGCCCGGTAACAGGTGGTGATTGGATCCTGTCCCAATGGGATGGTTCTCAGGCACCTGAGGGAGCAGTCAAGTCCTAGACACACAAAGAAAAGAACCTGCTCCCTCTCTCCAGAAAGGCTTTATGTGTTGTATTCCTGGAACGCAGAGAACCTGAATGAATGAAAATACAGGAAAACCATTACAGGTTGCAAGCAAAGACCAGGACTCTGCCTCTCTCACATCACAAAGGCTGTGAGTGCTGCATTTCTGAAACTACAGAGGCCTGAATGAATATACAGGAAAGCTTCGGAGGGAAAGCAAAGTTTGAAGAGGAGTAAGGTGCTAGAAACCACCATCTGAAACAAAGACTCCTTTTCCTTTTACCTCTTCCCCCCTCTGTGTTTGTCTGTCTTGTGTATGTGTGTGTGTGTAGGGTGATGGGGCAAGTTAAAGTGGGGAATTAGGAATTAGATAACGGTTAACCAGTTGTATTTGCTACATATTTCATTATCGTTCATGTTATAAATAAACAGTAATTGTGTTTATATTTACAAAACTGGTGACCGCTATTATAGGGCAGCCAAGAGCCAAAGACTGGGTATTTCTGTCAGAATTATTGGTTCATTCACTTGTTTTGTGACTTCGGGTCAAGTGGGGTTGGACTTGACCACGCACTAGCCCAGGCTGTCGTAACAGTTTGAACATCAACTTTGCAGCCAGGATCCCACAGAAGGTACGTGGCAAACAAGCAAGGTGATAAGGATTTGTTCAGAACTAATGTCCTGTGAATTGACGGCACAGAGGTGTAACCAATGGCAAATCAGATCTATTCCAGTTTCTCAACCCTTGTACAGCTCCACTGGATCTAGGACAAAATTTCAATGCAACCAGGAACAACATCCAAGAATGACAGTCCCACGATTCACTATCAGCAATTAGGAAACCTCCAGACAAGGTTACTATAATAATATTTGAGCATACCAGTAGATTACCTTTACTCTTCAGATACTCATAGATTCATCAGTTGTATGCACTTATTTAATGGTAACTAAACATGAACATGTTTTGTAAATAGTTATATTTCTTTAAGGGGGGGAGTATCTATAAAACAAAAGTGGGATGTTATAATGTGCCTTTGAGGAATATCTGCATGACATTCCCAAAAGGGAAATGTGCCACGTGCTCCAGTCACCCAGTCTCAGTTTCTTTTTGTTTTGAGCAGAGCACATACACACACAGCTCTGATGTTTTCAAGCTTCATACCTATGTATTTTGTTTCAAATTCCGAATACCCAATTCATTTTTTTCCAATTAAGAGACAATTTGGTGTGGCCAATCCACCTAGCCTGCACATGTTTGGGTTGTGGGGGCGAAATACATGCAAACACAAGGAGAATGAGCAAATCACACATGGTCAGTGACCCAGAGCCGGGATCGAACCTGGGACCTCGGTGTTGTGCTGACCACTGTGCCACCGTGTTGCCCCTAGCTTTATACCTATGTATAACTGTGTTCTTATGTCCCGAGTACTGATAAACAAAACCACAATATGTTCACCAAATATTGATGAATGACTCATGTCTTGTTTCTTCTTCACTAAATCAGCTGACAATGTTATATCATTGAAATAACATATTTTCCTTTTGTGTTTCTCACAAGTGTCTCAGGTGACATATTTTTCCTACCTCTCTTTGATACCTTTTGGGTCATGCCCCCAAAAATGGAAAGAGAAACCTGACTTATATCTGAAGGGCTCAGGTCTGATCAGGGCATACTTTGTTTTTCAGCTAGTGGCAGTAGATCCAGAATAAATGCTGATAACCATCTGGTTAAAAGGATCATAGTGATTGTGGCTGACAACCGGATAAGGTTGATCTGATTTCTATTGACTTTCTGGAAATCTAAAGCAAAGAACACCTGTTTAATGTTATTTCTGGGTGATCAGTGTTTTCCATTCGGGTAACTGATGTCCTGTGCGACTTTGGATCAGAAAAGGTCGAATGATATGCCAGGGGGAATATTCTGTAGAACCTCAGTGCCTTCCTGGTTGAGAAAATTGCAAAGGGCTATTTCGGCTATCCTCACCAAAACAGCTGCAGCCATTACAATGTACAATGCCTGTCCAATGTAATGCAGGCCGAAAAAATCTAACAACCATTTCTATCATTCTGAATTTTATATCTAATTTAATTTGCTCCCCACCGGCCACTCACACATTTAGCACCATCATAGGCCACATATCCATAATTTGCACACACTGCAAGTTATTCAACCAACTCAACCACGTCATTTCATGTCATGACAGCCATCGTCACACTTCACTCTCCCTCGTTGGATAAGATGGCATGTAACTAAACAAGGCAGAGGTGGAGGGGTAGGTCTGCATGATCCAAACCAACATACAAGACAATGTTAACATAGAAAGGAATCATAGGAATCATAGAATTTACAGTGCAGCAGGAGACCATTCGGCCCATCAGGTCTGCACCAGCCATTGGAAAGAGCACCCTACCCAGCCCACACCTCCACCCTATCCCCGTAACCCCACCTAACCTTTTTGGGCACTAAGAGCAATTTTTAAAAAAAAATTTAAGAGTACACACTTCATTTTTTTGAATTAAGGGGCAATTTAGCGTGGCCAATCCACCTAGCCTGCACATCTTTGGGTTGTGGGGGCGAAACCCATGCAAACACGGGGAGAATGGGCAAACTCCACACAGACAGTGACCCAGAGCTGGGATCGAACCTGGGATCTGGGCGCGTCAGGCAGCAAGGCTAACCCACTGCGCCACCGTGCTGCGCACTAAGAGCAATTTAACATGGTCAATCCACCTAATCTTCACATTTTTGGACTGTGGGAGGAAACCGGCGTACCCGGAGAAAACCCACGCAGGCATGGGGAGAACGTGCAGACTCCGCACAGACAGTGACCCAAGCTGGGAATCGAACCTGGGACCGTGGAGCTGTGAAGCAACTGTGCTAACCATTGTGCAAACGTGCTGCCCTGGGTAGGGCATTGACCAATTATGGACTGAAGTCATTGACGATGGGGATATCCTTATACCGAATGCGCCTGTCTCATATTCCACTTTCTCTCATCTCACAATCTCTTCAGGATTACATATGGCAGATGATGTAAGGTCACTCCTCTCCCCTCTCCGCAACCTTACCCCTGTCTTTTGTTCCATTAGGGTATTCAAAAACTGAAATCTGCCCAGGCAGTGGAGGAAGAGCAAGAATCAAGATAGAAGCAACACTGGCATTTGATTTGACACAGGCATCACCAGTGCTGATCCTGTCATTATGTATATATCTTAGATGATAGGGTTGGGGTCTGAAAATGGTGAGACATGAGGCACAACTGCACTGCAACCAGGGCAAGGGTCAAGCCTGTTGCAGATGCCAACTTGTCAGTGGGTGAGACTGCGAGAGCTCAGATGAACATTTGAATGGAGCAATTTATTGAAGGGTGCATGCAACAAAATACATGGTGCATTGGGAAACCTGTTTTCAATGTCAAAGAGCTTGGAGGAGTCCAGCACCAACTTTACTCTTTGCGCAGAGTTCCTTTCTGCATGGAACTGGTGCCAACTTCAACATAATTGTGGACCCAACCATGAATAAGCATCTAATGGTTGATGTTTCAGTTTCCATTGCAAAACCAGCAGCTGCCACTGAACTCTGAATGCTGCAGTGGAAGTGCAGGTTGCTATCATAGAATCCCTTGCAGCACAGAAGGAGGCCATCCAGCCCATTGAGCCTGCACCGACCCTCCGAAAGAGCACACTACCTAGACCCAATCCCCTGCCATATCCCTGTAGCCCCACATAACCTTTGGACACTTGGGGGCAATTTAGCATGGCCAATCCACCTATGCACATCTTTGGACTGTGGTAGGAAACCAGAGCACCCGGACCCACACAGACATGTGGAGAACATACAGACAGTCAGCCGAGGTCAGTATTGAACCCTGTTCCCTGGCACTATGAGGCAGCAGTGCAAATCACTGTGCCACTATGCTGCCAAAACACAGGCTGTCATGCACGGTCAGCCTGTGTTCAAAGAGACTTCCACGGTATCAGTCCTCCAAACGCAGGGGAGTGACAATGGCTCCACAGAACCTGCCGTCCTGTCCAAGATTAACAGCATTGGCAATGCCACCTCTCCCACTCCACTAGTGCTCTTGGTGCCAGTCAATCCAGACTGCTTCAGAACAGTGTCTCAATATTTGAAGCTATTTGAATATTTTGAATTAATTTGGTGTCATTTTCTGTCTTTCTGACGTCGGTAATATGATCGATGATAGCGAAGAGTTATTTTGAAATGGAAACCAGAGAAAAGGATGTTACAAACATTTTGTGATCGTCCCCTTATAACTTAGATAGTCATTAGTCTCAAATCAGGTCTTGGGCATATTGTTCATTGTATGGGCATCGAATTTTGGCTTCGAGCTGACCTTTTGCATTTTTTTTATCAGGGGCCACGTGGAGTCATATTTTCGTATCAACTGCAATTTTCTGAAACACGAATCAATTTGGAAACTGTATAGGTCAATACACTGAATGCAGGTGCATGGCCCCTCTCCCTGTTCTGCCTCATTGTCCCCTCTCCTGACCTCTGAATTCCTGAATCCTGTATTTCTGAAGTGCAAACAGAATCATCGGATCATAAAATGGTCACAGCTCAGAATTTGCTGACTGCCTGCAAGAGCAGATCAGCGACAGCCCTCTGAGCAGATGGCAGATGGTGATATCAAAAGGTTTCCCTGAATGCACAACCCGACTCTGAAACCCAGCTGCTGTCCCTAATTCGTTGAGACTCCTGGACCTAATTGTCCGGCTCCAGAGAGATCTGCCTGACAGGCGCACCAATGCCAGTTCACCCCGTTTCCAGGGCCTTGGTACCCAGAATTGGACACAGTTCTCTAATCGAGGCCAAACTATTATTTTTATAAATGTTCACCGTAGCATTCCGATGTTTTCCCCCTTTTATAAAACTCAAGATCAGGGGCAGGATTCTCCCCTACCCGGCGTGACGGGGGGTCCCGGCGTAGGGGAGTGGCGCCAACCACTCCGGGGTCGGACCTCCCTAAAGGTGGGGAGGGGCTAGCCCCGCGCCGGAGCGGTTGGCACCAGAAGACTGGCGCAAAAAACCGGCGCCCCCGGCAGCGGGGCTGGCCGATAGGCTTTCGCCGGTCGGCGCATGCGCCGGCAGTGACGTCACCACCGGCGCATGCGCAATGTGGGTTTCTCTTCCGCTTCGCCATGGCGGCCACGGAAGGAGAAAGAGTGCACCCAGGGCACTGGCCCAGAGTCTGAGCAGGGGGCCCCGATCGCGGGCCAGGCCACCGTGGGGGCACCCCCTTGGGTCCGATCGCCCCCCGCCCCCCCCCCAGGACCCCGGGGCCTGCACGCGCCGCCGATCCCGCCGCCACCAGAGGTGGTTCAAACCTCGGCGGCGGGATTTCGGCCCACCCGGGCCGGAGAATCACCGCAGGGGCTTTCGCCGATCGGAGTGGCGTGATTCCCGCCCCCGCCACTTCCCGGGTGGCGGAGAATCTCTGCCACGGCAGGGGCGGGATTTTCACTGGCCCCAGACGATTCTCCGACCCTGCTGGGGGTCGGAGAATTTCGCCCCAGGTATGCCACTTTAACTATTGTCTCAGCTACCCTTCTAACTTCTGCAATTTGTGCACATATCTCCCAAGTTCCCTCTGCTCCTACACACCCTTTAAACATTTCCAAATTGCCTCTTCTCATTCTTCCTACCACAATATATCACTTCACACTGCTCTGCATTAACCTTTCCTAACCAAGTGTCTGTTGATTCCACAGGCATGTCCATGTGTTCTCCGGGTCAATCACTTTCCCCAAAAAGTTCACAATTCTTCCAAGTTTTGCCTCAGATGAAATTTTGAAATGTTCCCTGCACCCAAAGTCTAAGTCATGAATATCAATCAAGAAAAAAATGGGCTTGGTACTGACTTCCTGAGGAATCTAATTGTCTACCTTCCTATAGTCTGAGGAACGACCGTCCAAAGATATACAGGTCAGGTGGATTGGCCAATCAATGCTGAGGGTTATGGTTTTAGGGAGGGTGAATGAGCCCAGGTGAACTGCTCTTTCTGAGGGTTGGTACAGACTTGATGGGTCAAATAGCCACCTTCTGCACTGCAGGGACTCTATGATCACTACAGACTCTGTATCCTGCCACTTAACCAACTTTATATCTGTGTTGCCACTTTCCCATTTAACTGTCCCTTTAACTTTGCTGATCAGCTTGTCACGTAGGACGTTATGAAATGCCTTTTAAAATCCATGTAAGCCACATCAACTGCGATACCTTCTCAGTTGGCAAAAGCTCAATCGAGTTAAACATGATTTCCTTTTAACAAATACATACTCAGTTTTCTTAAGTAATTCAAATTGCCCAAGTGACTGTTAATTTTGTCTCAAGTAATTGGGCTGAACAATACACTCTGAAGATAGGAGAGCTCCAAAACTGGTGCAACATACTATTGAGTCTCATTCCTGACATAATCTCACTGGAAAGCAATAATATAGTTGGCCAGCAGCCTGAGGAATCAGGAGCCCACCAATCACAGTCAAACAGTCAATGAATGGGTACTTAAGCTCCTTAGCAGTCCAATCAACTGCAATAATACTTGCAAAATGCAATAATACAATCAAAGTGTGGGGAAAATGCCACGTGAGAAACTTGTTTTGTTTTCTCGGGTTGGGTTGAAAAGCTGAAGCTGGGTTTAGTGCTTGACTTCAGCCCTCCAGTCTGCCATGAGTTGTCCGTGTAGTTGTTCTTGAAAGGTGTATCTGCAGGTGTTTCAGTCCTAACGATTGAGTGCAGACTTGTGTTCTCCCTGCCTCATCTGCACTGCAGCCTTTATGCTGTGATCAACGTGGGGAGAGTGGTCCCTGTGGGAGATATACCTTCCTGGAGGGGGAGGGGGAGGAGAACGGATAATCTAGGGCAAGAGGCACTGTAGCTTCATGAGTATGCCTGACCTGCACAGGAGAAAAGGGCTGCTGAGGGCACGATGCTGTAACCATGGAGTTATAAGACCCAGCCACATCCTCTCAAATGAGTATACAGGGTGAAAATAAGTTATCTTCAAATGTCCAAGACACAGTGCCAGAGGAGACTCAGGCTGTCAAAAGTCACAGTCGATTCTTTGTGTAAGATGGTGGATGAGGACCTTGTTTCCAACTCCATGGGTGGTCAGCCAGTGCCAGTCTTCTTAAACGTCACTGTGGCGCTGATTTTATTTTTGGCACTGGATCCTTTCGTGCTGCATGTAGCGACTTCAGTAGAATAACACAGTCTGCTGTCCACCACTGCAAAACGATCTCCACAGATGCAGTGTTCCGAAGGGCAGGCCGGTATAAAACATTCACCAGGCATGGCCACAGTCAATTTGAATGAGCCAGAGGTCTTGTGATGATGGCAAGTTACCCCAGGGTTCAGGGAGCAATAGATCGCTCACGTATCACCATAAAGCCTGCAGCAGGCCAGCCTTACAAACAGGAAGGAACATCACTTCGTAAATACAATTAGGATGAGACCAGCATCAGAGAATTATGCAGGTCTGCACTAGCTACCGAGGCAGCAGCCACAACTCAGACATTCTCAATAACTCTCATATGCCAGACATGTTTATTGGTCCTGATGCCCAGAATGGTTTCTCCCCCATCTTACTTATGGCTTGGAGGAGGGCTTGAAGGGAATCTTTGTTGAACTTTGAGGCTTTTCTGGTTCTTCTTCCCACTCTATTACATGGCTCCCTTCTCTCGACCATCTAGGGAGGGAGATAAATAGTTATCGGTCAGTTTACATATTTCAATGGTGGTCATGCGTAGGGTGCATGCAATGGCTGTGCCTACCCTGCTAAAGGTTCTGAATTCTGCCATGTTGGAAAAAGTCAAAACAAGATGGCTGCCACCCACCATGCTGCCCCGAGGTTCAGGGACCTTCTGCTGCAGCCCGTCCCCCTGCCGCAGCCTGTCCTTCTGCCTCAGCCCGTCCCTCTGCTGCAGCCTGTCCCTCTGCTGCAGCCTGTCCTTCTGCCTCAGCCCGTCCCTCTGCTGCAGCCTGTCCCTCTGCTGCAGCCCGTCCCTCTGCCTCAGCCCGTCCCTCTGCTGCAGCCTGTCCCTCTGCTGCAGCCCGTCCCTCTGCTGCAGCCCGTCCCTCTGCTGCAGCCCCTCCCTCTGCTGCAGCCCGTCCTTCTGCTGCAGCCCGTCCCCCTGCCGCAGCCCGTCCCTCTGCCTCAGCCCGTCCCTCTGCAGCCCGTCCCTCTGCCGCAGCCCGTCCCTCTGCCTCAGCCCGTCCCTCTGCAGCCCGTCCCTCTGCTGAAGCCTGTCCCCATGCTGCAGCCCGTCCCTCTGCTGCAGCCCATCCCTCTGCTGCAGCCCGTCCCTCTGCTGCAGCCCGTCCCTCTGCAGCCTGTTCCTCTGCTGCAGCCCATCCCTCTGCTGCAGCCTGTCCCTCTGCTGCAGCATGTCTCTCTGCAGCCCGTCCTTCTGCTGCAGCCCGTCCCTCTGCCGCAGTCCGTCCCTTTGCTGCAGCCCGTCCCTCTGCAGCCCGTCCTTCTGTTGCAGCCTGTCACTCTGCTGCAGCCTGTCCCTCTGCTGCAGCCCGTCCTTCTGCTGCAGCCTGTCCCTCTGCTGCAGCCTGTCCTTCTGCTGCAGCAGAGGGTCGAGTGACTGGTCGAGCTGAATGGCCGCGAGCCATGGAGAAAATCCGTATCGGTCGTCGCCGTCCGAGTCGATGCTGGAAGAACCTTGCGTGCCAGTCCCGGAAGGCGGTGGCCAGGATCCACACGTGGAGTTGGGATCCCAAGATGGCAGCGCCCAGGACCCGCACGTGGAGTCGGCGCCCCAAGATGGCGGCGCCCAGGACCCACACGTGGAGTCGGCGCCCCAAGATGGCGGCGCCCGTGGGGCCCTCGTGGTCGCTGGGGGCGGGGCTAGCAGTGCCGGCGAGCCGAGTGGAGCGGCTGCGAGCGGGGGAGGTGAGGCGCGCAGGCCAGGCGCGGGGGCCCGGGGGCGCGGGGCAGACTCGCGCAGCGGGCAGGCAGGGACCGGGAGTGGAGGACGTGCAGTTTGTGTGCCACGGTGGGGGGGGTGGTTGTAGATGCCAGGTATCCTTCGAGACATGTCAGCCAAAGTTGGAAAAATTCTGCAGAGTTCGGAGTTTGTGGGCTGATGCGGAGGCATTCGGGCTTGAACCGGAACTCCATCTTCAAAGTTGTAGTTTATTAAATTGATATGCCATCAATTGTACGAGAGACGAGTTGCTTTACAAAAGTCAGGCTTTAATAAACTAGAACATAGCCCTGCGGCCGTCTACAATAAAATGGACGACATCCGGGCGTTTGACTATTTATACCTCGGCAATGGAGGCGTAGTTAACTCAGCCTCTCAACCAATCGGTCGAGAGGCACATGACCGACCAGGGCCAATGGTAAGCCGGTGTTCTGCCCCAATGGCAGACAGGTATGCAAA
Source organism: Scyliorhinus canicula (assembly GCF_902713615.1). Taxonomy (NCBI): domain Eukaryota; kingdom Metazoa; phylum Chordata; class Chondrichthyes; order Carcharhiniformes; family Scyliorhinidae; genus Scyliorhinus; species Scyliorhinus canicula. Next base: position 132,665,122 of record NC_052156.1, read on the forward strand.
TCATATCACCACACCTCTGCCTCAGCCCGTCCGTCTACAGCAGCCCGTCCGTCTGCCGCAGCCCGTCCCTCTGCAGCCCGTCCCTCTGCCGCAGCCCGTCCCTCTGCTGCAGCCCGTCCCTCTGCAGCCCGTCCCTCTGCAGCCCGTCCCTCTACCGCAGCCCGTCCCTTTGCTGCAGCCCCTCCCTCTGCAGCCCGTCCCTCTGCTGCAGCCCGTCCCTCTGCAGCCCGTCCCTCTGTCGCAGCCCGTCCCTCTGCTGCAGCCCGTCCCTCTGCCTCAGCCCGTTGCTCTGCTGCAGCCCGTCCCTCTGCTGCAGCCCCTCCCTCTGCTGCAGTCTGTCCCTCTGCTGCAGTCTGTACTTCTGCTGCAGCCCCTCCCTCTGCTGCAGCCCGTCCTTCTGCTGCAGCCCGTCCCTCTGCTGCAGCCCGTACCTCTGCTGCAGCCCGTCCCTCTGCTGCAGCCCGTCCCTCTGCAGCCCGTCCCTCTGCTGCAGCCCGTACCTCTGCTGCAGCCCGTCCCTCTGCCTCAGCCCATCCCTCTGCTCCAGCCCGTCCCTCTGCTGCAGCCCGTCCCTCTGCCTCAGCCCGTCCCTCTGCTGCAACCCGTCCCTCTGCTGCAGCCCGTCCCTCTGCTGCAACCCGTCCCTCTGCCTCAGCCCATCCCTCTGCTGCAGCCCGTCCCTCTGCTGCAGCCCGTCCCTCTGCCTCAGCCCGTTGCTCTGCTGCCCGTCCCTCTGCTGCAGCCCGTCCCTCTGCAGCCCGTCCCTCTGCTGCAGCCCGTCCCTCTGCCTCAGCCCGTCCCTCTGCCTCAGCCCGTCCCTCTGCTCCAGCCCGTCCCTCTGCTGCAGCCCGTCCCTCTGCCTCAGCCCGTCCCTCTGCCTCAGCCCGTCCCTCTGCTGCAGCCCGTCCCTCTGCTGCAACCCGTCCCTCTGCCTCAGCCCATCCCTCTGCTGCAGCCCGTCCCTCTGCTGCAGCCCGTCCCTCTGCCTCAGCCCGTTGCTCTGCTGCAACCAGTCCCTCTGCTGCAGCCCCTCCCTCTGCTGCAGTCTGTCCCTCTGCTGCAGTCTGTACTTCTGCTGCAGCCCGTCCCTCTGCTGCAGCCCCTCCCTCTGCTGCAGCCCGTCCCTCTGCTGCAGCCCGTCCCTCTGCTGCAGCCCCTCCCTCTGCTGCAGCCCGTCCCTCTACAGCTGGTCCCTCTGCTGCAGCCCTTCCCTCTGCTGCAGCCCGTCCCTCTGCTGCAGCCCGTCCCTCTGCAGCCCGTCCCTCTGCCTCAGCCCATCCCTCTGCTGCAGCCCGTCCCTCTGCAGCCCATCCCTCTGCTGCAGCCCATCCCTCTGCAGCCCGTCCCTCTGCTGCAGCCTGTCCCTCTGCTGCAGCCCGTCCCTCTGCAGCCCGTCCCTCTGCCTCAGCCCATCCCTCTGCTGCATCCCGTCCCTCTGCAGCCTGTCCCTCTGCTGCAGCCCGTCCCTCTGCTGCAGCCCGTCCCTCTGCTGCAGCCCGTCCCTCTGCCTCAGCCCGTCCCTCTGCAGCCCGTCCCTCTGCCGCAGCCCGTCCCTCTGCCTCAGCCCGTCCCTCTGCAGCCCGTCCCTCTGCTGAAGCCTGTCCCCATGCTGCAGCCCGTCCCTCTGCTGCAGCACCTCCCTCTGCTGCATCCCCTCCCTCTGCTGCAGCACCTCCCTCTGCTGCAGCCCGTCCCTCTGCTGCAGCCCGTCCCTCTGCTGCAGCCCGTCCCTCTGCTGCAGCCCATCCCTCTGCTGCAGCCCGTCCCTCTGCTGCAGCCCGTCCCTCTGCAGCCTGTTCCTCTGCTGCAGCCCATCCCTCTGCTGCAGCCTGTCCCTCTGCTGCAGCATGTCTCTCTGCAGCCCGTCCTTCTGCTGCAGCCCGTCCCTCTGCTGCAGCCCGTCCCTCTGCCGCAGTCCGTCCCTTTGCTGCAGCCCGTCCCTCTGCAGCCCGTCCTTCTGTTGCAGCCTGTCACTCTGCTGCAGCCTGTCCCTCTGCTGCAGCCCGTCCTTCTGCTGCAGCCTGTCCCTCTGCTGCAGCCTGTCCTTCTGCTGCAGCAGAGGGTCGAGTGACTGGTCGAGCTGAATGGCCGCGAGCCATGGAGAAAATCCGTATCGGTCGTCGCCGTCCGAGTCGATGCTGGAAGAACCTTGCGTGCCAGTCCCGGAAGGCGGTGGCCAGGATCCACACGTGGAGTTGGGATCCCAAGATGGCAGCGCCCAGGACCCGCACGTGGAGTCGGCGCCCCAAGATGGTGGCGCCCAGGACCCACACGTGGAGTCGGCGCCCCAAGATGGCGGCGCCCGTGGGGCCCTCGTGGTCGCTGGGGGCGGGGCTAGCAGTGCCGGCGAGCCGAGTGGAGCGGCTGCGAGCGGGGGAGGTGAGGCGCGCAGGCCAGGCGCGGGGGCCCGGGGGCGCGGGGCAGACTCGCGCAGCGGGCAGGCAGGGACCGGGAGTGGAGGACGTGCAGTTTGTGTGCCACGGTGGGGGGGGTGGTTGTAGATGCCAGGTATCCTTCGAGACATGTCAGCCAAAGTTGGAAAAATTCTGCAGAGTTCGGAGTTTGTGGGCTGATGCGGAGGCATTCGGGCTTGAACCGGAACTCCATCTTCAAAGTTGTAGTTTATTAAATTGATATGCCATCAATTGTACGAGAGACGAGTTGCTTTACAAAAGTCAGGCTTTAATAAACTAGAACATAGCCCTGCGGCCGTCTACAATAAAATGGACGACATCCGGGCGTTTGACTATTTATACCTCGGCAATGGAGGCGTAGTTAACTCAGCCTCTCAACCAATCGGTCGAGAGGCACATGACCGACCAGGGCCAATGGTAAGCCGGTGTTCTGCCCCAATGGCAGACAGGTATGCAAATCATATCACCACACCTCTGCCTCAGCCCGTCCGTCTACAGCAGCCCGTCCGTCTGCCGCAGCCCGTCCCTCTGCAGCCCGTCCCTCTGCCGCAGCCCGTCCCTCTGCTGCAGCCCGTCTCTCTGCAGCCCGTCCCTCTGCAGCCCGTCCCTCTGCCGCAGCCCGTCCCTCTGCTGCAGCCCGTCTCTCTGCAGCCCGTCCCTCTGCAGCCCGTCCCTCTACCGCAGCCCGTCCCTTTGCTGCAGCCCCTCCCTCTGCAGCCCGTCCCTCTGCTGCAGCCCGTCCCTCTGCAGCCCGTCCCTCTGCCGCAGCCCGTCCCTCTGCTGCAGCCCGTCCCTCTGCCTCAGCCCGTTGCTCTGCTGCAGCCCGTCCCTCTGCTGCAGCCCCTCCCTCTGCTGCAGTCTGTCCCTCTGCTGCAGTCTGTACTTCTGCTGCAGCCCCTCCCTCTGCTGCAGCCCGTCCTTCTGCTGCAGCCCGTCCCTCTGCTGCAGCCCGTACCTCTGCTGCAGCCCGTCCCTCTGCTGCAGCCCGTCCCTCTGCAGCCCGTCCCTCTGCTGCAGCCCGTACCTCTGCTGCAGCCCGTCCCTCTGCTTCAGCCCATCCCTCTGCTCCAGCCCGTCCCTCTGCTGCAGCCCGTCCCTCTGCCTCAGCCCGTCCCTCTGCTGCAGCCCGTCCCTCTGCTGCAGCCCGTCCCTCTGCTGCAACCCGTCCCTCTGCCTCAGCCCATCCCTCTGCTGCAGCCCGTCCCTCTTCTGCAGCCCGTCCCTCTGCCTCAGCCCGTTGCTCTGCTGCCCGTCCCTCTGCTGCAGCCCGTCCCTCTGCAGCCCGTCCCTCTGCTGCAGCCCGTCCCTCTGCCTCAGCCCGTCCCTCTGCCTCAGCCCGTCCCTCTGCTCCAGCCCGTCCCTCTGCTGCAGCCCGTCCCTCTGCCTCAGCCCGTCCCTCTGCTGCAGCCCGTCCCTCTGCTGCAGCCCGTCCCTCTGCCTCAGCCCATCCCTCTGCTGCAGCCCGTCCCTCTGCTGCAGCCCGTCCCTCTGCCTCAGCCCGTTGCTCTGCTGCAACCAGTCCCTCTGCTGCAGCCCCTCCCTCTGCTGCAGTCTGTCCCTCTGCTGCAGTCTGTACTTCTGCTGCAGCCCGTCCCTCTGCTGCAGCCCCTCCCTCTGCTGCAGCCCGTCCCTCTGCTGCAGCCCGTCCCTCTGCTGCAGCCCCTCCCTCTGCTGCAGCCCGTCCCTCTACAGCTGGTCCCTCTGCTGCAGCCCTTCCCTCTGCTGCAGCCCGTCCCTCTGCTGCAGCCCGTCCCTCTGCAGCCCGTCCCTCTGCCTCAGCCCATCCCTCTGCTGCAGCCCGTCCCTCTGCAGCCCATCCCTCTGCTGCAGCCCATCCCTCTGCAGCCCGTCCCTCTGCTGCAGCCTGTCCCTCTGCTGCAGCCCGTCCCTCTGCAGCCCGTCCCTCTGCCTCAGCCCATCCCTCTGCTGCATCCCGTCCCTCTGCAGCCTGTCCCTCTGCTGCAGCCCGTCCCTCTGCTGCAGCCCGTCCCTCTGCTGCAGCCCGTCCCTCTGCTGCAGCCCCTCCCTCTGCTGCAGCCCGTCCCTCTGCTGCAGCCCCTCCCTCTGCTGCAGCCCCTCCCTCTGCTGCAGTCTGTCCCTCTGCTGCAGTCTGTCCCTCTGCTGCAGCCCGTCCCTCTGCTGCAGCCCGTCCCTCTGCAGCCGGTGCCTCTGCTGCAGCCCCTCCCTCTGCTGCAGCCCGTCCCTCTGCTGCAGCCCGTCCCTCTGCTGCAGCCCGTCCCCCTGCTGCAGCCCGTCCCTCTGCTGCAGCCCGTCCTTCTGCTGCAGCCCGTCCCTCTTCCGCAGCCCGTCCCTCTGCTGCAGCCCGTCCCTCTGCTGCAGTCCGTCCCTCTGCTGCAGCCCGTCCCTCTGCTCCAGCCCGTCCCTCTGCTGCACCCCGTCCCTCTGCTGCAGCCCGTCGCTCTGCTGCAGCCCGTCACTGTGCTGCAGCCCGTCCCTCTGCTGCAGCCTGTCCCTCTGCCTCAGCCCGTCCCTCTGCTGCCCGTCCCTCTGCTGCAACCTCTCCCTCTGCTGCAGCCCGTCGCTCTGCTGCAGCCCGTCCCCCTGCTGCAGTCCGTCCCTCTGCTGCAGCCCGTCCCTCTGCCGCAGTCCGTCCCTTTGCTGCAGCCCGTCCCTCTGCAGCCCGTCCTTCTGTTGCAGCCTGTCACTCTGCTGCAGCCTGTCCCTCTGCTGCAGCCCGTCCTTCTGCTGCAGCCTGTCCCTCTGCTGCAGCCTGTCCTTCTGCTGCAGCAGAGGGTCGAGTGACTGGTCGAGCTGAATGGCCGCGAGCCATGGAGAAAATCCGTATCGGTCGTCGCCGTCCGAGTCGATGCTGGAAGAACCTTGCGTGCCAGTCCCGGAAGGCGGTGGCCAGGATCCACACGTGGAGTTGGGATCCCAAGATGGCAGCGCCCAGGACCCGCACGTGGAGTCGGCGCCCCAAGATGGCGGCGCCCAGGACCCACACGTGGAGTCGGCGCCCCAAGATGGCGGCGCCCGTGGGGCCCTCGTGGTCGCTGGGGGCGGGGCTAGCAGTGCCGGCGAGCCGAGTGGAGCGGCTGCGAGCGGGGGAGGTGAGGCGCGCAGGCCAGGCGCGGGGGCCCGGGGGCGCGGGGCAGACTCGCGCAGCGGGCAGGCAGGGACCGGGAGTGGAGGACGTGCAGTTTGTGTGCCACGGTGGGGGGGGTGGTTGTAGATGCCAGGTATCCTTCGAGACATGTCAGCCAAAGTTGGAAAAATTCTGCAGAGTTCGGAGTTTGTGGGCTGATGCGGAGGCATTCGGGCTTGAACCGGAACTCCATCTTCAAAGTTGTAGTTTATTAAATTGATATGCCATCAATTGTACGAGAGACGAGTTGCTTTACAAAAGTCAGGCTTTAATAAACTAGAACATAGCCCTGCGGCCGTCTACAATAAAATGGACGACATCCGGGCGTTTGACTATTTATACCTCGGCAATGGAGGCGTAGTTAACTCAGCCTCTCAACCAATCGGTCGAGAGGCACATGACCGACCAGGGCCAATGGTAAGCCGGTGTTCTGCCCCAATGGCAGACAGGTATGCAAATCATATCACCACACCTCTGCCTCAGCCCGTCCGTCTACAGCAGCCCGTCCGTCTGCCGCAGCCCGTCCCTCTGCAGCCCGTCCCTCTGCCGCAGCCCGTCCCTCTGCTGCAGCCCGTCTCTCTGCAGCCCGTCCCTCTGCAGCCCGTCCCTCTACCGCAGCCCGTCCCTTTGCTGCAGCCCCTCCCTCTGCAGCCCGTCCCTCTGCTGCAGCCCGTCCCTCTGCAGCCCGTCCCTCTGTCGCAGCCCGTCCCTCTGCTGCAGCCCGTCCCTCTGCCTCAGCCCGTTGCTCTGCTGCAGCCCGTCCCTCTGCTGCAGCCCCTCCCTCTGCTGCAGTCTGTCCCTCTGCTGCAGTCTGTACTTCTGCTGCAGCCCCTCCCTCTGCTGCAGCCCGTCCTTCTGCTGCAGCCCGTCCCTCTGCTGCAGCCCGTACCTCTGCTGCAGCCCGTCCCTCTGCTGCAGCCCGTCCCTCTGCAGCCCGTCCCTCTGCTGCAGCCCGTACCTCTGCTGCAGCCCGTCCCTCTGCCTCAGCCCATCCCTCTGCTCCAGCCCGTCCCTCTGCTGCAGCCCGTCCCTCTGCCTCAGCCCGTCCCTCTGCTGCAACCCGTCCCTCTGCTGCAGCCCGTCCCTCTGCTGCAACCCGTCCCTCTGCCTCAGCCCATCCCTCTGCTGCAGCCCGTCCCTCTTCTGCAGCCCGTCCCTCTGCCTCAGCCCGTTGCTCTGCTGCCCGTCCCTCTGCTGCAGCCCGTCCCTCTGCAGCCCGTCCCTCTGCTGCAGCCCGTCCCTCTGCCTCAGCCCGTCCCTCTGCCTCAGCCCGTCCCTCTGCTCCAGCCCGTCCCTCTGCTGCAGCCCGTCCCTCTGCCTCAGCCCGTCCCTCTGCTGCAGCCCGTCCCTCTGCTGCAGCCCGTCCCTCTGCCTCAGCCCATCCCTCTGCTGCAGCCCGTCCCTCTGCTGCAGCCCGTCCCTCTGCCTCAGCCCGTTGCTCTGCTGCAACCAGTCCCTCTGCTGCAGCCCCTCCCTCTGCTGCAGTCTGTCCCTCTGCTGCAGTCTGTACTTCTGCTGCAGCCCGTCCCTCTGCTGCAGCCCCTCCCTCTGCTGCAGCCCGTCCCTCTGCTGCAGCCCGTCCCTCTGCTGCAGCCCCTCCCTCTGCTGCAGCCCGTCCCTCTACAGCTGGTCCCTCTGCTGCAGCCCTTCCCTCTGCTGCAGCCCGTCCCTCTGCTGCAGCCCGTCCCTCTGCAGCCCGTCCCTCTGCCTCAGCCCATCCCTCTGCTGCAGCCCGTCCCTCTGCAGCCCATCCCTCTGCTGCAGCCCCTCCCTCTGCAGCCCGTCCCTCTGCTGCAGCCTGTCCCTCTGCTGCAGCCCGTCCCTCTGCAGCCCGTCCCTCTGCCTCAGCCCATCCCTCTGCTGCATCCCGTCCCTCTGCAGCCTGTCCCTCTGCTGCAGCCCGTCCCTCTGCTGCAGCCCGTCCCTCTGCTGCAGCCCGTCCCTCTGCCTCAGCCCGTCCCTCTGCTGCAGCCCCTCCCTCTGCTGCAGCCCGTCCCTCTGCTGCAGCCCCTCCCTCTGCTGCAGCCCCTCCCTCTGCTGCAGTCTGTCCCTCTGCTGCAGTCTGTCCCTCTGCTGCAGCCCGTCCCTCTGCTGCAGCCCGTCCCTCTGCAGCCGGTGCCTCTGCTGCAGCCCCTCCCTCTGCTGCAGCCCGTCCCTCTGCTGCAGCCCGTCCCTCTGCTGCAGCCCGTCCCCCTGCTGCAGCCCGTCCCTCTGCTGCAGCCCGTCCTTCTGCTGCAGCCCGTCCCTCTTCCGCAGCCCGTCCCTCTGCTGCAGCCCGTCCCTCTGCTGCAGTCCGTCCCTCTGCTGCAGCCCGTCCCTCTGCTCCAGCCCGTCCCTCTGCTGCACCCCGTCCCTCTGCTGCAGCCCGTCGCTCTGCTGCAGCCCGTCACTGTGCTGCAGCCCGTCCCTCTGCTGCAGCCTGTCCCTCTGCCTCAGCCCGTCCCTCTGCTGCCCGTCCCTCTGCTGCAACCTCTCCCTCTGCTGCAGCCCGTCGCTCTGCTGCAGCCCGTCCCCCTGCTGCAGTCCGTCCCTCTGCTGCAGCCCGTCCCTCTGCTGCAGCCCGTCCCTCTGCTGCAGTCCGTCCCTCTGCTGCAGCCCGTCCCTCTGCTCCAGCCCGTCCCTCTGCTGCAACCCGTCCCTCTGCCTCAGCCCATCCCTCTGCTGCAGCCCGTCCCTCTGCTGCAACCCGTCCCTCTGCCTCAGCCCATCCCTCTGCTGCAGTCTGTCCCTCTGCTGCAGCCCGTCCCTCTGCTGCAGCCCGCACCTCTGCTGCAGCCCGTCCCCCTGCTGCAGTCCGTCCCTCTTCTGCAGCCCGTCCCTCTGCTCCAGCCCGTCCCTCTGCTGCAGCCCGTCCCTCTGCCTCAGCCCATCCCTCTGCTACAGCCCGTCCCTCTGCTGCAGCCCGTCCCTCTGCTGCAGCCTGTCCCTCTGCTGCAACCTCTCCCTCTGCTGCAGCCCGTCGCTCTGCTGCAGCCCGTCCCCATGCTGCAGTCAGTCCCTCTGCTGCAGCCCGTCCCTCTGCTGCAGCCCGTCCCTCTGCTGCAGCCCGTCCCCCTGCTGCAGTCCGTCCCTCTGCTGCAGCCCGTCCCTCTGCTCCAGCCCGTCCCTCTGCTGCAACCCGTCCCTCTGCCTCAGCCCATCCCTCTGCTGCAGCCCGTCCCTCTGCTGCAGCCCGTCCCTCTGCTGCAGCCCGTCCCTCTGCTGCAGCCCCTCCCTCTGCTGCAGCCCCTCCCTCTGCTGCAGCCCGTCCCTCTACAGCTGGTCCCTCTGCTGCAGCCCGTCCCTCTGCTGCAGCCCGTCCCTCTGCTGCAGCCCGTCCCTCTGCTGCAGCCCGTCCCTCTGCTGCAGCCCGTCCCTCTGCTGCAGCCCGTCCCTCTGCAGCCCGTCCCTCTGCTGCAGCCCGTCCCTCTGCTGCAGCCCGTCCCTCTGCTGCAGCCCGTACCTCTGCTGCAGCCCGTCCCTCTGCAGCCCGTCCCTCTGCAGCCCATCCCTCTGCTGCAGCCCGTCCCTCTGCAGCCCGTCCCTCTGCAGCCCGTCCCTCTGCCTCAGCCTATCCCTCTGCTGCAGCCCGTCCCTCTGCAGCCTGTCCCTCTGCTGCAGCCCGTCCCTCTGCTGCAGCCCCTCCCTCTGCTGCAGCCCGTCCCTCTGCCTCAGCCCGTCCCTCTGCTGCAGCCCCTCCCTCTGCTGCAGCCCGTCCCTCTGCTGCAGCCCCTCCCTCTGCTGCAGCCCCTCCCTCTGCTGCAGTCTGTCCCTCTGCTGCAGTCTGTCCTTCTGCTGCAGCCCATCCCTCTGCTGCAGCCCGTCCCTCTGCAGCCGGTCCCTCTGCTGCAGCCCCTCCCTCTGCTGCAGCCCGTCCCTCTGCTGCAGCCCGTCCCTCTGCTGCAGCCCGTCCCTCTGCTGCAGCCCGTCCCTCTGCTGCACCCCGTCCCTCTGCTGCAGCCCGTCGCTCTGCTGCAGCCCGTCACTGTGCTGCAGCCCGTCCCTCTGCTGCAGCCTGTCCCTCTGCCTCAGCCCGTCCCTCTGCTGCCCGTCCCTCTGCTGCTGCCCCTCCCTCTGCTGCCCGTCCCTCTGCTGCAGCCCGTACCTCTGCTGCAGCCTGTCCCTCTGCTGCAGCCCATCCCTCTGCTGCAGCCTGTCCCTCTGCTGCAGCCCGTCCCTCTGCTGCAGCCCGTCCCTCTGCAGCCCATCCCTCTGCTACAGTCCGTCCCTCTGCTGCAGCCCGTCCCTCTGCTGCAGCCTGTCCCTCTGCTGCAACCTCTCCCTCTGCTGCAGCCCGTCGCTCTGCTGCAGCCCGTCCCCCTGCTGCAGTCCGTCCCTCTGCTGCAGCCCGTCCCTCTGCTGCAGCCTGTCCCTCTGCTGCAGCCCGTCCCTCTGCTGCAGCCCGTCGCTCTGCTGCAGCCGGTCCCTCTGCTGCAGCCCGTCCCTCTGCTGCAGCCCGTCCCTCTGCTGCAGCCCCTCCCTCTGCCTCAGCCCGTTGCTCTGCTGCAGCCTGTCCCTCTGCTGCAGCCCGTCCCTCTGCTGCAGCCCGTCCCTCTGCTGCAGCCCGTCCCTCTGCTGCAGCCCGTCCCTCTGCTGCAGCCCGTCCCTCTGCTGCAGCCCATCCCTCTGCTGCAGCCCGTCCTTCTGCTGCAGCCCGTCCCTCTGCTGCAGCCCATCCCTCTGCTGAAGCCTGTTCCTCTGCTGCAGCCCGTCCCTCTGCTGCAGCCCCTCCCTCTGCTGCAGCCCGTCCCTCTGCTGCAGCCCCTCCCTCTGCTGCAGCCCGTCCCTCTGCTGCAGCCCGTCCCTCTGCTGCAGCCCGTCCCTCTGCTGCAGCCCCTCCCTCTGCTGCATCCCGTCCCTCTGCAGCCTGTCCCTCTGCTGCAGCCCGTCCCTCTGCTGCAGCCCGTCCCTCTGCTGCAGCCCGTCCCTCTGCCTCAGCCCGTCCCTCTGCTGCAGCCCCTCCCTCTGCTGCAGCCCGTCCCTCTGCTGCAGCCCCTCCCTCTGCTGCAGCCCCTCCCTCTGCTGCAGTCTGTCCCTCTGCTGCAGTCTGTCCCTCTGCTGCAGCCCGTCCCTCTGCTGCAGCCCGTCCCTCTGCAGCCGGTGCCTCTGCTGCAGCCCCTCCCTCTGCTGCAGCCCGTCCCTCTGCTGCAGCCCGTCCCTCTGCTGCAGCCCGTCCCCCTGCTGCAGCCCGTCCCTCTGCTGCAGCCCGTCCTTCTGCTGCAGCCCGTCCCTCTTCCGCAGCCCGTCCCTCTGCTGCAGCCCGTCCCCCTGCTGCAGTCCGTCCCTCTGCTGCAGCCCGTCCCTCTGCTCCAGCCCGTCCCTCTGCTGCAGCCCGTCCCTCTGCTGCACCCCGTCCCTCTGCTGCAGCCCGTCGCTCTGCTGCAGCCCGTCACTGTGCTGCAGCCCGTCCCTCTGCTGCAGCCTGTCCCTCTGCCTCAGCCCGTCCCTCTGCTGCCCGTCCCTCTGCTGCTGCCCCTCCCTCTGCTGCCCGTCCCTCTGCTGCAGCCCGTACCTCTGCTGCAGCCCGTCCCTCTGCTGCAGCCCGTCCCTCTGCTGCAGCCCGTCCCTCTGCTGCAGCCCGTACCTCTGCTGCAGCCCGTCCCTCTGCTGCAGCCCGTCCCTCTGCTGCAGCCCGTCCCTCTGCTGCAGCCCGTCCCTCTGCTGCAGCCTGTCCCTCTGCTGCAACCTCTCCCTCTGCTGCAGCCCGTCGCTCTGCTGCAGCCCGTCCCCCTGCTGCAGTCCGTCCCTCTGCTGCAGCCCGTCCCTCTGCTGCAGCCCGTCCCTCTGCTGCAGCCCGTCCCCCTGCTGCAGTCCGTCCCTCTGCTGCAGCCCGTCCCTCTGCTCCAGCCCGTCCCTCTGCTGCAACCCGTCCCTCTGCCTCAGCCCATCCCTCTGCTGCAGCCCGTCCCTCTGCTGCAACCCGTCCCTCTGCCTCAGCCCATCCCTCTGCTGCAGTCTGTCCCTCTGCTGCAGCCCGTCCCTCTGCTGCAGCCCGCACCTCTGCTGCAGCCCGTCCCCCTGCTGCAGTCCGTCCCTCTTCTGCAGCCCGTCCCTCTGCTCCAGCCCGTCCCTCTGCTGCAGCCCGTCCCTCTGCCTCAGCCCATCCCTCTGCTACAGCCCGTCCCTCTGCTGCAGCCCGTCCCTCTGCTGCAGCCTGTCCCTCTGCTGCAACCTCTCCCTCTGCTGCAGCCCGTCGCTCTGCTGCAGCCCGTCCCCCTGCTGCAGTCCGTCCCTCTGCTGCAGCCCGTCCCTCTGCTGCAGCCCGTCCCTCTGCTGCAGCCCGTCCCCCTGCTGCAGTCCGTCCCTCTGCTGCAGCCCGTCCCTCTGCTCCAGCCCGTCCCTCTGCTGCAACCCGTCCCTCTGCCTCAGCCCATCCCTCTGCTGCAGCCCGTCCCTCTGCTGCAGCCCGTCCCTCTGCTGCAGCCCGTCCCTCTGCTGCAGCCCCTCCCTCTGCTGCAGTCTGTCCCTCTGCTGCAGTCTGTACTTCTGCTGCAGCCCGTCCCTCTGCTGCAGCCCCTCCCTCTGCTGCAGCCCGTCCCTCTACAGCTGGTCCCTCTGCTGCAGCCCGTCCCTCTGCTGCAGCCCGTCCCTCTGCTGCAGCCCGTCCCTCTGCTGCAGGCCGTCCCTCTGCTGCAGCCCGTCCCTCTGCTGCAGCCCGTCCCTCTGCTGCAGCCCGTCCCTCTGCTGCAGCCCGTCCCTCTGCTGCAGCCCGTCCCTCTGCTGCAGCCCGTCCCTCTGCAGCCCGTCCCTCTGCAGCCCATCCCTCTGCTGCAGCCCGTCCCTCTGCAGCCCGTCCCTCTGCAGCCTGTCCCTCTGCCTCAGCCCATCCCTCTGCTGCAGCCCGTCCCTCTGCAGCCTGTCCCTCTGCTGCAGCCCGTCCCTCTGCTGCAGCCCCTCCCTCTGCTGCAGCCCGTCCCTCTGCCTCAGCCCGTCCCTCTGCTGCAGCCCCTCCCTCTGCTGCAGCCCGTCCCTCTGCTGCAGCCCCTCCCTCTGCTGCAGCCCCTCCCTCTGCTGCAGTCTGTCCCTCTGCTGCAGTCTGTCCTTCTGCTGCAGCCCGTCCCTCTGCTGCAGCCCGTCCCTCTGCAGCCGGTCCCTCTGCTGCAGCCCCTCCCTCTGCTGCAGCCCGTCCCTCTGCTGCAGCCCGTCCCTCTGCTGCAGCCCGTCCCTCTGCTGCAGCCCCTCCCTCTGCCTCAGCCCGTTGCTCTGCTGCAGCCTGTCCCTCTGCTGCAGCCCGTCCCTCTGCTGCAGCCCGTCCCTCTGCTGCAGCCCGTCCCTCTGCTGCAGCCCGTCCCTCTGCTGCAGCCCGTCCCTCTGCTGCAGCCCATCCCTCTGCTGCAGCCCGTCCTTCTGCTGCAGCCCGTCCCTCTGCTGCAGCCCATCCCTCTGCTGCAGCCTGTTCCTCTGCTGCAGCCCGTCCCTCTGCTGCAGCCCCTCCCTCTGCTGCAGCCCGTCCCTCTGCTGCAGCCCCTCCCTCTGCTGCAGCCCGTCCCTCTGCTGCAGCCCGTCCCTCTGCTGCAGCCCGTCCCTCTGCTGCAGCCCCTCCCTCTGCTGCATCCCGTCCCTCTGCAGCCTGTCCCTCTGCTGCAGCCCGTCCCTCTGCTGCAGCCCGTCCCTCTGCTGCAGCCCGTCCCTCTGCCTCAGCCCGTCCCTCTGCTGCAGCCCCTCCCTCTGCTGCAGCCCGTCCCTCTGCTGCAGCCCCTCCCTCTGCTGCAGCCCCTCCCTCTGCTGCAGTCTGTCCCTCTGCTGCAGTCTGTCCCTCTGCTGCAGCCCGTCCCTCTGCTGCAGCCCGTCCCTCTGCTGCAGCCCGTCCCTCTGCTGCAGCCCCTCCCTCTGCTGCAGCCCGTCCCTCTGCTGCAGCCCCTCCCTCTGCTGCAGCCCGTCCCTCTGCTGCAGCCCGTCCCTCTGCTGCAGCCCGTCCCTCTGCTGCAGCCGGTCGCTCTGCTGCAGCCCGTCCCTCTGCTGCACCTGTCTCTCTGCCGCAACCCGTGTCTCTGCTGCGGCCGCCGCTGCCGCAGCCACTCTGAGCCACCTACGCCAACGCTGCCACAGGGCTACATGCAGGGCAGCGGCTCCCACCACGACGGCCAACATCGCTGGCTGGTGCCCAAACATAATGATATGCAGGGGGTTGGGGGGTATACAACATGTTTAAAGGTGGTGCATGGCCCCTTCTACAGCCATGTGCCGTGGGCTACATGTCTGCCCCAGTTTGCTGATTGGGCCACAGCTACGCATGCACCCAGACCCCTGCCCACACCCTCTGTGCTCAGATCAATATTGCCCATCCCTCCTGCTAGCGCCACCGTTGGATGGCACTGCCCTCACGGGGGGCTGCCATGGGTGCGGCCCTGGACCTACCCGCCGGTGGGTGCCGCCGGCTGGGAGGGCCGCCCACTTTTGGATCCGGCACCCATGCGCCGTCCGGCAGGCTTGCGCTCAGCCAGCGCCTGGGGTTGGTGCCCATCAGCCTGGCGCCGCCCTGCCATGGTGGGATGTTCTCGGCCGGCGGCCTTGTCGTCCCCTAGCCCCCCAACTCCCCCCTGAACATTGAGGCCCTCCCCTCCTCGACCCCTCGCCCCCAGCCACGGCCGTGCCCGTCCCGACAGGCGTAGGTCCCCCCCCACGCCGGCCCCTCACCTCCTGCTCCCACATCGTCAGCCAGCGCGACTGGCTGCCGATTTCTATTTGCAGGTTACAACGGTGCCGGCGTGACATGGGGTCGCGCCGTCGGGACCTCAGCCCACCCGGGCTGCAAAATTCCCGGGAGCCCAGAGAATTGATGAACGTACCCCCTCGGGCAATTCTGCGGGCAGTGCAGCGCCGATCACGATCACGCCGTTTTCACTGGTTGTGAGAATCACAAAACAGCGTCGGACCAAAGTCACGCGAAAAACCGTTGCGTTTGCCGATTCTCCGAACCGGCTCGCCTGAGAGAATCCCGCCCATGCTTTTTCATCCGGCGTTGTCTTCCCTACTTTTTCCCTGTGGCACTGTATTTTAGTTATCCCCTCTGTGAAGATCGCCCATGGTTCCATTGCAGTCTTTGCGATTGATGACAGGAGACATGAGGGAACCTATGTTTCTCTCATTTGTATGTATTTAATGCAAAAATGCAAGATTTGAGAAGGCACAGTTTTTATTCTCCTCAGGCCCACAACAATTGTGATGGGTGATCGAATGGGGAGGAGAGGAATACAGGAATGAAATGGATAATCTAAGTTTTTCTGATTGTAAAATGAGACCACAAAAACCTACCCTATTTTATTTCAGAGGGGTGCGGAAAAAATCTAAAGGTCGATACGGCCACTTTAAAATCAAAAGCATTAATGTGGACGTAGTGAATTACTTTGTGCAAACTCTTGTGTTATGCCTTCATGGGATAGCAGCATGCTACCACTTTAAGAGAAGTGGACCATGTTATCCAGTTTCTGTTTCACTTTGGCCTGGGCAGAGCATAGATGCCCAGCTCTGCTGCACCCATGTCCTCACGCTTACCTCCCGTGTGCATATGTATGACAGGTGTCAAGTGGATAATACAACTGAGTATGTACTTGTTATTAATCAATGAACCCATTGTGTCTTTGCACAATCTCTTATGAGCAATCGTTGATTTTTATATTATTATTAACACACATGACACAAACTAGATCAGGAAATATATTTTTCAAATCAAGGGGCAAAATCTGATTCTGAATTTCTTCCCAGCTAAAACTATTTTCTGATAAAATAGTCCATTGCTGGTTGCAGGAAATAAATAACCAGTTAAATCATTGAAATGTGTTCCTGTCTTGGCAGACAGTTGGCAGATGTAAGGTAGCACAAACGAACAATCACATGGGATCTGCAAAAATGGAGTTGTTGAACTTCATGAGCTGAGTGTTTGTTTTGCTCTCTTTCTCACACTTTCACATTCTTATATTCAAAGTATCTACAAATTTACTGGATCATATTGTTAGCATCATCATAAAGACATTATTGTCAACAGCGTTGTTGAAAGGTAGGTGTTCACTAGATCTTCATAAATGATAAGGGTTTCAAATGGAGCAGGAATAACAGAGAATCGAAATATTTACAAACAATGAATTTTATATTCAGTTACTTTTTCCAAAGCAAAACCAGAAATATCCGAGTTTCATCGTAACTGTTATAATACCTCACTCGCAAGCAATATGTTGTTCTCAAGCAGATAATGGGGTGATTCTTATGTTACTTTTCATTAGTATTGAGGTAGTACTGGTTTCCTTTGCCATCAATGTGCACTCCACACCTGATGTAAACATTTCAGCAGCAAGAAGAAAGAAGTCAAAAGGATGGTGAAGTGTTTAATTACATGCTTTTCATCTCAGCTCAGTCGTGGTTTCCATTGATCTTAAGTCCCTTTGTTGGCTTTCCCGACCTTGATGGAAGATCAATGCCTTGAAAAGCACAGTAGTTTACTGCACTCCCTGACACTGTGGCCGATCAAAGGATCATGCTTCACTTTGCCTGAAGCTGCTGCATACAAATCTTCACGTAAATATTTTGAGTTAACAAAATAAGAATGCAGGCACATTAACATTAGGTCAACATAGAAGATTAAATACACAAATTTACAGTGTGCCAGTGAATTGGAGTGTAATTTCAACTCTCAGGTTTGGTAGTCGAAGAGGTCGGTGGAGGGTTAATTATTTTTGAATGGGAAATCTAATTGCAGCACATTCCCTTCCACTTTTATTGGAGGCGGATTGTGGTGGGGGCGACGGGGTGGGGGTGATGGGGGGCGGGGGGGGGGGGGGGGGGTGGGGCGCAGTAACCATTTGGTTCTCCGGAGGTGGATCAATTGTTATAATTCATACATGCAGGCTGGGATACTGGACAGTTACAAGGAGAAGCTGCGTCCCTGAAGTAAGAGACTTAATTGCACTTCTTGTGGGCCTGGAGGAACATGGGTGCTTCCCCAGTCCACCAAGTTTATTTTTTAAATCTCTAATGATGGGAACCCCGTGAGCAACTGGTCCGTCTTCATGTCTGACATTCACCCAACCCCCCCCCAAAAAACATCATCCTCAACCCCACCCTTCCTCCCCAAGGTTGTCAGACTTAACATAAGAGGTTTGAGCAGAATTAGGCCACTCGTCCCATCGAGTCTGCTCTGTCATTCAATCATGGCTGATATTTTTCTCATCATTTTGAACCTGATCAGTTCCACTGCTGCTTTCCAGCTGGTTGGGACTGAGTCTGTTACCGATAAATGTTTAAAAATAATTTACCAGGCCCTTGGTATCTGGACCCCTGAGTTTGGCCTTGACAACTTATCAAAGGAAATTTCCCATATTTGTGCTTTCTGTGTGCAGCTGAGCCCACCAATGTCTGCGTTCAGATTACCAAAATGTTTGTTCAAGCAGGCAAAGTTCCACAATTATTATATGCCAAAAATTTTAAGAAAATATTTGTTTCACCTCCAAGATGGACTGAAATGGAAAAAATGTAGAATTCTAGTAAGAAAATTTTAACTTCCACGTGATCACTGAGGACGTTAAACTTTTTTTGCAGCATGTGGGAGGTGGGGAGGATTGAATGGGGGTGCAGCAAATGCCCAATACTCCCAAGCTGTGCCTGTTCGGAATGAAATACTAAATTCTGACAAATGTGCTTGCTGACAGAGCTGCCTTCCTACAAAATGGGGGTCCTCGAGCAACTATAAGGACCATGAAGTCAAAAGCCACTTATCCCAAAATTTCAACATTTACACCAGAGTTACATCAGACTCCGTTTGAGACAACTTCGGACGTGTCAAAGAAACTTACATGGCATGTCAAACCAGGATATGGTTGAGTTTCCAAGCTCCACTGCTCACAATCTTTATCTGAAATAACAGTTCTGACTAGATTGATTAAGAAAGTCTTTTCTCAGCTTTACTACTCAGAAGTAGTGGCAGCTACTGAAAATTGTGCAAGTGTGAAGAAGATTGCCTGCTGCTGCTCCGAGGCATCTCCCTCAATCTTTCTTCTTTGGCGAGAATTCACTAATGAGTATGATTTTCCACCTAAGAAACTCCGTGCTACATGTCATGGATTCTGTGGGTCCTTGCACGGCTGGTGAGCCCGATCCTAGAGCCGCATCTTGGACCACACACTTGGCAAGTGTTTCCGGGAGGTGGGATTGGTCCTTGGACTCTTGGTCACTGGCACTCCTTTCTCAGGTTTCTTTTTGGGACCTCCTCTTGCTATTGGGTACCCTGGAAGAAATGTGTCCCTTCAATCAGGAGGTTCCTCCAAGAAGGTATCTTTGAGCAAGGGTCTCCCAGGCGAAGACGTCTATGTTGCATTGTTTGAAGTAAGCCTTCAGTGTGTCTTTGAAGTGCTTCCTTTGTCCTCCTCTTGTTCAGGAACCTTCCTTTAGCGCGGTGAAGAAGATTTTCTTTGGCTGTCGGGACTCTGACATCCTAAGCACATGACCGACAACATGGAGGAAGTTTCAGGCAATAACTCACCTTTATCTCTCTCAGGAATCCTGCATTTATGGTGCTTGTAATGACAGAATAACTGTTAGTACTTGCGGTTATTGCTGTATAATACTGACAGCAATTTCTAGTGTCCATGTTGTTGTATTTTTAAAGGATAGGCTTGCAGACCACAAAGGTACAAACAAACCAGGGGTGGGATTCTCCGACCCGGCGGGGGGTCGGAGAATCGCCGGGGGCCGGCATCAATCCGCCCTCGCTGTGTCCCGAATTCTCCGGCACCGGAGATTCGGCGGGGGCGGGAATCGCTCCGTGCCGGTCGGCATGCCCCGCCCGCCGATTCTCCGGCATGCGATGGGCTGAAGTCCCACAGCTGTCATGCTTCTCCCACCAGCGTGGATCAAACCACCTACGTTAAATGAAATGAAAAATGAAAATCGCTTATTGTCACGAGTAGGCTTCACTGAAGTTACTGTGAAAAAACCCTAGTCGCCACATTCCGGCACCTGTTCGGGGAGGCTGATACGAGAATTCAACCGTGCTGGTGGCCTGTCTTGAAGGAATCTTACCGGCGGGAGCAGGCGGCGCGGGCGGGCTCCCGGGTCCTGGGGGGGAGGGGCACAGGGCGATCTGGCCCCGGGGGGTGCCCCCACGGTGGCCTGGTCTGCGATCGGGGCCCACCGATCGGCGGGCGGGCCTGTGCCGTGGGGCACTCTTTTCCTTCCGTCTTCGCCATAGTCTTCACCATGGCGGAGGCGGAAGTGACCCCCTCCCCTGCACACGCGCAGGGATGACGTCAGCTGCCGCTGACGCTCCGGCGAATGCCCGGACTTCCAGCCTTAATTTTAGGCACAATATAAAATTGGACACTTTAAATTAAGACTTGGATCATTTAAATTAAACCACGGTCTGCTCCAGGAATGCTTGATGGGAATTCGAGCAGCCAAGTTCAAATTCACTGAATAGATACAGACAGTCGGGACAAGTCTGAGCCTTCTTGTCAACATGACATCAGGAGATAATCCATCCCATTCAAATGGATCGATTGTTGTGGATTGCCCAGATAAAGCCACTGATCTTCGGGTAAGCGGTCTCCAAAGCGGCCTTCAGGATGCGCGACAACGCAGAATCGCCGAGCAGAAACTGATAACCACGTTCCGGACATTTGAGTACAGCCTCAACTAGGATCTTGGATTCAAGGCGCATTACATTCACCCCCCACCATCTAGCCTAGGCTTGTGAAATCCTACCAACTGTCCTGGCTTGAGACAATTCACACCTCTTTAACCTGTGATTATCCCTCTCTCCGCTTGCACCGTCTGAAGACTTAACTGCCTTCAAAGACTCGCATTTAAAGTATCATGTTGCATCATTGACTTTGTCTATATATGAGTTTGTGGAAACCACCTCTTCACTCACCTAATGAAGGAGCTGCACTCTGTAAACTAGTGACTCCAAACAAACCTGTTGGACTTTAACCTGGTGTTGTGAAACTTTTTACTGTACCCATCCCAGTCCAACACCGGCATCTCCACATCATATGTATGGAGTAGGTTAAGTGTGGACAATATACCTGGAGATGGACCCTTGGGGGTGGATTTCTTAGTGTTCTGCAGAGTTGCAATCATCAATTCCATTGGGTGTTGCAACCCAGTCCCAAAACATCATTGGCTGAGGGCAGGAGAATTTTCTGGAAAGACACAAAGATGGGTATGAGGATCGAAAACCCAGGACCCTCCATAGCGAAGTCTCGGCACCAAGTAGAAGAGAAGATTCAACAACAGACCAGAGGACGGAAGCAAGCAACATGGAAGACCTACCCTCATGGATGAAAGCCTTGAGACAACTGAGACTCTGGGGATTGGACCCACAACTGACTGAGTTCATCGGCATGGGTAGTATTAAGAAGCTTGGGATTATTATTAGTTGGGATAATTTAAGGGGGATAACTGTTTTTCTGTGTTTAATTTTTTTAAAAATAATTTAGAGTACCCAATTCTTTTTTTTCAATTAAGGGGCAATTTAGTATGACCTATCCACCTACCCTGCACATCTTTGGATTTTCTGGGCTGAGACCTACGCAGACAGAGGGAGAATGTGCAAATTCTACACAGACAGTGACTCGGGGTCGGGATTTAATAATAAATTTGGTTGAATCATAAACTTGTATTTTTATTTTGTTCATCTCACAAATAAGGACGACTGAGTAATAAACTGATTGAAGTGTCTGAGGTTTTACAGAAAATGCTGCAGTTATAGGAGTGTTATCAACTTCATCGAAATAGAAAATATTACCATTCAAACTATTCATTGACGACTTGTTAGGTAAAGGTAATCTAGAGAGACATCGGTGTTTCCATGGAGATATTATTGCCGATATTTTATCATGTATTTATATGCTGACAACAGCAATGGCCGTCTCTGCAAAAGGCTCGCTGTTAGAGATGGAATACTGGAGTTCTGCCCAAGTATCGCTGTCAGAGATTGATGCCCCGTTAAAGTAAATTTCCTTCCATACAAGTATTGGTAAAAACGTTTGATTCCGTTCTGTACTTTTCCTATTTTGCACTGTTTATTTCTTCCTTTTTTTATTCGCTATTTGTGAAAAATTGATAAATCTAATAAAAAATATATTTTTTAAATGATTTAATTTTGAAAATGATGCCCAGATCTTTCTTTTCTATCTGTGTACAGTTCATTTCTGTTGTTCAAGAATCTTGATGCAAATGCGACTGGCTTCTCTTCACCATTTGGCATTATATAAGAAACCACTGCTCCCACCCCAAAAGGTGATGTATCTCAAGTCAGTTGCAATGGTAACTTACAATCAAAGTGTGTCAGGACCTCCAACTTTAGTAGTGCCTCTTTAGCTTGTCGGCCTTTTTGCACTGATCCACCCATTTCCATTTCCTGTTTTGACACAATACATTGTGTAAAGACTTGAGGATAGTTGCTAGATTAGGGACAAAACTTCCATAATAGTTGAATAAACCCAAAAGCAATCAAAGTTGATTTACATTTTGAGTTGCAGGCACCTCAGTTATTTTTTTTACCTTTGAAGGCAATTTGTCTTCTAATTTGTCTTCTTTTTAAAAATAAATTTAGAGTACCAATTATTTTTTCCAATTAAGGGGCAATTTAGTGTGGCCATTCTCGCAGCAGACAGTGCGGTGCCTGGGAAAGCTGTTCAGTGCCAGGAGAAACTTAATGATTTAATGTGTTCAGCCTCAGTATATATACATTGTAATAAAAAAGTAATTGTTAAAACTTAAAATCCTCTGACTGCAAAAGTTAAGAAAGAGAATAATGGTTGTTTTCACTTTTTGATGTTTCAAATGCAGTCTTTATGTTGGTTTGCTAACGTAACAAAGTGTCACAAAAGTACAGTAACATTGGGTGTGCTATGAACTAGCCCATTCAATGTAAATAAGACAGCCTCCTTGCTAACCATCTCAAGTGTCATAAAATGCTGTTATTTTGGAGATGGTTTTGACCTGGTCTTAAGTGTTGCAATGGAACAAGTCCCCCCAGGGTACAGGTTTTCAGCTGTCTCTATGCTTCAGGGCATGACAGAAAGATTTTAAGAAGACATTTCATTTGTATGTTTATTCATTGTTTACTTCAATTATGTTATTCAGATACAATTATCTCATATTTAAATGCTGTGTTTTGATGTTGCAATAAGACATAAAGTCTGTGACGTTTAATGGAAAACATTTATTAACAAAAATGTTATAAGTGTGGTGATATGCATCACTGTAAATACACAAGGGGTTAATGTAAATACATGTAGACTAGCTAGACACTAGAGGGAGCACCAGAGACATGACACACAGACACTCAACCAATAGGTCAGTTAGATAGGACACGACCAATGGGCATTCACGATACACACAGAGGTGACACGACCACAGGAGGGAATTACACCAACCCATATATAAAGGACACAACACACATGATCTTCCTCTTTCCAGTGGAGACACTCAGTGAGTAGAGACACAGGGTTGATTCAATATCACACCCACCACGTGGATTGCAGCAGACTGGTCTGTCAGTCTGAGTAGCTATAGAAGGATCAACAGTAGAGGCAAACCTAAGTAAGAGAATTGTAAATAGTTCAATAAATGTGTGGAAGTTATCTCCATGTCTGAACCTTCCTTTGTCAGAGTGCACATCAAGGAAGCCGCTTATGCTACACAAAGAGCATAACAAGACAATAAGTACAAAACTTTGATGCCAATTAGCATTTAACCTAACATTTAATTTTAGCAGCGGTGGGCCGCACGGTAGCACAGTGGTTTGCACTGCTGACTATGGCGCTGAGGCCCCAGGTTCAATCCCAGCTCCGGGTCACTGTCTGTGTGGAGTTTGCACATTCTCCCCATGTCTGCATGGGTTTCATCCCCACAACCCAAAGATGTGCAGGTTAGGTGGATTGGCCATGCTAAATTGTCCCTTAATTGGAAAAATATATATATAAATAGTTGGGTACTCTAAATTTAGAAAAAAAAACTTTAGCAGCTGCAGTAAGACATTTTGGTTAATAACTATCTCAACTTTTCCAAATGTTTTGTAATAAATATATATTTTTACCTTAACATAATGGTTCTGTTGTCTTATTTTTGTAAATAGGAAGGGAAGAAGTGAAAGGAATGGAGGGGAGGAAGGAAGGGACCTATCATTAATTTTTAAAGCTCAATGTCCAAAATCAGAAGCTGCCAGACATCTCGAGCTGCCCTTGTATCACCTGGGCTTCCTCACCTGAGACTGATAGAGAGCTAGTTCCCATCAATTTACAGTTGGCTTGTATATGTCATCTAAGGCATTAGATTTTCCTAAAGTATGTCAAGTAGGCAAGCTACATATTTCTCACAGTAATATATTAGAAACATTACTTAAGAGGCTTGTCAGGATCAACATTACATCATGAGGACTCTTAAGGCTGAAATAAAAAAAACGCTTGAAATACATAGCAAAATCCAAATGAACTTCAGTTTAAGTTTATTACAGACACTCCAAGCCCACTTTGTTAGGTATGGAAGTACTTTATAATGGAATTAACAGTCTTGTGGCAAACCAAAGGTTGGAAAATATATATCTTCCTTTCACTTTCTATACATTTTGAACATCTTTTAAATACATTTATAAAATGTGAGCAGCCCAACTAAAATATCTCTCAGAAACATCTCTTGCCTCTGCTCACTGCAGAAAGAACAAAAAATGACTCTGTAAATAAGCTGGATTAAATACTTACGTAACTTTGGGACAAGCAGGCAAAATTGGTGCTGTCCCATTAATTTTCATTCAGCCAATTCAGAGCAGCGCTTCCATGCCGACACTTAAAAAAAGAGTCACGTGTTTAAACATGGAATGTGCATGTCCATGTATCGGGACTTCTGCATAGTTCCAATCCGTATGTGCAGTGTATGATCTTCGCAGGATTGAAAATCCAACAGAAGTTATGGGCCATCATCTAAGTAGCACTCCTTCTGGTCTGATGTTTTGGGTACTCTGGATCTGTGGAAACTGCGTTTACCTTAGCAGTAACATATACAGGCTACCAACACTTGAAATAATACAACACTATTTTATTAAGCTAGGAACTGTTGAACATACTTTCACTGTGGGCCGACACTATGTTAGATTAAACTGAAGACCTATGCCTATCCTGACCAGTCTAGACTGTTAGTACATGGTGAAGATCTGTGCTACAAGCTGTGAGCTCTGTCCTTCTCAGAGGCTGCATCCCGAATGAGCGGGGAAACTAGTGCTCTCTGGTTTTATAGTGAGCGTGCTCTAACTGGTGATTGGCTGCTGTGTTGTGTGTGTTGATTGGTCTTGCAGTGTGTCAGTCAGTGTGTGTCTGCACCATTATATACTGATGTGTATATTATGACATCGGCCACTTAAAAATTGATCCATGGCATGTTGGAACAATGCGGACGTGATGCTTAAAGGACATCTTTTATATCTGAATACCCCTATGTGCGTTACGATTGTGAAACATTGTTGTTAAAATCTGGATCCACATTTATCTGGAGATAGGCTTGACTAAGGTCAACTTTACTGAAAAGCTAGTCTCCAGTAACCCAGCAAATAAATAATCAATTAAAGTCAGAGGATAATGCTCTGCACACAATACCAGAATGATAATGACTCCAAAGTCACCACATATGCGGTCCGGATCATCTGTCTTCATAATTGGTATTATCAGCATGGCCCAATCATTTACTTTAATGGGGTCAAGAACCCCCGTCTTGACCAACCTCTATAATTCTTCCATGATCTAGGCCTGATCGCATACGCCACTGACCTAGCCTTGAAGAATCTTGCTTGGTTTTCATCCTTAATCTTTTGATTGCAGTTTCTCTTGTTTTTCTCCAGCCAAATTCTCCCTATTAGGGCGGGATAGTTACCTTTAATGGCATACAGGGTCAAATCTGCAGTCTGTCCATTTAGCTGCACATTTACATCAATATGGCCCCTCAACAAAACCATTTCCCCAGTATAGGTTTTTAGTATCTTTGAGGGTTTAAAGGTGATAAATTATAGTTTCCCTTAGTAAACAGTTTCTGGTACCAACGAAACTGCTGTTCCAGTGTCCAACTCCATTTCACTGATTGCCTTTTCAGTAAAGGAGTGACCAGTAACTTCTTTTTGTGCCCACAATAGCTAGTGTGTTCATCATTTGACTGTGACTCTGGCCCTTTTTCGCACCATTTTTGTATCTCGTGGACCCTTTTCCCTCTATTCGGTTTACGATTTGATGCCCTTGGTTCTTGCGTTTTATAGTTCTTGTTTGGAACTTGTTTCTTTCCCCAACATGTATGTTTGGTGTGCCCCATTTACCACAATTCCTGCATTTTGCATCTTTGCATAAGCAGTCTGCTGCTATATGCCTAGTTGTTACACTTTGGTGGCAATTTCACACCTGTGTCTGTGTCCGAGTCTGACTCAACATTTTATGGATTCAAATTTAATTGTTGGGCTTCCTTCGCTGCTAATTCCATAGACATCGCAACTTTCTTTCGGTTTATGTTGCTTTCTGTTAACAGCCTTTTTGGTTAGCTTCACTTCTTATCCCACACACTAATCTGTCTCTCATGGTGCCATTCAAGACAACTCCAAATTCACAGTATTCAGCTAATTTCTTCAAAGTCGCTACAAATAGTGTGGTTGGTTCATCTTCTTGTTGGTTATGGGTGTCATTCAGCGGACTAAACTTAAAGTCCTCTGACAGGCGCGTATAGTGGGGTGTTCCTCAGCAGCTGCAACGCTGAGAGACATCCTGCTTTCCAATGGAACTTTACCATTTTGTTTGGTCTTGAGGAGCATCTCTCGGCCGAGGCCGCACTTAGAACGATTTCCTGCTGGCGAGTGAATCCTCGCAGGTCGGCCAGCCATTTTGAATGGCAGCCCGTTCTCCCACACCCTCCAGACACTTTCAGGCCTCTCCCGCTTTATCGACCTCCCTCACCCCTCCAACACTGGGAGCCTCGCAGGAACTCTTATCCAAGTGGCAAGGCCTACCTGGGCCTGACCGTTGGCAGTGCCAACCTGACAACTCGGAATTCTGACACTTCCAGCCTGGAAATGCTACCTAGACACCCTGGCAGTGCCACCCAAGCACTGCCAGGATGGCAGGGTGGCACTGCCAGGGTATCAGGCTGGAAGTGCTAGGGGGTGGGCCACAGTCCCACTCTACCCTGTCCCCAACCACCCAACGGTCTCCAATGGCTGGAAGATCCCCCAAGGTGGTTTTATGCCTGACACGATCTCTCAGGAATGGCTTATAAGTCCAGGGCATCAGGTGAACCTGGCATCCGGGTATTTAAATAAGCCATGAGGGCGTGATCCAGATGGCAGTGGGGGAAGCAGGTCAGGTGACCCATGATCGGTCTGGCGCGGAGCCCAATTTGGGACTCATGTGCGATTCACCAGGCGCAACAGGGTCACTGAATCATGCCTTATGTTTATAGAACCTGAACTTCTCTGCGATGACCAAAGTTGTCGGTGAAAATGTGCATGCGATACCACCACAATCTCATTTTAGGTTTTCAAACCTGTTTTTTCTGGCTGCAGCAGACTTCACAGGAGGTTTAATGATTCACTTCCCCATTGGATTCAGGAAATTTGGGACTACAATATCTTCTGCAATTTTATTCTCCGGAAAGAATAATTGAATCTTTCAGTATATGAGCTCCATCTCTCGGTGTTCTCATCATACAGTCCCATAGAGCCAAAACTTCCTGCCATTTTTACTATGGAAAGGACTTGTGGAAGCGCCATATGCCACAAAACCCTTTAGAACTAGTTTGTTTCTTTGTTCAAACAAGCTACCCCTGAGCTAAGCCCGTTGAGTTACGTGTTTTGGAACACCTGCAGCTCTAAATTATTGTTGCAGGGTACTCGCTACTCACAGTGCTCCCTGTACTGTTCCAGATCTTTCCATGCAGAACGCATGGCAAGCTTCTTTCCGATATTATTTCCTCTGAAACCTATGTTTAAATTTTGATTCCTTCGATGGCTGCTACCGATATTTGGTACTCCTCCATCTCCAGTTTTTGTGTAGCTTAAGTTGTTCACTTCTTAATCCTTTTTGGATGTCTGCGCACAGGGCAATATTTTTTCTCTATTGTTTTTAGTTCTCAGGAGTCTGACAGTGTGCTTATGATCTCCCATCACCAATTTTCTTTGTAGTATTTTTAAAAGATGGGTTTGCAGACCATGATGGTACAAACAAGAGCTTTATTGGAAAGGCCTTTACTCCAAAGATTGTGAGGATTGACTGCCTGTTTGCACGAGCAAATGGCCGATGATGGCATCAGAATGTCACGTGATTGAACTTCTAAAGTGACAATTCGTCTGCTTGAAATTATATTGGAAGTCGGACCTTCGGAAAGTTGGGGGAGTGGGACTAGCTACATCCTTCTTTGAAAGAGAAAGCAAAATAAATAGAATAACTTTTTTGTTGCTGTTAATATTCTGATACAAGTCTGAGAATTGCACTGGCTATGATTCAGTTCACCTGTTATACATGTGACCTAAAGGGATGCTCATAAGTGAGGGAGATTAGTATTCATTACTTGTTTTTCCACGTTAACAAGTATATACCAAGTGGCACTGCTAGGTGATTATAAAATTGCATCTCACCATTTTATTTTCGCAAGTGTGTTGCTTCCTGCAAAACTGTCAAATGCCTCTCAAATTATTGACATGTCTCAATTTAGTTTTCATTTCCTAAGATGACCATCAGACAGTTTCTGATCTGAATCAGTTGTTCGCCAACCAATTTACGAATGACGCTTAGATAGATGGGCAAATTAACTTTTCCACAATTCTAAAAATAACTAACACCCTTCAAAATAAAAAAAAATCTGTAAGATAAGTGGTACCTACAGGTTCTAAATTTAAATCCATATTAATCATAGTCATGCTGTTGGTCCCACCATTCTATGTGATATATGCACTAGCCTGGAAAGTTGAGCAGATAATCATTATGCTGTGGGTTTGCTACATAGCTAGGCAGACAAAATGATTTAGGTTAGCTGAACATATGAGATTAATTTCAGTACAAATTATAATGGATAACTTTGGGCTTTGTTACTCCATTATTATAACAAAGGGGTAAGCCACACTTCACAGCTGGCTGGCAATATATTCCCTGTGGTGTTCTCTCTGTCTTCTTATTGCTTATCTTACTAAACCACCGTAAAAGTAGCAGGTATTCATTATCGGTTTAAGGTCTTCATTGGTCGAGGCAACATACAGTTAATTTTCTTCTCAGCTGACAGTATTTTCTATAAAAATGCAATTCCTCATTTTCTGAAAAATTGCAAATTGTCCCTGCATTGCAGGAATGAGAATCATGGTAATTTAATGAACACCTTTCATGAGCTAGGAATTTATATTAGAGATGTGAATTTTTCACTAAAGTGAACCACTTATTTCCATTCAATATGGGTCTAATTCAATAGGGAAAGTTAATCTGATCATATCTGAACATTTAGTCTGCCTGTGTCCTATAGTCAGAGAATTCACATTGAGGTTTTAATATCAGAGTTGTTGACATTTTAAAAGCCATCAAATATCCCATGGGCAGTGTGCAAGTGCAGGATTCAAGCATGGAGAAAAAAACATACTAAAATGTTCAAAAAGAATAATTTAAAAAAAAATTTGAATACCCAATAAATTTTTTCCAATGAAGAGGCAGTTTAGCGTGGCCAGTCCATCTAGCCTGCACATCTTTGGGTTGTGGACGTGAAACCCACGTAAACACGGGGAGAATGTGCAAACTCCACACGGACATTGACCCAGGGCCAGGATCAAACCTGGGACCTCGGCGCCGTGAGGAAGCAATGCTAACCATTGCGCCACCGTGCTGCCCCTCACAAAGAATCATGATAAAACAAAAGCACGTAACCAGAGGAAAATGTTTTGAAACTGGAAAATAAAATTCTCACATTGATTAATCAAATTGCAGTAGTGTTTGGGTTTAAGGGACACAACCAAATGAACTTACGATATGAGAAAAAACAGATGATGCCTTACCTACCGAGTATTTCCAACACTTTGTGTTAATTACAATTTAAAAAATAATTTCAAATTTTAATCAGACAATTTCTAATTTTCAAAGATGTCTACACTTCGCGGCTTTTCTTTTGCACCACATTAGGTTTTGGAAATTGAAAGTAAAATCAGCACAGATGTGTTGTAAATTTTAATCTTGAACATTACTTATTCAAGCTAATGCAATTAAACACTGGTGAATGAACAAATAGCGTTTATTGTGAATTCTGCACATATTTTAAGCACAAGCCAAATTAATGTATAAAAATACTGACTTGTGTTAAATGTTGCGTAAGCACAGAACTTCAGATTCACTCTGGCTGTTTTATTACAGTTTCCGGGACATCATTTTTGGCCGGGCAATTGTCACTAGTTAGACAGGCATGTGCACGTTTTATATTTCTTTTGGAAATAAGTGTGAGCTGGTAACAATTCAGCGCGAGAAATGGGATAATAAATGAAAAATACTGCGAACACTAGAAATCTGAAATAGAAACAGAAAATTCTGGATAAACTCAGCAGATCTGGCAGCATCTGTGAGAGACTAATACAGTTAACTTAACAAAGTTGGCGGACTCTGTCTTGAAAGTTGACCGCCATTGCTGTAATTTCAGCAATTTATGGACACAAACTAACGAATCAAGTAGCTTTCTTGTTTCATCTGTCCTCATTTCCTGATGGTCTCAGAAAGGAATCAGGTTGCTCGGCAATATGTTGTTAACATTTGCGTTCTCTGTTGAATGAAGGATCCATATCTGATTTCCCCTGGTTCCCATTCTGATAAGACTTAAAGGCAGATTCTGAAACCCAATGTAATCTCACTGTCTTGTAATCCTTGAGAATACTTGAGAATGTTGTTCACATGAATAATACGTAGAAGAATATAATAAATAGAAGAGTGCAGACTGGCAAAGGTGTTGGACTGAAATTATTTTGCTTTTGAAAGAATCCACAGTTAAAAAAAAAGGCAAGACATATTGGACATCATATTAATCTCATTCCAATTTACTGGCACCGCCCTGCTGCCCAATGACTTCTTCCTAATGATTTCAGATGCATCACAAATCTTTTCCTCAGATTCTCTCTCAAAAGTTTGGCATACATTTAATCTATTTCTAGGAATTTGTTTTTAGCTGCTTTAGCTTGTCTGGGAGTTCCATTTTATTTATATTAAAATCCTCAGCATTTTTCTTGAGTTATTTCTACCTGGGGAGTGGGTGCAGTTTTTGTTCAGTCCCAAAGAGGGAAAGAACCTTTTCGAGGTTTTCTACTTAATGTTCACCCTCTGCTTTGAGCCTATTTTCTGAAAGTTGAAATGTATTTACTTTTATGTTTTGCTTTCTGTAGCTCTGCTTAGTCTCTCTCTTTGGCCCTCCGAATAATCTTTCAACTTTTTTCTGCAAATTCCTTTAACAACACACTGAATGCCTTCCTCCTCTATCATGCGGGAAGTGTTGAGGGAATTTTTCCTCTTTATTACACTTTTCATTTTGTTAATTTGTTCAACTGAGTGTGCTGTTTCCAAGAGAATCTTTATCTTCTATTTCCATTTATGCTCTCGTAAAGAACTGCCGAACATCATTTTCACTCCACTTCCTTTAATTATTTTCTCATTTCAATCAATTACGTTTTTTCTTTCTAAACCTGGCTGATCATCTTTGATGAATCCCAAAATGAATCATTGTGTGGCTCCCATGATTTCCATTTACTGTAGCTTGTCTGGGTCATAGAGCATACAGTGCAGAAGGAGGCCATTTGGCCCATCGAGTCTGCACCAACCCACTTAAGCCCTCACTTCCACCCTATCCCCGTAACCCAATAACCCCTCCTAACCTTTTTGGTCACTAAGGGCAATTTATCATGACCAATCCACCTAACCTGCACGTCTTTGGACTGTGGGAGGAAACCGGAGCACCCGGAGGAAACCCACGCACACACGGGGAAAACGTGCAGACTCAGCACAGACAGTGACCCAGCGTGGAATCAAACCTTGTATCCTGGTGCTGTGAAGCCACAGTGCTATCCACTTGTGCTACCGTGCTGCCCAAAATTATTATCAAATACAAGACAAGCACAAACTTTTCATGCTTCCTTGGGGCACTGGGCCATTGATAGTTTTTAATTCAGATGCTAAAACATCCACTGCACTCCTATTACATATTGCATAAAATTTACAGTACAGTCCAACTGGTGAATGCAGTATTTATCTTCCACACAAACCTCTTCCAGCCACTCTTCTTTTGCTATATATCAGCATTTCCTTCTATTCCGTTTCCCTCATTTGCTTAACTCGTATTACGATCCCAGTTGATGTCATAACTCGACCGGAAGATCCTAGAATGGATACCTTGGCTCAAATGATTGTAACTTTTACTGTTGTTAGACAACGTGGAGGGACAAAGTCACAGGAATATCAATTAGCTTTCAATAAAAAAACATTCATGAAACACGCAAAGTTTGACTATCATACAATACTCCTTCACTCTCCCATATCTTTTAAAAAGTACATGGATATTAAGGATAACACAGGTTATACAATTGGCTGTATTGTCCGGCCTCCCAGCAGTGTGTTTCACGGCAGCGGGAGGTAGAACTACGTTTGCTAGCGGCAGGATTCTCTGCTGCCATTAATGTTACTGGGAATTCCCACTGAAGCCACCCCACGACATCAGGAAATCCGCAGGCAGAAGTACGCTGCCAGTGAATGCCACTGCCAAGGAAGGGCCGGAAATCTGGACAATATATTTTATGCTATAATATTGTCAGACACTGGAGAAAACTAAGGAAATGAATGGGGCTAAAGTCCGATAAGTTCCCTGGAGCTGATGGGTTGTATCCTAGGATGTTAAAAGATGTAGCTACAGAGATAGTGAACGCTCTGGTAATAATCTTCCAAGAATTCTATAATTTTGGAAAAGTCCCAAAGGATTGAAAAACTACCAATTCAAAAAGAGGGAGACAAAAAACAGCTAACCATTGGCCAGATAGCTTAACATCTGTCATTGGGAAAATGTTAGTGTCTATTATAAAGGATGTAATAGCAGAGCTTTACAAATGCATAATATAATCAAGCAAAGTCAGCCTGGCTTCATGAATGGGAAATCTGGCCTGAAAAGTTAATTATAATTCTTTGAGGTGGTACCTAGCAGGGTAGCTAAAGGGGAATGAGTAGATGTAATATTGGATTTCCAAAAAAGAATTTGATAAGGTCCCGTACAAAATATTACTTAATAAGATGTTTGTGGTATTTGGGCTATATATTTGCGTGGATAGAGCGCAGCACGGTAGGACAGTAGTTAGCACAGTTGCTTCACAGCTCCATCGTCCCAGGTTCATTTCCCGGTTTGGGTCACTGCCTGTGTGAGTCAGCACGTTCTCCCCGTGTCTGCGTGGGTTTCCTCCGGATGGGGTTACTGGGTTACAGAGATAGGGTGGAATAGTGGGCTTAGGTAGGGTGCTCTTTCCAAGGGCTGGTGCAGACTCGATGGGCTGAATAGCCTTCTCCTTAGCGAACTAATAGAAGGCAGAGAGTTAGGATAAAAGGGGCATTTTCAGAATTGCAACCTTTAACTAGTGGAGTGCCACGTTGATCAGTGCTGTGGCCACAATTGTTTTACAATACATATTAATGACCTGGACAAGGGTAGTGAATGTAGTATTGTTGCGGAAGACACAAAATTGCTGGGGAGGAGAGCGGTGTGAATGGCATAAAGGGCGGTATTTTTTCTGACTCGGACTGAAACCCGGCATGTAGTTCTGCAGCTGCACAGCCAGGTTTTCGGCCAGATTTTGACCCGCTCTGAAGAAAAAAAGTCAGGACGTGTGGTTTATGCCATCATTCTGACAGGAGGGGCCTGAGAGAGCCAGCAAGGCCGGCTCCACAGAGACAATGGGTTCATCCCCTCCACCACTATGAGCATAAGGGGTTCCCAACTCTCATCACCATCAGCAGCAACAAGAGCTCCGAACCCCCCACTGCCACCTTCAGCAGTGAGGCCTGCGGAATGCCCCCGCCACTCCCCCCCCCACTCCCCTCCCCCCTCCCCCCTCCCCGCCCCCCCCCAACCCCCCCCCCCCCTTCCCCCCCCCCCCCCCCCCCACCCCTCCACCATCACCACCAGCACAGTCAGCATCGGAGCTCTCTCTCTCTCCCCTCAACCACAAGAATCTGCATCAGGGACTCCTCCCCCCACAACTAACATAATATTATAATAATCCCTCTGTTAGCATTCCGCAGAGTCGTTCCCTCAGGGATAATCTAGTCCATTCCTCCACCAAACCTTTCCCATCACCCATGGCACCTTCCCATGCAAATTGCAGAAGGCATCACATCTGCCCCTTTACCTCGTCCATGCTTAGCATCCCAGGCCCAAAACACTCATTCCAGGTTAAGCAGTGCTTCACTTTTCAAATTGATTGATTGCATTCGCTGCTCCCAATGTGGTTTCCTCTATATTGGAGAGACCAAACATAGACTGCGTGATTGCTTTGCTGAGCACCTTCGGTCTGTGTGCATTCAGAACCCTGACCTTCCCATTGCTTGACATTTTAGCACAAGACCCTGCTCCCATGTCCACATATCTGTCCTTGGCCTGCTGCAAAGTTCCAGTGAAGCTCGATGCAAACTGGAGGAACAGCATCCCATCTTTCGGTTCGGCACGCTACAGTCTTCCAGTCCCAACATCGAATTCAACAACTTCAGATGATTAGCTCTACTGCACCTCAACCCCCTTTGTTTTCATTCCATTTTATTTTAACTGTCTTTTATCTTTTATTTCTTTCTTCTCTTTCTTTATATATATTTTCCCTAACACTCTTTCCCCCTATCTTATCTCCCTTTCCTTACCTTTTCTCCCCTTTGCTTCCCCCTTCTCCCCTTTTTCTCATCTTCAATCTCTCCCACCCATGTCCTCCCTCCCCCCCACATCTACATCTGTCACAGCTTACCCTCTGATTTTAGTTTCTCTGCTGTTTGGCCTTTCACACTTTTTATCCTCTCTGTGGACTGCCATTAGCAGTCTTTTCCCTTGTTTCTGTGGCTCTGACTTATCTTTCATACCATCACCCTACAGTATAAATATCTCCCACTTTCTATGCCTTTTGGCTTTGACAGAGGGTCACCTGGACTTGAAGTATTAGCTCTTCTCTACCCTTATAGATGCTGCCAGACTTGCTGAGATTTTCCAGCATTCTCTCTTTTAGTCTGGGTCACTGTTGCAGTTATAATCAAAAGTGACCATGCAGATTAGGGAGTCAGCCGTTTCAGAGTGAGATAAAAAGGAATTTCTTCTCTCAGAGGGTAGTGAATCTGTGGGATTGTTTACTGCAGTGTTGTAGAGACTGGGTCATTAAGTATGCCCAAGACAGATTATTAATCAGTGAAGGAATCTATTGTTATGGAGATAAGGCAGGAAAATGGAATTGAGGATTACCATATCTGATCAGTGAGGATCTCGTTGAATGGTAGAGCAGACTTGATGGGTCGAACGGCCTACTTCTGTTCCTACGTTTTATGGTAGCCGTTTCTTCATTGTAACCACTCCAAGTAAATTATTTTCCCTTGAATTCTGTTTAGGAATTATTAGTAACTATCGTTCAATGACTCCCCCACGAATGGAGACACCTTGGATGGGATTCTCTGGCCTCCGAGTCATGTATTTCTCTGTGGTGGGAGGTAAAGTACCGTCCACTGGCAGTAGGATTCTCTGTTCCCATCGCTGTCAATGAGAATTCCCATTAAAGCCACTCCACACCGCTGGGAAACCCACGGGTGGGTATGTGCTGCTGGTGAATGTCTGGAGAAATTCAGCCCTTCTCTACATCAACCGTGTTTAAACCCTTTATAATTTTAAAGCCCTCTATTAGGCAACTCCTCAGTCTTCTCTTTCTCGAGAAAAGGGGCTGGATTCACTGTTTTTGACCCTAAGTGCGGAGGATCTGTGGTGTTTTATGTCAAAAAAATCGTTGCCGGCCCCTCACCGATCCTGCGCCCGGTGAGGGGCTAGCAGCCACGCCGCGTAAAACTCCCGGCTCACACGATAAAAATGGGTGGAGAATGGCTGGGTCCGTCGCACGGCGACAACCTGCAGCGGCCACACTGTAAAACATGGTGCTGGCCGTGCGCAGACCCCGACCTGCCAGATAGTGCCCTCCTGGCCACCCCCCCACCACTTCCCCCAGCCCTCTCAGAAGCCCCCCCCCCCCCCCCCCCCTGACCAGCAGCATGGCTCCCACCCAACTGTGGCGGCGCTGGACACAGTCCGCAGCTGTCATGGCGGGTTCCCGACAGCTGAGACCACATGTCAACCGAGCGGTCGGGAACTCGGCCCATCGCGGGCAGATCATCGTGGGATGGCCTTCAGGTGACGCGTTAATGCCGTCCCAACGGTGTGCGGCGCGTGAAGCGAGAATGCCACTTCGGAGAGGGCGGAGGATACAAAACCTGCGTCAAACAGGCATCGTCCCTGATTTTTGTGTCAGAAGGGATTCTCTGCCCGATCGGTGATTACGAAATCAGCATCGGAGAACGGTGAATCACACCCAAGAGCTCTGGGCTGTTATGTCTTATCCCAACAGCTATATCTCCCCAGTTCCGGTGTCACCCATGTGAATCTTGTTGTCGCTAGCTTTCTTTTTTAATGTGGAGATCAGAACTGAACAAAGTTCAGTTGATTTGACGTACCTATTAACCTTTTAAAATAACCTTTCTCCTCTTGTATTTCCTTTTTATTTATCTACAGTGCGATTAAAAATTACAAATGCATAGACCAAAAGGGCAGAATGCATTTGTCCAAAACTGATCATGAGTAATTCATGAATTGACCATTACGCGATTCTGCTGGATATATAGTTGGGCTTGGTACTAAACCATACTGAATTGATGAAACACAGAACTCTTTATCAGATAAACAGAAACACTGTGCATTAGATCTCTTTTCTTCCTTCCAAATTATCTGCCTCTCATTTGGTTTTTCTGCTCTACTTATTGACAAACACAAAATGCAGGCGTGCAAGTGAGTGCTTCAGGTGGGACCTAAATGTACATCTGATATACTATCTGTTTGGATAGATGCAATTTGCACTTTGTTTGATACGATTTGTTTTGGGGCCATGATTCCCAACTGGCTTCGGAAAACTGCTGGAATTACAAGACATTAATCGGCACTCAGCTGCTCTTGAAAACTTCGTTGAAAACTCCAATGGCCAGATCTGCTTGGGGTCTGCATCAAAAGAGTCTCTCCTCAGGCCCCAGGACAGTCAAACAGCGTCAAATTCAGAGAGGCCTTACCCTATTTTATACTGCACTAGCAGTTGTAAAGCTGGTAAAGCGTCTGTGTGTACCTGTGGTTACGTGGTCGAGGGGGTTTCCGGGCTGGGAAAGAAGTGGTTCTGGAAGGTGTAATCAGTGCTGCCTATGCTGGGCTCTGTGAGTTGAATTGAGGGTATTGGGCAGCGGAAGGAATAGTTATAGTGAGAGAGATGTGGGATGCGGTAGGTAGGCAGGTCCAGGATAATAGTCACGTGGCTAAGGTTTTCATGGGAGGTGTCACAGAAACAGACAAAACTGGTGTCTCAGATAACAGGATGGGTCAGTATCAGGGTGGGCATGGGGATCGTATTGGGTGTGGTCTCTAGGGGAGAGAAAACATGTGAAGGATGATAGTTAGAGGTTCAAGGCGAATGGGGGAGGTTCAAGGGTGACAGAGGGAAGAGGAATAGTAATAGCGATGGAGACATGTTGGTGGGTACGGTAGAAGGTGGTGGAGCGTATCTGGAAGGTTACACACACACACCATTTTCTCAAGGCAACACAATTGCTCTGCATGTGGGGATTCTCAAAGTGAAAGGAGGAACTTTGTGGATGGATGGAGTTAGAGGTCAGCACAAATGGCCGACTAAGGACACCTTCATGAGGCAACTGGGTGAGGACCATGTGGTGATCGTAGATCTGAGTAGATGCAATACAACTGAGCAAGCACTAGAGGGAGCACGGGAGAGCTATATATATACACAGGGACAGGAAGTGACGACACACTTCACAGAAGGCAGAACTGAAAGCAGGACACAGACACACAGGCAGGCAGCATTGCAGGTAGCCATAAATTAAGCTCTGAAGAGAGAACAAATTCACAATAAAGCATCCTCTCCACATTTGAGACTACGAGCTTTATTAAGACACGAGGAACAACACAGACCACATTCAGTTGTGTCCTCCTCTCTATAGTGGAGCTCACACAGCAACAGATTTGCCCCCAGAATCTCATAACATCAAGATCCTAGCAAGGTAGAGAGCTGTAGCTCTCATTTCGAGGGATAATTTGCCCTGCCCCTGGGATAAGTCTGGTGAACCTTGGTTACAAACCCTTTACGTGGGGTCAGTCCTTCCCTAGATATGGAAGGTGACAGGACAAACAGTACTTCAGGTGAGGTCTGACCAATGTTGCAGTCAACTATTACCGGACCTCTTTCATACTGCACCTTGTCTCCCTTTCGATCGGGGACAACTTGACAGTTGCCTCGTTACTTGCCAGCTGTACCTGTATGTTAGTTCACAGCTATCTTTGAACAAGGACAGTCAGGCCCATTTGACCATCAACATTTATCATTATCTTACTGAGATACCCTCAATCACGACACAGGAGAGAAGATAGATGATATAAAGGCTTTAATCATCTGAGAACTGTACAGCAGCCGAGAAGTGTGCTCATCACATGCTGCCTGAGTGAGCCTTACCTTATATACCGTTTCCTGGGGGCGGAGCCAGAGGCAGAGTCCCCCAGGGTTCCAAGCGCGGTCTTAAAGGGCCAATCCATTATATCAGCTACTGATAATATTCATCACACACCATTTAGGAAAGGCTCTTTTTTGCTATTCCTCAGGCCAGAGTGGACAGCTTTACATTTTTGACCATCATATTCCATCTGCCATTTTCTGGTGGCTCACTGAGCCTGTCTAAATTTACTCGGGGCCTCTTTGCATCTTCCTCATATCTCACATCAGGACACCAGCAGGATATGACTTAACTGCAAACACCGCACAGATAGCATCCTGTGATGGCTCAAAACTGAGCGAGCAATACCTGCTCAGTTGCATGGTGCGTGTCTAGACTGCATATTCACAAATGACGGCCAAAGCTGAAACTTGGTTAGATTCCTCAATAATGACAATACTGATGATGTGAGACAATAAATGATGTATTGGTAAAATCACATAATCGGAATCTAATTGGTAACAAAGTGCAATGCCCTTAATTTGTCGAAACAATTACAGCAACTAACAGCATCATAATAATACTAATGTTTATTGTCAAAAGTAGGCTTACATTAACACTGCAATGAAGTTACTGTGAACAGCTCTGAGTTGCCACACACATGCCTGTTCGAGTGCACAGAGGGAGAATTTAGAATGTCCAATTCACTTACCAGCATCTCTTTCGGGACTTGTGGGAGGAAACCGGAGCACCCGGAGGAAACCCACGCAGACACAGGGAGAACGTGCAGACTCCATACAGACAGTGACCCAAGCCGGGAATCGAACCTGGACCCTGGAGCTGTGAAGCAACTGTGCTAACCACTGTACTACCACGCTACCCCATGATAATACAGCAAACTTGAACACTTCAGTTAAACATATATTTGCAAGTGTTAAAAGTATATACAATGGTTGTACACCCGTGCCTTCTGTGTGCTCTGAAAATGTCTTTATCTTTCTTTTCCTATTGCAATGTCTAAGTGCAACCGTGACATCCAATGCTGAAGTAGATGCAGCCTGTTGGTAGCACAATGACACAGTAGTTAGCACTACTACCTCACAGTGCTAGGGACCCCGGTTCGATTCTGACATTGGTGTAATATTTTCCATATGCACGGATGGCGAGGTCTTTGTAGTTGAAGTTATCAGTGAATATACGGCTTTGTAAATGAACAAAACTGTTTATTAATTAACTAAAACGGGTTTCTAAGATGTTTAGTAAAATTACAGTTGGATACGACAGCTAAATACAAACAACTATGATTAACTGTTATTAACTACTGTTGACTCAGGAGTTCCTCGATCTATGACTGCACTCTGTGCCTGCTGTCCAGTTTATGTGTCTCTCTGTGCTGTCCAGGAGGATACGTCCTGTCTCCCATGTGGCCTGTCTTCCAATGACCTACTCCTGTAGCCACACCACCTTTGGTCGGATGCTAGACTGCATCCCATGTGGGTGTCTTCCAGTGACCTACTCCTGTAGCCACCCCACCTGTGGTCGGATGCTATAATTGTAATCTATGCATGCAGGCACTAATGTTTATGTACAGTTTGGTTATTATGTTATATACACAATTTGTATTCTACATCTCATTACATCTGTGTGTGTTTCTTTCGGGTGCTCTGGTTTCCTCCCACAGTCCAAAGACGTGCAGGTAGGTGGATTGGCCATGATCAATGCACAGGTTTACAGGGATAGGGTGGGGGAGTGGGCCTAGATAGAGTGCTGGGCCCTGTTTACTGTGGTGACTTTGATGAGTGACCACTGGTCACCAAAAATTGAGAGAGCTCTGGCCTCTGGCAAGTGCACCCTCCTGACCCCCTGGAGGTGATGGGTTCACTGGCAGAGGGGAGGTGAAGTGGCAGGGTACCTCGGAATGGGTACCTTGGTGGCGCTCTCCGCCTTAATAGAATTAGAGTGTACTGGTCAAAAATTAAGGGGCTCCCATTTAAGATGGAGATGAGAAGAATTTTATTTCTCAGTGTCATAAATCTTTGGAACTCTCTTCGCTGGAGAGTGGTGGAGATCGGATCGATTAATAGATTCTTGACTAACATGGGAGTCAAAGGTTATCAATACTAAGTGGAATGTAGAGTCGAGGCCACAATTAGAGCACTCATGATCTTAGTGAATGGCGGAACAGGCTCAAGGGACACAATAGCCTACTCATGATCCTAATTGATATACTTGTATGCCTCTGTGGATGCCTGATGACACCTCTCTGACCTCTTGAATAGAACGGGTACCTGAAAGGAGGTTGTGATGCCTCCTTCCTCTCTTGTTGAATCACTGCTGTACTGCACCCATGGCTCGACTGGTGGAGTGCATGTGCGAGCGCATATCCGGCAGTCAGTGCACCTTCTGCTGGACCTGGTTCTCCAAGGTGGGTGCCACTATTTCCATGGAGGCAGCCAAGCACTCGCATGTCGGAGCCATGACAACAGACAAAAAGTAGACGTATTTCTCCAGCCTTCAGTCCAGTATCCCCGCATGGCCTCAGGCAACTCAACCTGATGCTTCCTTGCCTGTCTCTGCATCTACTCTTATGGCTGAGTCCAGGGGCTCATTGTCTGCATGGGTCAGAGCAGGGGCCTGGTCTCCAGCAGTTCTCTGAGTGTCAGGGATCACAGTTGTCACTTCCTCTTCCTGCTGTGGAGTCATCTGTATCGATAATGTGCTCACCCCCGAGCCTAGTGTAGAATATTCAACCAGCAAAGTAAATGCCTCTGCATTGGTTGAGGATGCCGAAAGATGCCATGATGGTGGATCCTCTGAGCCATCCTCCTGAGTGCCAGGCTTTGGGACTGGTTTGGTGGCTGGTCTCCCTTGTGGACCTCCCTCTGCTGGTACATGGACTGGAGAAAAGAAAGATTTAGTGGATGCCTAAGCAAGCACCCTAAAGCAATACGCCACTCTGTTGTTGCAACTGCCAGTGGCATCCTTACTGGTTTGCTGGGGGAGTCCTATAACATATTTGGAACAGGCACAGTCCAGCCCATGGCCAGCTAGTTCTGCAGCCTCCTCCATGACTGGGGTAAGGATTTGGATGTCTAGTCTTGGCCCTCTCCCTCTTGTTGTACAAGTTCTTGTCCTGCAGGCAAACTGAAGGACTGTCTGTCAACCCAGTGGGGTGCATGAGAAGTTTAGGAGCATGCATGCCTATGCTAGCAACCCAAAGTCCTCCGACATTCCTGTGCACTCACACACTTAGACTGCCTGAGTCTCACTTAACCTGGTCGAGAACAGCAGATTGCTCGTCCTTTTCCTGCACAACTACGCAGCTCTCCTTTGGGACCCCTAGGTGCTAACCTCAGCTGTAACCTCTGCCCAGGCCACCATGGTCAGAATGGAATGCCTCCTGCTGCCATCCCCGGGAAACACCACCTCCAGCCTTTCCTCGGCAGACTGGAGGAGAATCTGTACGGAGGCTTCCCTAAACCTTGGGCCACCATTGTCTTTTCTGTGACATACTAACTGTGAAATGGAGGACATGGAGCTCTTGGCTTGAGTAAATGGCTCCCTGGGTACCCTTTAAATATGGTGTCAGGGCCTTCAATCCCATGAAGCAATGACAGGGATAATGACTACCTGCTTGCCTCTGCTGCAAGGCGCACCATGCTCTGTGTCTAATCAGCAAAACAGCGCAAGATCGCGCGTGGACATGTATCCTCCCCCCCGGCCCCCCAGCGGAAACCATTCTCACCTTCACTACCCCCTCACTAAGTTTTGACTCAAGAATGGAAGATTCCAGCCCTCATTTCTAATTCTGGTAGCATTCATGAATGTACATCTCATTGTAAATGTTCCTCCTTTGATGTCCTCTATTGTTCAAAAAAAACAAATGGCCGAGTAGATCGGTTCATTTGCGTTAATATTGGCAGGCTAACTAAGCCTCTTGATACTAAGTGATTCTGTCTTTTTAGTGTTTGACATTAGCTGCTTCGAAAACAATTGAGGCAGCAATTGAATAAATAGCAGGCAGACTCTTACTTTCACTGAATGTTGACGAGGAATATGTAATAGATTCTTCATGTGTATAATGGAAATCGATTTTTCTCAGTTAGGATGCTACATGCAGGTTACGAGTGATCATCTGAATTCAAAGGGGTAAGGGTAATAAATGCCAAGTCAGGACAGGTTTCCTGGTTTTTGTTAGTCTGGCCATAACCTATTGCTGCCTACCCTTGGTCCTAACATGCAGCCACACGTTTTGGGTGGAATTCAGTTGACACCCCAAGATCAGTGGGGGGCAGGTTGGACCGAAGAATCATGAAGGAAGGTGGAGTGGGAATGGAGTGCCCATTGCTTTCCTGTCACCATGGAATTTTATCAGCAGTGGGGCAGATGGAAGTTAGCCTTCTCACCCAGAAGCCAATTGGGGCTCTTAAGCGCCCAGTTAAGGGTTTCATCCACACCGTTGGTATTCTACCAGAAGCAGGCCTCAACTGCTGAGAGAGAATCGCCCAGTAAAACCTGGTGGAGTCGCTGCAGGCTCAGGTAGGGGAGTGGTGTGCAATCTTGATTGGGCACTCCATGCCCATGGAGGGCCACCCACCTACATTGCCATCTAGACAGTGTTGCCTTCCCAACCACCACACCTCCCTCCCGTAGCCGGGACCCTGCCAGTAGTGTCCTGCTCTCCATGGCAGATCCAGTTCCAGCAGTGGGCACTACTCCCGGTCACACTGCTGGGACTGAAGAACTGCCAGCCCTCCAACTAACCAGTAGCTTTTGAGAAAGGATCTCATCCCAAAAAGGGATAAGAGCTCTGACAACAGCTTTAGATGCCTGCTTGCCACGGGTTGAACAGAGCTTTCCGGCTCACCCTCAGGGCTACCACCATCCCAACAAAATTCAGCCAATTGAATGGCTGATTGGGTCATTTGCCTCAATTTGGCCAATCTCCCAGAATGATATTTCCACTCCTCCAATACACAACTCCTCCTGATCTCTTCAGCTCCAGATTCAGGTAAGTGTGCCTACTTGCCTCTTCGGCCCATGTTCTGTTTTGAGAGTTCAGCACTTTGTAAATGGAGCACT
The DNA here is from genome assembly GCF_902713615.1 of Scyliorhinus canicula. NCBI lineage: Eukaryota > Metazoa > Chordata > Chondrichthyes > Carcharhiniformes > Scyliorhinidae > Scyliorhinus > Scyliorhinus canicula. Next base: position 132,707,424 of record NC_052156.1, read on the forward strand.
GGAGCATTGAAAAATCAAAAAAACAGGTCATTTTTGAGATGAAGAACACAGTTCGTATAAGTTAGTCTTGCCTTCAAATGTTCCTGATATGAACTCCCATTGCCAGCACTCTACGTTAGGGTAGACAACCCACTTTTAGCCAAAAATATGGGCATGCTTCCTGCCCGCCACGTGAGAATCTTAGTAAGCTGGCAAATGTCAAATTTCTAGGCCTTTAAATTAAATCACCTCCAACAAACTGATCGCCAAATCGATCCTTCATTATCTATCTGTAAGGCATGGCTTAAACTAGGCATGTTTCTCCAGACTGAAACCCAGTGACTTTAGTGAGCAGCATTTTGCAATTGATTCCATCAAGGATTTTTTGCAAGTCAATAAAGACTGAGCTAATCACTAAACAGCAATCAAAGGCGAGCGTCTGCTCAGTGGGATGTGTTAATGCTGCTAGTTTAGGTATGAATCCAAATAGATTTGTGTTTCATCAGCCAATTTTGATTAACAAAGTTAGACAGTTACTGGATTGCCATTTATTTGTTTTCAATTACACCTAGAAGGAGTATTGGAATGGGGTGATTGTACTGCTGCCAGTGAGGATATAATGCACGTTGGCAAGTTCCCTATCTATCATCTGGAATATTCATCAGGTTCCGCAACAGATTCCTTTCAAGGGTTAAGTGAATTTGCTGAACTGGAAATACTGTCCACTGAATAGCAACAGCAGCTGAGCAGTGGTATAAAACCAAATGTTAAGTAACGATTTCCATTTTGTGTACTATCATACTTGAAGCATCAACAAACATGCAAACTTGCATACATATTGAAAACTATTTGACAGTATTGCTTCTATCGATTCCACAGATTACAGACAGACAGCCGGAGTGAGAAAAGGCAATTTGACCTGTCGGAGTTAATCCATCAAGTAACTTTCCTACTCCAATCATGTATCCAGTTGCATTTTGAATGACATAAATACTTTTGTCTCCTAATTCATTACCCAACAGATTATGACCAATGGTTATTGCCTTTTTTGATTAGATATTTTATATATGAAATGTAAATTGACAATTATACAGTCTGGTTCTGTTGCACTGATTTATTGTTAATGCTGATTCTTTGTTATTTGCAATTTTAAAATAATGATCCTGATCCACATATTTCACACAATAACAATGAACAAAATAAATCTGATAACTGAATTAATTCCCATTGGTATCAAATGTAAAGGAACAATTTAGTTGTATAATTGATCACATAAGACTATAAATCATGACACTATTTTAGTTTTACTCCAGTAGTTTAACTAACCTGTCAGAAACATTTTACCAATTCAAATTTCATTTGAAACGTTGTAAGCCATGAGGAAATAGAATGAATGGGTTATGGAGAAGCAAAGCTCAGAGCTGTAGTTGCACCTTTTAAATTCTGAGGTACATTCACACCAGCTTTTGTCTGGGTTTGAATGGAATGCACTCTGTACAGAGTGGATTTTGTGACCCATTTGTCTTTGTTCATTCCAGTCACAAAGCAACATGCACTCAACTGAAATTGCAGATTGGATTCATCGATGAGTCTACATGGGCAGCACGGTAGCACAAGTGGACAGCACTCTGGCTTCACAGCGCCAGGGTCGCAGGTTCGATTCCCCGCTGGGTCACTGTCTGTGCGGAGTCTGCACGCTCTCCCCGTGTCTGCGTGGGTTTCCTCCGGGTGCTCCGGTTTCGTCCCCCACTCCAAATACGTGCAGGTTAGGTGGATTGGCCATGATAAATTGCCGTTCGTGGTTAGGAGGGGTTATTGGGTTACGGGGATAGGGTGGAAGTGAGGGCTTAAGTGAGTCGGTGCAGACCCGATGGGCCGAATGGCCTCCTTCTTCACTGTATGTTCCATGTACCGGCAGCCCCAGAAGAAGTCATGAATCAGGTGGGGGAAGGATGCACCTCGTCAACAGGAAGCAGGGAGGTGCCATGTTCCACCGAGAGGCCTGGGGAGATGCCCCCTAACAACCTTGAAAGTTCTTTTCAAGCCATTCCGAGTGCTGTCGGGAGCTTTGCGTCCCCTTTGCTAGTGAGCCAAATTCCTTCAGTAATTGTGACCACAGATGACTCTCCTGCATTCCTGGCCCATCCTGAACCAGGACTGCCAGAGGATGGCACTCACGGACAGGAGTGATAACCTTTCCTCTTTGCTTTTCACCTCTTGGTTGTCCTCAACAAGATATGCATTGTGGAGGAAGAATTTTAAAACCCTGCCAGTATTGTGAATTTTAATATTACACATGAGGCAAGCTTTCTGGTTCTGGGTCCACAATGTGGGGTTCCTATGCAGTGCTAATCTTGTCCAGTGCTCGAGGATGAAGGTGAATAATTCCCTATCCCTGTCTTTCAAGGCACGTTCCTTCCCCTGAGGGACTCTGATATGTAAAGCCAACATAATGAGTGTCCCCTTTATCCCTAGGCTTTGCATTTCCCCTTTAATGTTTGCAATCAAAAGTTTAGGTTAAGTCACTTCCAACCTCAGACTTTGCATTTCAGAGTGTGAGATTATTTAATTAAACACAGAGAAAACATCTCCAAAAACAATGCAGCACCCAGTGACTCGCTCCCTTGCAAGTGTACAGAGCTCGCATAGCGAGTCAGATCAGCCACCCTTAAGTCACCAGCATCCATTGGGATTTTAAAGCGTGGGAGACTCATTTCAGTTTTGTGGTCAGGTGACCCATGACCTTCAGAATTATTACAGAAATATTGATATTTTCTTTTCATGAACATGGATTAAAAACTCAAAATGTGGAAGCCAACTTTAAACATAGCCAGACTCTGCAATTTGCAAACTGCAGAGCTGGAACAGGCGGTATTCATACAGCCAGGCCTGGGACAATCAACTTCCTGTCGAAGCCCGACAGGCCTGGCACTGCCTGACCATGTGCTAACAGCCACATCACTTCAGAACGAACCATTCTTCACACCTCCAGGCTTTGTTAGGAGAATGCTGTGCAGACTTAGTGGCACCCAGCTCAGTAGGGGGGCAGAGGCGTGGCGCGACCAAAATCTTCAAAAACCTGTTCTGTGACCTCCAATTGCAAGGAATAGCCACCTCATTGGACCTTCCTGCTCCCCGGCTGATGCTAGTATCCGACACAGGCCGCACACACATCCTTTGAGAAGCGTGCAAAGAGGTTTATAAAAAGCACAATCTACAACCGCAGCTCTCCCTCTATCTTTGTACCTTCTTCAAAGGCATCTTCCGAGAGACCAAGACAACTTCCAGTGCCAACACAATTAGGAGATGTTACCCCATTGCAGAGCATATGATGCATGACCCGTCCCTTGGTTCTCCGAGCCCATCCAATGTCCTGCCTGCTTCAGCTGGTGCCCTAAAATTCAATCTCTACTTTACGAAACGTGGGTCAATTCTACTCCATCACTAATTATTGGAGCGGTGTCTCGAGGCTACAGAAAGGCATCCGTTCCTCCAATTTCAGAAAAGGTGGCCAAAGTGGCCAGTGATTTGATGCCTACTGTTGGCAAAGTTCTGAAAACATTGCATTAAAGATAATATGGAGCATTTGGATAGAAATAAAATCATAAAATGTGGGTTCACGAAGGGGAGATTTTCTCAATCTAATGTCTAAGGTTTTTTTGAGAGGGTGACATAGGGAGCTGATGGAATGCTGGGAGTGGATATGATAAATAACTTCAGCAAAGCTTTCGATACAGTGCCTTTGGAACAGCTGTTCTAATAAATAAAGAAGGAAGTGTCTTAATTCGTGCTCTGCAGCTAGGATTCACAAAGAGAGTGCCTAAATTTGTAAATGATGCAAAACTAATTGAGGCGCTTGAATTCCAAGCTGAACAGGATAAGCTACAGGAGGATTGGAACATGCGTGGGAATTGGGCGGACAGGTGGCAAATTAAATTCAGTGTGGAGAAATGTTTCACATGGGAACACAAAATCTGACAAGGGATTATTACTTAAATGGAAAGGAAATAATGGGTATGGAGAGTAGAGGCGATCTGGGGGTCCTAATTGATAATAAATTGGAAGCCATCAGCAGGATGCTCGGTGGCAGTAACTAACTTAAATTGAATATTGCCATCTCAGGATTTCAAAGGGATTGATGCTGCAGAGTATGACGAGCTGTTTCACTTTATCCAGAATAGTAGAACCACAGGACATGGCATATGCCTGATGTGTGGGGCAGTCAAGTCCAAGGTCATCTGCAAAAATATTAGCCTCAAAATGAACATTCCCCCACCACCATCACCATCCCACACACACTACACACAAGAGGAGATATGTCTAAAAGATCTGCACCAATTATTACTTATATGGCAGTGACATTAGAGTGTCCTGTCTTGGCGTGGTGGGACACTTCAAGAGCATGTTTAGATCAGGCTCCCGCATGGCAGCTGGCTCCCTGCTGGCAAAAGCTTGCCCACATCTCAGGAAACCCGAAAAGGAAGGAAGGAGTTTCCGACTCCAGAAGGCAAGTGTCTTAACCAGCACTTCTTATGGTCCAGAAGGAGCAGGAGGGCACCTCTGATCTGTAGCCTGTCCCGAGATGCCGGTTGCCAGCGATTGCCTCCGGGGCTCCACGAGTGCAACATCCTGACTCTAGTTTTCCTCCAGGGCAGCTGCCAATTTGGCCAGTTACCAGGCATGGGAAGGAAAAGAAAATTACAGTATTAAATTATCATGTTGCACATTATAAGACTGGTTGTTGAATGGGTTGTTGCAGTTCCCGTTGCAAGGTAGACCAGAAAGCTGCGTTCACTGAAAAAAGACTCTTTATCTAGGAGCGCTGATTAAATAAATCATGAAATGTTTTACATCCCAAATATAATTGCATATGAGATCATTTAAACTGAAACAAAATGTAATAATTTTTATGTGTACTCATTTTAACTTGCCCACCAATCAATTAATTGGTGATGCTCTCGGCAAACATATTGCTGATGAATGCTCAGTGTTATGCAGTATTATCTGCTCTTTCATTTCTGTTTGCATTAACATTAATCTCTTCCACATCCCCAGATTCTTAACTAGTACTCTTTTATCACATGAGAATGATTGGAATGCAGCAAGCTAGTTTAATCTAACACTTCTTCAGTTCAATTCTTCTCAGCTCCGACTGAATAATGAAGATGACAGATTTTGGAGTAGTAATCCACATGACAGCCCATTCATACTTTTGAGTTGTTGAACAAAAGCCAGTGACCCACTTCACGTGATGGATTCATTGTAGGAATTAGGGAAAGTTAACTTCATTACAGCTGAACAAAATAAATGATTTAATCTCATTGCAAGACTATGTAGCGATTATGCCTTCCCCCAAAATGATGCCATTTCCAATTGCAGTGCTTTTGCTGACAGCAACAAGCTTTTACCTGGGGAGATGCATTATGTTTTTTCAACTAATTTCTCCCTTCGTATGCTATCTGCCTTTCCCATCTGTCTGCCATGTCATGGGCTAACACTGCCCGATTCCATTAGGCAAGGCATCGTACGTCACCAAAAGGACTTGGAGGTGTCGTAATGGGTCGACGTGGGCAGCACGGTAGCATAGTGGTTAGCACCATTGCTTTACAGCTCCAGGTTCGATTCCCGGCTTGGGTCACTGTCTGTGCGGAGTCTGCACGTTCTCCCTGTGTCTGCGTGGGTTTCCTCCGGGTGCTCCGATTTCCTCCCACAGTCCAAAGATGTGCAGGTTAGGTGGATTGTCCATGCTAAATTGCCCATAGTGTCCAAAAATTGCCCTTAGTGTTGGGTGGGGTTACTGGGTTTATGGGGATAGGGTGGAGGTGTAGGCTTGGGTACGGTGGTTCAGAATCGATGGGCCGAATGGCCTCTTTCTGCACAGTAAATTCTATGACAACCCCGACAACGGTAGCTGCTGCTTTACACTGATGAAGGCTGCCTACTGAGGTGCTATCCACGGCCATTCTTGGTGCTTCTTCAGAAATGCGTCTCATGAGGTGAGGATGGTTGCTAGGCCAGGAATAAATCTCCCATAGTAGACGAGACCTAAGAACAACCGGAACTGTTGCATTTTCTGGAGTGGGTGCATGCGTTTTTGGCAGCACCTTCTCCTCAAACAGGTATAGGCCTTCTCAATCAACTTGGTACTTCAAGTACTTGACTTCCTTGGTGTAGAAAGCGCACTTCCCCCTCTTGAGGCAGACGCCTGTCTTGCAAAACCAGTGGAGGACTTTCTCCAGGTTGCTCAAGTGTTCCCTTTCTGTGGCTTTTGTGACCAGGCCATCATTCAAAGAGACCGCCATGCACAATGAGCCTTCTCAGGATGCACTCCATAATGCACTGGAAAATTGCACAAGCTGATGACACTCCAAATGGCAACTTTGTATATTCATAGAGGGCTCTGTGGGTACTAATGGTTACATAACATCTGGAATCAGCTTCCAGGTCCAGCTGGAGAGAAGCGTAACTCATATCAAGCTTGGAAACGGAATGGCCCCCAACTAACTTCACGTATAGGTCTTCTACCCGCGACAGTGGATACCTATCCAGACGGGAGGTCTTGATAACAGTTTCCAGAGAGGCGTAGGGTTTTGTCAGGTTTTAGTACCGGGACTACCGCCGCTGCCCAATCAGCAAATGTTACTGAGGCGTTCCAATCGGTTGAGCTCTTCCTCGCCATTAATCAGCAATGCATAGGGGACCAGGAGGACCTTGAAGTATTTTGGTTCTCAGGTTCCTACATATATCTTGGCCTCGGCCCCTTTAATTTTCCCCAGGCCCTCCTTGGAGACTTCTGGGTTCTTCCTCCAGGTCTGTTGCCAGTCCAGCCAGAGGCTTTGTAGCCACATGGCCCAACAAACATGGTCCGGGGCCCTGCATAATTGTTAAAAGCAGCCTAATGGACTGTTGCCCATAAGTAACTGGGGTCATTGTCGTGTCTGCTATTGCTAGGGGATCCCCCATATAGATTGCTATCCTTACCTTGGTATCCCGCAAACCCAGCTGTTGAATTCCAGTCCAAATTTTCGCAAAAGTCTGCTTCCCAGTACCGAAACTACAACCCCGCCCCCCTTGTCCAGCTCACCTCTAACAGGTGGCCGTTCACCTGGACAGTAAACCTGAAGGAGGCAACTCATGGAGTGGCAATGCAATGCATTGCTGTCCAAAGTGCAGGGTCCTGGCTCTGGGCTGGCATCTCCCTCGGGTAGGGTGGCGAGTTTGCTGGCTGACCTGTGGTTTGCTGTCCTTGCAGTTTCACCAGCCATATGTGCCATACTGTCTATGATCATCCTCCATCGATTCCGGAGCCGTGTCCCACCTGGTTACAGTGGCCTGTGGCGGTTGGGCCAGGGTGGAATTCCAGGAATTCCATTCTTTGAGGGCGCTGCTCATCTAAATGTGGGTATCCTATGCTGTTTCCGTCCATCCCTGACATTCACAGGAGTTCCTGAACTCCCTTCTCTGTACTCTCTCATGAGAGGGCGATCTTGATGGCCTTTGTTAGGTCAATCAATGGCTCAGCCAGCAATTTCCACTGGATTGACATATTATTTACGCCGCATACGAGGCGGTTCCGTAGCATCTTGGGCAGGGATGGCCAAAAAGTCGGCAATTAACTCCCCTGGGGTTCTCTCAGCCATATCAAATTGGTACCTCTCGACAATGACCAGCGACTAGGAGTCGTAGTGGTTTATTATGAGCTCCAACAGATCTTCGAACGTTTTGGAGTCTGGGACTGTTTATGATACTGAAGATGGGGGTCCCAAGATGGTCAGAAGAAATACCCATTGGCGATCATCCCCATCAATAGTATTCCTGTTAAAAATTGCACATATGCTCTGCGCATTGAGTTAATTCCTCCAAACTCGCATCGAATGCATCGAGTTTGCCAAAGAGCAGCATTTTCAAAACTGTGCAATCCTTATTCATTTGTGAAGTGAGGTGGCTGTGTTCCAAATTGCTAGCAGCACTGACTGTAGTTCTGCTTTATCCTCATCACCAATTTAGTAGTCAAGGAGGAGTCCCAAAAGGAGAGCCAAAAATGGTTTGCTTTCAAAAATAAAGTATTTACTTGCAACAGTCCAAGTTCCAGCCGAGGCTAGTCTTCAGCTCGGCTCTCGACTGGGCTGGCTTTTATGGCAATGAAGTATTCAGCCCGCTAACAGGCCTCCGCCCCTTAGCGGGGGAGCTCATACTCCATGAGTCTCATAGGGAGATTAACCGGGTCATCCCCATGGGTGTCGTGGGAGTTGTACCAATCACCTTCACTCACTGTTAAATATCAGGCCTGGTTTCTGAGTTTGCATTGAGGGAATTTTAAGCAACAAATATATGTGCCCAAGAAATTCCAGAAATTTCAATGTAGATTGTTTTGGAAAGCGCTTTTGAAACCAAAAGTTAATATCAGTCAAAGTACAACTCGACAACTGACAAAGTACTGTAAACTGGCACATCTCCCCACCCTCCCCCCTCCATCCCCAACTCCTGTTTAATGGGTAATGAGATACAGAACTTTAGTGCTGGATTCTAAACACTTTTCCTTCCTGCTACTGCACGAGATCGGTTTAAAAGGGCTTAATTTCCAAGTCACTGTCACCTGGAAACATTATTACTGTGATTGTGTGCACGATAAGACCTGGCAACAGATGTGAAAGCAGATGTCAAATATTGAAGGAGCCAGTGAAGTAACCCTGCCTAATAGTACTATTTATCAGATACGTGTGTCACACAGTGCAACACAACTTAGCTTCATTATCCATATTTACCCAGTAACATACAGTAACATACAGGATGGGCTGCAGTTTCTAAACATCTGTTACAATATCTGCACCTCTTTCAACTTACCAACTGTGAAAACTATTTTTCTGCCTGCACAACCTCATGGCAACTAATACAGTGGAATATGCGCTAATCTCAAAATGTTATGTCCCAGACTCATCTACAGGGGACTAATGTTTGAGGGTCATCTAATACACTTATAAGGGTGCCTTCACATTTTCTGACAATACTAGGTTATTTAGTACAGTAAATGGTGTAGATGGCCATTCAGCGATAATGTCGGAAAGCACTTCACCACACAAAGGCTAGTAGATATCAGCATTTTCTCCATTCACTCCTCGTGCTCATCCTAAAAGGTGCAATGGAATAGAAAATTCTGTTTTCACTCTCACTTGTTTACTTTGCCCCACACCCTCCACTTAGAATTTTGTGCTTGCAGATGATCAAGAACTGAAGTCTGATCAGCCCCAAAGAGGACTGAGGAAGACCAAAAGTAACTCTACTGGAGTGAAGAGGAGGCACTGTCACTTCACCTTACACTCACAGCCATCAGCTCAGATACCGCCATTGTGTGAACTTTAGAGACCAGTGTGGAATCAAGATTGGCACAAAGTGAACCACTGGGCACAGAGGGAAAGGACAGCATGAGTGCAAACTCCCTAGAGGTTGAGTTCACAGGTGAGTTCAACTTGAGGGGACTCAGATTGAATGGCATAAAGGGAAATGTTGATAGCAATGCACACCGAAACTCTTTATGCAGTGATTGACCTGCCAGATAGGCTCCACTGGAATATGCAAGGGGCATTGCACAGAGCTTGGAGCCCAACCTTCCCAGTGTAGAAGTGGTGGGCAACATAATGACAGGAGCAGTGGACCCACCAATGAGGCAGGTGGTCACTGCCTCAGCTTCATCTGCAACATAGATGGAGCCTCTTTACGTTGTACCCCTGCAGCATGAAGCTCAGATAGGGGTCATGAGATCCAAGCTTGCTGCAATGCGTGCTCACATTGCTGCGAGTATGGGTGTGGATCTCCACGCTCAGAGGGGCATATCGGTGCCCATGGCAATCCAGCAATCTGTCCTCCAGTAGATGACAAGGATTGCTGAGGATCCTGCCCCTTGGGGGGGGGGGGGGGGGTGACAATGGCTTCATGGCACATGTGCCTGCTGTCTCCCTCAGGATTATAGCATACATTCTCCCCCCCCCCCCCCCCCCCACTGTTCCTTCATCACCACCTAGCCAGCTGCTGCTGTTCATGCTGAGATAGTGCAAGAACTAAAGGCCAAGAACTGCTCAAGATCAGACCATAAAGTTATCTGCAGTCCCCCATACTGAAAGTAAGAATTCTTCCACCAGCCATGCTGCAGCCACTAGGTTCGCAGTGTATAGGTGCAGTAGGCCAAGCAAAATACACTCACTAGTCAAGCACTAATGGGGATGCTCAAGTGTGATGAGTTCTTTTTTCTGTATTGTTGCCAGAATAAATAATTGAGTAAAGGACTTTGCTATCGGTCTTTATTGACTGATGTTGGTCAAAGGACCTTTTTAATAGAGAATTTGCTATGGGTGGATGGTTGGGGAACTGTGGGTACATGCTGGGTAGTAACTTTCCCTTTAAACAAAGTGAAGCTTCACAATGCGGTCCCTTGTGGTCTGTCCAGTTGCATATATGAATGTGGTTTTCTTTCTTTGTCCTCTTAATTCTCCTCCTCCCATGGTGGCATCTGGATCCCAAGAGGTAGTGGCTGACCCCACAGAATGGCTAGGTTGTGGAGGACACAGCATGCTGCCGCAAATATGGATACCCTGTCTGCCACGTACTGTAGAGAACTCCCCACACCGCCATCCCCCAAGTGATCCTGCTTGAGGAAGTGGCCGCTGTCTTGCTACACAGTGTTGTTGGTCACTGCTTGGCTCTCATCTAAGTCCCTGTGACCATGTAGAGTGGGATGGAGGAAAAGAGTCTTCAGCCACATATAGGGTAGCCCTCATTACCAAACAGATCACCTTGAGTGCATTTTGGAAGGCCAAAGACAGTATCTACAACAAACTGACACAATTTAAATGTATTTTGGGTGATGTCATGATTGGTGTAATCACGCACCAACTGCATGTTCATGGAATGGTAGCCCTTGCAGTTTCTGTAGCTCTCCCTGTCGACATGAGGTTCCACAGAGCCATGGGTGTGCAGTCAATTATGACACATACTATTGGGGAAACTCATTATTCTGGTAAATCCACGTGTCCTTTCATGACGTCATCGCCCCTCAATACAGTAGTTTTGTGACCTCCTGATGCAAAAATGAATTGGGCACTGCAAGATGTTACAGATGACACCTGTTTACACTTGAAAGAATTTCCTGGTGTGAAAGTTTAGGACGACGATGATCTCCATGGCCAATGAGATGCATCCGCACCCTTCTTTGAGGCTGCAGGTCAGTGTGAAGGAGGTGACAACTCACTCAGGAGCTCGAGGTGAAATAGAACATAGAACATAGAAAAATACAGCACAGAACAGGACCTTCGGCCCACGATGTTGTGCCGAACTTTTGTCCTAAATTAATCTACACCCCATCATTCTACCGTAATCCATGTACCTATCCAATAGCCGCTTGAAGGTCCCTAATGTTTCCGACTCAACTACTTCCACAGGCAGTGCATTCCATGCCCCCATTACTCTCTGGGTAAAGAACCTCCCTCTGACATCTCCCCTATATCTTCCACGATTCACCTTAAATTTATGTCCCCTTGTAATGGTTTGTTCCACCCGGGGAAAAAGTCTCGGACTGTCTACTCTATCTATTCCCCTGATCATCTTATAAACCTCTATCAAGTCACCCCTCATCCTTCTCCGTTCTAATGAGAAAAGGCTGAGCACCCTCAACCGTTTTCCAACGCTTCCCCATCCTTCCTAAAATGAGGCGACCAAAACTGCACACAGTATTCCAAATGTGGCCTTACCAAGGTTTTGTACAGCTGCATCATCACCTCACGGCTCTTAAATTCAATCCCTCTGCTAATGAATGCGAGCATACCATAGGCCTTCTTCACAGCTCTATCCACTTGAGTGGCAACTTTCAAAGATCTATGAACATAGACCCCAAGATCTCTCTGCTCCTCCACATTGCCAAGAACCATACGGTTAACCCTGTATTCCGCATTCATATTTGTCCTTCCAAAATGAACAACATCACACTTTTCAGGGTTAAACTCCATCTGCCACTTCTCAGCCCAGCCCTGCATCCTATCTACGTCTCTTTGCAGCCGACAACAGCCCTTCTCACTATCCACAACTCCACCAATCTTCGTATTGTCGGCAAAATTACTGACCCACCCTTCAACTCCCTCATCCAAGTCATTAATGAAAATCACAAACAGCAGAGGACCCAGAACTGATCCCTGCGGTACAACACTGGTAACTGGGCTCCAGGCTGAATATTTGCCATCCACCACCACTCTCTGACTTCTATCGGTTAGCCAGTTCGTTATCGAACTGGCCAAATTTCCCACTATCCCATGTCTCCTTACTTTCTGCATAAGCCCACCATGCAGCCTCCTCAGCCTGTTCCTGTTCCTGTATCATAGTTATGTAGGAATGGTGCTCCCAGAACACCTTTGGGGGTAGGACTTTCTATGGAGAGCCCTCCTTCTCTTTGCCCCTCAGAGCATCTTCTCTCCACTTCCTCATCTCCATATCCTGTGTAGGTCACTGGTCTTTCTTCCCTAACTGTCTGCCGTGAACATCACAAAATAAATCCAGGAACTTTGGCTTCGCAAAAGTAAGTCAAAAAGATCTCACCGCAACTTGTTGAAAATACCCCTTTCGATAGCCTCAGAACCGGGTGCAGATTGTTTCTCAATGTTTGCTGCTTCAGGAGGGATTCAAGTGGTTGCTGCCTGGAGATATGTTGCCTGGACAAGTTTATGACCTTTGCAACAAATCAGCAGATCAGGTCATGTGACCGCAGGATGGCACGGAACCAGAGTCTTCCAGTGTGCCCACAGGAGAAGCATCTTCATGTTTTCTCATCTTCGAAGAATGCTGGGGAGGCCACCCAAGAAGCAATTGGCATCACAGAGGCCATCGAAGGAATGAGACCACATGAAGTAATTTCTCATCTCAAATAATCAAATAGGGCCCACCATTTACCGTTTCTGCTATCCTTTTAATCTGTTCGAATTTTTTTGCACTGGGGAGAAATAATCCTTTGTGTCATCGCATCATTGTTCTAAACCATTATGTGCTTATTCTTGGCTGGTTCCAAAGAAAATGTTTTTCTTTGATGTTGATGGTGTGTGCTGTGGAGCATGTCAATACCTAAAAGGCCAATTTGATATCTTTTCATTTAGCAACAATAGCCGAAAGCAAGTGGCTCACTGCTGCCGCTTCGGTAAAATAGATATTCTCAAAAAAGGATACTTATTCCCAAAGGGGTGGGTATTCTGTGGCAGATGGAAAAAAAGAAGAATTGTCCTGTTTCTTTTTGAAGGAAGGGTAAATGGAAAAGAGGGAGAAATTCAATAATTTATTAGAGTTGCACAGTATCATTTCACCCTGGCAAAGGTTATAGAGTGATAGCTTGGTGTTTAAAATTTACCGACAATGGCCGAATAATATTTCTCTGCAGTATATGCAATGTTCTGCATCACTGCACAAAATGGAATAGAAGAATGATTTCTGGCACAATGGCCATCTCCCATGAAGTATGTAGACAAAGGTTAAAAACATCTTGTCCTAAAGTTTAAAAAAAAACATTCAGTAAAAATAAAAGGCAAATAGTCATCATTAGTAATAATAACGTTTTTGCCATCTTATTTTTTAATTTATGTGCAAATAATTTTTTAGCCATGTTCGTGGTACCGTACCTCAGACAACCATGAACATAAGCAAGAATTACACTGAAGATGATGGTAAAATATTGTGGATGCTGGAAATCTGAAATAAAAACAGAACATGCCGGAAATACTCAGGAGATCAGGGAGCACCTGTGCAAAGTAAAACAGAATTAACTAGCGGAATCTTTGTGGAGGAGACAGAGGGTCTTGGCTACCGGCTGGCGAGCACTTAGTGTTGCCGCTTTCCGAGAAAACCCATGACAGCTTGTGCCACCCGGGCACTTAAAAGGCCACTGGCGGTTTTCCCTCTGGGTTAAGGACCCCAGGAACAGGAGTTGTTTATAAAGTTCATTCATGGGATCTGGGTGTCAATGGCTAGGCCGGCATTTATTCCCTATCCCTAATTGCCCTTGATCTGAGTTGACTTGCTCGGCAATTTCAGAGAGCATTTAAGAGTCAACTACATTGCTGTTGGTCTGAAGTCACATGTAAGCCAGGCCAGGTAAGGACAGCAGATTTCCTTCCCTAAAATACATTAGTGAACCAGATGGATTTTAACGACAATTACCAATGGTTTCATGGTCATCATTGGACTTTTCATTCTAGATTTATATTGATTCAAGTTTGAATTCGGGATTTCAACATGAGTGGCAACAAGGACAGGATGGTAACTTTCAGCAACCACCTTATTCTGGGTTCATTTGTCAGACAATGAATGCCTTTTAACGAGAAGCCCCCCCCCCCCCCCCACAAGAGACTGCAAGGAAACATACCCCACCTCCCCTCACCCACCATTAGGTTAATATCAGTGGAAGTGGGTTGAGGAGCTTAAGCAGGCATCACTTGCCCACTTAAAGGCCTGAATTGTCATTGGGAGGTGGGAAGGCTGTTCATAAATCTTCCCACTATGGACGAGAAAGTAGCAGGGTCCCTGGCCGACCCCCCCACCCACCCAATTAAATGTCCTCTGCCATCAAATTCACCACAAGGAAAGGAACAAGGTTCTGTCCAATGATTCAGAGCCAAAGTGGATGACAACGGACCCTGCACAACTAATACTTTTCTCTTTCTATATCTCCCTTCTTATGCCCTGTCACAGACCTTCCTGTTTTGCTCTCTTCCACTCTCACCCATTTCACTTGCCTAACCTTTCTAACCTTTCCCCTTTCTGATGTAAGGTCATTGACCTGAAACACCAACTCTTGTTTCTCCCTCCACTTGCTGAGTAGTGTGGTGATACAACCACTGTAGATATGTATGCTTGCAGTAGGGGGATGTATGGCCGTACCTGTAATACAGGTTTCTCCGGTAAGCCCCTGCCGGCTAGCTCAGCCCACAGGGAGCTTGTGTATAAATATGCGCTAGCTTCACTGGAGATACTATTCTACAGCCGCCGCCGGAGGAATAGCATCTCACAGCAATAAAGCCTCTCTTGTACTTCACTCGAGTCTTTGTGTAAAATTGTTAGCGCCACAAGTAGCTTCTGCGTTTTCGTCTTTACTTTAAATTTAAGGCAATCTGTCTGAGATTGCTTTCAACACCTGGATGATCACACATTTCAAGTATAACAGTAACTGTTAATTGTAAATCTTGCCAGTAGTCAAAATTAAGTCTGATCTACTGGAAAGCAGCACATTACCTCAGAGATATTAATACTAATACATAGCTTTTCTAGGTTGTGTGAGACTGTCATATTAACTCTTCAATTGCTTTCAATTTGCTTTAGAAAGTGTATTTTATTTTTATTCTACTTTTTAAAAAAAGGTTTTTTATATACATCAGTATACCAGAAAAGCATCCAAAATAAGCCATGATCATTATCTCTTGTTCTCTTATAGCCAGTTAGAAACAAATATGTACTCTTGACACATCATTTCAGCCTGACCTTGCCCTGTTTGTGGGCAGCACGGTAGCATTGTGGATAGCACAATCGCTTCACAGCTCCAGGGTCCCAGGTTCGATTCTGGCTTGGGTCACTGTCTGTGCGGAGTCTGCACATCCTCCCCGTGTGTGCGTTGGTTTCCTCCGGGTGCTCCGGTTTCCTCCCACAGTCCAAAGATGTGCAGGTTAGGTGGATTGGCCATGATAAATTGCCCTTAGTATTCAAAATTGCCCTTAGTGTTGGGTGGGGTTACTGGGTTATGGGGATAGGGTGGAGGTGTTGACCTTGGGTAGGGTGCTCTTTCCAAGAGCCAGTGCAGACTCGATGGGCCAAATGGCCTCCTTCTGTACTGTAAATTCTATGATAACTATATTCTTTTATTCCCTTGACCACCATCTTCCCATCTGTATCCACAGCATGTCCAATTCTCTCCACCACTTTAACAGGTTCTAGTTTTCTGTTTGTAACTATCTCCTTTCCATCATGAATATCCAGATCTTCTCCCCTTCCAAACTCCACCAGGATGGCCCGCAAACCCTTCACTGCTTTCTTGAATGAAGGCCCAACCAGTCCCCATCCACCACCACCCTCCCTCACCGACCTAAACCTGTACTCACAATGAGCTTTTGACTCCTTTCAGTCCCTCCAAATAAAAGGTGCTGCCATTGGAACCCATATGGGTTCTAGTATGCTTACATTTTTAAGGGATATGTGAAACATTCTTTGTTCCAGTCCTACTCAGAAGCCTTTCCTCACTTGTTATCTTTCCTGCACATTGTTTACTGAATCAGTGCTCACTTCACACTGTCGCCTTGAGCTAGAAAATATTATCAACCTTGCTTCAAATTTCTACCCTTTCTTCACCTTCACATGTTCAACCTCCAAATCTTCCTCTTTGGACTCCTCTATCTCCATTTCTGAAAATTGGCGTCAAACAATATCTATAACATCACTGCCTCCCACAGCTACTTGGATTACTCATTTTCCCACACTTCCTGTGAGAGTTGTATTCCATTCTTCCAGTTTCTCCATCTCTACGGTATGTGATGTGACTGGACTTCCATTCCAATGCTTCTCATATGTCTTCTTTTCCTCTCAACAAAGATTCCACTCCCTCCATCCCCCATCTCATCATGGTTGACAGTGCCATCGAATTTGTACAGTGCAGGAAGAGGTCATTTCATCCATCGGATGAAAGAAAACCCTTTCTCGGCCCATTCCCGCTCCCTATACCTGTAACACCATCTAACCTGCACATCCTTGGACACAAATGGGCAATTTAGCATGGCCAGTCCACCTAATCTGCGCATCTTTCGACTGTGGGAGGAACCCAGAGCAGCTGGAGAAAACCCACACAGATGTGGGAAAATGTGCAGACTCCACACAGTCACCCAAGGCAGGAATTGAATCCGGGAAAGCTAGGTAAAGAGGCAAAAAGGTATAGGAAGGGCATGCCAGAGCTTAGGAACGTTAGTCCTTTATTGCATTTATGATCACAATGCAGTTTCCTTTATATAGGGAGACCAAATGCTAATTAGAATCATTGAATGTACAGTGCAAAAGGAGGCCATTCAGCCCATTGAGTCTGCACCCACCCTTGGAAAGAGCACCCTACTTAAGCCCACACCTCCACCCCATCCCCGGAACCCAGTAACCCCACCTAACCTTTTTGGACACAAAGGGCAATTTATCATGGCCAATTCACCTAACCCGCACATCTTTGGACTGTGGGAGGAAACCAGAGCACCCGAAGGAAACAACGCTGACACGGGGAAAAAGTACAAACTCCTCACAGGCAGTCACCCAAGCTGGGTATCGAACCTTTGACCTTGGAGCTGTGAAGCAACTGTGCTAATCATTGCGCTACCGTGCCACCCATTTGCTATCTTCCTGTATTCATTTCTGGGATCTGGGCGGTGCTGAGAAGACAACATTGATTATCCATCTGTCACCTTTTTGTCACTCCTCTGTCACCCCTCTTTTGCCTTGTACAGTCATCCCTTTTGCCATTTGATTACTCCTTCCCATCACCCTTCCGCATACCTTTCCTTTTGTTATTCATTTCGTTACCCCACAATCCATCATATTTTCCTATGTCTATACATGCTTAAAACTTGTTATAGCTATTATATTGTCCATTTCTGATGAAGGGTCAGCGGCCTGAAATGTTGACTCTTCATGGATGCTGGCTTACCTGGAGAGAATTGCTGTCATTTTCTGTATATAATTAGAATTCCAGCATTTGTGCTTCAGGTAAACCCCAATCTCTGGCATGCTGAGGGAAGGGGAGTGCTGGTTAATCAAATACGTCGGTTGACTGATTTATAAAGTGAAATCCACCATTTTCACGCAATAAGAAAACTCTAGTATGATCATGTGGGTGTTGCAGTCTTAAGAGGTGCAGGAGCATGTAAAGTAAGTGAGCATCGCGGATGGGAGATGACTCTGCAGAGCAGTGGGAAACTGAGACCAGGGCAAGGACAGGCCATCAATAACTATTAGCTGTGAGTCTGACTTCTCCAGTCAAAAAGCTGACCCGATCCCCAGATTCTAGTTAATAGAGAATTTTGCTTCATAGAGTGCTGGATAACATGAATTTGACCATATTTTGCCTTTGTGTTTTCTAATTTTGTTGCCCTGCAGAGAATCACCATTGTACCTCCAACTTAGCAGAATTATAACTGTATAATGTATGCGCATGTTATGCTGACTTTTTCAAACTTTATGCACAACATTGGAAACAATAGTTCAGCTATAAATGTCAATAGGAAATGAGAAGCAATGTCTCTGTGTAGGCGAAATGCAATTGCATTCAGAACATCTTCTAGAATTTTTTCCATTGCTCCAATTTCCTTTGAACCCATCAAAATATAAAGGAAACAACATAGTGTTCTTCTCTTCCACAGTTGAATGAAATATTAATGTGTTCAGCCTTGGAATGAAATATTGTAAGAAGTAAAATACAACCTATGGTAGTTTGTGATGGGGAGATGCATATATTAAAAATTAAACTGTGAATTGAAACACTCAAAGAATTTAGCAACAAGTGGCTGCAATAAAATATTGGGAGTGCAATGCACAATTTGACAATCATTGTCTCTTATTACCTGAGAAAAATAACTTCTAACAGGTAGAAATGCTGAAAAGACAAACAATTCCATTTCTCTCAAGTAGAGGAAATTGCTGAGGCCTTGACAGAAATCTTTGGATCCTCACTGTCTTCAGGTGATGTCCCGGAGGATTGGAGAATAGCCAATGTTGTTCCTTTGTTTGAGAAGGATAATCCAGGGAACTACAGACCGGGGAGCCGTACGTCAGTGGTAGGGAAATTACTGGAGAGAATTCTTCGAGACAGGATCTACTCCTATTTGGAAGCAAGTGGTCGTATAAGCGAGGGGCAGCATGGTTTTGTGAAGGGGTGGTCGTGTCTCACTAACTTGATAGAGTTTTCGAGGAGATCACAAAGATGATTGATGCAGGTAGGGCACTGGATGTTGTCTATATGGATTTCTGTAAGGCCTTTGACAAGGTTCCTCATGGCAGACTGGTACAAAAGGTAAAGCCACACGGGATCAGCGATGAGCTGGCAAGATGGACACAGAACTGGCTAGGTCATGGAAGGCAGAGAGTAGCAATGGAAAGGTGCTTTTCTGATTGGATGGCTGTGGCTAGTGGTGTACCGCAGGGATCAGTGCTGGGACCTTTGCTGTTCATCGTATATATAAATAATTTGGAGGAAAATGTAACTGGTCTGATTAATAAGTTTGCGGACGACACAAAGGTTGGTGGAATTGCAGATAGCGATGTGGACTGTCAGAGGATACAGCAGGATTTAGATCGTTTGGAGACTTGGGCAGCGAGATGGCAGATGGAGTTTAATCCAGACAATGCATTTTGGAAAGTCTAATACAGGTAGGGAATACACAGTGAATGGTAGAACCATCAAGAGTATTGACAGGCAGAGAGATCTTGGTGTACAGGTCCACAGGTGACTGAAAGGGGCAACACAGGTGAAGAAGGTAGCCAAGAAGGCAGTCAAGAAGGCATACGGCATGCTTGCCTTCATTGGCCGGGGCATTGGGTATAAATTTGGCAAGTCATGTTGCAATTGTATAGAACCTTAGCTAGGCCACACTTGGAGTATAATGTTCAATTCTGGTCACCGCACTACCAGAAGGATGTAGAAGCTTTAGAGAGGGTGCAGAAGAGAATTACCAGGATGTTGACTGGTATGGAGGGCATCAGCTATGAGGAGAGGTTGAATAAACTTGGTTTGTTCTCACTGGAACAAAGGAGTTTAAGGGACGACCTGATAGAGGTCTACAAAAGTATGAGGGGCACAGACAGAGTGGATAGTCAGAGGCTTTTTCCCCCTAGAGGGGTCAATTACTAGGGGGCATAGGTTTAAGGTGCGAAGGGCAAGGTTTAGAGAAGATGTACGAGGTAAGTTTTTTTACACAGAAGGTAGTGGGTGCCTGGAACTCGCTGCAGGAGGAGGTGGTGGAAGCAGGGATGATAGTGACTTTTAAGGGGCATGAATAAGATGGGAATAGAAGAATACAGACCCCGGAAGTGTAGAAGATTTTGGTTTAGAAGGGCTGCATGGTCGGCACAGGCTTGGAGGGCCAAAGGGGCTGTTCCTGTGCTGTGCTTCCTGTACGTCTTGTATAGAGCTTCCAATAAAATATTTTTTTTCTAGTTTACAATCATAGGCTTTTTGAATGACACGCTGTTTTAAAATGACTGACTTTCCATGGCATTTTACAGTTCAATTGGGACATTCTTCATGCCTTCGAACCTTCATCCTTCCACAATGGGTACACCGGAAAAGGGTTCTTTCAGCACACTGCCCTTGCTTCTGTTGCAATACACTTTTCATTTTACACCCAGTAAACTGAACGGCATTAACCAACTTTTTCCCACGCAATTTCCCACTCACCCCACACAAACACTCAGTTGTGCTTTCGTACATTGGCTTATCTAGCCAGTATTCTTGCTTTGTGCAACCTTAAACCATCTCTAAATTGTCGAAAGTCTGACACTGTTTTTCCCAAAACACCAACTATTCTGTCTCTTATTAAATCATCTTATAATGTCCATACTCACAATTATCAGCCAAATGGTAGAGATCATTTATAAATGAATTGATTCCTTCTTCTAGCCTTTGCATGTGACAGTTGAATTCTGCCCTCCACTTGATTACGTGTTGACAAAGGCTAAAATATTAGTCAACGGCTCCCATGGTTTCTTAGTCGGCTGTTCATCCACCCCCTGCCTGGCCAGTACTTTATCTGTGATGCTACTGACAGCATAGAGCATGGTACTGACCTGGTAACTTACATAAATGTGCACAGGATACTAAAGCACTAAGTCAGAGTTACGAGGACAGAGTTACTGGTCATTTCTGAGATTCTTATTCTCTTGCGTGTAATGTGTGACATTATTACCCACAAGCTCAGTAGCTATTGTTCAAGAAATGTTCGAGTTAACCCTTTATGCAACAATTTGTAGTAAAATAACAATCTGTTTGCTGTCATATCTGCAAAAGTAATTTCATCTCATTTCTGTACACAATGCGGTTTAATAAAAATGGACCACAGACGACCTGGGGTTGATTGCAAAATGAATTCTTTCTTGTGTCTCAGCTTTGTAGCTTTTTAAATATGCATGTATTGTCACAACAACTGAACAAAAAGTCCACAGTTTTTTTAATGTCGGATGAGATTAAAGGTTAGAGCAAGATGTGAGACCACAGGCTAGTTCCGATTACAAGAGTGGTTTAAATGTCAATGGCTTGGGTTTCAAAGTCTGAAGATTATTTAAGTCAAGCACATTGCAATTGAATTTTCTGTGAGTAATCCTGATCTTCAATCAACTCATTAATCGTGTGGAATTGCAGATATACATTTAATGTGTTAAATTGTATACTGCAAACCACTTCAATTAATCGGCCCTGCATCTGGAACTTAAATGAACACTACAATGAATGAATTGCACGCAGATTATGAGGCAATTGCAAAATGCTAATTTTGGTGCACTTCTTTAAAGGTCAAACTTTGAATATTCTTACCACTTTCTGTGAATGTTAGAACAGGTTGGTTTACATAAAATGTCTTTGTTTGACAAGTAACTGGTTTCACAAGATAATTTTCCGGATGTTAAATTTTACACAGAAGGCAAATAAGAAAATGAAAAGAACAGCATCCAGCATTTTTGACAAGAGGGGATAAAACAATCTTTCCTTTCGTCTCTGTGAACTGAAGCTAATATGTTTTTGAAGATAGTGTGCATTGGGTTTGAAAAATGTATGTGCAAAAGTGAGAAACGAGTTGCCAAGTCAGCAAGTTAACGATAAAATAAACTTACCTTCACCAAAGGCTTCCTCCCAGAAATATCACTCATCGCTGAGGTCCTTCCTAGTTAATAGCCATTAAGGACGTATGATGAATTTAAGAGACTAGGGGTGATTTTGAGCCTGTGTTAACGGTCTGCGTATCCCGATTTTCTACGCTCCTCACCAGTGCCATCATGAGGTTCACTATGAGGCGAGAACCTCATTTTAATGTTTATGAATACATTTGAGTAAAATTACCCGCCCCAACTTCCCTGTCACATGAACCACTAAATACACAAATCTCGCAGATGTGGCGTCACATTGCCGAGGTTTACAACAGGTTTTGAAAAACGTGATTCAGTGGAGAGGATACTCCAGGGGTGCAAAGGTAAGTTTAGCCCCTGGGGAAGAGGGACATGCCGGGCAGTGCGCTGATGTTTCTTCTTGGCAGAGGTTGACACTGCCAGGTTGGAAGCGCCAGGTTGACACCCTTGGCAGTGTCACGCTCGCGGTGCCAACCTGTGCTGGTGGGACAGGCCCTCTGGGGAGCCGCATGGGTTTGGGGGTTCCATTACCTGTGGGGGTGGGGATATACATAATTGAAGAAGGAACTTGCAGGAACCTGCAGGCACGGGGGGGGGGGGGGGGGGGGGGGCGCGGGGGGGGGGGGGGGGGGGGGGTCATGCAGGTACGGGGTGGGGGGGGTATCCTTTTGCTGTGTTGGAGGGGAACACCAATGATTGTGCGGTGGGGGGGGGGGGGGGAGGGTGAATGCCGACGATACCTTTGTCAAGGTGTGGTGGGTTGGTAGCTGATCTTCAGTTGTCA
Source organism: Scyliorhinus canicula (assembly GCF_902713615.1). NCBI lineage: Eukaryota > Metazoa > Chordata > Chondrichthyes > Carcharhiniformes > Scyliorhinidae > Scyliorhinus > Scyliorhinus canicula. Next base: position 132,730,063 of record NC_052156.1, read on the forward strand.
TCGGGGCACCCTTAAAGATGGTGCCCTGATCTCTGTGGAGCTGACAACATTAACCCTGCCCATGGATTTTTGTGACTTAGAGAGATTCAAAGTCTGGAGTGAAAACTGGTCTGTGCAGTTGGAGAGCTACTCGCCAGTTCTCAATCAGAGCCTGACACGTTTTTAAAAATGTAAGGTTCCACCCAATATGTGTGACACATTAGGGTATTACTCCATTTAGAGAAAATTTGAAAGCATAATGAAACCATACAAACCCAAAAGTCCAACCTTAGGCTGCTATTTATTTTATTTAGTAGGTAATGTGGGCAGATTCTAACATCACTGTTTCCCGGTGAAGAATGTTATCCATAAGCTGTAAATTGTATGTTGGCAGTATTTACATTTATTTCATGATTACGCTGTGAATAAGTCTTTGTCCCGTGGTCAGATTGCATCTAATGGGTAGTTTCAGAATCAGTAACATCAGATTTCTGGGGGGCATTTGTCCTTGAACTATATCCGGCGCTGTTAATACGAATGTGAGTGCAGGGATCTTAATTTGCAGGAAGTTTATTTGTTGAATCTTTGTTATATCGTTCTTCTGTTCAACATAAATGTACCAATCATACACAAGGATTAGTGAAACAATAACGTGGTTTTTTATTTGATGATAAGACTACATTCAGATAATGTTCACGAGGAGGTGAGGCTCATGTCTGACTTCAACCACAGCAGTTTGGCAACTGACTACAAGTCATGGGACTAAGACATCACGTCTTGTCATGATTGATGGAAGTTTAAGAAATTATTTCTTAAAGGTGCATGCACATCTTAATTCAACATCTTCTTCAGGTGCAGATGTCAGAAAGGCCATTGATGAAGTTTGGGTGCAATGCTATTCAGCAGCAAAGTAGGACTGAAACATTAGCCTTTCTTTGCATTGCACAAATCTTTTGGATGCTTTTTTGGCGGGGTAGAAGAAAACCAATCCAATAGTTCAACACATTTCCCAGATGATAGATAATTCACGAATAACAGAGATATGCAGGCTCTGATAACACATTCCCAATGCAGTGCCACAGGGCAATACAGCTCCTTAAATGTTGTGTATCCCGTCACCTGCATCAAATGAGCTAACCTTGTATGATTGCATCTGCGGGGAGGGAAATAGAGATGCTGCCGGGCATGCTGAAGCATTTGAACATTTTCTGTTTTTATTTCAGTTTTCCAACATTCACAGTATTTTGCTTTCGTAGCTTAGCATTCTGTTTCGTTTAGCTTTAGCTGATTCAGATTGTGATTCTCATTAACACCACATGCACTATGAGAAGAAGTTTTCATTAGCATTTGGGACCTCTCTCAGTTTTGCACATTGGTTCCTATTGCTGTGGGCATCTATGTATCTTGTTTGGTTGGATTTATGTGGTAAGCATCAATGTTCAATATTGGGGCTTTGATTATTGGATTTCAACTGCAACGCTTCACACTATTAGTCCCATGCCAAATATTTCTTCTCCTCCAGATTTCACTCATTTTTAAAAAATTTTTTTTTTTATAAATTTAGATTACCCAATTATTTTTTCCAATTAAGGGGCAATTTAGCGTAGCCAATCCACCTACTCTTCACATTTTTTTTGGGTTGTGGGGGCGAAACCCACGCAGACACGGGGAGAATGTGCAAACTCCACACGGACAGTGACCCAGAGCCGGGATCGAACCTGGGACCTCAGCGCCGTGAGGCGGTTGTGCTAACCACTAGGCCACCGTGCGGCCCAGATTTCACTCATATGCATCCGTTCCCACACTTTTCATCCTGCAACTCAGTGCTTAAGGGACCATCTGCAGCCAAGAGATAGATAGTCTCACCTAGCAACATGCCATCAATGTGATCTGCACTGAAGAAACATATCTCTCATCAGATGAAGCCAGGAGGCAAAGATAAATGGTTCTGACCTAATATGCCATGTTGCACACTTAATGCCTGACAACATTTCTCTAAGTAACTATTACTGAAGCAGTCGATCTGTTCTCCACTGAATGCTCCGACATCATCAAAATAGATAACGTCTAGATAGCAAACACCTACAAGCCCTCTAGTATTTCCTGGGACCACAGGTACTCCCATTCCTACCACACTCAGTTGTCTATACTGGCGATTTTAAGTCACCACACAGACTGGGGTTACCAAGAGGTCAATGCGAATGGTGAAAAACCTACAAACTGGTCCTCGCAGCATGAGCTTACTCTCATCAAAATGTCAACTGGATTCATAGAATAAACATTGATTGGTTTTAAAAGTACTTTAGATCTCTGTTGCATCACACCTGTAGAGTGGACCCTTGTGCTGCCCTTGTGGGTCAGGTGAACTCCATGATACATTTTGGGGTTCTCTAAACCCTGGCCTGTAACACTGCCAACACGGACTATCTGGTCCACATTAGACTTCCACTACCGTTCATCATCAGCTCAAAATAGAAGTTGTGGAATCTGCAAAAAAGCCAATTGGAAGGAATACAGCAAGAAATTGCAACCAAGTGCCAGAAAAATGCCATCCTAAAATATCCCCATAGAGCAGGCACAGAGTTCTCCTGCAGAGCCATCTACAAAGCAGCCGCCAGAACCATTCTAGGGGGATTCCACTCTGTGTATATACCTTGCCTGCATGAGGAGTCTGCTTCCCTGTTCCAACAGCGAATTGTCAGTGACCCAGACATGGTAGGCTATTTGATCAAATCTCTGGATTGTGCTTAATGAGCCAAATGGGAAGAGACAAAAAAAGAACCCGTACTTGACCCAATTAGGAAATGTGAGAGAGTCCTCCGCTACTTTACCCCAACAACCATTAATGCCAATTTTGGGTAGTGCTGAATTCCTTCACATGGGAAAGGCACCACCAGAAGAAAAAGTGAAGAATCAAATATGGAGTGAGTGAAGACGTATCCACCAGCAGCACAATTCCTGCCTTGAACCCTTCACCATCCTTGAGTTGGGCAATCCATCATGCAGGACACTGCTGTTGGTTATGACAAAATTCTCCCTGAGTTCCTTTTAGCTCACAGACCCACTCCTGGTTGGCCCAATCCTTTACAAGAGAAAGGGCTGCCAAACATGGCGCATGTCTAAAGCCATCGGATTCCCAAAACCAGGCAAAGATCCAAAATTACCATTGAATGATATTCCAGTCATCAGTCTACGCTAAGATAGTGGAGCGCCTAATCCTACAACAGATCAAGTCAGAAGTAGAAATCATCCTGAGTGCAGGTGAACCAGACTGTCAACAAGGAAGATGTGCTTAACATCAGGTCCTCACATTAATCAATTACATTGAAAATGGCTTTCAAAGGAATCTCAAACAGAGGCAATTTTACTTGACATCAGTGCAGCATGCTATACAATCTCACACATCACCCTGTTCATCAAAATAATGGTAGTTCTAATAATAATAACCTTTATTGTCACAAGTAGGCTTACATTAACATTGCAATGAAGTTACTGTGAAAATCCCCTAGTCGCCACATTCCAAGCGCCTGTTCGGTTACACAGAGGGAGAATTCAGAATTACCGCACAGCACGTCTTTCGGGACAAGTGGGAGGAAACCGGAGTACCCGGAGAAAACCCACGCAGACGCGGGGAGAACGTGCAGATGCCGCACAGACAGTGATCCAGCCAGGAATTGAACCTGGGACCCTGGCGCTGTGAAACCACAGTGCTAACCACTTTTCTACCGGCCCTAGGTTACTGACACCATTGAACTGCTACCCCTGGACAGGTGGTTCAAGGTGCATATGAGTGACAAGATGAGTACCTGGAGGAAATAGGCAAATGGGCTACCTCAGGATCTGACTTAGTTGTGACGCTGTTCAACTTGTAAACATACAAACCACCCTCAACCCCCTCCCGGAAGTTTAACAATGCAGATAACTTCTGCTGTGGCATATAGGTGCAGACTTCCTCTGAGCTGGAAAGTGCTCAATATTAAACGGTGAAATTGCAAAGCTGGCTGAATATTGCAAGACATGGTGCTGACAGTCGAGCACCAGGAGCATTCTGCCATTGCAGTGCCAGTGCTATGAGGGAACTGACAATCCCTGGATAGCCAGAGGCTGAAGAATGATCTCCACTGTTTATCTCGATGCACGCTTGACAGAATCGTCATTTACAGACGGCACTTCATCAAGGTGGCAGTAGAAATGGAAACAAAACACAATAACCTCCCCAATAAACTCGGCAATCCTCATGGGGATCATCGGTCAATTGTCATGAGAATGTCACTTTAAGAAATGTTTGGTTGCTCATATTACTGCAGTGATGTTAGAGTGTGGGTGGAGCTGGGCTGTCTGTCAGCTTTTTACTTTTGTTTTAGACTGTTTGCTGCAGGGTGTGTTTTAGTTTTGTTTTCAGTGTTGGAGCTGACGCCAGACAAAGCAGGTGTACTGTTGATCTTTCTGCCATGAAAAATCTATCTCTTGATCATTTGGTGAATTCAGAATTATAAGTGTTTTCAGTAGTGAATGTAAACCTGATGTGCTTCTGTTAAAAGGTGCTTCTTTTGTCTTCTAGTTGTTGTTTGGGAAGTTATTAAGGATTACTTAGTGTTGTATTCCTTGGGGGTTGTATTTGAATTGATGGTTGCTAAGATGTTCACTGTATGTTTTAAAAAGGTTAACTTGAGTTCATAGAATAAACATTGTTTTGCTTTAAAAAATACTTTTCCATTTCTGCCATACCACACCTGTAGAGTGGGTGGTGTGCTCCCCATACCACAATCTATTAAAAGTTGTGGATCAGGGCAGCACGGTGGCCTAGTGGTTAGCACAACCGCCTCACGGCGCTGAGGTCCCTGGTTCGATCCCGGCTCTGGGTCACTGTCCGTGTGGAGTTTGCACATTCTCCCCGTGTCTGCGTGGGTTTCGCCCCCACAACCCAAAAATGTGCAGAGTAGGTGGATTGGCCACGCTGAATTGCCCCTTAATTGGAAAAAATAATTGGGTAATCTAAATTTTAAAAAAAAGTTGTAGGTCAGGTGAACTTCATGATACACTTTGGGGTTCTCTAAATCCTGGCCCATAACAAACTGAGGGGTCGAGGGGCATCAAAGTCTATCTATTGGATTGACTTTGTGAATTTAAAGACGGTGAGGGGTGAGCATATTGCGGGTGCTTTTCAGGTGTGGTATTTTAGTTTAGGTAGGGAGTGTGTTGTGGACAATGGCTCTTTCAGAGGCTCTGATGTTTTTGGGGGTGGAGAAGGTCACACGCAGTACATTATGGACAGAGACTAAAAGCAGACAGTTAGATTTGGCAAAAACGTTGCAGTTAACATTACCTGGCAAAATGTGAAATAATGAGGTAATTATGGTGGTGGGTAAGCATTTGAAGTTGCCTGAGATACAGTTTGACTCATTGGAAATGGCAAAAATTCAGTTACAATTTAAACAAATGGAACATGAGAAAGAATTAAAGCAGCTTGAATAAGAAAGAGAGGAAAAGGAAAGAGAGAGAGAGAGGGAATAAAGAAAAGGAGAGAGAAGAAAGGAGAAAAGAAAGAATAGCCCGAGCAGAACAAAAAAAAAGAAAGGGAGATACAGATCAGGGAAAAAGATAAAGAGAGAGTTTGAACTTCAAAAAACGGTCATGTGACATGACAGTCAGTTAAAATTAGCAGACGTAAAGGGAAACATTCAGCTGGATGATAGTGATAAGGATAGTGAGAAAGAGTGTCATAGTCGAAGGCTTGGTGGGGATCTATTTAAATATGTACAAGCATTGCCAAGGTTTGATTAGAAGGAGGTGGAAGCCTTTTTCATTTCACTTGAGAAGGTAGCTAAACAAATGAAATGGCCATAGGACATGTGGGTATTACTGATTCAAACAAAGCTGATAGGTAGGGCTAGTGAAGTGTTTGCATCACTCCCGGAGGAGGTATCTGGGACGTATGAGGAGGTGAAAAATCTGTCTCAGGTGCACATGAACGAGTGTCTGAAGCCTACAGACAAAAGTTTAGACATTTAAGGAAAGAATTTGGTCAAACATACATGGAGTTTGAAAGGCTCAAACAGAGTAATTTTGATAGGTGGACAAGGCTTTGAAAATAGACCAAACGTAAGAAGCTCTCAGAGAAATTATGCTTTTGGAAGAGTTTAAAAAGTCAAATCCTGATGTAGTGAGAACTCATGTGGAAGAACAAAGGGTTAAAACTGTGAGGTTAGCAGCAGAAATGGCAGATGATTATGAGTTAGTTCATAAATCAAAGATTGGTTACCAACATCAGTTTCAGCCTGTGAGGGATAGAAACTGGGGAGATGAGAAATACTCAAGTGGTAAAGGTAAAGGTGATCTGATGGGAGATAATGAGTGTACCTCAGATTAAAAAACAAATCCAGAGGGTGGAAAATAAATGAAAAGTTTCAAATGTTTTCACTGTAATAAACTAGGCCATATAAAGTCACAGTGTTGGTGGCTGAAGAAAAGTACTGGGAAGGCTGATGTGGTGAAACAGGATAAGACAGTGGGGTTTGTGAAAGTGGTGAAGGAGAGCCCAAGTGAAGCGAAGAAGGTACAAAAGATTGTACAGCCTGATCAAGAGGTGATTGATAAGAAGGTGCCAGATCTCTTTAAATAATTTACTTGTGTGGGTAAAGTTTACTCATGTGTATCAGGAGGAGCAGGTCAAGAAGTCACAATTTTAAGAGATACTGGAGCTACTCAATCTTTAATGGTAAGAGATGAGGAGTTATGTAGTTTTTGAAGAATGTTGCCAGAAAAGGTGGTAATATGTGGAATTCAGGGTGAGAGGAGTAGTATTCAAGTATATAAGGTAAGGTTGGAAAGTCCAGTGAAGAGTGGTGAAGTGGTAGTAGGAGAAATAGAGAAACTATCTTGTCCAGGAATACAGTTTATCTTGGGTAATGATAAAGCTGGATCGCAGGTAGGAGTGATGCCTACTGTGGTTGATAAGCCAGTGGAAAATCAGACAACTGAAGTGTTGTAGGACGAATATCCTGGGATTTTTTTCCGGATTGTGCGGTAACAAGGTTGCAAAGTCACAGGTTAAGACAAGAGGAGAAATCAAAGAGTGAAGATGAAGTTGAAGTGCAATTATCAGAAACGATTTTTGATCAGATGGTTGAAAAAGAACAAGATCAGGTGGAGGATGATGTGGATATTTTGAGTTCAGGAAAACTGGCGGAGTTACAACAGAAAGATGTAGAAATAAAATGGATTAATCAGAAAGCATACACGGAAGAGGAATCTGAGTGTATACCAGGGTGTTATTGCCGTAAAGAACAAACAAAGAACAGAAAGAAAAGTACAGCACAGAAACAGGTCTTTCAACCCTCCAAGCCTGTGCTGACCATGCTTCCAGCCGAAACTAAAGTCATCTACATTTCCTGGGCCGTATCCCTCTATTTCTATCCTATTCATGTATTTGCCAAGATGCCCCTTCAACGTCACTACTCTCTGCTTCCACCACCTCCTCCGGCAACGAGTTCCAGGCACCCACTCCCCTCTGTGTAAAAAACTTGCCTCGTACATCACCTCTAAACCTTGCCCTTCGCACCTTAAACCTATGCCCCTAGTAATTAACCCCTCTACCCTGGGAAAAAGCCTCTGACTACCCACTCTGTCTATGCCCCTCATAATTTTGTAGACCTCTATCAGGTCGCCTCTTAACCTCCGACGTTCCAGTGAGAACAAACCGAGTTTATTCAACCGCTCCTCATAGCTAATGCCCTCCATACCAGGCAACATCCTGGTAAATATCTTCTGCACCCTCTCTAAAGCCTCCACATCCTTCTGGTAGTGTGGCAACCAGACTTGAACACTATACTCCAAGTGTGAGCTAACTAAGGTTCTATACAGCTGCAACATGACTTGCCAATTCTTATACTCAATGCCCTGGCCAATGAAGGCAAGCATGCTGTATGCCTTCTTGACTACCTTCTCCACCTGTGTTGCCCCTTTCAGTGGCCTGTGGACCTGTACACCTAGATCTCTCTGACTGTCAATACTCTTGAGGCTCTACCATTCACTGAATATTCCCTACCTAAAAGTGATGCCTTAATGAGAAAATAGAGACCTTTACATATGCAGGTGGATGAAAAGTGGGCAGAAGTTCATCAAGTAGGGCTGGTTTAGCTCACTGGGCTAAATCGCTGGCTTTTAAAGCAGACCAAGCAGGCTAGCAGCACGGTTCGATTCCCGTACCAGCCTCCCCGGACAGGCGCCGGAATGTGGCGACTAGGGGCTTTTCACAGTAACTTCATTGAAGCCTACTCATGACAATAAGCGATTTTCATTTCATTTCATTTCATTTCATTTTTCATTTCATTTTCAAGTAGTATTGCCGGTAGGTTATAGAAAGGAGGTGTTGCGAGTTGCATATGAGGCACCAGTGGGAGGTCATTTGGGAATAAGGAAAACTCAAGCTAAAATACAAAACATTTTTATTGGCCTGGACTACATAAAGATATCGTTAAATTTTGGCAATCATGTCACACATGTCAAGTGATAGGGAAACCTCAAGAGATTGATAAAACCAGCGCCCTTAATTCTCATTCCAGCATTTGAGGATCCTTTTACAAGGGTCCTAATTGATTGCATAGGACCGCTTCCTAAAATGAAAAGTGGGAATCAATACCTTTTGACGATAATGGATGCGTCTCCTAGGTTTCCAGAGGCCATTCAAGTACGTGATATTACAGCTAAAAAGAATGTGGAGGAGTCACTTAAATTCTTTACTTGATATGGACTACCCAAAGAAATACAATCGGATCGAGGATCAAATTTTACCTCCAGGTTATTTGAACAAGTTATGGATATGTAAAAGTCAATATTTTTCCTGCTTCTTGACTGTGGTAGAAAGACTCAACAAAGTTCGTTATGACAAAATAAGTAGTCTTTATTTACGAAAAGTCTGCATGCCTTATTGGCTGCAACTTGAGTTCAGAGAGCAGTTGTTGCCCACTGCTAATTCCTCCTCAAGTCTTTATACATTATCATTATCAGGATAGCGGGACTATGGCTTAGTCAGGAATTCGATCAGAGGTGGAAACATAAGCAATGTCATAAAACAGGCATGATGTGCTGACCTTCTAGGACTCTTTGTCTCATCCCTCATACCATTATCTTGTCCTTTGATAGAACATTGAAAGGTCGGTGACTCTTTCTTCCCTGACCTTATCTTGCCTTACTCATACAGCCCTGGGTCATGATGAGTTAACCTTATCTTAAGTTACAAAGGTCAGGCATTTTGGAATAGCTTGACCTTCTTTGATCTTATTCATGCTTTAAGTTATGCAGAGTCGGCCTTATCAGTTGTACAGGGGTCTGGCATATTGGAATGACTAGGTCAGCTTTTCTTAAAAAGGGGTTTGGTATGTTGGAATGGCTAGGTCAGCTTTTCTTACATTGTTCCAAGTAGTTGACCAGTTTTCCCATCATGCCATTACTTAATTCGTACAACATCACAGATAGCTTCGGAATAAAACAATTTAAATTAACTGCATACCATCCAGAATCGCAGGGAGCGTAAGAAAGGTGGCATCAGACATTAAAGACAATGTTGAGGGCTTATTGTCACGATTATCCAGAGGATTGGGATAAAGGAATTACATTCGTACTTTTGCAATTAGGGATGCACCTAATGAGTCAACCAAATTCAGTCCTTTTGAACTAATTTTTGGTCGTGAAGTAAGAGGACCACATAAATTGATTAAGGAAAAATCGGTGAGTGAGAAATTGAAAATTACCTTATTGGATTACATGTCAAATTTTAGGGAACAATTAAATAGAGCAGGTGAATTGGCGAGACAACATTTAAAAGTTTCACAAAATGTGATGAAACGGGTAACGGACAAGAAATCCAAAGTTCATAGTTTTGCCAGTGCAGATAAAGTTTTAGTGTTGTTACCAGTGGTAGGTGAACATTTAAAAGCAAGGTTTTGTGGACCTTATCAGATTGAAAGGAAATTACGTGAGGTGAATTATGTGGTAAAATCACCAGATAGAAAGAAGACTCACCGGGTGTGTCATGTGAATACACTTAAAAGGTATTTTGAAAGGGAAGGAGAGAAAAAGGAGGCTGTTTTAATGATTCTAACTCAAAGTGACAAATCAAATCCAGATGACTTGGAATTTGACATACCTCAAATTAAATTGGAAAACGAGGATGTTCTTAAAAATTGGGATAAATTGTTGAGTTACCTTCCAGAGGAAAAACTAACTGACCTGAAAGAGTTATTGATATCACGTGGGCAAGTTTGTAGAGATAAATTGGGAAGTACTAAAATGGCTATATATGATGTAAATGTGGGAAATGCTGTTCCAAACAAACAATATCCATATATACTTAACCCTTTAAAATTGGCACAGGTTAACAAAGAGATTGAGAGTATGCTCAAAAATGGCATAATTGAAGTGGGTTGCAGCCAATGGAGCTCACCCATAGTGATGATACCAAAACTAGACGGTACCCAACAGTTGTGTGTGGACTATAGAAAGGTTAATGCAGTTACAAAAATGGTCTGCTCTTATCAGCATGTACTCAACTGCAGAATACTGCTCCCCAGTATGGTACCAAACCTACCAATACGCAACTTAACAATGCATATCATCATAGGCACTCTCCGGCCAGCTCACCTCTTAGTAACATTTCATACCCCCATCGCCTCTATCCCCATCATATCAGGAAGGAAGCTGCTAATGGAGAAGATCTACTCCAATCCAACTAGCTCTTGTTCAATCTAGCCATTGGCTTTGTGAGTTATGTTAAACAAATAATCACATTCATATGCTGGGTGGGGTTCTCCCAGCCCCGCGCCGGGCCGGAGAATCCCTGCAACCGTGCCACGCCGCCCCGACGTTGGCACGCGATTCTCCTCGGAGCAGAGAATCGGCGTCATTGGTGCTGGCCGTTTGGTGTGGCGCTGGTCGTGGGCCGCTCTACGCAGCCGGGCTGCCAATTCTCCGGCCCGAATGGGCCGAGCGGCCGCTCTAAGAAGGCAGAGTCCCGCTGGCGCCGTCCACACCTGGTTGCAGCCAGCGGGAACTCTGCGCGCAGGGTCGGAGCGGGGTGCGGCCTGTGGGGAGGAGGGGGGCTCCGACCTCGGGGGGTGCCTCCGATGCAGCCTGGCCCATGATCGGGGCCCACCGATCGGTGGGCCGGCCTCTCGTTCCCTGGGCCTATTTTCATACGTGCCAGCCCCTGAGCCCCCGCGCCATGTTGCGTCAGGGCCGGTACATTGCGGGTGGCCACCGCGCATGCGCGGGTTGGCACGGCGCACAGCTCACGCCAGAATGGGAGGCTGGAGCGGCGTGAAATGCTCCAGCGCAGTGCTGGCTCCCTGAAGGGGCCAGAATTGGTACTCTCAGTAGCCCGTTGACGTGGTTGTGAAATGCGACGGCGTTTCAGACGGCATGGGCACTCTGTCGCTGAATGGAAGAATCCCGCCCACGGTTCCTTGTTTCTCTATTGAGTTGTACATTAACTCCTCTGCAGGTGCAGTTTTGCCAGCACAGGCAGCCAAATAAGACTTTGGGAACTTGTCATTGTTTATCTAAGACTAAAGGACAACATGTCCTCTCAACAATTCTAACTTTCCTGTTTTCCGGATACTTTATTTCCAAATTGTGAAATTTAACACCTGCAATATTTCTCATCAGCGCAAGAGAAAAAAAATGTTCCTCCTGCTGATTAAAACCTGTGAAATTGAACATTACTTTCAAAACAATTTACTTGTCAATCATATCAAGCTCATTTTAGAAATTCTGTGTGATGGACTTCAACACAAGCTGCATAATGCTGAGAGCACCAGCTTGACACAGGCACCATTTTATTTGAAATAAATAAGTTAACGCTGGTACAAATATTGCACAGAGTAACATGCCATGAGATTGTTGGGTTCACCATTCAAAATTCTGCTATTTTACGACAACCTTCTCAGGAGGAGATTAGAATATTAAAAGTTTAACCTTTAAAGAAGTGCACTAAAATTAGTGTTTAACTTGATGACATTTTCTCCTAAAATATGTAGTATTTAAATCCTAAGTATGCTGGTAATGCAGCAGGTTGATCGGTGTCTGAAAAAAGGTTAATGTTTCAAGCGAGATCTTTCATCAGAGCTCTGGTGAGGAATCAGCTCTAAATTATTAACCCGCCGTTCTTAAAAACCTATCCCTCGTACAGTGTTTAGGTGTTTCATATTAATTTTAGAATTCCGCCTGTATTCAATGCTGATTTTACCACCAATAATTAAATTCAACAATCTGAAGTTTACCATGGATGGAATTTTGAGCCCGCGTTAGCCATCAGCTAGAACAGCGATGCTGGCACTAAATTATTGGGGAGTCGGGAAACGCGATTCTCCCCGGCAATTTTCCACGTCCTCGGCGGCTCCCATCCAGGAAGATCGGGGGCTGGATTCTCCCTTCTGATGGCAGAGTGTTGACGCTGTCGTAAAAACCGGAGAGTTTAACAACGGCGTCATCAGGCCACTAAGTGTAGCGATCCTCTGCCCAACAGGGGGCCGGCATGGCACGGGAGTGACTCACGGCGCTCCATCTGCCGAAACCGACGTCAGACGTGCGCCGCGGTTCTACGCATGCACGCTGCGACCGGCGCGAATTCACGCATGCGCACTACGACAGGTCCGAACCCGTGCATGCGCGGTAGCTTCCTTCTCCGCGCCGGCCCCAACGCAAAATGGCGTAGGCCACAGGGGCTGGCACGGGGTAAAAGAGGCCCCCACCAGGAGAGGCTGACATGCTGATCGGTAGGCTCCGATCGCGGGCCAGGCCACGGTGGAGGCCCCCCACCCCGGGGTCGGATCCCTCCGCCCCCCCCCCCCCCACCCCCCACCCCCCCCCACCCCACCAGGTCGCACCCGACAGGATGGACGGCAAGTTCCTGCTGGGTAAGACCACATGTGAACGGCGCCGGCGGGAATCGGGCTTTCTTGGCGGCCACTAAGCCCATCCCGTGCGGAGAATCGCCAGGGTGGCTACGCAGAGTGGTCCCCGACCGACGCCGTGCCGACCACGCCGGTGCCAATGGTGGCGGTTCTCCGGTCACCGGAAAATGGGTGGACTGGCTTTGGGGCGGCGTCGCGCAAATTGCGCCCGGCCTGGCGACTCGGCAAACCGGCGCAGGCTGGGAGCATCGCGCCCAATATTCGCGAGCTCTCCTGTCTTGACCTCTCCTCTCACTGGATATTCATTGCGTGCCAGAGTGATGTGACATCAGCGTGATTTACCACAGCTGTGTAAAACAAAGGGGATATCGGAGGTGAGCGCCCAGGTCCCCATCACTCACCAGGGTGCATATTTGAGAAGGGGCACTGGAGAGCACGGGGGGGGACACAATAAGTGAAATTCGGCGTCGGGGAGGGGGGGGGGCACGAATCTTGGCACTGAGTGGGGAGATGAGACTCAGCATAAACGGGGGTGGTCGCTCACAGGTCTTAACGGTCCATTGCTATGGGCCTCTACGTCTCAAACGGTCTGGAAGCTGGTGTGCAGGTAGCACTTCTCAGGTCCCCCTTACTGGGCTTGTGGCAATATGCCCACTGAGTGATCGCCCTTCTAGAGTGGAAGCTGGAAGTGGGTGAGAGTAGGTGAAAGCACAGTGTCAGCACAGGGGTGGATGTGAAGTCCCTGGGTGGGTTCTCCTGAAATGCCAGACCACATGGGCCAAGCGGGTGACTCTCAAAAGGAAATTTTAACAGCGACATAAGGGCAGAAAGTCCTCACACATGGGGCAGGATGAACACAGTCAGAACATGAGCTGTCTCGAAGAGCAAAGCCACTGGATATGGAGGCCAGGCTATCAGGGAATAAAGTATAGGGGCAGGCTACTCAAGCCGGGAGGCCCGTTTAATCCATAGCCCATGAGAGCTGAGGGAATGAAGGTGCAATTTAAGGATCTGGCTAACTGCAAGTTGTTGTCTTAACGTGAATTATCAATGCCTCGCCTGCCACAATTTTGCCAATTTAGTCAGCCATGAATGTATGAATGTGTCACTGATGGGTGCCCAATAGTTAACCCTTTCAGAGTTGAGCCCCAAAGCATTGAATACTATGCCTTACACTATGCCTTGCACTCACCTCTCCATAACTGAGAGGAGCCATAGATGCTGCCCCTAATGCAAGGTTGGATGGTAACAGTGCTCATCAGCCAACTCCCCTCAATTCTCACCTTCGGGTGGGTGGGGGGGGGGGTGGGGGGAGCACACGGATGGCACAACCTGCTGAGTCTCTGAAGGGTCCTGACTCTTCTGTCTGGCACAGTTGAGAGGAGCAACTATGGGGTTAAGGCCATAGTATGATAGGAGAGGGAATGAAGCTCATTGGAAAGGCAATCACATAATAATAATCTTTATTGTTGTCACAAGTAAGCTTACATAGAGGAATGAGCACGAATGGATGTCCCAGATCCTGAGAGGGTTATGGGTCAGTACATTGTCAGGATTCCTCATCGCTCACTCTCTGTTCTCTTCCTTTCAGTTTCGATTTGAGAGAGTCATGGGGCCGATTAAGCTGACAGTTATTTTGATACCTCTGGAGCGGCAGCAGCGATGTTGATTTGTGGCTGCACCTTGCCAGGACCAGCACCCTGCAGAGGAGGGAGGAGGCAGGGCCCACTACTGGCTGATGGGCCACAGACTGAGGCATCTTGGAGGAGATATTAGCAGAAAAGAGTTTACGGTGGGTGGGCTTCCTAAATGTCAGAGGTCCAGTACCAGAGAAGACAGCATCTGACCTGGGGGACGGTGGACCACCTGTCCCAGTTGATGCAAGAGTTGGCACCACATGGTCTGGGAGGTCACCCACTGCCTGTGGCCCTGAAAGTTAATGCTACTCTGAACTTCTATCCCAGTGGCTTGTTTCAGGGTTGTTTAGGTGACCTGCGCAGCACCCAGTCTGCTGCACAAGTGCATAAGGGAGGTGACAGATGCGCTATTTGTGAGGGCTCACCTGCACATTAACTTTGACTGGGACCAGGCGAGAAAGAACATCAGGGCCATAGGCTTTGCCCACATAGCTAGCCTTACCCAGGTGCACGGTGTCATTAACTACACCCACGTGACTCTGCATTCCTCATGGCAACGTGGGATGATGTTTAGGAACCATAAAGTATTCCATTCCCTCAATGTTCAGATCATGTGTGACAATGCTATGCATATTATGCATGTTTCTCAGGGAGCATTCATAACAGCTATGTCTTGGGACCCTCACAGATCCCAGCTGTTGTCATTGGAGACCAGCAACTGGAAGGATGGCTCCTCAGAGTACCCACTCAGGAGGTGGCTGATAATGCCAGTGCGGAGGCCATAAACACCCACTGAGCCACACTACAATGAGGCTCATGCATCTACATGGGTGCTGGTCAAGCAGGTGATAGGCCTACTCAAGATGCAATTCCAGTGCCTGGACCAGCCAAAGGAGCCCTCCAGTATAGCCCCCAGAGGGTAACACGCATCATAGTGGGGTGTTGCAGTCTGAACATTTTGCCACTGCAGCGGGGTGAGCAGCTAGACAAGGAGGACGTGGAGGAATAAAATATCTTCTCGGTCGATGAATAGGTCAGCAATGGGCAACCCGCAGAGGAGGCGGAGGAAGGACATTGAACGATGGCCAGGGCCCGGCTGGTGAGTAGGGTTCAGAATGCCCTCATTGCCTCTCAGTTTGGTCGGGACTAGGATGTGTTGTGAAAAATCAGAAGAATATGACATTTGAAACATGAAAGTAACAATAACAGTGCCTGAGGCTATATGAACCAAAGAGAGAAATCCCACAAGGGGTTAACAGCAATAGCCTGTTTTTGAAAACAGACAACTTCACCGTAGCAGCCTTTTTGAAAGCAGACAACTTCACAGGCAGGGAAGGGAACAGATAAGAACTTCATTATAATTTACAAATTAGAAAAGTCCTTGGATTGACTTAAACTCTTCAAAGTTATATGAAAGGAAACAGTATTTCACAAATCTTGAAGCAATGGAATTTATTGAGCAATTAAGAAAGACAGCTGGAATTTAAAAAGTGTAAAGATAAGGAAGAACCGCCATGTACGAAAAGTTACTGATACCGGTAATAAAGTGAAACAACTGATTTACAAATTAAGAAAACTAAAAGGTGATAAGGCCACACTATAGCTTATCATTTTTTTAAGTTAAAACCTTGTAGAAAATGAACAAGGCAGATAAAGTTAGAGTCGGAAGTGATAATCCTAATATGGCATTAGCTTAACCTAAAAATGACCCGAGTCAAATCTAAGAAAACTCATTAAAAGACACATAAATCCAAAAGAAATGCTAACTAAGACACAAACAGATTAATTACATGTCAAGAAAAGCGAGAAAGTTACAATCCGGAAAGGCGAGCTGCTGAGGAGATAACTGCACAAGGCAGCACCATGCTTCTGAATCGCTAAAATTTAATGTTCAAACTGTCAAGCAGACAGGCTACAGGATGCCAGGTGCAGTGATTAGGTGGCCTCAAATTCCTATAAAAATTGGGGGAGATGAGCAGAGAATTCAGATTCTTCCTCGGTGATGGGACAAGCAACATCTACCGACCGAGCAGCCCAGAGAAGCGAACAGAAGACCAAAAGTTAAAGAACACTGATTGTCAAGATGGACTTGAAAGTCTGCAACTGGTCCAAACAGGAAAAGTCCTTTTTTACCTTTCTGTAAAAGTAGTTATTCTCTTTTGATTTGAAAATAAAGTTAAGTTCAAATTTATAACCTGAAAAAGTGGTTATTAGTATTTTCTTTAAAGTTTACTTTACTTCACTTAGCAAACTGGACCCGTGTGTAAGTTACTGAGTGGTAAGTAAATAAAAGTCTTCTGCGAAGATTGGGGTTATACCGGGGATAACTTGAAATATTAGTTTGAACTGAATAGCACCCCCTTAAGGAGTCGGGGAGTGAGAATCCTTGCTCACCATTTAGAATAAGCCAGCCCTTTTTGGTATAGGGGGAATTCTAAGAATAGTGGTGAGGCAAAAATTACAGGTGTCAAGACATCTTCTACCACAGAGAAATACATCTTCTCACTACTGTGGAGCATCTGGGCGGCTTTCGGGATGGTCGTACCATTCAGATGCAGGGCACTAAAGCAATTGACCAGACTCTGCAGGAGAATGATGATGACTTGCAGTGAGGACAGAGCGATGCTCATCTTAACTTCTGAAAAATGTTTGACTCCTGCCTGAAAGAGATCTAATGCAACCTGCCACTGAATGGGGTGAACTAGGGGCCCAGAGAGGTTGCCTTCTGATGAGGTGGGCAGATTCTCACACGTTTTCAGCTGATGGCATTCCCAATACCAAAGAACGCTGGTAGACATTGGAGACCTGTGCGTTGCTGTGGTGTGCTGCTGGCTGTGACCACTCACGTCGGGTGTGCTCGAGTTTGTCTTGCAAGGAGCCAGATGGAGGGAGTGTAGGCAGAAATTGTGCCAGGAGATCTCCTCTACACAATGCGTAAGGTACAGATTTCAATGTGTGGAAGGAGTTCGACATGGACACAGGAATTAGAAGCAAAAATGAGCAATTTAGCCTTTCTTGCCTGCTCTGCCACTCAATCATGGCTGATCTCTTCCTGGTCTCAAATCTACCTTTCCACCTGTTGCCCATATCCCTTAACCCATTTTCTAATATATCTATCTCCTTCCTGAAACCATTTAATGACTCAGATTCCACCGTGCCTTGGAGCAGCGAGTTCCACAAATTCACCACCCTCTGCGAGAAGCAGTTCCTCCTCATCAAGGTTTTATTTATCATGGCTAATAAGTCTTTACTGATAAGTAATTATCAGTTGAAGTAAAACAATAGGAGACTCTCAAGTATTATATGTTAACTGTGCGTGATGAAAACAAATTAAGATTAATATATCTACATGATAGTCCCAGAAGGAAACCGTGACGACAAAATGTGGGATTGCTTTACATTAAAATAAAACTTGCAGCAGTTTTATGTTTTGAGTACCTGGAGTAAGTGATTAATGACCGGTGAGGCTCAATTAATAATTGACACAACGTTTTAAGTTCAATTATGGAAGTAAAGGTCAGGGCCTTTCATTATTTCAGGCAGTCTCAATTGTTTCTAAAAGCAGTTGCTGCACCATCACCTTATATTTTGGAATTTAATAGATTTAAATTATTAACATAGTTGAAAGAATAGGGAATAGAGCTAGCTACGTAAAGCAGAGGCTAACAGATTACCCTTTTCGTCAGCTAATATTCTCATGCAATTTCAAATTCATTGGAAAATTCATTACACGGCCACTTCTTTTAATATGCTCACTGCTTTTCCAGGTACTTTGCAATTATTCTTCAGAGGACTTAGCATCAGAATTAATATAAAAATTGTTATAAAAATTAATGTTCTCTTGTTCGGTCAGCTACTGTACATTCAATAGTCATTGTGGATAGTATTGAAGGTGTTGCTCAATTTATGGCCATTGTTGATGTTATTCCTTGATGCGTTGCTGTCCTTCAGATGTTCAATATCAGTCGGTCAGAGTAAAACTTAGGGCTGGATTTTACTTGCCCGCTCCCCTTCCTGGACATGATTGTTATGGCATGCGGGGCATGTAAAATAGGCTGGGTTACCACCCCCACAACATGTTAGGTGGGTGGGTGCTGAAATCTGCAGCTGTCAACGATATTTGTATTAAAAAAAAATCAAGGGTCAATTGAACTTGTTAATAAGCCAATCGACCCCAATAATACACTTCCCACACCATAATGTTGTTTTGTGTGGAAATGGGCAGACTGTTGTTAAAAAAACAACTTTTAAAGCGTGGAGAAGAAGCGGGGATGGAGTGGGGTACTATTTTCAAAGAGTGTCTTTTTCCACATTTAATGGAGGGAGCAACCCCCTTAGGTAGTACCTCCACCCCTTTCTTCCCACCCAAATGGTCTCCAACTCCCACCAACCCCACCCCAACACACACCTGCCTAAGCTGGTCAAGCATTCCCCATCCAATATCCCAAACCTCACTCCATGATCCTTTCACTTTCCTCTTGGGCCTGGATGCAGCCCCAGCAGCACCCACCAGAGAGATCTTGGCACGACAGGGACTGCAGCAGTTGCTAGCCGATCGGATTGGCCAGCAGCTCCTGAGGGCGGGACTTCCATCCCATTAAGGGGTGGAGGACCCCCTGCCAGGCAATTTAGCCCACCCACAGTGTGTTATGGCAGTGAGGCCAGCTGGCATGAAACGCACCAGCTTCTCACCGACATAGCTCCCAGGGGAGCGAGGTATCTGTCCCTGCAAGAGCTCACCCCATCCCTGCCCTCCCTGTAATATGCAGCCCCTAGACTGAGTGATACTGAGACCTGTCCAGTTTATTGAGGTATTATACTGTCTGCCTTTCCTCTCCTTGAGTCCCACACGGCCCCCTTGCCCCATTTAATTATCTTTCTTAATTTTGAAGATTTCTGATCAGTAGTTGTGCTGACTGGTGACTGAGGTTCAATCTAGCCACTTATGATTTTACCTTTCACCTACGTTTATGGCTTCTCTCCAGTGACAAACAGAATTGAGAGACCACGTACTGAACGTAATTCCAGAGAAACCATGCCACCTTCTTCATTATGAATTGAAAACATGCCCCTTAAGGTCTGTCTTCACTTCATTGACTTACACTGTAATAAATGGACCTGCTACCTCCAAGGCTATACAATACCTGTCAATACTAACATCTCTCTCTCATCCCCAACAATGCTCACCCCTTTCACCACCCACCGCGCACCCCCCCCCCCCAATTAATACTCAGCCGACTCAATCCCCCGGTATTGCTACCCACTCCCTCACCAGTGACAATGCTCACCCTTCAGCGAGATCGAGACATTGCGATGTAAATCCGCATATTGTGGGCAGCGTCACCTTTTGGCAAGTCTCATTTTAATGTGCAGATTCCCGAGGTACCTGAGGCTTTGGGATTTATCTCCTTTGCCTTGGAGACCATGTGTGACCACTGTGTGGTACTGGTCTCCACAAACAGGACCCAGACAGAATGGCACTTGTGGGGGTCTCCCAGGGGATCGAAGGCCCCAAACTGTATCTCTTGGGCAGGGTAGTGCCGTGGCACTGCTGGTGCCACCTGGGTGCTAGCCTGGCACTGCCAAGGAGGCCAGGTGGCACTGCCAGCTGGCATGGGCAATGTTAGGATGTCAGGTTGGTACTACCAAGCTGACACTTTTTGTGTGTGTACAATTGGGCTGTGGGTGTCCTGTTTTGGGGTAGGGAGGCCGGGAGGTGGGGGGGGGGGGCTTGTTTGGCCTGGAGGGGCCGGGGGTTGCTTTGGGGGCCTTGGAGATTGAACACGATTTAAAAATGGCATCCCGATCTCGCGCTACACTGGGGGGCTCCAGCGAGCAGAGCTCCTCAGTGTGCAAAACAGGGCTACGTGCAGTCTTGGCTGTGCATTCCCTGCTGAAACCCCTTATACAACGCATGTGTCTTTTTCAGTGCTGTGAGTGCCGGGAAACATGCAGCTAAATGCACTCGCTATGAGTCTTTGTTCCCAACTAGTGGAATTGCACCCGGTTCATCACTGAAAAAACAAACCTTAAAGAAAACTTATTAAATCAAAGTAAGATGTTGTTCTGGGGGTCAGTATGCATCCCAGCACCCGTTCTGCCCCTATATACACTTTTGGAGCAAAACAGTGAACCAAAACATCCATTAAACTGAGGGTGAAAGTGAAAGAGCAGCTCCTTAAAGGGGATATTGAACAAAACAAAATAAATGGCAAAGGAAACTTAAAACATTAAACCAGATTGTGATTAAGTCTGTTTCTACATATATATGAGCATAGATGAGTTAATCATTAATGCCAACACTTGAATACAATTATACATCCAATTAATATACACAGTTAGAAACATCTTTAATCAATCATTATCTAATTTGCTTAACTTCAGTTAATTAATTGCTTGTGAGGTGTGTTGACCGGTCCCTCACTCCAGATAATTGATAGACACAACACATTTAACTTTGAATTAGATCATTTCTTTATTAAACACAATATAAAAACCCTAATACTTATCACTGCTGCAAAATATGTTCTATCATACATTGCATCACACTGTTTCAAAAGCACACAAATGATTCTACTTTCCTGTATCGCCACATTAAGTTCATAAGCATAGGTTAGATTGTTAACACTTATCTCATAACTTTTAGTGGACCTGTGGAGACTTCACCACCCAATCGCACTGGCCAAGCACAAGTGGGGATCGGACTCTGTCTTCAAACCGGACGCTTGAGCTCTTCTTCTGCGATTGTCCTTCCTCGTGATTTTACATACCTTGGTCACTTCTACGTTGATACTTATATAATTCTAGGGACTGTGTGTCTGACTGCCTACATGCACATTGGGCATGTGGGTATCTTTCAAGTGACAGTTGATTAGGATCAGGAAAGTCATGTTCCTGACAGAATGAAGGATAAGTATGGGAAGATTAGGGAGCCTTGGATAACGAGGGATATTGTGAACTTTGCAAAAAGAAAAAGGAGGCTTTTTCATGGATTGGAAGGGTGGAGATAGATGAAACCCTTGAGGAGTATAAAGAAAGTAGGAAGGAAATTGGGAGGGCGAGGAGGGTCATGAAAAGTCCTTGGCAAGTAAGATTAAGGTGAATCCCAAAGCGTTTTATTCATATGCAAAAAGCAAGAGGGTGGCTAGGGAAAGGATTGGCCCACTTAAGGACAGTGGGGAGAATCTATGTGTTGAGCCATAGGAAATGGGCGAGGTACTAAATGAGTACTTTGTATCAGTGTTCACCAGAGAAAAGGACTTTGTGGAAGATGATCCTTGGGTAGGGTGTATGGATAGTCTGGGTCATTTTGACATCAAAAAGGAGGACGTATTGGCTCTTTTAGAAGATATTAAGATAGATACATCTCCTGGGCTGGATGGGATTTACCCATGAATACTGAGGGAAGCAAGGGAGGAAATTTCTGGGGCTTTGACTGACATCTTTGTATCCTCATTGGCTACAGGTGCGATCCCAGAGGAGTGGAGAATAGCTTATGTGGTGCCACTGTTTAAGAAATGTAGCAGGAATAATCCTATAAAACTATAGGCTGGTGAACATCACATCAGTAGTATATAAATTATTGGAGAGAATTATCAGGGAAAGGATTTATACCCATTTGGAAACAAATTGACTCATTAGCGATAGACAGCATGGTTTTGTGAAGGGGAGGGCATGCCTCACTAACTTGATCGAGTTTTTTGAGAAGGTGACAAAGATGATTGATGAGGGAATGGCAGTGGATTTTGTTTACATGGACTTCACTAAAGCCTTTGACAAGGTGCCTCATGGCAGACAGGTACAAAAGGATCACACGGGATCAGAGATGAGGTAGTAAGGTGGATACAGAACTGGCTCTGTCACAGAAGGCAAAGTATAGCAGTAGAAGCATATTTTTCTGAATGGAAGGTTGTGACTCATGGTGTACCACAGGGATCTGTAATGGCGCCTCTGTTGTTTGTCGTATACATAAACGATTTGGAGGAAAATGTAGCTGGTCTGATTAGTACATTCACGGTTGACACCAAGGTTGGTGGAATGGCAGGTAGTGTTGAGGATTGTCAGAGGATACAACAGGACTTGATAGGTTGGAGACTTGGGAAGGGAAATGGCAAATGGAGTTTAATCCAGACAAATGTGAGGTAATGCATTTTGGAAGGTCTAACATTATGGGGAAATATACCGTAAATGGCAAAACTCTTAGGAATATAGAAAGTCAGAGAGATCTGGGCGTGCAGGTCCACAGATCTTTGAAAGTGGCAACACAAATGGATAACGTAGTCAAGAAAGCATACGGAATGCTTGCCTTCATTGGATGGGGCATCGAGTATAAAAACTGGCAAGCCATGTTGCAGTTGTATAGAACCTTGGGAAGGCCGCACTTGGAATATTGTGCACAATTCTGGTTGCCACACTACCAAAAGGATGTGGAGGCTTTGGAAAGGGTGCAAAGGAGGTTTACCAGGATGTTGCCTGGTCTGTGCGGTATTAGCTATATGGAGAGGCTGAATAGACTAGGACTGTTTTCATTAGAATGACACAGGTTGAGGGGTGACCTGATAGAGGTCGACAAGTTTATGAGGGACATGGATAGTGGATGGGCAGGCACTCTTTTCCCATGGTGGAGGGATAAATCACCAGGGGGCATAGGTTTATTGTCCATGGGGCAAAGTTTAGAGGAGATGTGCGAGGCAGGTTTTTTACACAGAGGGTGGTGAGTGCCTGGAACACATTGCAGGGGGAGGTTGTGGAAGCAGATACATTATTGGAGCATTCAAAAGGCATCTTGATGGGCTGCACGGTGGCACAGTGGTTCTCATTGTTGCCTACAGTGCTGAGAACAGGTTCGAATCCCGGCCCTGGGTCACTGTCCGTGTGGAGTTTGCAGATTCTCCCTGTGTCTGCGTGGGTTTCGCCCCCACACCCCAAAGATGTGTAGGATAGGTGGTTTGGTCACGCTAAATTGCCCCTTAATTGGAAAAAATAATTGGATACTCTAAATTTATAAAAACAAAAGTAATCTTGACAAATACATGGATAGGA
Source organism: Scyliorhinus canicula (assembly GCF_902713615.1). NCBI lineage: Eukaryota > Metazoa > Chordata > Chondrichthyes > Carcharhiniformes > Scyliorhinidae > Scyliorhinus > Scyliorhinus canicula. The sequence continues at coordinate 132,753,632 of NC_052156.1, forward strand.
TGGGTGTAGAGGGAAACGGCACAAGGAAGTGCTGAGGGTTTTGGCCAAGGTTGGTATCATGACCGGTATAGGCTTGGAGGGCCAAAGGGCCAGTTCCTGTACTGTATTGTTCTTTGTTATTTGTTCTTTGTTCTTATCTCTCATTGTTTCTCTTCCCATGTGATCGTTTCCATTCCTCCTCTCTGACACGTTTCGATAGTGTCGATCGATCTCACAGTTGGGATCCACCATGTGCCATCCTGTTTCCTGTCACAGAATCTGCACTCTCACCTCTTAATGCCTCTTTTTGCTTCTTCAGTGTCGCTGTTACTTGGCCACGTTTCATAGCAGGCTATGGGACAGGGCCACAGGTGCATGTTTCAAGGTTTACTTGAAATCGGCCATGGGCTGAATTTTCTGGCTCTTCCTGCCAGCAGAATCTTCTGGTTCAGCCAAAGGTGATCCCCCGTGACAGGATAGGTGAGTCATACAATATGCCGTAAACATTGGTGGGTCCAAAAGTACCACTGGCAGCGAGCTGCCTCCACTGCCAGTAAACACATTGCGGTGAGGTCGGAAAATCCCCGCGCATGCACATGGGAGGGGTTCACTTCCGCCTCCGCCATGGTGAAGACTATGGCGAAGGTGGAAGGAAAAGAGTGCCTCCATGGCACAGGCCCGCTCGCCGATCGGTGGGACCCGATCACGGGCCAGGCCACCGGTAAGGTAAGTAGTTTGATCCACGCCGGTGGGAGAGGCATGACAACGGCAGGACTTCGGCCCATCGCGGAACGGAAAATCGCCGGGGGGGGGGGCACGCCGACCGGTGCGGACCGATTCCTGCCCCCGCCGAATCTCTGGTGCTTGAGACTTCGGGACACGGCAGGGGCGGGATTGACGCCGGCCCCCGGCGATTCTTCGACCCGGCGGAGGGTCGGAGAATCCCGCCCCTGGTTCTAGTTACTGCTGTTTCTCTTAAACTTTCACGATATCTTCCCATATACTAGGTATTAATTCCCGAGCCATTTGCTCTTTCATAACCTTTGACCAGGTGCTAATAAGATCAATTAACCTTTCACCCCAAAGTGGAAATTTTACTGGGCAGGGAAATCAGTATATTCCTCACACAGCATTCTTGAAAGGCATGTATTTTTGGAAAGTTTCCTGAACAGAGGAATGCCAACCCACTTGTTCACAACAGACACATTATTTGATCAAAGTATCAACACCTATTAGTGTGCCTGAACATATGTTCCTTAGTGTGATGAAGAATTAAATACTCATCAGATGGGAGTTCAAGGCTACAATGTATTTAGAAAGCAGAGATTATGGATAGCAAATACAAATTATACCTATTGTCAAAAAACATTGGGATCAAATGTTAATAATACAATCATTGCATTCTTATTGTTAAAATACGTACACTGTCCTTAACGCTATTGTAATATGTTTAGACCCTTCAATACTCAGCAACTTAATTTGCTCAATGAGAGAGATGGATGCAGTGGTAATATTAACAGAGCAACAGAGAAATTAGGAGCAGGAGTAGGCTATTCAGCTCTTCAAGCCTACTCCACCATTAATTATGATCATTGCTAATCCTCGGTGCTAATTTCCCGCATTCTCCTCATATTTCAAATGTATGTAGGTGACATCACTGTAATCCAGAGGCCCAGGTTAATGCTTTGTAGACAAAGTTTGAATCTCACCACAGCTAGGAGGAAATGCAATGAGTAAATCTAAAATATGAAGGTTGTCTCAAAAGTGACCATGAGAGCTTTCAGCGATCATTGTTAAAAACTAATTTGGTTCACTAATGTTTTTCAAGGAAGAAAATCTGCCAACCTTACTTGCTGTGGCCTTAAATGTGACTCCAGACCAACAGCAATGTGCTTAAGTCTGAACTGGTCTGTGTAATTAACCATCAGACTACTCAGTTCAAGGGCAATTAGGGGTTGGCAACCAATGCTGGCCTTGCCAGTGATGCTCATATTCCATGAAAGAAAAAAAGTTCTGCGTCGTTCCTTGTCGACGTGAAAGAACTTTAAATATTTTCATTAGAATTGTGACACTATTCATTGTTCAATCATCAAAGCAAGTGATGTGCTTGATAGAAAATGATTTTACTTGAAGAAAAAGGATTGTAATTAATGCAGCCTGCTGTGGTGGGAAATATGGTAGTCAGGCCCACAGGAGAGGCTCCCATCAGTTTCCCAGCAGAGAGAAAATCTCTTGTGATTAAGTTGGAGGTTGGAAAGGGTCCTTGGGGTACCTTGTCCACTCACGGCAGTTTATCAATTATACTCATTATTAAATCAATTGACAGCATAAGACATAGGAGCAGAATTAGGCCACTCAGCCCATTGAGTCTGCTCCGCCATTCAATCACAGCAGATATTTTCTCATCCCCATTCTCCTGCCTTCTCCCCATAACCCCTGATCAACTTATTAATCAAGAACCTATCTAACTCTGTCTTAAAGACACTCAATGATTTGGCCTCCACAGCCTTCTGCGGTAAAGAGTTCCACAGATTCACCACCCTCTGGCTGAAGAAATTCCTTCTCATCTTAGTTTTAAAGGATCGTCCTTTTAATCTGAGATGGTGTCCTCTGGTTCGAGTTTTTCCTACAAGTGGAAACATCCTTTCCATGTCCATTCTATCCAGGCCTCGTAGTATGCTGTAAGTTTCAATAAGATCTCCCCTCATTCTTCTAAACTCCAACTATTACAGATCCAGAGTCCTCATATGACAAGTTCTTCATTCCAGGGATCATTCTTGTGAACCTCCTCTGGACCCTTTCCAAGGCCAGCACATCCTTCCTTAGATACGGGGCCCAAAACTCCTCACAATACTCCAAATGTGGTCTGACCAGAGCCTTATACAGCCTCAGAAGTACATCCCTAATCCTGTATTCTGGCCCTCTTGACATGAACGCTAACATTGCATTTGCCTTCTTAACTGCCGACTGAACCTGCACATTAACCTTAAGAGAATCATCAACAAGGACTCCCAATTCCTTTGTGCTTTGGATTTCTGAAGCATTTCCCCATTTAGAAAATAGTCTATGCCTAAATTCCTCCTTTCAAAGTGCATAACCTCACACTTTCCCACATTATATTTCATTTGCCACTTCATTTTAACTCTCCTAGCTTGTCCAAATCCTTCTGCAGCCCCCTTACTTCCTCAATACTACCTGTGCCTCTGCAGATCTTTGTATCATCTACAAACTTCGCAACTGTGCCTTCAGTTCCTTCTTCCAGATCATTTATGTATATTGTGAAAAGTTGTGGTCACAGCACAGACCCCTGAGGCACATCACTAGTCACCGGTTGCCACCCTGAAAAAGACCCCTTTATCCCCACTCTTTGTGCCAGTCAGCCAATCATCTATCCATGCCAGGATCATACCCTTAACACCATGGGCTCTTAACTTACTTAACCATCTCTTATGCGGCATCTTGTCAAAGGCCTTCTGGAAATCTAAATAAATCATGTCCACTGGTTCTCCTTTGTCTAACTTCCTTGTTACCTCCCCAAAGAACTCGAACGGGTTTATCAGGCATGACGTCCCTTTGACAAAGCCGTGCTGATTCAGTCCTATTTTACCATGCACTTCCAAGTCTTACCAATGACTGAAGTCAGGCTAACCAGCATCTAATTACCCATCTTCTGCCTCCCTCCCTGCTTAAACAGGGGTGTGACATTAGCCACTTTCCAGTCTTCTGGGATCTGTCCTGCCTCCAGTGATTCCTGAAAGATCATCACCAATGCCTCCACAATTTCCTCAGCTATCTCTTTTAGGACCCTGGAGTGGTGGCACTAATTACCCCTAAGTCCAGCCAAATTTATTGGTGGCTCAGGGATTACATGTAAGTGGCATGATTTTCCCGTGCCTCCAGAAGAGCACCCAGCAAACTCTGGTTGGTTTTCCTGAGGCATTCTTGGGAGAGTCTCACTTCTAAAGACATGTAGTGTTCAATCGAGGGAGCCAGCATTGGGCAGGGAGTAGCCTGCCTCCCTTGCCTGCGAACATCTTCCAACCCTTTCCTATGACTCCTACTCCACCTTCACACACTTGTCACCTTGGTATCCTAGGCCTCTGCCTGGGCCTATTAAGATGTGGAGATGCCGGCGTTGGGCTGGGGTGGGCACAGTAAGAAGTCTTACAACACCAGGTTAAAGTCCAACAGGTTTGTTACAAACACTAGCTTTCGGAGCACTGCTCATTCATCTGAGGAAGGAGCAGTGCTCCGAAAGCTAGTGTTTGTAACAAACCTGTTGGACTTTAACCTGGTGTTGCAAGACTTCTTACTGGGCCTATTAAGGGCAGCAGGCACAGATACCGGTAAGGTGGCCTATAATGGACACTGGCTGACCTCTGCTTAGCCAGCAGCTCTCAGCGGGCAGAGTTTCCACATTTAGAGGCCTGAATCCCGGGGAAGGCCCAATTCTGGCCAGTTAAGTATCTGACAGTCTGACAGGCACATAAGCTGGCAAGGCTTTCCCCTCAGAAGTGACCCGCTTTCTTATTGGTTTGTCAACCCAATCACATTAAACTGCACCAACGTATCAGCCATGGTTCAGCTGCTTGAATTTCCTGCCTCTGAGACAGAATATTGTGAATTCAGGTCCCACTCCAGGACTTGACCATAAAATTCAAGGCTGCCATTCCCGGTGCAGTACTGGGGGAGTGCGAGGTTGTTGAAAGTGTTGTCCTTCAGCTGCAAATTAAATCCAAGGGCTGTCTGCCCTTTCAGGTGGATGTAAATTAAGAACCCATGACACTAGTTTGAAGAGGAATAGAGGAGTTGCCCCATCACCCTGGCCAACAATTATCCCTCAATCAACAGCACAAAAAACAAATTATCTGGTCTTTATGACATTGCTATTTGTAGGAACTTTGCTAAATTACAAACGTGACTGCATTTGAAACATGCTTCATTAGTTGTAAGGCACTTTAAGGTATGTTGGCCATGGAAGGCACTATATGTAAGAATTATTTCTATTATGTATAAATAACTATACTAAATGCTATCTGGTGATTCTTTATTATGTTTTCAAGATCGGTTGTCAAGAGCCTGGAAACTTGTTTGCTGTAACTCAAGCATATTCCTGGATCCTCTGATAGAAGCACCGAGCCTATGGACTTTACTACAGCCTTGCAAACAAATCCCCGAAAGATCATCCTACCTAGGCCCACTACCCCGCCCTATCCCGGTAATCCCGTAACCCCACCTAACTTGCATTTCTTTGGACGGTGGGAGGAAACCAAAGTACCCCGAGTAAACCCACGCAAACACGGGGAGAATGTGAAAACTCCACACAGTCCCCCAAGGATGGAATCAACCCCGGGTTCTTGGCGCTGTGAGGCAGCAGTGCTAACCACTGTTTATTGTAACTTCCATTATGGATGTGGGCTGAAACATTCTAAAAGATTGCTGTGTGAAATTTTTAAGTGTCCTTTTAAAGAAAAAGCACCAATTTTAATGCCCTAATACTTTTTGTTCACATGCTAGCTTTGTCCGCATGTGGAAATCCTGCACTGAATTTTGTGTTACTTAACCGCCCCACCAACCCCAACACCTCCCCACCTCCAAACCCCACCCACCACATCGATAGGTTGCATTAATCTATCTATAATGTTGTGGTTGTTTTTATTTTTTTGTAAGGGCCCTTCCTGTTGATTCCCTTATTGTCCATTTCATTTATTTTGCCATCATCATTTTTGATCCATGGAGATTTAATGGACATATAACTTTAAGTTGAGGAGTGAGGAACTGAAAACGTACAAAATAGTGCACTATACTGTGTTAGCTTTTGAACAGCAAAACTCAGACTTTTGGAAACTGAGAGATCGGAGGGATTTGGTTTGTTTGGTTGGCCGTTGACTAATGAATTGGCAAAAGGCTATATTCTGCCTGGCGACAGGTGGTGATTGGGCACTACCTGAGTGGGATGGTTTTCAGAGAACCAAGGAAAAGACAATTGGATCCTGGATGCTCAGAGAAGAAGCTGTGAGTTTCTCTCTCTCGCTCTCAGTGTTTAGAAAAGCTGCATGGCTGCTGTATTTCTGAATCTACAGAGAACCTAGATGACTCTACAGTGAAAACCATTACAGACTGAAAGCAGAAACCTCAACTGAAATTCTAAACTGAAGGAAGGTGAGCTAAAAGACAACCATCTGAATCAAAGACTCTTATCCTTTTACTTTCGTCATTATTTTTACACCCCTCTTTTCCCTCTGTGTTTGTTTGTCTGTCATGTGTGTGTGTCTGTGTGTGTGTATGTATATAAAGAGGGTGCGGCGAGTTAAGGGGGGGGGGGTTAGGAATTAGATAACAGTTAACCAGTTGTATTTGCTGCAGATTTAATTATAGTTATTGATATTAATAAAAATTAATTGTGTTTAAATTTACAAACCTGGTGACTGTAGTTATTGGGCAGCTAACAGCCAAAGACGTTGGCTGTTTTCCTAAAAATAATTTTTTCATTTCAATTGTGTTGCAACTGCCATCAAGTGAGGCTGTAATTGCGCACTAGCCCAGGGAATTGTAACAATTTAGACTACTTGACCCCCACCCTGATCCCAGAAAGGCTAGAAATCTCAACAGAGCAGTGCATCTTGATTCTCCCAGTGGGATAGTTACAGCGGCAATGTGGGATTGTAAATATTTCTGGCTCTGCTGATATCACCAGAGGGTATAAATGAAACTGCATTTGATTTGCCTGAACCTGAGTTATTAAAATTCTTCTATCCTGTTCATTATTGTAAACCCTGATTATAAGCCCAGTTCAATCCTGTGAATTAGCATGTTAAAGATTTACAATTGAATGCGAAGAGTCCCAGAATCATACACTTTGTGATATCAAACTATGATTAGGAAAGTCTGTCATTATATTGGATTAATCAATTATGACAAAATTGAACAAACTTACATTGTTTGTATTAGTCCTGATCAATATGAGTGCAAGTAAATCCATGACCTTGGACTGTCTTGTTTATAAGCTAAACAATACTGTGTTTACACTAAACAGTCAACTACATGAACAAAATGGACATTTGGCAAAAAAATTAAATTAAAAAGGCAATTCCAGGTTTTCTTTAACAAGTCCAAAAATGTTCACCTCTTTCCTTTAAAAGAATCAGCATGAATTTCTAGATTATTGACTTGTTCAATTGAGAGGTAGCCTCAACACATAATGCCATATAAATTTGCAGAAAATTGCATCTTTTAAAGTGACAGTGCTCTGAAAATAAATGCTGATGTTATCTAAGCATGTGAATCAGGGCTGAAAAATCCTTTGCACAAGCTGGCCAGTGTTGAGTTACTGTCCAGATTTAATGAGCTGAAAAATACTGCAACTCTTCCGCTTGCCTGCAGCTTCTGTGATTACAACCCTCTTTTTCTAGTTCTTCGCATTTCCTATGCTTTTTTATTCGGCAGCTGCTTCTTTGCGGCCTGAAGGAAAACTTTACTGTCCCATTTTTATTAGTCCCTCATCGTACATAATATTTTACGTTATTCATTACCTCTGGTCAAAGTTCAAGTCATAGCTTCAGGAGAATCAAATGTTGTTTTAGCCAAGTTTGTAAAGACTAAGAATCCAATCATTTCCAATACATTTTCCAGTCATAAATGGTCACAGTAAATGCACACGTGGCTTTGAAATCATGGCAATAACGCGGCTGCATTTTTCTCAGTTTTTTTGTGATTAATAGAATACTATCTGGGAAGTAAACTGGAAACCCATGGGGCGGGATTCTCTCAACCTGGGGGCGGGCTGGAGAATCCCCGCGACTGGCCCGAATCACGCCACGCCAACCCGACGGCAGCATGCAATTGCCGCCATTGGCGCCAGTGTGGTTGGCACGGCGCCAATCGCGGGCCACTCTACGCGGCTGGCCCGCCGACTCTCGGGCCAGGATGGGTCGAGCGGCCGTTGTGGAAGTGCCGAGTCCCGCCAGCGCCGTCCACAGCTGCTCTCAGCCGGTGGGAACTCAGCGTTGAAGGGTCGGTTGGCGGCCTGTGGGGTGGGGGGGGGGGGGGGGGAGGGAGATCCGACCCTGGGAGGTCAGATGAGGCCTGCACCGCAATCAGGATCCACCTTGTCTGCCGGCCTCCTTTCTTCCACCCCGGCAGACAGAGAGACTCCTGCGCCATGTTGGGTCGGGGCCGGCACGGACAAGGAAGACACAACGCATGTGCAGAAATTGTGCCGGACCCACTGCGCATTCACGCATCCCCCGGCGCCCATTCCACGGCCGGATCAGCAGCTGGAGCAGTGTGAACCACTCCAGTGCCGTGCTGGCCCCCTGTAGGGGCCAGAATTGCTAATCCTAGGGCCGTGTTGATGCCGTCAAGAAATGTGGCGGTGTTTCCGAAGGCGTCAACACTTAGCCTCAGGATCAGAGAATCCCGCCCATTTTTATTTCTAAAATTCCTGTGTCTTGTAGGTTTACCCAATTCTTCCCTAACTCAAAATAGTGTTACTGTTTGATTTTGTACTCTTTGACAATATATTACTCATCTTGGCCATACTGAGTTGAAGAGATCAAAAGTCTGTCCTTCTTTAAGACTGGGGTGAAAGAAATTTCAAAGAAAGCAACAATTTATTCTGCATAAGAAAAGGGAGCTGAATATTCTTTACTGTGTTGATAAGGCACTGTTAATATAAAATCAGTTACTAAAACAAATTCTTGGTGCTATGTATAGTTGAGCACAAAGGCGGCTCGGTCGCACAGTGGTTAGCGTTCTGCCTCACAGTGCCAGGGACACTGGTTTAATTCCGACTTGGGTGACTGTGGAGTTTGCACTTTCTTCCTCATGTGTGTGAGTTTCCTTCGGGTGCTGCGGTTTCCTCCCACAGTCCAAAGATGTGCAGGTTAGTTGGATTGGCCATGCTAAATTGCCTCTTTGAGTCCAAAACGTTAGGTGGAGTTTTGGGGTTATGGGGATAGGGTGGGGGTGTGGGCCGAAGTAGGGTGCTCTTTCAAAGGGTCAGTGAAGATTTGATGGGACAAATGGCCTCCTTCTATTCTATGATTCCATGAAATAATGAATACAGTGCAAAAAAACAGTCATCAAAATTTTCGATTGAAATATGCAAGATCTCATTGATAGATATGCAGCATGAGTGAAATTAATATATTTAAGAAACATTGTTGCAACAGTTGGATTATAATTCCATAAATACTAATATCAATACCAGAATCAATAATTATTTTGTCTTTCATGGCAACATCTTCAAGGAGAATAAGGATCTGAAAAAGAACAGACAACTAAATTGGTAGGTAAACAAACGATCAATCATACCAGAATTTGAAAATGCTGAGCCTTTTCGTAATAAGGGACTTGACAAAAAAAGTCCACATTGTACTGCAGAATTCAATTACTTTTCAATGAAGGTGTTTGTAATTAATCACATGGCCAAATACCCAAATGTTGATTGAGGTAGGCTTTTCGAATTTGTAAAATTTCTACTTTTACACTAATAGTTTCATGCATACAACCAGTCACTGTGTCCTGAATTCATATGAACATCGATACTGCAGGTTAATAGCTCAGTATCCAATCATTTACAATTGTGCTACCTGTGAATATCACTGTGAACATAATGGGGTGCACAGTTTGGCTTCTTTATTTTTCTGATTACTAGGCAGTGATATTGGTCTGGATGCTGTGATAAAAAAACAGCAACGATACGATCACCAATTACATTGGTAAAGCTTCCATCGTCCGCACATGCGCAGTAAAATTTATCAATCAGGAAATAGTTGTCCAATTGCCCATATATGTATCTCCGACCAAGATTTGTATCTCAATGAGAGTCTTTGTATTAACACATATGGGTTGTCTAAACTTGTGATATTTACATGATCGATACCCAGGAAACATTTGAAAAAGGAAGTTAAAAAATTTAGAGTTGCTTGTTGATTAAGTGAATGCACAAAAACTGTGACAACGCTTGATTCCAATATAGGCAAGAGTGAAGACATCCATTTTGGATCTAAAAACGATATATCAAAGTATTTTCTAAATGATGATAAGCCAGAACTGATAGAAGTCTAAAGGGACTGAGGATAATATATACAAAGATCAGCAAAATGTCATAAGACAGGTGTTGAAAATTATCAAAAAGACTTATTGGATTGGATTGGATTAGATTTGTTTATTGTCACGTGTACCGCGGTACAGTGAAAAGTATTTTTCTGCAAGCAGCTCAACAGATCATTCAGTACATGGGGAGAAAAGGGAATTAAACAGAATTCAAGAAAATACAAGAGAATACATAATAGGGCAACACGATATATACAATGTAACTACATAAGCATTGGCATCGGATGGAGCATACATGGGTATAGTGTTAATGAGGTCAGTCCATAAGAGGGTCATTTAGGAGTCTGGTGACAGTGGGGAAGAAGCTGTTTTTGAGTCTGTTCGTGCGTGTTCTCAGACTTCTGAATCTCCTGCCCGATGGAAAAAGTTGGAAAAGTGAGTAAGCCGGGTGGGAGGGATCCTTGATTATGCTGCCTGTTTTCCCCCGGCAGCGGGAGGTGTAGATGGAATTAATGGATGGGAGGCAAGTTCGTGTGATGGACTGGGCGGTATTCACGACTCTCTGAAGTTCCTTGCGGTCCTGGGCCGAGCAGTTGCCACACCAGGCTGTGATGCAGCCCGATAGGATGCTCTCTATAGTGCATCTGTAAACGTTGGTAAGGGTTAATATGGACATGCCGAATTTCCTTAGTTTCCTGAGGAAGTATAGGCGCTGTTGTGCTTTCTTGGTGATAGCGTCGACGTGAGTGGACCAGGATGCTGGTCTTAATATCTCGAGGATGAGAACACAGAGAGGGTAGGGTATAGCTGTACAAAGCCCAGTCTAGGCTACATCTTGAGGACTGTGAGCAGTTATCGGCACTATAACTTATGAAGTACTGGAAGGAATATGTTTGGTCTCCAAAAGTTAAATGACAACTGGCGTTTATACAAATTAGGGTTGTGTTTCCTAGAATTTAGAATATTAATGGGAAATTTGATCAGCATTTGCAAGATATATAGGGAAATGGACAGCGTGTAACCCACCTTTTAGTATGAGCCAAGCTCTTAACACTCCCCACAAAACGCAACTCATGAAATCAATTTCTTGCCCTCTTCACCAAGATCTGTGGGAAAGAGTAAAGATTGTGCCACAACAAAATCCAGATATGCATCAACTATTTTTTAAAATATCACAGGCAGTGTGACTTTTTGTGAGAAAAGAACTGTCTGTATGAACACCATTATGTTATCCACTATACTTAGATCTCTTTTCTGTAATTTCCAGGGTGTGTACATAGCAATATTTGTGAGTTAAGTGGCGTCATCTAGAACATAGAACATAGAACATAGAACGATACAGCGCAGTACAGGCCCTTCGGCCCTCGATGTTGCACCGACATGGAAAAAAAAAAACTAAAGGCCATCTAACCTACACTATGCCCTTATCATCCATATGCTTATCCAATAAATTTTTAAATGCCCTCAATGTTGGCGAGTTCACTACTGTTGCAGGTAGGGCATTCCACGGCCTCACCACTCTTTGCGTAAAAAACCCACCTCTGACCTCTGTCCTATATCTATTACCCCTCAATTTAAGGCTATGTCCCCTCGTGCTAGCCACCTCCATCCGCGGGAGAAGGCTCTCGCTGTCCACCCTATCTAACCCTCTGATCATTTTGTATGCCTCTATTAAGTCACCTCTTAACCTTCTTCTCTCTAACGAAAACAACCTCAAGTCCATCAGCCTTTCCTCATAAGATTTTCCCTCCATACCAGGCAACATCCTGGTAAATCTCCTCTGCACCCGTTCCAAAGCTTCCACGTCCTTCCTATAATGAGGCGACCAGAACTGTACGCAATACTCCAAATGCGGCCGTACCAGAGTTTGGTACAGCTGCATCATGACCTCATGGCTCCGGAACTCAATCCCTCTACCAATAAAGGCCAACACACCATAGGCCTTCTTCACAACCCTATCAACCTGGGTGGCAACTTTCAGGGATCTATGTACATGGACACCGAGATCCCTCTGCTCATCCACACTACCAAGAATTTTACCATTAGCCAAATATTCCGCATTCCTGTTATTCTTTCCAAAGTGAATCACCTCACACTTCTCCACATTAAACTCCATTTGCCACCTCTCAGCCCAGCTCTGCAGCTTATCTATGTCCCTCTGTAACCTGCAACATCCTTCCGCACTGTCTACAACTCCACCGACTTTAGTGTCGTCTGCAAATTTACTCACCCATCCTTCTGCGCCCTCCTCTAGGTCATTTATAAAAATGACAAACAGCAACGGCCCCAGAACAGATCCTTGTGGTACGCCACTCGTAACTGAACTCCATTCTGAACATTTCCCATCAACTACCACTCTCTGTCTTCTTTCAACTAGCCAATTTCTGATCCACATCTCTAAATCACCCTCAATCCCCAGCCTCCGTATTTTCTGCAATAGCCGACCGTGGGGAACCTTATCAAACGCTTTACTGAAATCCATATACACCACATCAACTGCTCTACCCCCGTCTACCTGTTCAGTCACCTTCTCAAAGAACTCGATAAGGTTTGTGAGGCATGACCTACCCTTCACAAAACCATGCTGACTATCCTTAATCATATTATTCCTATCTAGATGATTATAAATCGTATCTTTTATAATCCTCTCCAAGACTTTACCCACCACAGACGTTAGGCTCACCGGCCTATAGTTACCGGGGTTATCTCTACTCCCCTTCTTGAACAAAGGGACCACATTTGCTATCCTCCAGTCCTCTGGCACTATTCCTGTAGCCAATGATGACCTAAAAATCAAAGCCAAAGGCTCAGCAATCTCTTCCCTGGCTTCCCAGAGAATCCTAGGATAAATCCCATCCGGCCCCGGGGACTTATCTATTTTCACCTTGTCCAGAATTGCCAACACTTCTTCCCTACACACCTCAATGCCATCTATTCTAATAGCCTGGGTCTCAGCATTCTCCTCCTCAATATTATCTTTTTCTTGAGTGAATACTGACGAAAAGTATTCATTTAGTATCTCGCTTATCTCCTCAGCCTCCACACACAACTTCCCACCACTGTCCTTGACTGGCCCTACTCTTACCCTAGTCATTCTTTTATTCCTGACATACCTATAGAAAGCTTTTGGGTTTTCCTTGATCCTACCTGCCAAAGACTTCTCATGTCCCCTCCTTGCTCGTCTCAGCTCTCTCTTTAGATCCTTCCTCGCTTCCTTGTAACTATCAAGCGCCCCAACTGAAACTTCACGCCTCATTTTCACATAGGCCTCCTTCTTCCTCTTAACAAGAGATTCCACTTCTTTGGTAAACCACGGTTCCCTCGCTCGACCCCTTTCTCCCTGCCTGACTGGTACGTACTTATCAAGAACATGCAATAGCTGTTCCTTGAACAAGCTCCACATATCCAGCGTGCCCAACCCTTGCAGCCTACTTCTCCAACCAACACATCCTAAGTCATGTCTAATGGCATCATAATTGCCCTTCCCCCAGCTATAACTCTTGCTCTGCGGGGTATACTTATCCCTTTCCATCACTAACGTAAAGGTCACCGAATTGTGGTCACTGTCTCCAAAGTGTTCACCTACCTCCAGATCTAACACCTGGCCTGGTTCATTACCCAAAACCAAATCCAAAGTGGCCTCACCTCTTGTTGGCTTGTCAACATATTGTGTCAGAAAACCCTCCTGCACACATTGTACAAAGAACGACCCATCCAATGTACTCGAACTATATCTTTTCCAGTCAATATTAGGAAAGTTAAAGTCTCCCATAACAACTACCCTGTTACTTTCGCTCTTTTCCAGAATCATCTTCACCATCCTTTCCTCTACATCTCTAGAACTATTAGGTGGCCTATAGAAAACTCCCAACAGGGTGACCTCTCCTTTCCTGTTTCTAACCTCAGCCCATACTACCTCGGAAGAAGAGTCCCCATCTTGCATCCTTTCTACCACCGTAATACTGTCCTTGACTAGCAGCGCCACACCTCCCCCTCTTTTGCCCCCTTCTCTGACCTTACTAAAGCACCTAAACCCCGGAACCTGCAACAACCATTCCTGTCCCTGCTCTATCCATGTCTCTGAAATGGCCACAACATCGAAGTCCCAGGTACCAACCCATGCTGCCAGTTCCCCTACCTTATTTCGTATACTCCTGGCATTGAAATAGACACACTTCAAACCACAGACCTGAACACTGCCGCCCTCCTGCGAAGTCAAAACTGTGCTCCTGACCTCTCTACTCTCAATCTCTCGCACCCCAAAACTACAATCCAGGTTCCCATGCCCCTGCTGAATTAGTTTAAACCCCCCCAAAGAGTACTAACAAATCTCCCCCCCAGGATATTGGTGCCCCTCAGGTTCAGATGTAGACCATCCTGTCTATAGAGGTCCCACCTTCCCCAGAAAGAGCCCCAGTTATCCAGAAATCTGAATCCCTCCCGCCTGCACCATCCCTGTAGCCACGTGTTTAATTGCTCTCTCTCCCTATTCCTCATCTCACTATCACGTGGCACGGGCAACAACCCAGAGATAACAACTCTGTTTGTTCTCGCTCTGAGCTTCCATCCTAGCTCCCTAAAGGCCTGCCTGACATCCTTGTCCCCTTTCCTACCTATGTCGTTAGTGCCAATGTGGACTACGACTTGGGGCTGCTCCCCCTCCCCCTTAAGGACCCGGAAAACACAATCCGAGACATCACGTACCCTTGCACCTGGGAGGCAACATACCAAACGTGAGTCTCTCTCGCTCCCACAAAATCTCCTATCTGTGCCCCTGACTATTGAGTCCCCAATTACTAATGTTCTACTCCTTTCCCCCCTTCCCTTCTGAGCAACAGGGACAGACTCCGTGCCAGAGGCCCGTACCCCATGGCTTACCCCTGGTAAGTCGTCCCCCCCACAAGTATCCAAAACGGTATACTTGTTACTCAGGGGAACGACCGCAGGGGGTCCCTGCACTGACTGCTTCTTCCCAGTCCCTCTTACAGTTACCCATCTATCTCCAGTCTTTGGTGTAACTACTTCCCTGAAGCTCCTATCTATGACCCCCTCTGCCTCCCGAATGATCCGAAGTTCATCCAGCTCAAGCTCCAGGTCCCTAACACGGTTTTTGAGGAGCTGGAGTTGGGTGCACTTCCCACAGATGAAATCAGCAGGGACACTGACGGCGTCCCTCACCTCAAACATTCTGCAGGAGGAGCATTGTACTGCCTTCCCTGACATCCCCTCTAGATTAAAAAAAAACAAGAAAAAGAAAAAGAAAGGAAGAGCTTACCTGATATTACCTCAAACCCTGATCCCGCTGAAAGGTAAGCAAATTTAAAGGCACTCACTCACCTTCACGACAGGCCCCTGCTCCCGCTTCCCAACCACCGTGGGGTGGGGGGGTTGGTTAGAGGAGGAGGTAGGGTGGGAAACACTCACAAAGTGTTTCGGGTTTAACTGTCACTTGCCGACAGCCCCTCCACAAACCACCTTCAACTTAGGCTGACCGCACTGCACGTATGCAAATTTCCCCAGAACAGCTGATCAGTAGCTCTGCTCTGCTGCCCTCTGCTGGTTGCTTGCCTTTACTCAAACTCCTTGGGTCTTCTTCGCAGGTTCACCTTCAACTTAGGCTGACCGCACTGCACGTATGCAAATTTCCCCAGACCTTGACATTTCTCATAGATGGAACAATCAGCATGACTTTTTTTTTATGTTACTCAGCGTAACAACACGAGTTCTCTTGTCAAACATTACACATTTTAGCATGGCAAGATATAGTACTTTATTAAACATTTATGGCTTTAATTTCCTCCAGCAGCACCTAGATTAATGAAATTGTGTAAAATCTATGTGCGCACTATTTTAAATTGGCCATTAACCTATCTAAAATAAATAGCTTGATGACTATGTTAAAATAATGCATCAAGGAATTTTGCCCTGATTTTCATGATAACCATTGTTTCATAAATAAGAAATAAGTCATATTTGAAACGTTTATGGTGGAATAAGATAATAAAGGCACACTGTTTAATTTCCTCTGGCAGCACATTAATTTACTCTTTATTAACTAATTTTCCACATGAGAAAATGGAACTTGTTGTGTTCTCTTTTTTTACTATAAATGGTTCAAATTAGAATTCTTTCTCATTCATTATTTGATGTTTTTCCAGCAAAAGTATTCTTCAGAGCAGTTTCCTGTCTCTAAATATATGGTTCAGCCGCCTAGACTGAAGTGACAATAATCTTTAACTCTTACCATAGATCAGGGAAATAAGTCACCCTGCCTGTCAGCCACAACATTTGCTTAGTATTCAGCCTCAATATTTCACCCTACAACTGCATATCTTGCTCACCTTATATATAACTGGATGTAAGGGATTGATCAGACAATATGGTCTGTTTTACAAAGATGTTTGGCCGTTTAAGACAGGTACACACAAAGCAGACCCGACATGGTGAATGCCAAAGGAAAATTAGTCTACTAACAAAAGGAATTAAATATGAAGCTGGTTTCAAGCTAAAAGTCGTAACATTTACTAACTCATTAATGCTGCAGCATTGGAATTCGGTGTGAGTGAAAAACTAGTGTGAGAATGGAAAGCAAATGAATCCTGCCTGAAGAAGATGTCCAAGACCAAACGTGCCATGAGAACAGGGTCCTGGCACTGCAAAGGAATGGGTCCTGGAAAATTGTCAAAATGGTTACATCATCGCCAGAATGCATGTATACAGATTTAAGTGGATCAACTCAAATCCTGAGTTCAGCAAAGAGTTCAGTGCAACAACTAGTTGGTGTAGCCGCTTAATGGATCAAAAATGTATTGTGTTATGGCAGAAGACCAAGATTGCTCAGAGACCACCAAAAGACCTCAATGCCAAAATGACCAGTTTCCAGCGATTCACCATCAGACAGCATCAAAACCACGAGTAACTCTTATGCCACATCGGCAAAATGGATAAAATGCTCATGAATTTCTATGTGCCCAACAACCAAACTGTGAAGTGGGAAGGTTTGCAAACAGTTCTAGTGAAAACCACAGGAGGTGAGAAGACCAGATTCACGGTGGTATTAACCTGCATAACCAACGGAACAAATTAAAGCCTATGGCAACTTTCAAAAATAAAACCATAAGGAAAATCAAATTCCCTCCAGGGCTTTTTGTGCACATACATGGCAACAATTGGATGAACGAGGATAGAGTGAAATTATGGATCAATAATATGTGGAATGTGTGCCCCAAAGGCCAATGCAAAGAACACAGCTTATAGTGTGGAATATGATCAGATTCCAAATAAACGATGAGATCAAGAGGTGCCTGCAAATAAATAATACCCATTTGTCAGTTATACCAGGGGAGCTAACAACACTTGTTCAACCTTTGGATGTATGCTTCACTAAGGCATTCAAGGTCATGCCCACATCGAATGGAACAGGTGAATAGTTGATGGAGAACAAAACCTGCTCAAAGAGCTTCCCACTTGATGTTTGTGTGGTTTCATCAACAAATCATGGGATGCTTGAACCACTTTCATTGTGGTTAAACGTAACATTCTACAATTAATGTATTCAATAAACCGTGTTTCATTAATTTAATATGTATTAATGGTGTTATGTTTTATTTCACATTTCCAAATGGCGGCCACTCACCCCATATCAGAGCTTCATATTTTAAACATGGCATACAAGCTGCTGTCCATTTTTGCAATTATCTTTGCAGGCTTGAGAAATTGACTTACACATTTCCATCTACAGTCCTTGGAAAGCAAGTAAAGATGAGAGTATTTTGTCATTTTCTTTGATTATTATTTTGATGGCGACATTCAATTTGCATAAACGTTTTGAGGTCAACCATATTCTTAAAATAAAACAATTCTCTTCTTCAAAACAAGCACCTGAGTATAATGTGCTGAGACGAATGCTTCAAATGCTCAAAACTGCATTAATACAAATTACGAATGTAATGTATACAAATACATTTTGTATAATTTTAGCAGTCAGCTTTTTTTGGAGGCTGAGGGTTTGCTTTCAATTTACATAACGGTTTTAACTTGAGGAGTTATATTCTGTGGGCACTTTAAATGTCATGATGAAAACAGCAATAATTATTTGGTAAAATATTCTATAATGGGGGTCCATTTTATACTATATTCTTTTACGTACATAAATGGCCACATTTATCTTTTGTCTACACTGGACATTGAAGGATATATAAGTATATAAGTATGAATGGTATGTAAGTATATAATAGTATATAAGCAATCTTGGCTTTATAAAGGAGGATGCAAGTGATGAAGGCAACTATGAAAGAGAAGCGACAATTAATTTTTAAAATTTGTTCATGGGATGTGGGCGTTGTTGGCTGGGCCAGCATTTATTGCCCATTGCTGAGGGCATTTTTAAGAGTCAACCACATTGTTCTGGATCTGGAGTCGCATGTCGGCCAGACTAGGTAAGGAAGACACATTTCCTTCACTAAAGTACATTAGTGAACCACATGGGATTTTACAGCAATTGACAAAGGTGTCATGGTTACCTTTAGACTTTTAATTCCAGATTTTTATTGAATTCAAATTTCACCATCTGCTATGGCGGGATTCGAACTCCGGTCCCCAGAGCATGACCCTGGGTCTCTGCATTACTCGTCCAACGACAACACCACTATGCCGCTACCTCTCCCAATAACCAAAGATAGCCCATGGGGACAATGGGTGATCAGCAGTTAATTGGAAATGAGGGCAAAGGAGCAAGAAATGGGTATCATAGAAGCTCTGAGAAGGCATGAGGAGAGGAGGAAAACTAGAAAAAAGATAAGTTTCATGCGAGGCTGGGGGGTGAAGGTGCAGCTTGGGGAAGATTTGGCTTGGTGGATAAAGTGGTTTGGGACAGTGTGCAGGAGGGAGCGGTGAACAGAATGCAGTAGAGGCAGTTGAACAGATATCACTATGATTGAGAACAAAGATGTCTTGTGAGCTGTGTGCATTTGTTAAAAGTATGAGAAGAACAGACAGGGGAGATCGGGTTTAAGGAGATGGTTGATAATAGAAAAAGGAAAGCAAGGGTTATCCAGGATTAGTGATTGTTTTTCATAACAGATATGGAAACCTGATAATGCTTGTTGTGGCCCAGCAAAATCTGCGGTTAGCTGGTGAAACTACTTGTGTCCAGATACACCCAAGTCTGCATGCCTACATTCCTCTAACTGGCCTTGTGCATCTTCATCCCTTTGCCCAGCGTTACTGTTATACCTTCTGCCATCTCTGTTGAGTTCTGGAATTTCCTCCTTAAACTTTTCCACCTCATTTTCCTCATACAGTTCCCTCTTTAAAAGCAATTACTTTGATCAGACTTGATGTGTTGGGTACTCTGGATCCGTGGAGACTGTGTTTACCTCAGCAGTAACACATTCAGGCTACCAACACTTGAAATAGTACAACACTATTTTATTAAGCTAGAAACTGTTGAACATACTTTCACTGTGGGTCGGCACTATGTTAGATTAAACTAAAGACCTATGTCTATCCTAACCAGTCTATACTCTCAGCACATGATAAAGATCTGTGCTACAAGCTGTTAGCTCTGTCCTTCTTAGAGGCTGCATCCCGAATGAGTGGGAAAACTGGTGCCCTCTGTCTTTATAGTGAGTGTGCTCTAACTGGTGATTGGCTGCGGTGTTGTGTGTGTTGATTGGTCTTGCTGTGTGTCAATCAGTGTGTGTCTGCACCATGATATACTGGTGTGTATATTATGACAAGACTTTTACCCAAATCTCCCTCATGTCTTTTTATTTGGCTCGTGTCTATTTTTGTTGGACTGGGTTTCTGCAAAGTGTCTTGGGAAGTTCTTCAACATTATTGGTGCAAAATGAATTCAAATATCTGTTGTTGTTGTACAGCTATAGTGTGAAGATCATGCAAACTCTATTTTGAAAGAGAGCAAGTATTGTGTTATCTGGCTTGAATTATATTACCACTACATTAGTGATGGAAAGTTATTTTGTTTCCTACCAAAGCTATAGTAAACCCAGATTCAAGGCTTCAAGCAGAGTTTAATTCTTTCACTTAACTTTTCTTTGGGCCCTGGATGTGGATTTACGCAGTAACCTCTTCCCAGCTGCACAATAAAAATGTTGTTACTCTGATAATATTGATGCAAATATAGTATATGGATCCTCCATTACCCTCAGTCCAACATGGGTCTATTGAAGCAACACATTAAAGAAACATCAAACAATGTCTGATTACAAAGAAACTAATTGGTACACTGAGTTACATAGAACATAGAACATTACAGCGCAGTACAGGCCCTTCAGCCCTCGATGTTGCGCCGGCCTGTGAAACCCCTCTAAAGTCCCTCTACACTATTCCTTTATCGTCCATATGCCTATCCAATGACCGTTTGAATGTGTTTAGTGTTGGCGAGTCCACTACTGTTGCAGGCAGGACATTCCACGCCCTTACTACTCTCTGAGTAAAGAACCTACCTATGACATCTGTCCTATATCTATCGCCCCTCAATTTAAAGCTATGTCCCCTCATGCTGGACATTACCATCCGAGGAGAAAGGGTCTCAATGTCCACCTTACCTAATCCTCTGATCATCTTGTATGCCTCAATTAAGTCATTTCTTAACCTTCTTCTCTCTAACGAAAACAACCTCAAGTCCTTCAGCCTTTCCTCATAAGATCTTCCCTCCATACCAGGCAACATCCTTGTAAATCTCCTCTGTACTCTTTCCAATGCTTCCACATCATTCCTATAATGTGGTGACCAGAACTGCACGCAATACTCCAAATGCGGCCGCACCAGAGTTTTGTACAACTGCAATATGACCTCATGGCTCCGAAACTCAATTCCTCTACCAATAAAAGCTAACACACCGTACGCCTTCTTAACAACCCTCTCAACCTGGGTGGCAACTTTCAGGGATCTATGGACATGGACACCGAGATCTCTCTGCTCGTCCACACTACCAAGAATCTTACCATTAGCCCAGTACTCTGTCTTCCTGTTATTCCTTCCAAAATGAATCACCTCACACTTTTCTGCATTAAACTCCATTTGCCACCTGTCAGCCCAGCTCTGCAGCTTATCTATGTCCCTCTGTAACTTGTCACATCCTTCTGCACTGTCCACAACTCCACCGACTTTAGTGTCATCTGCAAATTTACTCACCCATCCTTCTACGCCCTCCTCCGGGTCATTTATAAAAATGACAAACAGCAGCGGCCCCAAAACAGATCCTTATGGTACACCACTAGTGACTGGACACCAGTCATAACATTTCCCATCAACCACCACCCTTTGTCTTCTATCAGCTAGCCAATTTCTGATCCAAGCTGCTAAATTACCCTGAATCCCATGCCTCTGTATTTTCTGCAATAGCCTACCATGGCGAACCTTATCAAACGCTTTACTGAAATCCATATACACCACATCAACTGCTTTACCCTCATCCACCTGTTTGGTCACCTTCTCGAAGAACTCATGAGGTTTGTGAGGCACGACCTACCCTTCACAAAACCATGTTGACTATCACTAATCAAATTATTCCTTTCCAGATGATTATACATCCTATCTCTTATAAACCTTTCCAACACGTAATTTATGGAATCTGTTTATTTGATAATTCTGCATAGCACAAAGCCCTTAATCTAACATTAAACAGATAGGAGTCATTCTGCAGACTATAAGAATTTCAGTCGAGACTTACTGTCAAGGCACTGTATTAGTTATAGCTCAGTTGGGTGGGCAGCTGGTTTGTGATGCTGAGCAAGGTTCACTTCCTGTACCGGCTGAGGTTATTCATGAAGGTCCCACCTTCTCAACCTTGCTCCTTGTCTGTGGTATTGAGATCCTTAAGATTAAATCACCACCAGCCAGCGTTTCCCTCAAAGGGGACAGCAGCATCTGGGACTACGGTGACTTTACATAGAACATAGAACAGTACAGCACAGAACAGGCCCTTCGGCCCTCGATTTTGTGCCGAGCAATGATCACCCTACTTAAACCCACGTAACCCGTATACCCGTAACCCAACAATCCCCCCATTAAACTTACACTACGGGCAATTTAGCATGGCCAATCCACCTAACCCGCACATCTTTGGACTGTGGGAGGAAACCGGAGCACCCGGAGGAAACCCACGCACACACGGGAAGAACGTGCAGACTCCACACAGACAGTGACCCAGCCGGGAATTGAACCTGGGACCCTAGAGCTGTGAAGCATTGATGCTAACCACCATGCTACCGTGAGGCCCCTAACTTTACTTTTACTTCAGATTGAGATAGTCAATGCTTCATTAATCTACTGGAATTCTTAGCAGAAATAAGTGAATGAAAGTTCCAATAGATATTATATGATTGAACTCTTCAGCAAGATTTAATAAAATTTTGGATCAGCTTTCTCAAAACGGCATTCCTGCCTCTGAGCCAGAAGCCCTGGGTTCAAGGACTTGTTGGACAAGGAAGATGTGTTCATTTAACGTGGCCAAACTGATAGAGCATCAACTTGTAAATCCTGTCAACGTTCGCCAAAAAATTCAAAACATTCCTATGTTTTGGTTTCGGGTGCGCTTAGCGGGATATTTCTCGGCACTGCAGTGCTGAGAAAGACTTCGCTATCCAAAGGCATTTTGCCGTTTGTTTTGGCTACAGCGAGGAATGCTCCTTCGAGGCCGCACTTAACATCATTTCCTGTAATGACGAGCTCAGCTCAGTTCAGCTCACCAGTGCAGGAAGGCTACTCGCGGATCAGGAAGGATTTATCGACCTTCCTCAGTGACCCTACTGTGGCCTCCGGAACCACCCACTGCAACCAACTTACTTCTTCCAGATTCCTCAAGCCTCCCTTCACCCTACCTCTTATGGACAAGGCACCCCTGGGACAGACCCATGGCACGGGCAACTTGACACCCTGGCAGTTCGCCTGCCAGCCTGGAAGTTCCAGACAGTACAGGATGCCTAGGTGGCAGTGCCAAGGTGCTCATCTGGCAGTGCCAAGGTGCACAGGTGCCAGCCGGAATGCCAGGGTACCACCCTTCCCAATACCTGACCACCCCGGAGAGGTCTCCAATAGCCTGGCAGACCCCCCCCCCAGTTTCTATTGGTCCACGTTAATTGAAAAAGGCGCAATGCGTGGACATGCTCTTTCTGTTTGCAAAGGAAAGGGCCCTGAGTTTGAAAACTTGTAGCTTGCAACATTTGTAATTAAACCACACTGCAAGCCCAACTAATAATCTTAATTTGGTTATCAGTGTTGTCCAATCGTGAAATCACATCTCATGTTGGACACTATGGGCGCGATTCTCCGACCCCCACGCCGGGTGGGAGAATCGCAGGAGTTCCGGGCGAATCACGCCACACCGCCCTGGCACCCCCACCAGGGGTGTGCTCGGGAGGTGTCTGGCCTGCGATCAGTGTCCACCGATCGTCGGGCCGGCGTCTCTAAAAGACGCACTCTTTTCCCTCCGCCGCCCCGCAAGATCAAGCCGCCATGTCTTGCGGGGCAGCGGAGGGGAAGACGGCAACCGCGCATGCGCAGGTTGGTGCTGGCCAACCTGCGCATGTGTGGGTGACGTCACTTAGGCACCGCCGGCCACGTCATACCGGCCGTGCCGCTTTGACGCATGTCAAGGCCCGGCGCGTGAAATTCACGCGCTGCCGCTCCTAGCCCCCCGTGGGAGGGAGAATAGGGGGCGAGGAGCGGCCTCCGATGCCGGAGTGAAACACTCTGGGTTTCACTCCGGCGTCGGCTGTTTGTCTCCCTTTGGGAGAATTTCACCCCATGTTTAGAGTTTTACAAGCATGGGCTGTTTGGGTACAGTCTGTACTTTCCCTGTTGTGAACAGCCGAAGGGGAGGGCTGTTTGATAAGATCCACCAATCATTGGGACATATGGCCTGTATACCTGCCATCACACAAGCATTGAAATTCATGTACCACATTATTCATTTGTGTGATAGGTAGCACGTAGCTTTGGCTTGGCGACAACATCCTGTTCATGGCCAATGCCACCTGTGTTGCTACTGCATCGTAACAGTGTGAAACAGCTTCAACACCTTGGGTCGGAGAATCGCCGGGGGTGGCGTGAATCCCGCCCTGCCGCCGGCTGCTGAATTCTTCTGCGTCGGGTTTTTGGCGGGGGCGGGAATCGTGCCATGCCGGTCGGCGGCCGTTGGCAGCGGCCGTCAGCAGCTGCCCCCCAGCGATTCTCCGCCCCACGATGTGCCGGGCGGTCGCCCGTTTCCGGCCAGTCACACCGGCGTAAATTACACAAGGTC
The DNA here is from genome assembly GCF_902713615.1 of Scyliorhinus canicula. Lineage (NCBI taxonomy): Eukaryota > Metazoa > Chordata > Chondrichthyes > Carcharhiniformes > Scyliorhinidae > Scyliorhinus > Scyliorhinus canicula. The sequence goes on from NC_052156.1 coordinate 132,777,939, forward strand.
CTTACCGGCGGGACCCGGCTCTGCGGGCGGCCTGCGGAGTCCTGGGGGAGGGGGGGCACGGGGAATTTGGCCCGGGGGTGGGGGGAGGGGGCCTCAGTGGCCTGGCCTGTGATCAGGGCCCACCAATCCATGGGGGCACTCTTTCCCGGCCGCTGTGAAGCTCCGCGATGGCCGGCGTGGAGGAGAAACCGCCTGTGCATGCGCTGGGATCACACCAGCGGTTCTGCGCATGCGCCAGAACACGCTGGCGCTACTGCGCATGCGTCAACTCATGCTGGCTTGCAGAGGCCCCTTGGCACCGGTTGGCATGGCGCCAACCCCTCCAGCGCCGGCCTAGCCGGTTAGCGGAGAATCCCGCCCCTTATCTTTTTTTATTCAGCAATACTCCAGTTCTGTACTCCCAAATAACTGAATAAGCAAGTAGTGTCCGTTGGAATATATTAGGGAGATAGTCGGCAAATGTGGCATTGTTTTATATTCTCGCGTTTTGGGATTAGCAAACCCATTCAATTTTGACAGAAATATCTGTCCTCACTTAATTTCTACTTCACTTTAAAACATTTTTTTTATTTGAATTTCCTTACTTTCTCACTACATGTCTTTTCATTCTTTAACTAGATATATGTCTTTGTACGTTTTAAAGGTTTTCATACATCTCGCTGGTTAGTCTTTTATATCATTCAATAGCTTTCTATTGAGCAGTTTGCAGAAGGTTCAACCTCATATTAACACCCTTTCTGTGATTAGCTTATCCATTGTTCCATTTCCCACTTTTTCCCTTGTATTTTACTAACTTTTCTAGAATGTGTGTTTATCTTTTACCAGCTTGGCTCTGATGAAGAGTAGACGAGATGTCAACTTGCCCGTTTCTCTTTGCAGATGTCGATTGGCCTGTTTGGCATTTTCTGTTTTTATTTACAATCCAGTTACTGTGCAATTGCCCCATGTCGCTGGAAAGTAATTTTCACATATATATTTTGAGTTTCGTAATATATATTGAGGCTGCAAAGGTTTTGCTTGACACCTTCATCCTGGAGATATCAGAAAATTGGAATTCACCTTGTGCATTCTTGAAAGAAGCTACGATATAACCTTGTTTATCTGCTGCCGGTGTCATCATCCCGGCCACCATCTAGCTCAATTGAATCCAGATGATTTGTTTAAAAAATAAAGAAGAGGTGAAATTGTGATGGATATAGCTCATCAAATTCCAGGACTCATGCATGACAGCAATTCTGTTGAAATGGTAAATTTAACATCAGTGTGGACCAAACACCTGGTCTAGTCCCAGAGGATCAAATTCTATTATCATCAAAATGTAGTCTCAGCCCTGTCTGTCGTATGTGTCTCCTTGGAAAAAAAAGAAAGTATTCTCTTTTTTTTCTAATTATTTCATCCTGCACACTATCTCTGGAGGCAACCTTTTGATTACTGCATTATAGAAATAGTGTCAGAACACACAGCATTGTCAAGAGCTGCACAATTTGTACAAGTCGTTGTTTTTCTTTTTTCTTTTTAAAAAATCTAGTCAATCTTATCCAGTTTAGCAAAACAAACTTGGAAAATAGCCAATAGGCATGCAATTTAATTGTGATTCCACAGTCAGAAATTATATCATTTCTGTGGCATCACAGTGTTCTGTCATTAAACCTTTTTTTAAGCATGTCCCTGGTTCACCTTTAGCACAATCAAGAAGTTAATGGAATAAAGTCAAAGTCCCGCCATTCGCAGGGGTTGCATTCCCCACAAAACCGCACAAAGGGCAAAATTACGGACGGCAAACACACTTTACAAAAGGGGTTCAATTCGGTCGGCTGCAGCCATCCCAGGACTTGGCACGTGTAAACGATCAAAGGCAATAAAAACTTGTGTTTGCAATAAATTTAAAGGGAAATTTACTGGAGAAATTGTTTAAGAAAACCAGAAGAATGTAACATTTGTCACACTCACCGTACTTTTCCTGAGAGTGCAAGCGGCAACAAGGATTATGTCATTCAATGAGTTAAAAATGTCATTGCACCAGCAAACTGGTATGAATTGGGTGCAGGGCTCAATCCCTGTGTTGGAACATCAGGCCCGAAACCTGACTGAAATTGGGTCAACTCTGTTGCGATACACAAATAAGAATTAACAAAAGTGCCATCGTGATAAAGAGGCAAAACAATAAACAGTAAATTATAAATTAAAGCAAATGGAATTTTGATAAAGTAAATCAAAATTATGTTGGCTGTTGTTGTCTCTTATGGTCTGCTGCCGTTATATGTGTTGAGGGTCTTAATGTAGACCTCAAAGGATCTGTCTTCGTGCTATCTATGCAAAGCAATATACTGAGAATGACGAGGATCCTGACTGAACACAGTTACATGAAGTTTATTGCTACCAACAACTAAATACAGTTCTGCACAGACCATGGGTGGGATTTACTGACCAACCCGCTGCGTGTTTTTCCACGGCAGGGGCAACCCACCAGCAGGATTTTCTGGTCCCGCCTTTATGAACGGGATTTCCTGTTGACTGCAGCCCTCATCGCTGTGTGCCGTCGGTGGGACCAGAATAACCGGCAGGTAAATTACGCCCCTTGTCGAGCGTGGCATAAATTGATTACTTGACTGTATGACTGATTCATAAGGTATACATAAAGTCTTCCTGGTACAATATCACAGAAAGCAGTGAACATCTGTAGTAAAGGTCACAGGCAATAATGAACACCTAACATGGGGGTTGCAGCCTTACCCATGGTGATGCTATAGTGATGTCACTGTATATAAATGTACATGTCATTGTCTGCAATGGCTATGTAGACAATATCACAACATTGTCTGCAATGGCCATGTAGACAATATCACAACATTGTCTGCAATGGCCATGTAGACAATATCACAACATTGTCTGCAATGGCTATGTAGACAATATCACAACATTGTCTGCAATGGCTATGTAGACAATATCACAACATTGTCTGCAATGGCCATGTAGACAATATCACAACATTGTCTGCAATGGCCATGTAGACAATATCACAACATTGTCTGCAATGGCCATGTAGACAATATCACAACATTGTCTGCAATGGCCATGTAGACAATATCACAACATTGTCTGCAATGGCCATGTAGACAATATCACAACATTGTCTGCAATGGCCATGTAGACAATATCACAACATTGTCTGCAATGGCCATGTAGACAATATCACAACATTGTCTGCATTGGCCATGTAGACAATATCACAACATTGTCTGCAATGGCCATGTAGACAATATCACAACATTGTCTGCAATGGCTATGTAGACAATATCACAACGTTGTCTGCATTGGCCATGTAGACGTCCTCCCCGTGTGTGCGTGGGTTTCCTCCGGGTGCTCCGGTTTCCTCCCACAGTCCAAAGATGTGCGGGTTAGGTGGATTGGCCATGCTAAATTGCCCGTAGTGTAAGGTTAATGGGGGGATTGTTGGGTTATGGGTATACGGGTTACGTGGGTTTAAGTGGGATGATCATTGTTCGGCACAACATCGAGGGCCGAAGGGCCTGTTCTGTGCTGTACTGTTCTATGTTCTATGTTCTATGTTGTCTGCATTGGCCATGTAGACAATATCACAACATTGTCTGCAATGGCTATGTAGACAATATCACAACATTGTCTGCAATGGCTATGTAGACCATATCACAACATTGTCTGCACTGGTCATGTAGACAATATCACAACATTGGCTGTATTAGCATGTATACAATATCACAACATTGGCTGTATTAGCATGTATACAATATCACAACATTGTCTGTCGTTGCATGTATAACAATATCACAACATTGGCTGCAGTGGCCCTATAGACAATATCATAACATTGACCTTATTGGCGATGCACTCCAGTGTCCACATGGTGTACAAACAGACACTGCGCGCTTCCGCTCCAGAGATACCCAAATGTGAGGCAGCCATGGAAGGGGCAGGCAGTAATGCCAATTGTCATCCTCAATCCCACAGTATCTGGTGCCTGAGGCTGCAGATGTTCACCTTGACCAAGCACAGGAATGGTCCCATGTGGAAGTCCTCTGATTTGCCCAACCCTGCTGTCCAACGATGAGGAATGCGCTAGAGAGTGCAGTAGTTGGGGAGTCAGGAGAGTTACCTGAGGGTAGGGGGCATTCAGGAGAGTGTAGTTGGGTGAGTAGTTGGAGGCGTAAAGTAATGTCGGAGGTGTTGGGAGGGTAGCCGGAGTTGGGAGAGTAGTCAAGATGGCGGGAGGCAGTTGGGGGTGTGGGGTGATAGTTGAGGGCATGGTCATAGGGTGGGGGATGGTTGGGTGCTGGGGGCTGTTGGGGAATATTCACGGTTCCAGTGGGAGGTTGGGGATCAGTAGTATAGTTATAGGAGTTAGGAGTGGGTTTTATTCCTTCTAACTTTTCCTAGATAACTATTTTGCTAAGCGAGCCAGACCCATCTGAAATCTCAGATTTGAATCAAAGTGTCGGATGTATATCAAAGGATCAGGAATTGCCCTTTGGAGGCTTCGGGGGTCCCCCAGTAAATATTGTGAGGTATCTCAAGGCTACAACCCACGTAGATCAGAAGTTCTGGGCATTAATAACCCGATGGGTCGACAAACGTGGTCTATGTTAAAACAAGGGAGCAAATACCAAACAAAAATGTAGTCAAGCAGTCAGTGTCAATGTCATCAAAGATTTGCATTGAAAAATGTTGGAGGTGAGCTCCGGAATAACTCTGGAATACTTTCTGCTCAGGCAAGGAGATGGGCATTATCAGACTCTTCAGGGTCATCAGTCCCCCACGGCACGTTGATTGAAGAACATACTGCATCCCAGTGATTGCATAATGTGTTAATTCCATCATGCAGTGTGTAGCATTATCCACCTCTGTAAGTTTCCCTGGCTGATTCTGCTGGAAGTTCCATGCCGGCATTCCACAAATGCGAAAAACGTGGTTTGTTGTTGAATTGGGTGCTCTCACCCCACTCCCCCTCATTCTTAGCGCCTTATGCTGTCGTAACCTGTTCGAACCCAGTCTGCGATTGACAATTTTCTCACTGGCTTTGCACGTTCTCGATCTCAAACGGTGGCATACCCAGCGCTCCATGATTTTGCACTCTTGCATGGCCTAACACTGGTTGGCAAGTCATATGAGCTTGGTAGTGTGGACGAGCAGAGAGATCTTGGTGTCCACGTCCATAGATCCCTGAAAGTTGCCACCCAGGTTGAGAGTGTTGTTAAGAAGGCGTACGGTGTGTTAGCTTTTATTGGTAGAGGAATTGAGTTTCGGAGCCATGAGGTCATATCGCAGTTGTACAAAACTCTGGTGCGGCCGCATTTGGAGTATTGCGTGCAGTTCTGGTCGCCACATTATAAGAAGGACGTGGAAGCATTGGAAAGGGTACAGAGGAGATTTACAAGGATGTTGCCTGGTATGGAGGGAAGATCTTATGAGGAAAGGCTGAAGGACTTGAGGCTGTTTTCGTTAGAGAGAAGAAGGTTAAGAGGTGACTTAATTGAGGCATACAAGATGATCAGAGGATTAGGTAAGGTGGACATTGAGAGCCTTTTTCCTTGGATGGTGATGTCCAGCACGAGGGGACATAGCTTTAAATTGAGGGGAGATAGATATAGGACAGATGTCAGAGGTAGGTTCTTTCCTCAGAGTAGTAAGGGCGTGGAATGCCCTGCCTGCAACAGTAGTGGACTCGCCAACACTAAATGCATTCAAATGGTCATTGGATAGGCATATGGACGATAAGGGAATAGTGTAGAGGGACTTTAGAGGGGTTTCACAGGACAACGCAACATCGAGGGCCGAAGGGCCTGTACTGCGCTGTAATGTTCTATGTTCTATGTTTAGACAAATTTGGCTAATCCGAAGTTACCAGTATGGAATTTCAACTCATCACGGGTATGGTTCTATAGGATTTGCTCTTCTGCCAGCAGGAATGGCTGACAGATTCAACATAACCAGAATTTTGTATCATCCGAGCTTTACTCGTCGCGATTTCCTGATACCTTAAAATTTGAAAGTCCTAAATTGGATGAGTCAGTATGAGAGGGAAAGAAAGCAACAAGGGAGCTTCTATAGGTACATAGCGACAAGGTGAGGAGTGCACAGGCTTCGTGGGTAGATTTAGCACTAAATGAAAACTTGCTGTTAAAACTATTTTTGCATTCATATCCTCCATAGAATATACTTTGACTAGACATAGAAAAAGCAGGTCCAGTCAATGTTGTGTGCAAGTAGGTACAATGTCAAGAGGAAGGTGAACTGTTGCACAGCAGGTTATTTCATGCCTGACAGCTGGAACATCACTTCAAATATCTTTTAGCAGGGTGATGTGGAGATGCCGGCATTGGACTGGGGTGAGCACAGTAAGAAGTCTTACAACACCAGGGTAAAGTCCAACAAGTATGTTTTGAATCACTAGCTTTTGGAGTACTGCTCCTTCCTCAGATGAATACAGCCGGCCGTGGTCCCCACGCCAGCTGTGGCACGCCGGCCTTCGAGCGCTGGAGCAGCGGACACCACTCCGTGGTCATACTAGCCCCCTAGGAAGAGGTGAATGACTGGGCCTGGAGGCCCTTTGACGCAGGAGTAGCTCACACCGATTTTGACGTCGGCGTCAGAACTTGGCCACGGGATTGGAGAATCCCGGCCTTGGGCTGGATTCTCCGCCCACCAAGCCACTTTTCAGCCTCGACCCGCCGGCAGGATTCTCCGTTATGCCGGCCGGTCAATGGGGTTCCCCATTGTGGGCCAGCCCCACGCCATTGGGAAACTCACGAGCGTCGGAAAAACGGAGAATCACGCCGGCAGAGAATCCTACTCCTGATTTTAACTGAATGAGAACAAGATTGTCCAGACTATCGGATCATTAGGGGAATTGGTAAATGAAAAGCGAACAACAATATTGATGATGGACAAAATTGTTGCAATTTAAAAGAGGATTTCAGTGGTGTATTTGGATTTTCAGAAGGTCCACACAAGACGTTAGTAAACAAAATTGGAGCAGATGGAAATGGGGGCAATATGGATTGAGAATTGATGAACTGACAGAACCAGGTCATTCTCAGGTTGGCAAGCTATGAATTGGGACCACACGCAGCAATGTCTGGGCCCCAGCTGTTCATGATTTATATCAATTATTTGGATGTGCAGACTAAATGTAATATTTTCCAAGTTTGCTGATGACACAAAACTAGGTTGGAGTGTGTGCTGTGATGAGTATACAGAGAGGATGCCAGGGAACTTAGCCAGACTCAGTGAATAGGCAAGAACACGGTAGAAGAATTATATTGTGAAAAATGATTCTCCACTTAGGAAAAACAGAAATGTAAATCATTTTTTAAATGGTGAGAGATTGGGAAGTACAGATATCCAAGTACACCTGGGAGTTCTTGTTCATGAGTTGCTGGAAGCTCACATCCAGGTCTAGCAAGGCAGCTAGTATGTTCGCCTTTATTACAAGAAGTTTTGGGTGCAGCATTAAAGGTGTCTTACTGCAATTGTATAGAGCCTTGGTGAGACCATACCTGGAGTAGTGTGTACCATTTTGGCCTCCTTACGGAAAGATATACTTGCCGTAGAAGGAATGTATACACATTTTACCAGACTGAATCCTCGGATGGCGGAATTGTCCCATGAGGAGAGATTGAGGAGTCTAGGCCTGTATTGTCAAGACGTTTGTGAATGAGAATAAGAAAATAAAACATTCTTACAGGACTTAAAAGGTAGATGCAGGAAAGATGTTTCCCTGCTTGGAATTGGGGGGATGGGGGGTGGGGAGGGGGTGGGGGGAGGGGGTGGGGGGGGGGGGGGAGCGCTGGTGGGGTGGGGTTGAAAACTAGGGTTGCAGAATAAGGTGAGAAGGAATTTCTGCACTTAGAGTTTGGTATGTTCTTGGAATTCTCTACTCCAGAACGTTGTGGAAGTTCAGCCATTGAACATATTTAAGACAGAGATCGATTGAGTTCCAGATCGTAAAGACATCAAGGCATTTGGTAATAGTGAGGAAAGTGGGGTTAAGGTTGAAGATCAGCTCTGATCTAATTGAATGGCAGGGCAGGCTCAAGAGATTGAAAGGCCTATTCCTGTTCCTAGTCTCCTATTTCAGTCTTACAACAAGATTCAGAAGCCAACAGTTTGGGATGTGCTAACATCCATCATACAATCAACTCCTACTTCATTGTCAAGTTAAAATTCCCCCCTGAAATACCTGAAATTCCCCCCCATCATACCGGTACCAAAGAAGAACCAGGCAACATGCCTCAATGACTACCGCCCGGTGGCCCTGACGTCAGTTGTAATGAAGTGCTTCAAGAGGCTGATCATGAAGCGCATCACCTCCATACTCCCGGAACGCCTTGACCCACTTCAATTCACATACCGTCGCAACCGGTCCACATTAGACGCCATTTCCCTGGCCCTACACTCATCCCTAGAGCATCTTGAAAACAAGGACTCCTACATCAGACTCCTATTTATTGACTACAGCTCCGCCTTCAACACCATAATCCCAGCCAAGCTCATATCAAAGCTCCAAAACCTAGGACTTGGCTCTCCACTCTGCAACTGGAACCTTGACTTTTTGACCAACAGACCACAATCAGTAAGAATGAACACCAACACCTCCTCCACAATAGTCCTCAATACCGGTGCCCCGCAAGGCTGCGTACTTAGCCCCCTACTCTACTCCCTGTACACACACGACTGCGTGGCAAAACTTGGTTCCAACTCCATCTACAAGTTTGCTGACGATACGACCATAGTGGGCCGGATCTCGAATAACGACAAGTCCGAATACAGGAGGGAGATAGAGAACCTAGTGGAGTGGTGTAACGACAATAATCTCTCCCTCAATGCCAGCAAAACTAAAGAGCTGGTCATTGGCTTCAGGAAGCAAAGTACTGTACACACCCCTGTCAGCATCAACGGGGCCGAGGTGGAGATGGTTAGCAGTTTCAAATTCCTAGGGGTGCACATCACCAAAAATCTGTCCTGGTCTACTCACGTCGACGCTATCACCAAGAAAGCACAACAGCGCCTATACTTCCTCACGAAACTAAGGAAATTCGGCATGTCCACATTAACCCTTACCAACTTTTACAGATGCACTATGGAAAGCATCCTATCGGGCTGCATCACAGCCTGGTATGGCAACTGCTCGGCCCAGGACCGCAAGGAACTTCAGAGAGTCGTGAATACCGCCCAGTCCATCACACGAACCTGCCTCCCATCCATGAACTCCATCTACACCTCCCGCTGCCGGGGGAAAGCGGGCAGCATAATCAAGGATCCCTCCCACCCGGCTTACTCACTTTTCCAACTTCTTCCATCGGGCAGGAGATACAGAAGTCTGAGAACACGCACGGACAGACTCAAAAACAGCTTCTTCCCCACTGTCACCAGGCTCCTAAATGACCCTCTTATTGACTGACCTCATTAACACTACACCCTGTATGCTTCAACCAATGCCAATGCTTATGTAGTAACATTATATATCTTGTGTTGCCCTATTATGTATTCTCATGTATTTTCTTGTATTTTTTTGAATTTTGTTTAATTCCCTTTTCTTCCATGTACTGAATGATCTGTTGAGCTGCTTGCAGAAAAAACACTTTTCACTGTACCTCGGTACACGTGACAATAAACAAATCCAATCCAATCCAATGAAAGTGGAAATGCAATTAGGTAAATAGCCCAACTAAAGTTACGTTTTGAATGCAGGGCGATAGAGTGAGTTTCCATGACCACTTGATTAATTGTTATCTAAGGATCCTGAGCTGGGTAATATTGAAGACTGTTGGTCTGACTGGGTAACATTCAAGCAATTTGTGACCACAGGAAATGTTGTTAAAAGTATTCAATTGCTGCCTCATAGAAAATTAATGCATGTAGCGCGTGTAGACATGGTTCCACCTTTTAATTAAAAATCCCAGGCTTTCAACTGCACAATTAATTAGGAACTGCACCAAACTACAAATAGCATTTTGCAAGTACTTAATTTTCCTTTTTTTTCTACCTTTACTTTATTAAAAGAGAAGCTTAATAACACGGAGTAGGACTAAAGGAGCCTAAATAATAAAACATGCACGCTATTGGAATCTCAAATTTAGGATCCCTGAGGAGTTTATGTTGTCTTGGTACTTGGCAAGCTTTATTTAACACTGATCCGACAATGATGAGTCTCAGATTATCCCTGATCATTATTGGCATGTTGAAGCAATGAGTGGCTATGGAGTCTGTGCATCTAGCTCTATAAAAGCTGCTGTGCAGCCAGCCATTTGCTATAATAGAGTGTTAAACAGCAAAGATCAATAAAGTAGACTCCAGGACTCATATGAGAGTAAGCCCTTGACACTTTAATGAGAGGATCTCCAACAAGTTATAAGCAAGTAGCACTTTTAGAGAACAGTAAACAGCAACGTAATTCTTTAAGACCAACATGATAAAATTCAGGGGGATAAATTTAACTTGGGCTCGTCTCCAGAATAAAATAGATAGGCTGATCTGAAAGCACATCCACGGGGCCTGAACCAATCCAAATTGGGCCTTTTCCATGTGAAATCCTTGTGCATGTAGCCCAATCTAGCTTACTTGTCAAAGCCTTAAGCTTTTTGTCTAGCTCTCATTGTGGCCTTGAATAACCGAAGTGAAATGGAGATGGAGGGCATGGGCGATGACAAGCCATTAACAGCCTGCAGTATTGTGGAGGAAGAGTAAAAATGCACCCCTACTCCACCCAGTCTACAGAAATAAAGCTAAAATAATTTTTTTACATAGGGAACTGCTGTTCCCCTTAGTTGAAGGGTCAGTTACGAGGGGACACAAGTTCAAGATCAGGTGCAGGAGATTTAGGGGGGATTTGAGGAAAATCTTTTCTGCCCAGAGGGTGGTGCCAGTGTGGAATGCACTGCCTGAGAGGGTGGCAGAGGCGGGTTGCCTCGCATCCTTTAAAAAGTATCGGGGTGAGCACTTGGCAAGTCATAACATTCAAGGCGGGCCAAGAGCTGGCAAATGGGATTACGTTTGCAGGTCAGGTGTTTTTCATGCATCGGTACAGACTCGATGGAAGCGCTTCTGTGCTGCATTATTCTGTGATTCTGTGATTCTATATTGTGGGCCCTATAAGGATTGCTTGTTTGACCACTGTGTGGTAGCAACAACTGGGTAGGAAGTGCACAGCTCAACCTAATTGATGACTGATTTTATATCAGGATCTTACAAACAACATTACGACACCAATTTGAGGGCAGCACGGTGGCACACGGTTGCTTCACGGCGCTGAGGTCCCAGGTTCGATCCCGGCTCTGGGTCACTATCCGTGTGGAGTTTGCACATTCTCCATGTGCTTGCGTGGCTTTCGCCCCCACAACCCAAAAGATGTGCAGGGTAGGTGGATCTTGCCCCTTAATTGGAAAAAATTAATTGGATGCTCTAAATTTATTTTTAAAAAAGAAAAAAGACACCACTTTGCAAATGTTAAATATTTACCCGTAAGCAAAATATTGTGGGTGCGGGAAATCTGAAATAAAAAGTAACAGAAAGTGCTGGAAAAACTCAACAAGTCTAGCAGCATCTGTGGAGACAAAAGCACAGTTAACGTTTTGTTAGGTTTGAGGGCAAAAGAAATTTAATGCCAATGATGGGATGGAGCAAAGGGCATGGTAATGGTAGTAGTAAAGAAGCAAAGAATTAGTCCTGAGTAGGTGTTAATAGCAGAATGAAGGTCAGCCATGTCTGAAAGCAAAAAAGTGAGAACAAGGTACAAACTGACACGTAGGGGGAATAGATTCACAGTGGAGGACAGAGTTCATGGGTCTTAATTTGCTGAATTGATTATTAAGTCGAGAAGGCTGTAAAGTTGGTAATTGGAAGATGAGGTCCTGTTCCTTCACTTGCATTGAGCGTCATGGAACATTTTAGCAGGCTGAGGACACAAATGTGAGCATAAGAGCAAGATAGTTAATTGAAATTGCAAGTAACGGGACGGTCAGTATCATGCTTATGGACTGACTTCTGCAAAGCTGTCACCCAGCCTGAATTTGGTCTTTCCAATGTAGAGGAAGCAAAGATTAAATTGAAAGAAGTGCTAGCTTGGACAGTGAAGAGGGAGGAGGTAAAGAGCTAGGTTTTGTGCCTCCAGTGTTTGCATGGGAAGATCCCATGGGGCGGGGATCTGGTGTTGGGGGCGATAGAGGAATGGACCATGGTGTCGCTGAGAGAATGGTCACTTCTGACTATTAGCAGAGAAGGGAACGGAACATATGGAGGGAACGGTAATGGCACAATGGTGGTGGTGTCAGCAATGGAAGAGTATGGCCCTTTGAATTCAGAGGCATGTGGGGTGGAAAGTGAAGACAAAGGGAACCCTATCATGGTTCGAGGATGGAGGGGAAGGGGCAAGTGCAGAAGATTCCAAAATGGGGCGTGCACAATTAAGAGCCATGTCAACCACAGTGGTGGTGGGAATTCTTGCTTGAGGTAAAGGAAGGACATGCCAGAAGTGTTGTTGAGGAAAATAGCATCATCAGAACAGATGCAGCATAGACGGAGAAACTGAGAATGGAATCAAGTCTTCACAGGAAGCAAGATAGGAGTAAATGTAGTTGAATCGACTATGGTAGTCAGTGAGCTTTAAATGAATATTAGTAGGCAGTCTATCCCCAGAAATGGGGAGAGAGAATTTGAGGAAGGAAAGGGAAGCCTCAGATATGAACCACGTGAAGGTGGGAGAAGGGTGCAAATTGGAAGCATAACTTATGAATTTTTCCAGTTCCGTATAAGAGCAGGAAGAGCACGGCCTGTTTCAAACAAGTGCTTTGCTATATAAAAATGGCTGGTTTCTAATTGAGAAGTTGCTGCACTGGAGGAGATGTGATTGGGTAAGTATGGTTGCGATCAAAAATTTGTCCTCCTAACATTGGACACATTGATATTCAATTTTGTCCCCACAGATTCTTTGTCAACACAGTACCCTAACTAAACATAATAAGAAGTCTTACAACACCAGGTTAAAGTCCAACAGGCTTGTTTCGAATCACTAGTCCAACACCGGCATCTCCACATCATAACTAAACATAATAAGATGCAATGATATTAAGGGAGAAAAGTATTTATATTCTTCCGAAGTTTCATGTTAGGTTTGTATGACCAGTGGCCTTTTTTGTCGATTAATTGCATAGCAAAATAATAAATCACAATTGACATATATTGCTTATACAGTGGCTAGTCAGAGAGAAAATTGTCTATAATGATGGGTGTATTATGCCAAACATAAAATGTATTGTAATATGCAATAGGAATTTATTTTATTCAATATCTTTTACTTTCTGATTTTACACTTCAATGTGTCAGAGCATATTTATTATTTTTTATCCACACTTTCTTTTGTTATTGATTTAAATTTTTATTTCATTTTGTACAGGATTTGATTTTCTTAATAAAAAGTATTTGTTGCTTGTTTTTAAATTGATATTCTATTTCGTAACTTGGTACACATGTCTCCCCCATCCTTTGCGCATCTTTTTCCTCCGTCTATGACACTTATTCAATTTTTCTCAGTTATTCTTTTACTCCAAGTCACTCTCTGTTCCCTCCATTTCTCTTTCACATGGGATGGGTTGCTCGTTCTGGTGAGTGCGCTTTACACTCAATTGGCTCTGTTTTATTACTTAGCTCCAGAGTCGCCAGGTATCCTTATGATACCGCCACGAGGTTCAAGTTCAAGTTCAGATCAATGACTCAATACACCAGTTAGTAAGGTTCAAAGCAAGACACGTTTATTAATACACAGTTATTCGCTACTCATGCATATAATACTGAAAGACTGAACTATTCCTACCACCAATAGGCCAATACTTATCTGGATAAGGGAACCCGCCGGATCAGGGAACAATGCCCTCTTGCTCTGTACTGGATCTGCAGGCTTCCAGCTGGTATGGACTAAGGGGTCAGGAGTGTCTATCTCGTAGCGTGCATTGTATGATGTTTACTTGGTGGTGCAGCAATCGGCCAGGCCTCTCCTTCTTGCAATCAAGTTCTTCGAGAGCTGCTAAGGTGTTCTGCTGGGAGGGCCGGCTAAGAGAGTGAACTGAACTTGGGACCTGTCTTTTATAGGTCCCAGGGGCTTTGCACCCTTTTGGGCGGACCCCGAGCGTACTTTCAATCGATTGGATCCCATACCAATCGATTGGTTTGAATTCCCCAATACTGGGGCCGTTTCTCGATCACTGGGCGGTTCTCCCTTTCTTGTTTGTCTCCTTTGTTTCAGACTCCCGTTGGCGCCGAGAAGTCTGACCTGCTATAGAATGTCCCAAATGTAGCTAATCGTTGTATTATTATTCCCGGGGATCGCTCATTACTATGCAAACTGCTGGTTTCGGTGCTGTCTGCTTTCTTTGCAGGCAGAATACACAGGAAAAGTCTGCAAACTGCTTGTTTCTCTAGGATTGTCCAATTTCCCTGCTGTCTTTGCGTGTCTCCATTTTGTGTGGGGAAGTGGCCAACTCAGGTGGCTACAGATGAAAGGCAGGCAGCTGAGTGTCATTGTTTTACGGGCTGCACACATTTTCACAATTTCCACTCTATGGATGGTATTTTATGTCCTCCCCCATAACCAGGTTCGAAGTGGGTGGGGATTTAATCAGGTGCAATGGTGAAGGGCAGGGATCGTGCCACCTTCCCGCCTCCACCCCGATCAAGTCCGCGGTGGGTAGGCCCATGGACGACCTTCCCACCATACTGCCAATTGAGGCCCTTATGTGAGCAATTAATACCCATTTAAACGCCTCGTTCCGCCACGGCTGATATTAAACCAGCAGTGGGTGGGCGACTAGAACAAGGAGACCAGGACAACCTGTGTGAGTTGGTTGTGGGTGTGTGGACGTCCTTTTTCCAAAGGCACTCAGCTCATGATCAAGCACCTGGCACTGGGAAGGAGGTGGCCCATTGGGAGCCTTCCCCTTGCTCTTCCTCCCCAGGCCCTGACATTTCCCTGTGCTGTAACCCTTATCCTGTGAAATTCCTCTTGCCATCACACCACTGGCCTGGGCTGCTCCTCTGATTGACCAGTGGCTCTCGGTAGGTGGGACCTCCAGACCTGGGGTCCTGATCCCTTCGCAGGCTCGCCGATGACCTGTCAATAGCCTGATTGGAAGGGCTCTCCAGTAAGTGGCCGATACCCTCAGTCCCCCCCACCCCTCTCCCCCCTCCCCCCACCATTTTCTCTGTTGGTAAAACATAACAGGAGGAAGTAGACCCAAACTTCAAGGCTGGGATTATCTGCCGGCTGATGCAGGAATCGGGAAACGCGATTGGGCGGAGAATCGGTTTTGAAGCTGAAATCATGGCGGGCACCGATTTCACGTCAAATCGCAATTCCCCAACGTCTCAACAGCAGCGTCAATGTATTTCACTCCGCACAAACAGTAAACACCATTGGCATGTCATTAGCGGGCCTGACCCGGTATTCTCCGGGGCCTCCGCGATTCTCCACCTCCACCGGGGCAAATTCCCGATGTCCAGGTTCAGTTGTGCTTTTAAAAGTCGTGAAACAGGTGGCTTGGCTGCTGAGGGAGAGAGAGAGGGGGTATGGAAAGTGTCCCAACACTGACCGTTGTGCTACTGGATGGGAGGGGCGGCTTCTGCTAAGGTGGGAGAGTAGTGGTGTTGGCCAGGAGCTGGGCTGTGGAGTCGGGATGGGTGGGCACGGAGCACCATTCGCTGCAGCCTGCAAGGCAGCCATGCAGCTATGCATGCTGCTAACTGCCCACTGTAAACTTAGGGCCTCAGTTCGTGTCGGTGTCCACCCCCCCCCCCCTCCCACAATCCCGGCTACCCCTCTAGGTGCCCTCTGGCCCCAGCCGACCACCAGCGCGTTGGGTGCGCTCCAGCGCAACCAGTGCCATCTGGCTGGCTGGGTTGAGTATTTGTAGGGAGTGAAGTGTGTATATGCAGCAGCAGCTTGTCAGCCTCCTGAGTGTCAATCACGGACCCAGCAAATCCTGCACCGTTTCCCATTGGTATTGCTTGTGTTCCACGTGGTGGCCCCTCAACGGTCGCTGAATCGGTGCAGGTGCGCTGCCAGTTTTGCTGAAGTGGAAGTCTGTGAATCTGTCTGTGACGTCTGTGACGTCAACACTTCAGTCTCAGGAACAGAGAATACCGCCACAAATCTTTGAGTCAGTCTGAATAACACGAGCGGGATTCTCCCCTACGAGCCGTAGCGGCGCCGAGGAGTAGCATGAACCACTCCGGCGTCGGGCCGCCCAGAACGTGCGGAATCCTCCGGTGGGGTTGGTGCCACGCCGGCCGGTGCTGTAGGGCTTGGCACTGCGCCAACCGGCACCGAAGGGCCTCCGCCGGCCAGCATGGGTTGGCGCATGCGCAGGAGCGTCAGCGTGTGCTGGCATCAACCCAGCATATGCGCAGGGGGGGTTCTTCTCCACACTGGCCATGGAGGAGGTTGACAGCAGCCATCATGGAGGAAAAGAGTGCCTCCACGGCACAGGCCCACCCGTCGATCGGTGGGCCCTGATCGTGGGCCAAGCCACCGTGCGGGCACCCCAACCTGCGGGGGGGGGGGGGTCGGAGAATCTCGCCCCATATTCTTAGCATCCTCGGGCCTGATACTATAAAGACAGTGTGAAACTTCAGGCTTAACATCATGTTTAAGACTAGTGCGCCTTTTTAGTTACTGACTCACTCTGGATCATGGAGCATTGTAAAGTGATTGTTTAAAATTTAGAATAGTTTCATTACAAAAAAAATGTGAACCTAAATTGACGAGGACATTCTCAGAATATGGGCTTTGACTATGATTTAATTTGTGTTATCTTGCAACACACTCTTAATTCTCTGTCACGGTTTGTATATTAATGCGAATGAACAATACATCTGTTCTCATCAAGGTTCTCGCCATTGATAAAGCACACTTGAACAAACATAATTGCTGGACAAAACAATGAATATTTTATGCTTAACAAAGCATTCATAAATCTCATTATAAAACCTCAGAATGACATCAAAGGGACTGAGATTAAAGAAAAACCTAATGGTTAAAACTGCAAAGTGTGCATCTGTTTCCTCGTGTTTTGCAGTCAGGCGATTGTTTCACGTATCAGAGGCTTTATTAAGTTTTGATTAATATGGAATAGCAAAGGCTGTCAGGCTGACAGCTATGGTTGTTTTTTTGATTATCCCAACCTCCTCTAACCTTAATTCAAGTCTGGTTGCAGCTTAATGTACCTTGCTTATGAATTCCAGTCCATATAGATATATGTTTAATCGATGTATAGCATTTACTGAATGCTCACGTATATTGATACCTTAAGCAATGTTAATTCTATTGAAGCTCAACTTGGGATTTAAAGTGTGTTTCTGTGGTTGTGTCACTTTAAACGTCAGACACTTTGTCCAGTTTGTACTAAAACCCATTTACCCAGGTGAAAAATGAAAAATGAAGTTACTGTGAAAAGCCCCTAGTTGCCACATTCCGTCGCCTGTTCGGGGAGGCTGGTATGGGAATTGAACCGTGCTGCTGGCCTGCCTCAGTCTGCTTTAAATGCCAGCTCTTTAGCCCTGTGCTAACCCAGGCCCTGGTAGCCCTGTGCTAAACCAGCCCCTGGTTAAGTTGCCCTTAACCATGAGACGAATAAATCTCATTACCAAACACTATTAACAAAACAAATTTAAATTCTTAATCAAACTTATCAATATTATACTGTCTGACTCTGATACAACATGTGCAGTTGAGCTTGGTCAGGCTTCTCCACCGGGTACAACTCTTCGCTGAGCTCTGCCATTTCAGATGACCTTGCCTCTGAACTTAGGATCTTCTTCATGAAGGATGGACTTGCATGTCCTCCTCCGACGTCACTGTGTCTTCTCTTCGCTAGGGTGAAATCTTTGCTGGGGGCGGCTTACAGCTATCTCTTCTAAAACCTTCTTTCCTTTGCGCCCTTCTGGAATATTTTCTGGTTTGTGGCCAATGTGGTTACCGGTGGGGGTCGCAGCATCCAATGAGATTGCAGATTCCATTTATGGAAGATGCCAAGAGCCTCCAAGAGATCCGTCCTCAGGTGTACGGGCTCATAAGCCCTTTCCATATATGGTGCTGAGGTGCCCTTGAGTCTGGTCAATACTGGAACTGAGGTGCCGGTGAGTCTGGCCAATACTAGCCAATACACAAAATAATGTCCTTATGTGGTCAAGGTCGAGCACCTCCAGTTCCAGCTTCCAGGACAGGTTCAGACGTTCACTTGTTCGCTCCTGATCAGTGTCTTTGTTTACTTGGCCTGTCCGAATTCCAATCAGGCCTGACTCCTGTTCAATTTAGATTGTCCAGTTCTGTATCTGATCTAGCTTTTCAGGCTGTTGGCCATGTTACCACAGTGAAATGTTTCCCTTTCTTTTATTCACACTTCCACTTTCTCCAATCCCAATATGCATCTCCTGTAATGAGGATGTCCGAGAAGTTGGCACTGCCAGTATTTCCAGATGCCAAGTGTGATGGCTTATTCTGGGGTTTTACCCCTTCCATCAATGAGGCAACAAGCAGATATGTCTCTGCATACCTGTCTGAAAGCTGATGAAGGTGGAGGCATTTCCACTTTTCTTTACACCTTCACATACTGCTCACATTCTGTCTTCCACCCTGCTTCTCCTAAAATGTCTGCTCGTATTTCCAGAATTATTTTTACATTTCCTATTCCTATATTTATTTACATATACATAGATACCCTTTTTTTCTGTTTCCTACATTACAACAGTCACTCGATTTCTAAAGTACTTAATTAGCTGTAACGTTCATTGGGACATTCTGAGATCCTGAAAGGCATTAAATAAATGCAAGCCTTTTATAAATTCCTGATTTTTAACTAGAATGTTTTATTGATAGATTCCTCACCTAGTACTATCAATTCTTTTAAAATATGAATGGCAGTATAGGAGGAAAAAGAGGTGACATTGCTTTGGGATATGACCCACCTTTGGAATGCAGCAACTTTTGAGCATTTCTGTCAATGACCCTGATCTACATGCAAACAGATAAACAATGGTTTGTAATAAATGGCGATATAAAAGTCGGTTTTCCTCTTGAGAACATGTTTTGCGAGTCATGCCATTTTGCGACTCGCAGACTGTACTCTTGTCAGCTGTGTGACTTTGTCTGCGATAGTTGCCTGTTCCTGATGGGTTTGCAGTGCAGATTGTGAGCCACAAGCCAGTATTGGAGGAATGCAGGTAAAGGGGTGGACTGGTGTGAAGGCTCAGCTCTGTTCTCAGTGACAGCAACATAGCTCCTCAGACACTATAATTGATTCTGCGAAGAATTGTATTCTGACACGGGGAAAAAACTTGTAATACTCATAATCCTATTAGTTTGTGGCAATCAACCAAAAAACACAAGAAAGGCACAATCTGTTATTACAAACTCTTAAAACTGTCACTTGTTCTGAGCTGACTGGAAGGCCGATTGTGCTAAAACTCATTGCACTTGAAACTCAGCCAAGTGTTCACAAAAGCCACAGCTATCCAAACAGTAGATTACACTCTGAGATGAAAAGAACAGAAGGTGCTAAGTTCAATTTCATCCATGAGTGCCCATCAATAAATAGATGGGATCTGAGCATTAGATCTTTTACGTGTGTCAAAAGCAGTTTTTAATCATCCAGAACTGATACTCAATTGAAATCACAGTGCAAACTATGACAGCACAGGGAATTTTGTAACATCCTTCACTGTATTATATTTTCTCTATTGGCAAAGCACTGTAATGAGGGTCAATTGATCTTTAAAGGGCAGATTTCAATGATGAATCGCTGCATTAGAAACACATCTACATTACAATATGAACCGAATAGAAGGTGTGAAAACACTTTACCATTCATAATTTTGCAGATTCCTCAATAAGCTTTTCATTTTCCTCACAAATTTGAATGCGCTTTTAGTGGGCTTCCAAAACCCTGCACCACCAGACAAAATGGTGTGTGTGAGGAAATCCTATTGTCACCCTTTATTTAAAATGAGAAATTCAACCTCAGTGGCGGCAAGTGTGTTTTTACAAGGCAGATATTCTCTACCTGCCAACAGGCCAGAGGAAAATTGTGCGAGGTAGGGGAATGGGAAGGAAAATCTAATTTCCTCCACACAAATGAAAATGTGGCCACGAGCAAATTGAAGCGCTCTTCGGCACCCAAATGAAAATTTGGCCTAGAATATCCAATGCATGTCCCTAAATTTACATTTAAATAATTGGTACAAGGCATTCAGTCTTATAAGGTCAATGGGAGGATCCTATTTTTAAAAAAATCAGCCAGGACCTAAGAAAGAGTTCACCATCTTGCCTTGATTAAGTCAGGGAGTCAGAATATTTTATGAAAAATATCGTCACATTTTCAGTGAGCAGGCTTCTTGAGTGCTCCATATTGTAGCCATTGTTAAGTGGCTTGCCGTGGTAAAACTCTGTTCACATTCTGATACGATTCCCTGGTGGAGACTAGGGGACCTGCCCCAAAATGGAAGGGACTCCAAGGTTGGCAATCAGGGTCACGCGTTCGTGGTTAAGTGGAACAATGTTCTTTAAAATACCAGAATCCCATTCTTTAGCCTGCACGGGTATGTCATTATTCAATATTTTCTTTGCCATTGCCACTACCCATTATGCTAATTTTAAAATTTATATTTAGACCTTTTAAAAGTTCTGCGTTTTAATTATACCAGGAATAAATATTATCTGCTGAGCTGCTGTGTAAATCTCAGACTTCTAAGTAGTTTTTTCAACTATATTGCCTTTCCACAAAGCTTTCATTATGTAAGAACCTTGGAGCATAACAAGAGGTGGCCACATAAGAACATAAGAACTAGGAGCAGGAGTAGGCCATCTGGCCCCTCGAGCCTGCTCCGCCATTCAATGGGATCATGGCTGATCTTTTGTGGACTCAGCTCCACTTTCCGGCCCGAACACTATAACCCTTAATCCCTTTTTTCTTCAAAAAACTATCTATCTTTACCTTAAAAACATTTAAAGAAGGAGCCTCAACTGCTTCACTGGGCAAGGAATTCCATAGATTCACAACCCTTTGGGTGAAGAAGTTCCTCCTAATGGCCCTTCAAACCTGCTGGCCATTTACTAGATTGTGGCTGATCTTCAAGTTCAACTTTACCTCCTCGTCCTAATCCCATACTCTTTCATTGCCTTGATGTCCAAAAACCTAATTTTATTAGTTTTGAATCTAATCAATGGCAGAACATCTACAGCGCTCTCTGGAGCAGAAAATTCCAGAAATTCACAATGCACTGAAGGAAGATATTTCTCCTTATCTCAATCCTAAATGACCAATGCCTTGTCCCAAGACTATTGGCCCTTATTTCTAGGCTCTGCAGCCTCTCAACATTTACCTCACCAAGCCCTTTAAGAATTTTATATTTTAACTTTTTTTAGTGCTATTAAGAATATATGCAAGTCCTGTGAGCATCATGATTCCCACAATCCTCTTATCTGGGACTGTATTTACCTCTATTTCTTGATTGGAACATATCTGAGGGGTCGTGACAAGGTGGATGCGGAATGGATATTTTCTCATGTGAGGGAATCCAAAACTCGGACTCACTGTTTATAAATAAGAGGTTGCCCATTTAAGATGGAGATGAGGCAAAACCTTTTCATTCAGAGGGTTGTGAGTCTTTGGAACTCTCTTAGTCATAGAATTTACAGTGCAAAAGGAGGCCATTCGTCCCATATAGTCTGCACCGACTCTTGGAAAGAGCACCCTACCCAAGGTCAACACCTCCAACCTATCCCCATAGCCCAGTAACCCCACCCAACACTAAGGGCAATTTATCATGGCCAATCCACCTAACCTGCACATCTTTGGACTGTGGGAGGAAACCGGAGCACCTGGAGGAAACCCACGCACACACGGGGAGGATGTGCAGACTCCGCACAGACAGTGACCCAAGCCGGAATCGAACCTGGGACCCTGCAGCTGTGAAGCATTTATGCTATCCACAATGCTACCATGCTGCCCGTGCTGCCCATCTTTCTGAAGACATGGTGGAAGCAGAACTGTTGAATATTTTTAAGGCAGAGGTGAATAGATTTTTTGAAAGCAAGGGGGTGATAGGTTATCAGGGATAGGCGAAATGTAGGTTTAAGGTTACAATCAAATCAGCCATGATCTTATTAAATGGAGGAATAGGCTTGAAAGGCCTACTTCTGCTCCTTGTTCATCTGTCTAGTACTTAATTGATCAGAACAGAACTGCCCCAGTGCTGAAAAATCTCAGTCAAATACTGACTTGGACTCAAAGCCTTTGATAAGAGGTGCATTAGGATTTTTTTAATCACCCAAAGAAATCTGGGAGAATTTCTTCAAGGTGTTGCTCATAAACTAACTCTAATTTTGGCTTGAGATTATTATTCAATAGTTACAGGTGTTAAACTGCTTTCTGTATAATCGAATCAAATACTTTCCCACCTAAAAATTAACTGCTTATAGTTTCCGAGGACCATATCATGTCCTCCACTCACTTCACTGTAATGATGATGGCTTTCTTCAAACCTGCTTGCGTCAGTCCTGTGAGCAACAAGTTAAGAATTCTTAATTCCATCACATTTCTTCAAGTGCACTTGGATGCATCCTGTTTGCGACAAAATCATGAGGGATATTCAGTCATTCTCGATTTTTTCACTCTTTAATGACTCCAAGGACGCTGGTGATAAATGAACATCGATTTATTTACACTATTTACAAAGGTCTGCATAACGCAGCATATCACTCCCAGTACAATCCCAGCTGGGAGGACTAATCACACCAGGCCCTGTTTTGGGCCTGTTATGTTAGCTCATAACAGGCCCCAGGTGGTAAGCCTCCACCTGCTACCTGGGAATCACATACTCCACGAGTCCCACGGGGCAATCGATGATGATTTCCCTGTGGGGGTTGTGATGTACTCCAATTTCATCACTTCTATTTTTCCGCAGACTCAGGCAAATCCTTTATCCAATCATGTTTGCTCTGTGAACTAGTCAAATAAGGTGTTGTTTGTTTGCCCCATATTGTTTGCTGCTCCCAAAATATATCCCAGTAATTCTTTATTTTTCATTCATAGTTCCCCGTATTTTGCATTTCCAACATTCTTTCTAGTTCCGAAATACATTTCCCATTTCCCTATTGAATGTCATGAACTTTCCCATTGCATATTTCAAGTACTTTTAAGTTTAGTATCAGCACCAGGCGGGTTCCACTGATTCCAGAGAAAATGGAATGTGAACCCTCGAGGCAGGAGTCTCCCACAAAGGCGAGCTTGAAACTTGGATCCAGATCTCAACCTAAACCACGAGACAGGAATGGGGCAGATTCAGATCAAAATTCTGTTTTGCATCTGTACAATTCCATTGACTTCGACCTTGTAGAACTAATTTGTGACCTGGACCTATCCTGTGCCCGCTGAGCAGGGAAGGTTAAAATCAGAGTTTACAGGAAGTATGAATTCAAAGCAGTGTCACATCTGGTTTATAAAGTGCTCAGACATACACTTGACTTTGTAAACCTACTTAACCTTGGGCAGGATTCTCCTGGGAGAATCTTATTGGGAGCTCAAATCAGGAAGCGAGTCTCAATCCTTTGCCATGCAAATTTATGTAGGGTGAGGATTGCGAGGGATTCTCGAGGGGATCCTGCTATCAGGCTGCCATTCTGAGCATGAAACTAACCACAATGTTTACAAACATAAAGCTAAGATTGACAGCTCCTGGACCACATCAAACGGCAGTACGGTGGCACAGTAGTTAACACTGCTGCCTCACCCCACCAGGTACCTGAGTTCAATTCTAACCTTGGTTAACTGTCTGTGTGGAGCCTGCACATTCTGCCTGTCTGCGTGGGTTTCCGCCAGCTGAAGGAACTGAAGGCTCTGTTGCTAAGTTTACAGATGATACAAAGATATGGGCGGGATTCTCTGACACCCTGCCGGGTCGGAGAATCGCCAGGGGCAGCGTGAATCCCGCCCCCGCCAGCTGCCGAATTCTCCGGCGCCTGGGTTTTGGCAGGAGCGGGAATCACGCCACACTGGTCGGCAGCTGCGGCCCCACCCCCCCCCCCCCCCCCCCCCCCACCCCCCTCGCCGATTCTCCGGCCCGTGATAGGCTTAGTGGCCACCCGTTTTCGGCCGGTACTTACCGGCGAGTCCTGGCTCCACGGACGCCCTCCGGGGACCTGGGGGGGGGGGGGGGGGGGGGGGAATGAGGGGATCTGGCCCTGTGGTGGCCTGGCCCGCGATCGGAGCCCACCGATCTGCGGACGAGCCTGTGCTATAGGGGCACCCTATTCCTCCGCGCCAGCCGCTGTAACAGTCCGCGATGGCCGGTGCAGAGATGAACCCCCCTGCGCATGCGCTGGGATAACGCTAGCACACCCTGGCGCTCCCGCGCATGCAGCAACTCGCGTCGGCCAGCGGAGGCCCTTCGGCGCCAGTTGGTGCGGTGCCAAGCCCTTCCGTGCCGGCTAGCGCGGCGCCAACCCCGCCAGTGCCAGATTCCACACCTTCAGGACGGCCCGACGCCGGAGTGGTTCACGCCACTCCTTCGTGCCAGAGTTGCCCGCCCCGCCAGTTTCTGAAAATTCCGCCCATGTAATGGGACAGGTAGTATTGAGGAAGCAGGGGAATTGCAGAAGGACTTGGACAGGCTAAGGGTGTGAGCAAAGAAGTGGCAGATAGAATACAATGTGGCAAGTTGTGAGGTTATGCACTTTGGAAGATGCAATTGAGGCATAGACTATTTTCTAAATGGGGAAATGATTAGGAAATCAGAAGCACAAAGGGACTTGGGAGTCCTTGTTCAAAATTCTCATAACGTTAACGTGCAGATTCAGTCAGCAGTTAGGCAGGTAAATGCAAGGGCTGAATGTGCCACATTGGTTAGCACTGGGACTGTGGCGCTGAGGACCCGGGTTTGGATCCTGGCCCTGGGTCACTGTCCATGTGGAGTTTGAACATTCTCCCCATGTCTGCATGGGTTTCACCCCCACAACCCAAAAATGTGCAGTTTAGGTGTTTTGGCCATGCTAAATTGCCCGTTAATTGGATAAAAAAATAATTGGGTACTCTAAACAAATTTTAAAAAGGAATGCAACGTCAGCATTCATGTCGAGAGGGCTAGGGTATAAGAGCAGGGATGTACTTATGAGACTGTATAAGGTTCTGGTCAGACCCTATATGGAATATTGTGAGCAGTATTGGGCCCTGTACCGAACGAAGGAGGTGCTGGCCTTGGAAAGGTTCCAGAGGATGTTCATAAAAATAATTTTTTGGGATTAAGAGCTTGTCGTATGAAGAATGGCTGAGGTCTCTGGGTCTGTACTCATTGGAGGTTAGAAGCATAGGGGGGTGGTTTATTGAAACTTACAGGATATTGTGAGACCCGGATAGAGTGGACTTGGAGATGATGTTTCCAGTTGTAGGAAACACTAGAACCAGAGGGCACAATCTCAGACTAAAGGGACAACTGATTAAAACAGAGATGAAGAGGAATTTCTTCACCCAAAGGGTGGTGAATCTGTGGAACACTTTGTCGCAGAAGGCTGTGGAGGCCAAATCACTAAGTGTCTTTAAGACATAGATCGATAGGTTCTTGATTATAAAGGGGATCAGGGGTTATGGGGAGAAGGCAGTAGAATGGGGATGAGAGAAATATCAGTCATGATGAATGGTGGAGCAGACTCAATGGGCCGAGTGGCCTAATTTTGCTCCTATGTCTTCTGGTCTTATGCTCCGGGTGCTTCCCAGTCCAAAGATGTTCAGGTTAGGTGGATTTGCCATGTTAAGTTGCCCATTGGTGTCCAAAGGTTAGGTGGTGTTACGGGGGTGGGCCAGGGGAGTGGGCCTCGGTGGGGTGTTCTTTCTGAGCGTTGGTGCAGAGATGATGGGCCAAATGGCTTCGTTCTGCACTGTTGATGTTCTATTCTATGAAAGACAGTTAAGTGCTTTCTGTTAGTTTCACACCTGGGTACATAAATGCCACTCAAGCCACGAAGCAGGGTCAATAAAACAATGAAGGCAGCTGAGTGGATGAGGAAGCTGTCAATCACAGCCTAGTGAAAACAATTTCAGAGAGAAATGAATGATTGGCTGGCAGGTAAAATATCTAAGGGGATTTAAACCCAGCTGACTGCTTTTCATTCCAGGAACTGTGGGTCTTTGGGCTCTGGAATCGTATGCCTCCTCTGCCTATGTAATGCAATTTTTAAATTTAAAGTACCCAATTCATTTCAATTAAGGTGCAATTTAGCGCAGCCAATCTACCAACCCTGCACATCTTTGGGTTGTGGGGGCGAGACCCACGCAGACATGGGGAAAATGTGCAAACTCCACACGGACAGGGATCCGGGGCCAGGATTGAACCTGGGTCCTCGGTGCCGTTAGGCAGCAGTCTGCCAATGTCATCTTCACTCAGTAGCAAAGCTTTCACCCAACTAGGTCCTAACCTCTGGGATTTTGTTCTTAGCCACTTCAACTTGCTATTTCACCTCTGACTTTAATAGTTTCCCCAAAGCTAATTCGTCCATTATCATTCTCTCTTATTTGAAGCATGTTTGGATACTGCATCTTCTTAACAACTCTGTATGCAAAAGAGATGCCTAGTACAGGTAGAGACTGGTTTAGCAAATGGTACATATTATCAGCAAAGAGGTTAGTTATCAAAATGCAGACAGATGTTGGTCCAGCCACTGGTGGGAAGTTATACAGGAACCCTTTTTAACTCCATGAACATCTGTCCAATATAATTGTTCACCTCAGCACGGTAGCATGGTGGTTAGCATAAATGCTTCACAGCTCCAGGGTCCCAGGTTCGATTCCCGGCTGGGTCACTGTCTGTGCGGAGTCTGCACGTCCTCCCCGTGTGTGCGTGGGTTTCCTCCGGGTGCTCCGGTTTCCTCCCACAGTCCAAAGATGTGCGGGTTAGGTGGATTGGCCATGCTAAATTGCCCGTAGTGTCCTAAAAAGTAAGGTTAAGGGGGGGGGGGGTTGTTGGGTTACGGGTATAGGGTGGATACGTGGGTTTGAGTAGGGTGATCATTGCTCGGCACAACATCGAGGGCCGAAGGGCCTGTTCTGTGCTGTACTGTTCTATGTACCTTTGTTTTAATAGATTTATGACTCAATATATTTTGGAATAAAAGTAGTGGCTAACTTTGTTGTGAGTCATTCCATTGTTTGATTACTAAATAATTTACATAGTTGTTGAAAGTCAGTGGTCAAACTAAGTTTCAGATTATTGCTCATGTTTCTTTTGCAGTAGTAAGATTTGCCTTAGCTCTTAGATGTTTATCTTTCTGTTTGGTGATTTATTCTCGTTTAATAAGGGTTTCCTAAAATGGCTGGAGGCAGACAAACCTGACAATTTGACAAATCTCAGGTCCTTGCTGAGGACAGCAAAAGCCAATGTTCCAGCTGCTGCTGCTGCTGCCATAGCCCAGGGTCAAGGATTAGTAGCTAGCACTTCCCTTTGCTGTGACCTTCTGTGACCATAACGACACTACGGTCAGTGTCAAATCAAACAAAATATAAATACTCCATTTGTGAATTAATGTGAATTAATGCAATTATTATTGCATGAGCAATTGTAATTATCATTGATTGAACCCTACATTGATTTTTCAAAGAATCATAGAATCGCGACAGTGCAGAAGGAGGCCATTCGGCCTTTCGAGTCTGCACCGACCCTTTGAAAGGGCACCTTACCCATGCCCAATCCTCCACCCTATTCCTGCAACCCCACCCGAAGGGGCAATTTAGCCTTGTCAATCCACCTAACCTGCACATCTTTGGACTGTGGGAGGATCCAAATTAAATGTTGCTTTGAAGGTTTTTGAAGCTGATAACTTTTTTAGCCACTATAAAAAGTACCAACCGTCACATGATATTGGAAGATGTTAGTGTTGAATTTTTTTTCTGGGTGTTGGATTTCACCTTCCCTCCCATTTCCACTCAGGGAAGACACAAAATTGGAGACATCGAATTCCTACAGTGCAGAAGGAGTCCATTCAGCTCATCGAGTCTGCACCGACCCTCTGAAAGAGCAACCAACCTAAGCCCATTCCCCACCCTATCCCTGTAACTCTGTAACCCCACCTACCTGTCTCTGGACACTAAGGGGGAAGTTAGTCAGGCCAATCCAGCTGACCAGCATATCTTTGGACTGTGGGATGAAACCAGAGCACCCGGAGGAAACCCACGCAGACACAGGGAGAACGTACAAACTCCACACAGACAGTGACCCAAGGCCTAAATTGAACGCTTGTCCCTGGTGCTGTGAGGCAGCAGTGTTAACCACTGTGACGCATATCGTATCTTTTAT
This sequence comes from Scyliorhinus canicula, assembly GCF_902713615.1. NCBI lineage: Eukaryota > Metazoa > Chordata > Chondrichthyes > Carcharhiniformes > Scyliorhinidae > Scyliorhinus > Scyliorhinus canicula. Next base: position 132,806,298 of record NC_052156.1, read on the forward strand.
CTTTCGTTGTACGCTAACCTCCTTCTGACTCTAAGAAAAGAGTTTGACATATCACAGAATGCAAACTCAAAGGTAATTCTATGGTATTGGGATTGACAGTACTACCTGTTGGTAGTAGTGCTCAAAATAGACTTTCATATTCGTAAGTGTTGTAAAGTTGCTAGGTTGTGTAGGAACGTTGACAAAGGATTACGACTTAAACGCCTTACTGTAAGATCTTCAGCAGCTCTTCCACACAAAACCTGTAGCCAAACTAGTGAAAGCTCACACGCGACCGACATATCACTTCCTGTGTACAATCCATGCCAGTATACATATGATTACACATTCTACATCTTCCCCGTTTTACTTGGAACAATCCATACTCGCATGCGAAGAACAATGTTGAAACTAGTAACGGAACACTGAATATTTAAATTACACAGAGCATGAGCTTGGGCCGCAAGACCTGGTGCAAAGCTCAAATGCGACTCCCCACCACTTTAAAAAGAAAGACGCACATGTGCATCAAAGTTAGTACATAGTTCTTGAGCTTGGGGGTTGGTCTATTTACCACCCCGAGCGTGTACATTAGAACATAAGAACTAGGAGGAGGAGTAGCCATCTGACCTCTCGAGCCTGCTCCGCCATTCAATAAGATCATGGCTGATCTTTTTGTGGACTCATCTCCACTTACCTGCCTGCTCCCAACAGCCCTTAATTCCTTTACTGTTCAAAATTCTATCTATCTTTGCCTTAAAAACATTCAACAAGGTAGCCTCAATTGCTTCACTGGCCAGGGAAATGCAGAGATTCATAACTCCTTAAGGTGAAGAAGTTCCTCCTCAATACAGTCCTAAATCTGCTCCCCTTATTTTGAGGCTGTGCCCCCTAGTTCTAGTTTCACCCGCCAATGGAAACAACCTCCCTGCTTCTATCTATTCCCTTCATAATTTTATATGTTTCCATAAGATCTCCCCTCATTCCTCTAAATCCCAATGAGTATAGTCCCAGTCTACTCAGTCTCTCTCATAAGCCAATCCTCACAACTCCGGAATCAACCTAGTCAATGTCCTCTGCACCCCTCTAGTACCAGTACATCCTTCCTCAAGTAAGGAGACCAAAACTGAACACAGTACTCCAGGTGTGGCCTCACCAGCACCATTTACAGCTGCAACATAACTTCCCTGTTTTTAACCTTCATCCCTCTAGCAATGAAGGATAAAATTCCATTGAGTTTCTTAATTAACTGCTGCACCCACAAACCACCTTTTTGCGATTCATGCACAAGGACACCCAGGTCCCTCGTGCAACATGCTGCAAATTTTTAACATTTAAATAATAGTCCATTTTGCTACCAGTTATTCCTACCAAATGGATGACCTCACATTTATCACCATTGTACTCCATATGCCAGACCCTTGTCCACTCACTTAAACTATCTGTATCCCTCTGCAGGCTTTAAGTGTCCTCTACCACTCATCTTAACGTCATCTGCGAACTTTGATACATTACGGATTAAGGGTTATGGTGTTCGGGCCGGAAAGTGGAGCTGAGTCCACAAAAGATCAGCCATGATCTAATTGAATGGCGGAGCAGGCTCGAGGGGCCAGATGGCCTACTCCTGCTCCTAGTTCTTATGTTCTTATTACGCTTGGTCCCCAACTCTAAATCATCTGTGTAAATTGTAAACAATTGCGGTTCCAACACCGCAACTGGTACTTATACCAGTTGATGCCTGGGATACACCTGGGTTATTGTCCACATGACGGATGGCATCAGGCATGCCTAGAATGTGCACAGTGGCTGAAGAGCTTGCTACATTGTTAACAGGAAGGGACTCGATCTCCACCGGTGCAGGAGACACAGAATGTGGACTCGGTGTGTCAACCTCTACAGCAGTTGGCAGTGCTGGTTCAGATACCCATAAAAGCTGATGCTCGTTCTTGATATCCAGGGCACCATCTTAGGTGACCGCATAACTGGTTGGGTGGCATGGCTGTGGACCACTGCCGATTTGTCATAGCCATGTCTGGTTTGCATTCTGACTGTCTGGCCCAGCTCCAGAGTGCAGACTCTGCGGGCATTAAGGTCATAGTATCTTTTCCCCTTTGTCACTGTTTTATGAGGGCTTCCATCACATTCGTTTACACTTTGGGTTGTAACAGGGTCTTGGCGATAGGCATCATGGTTCTGGTGCATCTGTAGAACATTCTCTGTGCTGGCAAGGTTAGACCCTCTCTTGCAAGTTTATGCAGACTAAGTAGTGCCGCGTACAGGTCTGCGGGTGTTGAAGATCTGAAATAAAAACAGAAAGTGCAGGAAACGGGCAGCACGGTGGCCTAGTGGTTAGCACAACCGCCTCACGGCACTGAGGTCCCAGGTTCGATCCCAGCTCTGGGTCACTGTCCGTGTGGAGTTTGCACATTCTCCCCGTGTCTGCGTGGGTTTCGCCCCCACAACCCAAAAATGTGCAGAGTAGGTGGATTGGCCACGCTAAATTGCCCCTTAATTGGAAAAAATTATTGGGTAATCTAAATTTAAAAAAAAAAGAAAGTGAAGGAAAAACTCAAATGGTCTGGCAGCATCTACGAAGAGAGAAACAAAGGTAACATTCTGAGTCCAATGTGACTCTTTAACGTCAACTCGTTTATGTCAACTTTCTTGATAGTTAAAAGTTTGTCTCTTGATTTTCAAAATGTTTGGCATTACCTTTTTTTTAGCATATCCTCACACACTGTCATGGATTTGCCTTTTATCATCAGGAACACAAATTTAACCGAGAGTTAGTAGAAGTAAATATTGAGTGTCCAGCAATAAATGTGCTCCTGAATCATTAGTCACCTATCACAGATAGGTCACAAAATAGCATTTTAATGCAAAAGTCAACGTTTTATCTTGGTAAAATTGATTCCTGCAGTAGATTCCCAATCAATAGCAATATAGCATTCCATGCAACTTTGGTTTAGTCACTCATATAACCTGCTACCATGGCTCATGCTGTATTGTGATTAAGGGACCATTCAGAATTACTGATGTATACAGGGGGATTCTCTGACCTCCCCGCTGGGTTGGAGCATCCCCGGGAGGATGGCGCGAAACCCGCCCTGCCGCTGGCTGCCGTATTTCCAATGCCGGTTTTCGGGCGGGGTTCACGCCACGCCAGTCGGGGCCGTTGGTAGCCCCACCCCCCCCCCCAACCTGGCAATTCTCCGGGCCCCAATGGGCCGAGCGGCCGTCCGTTTTGGCCAGTCCCGCCGGCGTGGGTTAGAGATGGTCTTTTCCCACACGGCGGGACCTGGCCGGTGAGTCGGCTGTGGCAGTCCTCGGAGAGGGGGGTGGGGGGAGCGCTGGGGGATCCGACCCCAGTGCCCCCATGGCCTGGCCTCCAATCGGGGCCCACCGATCTGCGGGCGGGCCTGTGCCATGGGGGCACTCCTTCCTTCCGCGCCGGCCCCTGTAGGGCTCTGCCATGTCCGGCGCGGAGAAGACAACCCCCTGCGCATGTGGCAGAATACGCCGGCCGGTCTGCACGTGTGCGGAGCCACACTGGCGGTTCCTTTCATGCGCGAGATTACGCCGGCCCTTCGGCGCATGCGCAAACTCGTGCACTCCCTTCGGCTCTGGCTGGCGCGGAGCCAATCCCTCCGGCATCCACCTATCCCCAGAAGTCCGCACTTTCGGGGGCTGTTGACCCCGGGGTGGTTCGCTCCGGTTTTCCTACTGGCATAGGGACTTAGTCCCGCAAAAGGAGAATCCTGCCCATAATGTCTTCAAAACACAATACATTTTAATAATAGTTATATTATTTTAGTATCTAATAAGTAACACCAATATTATTGGCTTATGATCTTTAATCACGCTTTCAGCAATTATTAAGTTAAGAGGAACCAAAGCCCTTTTCCTTAATAACATAATCTTAACGTTTGGTTGTTATGCACCAGAACAGATGTAAAGACTTGTCCCTGTGTTCCAAAGCACTGGTCTTGGATGTAAGTCGTTTCTGCTTCCCTTATGATCAGAAGCATAACTGTACTCTCTCTAATATCAAGGACGCAATTCATCAACCGTGTTGCCGGGAGAGGCCCAAATCAGGCTTCACGCCAAACCAATCGTGAGTCACCTGGCTTATGGCGCCTGGTGCGCAATGTGGATCACGCCTCTTGTGGGATGGAGAATTGCGCCCCTAGGGTGCATACAGTAAATCCCTCCTCCTACGGTACACTGTGGTCCCACAAGTGCCCCCACTTGTTCTCCTGTCTTAAAGCTGGACTAATTAGTACTTTAATCAAACGAGTTGAAAAGTAACTTAAAGTAATGGATTAACGATTCAACTGTCAGCACTACTGTGTGGAGAATGCAAGCCTGAGTGTGAGGATGGAATCCCAACATTTGTGGGTTAGTGAAAGCTAAATGAGATTGTAGGATAAGAAGCCATGTATAATGGTGTATCTGTCAGGTCTGTGAATAAACAGTGGTTCTTGCTCCTGTTCTTGCCTGCTTCTTATCATGACACACATTGACTGTGTGGTGTTACGCTGATCATTCACTTAACAATAGCAAAACAGCTTTTTAATTGCATCCTGCCTCATCTCATTAAAGCATTAATTAGTCTCTTTTTTGGAAGATAGGAGAAGGCACATGGAGGCACGTGGGAGATTGTGTAAGTATTAAGAGGATTTCAGTCTGTCGTCATACAATTGTAGGACTAAATATTTGATGCAGAAGGTAGAATTCCGATCATGAAATGCTGACATTATTTACAACGTAATAAAGCGAATTAACAGTTACTTTGGTTCAGTATTTAATGGATTGTAATAGGATATTGAAAATAATGTAATTCACCAATTTCTTTCATAAGGGTTGTGACGACTACTACAAAAATAAATTACTGCAGATGCTGAAAATCTGAAATGAAAACAGAAAGTGCTGGATTCGTTCTGACGTAAGGTCTCAGGACTTGAAACGTTTACTCTGCCCTGAATTTTCTGCTCCTATTTCAGTCGGGTGGGTTCAGTCACTGAGGGAGAAAACCTCACAAGAACTCCCAAATTGCATTTTACACAGTCATAAATGCATGATGCAATTGTCCCCTCCTCATGTCAATGATGGGCTTCTACACCAGACAATCCATTCCAATTCAGAAAATCCATTCACGTCAGAATGCGGACAGAACGGCGTGGATCACAACTGGTCAACCAAACCGTTCACCTGATGAGCAGACCTCCATGGGGAACTCAGGTGAACGCAGCATCCAGAGAGGAGAGGGTCATGAAGGCAATGCCAAGGATACTTAGTCTGAGGGCTACCGATCTGGAAGAAGGAACTGAGAGCACTGTTGCTAAGTTTGCAGATGATACAAAGATATGCAGGGGATAGGTAATATTAAGGAAGCAGGGGGGCTGCAGAAGGACTTGGACTGGCGAGGAGAGTGAGTAAAGAAGTGGCAGATGGAATACAATATGGAAAAAATTGAGGTTATGCACTTTGGTAGGAAGAACTGAGGCGTAGGCTATTTTCTAAATGGGAAAGGCTTGGGAAATCAGAAGCACAAAGGGACTTCCTTGTTCAAGATTCTCTTAAGGTTAACGTGCAGGTTCAGTCGGCAGTTAGGAATGCAAAAGCGAAGTTAGCATTCACGTCGAGAGGGCTAGATTGCAAGAGCAGGGTTGTACTCCTGAGGCTGTATGAGGCTCTGGTCAAATCCCATTTGAGGAGTACTGGACCCCGTATCCAAGGAAGGATGTGCTGGCCTTGGAAAGGGTCCAGAGGAGGCTCACAAGAATGATCCCTGGCTTGTCATATGAGGAGCAGTTGAATATTCTGGGTCTGTACTCGTTGGAGTTTAGAAGGATGAAGGGGATCTTATTGAATCTTACAAAGGATACTGTGAGGCCTTTAGATAGAGTGGATGTGGAGAACATGTTTCCACTCATAGGAAAAACTAGAAACTGAGGCCACAGCCTCAGACTGAAGGGACGATCCTTTAAAACTAAGATGAGGAGGAATTTCTTCAGCCAGAGGGTGGTGAATCTGTGGAACTCTTTGCTGTAGAAGACTTTGGAGGCCAAATCACTGAATGTCTTGATAACAAAGATGGATATGTTCTTGATTAAAAAGGGAATCAGGAGTTATGGGGAGAAGGCAGGTGAATGGGAAGAGAAACATATAAGCCATGGTTGAATAGCAGAGCAGACTCAATGGGCCAAATGGTCGAATTATGCTCCTATGTCTTTTGGTCTTATTGTTGAGGGGTGAGGATGGTGGTTCCAGATGAATTTCTTCGTGTTGGGCACCCAAACTATGAGGGACTAAGTTGCTGGCAGGATTGGCAGATCAGTGCCCGGCCTGGTGGCATTACATCGTGGGACATACCCCTTTAATTTTTTACTCTAAGTGAACGGAAAGCCACCGTTTCTGTCGGTGGCTTCAACATCGCTTTTCCAGCTCAACACCAGCCTTTTCTAGGAAAATTATAGAATTATAATATTACTACAGCACAAAAGGAGCCCATTTGGCCCATCGGATCTGCACTGACCATCTGAAAGAGCACTCCAACCATGCTCCCATCCTATCTCTGTAACCCCACTTAACCCACAAATGCTTGGACATCAAGGGGCCAATCTACCCAAGCTGCACATCTTTGGACTGTGGGAGGAAACCGGAGCACCCAGAGGAAACCCGCACAGACACGGGGAGAAAGTACAAACAGTCACCCAAGGTAGGAATTGAACCCGTGTCCCTGGTTCTGTGAGGCTGCAGTGCTGACCACTGTGACACTGTGCCGCCCTCTGTTTTTCTTTCCACAAATGCTGAGTGACCCGTTGAATATATCAAATATTTTCTGTTTTTATCACGATAGCTAACACTATGCACGCTGAAAGCAAATCTAAATTGTTAGTCATTTGAAATCTAATTGGAAATATGCAAAATTGACCCCACTTTAAGCACAATGATCTACGTATCATAGAACATAGAAAAATACAGCACGGAGAGTAGGTCTTACGAGGAAAGGTTGAGGGTGCTAGGCCTTTTCTCATTAGAACGGAGAAGGATGAGAGGCGACTTGATAGAGGTTTACAAGATGATCAGGCACTGGTGAACTGAATGATAGTTAAAGGATCTGTCAATGTTTCTGGCATTATGCTGACTGGTGGAGATAGGAATAACGAATCCCCCAGTGCAGAAGGAGACCATTCAGCCTATTGGGTCTGCACCAACCTGCTGAAAGAGCACCCCACCATTCCCCCACAATCACACTTAACCTTTGGACACCAAGGGAAAACCCAGCATGGCCAATCCACTTTACCTGCACATCTTTGGATTGTGGGAGGGAACCAGTGCGCCCGGAGGAAACCCACGCAGACATGGGGAGAACATGCAGACTCCACACAGACAGTCACCCGAGCCTGGAATCGAGCTCGGGTCCCTGATGCTGTGAGGCAGTAGTGCTAACTAATGTGCCAACCCACAGATGATCAACACAGTCAATGTAATGCATCTATTCCAAGCTGGTTTAAAGTACGGCATGAGATGTCCATCTGTGGGTATCAGGGGCGGGATTCTCCCCTACCCGGCGGGGCAGGGAGTCCCAGCGCAGTGGAGTGGTGCCAACCACTCTGGCGTCGGGCCTCCCCAAAGGTGCGGAGGCCGAAAGGCCTTCACCGGTTCGCGCATGCGCCGGTGCGTCAGCTGCCGCTGACGTCACCACCGCCGCATGCGCTCTGGGGGATTCTCTTCCGCCTCCGCCATGGTGGAGGCCGTGGCGGCGGCGGAAGAAAAAGAGTGCCCCCACGGCACTGGCCCGCCTGCCGATTGGTGGGCCCCGATCGCGGGCCTGGCCACCGTGGGGGCACCCCCCGGGGTCCGATCGCCCCGCGCCCCCCCCCCCCCCCAGGACCCCGGGGCCCGCTCCCGCTGCCACTCCCGCCGCCACCAGAGGTGATTCAAACCACGGCGGCGTGATTGGCCTCTCAGCGGCGGGACTTCGGCCCATCGCGGGCCGGAAAATCGCTGCAGGGGGCTCGCCGATTGGCGCGGAAGGCACGCCGATCGGCGGGGCGTGATTCCCGCCCCCGCCAATTCCCGGGTGGCGGAGAATTCCGACCACGGCTGGGACGGGATTTTCGCCGGTCCCGGGCAATTCTCCGACCCTGCGGGGGGTCGGAGAATTTTGCCCCTGGTGTACAAGACAGGGATCATTGAACATTGAGTGGACTAAGATAAACAATCAAATCTCCAAGGCATCAGAGATATTCAAGCCCGTTACCTTAAAGAGTCTACATTATAATTAAGTTTTTTGAAAATTAATTTTAACAGGACGTGAGATTCTCTGGTCAGTATTTATTGCCCGTCCCAAAGTGCCCTCCATTCCAGAAGAAATTTTCGAGTCAACCACATTGCTGTGGGTCTGGAGTCAACTGATTTCCTTCCCTAAAGGAATTAGTGAACCAGATTTTGTTTATGATAATCAACAATGATTTAATGGTCATCATTAGGGTTATAATTCCAGATATTTATTGAATTCAAATTTCACCATCTGCCATGGTGGGATTCGAACCTGGGTCCCAGATCTTGCTCTGGGTCTGCAGATTACTAGTCCGGTGACACTACCACTACGCCATCAATTCCCCTATTATTGATTCCCAACTGTCATACAATTTTAATTCCGTTGTCTATCTTTTCTGTCTATAGTTGAATGGTAGACTCACAGAACACCAAATTGCTCGTTCTTTAGATTTATTTGAAATTGCCCAGAGCAATAAATACTATTCCTCTCACAAAAGGTAATCGGATTTCAAGGTAAGGTTCCTAATTACAAATCCACCCGTATTTCTTCTAACTTTAGTGCATTGATCGATAGCTGGAGAAAATGATAGATTAGAAAGATATCCATGTGCGTAATTAATCTGTATACATAAAATATACTTAGTTCTGCGTCGCCACATTAGTTCAACTCAGAAGTTATTTATTCTACCTCCCCCCGCCCATTTCTTAGCCTATTGATTGAAAATCGGTGATGAATTCACAGGGAAGATCAGACACGTTAGTAAAAGACTTTAAATCTGATCTGGTGACTGAAAGCTGAACATGCATATTGATATTTAGTTGCTAGCCGGGAACCTGGTATACACGATACAACACTGCCATCTACAGGTAGTTTTGATACCTCACTCAATAATCAGAAGGAATAGAATTATTTTCATTCTAATGAAGCAAAATATATCAGGGTACAGAGTGACTGTTAATTTTTATAAAGTTAATTCAATATATTATATTTAGACTATTAGTCATTGATTATGAGTTTATTCAGGGAGCCTGTGTACATCAGTGTCCATCCTTTATTATATGATCCAGGCTTGAAGAGGTCTGTAGAATTTATTTTCACCGTTTGAGTTCTTGAGTAATGCCAGATGTATACTGGATATAATTGTCTGGATGGAGCTGTTGATCTGGATGTTCCTTTGCGCCAGAGAAAGATGGAATGGAAATCTATTTCTCCTGCCTACAAAGAGGCCATGGATCATGACTGGAAGGTGTCCAAACACAGAGGTCTCTTTTGGGGGTCAAACTGGCTGCAAGTTGGCATGTTTGGTGATGGATATTTAGTACTGGCTGACTCTGTGTGGCACACTCAGCAATCCGGCAGGTCTGTAATGCTTCAGGGTTCTGTCAATAATTGATCAGCCAGCTCACAAGAGCAATGTTTTTCAAACTTTTTTTCCGTGGACGAATTTTTACCAACCAGCCAACCTTCAGGACACTACCCGGCCGATGTTCGGGATCCACACTGGCCGACCTTCGCGACCCACGCCAGTTGACCTTCATGACCCTCGCTGGCCGACCTTCGCGACCCACGCCGGCCAACATTGGCACAATTAATAAATCCATACCTTAAAAAATCGTCTTTATTCTGCTTTGTCCCTGATTTCAGTTTCTTCTTAATGGGCTGTTCACCAGAGACCCTGCAGTTCACACCAGCATTGCTTTGTTATGTTGTGGACTGTCCTGCACAGCTCACACCAGCACTGCTTTGTTATGTTGTGGACTCTCCTGACCAGCTCACACCAGCACTGCTTTGTTATGTTGTGGACTCTCCTGAACAGCTCACACCAGCACTTCTTTGTCCTGTTGTGGACTCTCCTGAGCCACTCGCTCCAGCAGGTTTAGATGTGAGCCTGTTTGTGTCTCTGGCCCTCTCTTCCTAATAACAAAACGATCCATTTTAAATGTTATTTGTTTGCTGCTGACAAAATGGAGGAATCGCAAACGCGCCAAAGCACATGACGTCAGCGTTAGAGGCGCGTGACCTGTTCTCTGTAGTTGCTTCAGGCAGGAAGATTACAATGAATTTAAAAACAAATCTTCTCCTGTGTCAGCGCGCTGACACCAGGAGGGGGCGGTGCTTCTCGCTGGGTGCCGCACATGCGCACTGATGAGCGGGCATGTATGCACCGTGCGGCCACATTTTTGTATATGGTCGCGGCCGTCATTTTCAAAGCGCTTGCGGTTGGCATTGTTAAAAGCCAGCTGCTGAGGCTGTTGCGCGTGAATTCACGCAATTGGGAATTCCTCGATGGACGGGCTCCACGACCCTCCATACTCCCAGGGTCGCGATCCCCACTTTAAAAATACGTGCACGAGAGGATCCTGGAAGGACAAGGCATGTCAATGGAGGCTAGAATTCTTCCCTCTTAGTTCCAGGTAGCCTGTAAACCCCATTGTGCTCATGGATGGGTGGGGATTTCCACACTGCTCGCTGGACATGGTTAGTTCTCTGTGCCAGCCAGCTCACTGATCCAAGCACAGATATGGATGACTAGGTATCTGTAAGACTTGAAGCAGGAAGAATAAAAGGGTAGCTATTCAGAGCGGCACAATATGGGAAGTGAGGTCAACAACAACTTAGGGTCCACAAGGATCAGTGCTGTAACCACTATTGTTTACAATTTATGGTAATGATTCTGGTCTTGGAATCAAAAACACAAAGGTTGACATCTAATTGGGGGAATAGTCAATACTGAGGACAAAGACAAATTTGAAGAACACATTAGTAAATTTGTAGAATGGGCATTAAACTGGCAAATTAATTTCAACACTGAGAAGTGCAAGGTGGCCCACACTTTGGTATGAGAAATCAGGAAGCCACACATTAGTTGCAAAATAAGAATCTAACTGGGGTGAAGAAGGAAAGGAAATACAGATACACAAATCATTAGAAGTGAGACACAGGTTGATAAGAACATTTCAAAAGCAAAAACAAAGCACTTAGGATTTGTGTCCAGAGGAATCAAATTGAAACCTAGGAATATCTTGCTCAAATTTGTCTTGAAAGTTGATTGCATCATACTTGGAGTACTGTGCGTGTTTCAGTCTCTATATTGCAAAAAGCATTTAGAGACGCTGGAGCGAGGGCAAAAAAGATCTACAAAGGCGGTGCTGGAAATGTGGAGTCATAAGGATCAGGAAAGGATGACTGGGTGGACCTCTTTTCTCCTGAAAGAGGGGTGACCTCTTAGATCTCTTTAAAGTTCTGAAACTGTTTAACGCAGTAGACACTGTTTCCACTTGTGGGGAAGAACAACACCAGAAGCCATTAATATAATCAAGTCACCAAGGAACCAAGTAGGGAATTCAGAGGAAATGTATTTACCTAGAGAGGGCCGGTTTAGCTCAATTGGTTAGACAGCTAATTTGTGATGCAGAGCAAGGTCAGCAGCACAGGGTCAGTTCCTGTACCGGCTACAATTATTTATGAATACCATTTCAATCTTCCCCTCGCCTGAGGAGTACAGATTCTCAGGTTAAATCACCACCGGTGAACTCTCCTCTTCAAGGGGAAAGTGGCCTATGGTGATCTGGGACTAAGGAGACCTTACCTTACCTTAATAACCGAGAGAGTGCTGAGAATGTGGATCGAGTTACCCCATGAAATGGTTAAGGTGAATAGCGTAGACATAATTTCAGGGAAGTTAGGTGAACATATCGTGAGAGAAGAGAGTAGAAGATTATGCTGGTTAGGGAAGTATAGAAGCAGAATAGAGTAAAGCATAAACGTTTGCATGTACTGCTTGGGCCAAAGGCTGCATACTCTTTATCATTCTATATATCTATTTAAACACACTTTTGGCTGTCTCAAGTAAAACTTTGATTTTTCTTACTCAGCAAGTTACTTTTCTCTGTGTTAAAGGTGCTATGTAACTATACACGTATTGACCCAAGAGTACATTATAGAAGCATGATAATTGTGTGAGATAAGGCGAGGAGGAGATTGCAAGGGCTCGGATGCTAATTTTCAAATCACTTCTGGCCACAGGAGAGGTGCCAGAGGACTGGAAGACAGATAATATGCTATCATTATTCAAGCAGTGAAGTTAAGATAAACCAGGGAATTGCAGGCCAGTGAGTCTAACATCAGAAATTATTGGAAAAAATTCTGAGGGACAGAATTAATCTCCACTTGTAGAGGTAAGGGTTAACCAATAATAGTCAGCATGGCTTTATCAGAGGGAGATAAGGTCCAACAAATTTGATTGATTTTTTTGAGGAGCTGACTACGCGTGTAGATGAGGGCAGTGTAGTTAATGTAGCCTACATGGACTTCAGTAAGGCTTTTGACAAAGTCCCACATGGGAGACTGATCAAAAGGCAAGAGCCCATGGGATCCAGGGAAATTTGGCGAATTAGATCCAACATTGGCCTAGTTGCAGGAGGCAGAGAGATTTTGTGACTGGAAACCTATGTCCAGTGATGTACTGCAGGGATTGGTGCAGGGTCCCTTGCTGTTTGGTGTGTACATTATCTAGATGTGAAAGTAGGAGGCACGATCAGTAAGTTTGCAGGTGACATGAAAATCGGTGCTGAGGAGGAAAGCCTTAGATTACAGGACAATATAGAAGGACTGGTCAGGTGAGCAGAACAGTGACAAATGAAATTTAACCCTGAAATGTGTGAGGTGATCCATTTTGGGAGGACTAACAAGACAAGGGAATACACAATGGTAGGATTCTAGAAAGATCAAAGGAACCTTTAGGTAAATGTCCTTGGATCCCTGAAGGCAGCAGGGCAGGTAGATAAGGTGGTTAAGATGGCTGTTAGGATATTTGCCTTTATTAGCCGAGGCATTGAATATCAGAGCAGGGAAGGTTATGATGGAGCTGTATAAAACACTCAGCTAGAGTACTGTGAGCAGTTCTGGTCACCACACTATCAGGAGGATGTGATTGCACTAGACAGGGTGCAGAGAAGGTCCACCAGGATGTTGCCTGGGCTGGACCGTTTCAGCTATGAAGAGAGTCAGGATAGGCTGGGTTTGTGTTCCTTAGAACAGAGAAGGCTGAGGGGAAATCTGATCGAGGTGTATAAAACTATGAGGAACATAGACAAGGTAGATCGGAAGGAACATTTTCCCTTAGAAGAGGGGTCAATAACCAGTGGACATAGATTTAAGGTAAAGGGTGGGAGATTTAGAGGGGATTCGAGGAAAAACCTCTTCACCCAGAGGGTGGTGGGAATCTGGAACTCACTGCCTTTAAGAGTGGGAGAGGCAGGGACCATCACAACATTTAAGAAGCATGGGTTGAGTACTTGAAACAGCATAGCATACAAGGGTACAGCCCAAGTGCTGGAAAGTGGGATTAGAATAGACAGGTGCTTGAGGGTTGGCGCAGACACGATGGGCCGAAGGATCTCTTTCTGTGCTGTGAAGCTCTATGACTGTGACAGAAGTTGCTCAAATGGCCATGACAAAGAAACATTACCTGAATACAAACAGAATTTACGAGGACTGTTAATCTCACACCAAACCAAATGCATTTATTCATTCTCGATGTAACATATAGAATGCAGCTTTGTGGTTAAGATATTTACAACAGACTCAGATCACTAGGATATCTGTCCATTTAATTCATCAGTCATGGGCATGGTGCATGTTATCAGTTCTTATTGAGCTATTGTGCTGGGTGACGTGATTCCAAACATGGGTCTTGGAGCTAAAAGAGGAAGGGAGCGTTGACCATTGCTGCATTGATATTTCCAACACAAATAGCTTCTTAGTGTAATGTCAGCCACATAAATAAGGCCTTTAAAATCGTATCGTGGTGATTTGTTTAATTGTTCAGGATAAATTAATATTTCTCAGGATATTTATCTGCTCTGCGAAAGCAGCATAAAGCTGTGCAGCACGCAGTGTACAGGAAGCGTGAGGTTTTCACAAAATGACATAGCGCGCGATTCTCCGCTCCCCACGCCACGTGGGAGAATCACGGGAGGGTACCCCCGACAAATTTCACGCCCCCCTCGCGTCCCCCGCGATTCCCCCCCCCCCCCCCCCCGGCTCGGAAGAATCGCCGCTCGCCGTTTTTCACGGCGACCGGCGATTCTCCGACACCTGGTCGCTGCCGTCGTGAAACGGGTGAGGAGATGCCCGTTTGGGGCTTGTAGGGGGCCTGGTGGGGAATGAGCACCACGACTGTGCTCGGGAGGGGACAGGCCCGCAATCGGTGCCCACCGATCGTCGGGCCGGCGTCTCAATCGGACGCACTATTTCCCCTCCGCCGCCCCGCAAGATCAAGCCGCCACGTCTTGCGGAGCGGCTGAGGGGAAAGACGGCCACCGCGCATGCGCGGGTTCGAGCTGTCAGCGGCGTGACGTGAGCCACGCATGCGTGGGTTGGAGCTGGCCAACCTGCGCATGCGCGGCTGACGTCATTAGGCGCGCCGGCCATGTCATTCTCGGCGCGACGCACCCGCGGCCGAGAGTTACGGAGCGCCGCTCCTAGCCCCGCCGGGAGGGGAGAATAGGGGACGAGGAGCAGCCTCCAAGGCCGTCGTGAAACTCGGCCAAGTTCACGACGGCCCTCCCGATTTTTCCCAGGAGCGGAGAATTCCGCCCATAATACCTTACAAGGAAATACAAAATATCAGCAGAAGTGCAGTCGTTAAAAAATAGCACCTTTCTATCTCAGATAAAAGATCAAATCTGACCCTATGCTCCACTAATTTCATGTTTAATTTGCATGTTTTTTATGAGCTCCACGAGTTGAGGTTATTTTACTGATCGTTTGAGCTATTTGCATAGGTTGTCTCATTAAGTATTTTGCGATTAGCCAGTAATCTCATCAAAACAATTGTACTTTGAATTCACTTTTAAATTAATTGTTAATATGTTTGTTGGTAATAACGGAATATCTGGAACTTGCACTGTAACACCATCAGCTAAATTGGAATTCAACTTTGAATTGCTTTGAATATTTAGATTTGAGGAATCCTAATATGTATGTTTCGTCTATAGTCAAGCCGAGATTTTTTAAAAATTTGTTCTTGGAATGTAGGCGTTGCTGGCTGGGCCAGCATTTGTTGCCCATCCCTAATTGCCCTTGGACTGAGTGGCTTGCTAAGCTATTTCAGAGGAGGGCAGTTCAGAGTCAACCACAATGCTGTGGGTCTTGAGTCCATGTAGTCCAGACCAGGGTAAGGACAGTAGATTTCCTTCCCCAAAGGACATTAGTGAACCAGATGGGTTTTTACAACACTCGACAATGGTCTCATGGCCATCATTAGACTTTTAAATCCAGATTTATATGAATTCAAATTTCACCATCAGCTATGGTGGGATTAGAACCCAGGATCCCAGAGCATTATCCTGGGTCTCTGGATTACTAGTCTAGTGACAATACCACTATGCCACCGCCTCCCCATCCAGTGACAATACCACTACGCTACCTTCTCCCCTACAAGGACTGCAGAAGTCCAAAGGTGTGTTCACATTTTAATTTTGCTCCTAATTTTAATAATTTCGACTTCATGCGGGCATAGGATATATTTAGCGTAATTGCAGAATTATTTGTCCTGGAGTGAAATACTTTGAGATTTCCTTCTCTAAACAGCCCCCCTCCAGTCCCATACACTCTGACTCCTGTGAAAAGTGGGATTACTTCTCATGTTCACTATTCCCATCGGTGTAAATGCACCTAAATTGTGGATTGAATATCATATTTTAGCAATCACATTCATGATATCCTACATGCCTCATTCCCTTAGTTCAAATATGCAAATATGATTGAGACCGACTGATAAATATGTTACATGATAGTAAATGCTATCACATTATGACAGCACACTCCCAGACATTTTAAAGCTAAGTTGATAATGCGGTCATGTGTTTTCTTGTTAAAGATTCTTGTCAGTTGAATCATGCTCTCAAAACAGAAAAATTGCTTCAATTGTGATCCCTGCTTGAGGTGATCTTTTAATAACCAACCTTTAGCTAAGAGTCCCATTAGACAGAAACCTGCGGCTGGAATTTGACGCGTTATCTTTGCGCCTGCGGCCAACTTGGAAGAATGGGAAATCGCATGGAAGGACGTGAGGTACGCGTCACGACATCATTGCACATTTACGTGATATTTCGGTCGACACACCAGAGGGAGAGTTGGAAACATGCTGGTTAACAATTAATCAGCTAGTTAAGTCATTTAAAAGGGTAATCGACTAAAATTGTACATTGCCTTTGCGATTTTTAGGTCAGTGCTTGATCAACATGGGCAGGTGACCACCCTGTTTTTCACTTTTCACACCCAAGGATAGATAAAAGGGGGCAGGAGCATTGGCTGCGTGAGATGTTAGAAGTTCAGGTAACAGTTTTGCTGTTGCGTAAATGTGATGATGTAGGAATCTCCGATATATTGTGTTATATCTATTTTGTGCAGTAAGAGTTAAACGCCTGGGTTAGTGTGTGTGTATAACTGCTGCAGTCGTGTCTTTTAAAATCCTGGTTTGAAAGGTTTTGGGGAGCCAGGGTGCAATTAAAGCATCTTAAAAGCTTGGGCTTATATATTTTTGTTTGAATTAAGAAGGGTTCCCTGGGATGTAGTTTATTCACTGGATAAAAGCAAATTATTGTGGATGCTGGAATCTGAAACCAAAGAGAAAATGCTGGAAAATCTCAGCAGGTCAAGCAGCAGAAAGGTCAGAGAGAAAAAAGCTAATGTTTTGAGTCCAAATGACCTTTTGTTTATTCATTGTGTTTCATTGATAGGATGATATAACTAATGGGAGGAGCTAACGTACCAGGCAAGTACAAGCTGTTTAGTTTTAGATTGGGATGTGAGCAGAAGTCATGCATCTGCTCTGAATGCAGTTTAGTTAAAAGGTTTACTGGGCACAGACCAGAAGCTGCTGACTCCAAGACAGTGAGTTCAAAATTTGCTAGTAAGCAGCATAGGCAGTTTAAAAAGTGAATTGAGACAGACAGGAGTTTGCAGTGTGGAGATGGAAGTCAAACTATGAAGACAGCTTCTAAAGACTTCAGTTAGAGATCCTATATTGTTCTGAAATGATTCAGGTCTATCTCTTAAAACAGTCTCAGGGAACATCTCTTAAACAAGTATGTTTGTATCTGATAACTATTTAAAAGTGGATTGAGAGCTGAGATGGTTTCCTTGTTTGAAGGGGATTAAAGATAGCAGTTAAGGGTTATTGTGTTACTGTATTGATTAGCATTGTTTAAGGAGTAATTGTAAGCTATTTTTTTGTGTGATGTTAAAGATATTAAAGCTTGCTTTAATATACCGTATCCCTATTTTGTATGATATTACTCTTGGAGTGCAGTACCCTTGCTTCACAGTCTTACGAAATTAAAATAAAATATTGGGGTTTCTGTCCAGTATCTTAGCCACTGCTGAGGTCTGGTCCAGGATCATAATATTAAGTCTTCAGACACTTTTTCTGTTCTGAAGCATTTGCTTTGTTCTGAGGACTTTTGTTTTGTCAACATTTTTGGACAATTTCTGCTCATTGCAGCATGGGGCAGTGCCATCTGCATTTCTGTGGATTGTGATTGTGCACACCCCACGGGACACCACATCTGAGAAAGAAAGAAAGGGGGCTGAAGGGAGAGGAGGCCGGGTGCCAACAGAGAGACCTATGGGAGGAAAGATGCAGGCACAGGGGGCTGCAGGACCAATAGGAAGAGCAAGGCACCAAAGATGCCATGGTCCTGCTGCCAAAGTATACAGGCAGCAATCCAGCTACCTCAACCTGTCTGGGGTCTTGTGTGGCAGGAGGCTCTCCCTCTCTAGGGACACCTTGATATCAATATGCCAGATGATTGTTTTTGTTAGAGAGAAGAAGGTTAAGAGGTGACTTAATAGAGGCATACAAAATGATCAGAGGGTTAGATAGGGTGGACAGCGAGAGCCTTCTCCCGCAGATGGAGGTGGCTAGCACGAGGGGACATAGCCTTAAATTGAGGGGTAATAGATATAGGACAGAGGTCAGAGGTGGGTTTTTTACGCAAAGAGTGGTGAGGCCGTGAAATGCCTTACCTGCAACAGTAGTGAACTCGCCAACATTGAGGGCATTTAAAAGTTTATTGGATAAGCATATGGATGATAAGGGCATAGTGTGGGTTAGATGGCCTTTAGTTTTTTTCCATGTCGGTGCAACATCGAGGGCCGAAGGGCCTGTACTGCGCTGTATCGTTCTATGTTCTATGTTCTATGTTCTATGATTGGACCACAGATCACTTCCAACTGTGTGAGTGGGCACCCAAAGCCAGTGACTCTGAAGGTCACAGTAGTCTCCAATGTTTATGCATTCAGCTCATTCGAGGGGTTTGTGGGGGGATCCGTCTGGACTGTCCCAATCAACTGTCCGTAACTGTGTTCAGACGGGTCCGCACCTTCACTCATTATCAAGCCAACAAGGCTGAGCAAGCCTGAGGCTTCACAGCTACTGCTGGGAAGCCCTCACCCAGGGTACCACAGATTGAACTCATGTGGCCATCAAGACTTCAGTGGGTCAGCTGAGTACCTTTGTGAATAGCAAGGGTTACCACTCAATGAATGTGCAGATAACACAGGACCCAGATTCTTCAAGGCTGTGCGAGGTACACAGGCATCTCTCATGGTACATCAATCTGCTGCACTCCCAGGTGCCAAGGCTTTCATGGTTCTAGCTCGACTGGAAGTTTGGTTCCTAGGTGGCAAAATGTATCCATTGAAAAGTGGCTCATGATCCCACTCCAGCACCCTAGGACAGAGGTGGAAGAGAGGTACAATCGGTGTCATGGCTCCACAAGTGTAGTGATTGAAGGGCAATAGGGCTACTGAAGATAAGGTTCCACAACTAGGACTGTGCTGAGGGTGCCCTGCAATACTCTCAAGAGTGAGTGCTGCTTATCCTCATGGTATGCTGCACCCTGCACAACCTGGCGCTGGCAAGTTGCAACCTTCGCACATATTTCTAAGAATACAGTGCCGTGACCCCAGTGTCACCTCACAATCTCTGTAATAAAGTCTGCTTCTATCATAAGGCACTGATGAGGCCTGCACCTACGGAAAACATGAAGGACATTGAAACAAAATCTTGATTTATATTTTTCACAGAGATGCAGGCAAGGAACAAAACATAAAACGAGTGCCACAGTTAGACTAAAACAATACATTGCACTGAATGAATGTCACCTGTGAAAAACCCAGCCTGTGCTCAGAATGCGTTAGACTTACACTTGTGGGTGATGCATCATGGTCCTCCCACCCTCGCTGGCAGCGGCATTAGAAGCAGATTTCTAACCCTGCTGTTGTGTCAGTCCTGATAGTCTTATGTGATGATTGGAAGACATTATGAAAATTAGATTATGAATGTAGTGGGTGATTTAAGTGTTAAAAGACTGGTGCGAGAATGTATTTTATTGCTATGATCATTTTCTTTAAAAATTAGAGTTCTGTTCTGCAGAGCTTGGGTAGTTTCAGCAGCCAGCCAGTGAAATTGACCAAAGCGTTTTTGGTCTGGTGGTTTGCCTGTGGAAGTCCCTGGGGAGTTAAAGTGCTTTGCAGCCTGCAGAGAGAATTTGCTTCTTTTTAGCTTGGGGAGTTGAGGTCATTGCTGAATGCAGCCAAGAAATGCAGAGAGAGTGTGCGTGGAACAATTGCATTGTTTCAGGTTTTGAAATTTGAATAGGGAGTGACTGGAGAAGGCTGTTTCAGTTGCAAAACTTTTCCTGGGTGTGGAGGCGATAACTCGGGATGGTTTACCAAGGGAGATTAAAGCTAAACATTTGGGTTAGGCGGAGAAGCAGCAGTTAACCTTATCTAAAGGGGCGAGGAAGGTCGTGATAATACAAGCAATAGCTCAATATTTAAATTTGCCAGAGACACAGCCTCAATCATTAGAATTAGCTAGAATTCAATTGCAGACAGAAATAAATAAATTGGAAATAGAAGCAAAGGAAAAGGAGAGATTAGCAAAAGGAAAAAGACAGGGCTTTTCAAAAGAAAATATAAAGGAGGAAGATTGAGGTAGAAATGGAAATATTAGAAAAGGAAGAAAGGGATAAGGAAAAAGAGAGAGAATTTAAACTTTGGAAACTGGCACTGCAAGGAGAAATTCAACTTAAAAGGTTTGAGTTAAAGGCAGAAGCTGAGGAAATCCTAGAGGAAGAAGAAATACTTCTTTGTCAGAAGCTTAAAAGGTATATGTTTAAATATATTCAAACATTGCCATGCTTTGATGAGAAAGATGTGGAAGCTTTTTTAATTTCACTTGACAAAGTGGCTAAACAATTGAATTGGCCAAAGACCAAGGGTAGTGTAGATTCAAACAAAATTGGTAGGTAGAGCTAGTGAAGTATTTGTATCACAATCTGCATAGGTGATGAGGTGAGGAAACCCATACTGAGTTCACATGAACTAGTGCCAGAAGCCCACAGTCAGAAGTTTAAAAATTTAAGGCAAGAAACAGGTCAGACATATATAGAATTCAAAATAATTAAACAAACTAATTTTCATAGGTGGATAAGAGCATTGAATATAGACCAAATGTATGGCGCTCTTAGGAAAATAATTATTTTTGAGGAATATAAGATTCAGTGTCCACAGTCGTGAGAACTCATGTGGAAGAGCAAAGATTTAAAACTGCTGGACAGGCTGTAGAAATGGCCGAAGTTTGTGAATTTGTTCAAGTAGCAAAGTTTGGTTTTCAAGATCAAGTTCAATTGGTGAAGGATAGAAACTGGGGAAATGAGAAATACACAGGTGGTGCAAAGGAGGTTTAGTTTGTGATGTTAAGGAGAGAGCACCTCAGAGTAAAAAGGAAACCTATGATAGCGGCAGAGAGATAAGAAAACGTTGCTTTTTCATTGTAATAAAGGACAAGCCAGTGGGGTTTATTAAAGTGGGAGGAAAAACTACAGTCCCAGTGGAAGAGGTGCAACAGAGTGTACAGCTAGTTCAGAGGTTGGTGGATAAGCAGGTACCAGAACCTTTCAAGGATTTTATTTGTGAGGGTGACGTTTACTCATGTGTATAAAGTGGAGTAGGTAAGGAGACTAAAATCTTAAGGGATATAGAAGCAAGTCAATATTTAATGGTGAGAGATAAGGAGATATGTTTGGAAGAAGTATTTCCAAAAACGTAATATGTGGAATGAGAGGTGAAAGCGGTAGTATATCACCATTTAAGGAAAGGTTTAAGAGTTCAGTGAAAATTGGTGATGTAGTAGTAGGAGCAATAGAAAAATTAACCTTTTCAGGGTACAATTTATGCGAGGTCAAGATATAGCTGGATCACAGGTGGGAATGGAGTGTACTGTGGTTGAAAAGCCAGTGGAAAGTCAAACGAATGCGATATTGCAACAAGTATATCCGGGAGTATTTTCTGATTGCTTGGTAACCAGATCACAAAGCCATGGGTTGAGACAAGAGGAAGAGAACTTGGGGAGTGTTGATAAGGAGGCTGAGGTTCAGTTGTCAGAAACCATGTTTGATCAGATGGTTAGTAAAGAACAAGAGCAAGTGGTGGATGAAGCGGATATCTTTTGTTCAAGCAAGTTGGTTGAATAACGACAGAAAAATTCAGAGGTCAAGTAGTTATATCAGAAATCATGTACGGAAATGGAACCAGAGTGTTCAAAGGCTTTGGGGAGAAAAAGGAATTAGATTATTGATTTGGATAATCAGCCATAATCATAATAAATGGTGGAGCAGGCTCGAAGGGCTGAATGGCCTCCTCCTGCTCCTATTTTTTATATTTCTGTTACTCCATTAGAAATAATGCATTAATGAGAAAATGGAGACCTTTTTTGTCCAGTATCCTAGCCACTGTTGGGTTCTCGTCTGGGATTGTAATATTTGGCTGACACTGTCTGGATGGCAACATGGCAATACCATAAGACATCTGAGCAGAATGGCTATTCAGATCATCTAGTCCACTCCACCATTCAATGACACTATGGTCACTGGCAGCAGGGCAGAGGAGCTGCTACCCTTGTCTGCAGCACCATGAGAGGAGTACACAGAGGTGACAGGTACCTCTTTTGCCAGCTTTAGGCACATCTGCACCTCCAAGCTCACTGTGGTGAATCATAATCCTAGTAATTCACACTGTGTTATATTATATGTGTCGTGTCTTTGTGAGCTCTGTATACGAGCAGTTGCGCTGCTCTGCCCATAGGGGGAGATGAGGAGTTTGTACTGGGCTCCACCCTTGGCTCCGCCCATGGCTCCTCCCACTAACCGGAAGTATTAAAACCACTGTTCACTTCCTATCACGTGTCTGTGAATTTTTTTTTTTTTAAATTTTTTTTTATAAATTTAGAGTACCCAATTATTTTTTCCAATTAAGGGGTAATTTTGAGTGTTCAATCTACCTATCCTGCACATCTTTGGGTTGTGGGGGTGAAACCCACACAGACATGGGGAGAATGTGCAAACTCCACACAGACAGTGACCCAGGGCCGGGTTTCGAACCCGGGTCCTCAGCGCCGTAGGCAGCAATGCTAACCACTGTGCCACCGTGCTGCCTACCTGTCTGTGAATTGATGGTCACATCAATTTAATAGTCTGGGGAAACTTGAAGAAAACATTAGGAAATTTGAAGAAAACGACTATGGAAGCAGCCCTCCAACCTGACCGACTAGAACTCGACCCGCAGGCTGCAGAGGCGGAAGAAATCTTTCTGCACTGGCTCAGATGTTTCAAGGCCTACCTGGCTGACTCAAGCACTTCAGAAACTACAGAGGAGCAGAAACTCAGCCTACTGCACGCAAGGGTGAGACACCGTATCTCTACTCAACTTAACAGTACTCCCTCGTATATGGAGGCCCTAGCCATGCTCGATCGAATGTACATGAGGCCCATCAACGAGGTCTACACATGCCACATTTTTACGACCCGCCGCCAGCGCCCCGCCGAGTCGTTGGACGAATTCCAGCGTGATTTAAAAGCCTTAGCTCGGGACTGTAATTATCAAGCTGTATCAGCTGCCAAGCTTATGGAGCTCGCTGTCCAAAATGTGTACGTGGCAGGGCTCAGGTCAAACTATGTGCTCCAGTGGTTATTTGAAAAAGGGGCCCAGGACTTGGAGGACACTGTAGTTAGCTACAACCATAGAGGTCTCGTTCTGCAGCCTCACCTCATTCCCCGTGGACCAAGCGATCCCATCCTGCGCCCCCAACCAGCGACTGCCCCAGGCCTGCACCGCGCGGCCACCCACCCACTACGTAGCCCCAGTGTGCCATTTTTGTGGGCAGCACCAACACCCACGGCAGCACTGCCCGGCCCGCAACGCGACCTGCAGCAGCTGCGGTCGCAAGGGACACTATGCCCGGGTCTGCCTGGCGAAGAAATCCCCCTCTCCAAACTCTCCTGCAGCCCAGAGCACTCGCTTTCAAAATTCAGAGACCCGCAGGCCCCGAAATGCTGCAGCCTGTACTCCGACTCCGCCCCCACCCGACACGTGCGACTCATGGGGCCGCCATCTTGGCCACCCTCCTCCACGCGGCTGGCCACGTGCGACTCATGGGGGCCGCCATCTTGGGCGCCATCTTCCTCGCCACCCACCACGTGCGATCCACGGGGGTGGCCATCTTGGGATCCATCCTCTTCAAACTCTGAAACTCATCTCGAAGACTACGACGTCAGCGGACAGTCATCACGGGGCCACTCCAGCACAGCTGATCGAGCCGCCGACTACCCGCAACTCAGCGCGATCACGTTAGACCAGTCGCGTCCGAAACACTTCCGCAACTCGATGATGACCATTAAAGTCAACGGGTACAGGACACCGTGCCTCTTTGACTCCGGGAGCACCGAGAGCTTCGTACAGCCAGATCTGGTAAGTCGCTGTTCGCTCCCTATCTTCCCTGCACGGCAAACTATCTCCCTCGCTTCAGGCTCACAGTCTGTTCACCTTCAAGGGCGCACCGTCGCGACCCTAATGATTGAGGTCACTAGCTACTCGAACCTCCGGCTATACGTACTCCCGGAACTCTGCGCCCCACTCTTACTGGGACTCGACTTCCAGTGCAACCTCAAAAGCCTCACCCTCAGCTTCGGCGGGCCCCTGCCCCCACTCACTATCTGCAGTCTAGCGACGCTAAAAATCGACCCCCCTCCACTCTTTGCCAATCTCACTCCGGACTGCAAACCCGTAGCCACTCGCAGCAGGCGATACAACCCGCAGGACAGGGTGTTTATCAGAACCGAGGTCCATAGGCTTCTACGTGAGGGGACCATAGAGGCCAGGAATAGCCCCTGGAGAGCTCAGGTGGTGGTCGTCAAGACCGAGTAAAAATTCCGAATGGTAGTGGACTATAGCCAGACCATTAATCGGTTCACGCTCCTCGATGCGTACCCCCTTCCCAGGATTGCAGACATGGTGAATCAGATCACCCATATCGCATCTTCTCCACGGTGGATCTGAAGTCTGCAGACCACCAGCTCCCAATCCGCCCAGAGGACCACCACTACACGGCGTTCGAGGCCGACGGCCGCCTCTTCCACTTCCTCCGGGTTCCCTTTGGCGTCACGAATGGGGTCTCGGTGTTCCAATGAGCAATGGACCGAATGGTGGAGCAGTACGGGCTGCGGGCCACGTTTCCGTACTTGGACAACGTCACCATCTGCGGGCATGATCAGCAGGACCACGACACTAACCTCCATCGATTTCTCCAGACTGCCCAGAAACTCAACCTCACGTATAACACGGAGAAATGCGTTTTCCGACCAGGCTAGCCATCCTCAGCTATGCCTTGGAAAACGGAGTCCTGGGCCCCGACCCGGACCGTATGCGCCTTACAACTCCCCCTCCCTCACTGTCCCAGGGCCCTCAAAAGGTGCCTGGGATTTTTCTCTTATTATGCCAAGTGGGTCCCTCAGTATGTGGACAAAGCCCGCCCACTATTTAAGGCCACACTCTTTCCTCTGTCAGATGAGGCTCGCCAGGCCTTCACCTGCATCAAGGAGGACATCGCCAAAGCAGCCATGCGGGTGGTGGATGAATCCGTCCCTTTTCAGGTAGAAAGCGATGCCTCAGAGGTCGCTCTCGCAGCCACACTAAATCAGGCACCAGTCACCTTTTTCTCCTGAACCCTCTCCACTTCAGAACTTCGACACTCCTCAGTCGAAAAGGAAGCACAAGCCATCGTGGAAGCTATACGTCATTGGAGGCATTACCTCACAGGTAGGAGGTTCACCCTCATCACCGATCAAAGATCGGTTGCCTTCATGTTTGACAACTCACAAAGGGGCAAAATTAAAAATGATAAGATCCTGCGGTGGAGGATCGAACTCTCCACCTACAAGTACGATGTTATGTATCAACCGGGGAAGGTCAACGAGCCCCCAGATGCCCTGCCCCACGGCATGTGCGCCAGCGTGCAAGACGACCACCTGAAAGCTATCCACAATGACCTGTGCCACCCGGGGGTCACCCGGCTCGCCCACTACGTCAAATCCCGAAATCTGCCTTTCTCCACCGAGGAGGTAAAAGCCATCACCAAGGATTTCCCGATATGTGCGGAGTGCAAACCGCACTTTTATAGACCAGACAGGGCCCACCTGGTAAAGGCCTCCCGGCCCTTTGAACGCACAGCAATCGATTTCAAAGGGCCACTCCCCTCAACCAATCAGGATGTGTACTTCCTGAACGTCATCGGCGAGTTCTCCCGCTTCCTCTTTGCTACCCGTGCCCCGATATGACCTCCCACACAGTCATCAGAGCCCTACACAGCATCTTCACCCTGCCTCAAACGTAACATAGGGCAGCACGGTGGCACAGTGATTATCACTTCTGCCTCACAGGTTCAATTCCAGTCTTGGATGACTGTGTGGAGTTTGCATGTTCTCCCTGTGTCTGTATGGATTTCTTCTGGGTTCTCTGGTTTCCTCCCACAGTCCAAAGATATGCGGGTTAAGTGGATTAGTCATGCTAAAAATTGCCCCTAAATGTCCAAAGATGGGCAGGTTATGTTGGGTTACCGGGATAGGGTGGGGCAAGTGGGCCTAGGTAGGGTGCTCTTTCAGACGGTCGGTGCAGACGTGATGGGCCGAATTACCTCCTTCTGCACTGTCAGAATTCTATGAATTCTATGGTCCTGGGTTTGGATTCTCCAACCAGCCGTGCCACATTTCTGTTTCAGTACGCTGGCCAGATGCTCCGTTACGCCAGCTGGTCAATGGGGTTTCCCATTGTGGGGCAGCCCCACGCCGTCGGCAAACCCCCGGCCGTTTGGCAAAACAAAGCATCCCGCCAGCGGAGAACCCAGTCCCCGGTCTCCAGCAGTCCTCTGGTAATCGAGCATAACAAATTAATTCTCAGTGTGGCACAGTGCTGCAGTGGCTAGCACTGCTGCCTACAGCACTGAGGACCTGGGTTCGATCCCAGCCCCGGGTCACTGTCCGTGGGGAGTGTATACATTCTTCCCGTGCCTGTGTGGGTTTCACCCCCACAACTCAAAGATGTGAAGGTTAGGTGGATAAAAGCAAATTACTGCGGATGGTGGAATCTGAAACGAAAGAGAAAATGCTGGAAAATCTTAGCAGGTCTGGCAGCCAGGGTAGGTGGATTAGCCACACTAAATTGCTCCTTAATTGGATAGAAAATAATTTATAATTGGTTTAGCTCACTGGGCTAAATCGCTGGCGCCGGAATGTGGCGACTAGGGGCTTTTCACAGTAACTTCATTGAAGCCTACTCGTGACAATAAGCGATTTTCATTTCATTTCATTTCATTTTTCATTCATTTTATCATTTTTATTAATTATTAAACACATTGGTTTTCCAGATCACGTAATTACTTCCATAAGATCCCGAAAAAGATCCCGAAAGAGAACATTCAAATGTGTAGGGAAAAACACTAACATAAATATCATCCAAAACAAATTAAGTGTCCTTGTGTTTATTCTCCACCATTTATTCTCTTGTCCCTGGAATTTATTTTGGGTAGAGCTGCCCGGTCTGCAGATGTTTGGTACTGCCAATTTCACTCTTTGTCAATACACCAAGTAATTCTGCTTGTTTACTCCAGATACATCAGCCAAGACAAGTGAAACTCTTCCTCACTTGAAACTTACCAACGCTGGCTTGGATAGAGATTTGGACTTGGCTCTGCCCGTGGCTGAGCCAATGCTGAAACTGAATAGATAAAGGCAACCAGACACCTTGAGAGAGAACTAGAATTTGCATTCAGCCTCAATGAGGATCACATCTGAATATTGAAATAAATTAGCCAACTTGGGCAGAATTTTCTCATTGAGGAGGAGGGCCCGAGGTCAGGACCATAAACAAGTACTGTATGGGTGGGCAATGGGCATGGGCCAATTTCCTGTAAATATCCCCCTGATTGGCTGCAGTTACGCTTGCCATCGAATTAAAGTACTGGTGAAAAGTTTCAAATCCAGCCACATTAACCACCAACATGGTTGAATTACTGTAATGATTCAGACATTAGAGGAGACATGATTGGCTACTTCAGCTAATGCGGATACAAAATCAGTCGTCTTCTTCAATGATCAATTCTTGCACCATTCATTTTCAATTCATGCACAAGCACCTTGCCTGTGACTAAATTGTAGAAATTCATCTGTGCTGATGATAGTGTGTTTGCTAATCAAGCTCGTGACTTTTTGACCTTGAAAATCTCGCTGACGAATGATATAAAACTTTTGCCAGAGTTCTGTTTGAAAAGATGCCTTCCAGCAAGTGTGTTCTCTATCCTTCACCAGCACAACACTAATACTGGTCATAAACTCATTGAAGTAGTCAATATCGTGATCATGATGCCAACTGTATTCACTTGACTAATCATCAACTTACAAAAATCATTGACTGAAAACTGCTGAGAAAATCAAATCCTAACATGACCTAATCAGCAAACGTGCTAACTCAGCCAGGGAGCAAATGCCTGTGTGGTATGCTCATCTGCAGTCTGCTATGCAGTTGTGGAATACTGCATTCCCATTTGACTTACACACTGTACACTAAACTGATATTTAATCAACGTCTTGTTATGGTAAGTGTCATGTCACGCACATTACACCTTCCTCCCATGATTACTAGTCTCTGGCAACATAGCCCCTCCAATCTTTCATTGCTCTGATCTAATAGGAAAGTCTGTGAATAAATTTTGTGACAAAATTGCGTTGCTTTTGAGAAAACCAGGGCGAGATCTTTCGGCCATTCATGCCAGTGGAACCAGAAAATTGACCCCATTGTCTTTTGGATAATAAGCTAAACCAAGGCTCTGTCTGCTCT
This sequence comes from Scyliorhinus canicula, assembly GCF_902713615.1. NCBI lineage: Eukaryota > Metazoa > Chordata > Chondrichthyes > Carcharhiniformes > Scyliorhinidae > Scyliorhinus > Scyliorhinus canicula. Next base: position 132,834,808 of record NC_052156.1, read on the forward strand.
GCCAGGTGATTGTAAAAGATCCCATGATACTCAAGCAGGAGAAGTGTACTGGGCCAATCCTTGCCCCTCAATCAACATCACTGAAACAGAAGAAATGGCCATTGTTACGTTGCTGTTAGTGGGAGCTTGCCATGGTCAAATTAACTGCTGCCTTTTCCACATTACAACAGTGAATGCACTTCGTATTTCATTAACGTTTACTCTTTTCATCCATGGTGGTGTCTTAGCCTTTCAGTGTAATTTTCAATTTAAAAAAATCAATGTTATTTCATATTTGGTGTCTGGGCAAGGAAATAACATACATGTCAATTTATCAAATTCAGAGCAGTATTGGGTGTTCTCACTTTTGTATCAAGCATTAGTTTAGTAAAGCTCAATTAATGTAATTTAAGCTTGAAACCTAATTAAAGGAAGAAATAATGACAGTATGGATTCTAATTTGCTCATGAATGATCTTGTATCACTGCTTAAGACAGTTTAAAGTCTGGACAAATACCAGTGCAGAATTTGAAGCAAAAGAATGTCAGAAGGTCTCCATGTGCTCTTCAATTCCAGCTAATCAATTTGGATTTCCTGGAGGTTGTTTTATTTAATCCTGTGTCTTTTCAGTTGAAGGCCAATCTTATTACTTACAACGTGAGCTTCAATTTACAGATTATGTTGAAAGGCAACTAGATTTCCCCATTGTGATGACAAAGTTGGCATGTGACCAACAACTGACATTGTTAATTTGAAGGCGGAATACATTGGAGGAGATGACGTGAATCTTCCATGAAGCTGGTGGTTTCACACCTGAAATACAGATCACAGAACAACTTGAATTTTGATTGTTCCTTTAACACAATAAAATGTCCCAAAGCACTTTGCATGAACAACTATCACTCAAAATCTAATGCTGAGCGACTTAATAGGACATTATTAAGAGGACGTTATTGGGAGGCGTAAAAGGAGTCATTCGGGCAAGTCAAAAACTTGGTCAAAGAGATCTTAAACAAGGATAATGAGGTAGAAATGTCTTGACTTGCCGACCTACCACAGAAGAAAGATGCTGAACTTCACAATGTTTTGCTCTACGTGAGCAGGTGTGGGACAGAATTGTATCCACGGACCCCAGAATCAGAGAATAAGCAGCCACCAGGGTGGGGATGATGGAGGGGAAGGGACAAGTGCCAAGACGAGCTGGTTAAGAAGTCCATCTTGGCTCTCTGGGACGTCTTCCCAGTTGTACTAATGGCTGGTAGGCTGCCCAGCCCTCACACCTCATTCTCCATCACCCCACCACCCGGTCCCCATACCACCTCCATGCCCTGCACACCAGCTCATGTCCCCATGCAGCAACCATGATCCTTTATCAAAGTATCAATAACAGGCTTCACTCGCTTCACACGTTTAAATCTTGTGCAAATAAACATTGAGGCATTGACTAAAGAGATCACCAAAATCTGGTTTAGCTCACTCAGCTAAATTGCTGGCCTTTAAAGTAACCAAGCAGGCCAGCAGCACGATTCGATTCCCGTACCAGCCTCCCCAGACAGGCGCTGGAATGTGGCGACTAGGGGCTTTTCACAGTAACTTCATTGAAGCCTACTCGTGACAATAAGCGATTTTCATTTCATTTCATTTAAATATGCTAATCAGGCAAAGTCAGTTCTGCAGTTGTCAACACAGAACCCCATACTGAGATAATCCATTCATTAGTCTGGTCATAATGAGGCCATCCACTCCTACTGAAAGTTCTTCATTCAGTTTGAAGGGGAAGAGAGGTTCTGAGACAATGAGCGCAATTCAGCGGACTCAGGTTAAAGTCCACTGAATGGCGTATTTATGGCGGGATGTTTCTCGGCAGCTGTACTGCTGAGAAATATTCCTCTATCCAACAGAATTTTGCCTTTTTTTGGCTTCGGAGAGATTCTCTGCGCCGGGGCCACATTTAGAGAGATTTCCTTCTGGTGAGCTGAAAGACTTCTCGAAGATCTAGGCACCCGATCATCCCCCCTTTCAGACCCCTTTGCTTTTTTGACCCCCCCCCCCTCCCCTCAACCCCAACCTTGGTGAGGCCCCTAGGATCTCCCCCTCATATTCCCTTTACTTGGAAAGGCCACCCGAATCCGACCTGTCAGAGCCAACCTGGTACCTGGACACCCTGCTACTGCCAACCTGGAACCCTGGCAGTACTCCAGACATTCTGGCAGTGCCATCCATGCACCCTGGCAGTGTCAGGGTGACACTTCCAGGGTGTAAAGATGGCACTGCCAGGGTGTCAGGCTAGCAGTGCCAAGATGCCAGGTCCTTAGGTGGAGTGCCAGCCAGGTGGAGTGCCAGGGTACCACCTCTCCAATGGCCTGGGAGGCCCCCAGGTGCCATCATGACTGGTCCACACAATGTGGATCAGTACTAAACAATGCCCTGGCGAGCTTTCTAAGGCACAGCCGGTGAGTCCCAGACGTCCGGCATCTGGGCATTTAAATGAGCCACAAGACTAATTCATAGAATCCCTACAATGCAGAAGGAGGCCACTGGTCGCTCGAGTCTGCATCGATCAACTCCACACTACACCCGCAATCGCGTAACTTAACCTGTACATTCCTGGACACTAATGGGCAATTTATTGGACTGTGGAAGGAAACCGGAGCACCCAGAAGAAACCAACGCAGACTCTGGGAGAATATACAATCTCCACACAGACAGTGACCCAAGGCCTGGAATTGACCCAGGTCCCTGGTGCTGTGAAGCAGCAATACTAATCTCTGTGCTACCTTGCCACCCAGCGAGGGCAAGATCCAGATCACGCCGGTGGAGTGAGTGAGGTGACTTGCAATCTACAAGCCACAGAGTCCGATTTGGGCTTTGTGTGCAATTTACCCATTGCACCCGGATCCGGGCTGCGCGCAATGTGGTTGTTGAATCGCGCCCATCATTTTATAACTTAAATATGACAGAGGTGGATATCAAGGTAGGCGGCATGCAGCTTTGAGGTTACTATCCGATCAGCCATGGTTTTATTAAATGGCAGAGCGGGCTCGAGTGGCTGAATGGCCTCCCTGAACAGGTGCCGGAACGTGGCAACTAGGGGCTATTCACAGTAACTTTATTGAAGACTACTTGTGACAATAAGCGATTATTATTATTACTAGGCCACAGGAGGAATTTGGGCTATTGTGTTACTTAGCAAATGTTATGTTTTAATTATTCTGCTCTTTCGTCAAAGTGGAAACAAAGATAGGTTACCAGATCATCAGGCTTTATTACAGAGGGGGCTCTTGTTCACAGTCTAAGGTGAGGGGGGAGGAAGGAAATCTCCCAATTGCCTCTGATGATGTCACCATGTAGTCATGTGACACACTGCATAGTGTTGCATTGTGTCCCTACACATAACATCCCCCTCCCTTTGCTTCAGTAGTCAGCTAGTCTCACTTTAATGTGCAGATTCTCAAGGTAGCCGAGTCGCGGGAAATTTCTCCTACATCCTGGAGACCTTGGGCGATTGCCGTTCAGTACTAGTCTCCAAAAAGGGGGGCCAGGTGGAATGGCAATCATGGGGGTCTCCCAGGGGATTGGAGGCCCCACAGGTGTATGCCCTTTGTGCAGAGAGGCACTCTCTGGCACTGCTGCTACCACCTGGACACCCTGGCATTGCCAGTCTGGCATCTGGGTGCCAGCCTGGTAATGACAAGGTACCGAGGTGGCAATTCCAGCTGGCAGGCACACTGCCATCATGTCAGGTTGACACTGCCAAAGGGGGGAACCCTCCCATAGTTCATTGGGGTTGGGGGGGGGGGGGGGTCGGGGTCACTTCGGGGGTCTTGGACATCGGGATGCCATTCTTAACAGCGTCCTGATCTCTCGCTACAGTAAGGAGTTCCAGAGAACGGAGCTCCTCAGGGTACAAAACAGGGATAGGTGCGGCCTCGGCCATGTGTTCCCTCTTGAGGCCATTATCAAAGTGAGCCGCATTTTGTAACCTTGTGTTTCTCGCCACTGTGAGCGCCGGGAAACACACGGCTACAGCGCTCGTTATGGGACTTTGTTCCCATTTAGTTAAATCGCACTCATAATCTCTGTGTATCACCTGGCATTGATAATACACTGAGTTTCAGTACCATGATCTCACTAGGATCATGTCTTCCTGGGAATTTTCACTGTTTTTGATCATTCTATAGACTTTTTTTTGGATTTGGGTGCATTCTAGCATTTACCCATCTTTGAGGTTTGAGGATTTTGTCTGGTCCAGCATGCCTTTGCTATGTGTCATTTCTTGCCACAATTACAGCATTTGTTTTCTCAATATCACAGTGGCACAGAGGTTAGCACGGTAGCACAGTGGTTCGCACTGTTGCTTTATAGATTCAGGGTCCCAGGTTTGATTCCCGGCTTAGGTTACCGTCTGTGTGGAGTCTGCACGTTCTCCTTGTGTCTGCGTGGGTTTCCTCCAGGTGCTCTGGTTTCCTCCCACACTCCAAAGATGTGCAGGTTTGGTGGATTGGCCATGCTAAATTGCCCTTAGGTTCTGTGGGATTACTGGTTTACGGGGATAGGGTGGAGGTGTGGCCTTAGGTGTGGTGCTCTTTCCAAGATTTAGTGCAGACTTGATGGGCCGAATGGCCTCCTTTCGCACTGTAAATTCTATGAATACTAATATTCCTGTGGAATGCCATTTCCCACCCCAGGCACACCTATCGCATGCTTGATTCATCTTTCTTATTTTGATGCCAGCTCCAATTGGGAATCTTCTTTAGCTGCCAATTCAATAGGCGCTGCTATTTCAGCATGTTTGCGTGTTAGAGAGCATAATTTCTGAATCCACACACAGATCTGTTTTGCAGCGTGTCCTCAAGAGTCGGTCCAAACTCACAATTCTTTGCTGGTTTCTGTAGTATGGCTACAAATTGTTGAATATTTTCACCTTCTTCTTGGCTACTTTGGGGAAACCTGAATCCCTCTGCAATGATTAATGGTTTGGGCGAAGTGTTCTTTGAGGGTCCCTTCCTCTGGTTTTTGTACCAGGCTTGGCAGAATGGACAAGGCTGTGTAATTGGGTGAAAGTTTTCCATCCTATTACACTCAAGAAAGTTGCTACTTTAATTTCATCCAGTATCCTGTCTTCAACAAGGTAATATTGAAATCTCTACCATTACCATTCCCACCATCACACTTGCCTTTTCTTAAGTTTTGTACTTTCTTTAACATTTCCTTTCCTGGTTGGACTGTGGCTTTCAGATTTATTTTTTGTTTGTAAGCACTAAAGAAGTTTTCAGCTTCAATTCTGCTTAATCTTGGTTGTTATCTCGTTATTATTAATTGTCTTTTTGTTTTGAGCTGTTGTTTTCTAAAAGCAGGTCTCTGTCTCTCTCAATGAGTTTGAGGATGTGACGCTGCAGCCCACTATGTGTGAAGGCTTGCAGCTGGAAAAGACTCCACAGCTTTGGGAGGTAAACCTGTTTTTTACACAGCCAATCCTTATTTTCTTTCTTTGCTCATTTTCTCAGAGGTTCTGAGCCCACAGATTGTTTTTGTCGACCATTGATACTGTCGACACACTGACTGAAAACAATTTTTTTCCTTTTTTCCTGCCTCCGACTCTCTGAGCGCTCCCAGGGTCACAATCGGGCCTCACGGTAGCATGGTGGTTACCGTGCACGGTAGCATGGTAGCACGATAGGGCCTCACGGTAGCATGGTGGTTAGCATCAATGCTTCACAGCTCCAGGGTCCCAGGTTCGATTCCCGGCTGGGTCACTGTCTGTGTGGAGTCTGCACGTCCTCCCCGTGTGTGCGTGGGTTTCCTCCGGGTGCTCCGGTTTCCTCCCACAGTCCAAAGATGTGCGGGTTAGGTGGATTGGGCATGCTAAATTGCCCGTAGTGTAAGGTTAATGGGGGGATTGTTGGGTTATGGGTATACGGGTTACGTGGGTTTAAGTAGGGTGATCATTGCTCGGCACAACATCGAGGGCCGAAGGGCCTGTTCTGTGCTGTACTGTTCTATAATCAAGTGGGAAAAAAATGACGGATCAGTCCGGAATGCTTTCTATCAATTTTAAAATTAATGCACAAGTTTAGCAAAGGCTAAAAGCCCATTTCCAACGGCCAGATTTACTGCACTTTTATTGATGGGGAGTGGCCTCCTGGGAATCGACCCTCGACTCAAGGCCCAGCTCTGAATTGTTTCTTCTGATTAATTTTACTGGGAAACCATTCCCGTCGCCAGCTTTCTCTTTAGTGTTGTTTTAGTTGTTCTGATCGTTCTTCACAGTAGAAACAAATAATGAAAAGGTTGCCACACTATAGGTTACTGAACCAGATTGTCAGACGTTATTAGAGAGGTGTTGCTGCTAAGGTGGAGGGGGGGAATCCCCAAATGCCTCCGAAGGTGTCACCAAATAATCATGTGACACACTGCAAAGGGATGCATTGGTTTTACAACCGTGGCCATAGTTATGTTTAATTTTGAGCCACTGGTCTTAATGAAAAACAAGCACGGGTAAAAAGCAATGTATCATCAGGTTAAAACTAACAGACTCGTTATCTATATTTAACATTCTGAGGAGTTCCCAAACCATCCCAAGAAAGATTTTTTGAAAGAAAAAATGTTAAATCCATCTTGTGAGGACAAAGTCCAATCTCATTGAGAATAAACTCTTGCACATACACTTACTGAAGGGGAACTTTTCAAGACCTCCCCATAACAATGTTAGCAGGAAATAGTTCGGAGATTCATCCCACCCGAGTGTAGCAGCTGCTGGTGAGTAAATCACTACAGGAGAAGGAGAATCCTAAGTAAAGGACTTAGGAGTACAGAGAACATTCATCATTCAAGGTTTAATTGAATAATTGAAGGCCAAATGCTCTTAAAATCCATAACGTGTTTGAATGTTCATACGTTTCTACTGTGCTATTATCTGGCTTATGATCCCTAAAGTGAATGCTTTTATAGAACATAATTTAATAATTCCTTAATTAATTGTGCTTCAGGGCTTTGAAGACTATTTAGATGTCTTGCAGGCTTTTTGTGCATATGGGAACTCTTAATATAATTTGTTCACTTATTTTCATTTTAGTCAAGCATCATTTCTCATGCATGATTCTCAAACAGTAGGTAGATGGAAACAGAGTCAGGTTTCTGGGTATGGAAAAGATTTCTGGTCCTGCTGCAGTGAATGGGAGATTTGGCCGAGCGCCAAATTCTCTGTCCTCGCTATCAGCAGAAGTGGGACTTGCAACGGAGAATCCCGGCCCATCCGTGTGAGATTTTGAGGTTCTCCTAGAAGCTGATAACTGGCATATCATACCTGTTTCTGAAGACATGCAGAGACATCTGCCGTGCGCTGCCGCTGGCAGTTAAAGTCACCATTGCCTTCACCCTCCTTCATAGGGACCGTCCAAGGAACATCATTGGTGTTAGCCACTTTCATTTTGGAAATCTGACATTTTCATGCCTGCAAACAGAAATAAAGAAAGCCTGAATTAATTGGAGCACATTTTGAAGCACCTGTGCTTAAAGTGTTTATTATTCTCTTGTATTCATGTTTAACAACGTTACATTGTCAAACTTCTCATGTCTATTATGGATGTGCCTTACCATGGCATACTCTCAGTAAAATGAGAGCACAGAATCATAGAATTTACAGTGCAGAAGAAGGCCATTCGGACCATCGAGTCTGCACTGGCCCTGGGAAAGAGCACCCGACTTAAGCCAACGCCTCCACCCTCTGCCCATAACTCAGTAACCCCACCTAACCTTTTGGACACTAAGGGGCAATTTAGCATGGCATTGATGACAGCAAAATCAACTGAAAAACTGCAGACAGAAGGCCAAATATCATAATCTATATAACCATTACCAGTTCCAGAGGTCTCCTTTGCTTGAAATCACTGTGGGCTATGTCACTTGTGTAGGGTTATCTGGTGGCATAGATTAAATGTGCTTTTTACAACTTTGTGTATACTATTGCTGAGAGAGTCAGGCATCAATTTAAAAGATTTACTTTTTCGAAAAAGCATCATTCTAACTTGCCACTGTTGTACAGTGAGACACTAAGTCCATAATGTACATGCACTGGATAACCTTGGTTCACAACCTAAGCGAATACAATTCAATATAGTACATCACTGTCAAATGCAGGGTGAATTATTGGTGTGGAAATACATAAAATGCTCCAGGTGATCCTTTTCCTCCCAAATTTTACTGGTAAGGTCAAATCATCTTCTGTATGAATAATTCTCTTCTTGTTAAGCTAAAAAAAAAGATGAGATTTTCTGAATCTCACACGTGTGTCAAGGAAATTTCAGTACTCTATATTACCTATAACTGTTAAAAATAAAGTGTGATTGATGGCGAGTACATATAATTGTTACTTCCATCGCCAATAGAGGTGAATCTCTTCGGGTTAGGGAGACACAAAAATGCAATCACAAATAACACAACTTAGAATTGCCATTCACTTCCAATTTTTGTCATTTGTCTTCATTCTCTACTGAAGTGTTTCCTGTCTTTCTATTGAAATGTCTGGTTTTGGGGAAATGCCAGATTGCATCAATTTTGTAGTCATGCATAGTGGATGTAAACCTCATCTAATATTATCACAACAACATTGTAAAATGAATGAGAGGACAGATGTCTCGTGCAGTGTTTGCACATCAACTGAAGTCTAAAGCTTCAGCCTTTAATGTGTACTTAGAATTTAATTAGCTTCACCATTTAGTTAAGAGGTCCTGGGAAGTATTTAGTGCAAATAAATACGCAAATTAAGGGCTGAATATGAATCTAATTATTTTCCCTCACTCACAAATTCCAGAATTGGGTCACCTTTTTATAGGGCCCAATCAACTAAATAGAAGAACACAAATTAACTGGCGGACAAATTAAAAGCGGCCGATTTTATAGGGCTCAACAACTAAATAACAAACAGAAATTAACTGATGGACAAATTAAAAGGAGCAGCTCCCAAAGAACAATCGGAGCACAGCCCAAAAGGAACAAAGAGGAAATGGAAACTTAAAAAACCCATCAAACCAAAATGTGAAAATCATGGGTGCAATTCTCCGAGCCCCGCGGTGGGCTGGAGAATCGCCGCAACCGTGCCACGCTGCCCTGACACTGATGCCCAATTCTCCGAGGTGCGGAGAATCAGCAACGTTTGTGCCGGAGTGTTTGGCGCGGTACGGTCGCGGTCCGCTGTCCGCAGTGCGGCTGCCGATTCTCCGGCCCGGATGGGTCGAGCGGCCGTGCGGAAACGGCAGAGTCCCACTGGTGCCATTCACCCCTGGTCGCTGCCGGCGGGAATTCTGCGCGAAGGGTCGGGGGTTGGCCTATGCAGCGGGGAAAAGCGCTCCTTCATCGGGGGGCCCTCCGATGGGCTCTGGCCCGCGATCAGGATTCACCGATCGGCGGGCCGGCCTCTCCTCCCCCCCCCCCGGGCCTACTTTCTTCCGCTTCCTGCCCCAGAACCCCCACGCCATGTTGCGTCGGGGCCGGAGCGTTGAAGAAGTGCCCCGCGCATGCGCGGGTTGGTGCGGCCCAACTGCACATGCGCGGGTTGGCGCGGTGTCCATTTGGTGCCGGGAAGGGAGGCTGGAGTGGCATGAACCACTCCAGTGCCATGCTGGCCCCCTGTGGGAGACAGAATTGCTCATCCCCGTGCCCGTTTCGCGCCGGTGTGAAACGCGACGACATTCACGGAAATGCGAACACTTAGTCTCTATTTTGGAAAATCGCACCCAGGGTCTATAATACAGTCTAATCCCTGCAGTGCCCACCGAGCACAGAAGACCTCGAGTGTGCCCGTGGACACTGCGTGCTCCTGTTCCAGGGACACCCAGCCGCAAATGAGGCCGTGGAAGAGGTACAGATAGTCGGGTCGGATGACCCCCTTGGTTGCCCGCTGCCTCCCTCCACACCAGATGCCTGTAGATCAAGAGCATGAGGTTGAAGTGCAAACAAAACCTCAACGACCACGTTGTCAAGAAACCAAAAAGGGAGTGCAACCGAGGACATACAACATAAAAATGGTGCATGGACACCACCAGGCCTCAAAATTGGCAGGTCACTGGGGAGTTTGTGAAGTGGTGCAGATGCTGATTGTACAGTACCGCTGCATGCATCACCCTGGTCCCCAAGTCTTGTGGGAAGGACACTGATGTGTTAGGTAAGCTGGGTCTACAAGGACTGCGTTTACTGCAGTGGTGAGAGAGACAGGCTTCCAACACTTGAAGAAATGCAACTCGATTTTATTGATCACTTAACTATAATACATGCTTTAACTGTGGGTTGACACTATGCTGACTTGACTGGAAACCTGAGGCTAACCTGACCAGACTATCTTACTACCACATTGTGTTTGTTCTAGTTGCTGCTCATGAGCTCTGACTGTCTCAGAGGCTGGATCCCGAGAGAACGGGAAAACTAGTGCCCTCTGGCTTTATAGTGGTCATGTCCTGTCTGGTGATTGGCTGCTGTGTTCTGTGTGTTCACTGGTCATCGTGTGTGTCAATCACTGCCTGTCTGCATACCATCATATACCTGGATGTGTATTATGACAGGCACCTCCGTTGAGGGACCTCTCGCGGGGACCTCCACCGCCAAGCGACAATGAGGCACGCCAAGGCATGTCCGGACGGCGAGCGAGGACAAAGAGGCGTGCAGCAGCAAGCCATGCAGGAAACCCCTCCACGCAGTGCGAACAGGCACAGAGGGTATTTCTAAGAGGCGGCTAGGGTTCCAGGACTTGGGACCAATGTGGAATTCCGTCCGTGTGTTTATTCAGCGAGCAGAACAAGTGGTCTCAACTTCTCTTTTGCTTTCATTGTTGGAAAAGTTCTTGGTGTCGGAATGTTGGATGTATAAAGAGAGTTGGTGTGATTAGCAACTTCTCACAGGAAAATGAGCAATGCATTTCAAAATACAAAATCAGTAAATGAGAATCTCGTTGGGTATTCCTCTTTTTTTGTGTGTGTTACCGAGAGAAGGAAGTATAGCATGTGCAACTTAAGACTGGCTTACAAAGCCTACACAGGTGATTATATGGCCCCCTCAATGAGCTATCATTGAGGGAGCTCATACTCCAATTGGCCAACTAATAAAGCCAATTGGAGTTCATTACAGCTTGTAAAGAGGGCTCCATGACAAGTAGCAGACATGCACTGCCTGTACTTATTTCTGCCCATGTTGCTGTGACTTAGGCACACCAATCTGGAATGCTTGAGGAAGGCTGAATTCAGATGTTTTGTTTATCAGGGAAACAGTTGAGCTGTCTGCTGGAATCTGACCAGCAGACAACATGAACCATTATCTGTGACACTCAAACTTGCCAAAGATATTAACGTCTGTGCCTTCAGCTTACCGGAAGCTACCACTGCCAGTGACATCAGTCAATCTGCACGTATTGATTCATCAACCAGGTAGCCGATGCACAGTTCACCATGGCAAACGCCTTTATTACTTTATTCACGGAAACCTGTCTGTTGAACAAATTGGAACTCCAGGTTTTCCACGTAACAGAATATCAAAGGCCTAGAATTAAATGGCATTTAAGTCTTTATCTACACTCCCATGACTTTTATGAAATAAATATTTACACTTCATCTAGGCATTACAAATTGCACTGAATATAAAGTGGGAAGGTTGGATAGCTTCTGAAATGAGGGATCACAATGCACATTTAACTTGTGTCCTTTTCTTCAGGTGCTGATAACATGCTAATTTTGTGTTGCTTACTCAGTTAAGTGATTGCAGAGTGTTGAGCATGTTGAGTGGGCTGCACACCTGAGCAAAGGTTGCAAAATTGTGATGATTAGATCGAGTTCAGGCTAATATGTGCTACTCAAAAACAACCACTACCTCTTAAAGGAGAGAAGAACCTTGATTGGAGCAGATGCTGAAAGCCATTCTAAAAGTGATTTGAGCTGGGAAAGACACAAGAATGGTACAACATGGAAAAGAGTGGAAACCAGAAGGTCATTCAGGCAATGCGAGCATGTGGCATTCACGGGCAATGCCAGCAGTGCAGTCTTGAACGCTGTTCCTCAAGAATCTCAATAATGGCATAGTGGTAATGCCATAAGACTAGTCATCCAATGGCTTGGGATAGTGCTCTGAGGACATGTGTTCAGTTGTCATCAAGGCAACTAGTGGAATTTAATATCCAAATAATAAATGTAATGCTAGTCTCAGTTATGGTGATTGATAATCATTGATTATTGTTTGGAAAAAAGGACTGATTTACTGAGGAAAGCTGCCAGTTTTATCTGATCTGACCTACTTGTGACTCCAGGCCCACAGTAATGTGATTGACTCTTAACTGCCCCATCTGAAATGACCCAGCAAGCCACAAAGTTCCAGGGCAATTAGGGATGGGCTATAATGTCAGCGGCAACCACATCCCTTTTTTAAAAATTAACCAGAAGGTGATTAAAATAATCTTTATTTCTGCTATCATTTCAATAGAATAACCTCCACTGTTGCATATGTGCCATCATCGTGTGGTGTAGCTTTGTCAGTCCAAAGATGTCTCTTTGTTTTCTTGTTTTCTATGTGATGAGGAAATTGTGTTTTCTTTCTTTCCTTAAAAATAAGTCCATCATCAGAAACTCATGCAGACTCTATTTCTATAAGTGAACTGTCACTTCTTCACACATCATTCTCGCTGAACTAGTTCATCACATGTTGTATCATGAGCACTGATATTCATGTCTCTCACTGGAGCAAAGGACAAATGCAAATATTCACAGGGCTCCGATTCTCAACATGCAGCTGTGCTGTCTGGCAGGACAAAAATATTTCCTGCAGGATAAATCCTCCACGGGGCTTTATCGGAAATGCTTTTTTCTTCAATTCTTAAAAGTGGAAATGATAGCACAGTCCAGTATCTTAAGTTTACAAAATCTTGGGCGGGATTGCCTGATACTGAGGCTAAGTGTTGACGTTGTCGTAAACGCCGTCGTGTTTCTCGACGGGGTCTTCATGGCCTCAGGATCAGCAATTCTGGCACCTACAGCGGGTCAGCACGGCACTGAAGCGACACACGCCACTCCAGCTACCGATCACGGCGTAAGATGGGTGCCGGCGGTCTACGCATGCATGGTGGGACCGGCGCGATTTCCGCGCATGTGCGGTGTCTCCCTTCTACGCGTCGGCTCCGACACAACATAGCATAGAGCTACAGGGGCCGGCACAGGAAAAAAGGAGGCCCCCAGCCCAAGAGGCCGGCCCGCCGATCGGTCGGCCCCAATCGCGAGCCAGGCCACAGTGGAGGCCCCCCTCCCCCCCTCCCCCCCGGAGTTGGACCCCCCCTCCCGGACCGTTCCACACCGAGGACCCGCCGGGTCAGACCAGGTTAGAATGGCGCCTGCGGGACTCCGGTTTTTCAGTACGGACGCTCGGCCCATCCCGGGCTAAGAATCGCCGGGGGAGTGGGGGGCCCGTAGAGCGGCCCTAGCCGGCGCTGCACCGACTGCACCGGTGCAAATGGCGGCAATTCTCTGCTCTGCGGTGAATCGCATCCCGGCAGCGGGGCGGCGTGTCACGATTCGCACCTGTCGCAGTGATTCTCCGGCCCCGGGCTGTGAAAATCCCGCCCTTGATAAAATTTTTCTTACTTAGCTTTCGAAAACATATGCTGCTGATTTTATTTTTTCAGTAATCAGATTTATGTCAAATTGAGAATTAAACAAAAATTACAGAGAAACTGAGAAGGCTGATTCACCTCCATAATCTGCAACACTACCATTGTTAAATCCCCTGCCTACGACATCTTGGGCAAGTTTCCTTGACCATAAAGTTAACTGGTTGGTCACTTGAACACAATGGCTACAAAATTAGGGCTTTTGATACTTTCAGACCAATAACCCACCTCATGATCTGTCAAAACCTCTCTACCATCTTCTACAAAAGTCAGAGCTAAAGAACCACGCACCTTGACAGATGCAACCACAACAACATAGAAAAGGCTTATCATCCAGTCAATACCATCAACAATTTTCTTAAAATCACTGAGGAATAGCAGCGGCAGAAGTTACTATGCACAGGGTGTATTACAGAAACTTACCAAACTTATTTCAACGGTGCTTGAAACACAAACTTCCATTACTGGGGACAAGAGCAGCAATTTCATGGGAAGAGCATTACTTCCAAAGTTCACCTCCAAATTACACCCCATCCTGATTTGAACTGAAATTGGGCCAAATCTTCTGTTCAGCATTGGAATGGTACTGACTGATGCTAATCACCTAATAAAAGTGCATACTTACCTGTCAGTCAATTCCGGGCCAGATTTCTGATGCTAGCCTGTCCCTAGATCCTCCACAACAGCAAAGTGGGCAGGCCTAGGTCCAGCCCAGGAGAGTAGACGTCATGCCACCATGGACCATGGTACAAGGGGACCTGGGAACATCAATTAACGGCAGCAGCAGACAGATTTATGTAACTTGATTAAAACTATTGCACAACTTTTCATGCATATTACAGTTTTTTTTCTATTTCTTTGGACATTGAATGTTATTGTTCTTTAATAATTGCAAGTATAATTATTGCTTTTATTTTAAACATCCAATTTAATTGTTTTTTAATAATCCTGGGTGTAGGGGCGACACGTTGGTGCAGTGGTTAGCACTGCTGCCTCACGGCGCCGAGGACCCGGGTTCAATCCCAACCCCAGCTCACAGTCCTTGTGGAGTTTGCACATTCTCCGCATGTCTGCCTGGGTCTCACCCCACAACACAAAGATGTGCAGGGTAGGTGGATTGGCCATGTTAAATTATCCCTTAATTGGAAAAAAAGAATTGGGCACTTTGAATTAAAATAAATGAATAAATAAATAATCCTACGTGTAGCCAACTGAAAAGTACTTATATTTTTGCATGTAGAAGATGGCAGTGCAAGAGACCATGCAGAAGAGAAGTCAGACATCTCGGATGAAGACATGAATATTCTCCTCGCTGAGGTGAAAGCAAGGCGCAATCGTCCCCTAGGAGATGGAAAAACAGGCCAGAAAGGTGCAGTGCACCAACTGGAAAGAAGGAACGATTATGGTCAGTGCCAAGTATGCTGGATCAATGCCAGAAGAAACTTTATGATTTGATGTGTGCTGCCAGTATATTTAGATATTCCTGAAAATTTTAAATGCTCCTTTTTGAGTTGAAAATACAGAAATGTATTTGAGGTATTTTAGCCTCGGAATTTTATGAGATGTCGTAAAATGCAGTTGATTTGATTGCTATGATTTTGTCATGAGCATTTTCTCCAATCCAAAAATTCCCCAGTGTGCAGCCTTTTAGCTGCCTCAATCAGTCATAAAATGCATCACAGGACAGCGCAAGCAAGATTTTTCAGAAGGTTCGATTCTTCCTTTGGGCAAAGCTGGCCCAACATGTACTGAGCAGCACTCGTTAAATGGAGGGGGTGAATGGCATACCTTAAGGACCTGGTTAGACAGAAGGGGCTGGATTCTCCGCTGTCGGGATTCTCCGTTGCACCAGCAGTGCACCCACGCCAGGGATTTCCCAACGGCGTGGGGCTGCACACAATGGGAAATCTCATTGGCCAGCTGGCAGGGGCACGCCGCAGCAGAAAACTGGTGAGGGGGATGGAGAATCCCACCCAAGGAGTTTGTGGGGCAGCTATTTGCGTTCTTCACCCCCACGATCACCACTGGTGTATCAGGTGTGAGGCTGAGTGTTCTGAAATGATCCTTCTTATCTACGGACTCAGGGAGTGGTACTTGGTTACGAGACTGCATTCCGGTGCTTCGTAACTTTTGTTTATTAGTACTACATCTAAACAGGTTACAGAGAAGATGTGTTGCTCCTGACCACGGTGGTCCAACCTCCCTCTATAGAGTCTAATACATGACTGACTGCTCTGTGATAAATTATCATCTATGTCATATATTAGCATATCTCATCTGTTAACCTCGTGAGCAACGGCAATGTCATTAGTTGAGTGCTTAAATCATCAAGAGGAGAGTTGATTAATGTGACAAAAAAACATTTCGATTATTTTTCCTCTAACAGATATACAGGTGTCGATGGAAATATCCGATGGTAATGGAGGTGTGTTGTTTCCAGTATCTGAGATTCCTGAAAGAGGTGATCCGGAAAGCATGGAGGTGAGTATGCCACAGCAATGTGGCATGGCAGTTGTAATGGAGAAGGGAGAGGAGTGACAGAAGTGAATTTGAGGCTAGTGTTGGTGATAATTCAGTGGCAGCATTAAATGTTACAATTCGTGAAGTGGGAGTGGCCTATGGTGATATGGCTGCTGTGGTGGAGGGGGGAGTACTTCAGGAGCTGAGGAACCTGTGGCTCTGGGACCAGTGTTCACCGTGTCCACCATCACCAGGCAACATCTGCTCCATGCCGGTGGTCATGCTGAGACGCTCTCTGAGTGCTTCTATCAGAAACAGATACACAGCCTTGAGAATTATCAGGCCAATTCTCTCTTGCTGCAGCAAGCTTTGATGTTTACCAGCAGTAAAATAAAAAGTAATGTTCTAATTCAGCAGAAGGATAAGGTTCTAAGCGAGCAACTGCGAAGAAATAATGAGGTTCTTCATCAGATTCCGACTCAAGTTGTATCACCTACACCTTATGTCCAACAGTAGCCCAGTGCAGAGACATCTACTGCTGGGCATGCCTCTGGCATCACGGGTCAGGTACAACACAAAAGGAATTAGGCTCCAACACTGCCTCATCTACCTTATTATTCTCCCTCTCCTCATGAGGAATGTTTTTCTGTCTTTTCATTGCTTTGCATTATGTTCTTCGTTTGTCTTGTCACAAACCACACTGATGATATCTATGAAGATATCCCAACTTGAAACGCCAGTTCGTGTAGGGGTGTATATTTTTGTTTTTGGAATGGTGTGAGAAGTCACATGAAACCCCAGTGAGAATAACCAGGTCGGTCATCATGTAACAATTACTAAAGGGGGCTGGTTTAGCACAGGGCTAAATAGCTGGCTTTTAAAGCAGATCAAGGCAGGCCAGCAGCACGGTTCAATTCCCGTACCAGCCTCCCCGAGCAGGTGCCAGAATGTGGCGACTAGGGGCTTTTTGCAGTAACTTCATTTGAAGCCTACTTGTGACAATAAATGATTTTCATTTCATTCATTTCATTTTCATAAAGACTATTTATTACATTACAGAAAATGCAATTACATACAAACAGGACTACAATAAGCTGGAACAATTAAGTGTATGAATCATTAAAAACACTAGAGTTTATGTAGAACATTCCCCTTGTTCCAAAATATATCTGAGATCCCTGAACTCCTTCAGACTTCCCCTTTCCCCAAACAACATCCAAGTTAAATAAATCTTTTGTCAAATCCAGATTATAGTTACCACACAATAAAGCAAAGATATTTAAACTGCTTTCATGAAGGTATCTCCATGGCTTTGGCTCAAAAACTTAGATGTAAAATGGAGTATTGGCTGTGAGTAATGGACTAGCCTCTCAGGCTGTTAGATGTAAACCGACCTGCCTGCTTCTGAGGGTGCTGGCAATTAAACCACTTTTTTCCTTTGATTCTTTGGTAGGGGCTGGTTTAGCACAGGGCTAAACAGCTGGCTTTTAAAGCAGACCAAGGCAGGCCAGGTTCAATTCCCATACCAGCCTCCCCTGCAATGTGGGGCGACTAGGGGCTTTTCACAGTAACTTCATTTGAAGCCTACTTGTGACAATAAGCGATTTTCATTTCATTCTATGTATTTTGCTGTCTCCCTCTCTAATTCCTTGTCTCTAGAAATAGGAGCCGGGATTCTCCGACCCGCCCCGGGGAGCCGCGAGAGTCATGCCTTGCCGCCCCGACATCGGCTTCCCCATTTTCAGGCACCATTTTTCGGGCACCGGCGGGATCACCACCACACCAGTCGGGGGCCATTGACAGCGGCCCCCCCCGGCAATTTTCCGGTCCACGATGGGCCGAGTGGCCCAGGCGTTTGGCCAAGTCCCACCGGCGTGGATTACTCATCTCCCACACAGCGGGACCTGGAAGGCGAGTGTGCAGGGGCCGTCCTGGAGGGGGGAGGCGGGGGATCTGACCCTGGGTGGGTGCTCCCACGGTGGCTTGGCCTGCGATCGGGGCCTACCAATCGGCGGGCAGGCTGGTTCTGTGGGGGCCTACTTTACTCCGTGCTGGGCTGCTGAAGGGCTTTGCCATATTTCCCGGGGACTGGCGCAGAGAAGGGAACCCCTGCGCATGCACCGAATTACGTCGACCGTTCTGCGCATGCACAAAAATACGCTGGCCGTTCTGCGCATGTGCAAAGTCGCACGGGCTGACTGGAGCTGCAGGGACCACTCCGGCGCCAACCTAGCCCCTTAGAAATGTGTGAATTCCTCATTTTCGGGGGCCGTTGATGCCAGAGTCGTTGGCGCCGGTTTTCACGCCAGTGTGGGGACATAGCCCCATTATCAGAAAATCCCACCCAGAGATCTCATCGAAATCTATAAAGTTCTAACAGGTCTAGACGGTAGATGCAAGAAGGATGTTCCTGAAGTGGGTGTGTACAGAACCAGGATTACAGTCTGAAGATACAGGGTCGATCATTTAGAACAGGCGTGAGGGGAAATTTCTTCACCCAGAGAGTGTTAGCTAGTGGAATTCATTACCACAGGAAGTAGTTGAAGCCAAAACATGTATGTTTTCAAGAAGGATTTAGATATCGCTGTTGGGCGAAAGGGATCAAAGTATATAGGGGGAAAACAGGAACAGGCAATTGAATTGGATGATCAGCCATGATCGTAATGAATGGTGGAGTAGGCCTGAAGGGCCAAATGGCCTTCTCCTGCTCCTATTTTCTATGTTTCTACACCTCCACTAAGCTGTTTCTACTGATAGGGCGATTTATACCTGATCCTGTCCAGATGCCGATGAATCCCCTTACGAGAAAGTTGCATCTCATCTTGCCTTTTGAATGCTGGCTACTGCTGTCGCTGGGCAGATTTTTACCTGTTGCTGGGCAGAGCGCATCCTATCATGTCTTGTTAAATTTGTTTCACTGCTGTTACTAGGCAGATCCATGATAGTATTCATTATTACATTGTGTGACCACTATATTTCACTGCACACTCTGTTCTATTACATTTGACTTGATATTTATTATTTTGTTTATGTTCCTTATTTTACATTTGTGCCTTTATTTAAATAAAAATGTTCCACTGTGTTGCTTGTTTGTTATATGCTTTTAATTAATATTTCTCCTTGTATTATATTTCTATTCACAATTTTGATGCTCAAGAAATACATTTGCAGTAGTCTATGTAAAGTTTTATGAAAAATGTCATACAAATTAAAATAATGAAGGGTCATTCCTTCCTGACTAGAAAAGTTGTGCAATGCTCAACATCTTAGAAACTCTCACAAGTGACTACCGTAAAGTACCGTCAAGGCAGTGCAATATTTTGAGGGCGGCTTCAGATCATCCTTCAATATTTCATAGAGGTTTCCCAAAACATCCTTCTTGAAGCATTGTCGCGTGACATACAACTCCTCCAGCATCCTCCAGCATCACTTCAACGTCATCCTCTGCCTGCCTACTGTCATGATATACAGACATGCAGATAATGATATGCAGACAGGCACAGTCACGCAGCTAATGAACACAGAGAACAGAACATGACCAATGAGCAGGCAGGACACTCAGGAGTGGTATCTCATTATAAAAGACATGAGGCACTCACACTCTGTCTCTTTCCACTGATGGACATCTACAGAGTGAGTCAGGGTGTATGGATAGTTTCACACCTCCAGCACGTGGCGAAGAGTTAGTCTGGTTCAGTCAGACAGAGTAACCACACTTAGGTTAGCAGAGAGTCGAACTCATAGAGAACTGTGCTAACTGTGCTACTGGTTCAATAAATCAGATTGAACTAACTTCAAGGTCTGGAGAATCTTTTGGTTAAAGCTGCATCCAGTTGCAGCCTGTGTTATCCCAGAGTACATAACACGACACCCACCTCTTGGGATGGGTAATTGCTCAGTAAGCAGACCTGTTGCCTGACTATCCTCTGATAGGCATCAGACTATCCTGCACCATCATCGTGCCCTCAACCTTTACAGTGAGTAAAGCACGAATTCTGACATGCCAGGTGGTGAGCAAACCTCCCACTAAAGATTTGATTCCACAACAGATTATACAATAACAGTTAAGTGATAGCTTACATCCATTTACAGATAGATGGCTTGCAGATGTCATTCGTCACACATTACACTGCTATAAAACATTTAAATAAAAACAAATTACATAAATAGACAATGAATTATAAAGTGCAGCAGAACTCCCTGTTGCATATTTCAAATATACTTTTGAAAAAGCTTCGAAAGATCAACATTGCATTAAAAAGACTCTTAAAACATAAGTATGCCACGCAGCATTAAAAAGTCGCTGTCGGCATTGTTGTATTTGAGGGATGACAGGCAGAACTGATGCCACGAAAGAGGTGGTAACTTACCCTTGCAACTCAGTGGAGGTCGTTAATCTTCTTCGAAATTGGACGGCAGTCTTCCTGGTCCTCCCAGGTGGCATTGCTGACCTCGCTGCTGGTCCTCCGAATCCCCTTGGGGAAACAGGATGTCCCTCCTCTCATCCACAGCGTCGAGATGCCTGGTCATGTCAGCATCCCCAAAGCGAAGAGCAGGTCTGTGCTTGCCATGTGTTGATCGGGGGCTGAGTGGTGAGGAAACATTTAAAATCAGCTGCTTGAAGGGGAGGGGTTCAGCGATGATACCTCTTAAAACTGACTCAATACACAGGCCTTGAAACCGCTTCTACACTGCCGCTTGTTAGCAGTGAGACACTGCAGTGCGAGTCAGGCGAATCAGATGGCGAAACAGCCAGTTATGGTAAGAAGCTTGTAGGGCGAAGTCCTTTCAGTCCTGGCTGGCGTGGCGCCAAAGGCCGTTGACACCAGCCGGCGGAGTGGGAATCACTCTGGTGCGGACCTAGCCCCTCAATGTGAGGGCTTGGCCCCTAAAGTTGCGGAATTCTCCGCACCTTTGGGGTGGCCCGAAGCCGGACTGGTTCATGCCACTCCGACACTCCGGGACCCCCGCCCCGTCTGGTAGAGGTGAATCCCAGCCGTAGTGTTAATGTAAGCCTACTTGTGACAATAAAAGTTATTATTATTATTTAGGTTGTGATGAATTGGATATATTAGGCACGTTGGCTTCTAAATATTGGGACAATTTAAGGGTTAAAAGCTGCGGGTTACAGTGTGTTTGACGGTAGTGGTCATGTTTTTAGAAAATGGTTTTGTTTACTAAAGACCTGGGAGCTTCTGGGAGGTAGAAGGTGAAATTGACCAAAGGAATGTGGTTTACAGTCTGGGCTAATGTACAGTGGTTTGACTGGGGAAAGTCCCATGGGGGGTTAATGTGCATTCAGCTTGGTGAGTTAAGTTGTTTTTTTCAGCTTGGGGAGATGGTTTCATTGCTGAGTGGAGCCAAGGAATGCAGAGAATTTGAATAATTGCTTTCAGAGAGAGAAGAGGTGAATTTTGATTGGTCTGACACTGAGCCCACAATTCTCTCACAATAGGATAGTTATAAAAGAATAATATTTACATCAGAGCAGTCTTCTCTGGGGACAAAGAAGAAGCTGAGGCATGCCAGATGAACCAGCTTTTTGAAGATATTCAGCCAGAGTCTGAGGGTTCTTCCAGGAACCAAATCTGTTTAATGATGCAAGTATTACTCTAAGCTATGAGCAGAATGTTTCTTGTTGTTTAATGAAAAATTGAGTTGTAGTGTTTAAGGAGTAACTGTAATCTGTTCTTTGGTGTGTAGTTAAAGAGTTTAGGTTTGCATTCATAATAAAGTTTTGTTTTAAAGAAATATCAAATCACTATTTCTTCCTGAAATCACTCCTGGAGCGAAAAATTCTTTCTGCCCATTCTTACTAATAATACTAAAATATTAAGGTTTTGGTCCAGTATCATAGCCACTGTTGGGGTTTGGTCTGGGATCATAATAAAGTCATTCGCAAGCTGTCTGCTTGAAGATATGGTACTTGTGTGGTCTCGCAAAAGAAAACTTAAAGGTGTTGCAGTTTGAAATACAGGGCACTGGCAAAAAACATTTAAGACAGTTCACTGCTTACCCTCCTGTTAGGGCAACAGGTTATAGGCAATAATTGCTGCCTTGTCAGGAACTCCTATATTCTGAGAACAAAGTAAAAAATGATTGATAAACTGAAAATAGTGTATTTACTTTTATAATAGTTATCTTAATTCAACTTCAATCTAAATTGTGTGCCCAAATACAGTAAATCCAGAATGAGAAATGTTCAGATATCATTTCATTCACAAAATTATTAGGATTTATACATCTTTCCTTAGTCACATGGCAAAAAAATATATTGGGCTTGATTCTCCATTTGAGGGGCTAAATGCGCATACCAGGACTGAATCGCAGGGTGGAACGGCAGCACAGTGGTTGGCACTGTTGCGTTCACAGCTCCAGGGTCCCAGGTTCGATTCCCGGCTTGGTCACTGTCTGTGGAGTTTGTACATTCTCCCCGTGTCTGCATGGGTTTCCACCGGATGCTTTGGTTTCCTCCCACAATCCAATGTTGTGCAGATTAGGAGGATTGTGGGTGGAAACCCATGTAGACACGGGGAGAACGTACAAACTGCCATGCTAAATTGCCCTTAATGTCCAAAAAAGTGAGGTGGGTTTGTAGCCATCTGGGATGGCCACTGCCAACAAGAAACAAGGACGTTTGCAAAGCCTAAAGGGAAATGTATACAATGCAAGATTCAGGCAGGCTCAGAGCCTGAATGTATATATGTGAGCAAAGAATCTAGACAGCATCGAAACCCCCAACCGACTGGCATTTTGTTGGCCCATCTCTGTAAGACAAAGGACTGATACTCGAGTAACCGATACAATCCCAGACATTTCGGCGCCACTCCCTTCACTCAGGAATCCTCATCAACAGGGCCAATGACCGCTTAGGACACGCCCAGCCATCAAGGCACCCGCCCCTTTATTGGCCCAGATCGTAGACAGTGATCGAGAACTGCCCAATTAATGGTGTCCAAACCTAAGGACTGCCCAAAAGAGCGTGAAATTCCCTAAGGATAAAGAGAGACACTGCCATGTGTTCAACCTCTTTTGGAGCTGGCGCTCCGGCAACGTCCATCTCCAATTGCAGCACCACCAAGTTCAACGTCCGCTACCAGACGGATGAGCCCAGCTGAGCAGCAGTTACTTCTCCAGACCCAGTATATCCAGATTCGAACAAATGCCACTGTTCCTCTCACCTAAGCTGGGTGCCTGAAGTTAAGTACAGGTTGTCATGGTTGTTAGGTGTAGTTTAACTAGTAGTATTTATGTTGCATGTTAATCTTGTGTGTAAATAAATCACCATTGATCTTGAACTAACTAACTGGTGTTTGGCTCTTTGATCGATACCCGGTTGAACCTTGTGGTGCTATCATTTAATACCTGGCGACTCTGAAAGCAATATAATATTGATATCTAAAGAAAGAAGGGCAACCTTATTAATTTCCATATTTATAGCAGGTAAAAAAGGCAACAGGTTACTGGGTTACGGGTCTGGGATGGAGGTGTGGGTTTAAGTAGGGTGCTCTTTCCAAGGGCCGGTGAAGACTCGATGGGCCGAATGGCCTCATTCTGCACTGTAAATTCTATGATTCTGTGTTCTAAGGCCCCGATAGTGATGCTGGTCCCTTAGCCATTCAAGACATGCTAATGGGATAACACTGGCACCACGTGGAACTAGTGCGATATTTTTGGTTAAATTTTTAAAATGCATTTCCTTTAAAGGTGTTTCACAGTACACCAGATATATAGTCAGCCGGGTAATTTAATTACATGAAATAGAGAGCATTGGTAAGTAAACTGGCAGGAATTCAGATATTGAGCTCCCACAATTAAAGAATTGAGTCACTACAACCTTGGTAGGTGACATCAATGTGCTGCAATCTGTTATCCTTATGTTACTACAGGCAAGCCTGCCTTCCCAGTTTCTTTATGATGTCCTCTACAAATTACACTGACCAAAAAGCATCACGAAAGAATCAATCCCTTCGAGAGTCAGCCATCACACTGTCATGGCAACGGTTCTGATTCCAGATGATAAAATGTCATTCATTTTGAATTGTATCTTACAAAACTTTGTGTGTCCAAACGTCCCTTCATCTATGTATAGTATAGAAGAAGTAGGAAAATATTGCACTCAAGTGAACTAGGTTACATTAATGTGAATGAGTTTACTTAAATCAAGTAGCTTTTTTTAAAAAATGGGATTAATGTTGAAGAATGAAGGAATAAAGGCATCTTCCCTCCCTTTTGTCATTTAGATTAATTGAGAGTGTACTGTTAAACACAAAGGGAAAAAGTGAGAAGTCCCCATTAGGTTTGGAGGCAACTTTAAAAAGAAAAACATGTTTCATATTTTAAGTACAACCTTTCATCAGAACCAAAGCATTTCCAGCAGCAAAAGGGAGCTTTGTAACTGAGTTGCAATCAATGAAAATAAATATTTTCCATTTGATTGTTTCCATTTAACTTTCTCCCCTCATTTTCTAAAAGTGGCATCACTTGTGGAATGACATGCTCTATAGTATGAGCTGCCATCTGATATCACACCCAAGCAGCCATTCTCATGGGGCAGTGAGGCTGATGGGCTAGATAACCGTAAGGCCATAACCGTCAAGCTTGAATCTTGCTCCATCTGACATCCATTTGAATATACTTGCCAGGTAATGGCCGGCTGTGATCCGCAAGTGGCTTTCAATAATCACTGGTGCAAATCTGTGAGGATGCTGGGTAAGAAAAATTAATCGGATTTGGCTGTGATGGTGACCAGTTAAATAGAACAGCAACACTCACTGTCAAAGGTTATGCGTCAAGAATTGAAGAACAAAAGATATAAAATGGGAAGTGGGCTGGGGTCGGGTGGTAGAGGGATGGAAGAGGACGTGGCTAAGTTGGGGGGCGGGGGGAAGCAGACATGGGGTGCAGACTGTGACTATCAGGCCAAAGACAATAAGAGAAGGGTAGAATAAGAGCGGAGAAACGAAAATAAAAGGAAATCCATTTCAATTCCTCTTCATGTACTGAAGAATTAGTGGTCCAAGACATTTGGCTCAGGAGTGGTCAATTTAACATTTTATTTTGTGCATTATGTTACAGAAAATATTGCAGCAAGTATGCTTAATGATTACACTCAGTTTAAATTGAGTCACACCATGCAGTTATGGTGAAGAGATGCCAGGAGAATCCCCATTGCTATTTTAGAACTTAATTGTTAATATAAAAGCAAGATATGTCAAAAAAACTTAACAGGAGCACCATCAGGTCAGATGGGTTAGGTGTGGGCGGTCATCCAATTATGTGTAAGAAATAAAACAAGTGGGCTTGAAGAGTGACTTCAGTTTAGGGTATGATGTAGTCATTACAGACACCTGTGCAAAACTGTCAGCAAAATATTGAAGAGCTGTAAGATGTTTGGAAAGCACAGGGAGACCGGGTAATGAGCAGTAAAGTTGATAGAAAACACAGATGCAGCAGCAGAAAGACTGGGCGGGATTCTCCGACCCCCTGCCAGGTCAGAGACTCCCCGGTGCACCGCGTGAATCGCGCCACGCCACTCCGACGCCGGGATGCGATTCTCCACAGAGCGAAGAATTGGCACCATTGGTGCCAGCGTGGTTGGCGCGGTGCCGGTAGCGGCACCCCCGCCAGTTCCCCAGCCCAGATGGGTCAAACGGCCATAGCAAAAAACCCAATTCCCGCCGGCTCCGTTCTAACATGCTCTGAGCCAGGGGTCCAGGGGCGGCCTGTGGGGGAGGAAGGGGGGTCCGACCCCGGGGTGGGGGGGGGGGGGGGGCGCCTCTGTTGTGGCCTGGCCCACAATTGGAGCCCACCGATCGACAGGCCAGTTTCTCGGGCTGGGAGCTTCCTTTCTTCCGCGCCGGCTCCTGTAGCCCTACGCCAATTGGTGTCAGGTCCAGTGCAGAGTAGAAAGCCACTGCGCATGTGCGAGTTGGCGCCGGTGCCACTGCGCATGCACGGACACCGCGGCACCCAGTTGACGCCGGGGCCAGCAGCTGGAGCGGCGTGGGCTGCTCCAGTGCCGTGCTGGCCCCCTGTGGGTCGGAGAATCAGGTGCCAAAAGGCCTGTTGACGCCGGAGTAAAACACTCCCATTTGTACGCTGGCGTCAACACGTAGCCGCCCAATGGGAAAATCCCACCCAAGAAGTTTGAAACTCTTTCTTGGAGGAACAATTGATGCAAGATCGGAACAATTGATGCAAGATCAATTGCTAATTTCCAACTTGAAATCGATAGATTTCTGTAAACCAAAGGTACAAAGGGATATGTGGGCAGGTAAAGGGGGTTGGGTCACACATCAGTCATGATCCCAATGAATATTTTTTTTCAAATTTGTTCATGGGATGTGGGCATCACTGGCTGGGTCAGCATTTATTGTCCATCCCTAATTGCCCTCAATGCCATTTCAGAGGGAATTTTAAGAGTCACTCACATCACTGAGGATCTGGAATCCCATATAGGTCAGACCTAGGTGAGGGCTGATTTATTCCCTTGAAGGGCTTTAGTGAACCAGGTGAGTTTGGACAACAACAGTTTCATGGTCCTCATTGGACCTTTAATTCCAGATTTTTATTAAAATCAAATTTCACCATCTGCTGTGGTGGGATTCAAACCTAGTTCCCTCGAACATTACCCAGGGTCTCTGGATTACTGATCCAGTGACAGTACCACTGCACAACTGCCTCTCCACAAATAGTGGAGCAAGCTCGAAAGACTAAATTGCCTATCCACGTCCCTGTCTTTCAGACTCTCAGAAGCAGTAATAGTGGGCGGCACAGTAGCACAGTGGTTAGCACTGTTGCTTCACAGAGCCAGGGACCCGGGTTCGATTCCCGGCTTGGGTCACTGTCTGTGCGAAGTCGACACATTTTCCCCGTGTCTGCATGGGTTTCCTCCAGGTGCTCTGGTTTCCTCCCACAAATCCCGAAAGACATGCTGTTAGGTGAATTGGGCATTTTAAATTCTTCCTCAGTGTACCTGACCCAGCGCAGGAGTGTGGTGACGAGGGGATTTTCGCAGTAACTCCATTGCAGCGTTGATATAAGCCTACTTGTGACGCTAATCAAGATTATTATTATTATTAAAAGAGGTGAAATTTTAGAGTGTATTTGGGACAGTTTTCTGGAGCATATTTGAGAGGCAGAAGGAAGAGTTACAGACAAAAGTATTAAGTTTAAGTAGGACAGACTTCAAACGGCTGAGACTTAACTTGATCATTGAAAACTGAGACGACCTGTTGATGTATAAAATCAAACTTATTTTTGTACCTCAGATGCAATAACTAAAATTAACGGTTCTTTATAAGATTAGGGTAAATTAACCAAAATGTTCATTATTTAATACCGGGTTTAAATCCGGGTTATTTTGGCTAGTTTAGAGTATCATATAGGCTGAATTGAATCTCCCTGTTGACTGCTTCATTTATAATGAACGGGTGATTGATGAACTGCAAATCAATTCTACCATTTGCATTTCTTAGTATCTGTGGTCTGTAAATATGTTAACTGCGGGGAAAAATGTGGGCATTTGGAAAGTTCCATATACATTTTTGGCAGTGACTCATTATTTAAATTGTTCCATCTAAAGTACTTTCAGGCTTCAAATTTTAAGTAAAATAGTATTTACGATCATCTACCAAGGAGAGACCAAAATAAACAATTTCACGTATCATACCAGTTTGGGTAACCACTCAATATCATGCAAAGAAATTAAGTGGAAAAGCTGATTTAGAAGCCGGCTGCTCATAAATATATTATTTCATGATTTAAACTGATTAGGCTTAAACTTTCATTACTTTTGATGCACCATTCTTTGGTCGAGAGAGAGTGAAATAGAGTGCGAAAGGTAACACGACTTAATTTATGGACAAATGCAGAACTTGAAAATAAAACTTTACAAGGTGGAGAGAAAATAATTAGGCATCCTTTGGGTTGTTTAGTTACCAGATGTGTATTAGCATATTTAAGCATGATATTCTGTTATTTCAGTGTTGAAAATGGCCTGCGGTATGTGTAAACATATTGGCCCAGAATTTCTCAGAGTGTGTCATCATGTGATGAGCACCAGGAGCTAGATTTATTTTCCGCACCTTTCAGTCCCTATTAATACTGTGCCACAATTTGTTGGGAGTAAGACATTTTTAATGGTATATCTTGGGCTTTGTCAAATACAGGAATCTATTCAACAATTCTATGGCAGACTGGGTGTTGCATTCAAGGTTAAAAGTAGTCAACCATTAAACTGAGTTAAGTTGAACAATGGCAGATTGTTCAATACACTATCTCCTTAAGCAAATGAATTTAAGGATTTGAGTGGTCAGCAAATCTCTGAAGTAGTAGTTTGGATATTAAACAAAACTCATCACTGAATTACATGTCGGAAAAAATTAGGTTCTTACCTTTTTTGCCTGTGGAACAAACGTGTGAACTTATAGAATGTAGAACATACAGTGCAGAAGGAGGCCATTCAGCCCATCGAGTCTGCACCGACCCACTTAAGCCCTCACTTCCACCCTATCCCTGTAACATAACAACCCCTCTTAATCTTTTTGGTCACTGAGGGCAATTTACCATGGCCAATCCACCTAACCTGCACGTCTTTGAACTGTGGGAGTAAACCAGAGCACACAGAGGAAACCCACGCAGACACATGGAGAACGTGCAGACTCCGCACAGACAGTGACCCAGCAGGGAATCGAACCTGCGACCCTAGCGCTGTGAAGCCACAGTGCTATCCATTTGTGCTACCGTGCTGCCCAAAAATATATAAATAAGCCAGCCTTCTACCCAGAGTTCAGAATATTATTTCGCGTTTGTATTTAGAAGGTGGTTACATCCAAAGTAGTGCACCATCCTACTTTGAGATGGGGCTCAGTTTAAATCCGGACAAGCTGAAATTTAACATTAGCTTTACTCCTCAACCAGAATGCGCATCAAATCAAATGAATCAGTTTAAATTCTATTCTGGTCGCACGCTTCAAGTGGTTTGTGCAGAACAGTTATAATATAATCGCTAACTGCTTTCAAAATGGAAGGTGATTGGGGCAGCACGGTGGCGCAATGGTTAGCACTGTTGCCTCATGACACCGAGGTCCCAGGTTCGATCCCGGCCTGGGTTACTCTCCGTGTCGAGTTTGCACATTCTACCCGTGTTTGCGTGTGTCTTGTCCCTGCAACCCAAAGATGCGCAGGGTAGGTGGATTGGCCATGCTAAATTGCCTCTTAATTGGAAATAATTAATTGGATACTTTAAATTTATTTATTTTTAAAATGGAAGGTGATTGGATGCCTAGATTACTCAACAGGAACCCACCACTGTTAAACAGCAGCTCTAAAGTTTGGCATGGTTGAATCTGTATTGACATTGCCGATGCCGCAATTTCTTGAAACTCATGGGAAGGTTGATGACAAGCTCTGTTTTTTGAGAGTTTCCCGGTGATGCATGATGCACCATCAATTGGACGCGAGACACGTTGAAGATCCAAACTGTGGCTTTAATCAGCTAATTGTTAGCCCGGTGGTCGACTACAGAGAAAGTCCGACCCCCAGGAACTCTGGGTACTTATACCCAGCCTCGGAGGCGGGGTCTACTTGCCGCTTGACCAATTGGTGAGCAGTCAAATGACTAGTCCCAGCCAATCAGACGAGAGGCACATGACCAGCCAGAGCCAATGGGAAACCAATGCTCTGCACCAATGGCAGTGCTCCCATTCATACCACTACAATACAGTACAGATCACACAACGTATTGGTGGGCAATATAGGCTCAAGTATTCCTTTCCTTGGATTATAATTACACCCTGCGCCTGTAAATCGCTGCTATTTTGCCAGCTGATTCAGGCCCATTGCTGGAATTTAGGACATGATTTTTGTAAGCCAAAAGCAGGTCAGGAATTTGATTCAGTGGCTATGAGCTGACAGTAATCAGCTGTACATTTTAATTACTTCAGCAAAACACCTTTTTTTTGGATTCACAAGTACAGATGAAGAAGACCAGTTGGCCCATCTTAACCCATCCATCATATCCAATTAATCTACTATTTTAAATGAGGTATGTGCCAAAAACTCCTTGAAGATAATTGTGATAATTAGTGATATTTTGAAAGCCGAATGAACTAGCAGAGAATATTTAAAGATCAGTGCAGTAGTGAAGGGAAGGCTAATGAGACCAAACGGTACATAGAAGTTTATATCATCGCTTCCAGATTGTGAGTTTCAAATATCAGAGAGAATTTTAACTCCCCACTTCACGGGAATACATCAAGAAAGCATTTAAAATGTAATGGCATCTATTCCTGCTCTGCTTCCAACAATCTCTGGTTTGACCTGAATGACTGATGACATGGCCCCAAAACTCAAGTGCAAGCTTCATGCATAAATGCAAACGTAGGACCGTGATGTCATCTTAACTGGATCCAGAGCAGAGAAGTACCAATGCTCCTTGCCAGTCTGAAGCAGGTCGGCAGCTGTTGGGTAGGAGGAAGACATCCTCCTGGTCAGTAAAATAACATACGTTGCAGGTTCTTCAGGAGCAGGACCCGACCTGCCATGAACTCTAACACAATCAGATCTGCGATCAGATATTGCATTCCATTGAGAAGGGCCTGTCAAAAAGTTTTATCATTCATCACTCTAATTGCCTATGCCATTGCATATGTCACCGAATTAGGCACTGTCATGCACCGTAAAGGCACATCGTATACATAACTTTAAAAATGGACTGTGTTCAGGATAGAATTTTCTGGAACTGCCTTTTCTTTTTAAAAAATAGACATTTAAAGGCAGCTAAGATGGCTGCTGAGGGCCAGGTGACTTCTGCAATTTCGGTATAGACTCCGAATTATCTCAAGTCTCCGAAATTTTCTTAATTGAATGACCATGGGTCGAATCCCATGACTCTGTGTGTGGAGTTTGCAAGTTCTCCTTGGGTCTGCGTGGGTTTTCTCTGGGTGCTCTGGTTTCCGCCCACAGTCTAAAGATGTGCAGGTTAGGTGGATTGGCTGTGCTAAATTGCCCTTAGTGTCCAAAGATGTGCAGGCTAGGTGACGTTACGAGAATAGTGTGGGGGAGTGGGCCTATGTAGGGTGGTCTTTCTAGTTCAGACTTGATAGGTAGAGTGGCCTCTTTCTGCACTGTAGGGATTCCATGGATCATCTATGGATCTATATGCATGGAGATAGCCCTTGACTTGTATCTTTACTCTACATGTGTAAATTGTTTTAGTAGTGAATTAAGACTTACAGTTAACTGAGGAAGAGTACAATAACTTCTTTAAGAAAAACCTTCCTGTAACCAACACACTTCCAACAGATTTAACCAAAACTCAAATTCAATGGACTCCGAGGCCACGATTTAGCAACCCTGTTGATTGCCGGACGGTTCCAACTGGGTTACACCAATAGATACCCCGAAAATGGTAGAAAAATTAAAACCTTTTCTCATGTCTGGGTAACTTTTGTATAAATCCAGACTGACCCCCGCACAAGACTCTTACGCACATTCCGTACCCTCCCGGGGATACTCCCCCTCCAACTACCCTCAATGGAACTCCCCTTCCCCCCCCCCCCCTCCACTATCCACCACCACCTATTCCCACCTGAGGTCTGACCACCCTCTGACATACAACACTCCTCCGCAAGAACCCCATCCCTTTTCCCTCCCCTGAGGTCCGAGTCTCCACCACCACCCCAGATGTCCCATCCCTGACCTGCAACTCCTTTTTGGCCTTTGATCCCTCACTCCCATCCAAGGGAAAAACCCACTCCACCACCTCAGAGGTTTGACCACTCCCCAAAACTCCCACATCCCCAGAGGTCCAGCCAACCATCCAGCATCCCTCCCTTCCTAAGGTCCAGTGAATGCTGTAAACTAAGGTGTGTCCTTCAATCTGTCAGGGCTGGACATCGACGATGGATGTTGCAGACAGCTTCGCCATTTGGACCTCACTTGGCTTGAATCGGAAGGTTGGACGAGACAGGCACGGAAGAAAATACACGTAGTTAAGTGACCATAGAGTGGCAATCCACTGCTATTGCCATTTGAAGGAAGTTATGGCTCATTACTTGGGCTTATTTATGATAAAGGACACAAAGCACCAAACCCTCATAAGGGATTTGGTCAACATGTTGTGGACCATTTAGAACATAGAACAGTACAGAACAGGCCCTTCGGCCCTCGATGTTGTGCCGAACATAGTCCGAAACCAAGACAAGGCACATAAGAACAGTTATACATGGGGTATAAAGCTTGAAGGAAATAATCAGAGCTGCGCGTGTGTGCTCTGCTCAAATCAAAAGTGAAGCTAAGATTAGATGACATGCCAAATTTTCCTTTGAGTAATGTACTGATTTTCCTTAAATATATATTACACAACTTCCTGGTAAAACTGCAAGGAACTAATTTCCCGACCTGCTGAAAATCCATCTCTCCGAGGGAGTCCTGCAATAATCCTGATATATAACTGGCTATTGAATCCATTTAGACTATCCTTCAAGAATGAAAATGCCTTCTTCACCGGGCGGCACACTCATGGCTATGAAACACACACTCCTTCCTCTTCCAAACAACCTGATAGTGAAGGAAGAAGATTGTGCTTTGAGTTCCCTCTCCTCCTGTCCATAACATATTCACCATCAGGTCACTCAGCAATTGGGCAGCAGATCTGCCATTCAAATCACTAGATGACCCAAAGTACCCAGAAAATTATCTTTTTGATTCATAATATTATGATTTCTTCTTTCCCCATGACACACTTAGACTACACACCACTTAGAGATGTGAGGGAAACCTGATTCCAAGGCCAGGATTTTGCAATCCTGCTGTGATGGATCTCTCCCTGGCAGATACGGCGAGCCATTTAAATTGCAATTTACTTTGGCAGGAGAGTAATATTCAACTGGGCTGGAGAGGCCGTAAAATTCTTGCCCAACTCTCATGTGTTCTGAATAGGCCACAAGGAGGTAAATGTCTATTGAGACATGTTTCCCTTTGATGTTGCTCTATCCCATTGAGAAACACTTGGAGATATACATACTGATCCCCTATGATGACCAGAATGGTGATATATATGTGAATATACATGAATGGAGATATGCATATCACTCTCCTACAGTGACTAGAATGCAGAAAATCAAACCTGTGGTAATGCAACATACTTCCAAAATGTTTTTTCCCCAATGTGGTTATTTTTGGTGACATATCATTTTAGCTATGAAATTAACCTTGGACCAGAATCTCCTGGGAATTCCCCAGTAGCTGCGCTGTTGAGCAGACTGAAATTCACCTTCTACTGGAAGGACTCTACAACAGCTGCGCTGCACATTCCTCATCAGGCCCGGGTCGGGAGACTGGGTGGGAAATATGCAACTCCAACCTCAGGTAAGTACAAAGGAGCGGAGTGCCAATCTGATTATGATTGCTACTCCACGGAATTTATGGTCCATGTATATTTCATTTCTTTCCATGAATGTTGATAGTCTGCCAGTAATTTGTGAGAGAGAACATCTCTCAGCACAAATTGATTGTTCGTCAATCCTAAAAATAGAAAACTCTAATATAAATTATAGTTGGAATGTAAATACATTTCATGTTGGTCTTCAGTTTTATTACTGTTCAACAGCAAAGATGATCTTCAGATACCTCAAACTTAAAATAGTGCCATATGGGGGCCTCACAGTAGCATGGTGGTTAGCATCAATGCTTCACAGCTCCAGGGTCCCAGGTTCGATTCCCGGCTGGGTCACTGTCTGTGTGGAGTCTGCACGTCCTCCCCATGTGTGCGTGGGTTTCTTCCGGGTGCTCCGGTTTCCTCCCACAGTCCAAAGATGTGCGGTTAGGTGGATTGGCCATGCTAAATTGGCCGTAGTGTAAGGTTAATGGGGGGATTGTTGGGTTACGGGTATACGGGTTACGTGGGTTTAAGTAGGGTGATCATTGCTCGGCACAACATCGAGGGCCAAAGGGCCTGTTCTGTGCTGTACTGTTCTATGTTCTATGTTCTATATCTTGCCTCTTAACAGGTAGGCAAAGCGGACCCACTGCACTTTTTATTTGCAGTAACTTTGTACATCGGTTTTCCGTTCAGAAGTAGAAGAGGAATTCAAGAAGGTCATTTGAAATTCTGAAAAGTCTAGCAACTGGATGAGTTGGCAGATCTGCCACCGAAAAGAATCAAATATGTTCTCCAACTTGGAACCATGGAAGCGAGAGGTGGAGAATTCAGCCCTCAGGCTTGCTCCAACAGTTAGGACCAATATCTCGATTTGCTATTGCTACCACCTGTACCTGAGTCTTTAGAACTCTGAAATAATTGGAAGATTTCAACCTGTTTGCTCGGAAAGCATTTTCTAACCTCATCAATGTAAGTAATGAAGAATGAGTGCCTACGTTTCACATTGGGTATAATTGGGGTTAATGTAGTGCTGTAAAAAGGTGTGTTACAAGTGGTTAGAGTGTAAAGCAAACCTCATGAGCTGCGAACAATTTCTGCTACAGGTGATAGAAAAGAGAGAGCTATGATAATTAATGATTTCATCAGGATGACACTTTAAAATGGAAATGAGGAGGCAAACAAGGTGACACGCAAATGAGCATCTAGTTTTAATTGCTTCTCAATTAATTGTCTCATTAAAGGTACGCATTTTAATTCTCACTTTCTTTCATTGATAATAGAAGGCTGATAATTTTCCAAAAACTTACAAACAAGCGAACACTGTCTAGGTAAACTATTCTTTTCAAAAGATGTATATCCTTAGATTATAATGCAAAAGACTAATGCAACCATGCAACCTTTATATTAATGTATAATCAATATTAAATACTACTGCATTTTGATGTTGTTGAATCTTCTCAGTGCCACAGCTTAAAGCAGCAACGCGTTGTTTTAATATTTATTCTTATACATTTTAATGATGGTGTAGTTGCATACCCCTTCAAATGTTCCTGCTGGGTTTTCCAAATCTACTCTGCTGCTTCGACTTCCCTTCAGATCAACCTAATTTACAAGCCAGGCAATTGTCCCGTTCATATTAAATTTGTTTAGTCACTGTTTTAGTCTGAGTATCGACCCTTGTATTCAACATGGAATATCTCTCCACAAAAATAGTAGAGAAAGGAATGTGATTCAAACTTGTTCAATGTTCATCTCTACACATCGCGCAACATAATTCCCAGGGTTTATTCAATCAGGCCTGAGCCAGCATCACCTAATCAGCCTGTGAAATGGCCGTTGTAAAGCAATTGGAGATGGAGCAAGTAGAAATCAGAACTGGTGATGATGCTATTAGAGTAATCGAGTGATAGAGTTTTACAGCACAGAAAGATGCCCTTTGTCCCATTGTGTCTGCTCTGACCATCAATCATCTATCTATTCTAATCCAATTTTCCAGCACTTGGTCCATCACCTTGTGTGCTATGGCGTTTGGAGTGCTCATTTAAATGTTTTTTAAACATTGTGAGGATTCCCACCACTCCAACTCTTTAAGACTGTGTGTTCCAGATTTCCATCACCCGCTGGGTGGGAAAGACAGAGAAAAAAAAATTCTATGACTAGCAACATTTATCATAGGGTCATAGATGTTTACATCATGGAACCAGGCCATTTGGCCCAGCTTGTTCATGCCGTCCTGTTTCTATCACTAAGCTAGTCCCACTTGCCTGCATTTGGCCCCTATCCCTCTATACCCACCCTGCCCATGTAACTGTCCAACTGTTTTTTTACAGGAACAAATTGTACCCGCCTCTACCACTGCCTCTGGCAGCTCTTTCCAAATGCTCACCACCCTCTGTGTGGAAAAAAAAATTCTCTCTGGTCTCTTTTGTATCACTCCCCTCTCACCTTAAACCTATGTCCTCGGGCAACACGGTGGCACAGTGGTTAGCCTGCTGTCTCACGGCGCCGAGGTCCCAGGTTCGATCCTGGCTCTGGGTCACTGCCCGTGTGGAGTTTGCATATTCTCCCCGTGTTTGCGTGGGTTTCGCCCCCACAATCCAAACACGCGCAGGATAGGTGGATTGGCCATGCTAAATTGCCCCTTAATTGGAAAAAAAAATGGATTTCTAAATTTATAAATCACTCTAACTTTATAAAACAATAACGATATCCTTGGTGTCCCCAGACTGAGGAATGAAAACTGATGGAATTACTGCTTTCCATCACTGTCCAAAGATTGCCGACTGGAAAATGTAGGTCTGGGCATCAGGTAAAGTCAAACTTGGCTGACCTCTGAAGCATCCAAAGGCTGAACAGCCTAATGGTGCTCACTTTTCACCCTTGCCCATGCTGTTCATTTTCCGTAAGGTGCCAGGCAACTGCCAATGCTTATGGCACTGTACCCTAATTTGATTAATTGGCAGCTGGAATGAAGAAAATCAAAGGAGGTACAGTTAGAAAATTAAAAGCCCCACTGAACCACTGTATTATTGCTTCTGTCATTCTCCAAGACTAAAAGATAATGGAATCCAACTCATGGTGGATGTTCTTTTGCTTTGTTCATTCAATTCATTTATAAGGCTGGTTGGAGACATTACTTTACTGTTTCTGTCGACGAGATTTTCTCTGGTCATTGGTATTTTTAGCAAAAATATGAAAGCATATTAATTTTCCAACCGGGAAGAAGAAAGTTCACTGGCATCGGAACCATTAAAGTAACAGATGTTCCTGAAGAACACGCTAGTTGTGACAGACACTGCAGAGATAAAAGCTCTATTACATAAATTGATCCTAATTTGCACAATTAGCAATAAACCCGAAGATGTTTCCAAGAAGAATAGCATATTGTCAACAAATTCTGCAGTTCGGAAATAAAGCTCCGTGTGCCATATTAAGCTAGTGATATCCAGGTCAACTAGTTTCTAGGTAACACCATCTCCCATTACAAATCATGCTGTTGTTAAGAAGATTTATTATTTGTGAATAACAATTGGTAAAATTAGTAATGACTGTCTAATTTTGGAGTCTTTCAGCTCTGGCTTGATAACTAATCCGCGGCCAGAACAAATCAAAGTCATTTTCTGATCTTCACAATGTTTTCTATTAAACTTTTGGTTTGTTGAATTTCTAGTTGAAACTGCTGTGTTGGCGTGCTCCTTTAAAGGGCGAGTTCTCAAAGGGTCATGTGATTTGTTCAGCCAATTGAGCAAGAGTGCACGAATCCTGGGGCTGGGAGCGGGTTTTCTTGCCAGTTAGGAGTCTGGAGTCGTGGAGTATGGTAGCTTTTATCGCACTCTCTACAATTAGTTAGTTATCTGTGGTAGCATGACCCCTTTAAGAGGGAGAGCTCCACTGACCACGTGACCAGCTAGTGGCCAATCGTGCGGTTGCATGTGAACCCCTGCCAGTGGCCGTTTGCACAGGGCCCTGGGAGCAGGACGCCGGGAAGTGTGAACCAAGGAGCTGAAGAGTAGAGAACTGTGTCTAGTCTTTCGTGCCTGTTATCTATCTGTTTTTGCCTTTTTTCAAGAAACCCCTTTTGTTTGCTATTGGAATCCCGCAGTGTATGTCTCGAGCCATAATCCCTTAATAAACCGCTTATTTGTTAATCTACTTAGTGGTCCCAATATTACAGGATTCTACATTTGGCGATGAGAATGAATCGGAGTGACTTCCTACTGCTCCAGAAATCAGGACAACAGACCATGTGTGGAAGTTTTGTTTTGAAGAAAATTTATTCAGTAATTTGAGAGTGTCAAAATGCCAATTTTTGAGAAATGTGAGCCATTTGACCGTAACAAAGAGCAGTGGGGGCTATATGTTGAATGCTTGTACTACTTTTTTAAGGCCATTGAAATTGGGGGGTGGGAGGGTAATCTGAAGTGAAGGTAATCTGATTCATAGCATAAAGGGCTCTAACCTATAAACTGATAAGGAGTCTGACTTCTGCGGATGTCCCCGATTCCAAAACCTTTGAGGAGCTTGTGGAATTAGTCAAGGGTCTCGCCCCCCACAACCCAAAGATGTGCAGGGTAGGTGGATTGGCCTCAATAAAGTGTCCCTTAATTGGAAAAAATGAAGTGGGTACTCTAAATTTTGTTTAAAAAAAGAACGATGATCAGGTTCGCCACCTAACTGAAGAAACATTAAGGATCCAAGAAACAACAACAATGGACGTAAGCTACCGGCGGTACCAATCAGGTCAATTGCCTATAATAGTAGTGTGAGGGGGGGGGGGGGGGGGGGGGTCAAGTTTGATGGGTCGAGATTGGTTTTATGAAATTAGATTAAATTAGGTAGAAATCATCAAAATCAATGAAAACGATTTTTATGCGTCTTAAAAAAGTACCAGGAGGTGTTTTAAGACGAGTTAGGTGTGATGCAGGTCTGAAAGCAAAACTGTGCCTGGATCCTGAGGCCATGCCCAAGTTTTACAGAGACTGACCCGTGCCCTATTCCTTACATGAGATGGTTGAGTCTAAACTCAGGCAGCTGGACGAATTAGGCATCATCAAACCTGTACAGTTTTCAGAGTGGGTGGCTCCCATCATGCCAGCGGTTAAGCTAGATAGAACCATTAGGAAAGCCACACAGACACAGGGAGAATGTGCAAACTCCATACAGTCACCCAAGGCCTGAATTGAACCTGGGTCCCTGGCAGCAGTGCTAACCACTGTGCCATTGGGGTGTGCGATTTACTAGCACATGATGGAAAGCTTACTAAGGACCTACCTAAGATGGTTATCCAGCCAGATGATGTACTGATTACAGGAGCATCCGAAGAAGAGTACCTGACAAATCTCAAAGAAGTTTGTAAAAGATTTAAGAAGGCCAGAGTAAGCTAAAAGGGAGAAAGTGTATGTTCCAGGCTCATGAAGTGAGGTGCTTAGGGTTTAGAGTAAACCTTCAAGGGCTGCACCCTATAGAAAGATAAAAGCAGTGAGCGCGGCCCCCAAAAATGTGGCAGAATTTTTAGGAATAGTGAATTATTATGGAAAATTTATTCCTCATTTTTCCACATTGTTAGCATCCTCAAGAATCACCTGAGGTGGTATTGGAGAGAGCATCAGAAAGAAGCCTTTGAAAAGATTAAACTAGTTTGCAGTCATCCAGTCTCTTAGTTCTTTTGGCACCTCAAAAGAGATCATTCTTACCTGCAACATGCCTCCTTATGGAATCAGAACAGGTTTATCGCATAAGATGGTGCAGAAAGGCCAATCGCGTATGCCTCAAGGACTCTGAGAAATACCGAAGAAGCTTATTCTCAAATTGGAAAAGAGGGACTAGCAATAATCTTTGGAGTAAAGAAGTTCCATTAATAAGTTTACGAACAGCACTTCATAGTGGTTACTAACCACAAACCCCTGTTAGGCTTATTTAGGGAGAATAAGGCCATTCGTCCGATAGCTTCTGCTCGGTTCAATGCTGGACTCTTATTAGCAGCCTACGAGTATACTTTTCAACATAGGCCGGACACATACATGCCTAACGGTAACACTTCAAACTGTCTTCCCCTATCAAAAAATATACCACCTTACCCAGTATCACAACAATTGTTCTTGCTCTAAACTTTCTCAACATATTATTCATATCGGTGCAACAGATCAGGTTTTGGACCCAGAGTTAAGCATATGGTCCTCTGTGGCTGGCATTAAACCAGGTTTGAGCAATTAAGACTCTTTCAGGTGAGAAAAGATGAGTTGTGAAGACGGCATGTTATTGTAGGGAGCAAGGGTAGTCATTCCCACTCCCGTTAAGCAGTTATTATTACAAGAGTTGCATTGAGCCCATCCGGGATGACAAAAGTGAAGATGCTCATATGCATGGATCCTGACATAGAGAATCTAGTCAAACAATGTGACCAATGTCAAATTCAACACAAATTATTGTCTGTGGCCCTAATGCACCCTTGGGAGTGGCCAGGTACACCATCAGTTTTGCAGGCCCATTCATGGGCAAAATGTTCTTGCTCATAATAGGTGTGCACTCCAAGTAGTGAAATATACACAGAAGTTCATTGCCTCATTAGGAATTGTAGAGAAAATACGACAGACATTTGCCACCCAACGGTGGCAAGATGCCACCCAATGGCACCCAAGATGCTAGTCTCGATGGAAGTGTCCACTCTCTCCCTTACCTATCGTGACAGGCTGCAGCGCCCCCATACTTGAGGAACCTTCGATCGACCCTTCAGTGTTGAGAGCTCACCCACTATCCTCTCTTGTCCTTTGGCTACTAATTCGCTAAGCAAGGTGTGGTGAATTTATATTGTATTGTAATTCACACTGTATTGTATTGCATAGTATTATGTCCTTGTGGGCTCTGTCTGTGAGCCGTTGCACGGCTCTGCCCATAGGGGGAGATGAGGAGCTTGTACAGGGCTCCAATCTTGGCTCCGCCCATGGCCCCTCCCACTACCAGAAGTATAAAGTACTGCAGCCGTGAGCCTGCCCTCAGTTCTTCTGGTCGCAGGCAGGCTCAGTTGTAAGACTATTAAAACCACAGTTTACTTCCAATCGTGTTCCGAGTGAATTGATGGTCACATCAATTTAATAGTCTTAGAAAACTTGAAGAAAACTACTATGGAATCAGCCCTCAAACCTGATCGACTAGAACTTGACCCGCAGGCTGCAGAGCCGAAGGAAATCGTCCTACACTGGCTGAATGAAGCACATCCGAGACTACAGAGGAGCAGAAACTCAGCCTACTGCACACCCGGGTGAGCCATCGTATCTCTACGCAACTCAATTGTACCACCTCATATACGGAGGCCCTTGCTATGCTCGACCGATTGTACGTGCGGCCGATAAACGAGGTCTACGCACGGCACATTTTCACTACCCGCCGCCAGCGCCCTGCAGAGTCGCTGAAAAACTTCCTGCGCGACTTAAAAGCCCTTGCTCGGACTCGCTGTCCGTGATGTATACGTTGCAGGGCTCAGGTCTAAATATGTGCGCCAGTGATTACTTGAGAAAGGGGCCCAGAACATGGAGGACACGCTAAAGTTAGCAACGACTATGGAGGTCGCGTTCCGCAGTCTAAACTCATTCCCCACGGACCAAGCGACCCCATCGTGGGCCCTCGACCAGCAACTGCCCCAGGCCTGCACCGCGTGGCCACCCACCCACTATGGAGCGCCAGCGTGCCATTTTTGTGGCCAGCCCCAACACCCACGGCAGCACTGCCCGGCCCGCAACGCGACCTGCAGCAGCTGCGGTCGCAAAGGACACGATGCCGAGTATGACTGACAAAATCGAAACTTTCTAACTCCCCTGCAGTCCAGAGCACTCGCCTCCCAAACTCACAGGCCTGCAGGCCCCGTAATGCTGCAGCGTGTCTGCCGACTCCGCACCCACCCGACATGTGCGACTCATGGGCGCCGCCATCTTGGCAATCCTCCCCCACGCGGCCGGCCATGTGCGAGTCATGGGGGCCGCCACCTTGGACGCCATCTTCCTCGCCGCCCGCCACATGCGATCCACAGGGGTGGCCATCTTGGACGCCATCTTCTTCATCACCCGCCACGTGCGATCAACCAATCATCTTGGCCATCAACCGAAGTTCACCTCGATGACTACGACCTCAGCAGACAGTCATTACGGGGCCACTCCAGCACTGCTGATCGAGCCGCCGACTACCCGCAACTCAACGCAGTCATGTTGGACCAGTCGCATCCGAAGCACCTCCAGAGCTCGATGATGTCCGTTCAAATCAACGGATACAGGACACCGTGCCTCTTTGACTCCGGGAGCACCGAGAGCTTCGTACATCCTGACCTGGTAAGATGCTGTTCGCTCCCTATCTTCCCTGCACGGCAAACTATTTCCCTCGCCTTGGGCTCGCACTCGGTCTACATCCAAGGGCGCACCATCGTGACCCTAACGATTCAGGGCGGCAGCTACTCTGATTTCCAGCTGTACGTACTCCCCGACCTCTGCACCCCTCTCTTACTCGGGATCAATTTCCAATGTAATCTCAAGAGCCACACACTCAGCTTCGGCGGACCCCTACCTCCACTCACTATCTGCAGTCTAGCGACTCTAAAAATTGACCCCCCTCCACTCTTCCCTAATCTAATGGCTAACTGTAAACCAGTAGCCACTCGCAGCAGGCGGTACAGCCTGCAGGATAGAGTATTCATCAGAGCCGAAGTCCAGCGGCTCCTACGTGAGGGAGTCATAGAGGCCAGTAATAGCACCTGGAGAGCTCAGGTGGTGGTCGTCAAGACCAGGGAAAAGTTCCGGATGGCGGATGATTATAGCCAAACAATTAACCGGTTCATGCACCTCGATGCGTACCTCCTCCCCCGGATTGCAGACATGGTCAATCTGATCGCCCAGTACCGCATATTCTCCACGGTGGATCTGACGTTTGCTTACCACCAGCTCCCAATCAGCCCGGAGGACCGCCACTACACGGCGTTCGAGGCACATGGCCGCCTCTTCCATTTCCTCCGGGTCCCCTTTGGCATCACGAATGGGGTCTCGGTGTTCCAACGAACAATGGACCAAATGGTGGACCAGTACTGGCTGCGGGCCACGTTTCCGTACTTGGACAATGTCACCATCTGGGGCCGTGATCAGCTGGACCACGACGCCAACCTCCACCGATTTCTCCAAACTGCCCAGAAACTCAATCTCACCTACAATATGGAGAAATGCGTTTTCCGCACTACCAGACTAACCATCCTTGGCTATGTCGTGGAAAACGGAGTCCTGGACCCCAACCCGGACTCTTACAACTCCCTCTCCCTCATTGTCCCAGGGCCCTCAAGAGGTGCCTGGGATTCTTCTCTTATTACGCCCAGTGGGTCCCCCAGTATGCGGACAAAGCCCGCCCACTATTT
Organism: Scyliorhinus canicula; assembly: GCF_902713615.1. Lineage (NCBI taxonomy): Eukaryota > Metazoa > Chordata > Chondrichthyes > Carcharhiniformes > Scyliorhinidae > Scyliorhinus > Scyliorhinus canicula. Next base: position 132,877,657 of record NC_052156.1, read on the forward strand.
AAGACCACATTCTTCCCACTGTCAGCTGAGGCCCGCCAAGCCTTCAACTGCATCAAGGAGGACATCGCCAAAGCCGCCATGCGGGCGGTGGATGAATCCGTCCCCTTTCAGGTGGAAAGCAACGCCTCAGAGGTCGCTCTCGCTGCCACTCTGAATCAGGCAGGGAGACCAGTCGCCTTCTCCTCCCGAACTCTCTCCGCTTCGGAACTTCAACACTCCTCAGTCGAAAAGGAAGCTCAAGCCATTGTGGAAGCCATACGGCATTGGAGGCACTACCTCGCAGATAGGAGGTTCACCCTCATCACCGACCAAAGATCGGTTGCCTTCATGTTCGACAACTCGCAAAGGGGCAAAATTAAAAATTAAAAAATCTTGCAGTGGAGGATCGAACTCGCCACCTATAATTAGGATATCATATATCGACCGGGAAAGCTCAACGAGCCCCCAGATGCCCTGTCCCGTGGCAAATGCGCCAGCGCGCAAGACGACCGCTTGAAGGCTATCCACAATGACCTCTGCCACCCGGGGATCACCCGGCCCGCCCACTACGTCAAAGCCCAAAATCTGCCTTTCTCCACCGAGGAGGTAAAAGCCATTACTAGGGATTGCCCGATCTGCGCGGAGTGCAAACCGCACTTCTATAGACCAGACAAGGCCCACCTGATAAAGGCTTCCCGGCCCTTTGAACGCCTGAGCATCGATTTCAAAGGGCCACTCCCCTCGACCAATCGAAATGTGTACTTTCTTAAAGTCATCGATGAATTTTCCCGCTACCCCTTTGCTATCTCGTGCCCCGATATGACCTCCCACACAGTCATCAGAGCCCTGCACAGAGTCTTCACCCTGTTCGGTTTCCCCAGCTATGTACACAGCGACAGGAGTTCGTCCTTCATGAGCGACGAGCTGCGTCAGTACCTGCTCGACAAGGGCATCGCCTCGAGCAGGACTACCAGCTATAACCCCAGGGGCAACGGGCAGGTGGAGAGGGAGAACGTGCCGGTCTGGAAGACCGTCCTATTGACCCTCCGGTCCAGGAATCTCCTGACCTCCCACTGGCATGAGGTCCTGCCCGACGCGCTCCATGCAATTAGGTCCTTCCTATGCACCGCCACCAACCAGACCCCTCACGAACGATTATTTGTTTTCTCTAGGGGCACAACCATGGGGGCTTCACTCCCATCCTGGTTGAGGACACCAGGCCCGGTTCTCCTCCGGAAGTATGTCCGGACACACAAAACAGACCTGCTAGTAGAGAGAGTGCTATTGCTTCACTCGAACCCCCACTACGCCTTTATTTAATACCCCGACGGCCGTCAGGACATCGTTTCCCTCCGGGACCTGGCGCCTGCAGGATCCACCACCACCACCGCTGCCGCCGAGGTACCCCTCACACTACACCCCACCCAACCCCCCATGCCCTGAGCCCCCGCACCTATAGGCTCCCTGCCCACACTCTGCGCCCCCGCACCTATAGGTTTCCTGCGCCCCCCTTCGCCCGTCGCACCGGTCAGGAATGAAGCTCGGACCGAAAGAGCCCGGAGTCCACCCTCATACCCACACCAATCATCACTACCCAGCCACCCGAAGAGGCTGCAACCCCGGTGCTCCGCCGATCCCAAAGGACGACTCGGCCACCGGACCAGCTCAACTTGTAGACCCGTCACCCCCGCCGGACTTGATTTTTTTTTACGGTGGTGAATTCATACTGTATTGTAATTCACACTGTATTGTATTGCATAGTATTATATCCTTGTGGGCTCTGTCTGTCAGCCGTTGCGCGGCTCTGCCCTTAGGGGGAGATGAGGAGCTTGTACAGGGCTCCACCCTTGGCTCCGCCCATGGCTCTGCCCATGGCCCCTTCCACTACCGGAAGTGTAAAGTGCTGCAGCTGTGAGCCTGCCCTCAGTTCTTCTGGTCGCAGGCAGGCTCAGTTGTAAGACTATTAAAACCACAGTTTACTTCCAATCGTGTTCCGAGTGAATTCATGGTCACATCACAAGGCAAAATATCATCAGATGACTATTCTTTACTATGCGTGCTATGTGTCGGGACTGTCATCAGGCTCCACATTTGGGATCCCAATCCAAAACGCAAAATCCTGCCCATAGTCTTAATTTAATTGTAGCATGTTTTTATTATGCAAAATCTGCAAGCTTGAAATGCTACAAAGCTGTGTTGATGTCACATATTATTATAACCTGCAGGAGACCTATTGGGTTGGAGCAAATAGTATCCCATGAGCCTCGTTGAGTATGAGCACCTCTCCTGAGGGGTGGGGAGCCATGGACAGGGCAATATCCATTGACATAAAAGTCAGCCAGACTTGGAATCGATACCTCAGTCCCGGATGGGATCTGAAGCATACTGCACATATTATTCCTTTGCAATAAAACTAGTTCCTCTTTAACTACTCTTCTCGCACTCGTCTGTGGTCACTTAACATACTGTATTAAATTTCAATTTCATCCGCTGAACATTTTTAAAAGGAAATTTCAACTGTTGAAACAAAGACTCAGGACGCGATTTACCAGCCCCGTCCTGCCAGAATCAGGACCAAACTGATAGATTCCGGAGAGGCCTCTCCCGGGAATCCTGATGGTTGTTACTCCTCATGCGATCTAATGCGATCTCCCGAGGTGTTGTGATGTGGATCCCACTCACAATGGCGGGACCGAGACTTGCAGAGTTAAGTGAGATTAGAAATTCACTCAACCCTGCCTACGCTGGACTGAGTCGACTCCCGTAATCTACCAGCTTCACCGAGGAGACCCCATCTGGACGCCATTCAGCACTGGTCACCACAAATGGGAACCAGGTGGAATGGGACTTGGGGGAGGAGGTTCTCCCAGATGGCTTGTATCTTGGCATCTTGGCACCGCCAGTCTTCCACTCTGTCAGTGCCACTTGGGCATCCTGGTTGTCTCACCTGGGTGTCAGCCTGGCACTTCCATGGTGCCTAGGTGGCAGCCAAGCTGGCTGGAGTATGCCAGGGTGTCAGGATAGCAGTGCCAAAGTGACAAGCTGGTATTTTGCCCGTATGGGGATCAGGCCTGGGAGTGCCCTCCCCATGCAGGGTGCGGGTGGGCTCCCTTACAGGTGAGCTGGGGCATTAGGGGGTTGCGTCAGGGGTTTGACAGATCAGGGCGCTATTTTAAAATGAGAGAAAATAGCTAACTTTTTCAGTCCAGGTGACCCTTTGTCAAAGCTAAAAAATATATCTATTACATCTACTGATTCCCCTTTACCTGTCCTAGGAGCTACATCCTCAAAAAAGCACAATCAATTTGTTAAACACGATTTCTATTTCACAAAACTATTTTAACACTGTTATGATCGTATTATGATTTTCTCAGTGAATCGTTAGGACTTCATTACTAATAGATCCCAGCTGATGTCAGGAAAACTGGTTTGTAGGTCCCCATTTTCCCTTTCCTTCCATTTTGAATCATGGTGTTTTATTTTGTAACTTTAAAGCCACTGAGAATGTTCTGGAATCTAGGAAATTTTGGAAAATCATAACCATAGCCATTGTCTCCTTAGCTACTGTATTTCAGAAGCATAGTCGGCCACCATGTTCTGGAGATATGTCAGTTTTTATTTCCTTAATTTTCATTCTATTTTCTCTCTGATTGTAATTACTTTAACTTCTTCACTCTTATTAGCTTACTAAGTACCTACTTTTTCTGGTATTTAATTTATATATTCAACTATGAAGGCTAACACAAAATATTTGTTCAACCTCTTTACCCCTTCCTCATTTTCTACGATAATTTATTCTGCCTCTGTCTTTGTGGGGCCATTTGCTTTAGCTACTCTCCTTTTTTTGATTGTAAAAGCTCTTACATTCTGTGTTATACATACACATGAATAGACTAATTTTATCCCTTTTAGTAAACTTCATGATCGGCCGCTGCTGGTTTCCAAATACCTCCTCATCATTAGCCTTATTACTATTGTTCACAACACAATGAGCCTCTTCTTTTAATCTAATACTATTATTAACTTTCCTGGTAAACAACAGATGGATCCTCCTTGCTGAGTTTTTATTTTAGTCATGAAACATATTTTAATTGAAAATTTTGAATAATTTCCTTAAATGTTTCCCATTGCTTTTTTACTGCCATACCGTTTAGTGTATTCATCAAGCAAACCTTAGAAGCTTTCACCTCATAGCTAGGTAATTGGCTTTGTTTAAGATTCTTGTTTTTGGGCTCTCAAACTTAATGTGGAATTCAATTATATTATGATCATTTTTCCCAGAGGATCCTATTTGATGCAATTCCTAATTAACCTTCCTCATTGCACAATATGTAACCTAAAGTAGATTTATTCATAGTTGATTTCACAACATACTCGAGGAAACTGTCATGAAAGCAAATTCATCTTTCAGACCACCTTTGCCTTTTTAATTTTTCCGGTCTATATTTTAAGCCCCTCATGATTATTGCATTGCTTTTGTTACAGGCTCCAAATATATTTTGCTTAATGCTAATTGAGTAATGGCTGTCACTACTTCCACTTGAGTTTTCTCCTAATCTCCAGCCAAATACCTATTCTATGTCTTACTCTGTTCTTCGTGACAAAGATCCTGGGCGAGATTCTTAGTTCCGCCAGGCCTGTTTTCGGGCCCGGGGCTCCACCTGATAACTGAGGGATCCTCCATCCTGGCAGCTGGCCAATGGGGTTTCCCATTGTGGGCACCCCCACGTCGTCGGGAAATCCGCGGGCGTGAGTGCGCTGCCGGCGAAGCAGAGGATCCCGCCGATGGAGAATCCCGCCACCTTTCTTACGGCACCCCCAGGTGTCATCCTTTACTATTAGGACTTCTGCCCCTTCTTTTTCACTCTGCTTGTCATTTTAAAATTCAGGATTTGACCAGTGAAGTAAGCTGTGAGCAACAGAAACAGGCTTGTCACTTAGAATGTAAATAGCAACTGATGCTGCATCACATTCAATTAATGTGACTTTATTAATATCTATACAGCTTCTAAATTCACTGAATTTCCTTTCTGGAGGTTAATGGGGGCCGCTTTAGCTCAGTTGACTGGACAACTGGATCATGATGGAGAGCGAGGCCAACAGTGCGGGTTCAATTCTCATAGCGACTGAAGTTATTCATGAAGACTCAGCCTTCTCAACCTTGCCCCTCACCCGAGGTGTGGTGATCCTCAGGTTAAATCACCACCAGTCAGCTCTCCCCCTCAAAGGGGAAAGCACTCTATGATGAACTGGGACTATGATGATTTTATTTTATGCTATAGCCTGGCTTCATTATTCAAATTTTTATTCATGCATTTAGTAGGGAAGAATTACATTCATTAAGCATGTACACTATGAAGCCGACAATAAGCACAGCCACCAAGTGAGTGGAGAAGAGAACTGGGTGAGCAGACAGTAGATCTATGTCTCAGAAGATGCATAGGTTGACATTTTGTAGCCAGGTCACATTTCTCTTACGGAAACTGATCCCATGTTTTCAGATCATTATCCTGATGTTGCATTAAAGGTGTACAGATGTGATAATCATCTAGTGAGACTATTTCCTTTGTTTAGCCAGAAATGCACAGAAGTCACTGAACACTCATTTAATTAAAATTGCTGCTTTCAAGGCAGCATCAGTTATTTTAAGTACTAAATGGACCTCATTACCTGTAGAATTTCATGCTTCATTGAGTTTATTTTTGCACTAGTTTAATTGCATTTGCTACTAGTCTCTGTGGGGGCTCAAGCTTGCTGCAGTTTAAGCTGCTATAACTACAATCCTGAGGGTGGGTGGCCTGCTGGATATATGGTTCTATTTACTTTGGAAGAGGCGGCCCCAATGAGAGACAGCTTTATTATCCAGGCAAACCTGCCTACTGTTGAATACTCTCTCGGTATGCTGACTGATTTCTGTAGGAATAAATCAATGTGCAATGATATTGAAGCTATATTTCATGCTTTTTCCATCCAATTCCCCAGAATTGTGAAAATTGGCTAAAAGATATTGCTGGATATTGGAATTCCATGTTTAATATTCCTAGTGAGAGTATTTATTCATGCAACTATGCTTGAGTTTCAACCATGGGAGTTTCCAATGTAGAAAACAGTCAACTGGCCATTCTCTCCATGCAATTCATTTGAGCAGTTATGTTGATTGTCCCTTTCAGGGCAACAGAACAGAATAAGGGTCACGTAGTCTGTGAGACCAATCAGGAGTGGGGCATCACCCCAGGGGTAGGGGTTATTTTGGGCAGATGCATTCCAGAACTAGCTGTAGACATGTTGCTGCTCTTGTACCTTTCAAATCTTCTCTTGTTGACCAATAAATGTACATCATTGCAGCAAGAATGCACCACTCGATGGATGTGGGTTGTAAACTCCTTTAAATTTGTTCTGAGACTTTTTGAGCCACTTGGCAAAAACTGAAAAGTGCTTCTATTCCTATAGCCAACAGATCTGGGCGATAGTACTGAACTACCAACCCACCTCTGCCCAGGAATTTCTAGCTAGCAGCCTTTCTGATTGGAGGGAGGCCATTCTGTTACAAGGCAGGGAAGCTGTACTTTGTAGCACATTCTGGCGTAAAATTCCCAGAGCAACATAGTCAGAAAGAGTAGTCTGCCACCCCCCAAAATATCTACACACCACCCCACCCTTTAAGACCATAAGACATAGGAGCAGATATAGGCCACTTGGCTCATCGAGTTCCACAGATTCACCACTCTCTGGCTGAAGAAATTCCTCCTCACCTCTGTTTTAAAGGATCGTCCCTTTAATCTGAGATGGTATCCTCTGGATCTAGTTTTTCCTCCAAGTGGAGACATCCTCTCCACGTCCACTCTATCCAGGCCTCGCAGTATCTTCCCTTCTTAACTGCTAGTAGTATAAACGTGCAATGTTGTTTTCATTGGAAGTTACAGTTGCTTAAGAGCTGCTGCTTTATTGAACATTCTGCCCACTCTCCTAACATAACAATCTGTTCAGGGAATTTATGCTTAGTTTTAAAAGGAGCTGTCCTCTTGAAATCATGAAGGATTGAGGCAGGGCTAATCCTACTATTGCCAGGCTTCGGGGAAATGGTATTTTCCTGGGAGAAAGCCGCACGTTGTGCCAGAGGCAGGAAAAATGGCACCTCGGCTGCCATTTTTCTCAAGAGTTCCAATGATCCCTTTTGTCGAGTAAATGGTTAACATCATAAGCATACACGTTGCTGATGTAATATGGATGCCCGATCACGTGGCTGAAAATAAGAGAGAACTTGAAAAGAGAAGAAGATTTTGATTCTTGTGGAGATCCAAATGTGAATGCTTGCTGTAAAGAAATAGTTTGAGTTCAAAAGACAATGGACAGAAGCAGTATGTCTCCTTTGGGAGATGAGAAAATCCCCAAACCCCATCTAGACTCCTATCTCACGACAAACATTTGGCAATGAGTGAAAAAGCCAGCAAAGACTGAAAGAAGCTACAGAGCTGTAAATGAAAGAAAAGCTTGAAGGAAGGGCAAAGAAAAAAATTCCCATGCCCATCAAACCATCAGAAAATGTCAGGAGCAGCAGAGGTAAGATGTAAAAACATAGAAAATAGGAACAGGAGTAGGCCATTCAGCCCTTCCGATGTGCTCCATCATTCATTATGATCGTGACTGATCATCCAACTCCTGTTCCCACACCCTCCCATATCCTTTGATCCCTTTCACCCCAAGAACTATATCTAACTCCTTGAAAACATACAATGTTCTGTCCTCAACCTCTTTCTGTGGTAGTGAATTCCATAGGCCCACCACTTCTCCTCATCTCAGTCCTAAATGGCTTTCTCCGTATTCTTAGACAGTGACCACTGGTTCTCCCCCACCATCGGGAACATTCTTCCTGCATCTACCCTGTCTGGTCCTGTTAGAATTTTATAGGTTTTGATCTGATTGCCTCCCCACACCCTCATTATTCTAAACTCCAGTGAATATAATCCTAACTGACTCAATATCTCCTCATACTTCAGTCCCGCCTTCCAGGAATCAGCCTGGTAAGCCTCTGCTGCATTCCCGCTAAAGCAAGAACATCTTCCTCAGATTAGCAGACCAAAACTGCACACACTATTCAAGGTGTGGTCTCACCAAGGCCCTGTATAATTGCAGCAAGACATCCCTGCTCCTGTACTCAAACCTTCTTGCTATAAGGCCAACACACCATTTGCCTTCTTTATCACCTGCTGCACCTGCATGCTTACTTTCAGTGGCTGGTGTTACAAGGACACCCATATCTCATTGACACTGACCTGGCAGTGATCACAGGCCCAAAACAGAAAGCATGTAAGCTTTTGGCTCTTATTTCAGTAGCTGTTGGAACTAAATAATTAAGAGGGCTAAATTTAACAGAAGAAAACAAAGGCCGGACAAAAGCATGGCTTTGTTTATCAATGATCCCTGTAGGCTGGCTGGGAACTGTGTGTTTCTGAGATGGTAAAAAGATGAGCTGAAACACAACAGGACATAGTAGGGTGTTAGGCAAAACGTTATCAGATCTCTTACCAACAAGGGAAAATGTAATGTAGTGCAGACCAGAAGACAAACCAAACCTAGAAAAAAATAATCTGGTCTTTGTTCGTAGGGGAGAGGTCACATCAAGAAGATCAAGCAAGACCATTCAATTTGTAGCCATATAATGGAAAGTGCACCAGAGCCTAAGCCTGCCTAAATGGGAAAAAGCGCATCAACCACCATTTTAAAATGTCTTGGGTATGGCGGGAACAAACGTCACAGATGAAATTAATGTCCAGAAGCAGGACAGGGTGTGCGTGTGTGTATATGTGTGTGTAAGTGTGTGTGTGTGTAAGTGTGTGTGTGTGTGTGTGTGTAGGGGGGGGGGGGGGGGGTCGAGTGTCACAACTGTGGCAAAATAAGACACTTTAAAACTGCTTGTCATTCAAAAGTGCTGGCACCCCATAAAAACAGGGAGGAAATGTTGAAGCCAAGCTATGTGCAAGAAGTGGAAGAACTACAAGAACAGAAATTTAACATTCTAGGGCAGATATATGGCACTGAAAACATATATTGTAGTGCTGACCTCAAAGTGGATGGACAGCCCACATAATTTCAAATTAGACACTGGAGCAGGGGTTTCTATTTCATCGGATGAAATAAAATGACAATCAGATTACACTGTAACACTAAACTATTAAATTGCTAAATTCTGGGTGGGTTAAATTAAAAATGAAAGGTCAGCTCATGGCAAATGTGGAATATGGAGATCGAGGACCCTCAACCCTCTCTCTGTCATTCAAAATCAAGTGGGCTCTCTATTGACCAGAATGAAAAGCCTAAAACTGAAATTAATCTGTAAATTGGGTGAGGTTGATGATGAGAATGACTGCAGGCATTCCAAAAGAATTCTCAAAATTGTTTACAGGGCTGAGGGAATTGTACCACAGCATGTTATTAACTGACTCTAAACCAATTTGCCTCGGCCCCGAGGAACGTTTCTCATCCATTCTTGGCAAATTCAAGGTTGAAATAGGAAAGATTCAGCAGCACGGGGTTATCTCACAAGTACGGTAGCATTGTGGATAGCGCAATGGCTTCACAGCTCCAGGGTCCCAGGTTCAATTCCGGCTTGGGTCACTGTCTGTGCGGAGTCTGCACATCCTCCCCGTGTGTGTGTGGGTTTCCTCCGGGTGCTCCGGTTTCCTCCCACAGTCCAAAGATGTGCAGGTTAGGTGGATTGGCCATGATAAATTGCCCTTAGTGTCCAAAATTGCCCTTAGTGTTGGGTGGGGTTACTGGGTTATTGGGATAGGGTGGAGGTGTTGACCTCGGGTAGGGTGCTCTTTCCAAGAGCCGGTGCAGACTCGATGGGCCGAATGGCCTCCTTCTGCACTGTAAATTCTATGATTTGGGGCCTCACGGTAGCATGGTGGTTAGCATCAATGCTTTACAGCTCCAGGGTCCCAGGTTCGATTCCCGGCTGGGTCACTGTCTGTGTGGAGTCTGCACGTCCTCCCCGTGTGTGCGTGGGTTTCCTCCGGGTGCTCCGGTTTCCTCCCACAGTCCAAAGATGTGCGGGTTAGGTGGATTGGCCATGCTAAATTGCCCGTAGTGTAAGGTTAATGGGGGGATTGTTGGGTTACGGGTATACGGGTTACGTGGGTTTAAGTAGGGTGATCATTGCTCGGCACAACATCGAGGGCCGAAGGGCCTGTTCTGTGCTGTACTGTTCTATGTTCTATGTTCTATAAGTCACTATGCCAACAAAATGGCCACAGTGGCCATGAGCCTTGCAAACTAGCCAAGAACACTTTCTTTACCAAATTAGATGCAGACAGTGTATTTTGCAGGCAGTTGCCTCTGGACAAAGAATCCAGATTGTTGACCACATTTACAACGTGCTTCAGTCGTTATTGTTTCAATAGATTACCCTTTGGAGTCAGGTCCACTACAGTAATGTTCCAGATAATAATGTCCAACACTTTAGAAGGCACATAAGGAGTAATGTGTTACATGGACAATATACTCATATATGGATCTTCAAGAGAGGAGAATGATCAGAAGATTGTAGCAGTTCTGAGAGCCTCCAAGATGCAAGCCTTGCGCTGAATGCAACATGTATGTTTTCCAAACCCATTACTAAGTTTCCAGGTCACATAGTACAAGACACTGGAATCACAGTTGATCCACAAGAGATAAAAGTTATAAGAATTTCCAACACCCAGGATCATTCCTGAGTTACAGATATTTTCGGGATGGTGAACCATGTCGGCCAGTTCCTATCGAATTTAACAGAAGTTAAATTGAGACAGATGTTGATACAGGGTCAATGGTGGTGCTGGATTGTGAAGCAGCAAAATGCTTTTTGAAGAATTATATAACTTCTAACCTCCTCTGAAATCTTGGCACATTACGACGAAAACTTACTGACCATAGTAGCGGTGCATGCATCATCTATGCGCGTCTGGCGGCAGTTTTATTTAAAATGCAGAATGATGGCAAGTGCAGTCTACTATGCCTTTAGGTCACTTATAGAAATGGAAAAATGATACACCGCAGGAGAAAAAGAAGCTTTGGCAGCAACGTGGGTTTGTGAAAAAAGTTTCAGACTATGTTATGGGATTATGTTTCAAAATCAAAATAAACTATACACCACTATTCACCCTTCTGAACAGGAAAAACATTGCAAAGATGCCACCCAGAATCCAATGGTTCAAGTTAAGATTAATGAGAAACAACTCCATCACAGAGTCTGTGCAAGGAAATAGTCAGACAACAGTGACACCCTGTCATGAATTCTATTAGAAGGAACGGAACAGGAGGATTTGGACTTCATCAAGGAGTTTGAAGCATAGATGTCCTCAGTCACCCAGCTCTTAACAGTTGCTGAGAAAATGTTGCAGAAGATAAGGCAAGATGAAAAACAGGATGAAGAATATATTCAGATCCAAGAATATTGTCTGTAAGGGTGATCAAATTACTTTCCCAGTAAGTTGATACTACACCAGTATTTTGAACTGTGCAAGCATCTCGCTATCATCATGACTTACCCGTCTTCAACAAGAGATTAATCGGTTGATATTCTTTAAAGCCTTCACCAAGGACACTTCGAAATTACGAAGTCTCGTACGAGGACACAACAATCAGTCTGGTGGCTAGCTATTGTTCGCTCTACAGAAGAAATTATTTTCTGTCTTACTTGTGCAATAAACATCCAGGAACTAAAAGAACCAGTTTTAGCTTCTTCATTTCCATAAAGGCCATAGGACTGCTAGGAATAGACTTATCTGAATTGAAGAGGGAAACGTTCCTTATCATTACTGATTATCAATCACAGTGAATTTAAGTAAGCTGACTGCATAGTATCACACCAGAAGCATTCATTCAATCACTCAAGTGAATTTATTCAACACATAGCATTCCTGACATTGCAGATTCTGACAATGGACCGCAATTTGCGAATGAGTAATTCCAAATTTTCACAAACAAATATGACTTTGCTGATGTAACCATCATTAAGCAAATGGCGAGGCCAGGAGAGGGGTATGAACATTAAGGAATTTTAAAGAAAAATGAAGACTTTATTCTGGATCATCTGAGTTATTGATCCTCACCAGTAAAGAATGTGCTCTCACCGTCCGAGTTATTAATGGGTAGGATGTTGAGAAAGCAGCTTCTATCTCTGGGACGAAAATTGAAATCCAACTGTGGTTCCAGGTGGATGTCAGTAAGGAAGAACAAAGGCTTTATTGGCAACCAACATGTTCACGCCGCTCCAGCCTCCCTTCCCGGCACCAAATGGGCGCCGTGCCAACCCACGCATGCGCAGTTGGGCCGCGCCAACCTGCGCATGCGCGGGGGACTTCTTCAGCGCACTGGCCCTGACTCAACATGGTGTCGGGGTTCAGGGGCTGGCAGCGCAACAAAATAGGCCTAGGGGGGTAGGGGGGGGGAAGGGAGAGGTCAGCCTGCCAATCGGTGGGCACCGATCACAGGCCGGACCCCATCGGTGAAGGAGCGCTTTTCCCCACCCCATAGGCCACCCCCAGACGCTTGGCATAGAGTTCCCACCGGCAACGACCAGGGGTGAACGGCGCTGGCGGGATTCTGCCGATTCCAGCGGCCGGCGCAACGTCAAACACACTGGTGCAAATGGCACCGATTCTCTGCACCTCGGAGAATTGCGCGCCGGTGTCGTGGCAGCGTGGCACGGTTGCACCCACAGTACTTTATAGGTAACCCTTAATAACTTTCCTAACAACACCCAGAAACCAAAACACCCTTTTTTCCTTAAAAAAAAACAGTAGGTTTGAATTCCTTACAGAAAACAGGTATTACTTTGAAGTTATCAAGTGGTTTGGAGACATTCTTTGGCATGCAGAAAGAAAGAGACCAAAAATACACCTTCTTTGTTTGAATGCAGCTCCCAACTGAAAACGAAACCAAAATTCTCAGAGCCACCAACCAGCTTCCAGCTCAAAACGAACGTAAAAGACAGAATCACAACCCAGCTCCACCCACACAGTGACATAACTGCAGCCATTTGATAAAACCCACTTTTCCTAAAGGGATTCTCACATGACAGTTGTTCTCCATTTGCTATGAGGGCTATCTCAATTGGGGCTGTTATTCTTACTCTGAGTGAATTCCTCTCCACTTTATTCACTGAAGCTATGGTTTGCTGCTTTAATTTTTGACTTGGCACATTTTAATGAGCATGGTAATGTGTCTGGATGTAGCCCTATCTATTGCAGCGAAAGAAACAAAAACTCCCTGCAGCAACACGATTCCGGAGGGTGATCTCCCCCACATCAATAACATTCATCTTGACTTCTGGGCTGTCGGCTCAATTTCTTCCCTGGCCACAGACTATGATCCTGTTCCTGAGATTGTGGCTGAACTTCTTCTGTGCTACTGTCACTGCAGAGCGGCAATCCAATGGTGACTGTGGAAGATCCAGGCCTAAAAAGTTATTTTGGCACGCAATTACCGGGCAAGGTGACTATGTTGTTTTACACCATCACATGAAAGTGATCATCACAGCACAACAAGCACGGTCTCCTGAACTGTTAATAACAGTTGTAGCACTACAAAATCAGAAGTTCGATTTTTCTGCCATAGAAAAGTAGTCAATCCAAATTGAGCAGAGAATAGGGACCAATTGATTTTCTTTATCACAAGTCTCTTCTAACTTTAACTTTCAACTGACAACAATCCTTGTTTATAGTTTCCTTCAATGCCTGCAGTCGATTCCTGCATTTTGGATGAAATTCGCTTCCATCACGACGCAGAAATATGAGGACAATTCATTGAAAGTGAATTGCTGTGAATGCTAACAATGCAAGGTCAGCACCTGAGAATTAGAGTCTTTCTTTATGCAGCCTTTCATGAAGTCAGAAGGTTTTGAGTCTTCGCTTTGAGGGAGAAGTGAATCACTTGGGCTCGTGGGAATGATGAACTAGCTGGAATTCTCAGCTACGGCCTTCTAATTTCTTACAGCGCATAATGGGCAAGATCAAATAACAAAAAGCGATTTTCAATGAATGGGAAGAAAAAAAGGTGCTAGTGATTGCAGACCTTTCAACTCACAGATAAGAGAGACAATGAAATGTGACAAGTAAATGTTTGCTTGACACTTTCATTATCCTGGCAAAGATTTTTCTCGATATATGCTTTGACATGCAAAATAAATCTCTGTAATTGAAAGTTGTGAGATTGGCAGGTGGGGATTGTTATCATTAATTTGTCCTGCAGTCAGTTTTGGATTTCCATTTTAATTATGTAATTTGCGGAAAGGCACAAAATTCAACTTGTTTGAACATTGATATTTTTTGCAATGAAATGTAATTTTATTGATATTTAAGTAGCTATCCTTCCTTTCTCGTTCGTCCTTTGAGGCAAAGGTGCCCATTTTGATCATCTGTGGTGTCTGGTAGAGTTCAGGTGGGTCATTAGGTGATTAGTAAAGATGACCTATGCCCGGAAAGTTCTGGATACTGCAAATAGTTTAGGATGCCGCAGACAATTATGTTTTGGAAAAATGTGCTGACTCGGGATTTCCTCCGCTTGCATTTTTTTCTGTCGCCCTCTGACATGTACTCACTTTCAAAGGAGGCTGGCACGATTTTTTTTTATTCAGTTGCACCAGGGACAGTGATCCTGGCCAAGTTTCTCCCAGGAGTCAAAGTCGAAATCAAAACCCTGAAGTGAAACGATCAGAAACCATCCTTTGAACGTGATGGGAGCGCATCCCAGACTCAAGCTCTCCATAGAAGATTTTCTTTGGTGAGCAAGTGTCACGAATTCTGGCTGTATGACCAGCTTAACTCCATATCATACTGAGGAATAGCTTGACCAAAATGGCAGAACACAGTTACACTCATGGAAAGTATCTAATCTCCATTGTGACTTCAGAAGGTGGTATTAAACAATGATTAGGTATTTCCATTCTGGAAGGAGGGAAAACAATAGACTTGTACCCTCTCGGATGTTCTTGCCCACCTTCTGAGCAGTTGGCATAAGAGTGGCATTGGTTGAAGATGAGGAAATTGCTTGAAAATTTTGTAAAACATTTTAAAGCTGAATGCTCTTCCAGCAATCGTTCCTATCCCCTCCAACCACTTACTCCATCCACAGTGAAAGGGGAGAATGCATTTGCAAAAGGAAAATTCCTGTTTCTGAAACAGCTCTTCATTAATAACCCCAATGTCAGCTGAAGATGTTTCTGCTCCTTCGCTCCTCCTCTGAAAACCCATGGGACAGGAGGCTGTTAGTATTTATCACTGATGCTGCAACATCCCACATAGATCTGCTATTTTAAGAGATAAATCTGTATCAAGGATATCTGCAGGAGTGAAGAAGATAAATGACCTCCACATTATTCTTGGGTGGCACTTTCACGATTTCTGGCATAATAGATACAAAATAAATCAAATGTTCTTGTTTAGCAAGGAAAAATATAATACTCAAAATGTAAGTACAGCAGCAAACATCTATCTCAATGATCACCCACAGTCCTGCATGCAGTGCCATGAAATATTGATGGGATGTCATTTCTTTGTGAAAAGGTTTATCTGGAAATTAATGAAAAAAATTCAGAAAACCTAGGACTGTTATATTTATTTTGCTTTATTCATGTAGAAATGATATGGAGAAAAATGACTTTTGCATCTTTGATATTATGACATGATAGGAAATTCCTGAGCCGGATACATATACCTTGAAATTCAGCTTGCAAAATAGGTATTGACTCTTCAGAAATTATTTTTTAAATATCTTTTTCCAGGAATGTGGGTGTCACTGGTAAGGCAGGCTTTTGTTGCACATCCCAGTTAAGTCAACCACATTGAGTCACATGGAGATCAGATCTCGCCTGGTCGGATTATTGACCAATCCAGCATGGAGAGTCTCCAAGCCCAGCTAGTAGGTGTTGAGGGTAGAAGGCCTGATATTAGTGGCGTCAGGCCGTGGCCTAGAAGGTAGGCGAGGCATGTGTTTCAAAGGACAGGCAGAATCATGCATTGGGGTCCTGCTTCATTCGTTTGAGGCTGGTGCTTTGATGGTCCGCAGGAGCATCTGGTGACTCGCAGCTGAGGATTTAAACATCTTCTGCTCTCCAAGGCCTGAGAGAGGACGGGCACATCCCCACTCACCAGACTCCCCAACCCACCATTTGAATACGGCGCAAGGGTGGGATCCAAAACCTAGATGGGCCCCACAGTTCAATAATGACTACTTGCGTGTCCTCCTCCAGACTGTGTCTGATTGGTGTTCCATTCTGCTCTCAGAGTATGGCAAACCAAAACCACCGAAAGACACCGAGCAGCTGTGGATGGATGTTGCAGAGGAGATCAGCGAAATGTCCTTCAGGGAAGGAAATCTGCCAACCTTTCCTGGTCTGGCCTTCATGTCACTCCAAATCCACAGCAACATGGCCCAGCAAGCCAACTCAGTTCAAGGGCAATTATGGATGGGAAATAAATGGTGGCCCAGCCAGAGACGCCCACATCTCATAAATTAATTAAAAAATGATGCCAACCTGCCTAACAGCCATTATTACTTTACATTTCTTCAATTGAAATGAAGAGAGGTGATCATCCACACTTGGGTAGACAGTTTGCAATTTAAGTGTCTTCTCAGAGATATGCTCTGACCGAAGAACATATGAATTAGGAGCAGGAGTAGGTCACTTAGCCTCTCGAGCCTGCTCCGCCATTCAACTCCCCATTCCAGCATACCTCAATGATCTTTCATTCCTTTGCTTATCAAGAACCCATCCACCTCTCCCATGAAGATATTCAAAGACTCTGCTTCTACCCCTTTTTGAGGAAGAGTTCCAAAGACTCACAACCCTTATCTCCATCTTAAATGGGTGACCCCTTATTTTTAAACAGTGACCCCTGACATGTATGTCCCCATCTGTATAGGAACCACAATCTAAATCACCTAATACCCTGGACCTTATTTTGTCAAGTTGTTCATATTCTACACTCCTATGAAAATAAAAAAAAGCCAATCGCCATCATGCATTCACAGACATATGGGCCGAAATTCTCCCGCTGCTCACAGGCGGCGGATTCTCTGGTCCCGCCAGCAGTGCTCCCCTGCCTGTGAGTATCCCGATGGCATGGGGCAGCTTCAGTGGGAAGACCAGCCCAACCCTGATGATCTTATCAGCCACCTCCTCCCAGGCTACATGGGCGAAATTCTCTGACCCCCTGCAGGGTCGGAGAATCGCCCGGGGCCGGCGAAAATCTCGCCCCAGCCGTGGCCGGAATTCTCCGCCACCCGGGAATTGGCGGGGGCAGGAATCGCGTTGCGCCAATCGGTGGGTCCCCCGCGCCGATCGGCGAGCCCACTGTAGCGATTCTCCAGCCCGCAATGGGCCGAAGTCCCGCCCCTGAGAGGCCAATCCCGCCGCCGTGGTTTAAACCACCTCTGGTGCTGGCGGGATTAACGGTGCGAGCGGGTCCCCGGGGTCCTGGGGAGGCGCGGGCCGATCGGACCCCGGGGGGGTGCCCGCACGGTGGCCAGGCCCGCGATCGGGGCCCACCGATCGGTGGGCAACCAGTGCCGTGGGGGCACTCCTTTTCTTCCGCTGCCGCCACGGCCTCCACCATGGCGGAGGTGGAAGAGAACCCCCCTACCACGCATGCGCCGGTGGTGACATCAGCGGCAGCTGATGCACCGGCACATGCGCGAACCAGCGAAGGCCTTTCGGCGAGCCCCGACGCCAGCCGGCTGGCGTCAGAGGCCGTTGGCGCCGGTTTTGGCACAGCGCCAACCATTCCGGCACGGGCCTAGCCCCCAAAGGTGTGGAGTATTCCACACCTTTGGGGAGGCCCGACGCCGGAGTGTTTGGCGCCACTTCGCTATGCCGGGACCCCCCGCCCCGTCGGGTAGGGGAGAATCCCGGCCCATGTGTCTGCTTGGCTTCCTCCTCTTACCAGGACATGTAGGAGGCCTCTGAGGGTCTCACCATTGAATCTAGAGGTTGCTTTGGCCCTTCCCCGAGTTCTCCACTCTCTCCAATGGCGCAGACGTCACCGGAGGGAAACATGCAAAAGTTAGACAACTGCTCCAAGCAGATAAGTGGTTAACTTATTCAGGTTAAAAAAAGACTGCCACTTCTGATCAGTGCCAAGGTTTAGAGAAAGCAAAACCCGACTTAAAATGCGTTTGTCTTAGAAGCCTGAAAACTGCTCAGTGACAAATTATCTTTAAAGTTTAAAGTAATCCTGCACCTTCTGGGTCCCATGCCAGGGGCACTTTTAACTATTGGTCATGACCTTGTTCTGGGACATGACCAATGACCTCGGAGGCTGGACACACTGCCCTCCAAAACTGATTGGTAGGATAACGGCTTCAAATTTGCACTGGACTGTCACAAGCCCCAATTGATATTTTATCGGGTGTGTTCTTTAGGCAGGCCCTGAAGTCAAGATGCTGTCAACTTTCCACTGCTGTACCTGTCCTTGGTGTCCCAGCATATTATTCAGTCCTTAGTCTCTGGATTGCTTTGATCGATCTCCCTGATCTTGTTCCAATCTCCTTTTGAGGTCGAGCATATTCAGAACTCTCCCTCTGTTGGTGTGATTGTTCTTCTTCTGGTTTGCTGTCTTTTCATAAATCTTCAGGAGCCCAAGTTGCTGCTGACTTTCTTTTCAATGACATTAAAGAACTGTGGCTTCTCATTATAATACCCTGGCCTGTCTCAGCCCTGTGCAATCTTGGTTGAGGAGTTTTTTCAATGATTGTACCACCCCTCTGTTGTCATTGACCCATCTCTCCCCAGGCTTCAGCACTGGTAACCCACGTGCTCTGTGCCAGTGATTAAAGTTCTGAGCCTGCTTGTTTCTTTGTTCTTCCTCATGCTATTTTACCCTCTTGTGGTAGTTCATGACTTTAAGGGGCGTGCCCTCACAGTCTAGGTGACGGGTATAAACTGGATTGATTGCTAGTCTGCAATTGTTGAATTCAAGGGGGTAGAGAGAAGCCTCCAAAATGAACAGTGGAGGCGGAAAGCATCGACAATACCAGAGAATAGTGAGTGAAACATGCTTATGATTGGGAAGTTAGACCCATTTGAACAATGGCCGAAGACTGGAGCCAGTATATTGTGTGGCTCCGTTACTCCTTCATGGCAAATGAAATAATGGGGAAGGATAAACAGAAATTTATTCTATTAACAGGTTGTGGGCCAACAACCTACAACCTCATAAATAATTTGATGCCCTGACACAAAGTATTTTGATCAGTTGGTGAAGCTGGTCAGGGAGCACTTCAACCCCAGACCCTCAATCATACTACCGCGATACAAGTTCAAGTTGGTTATCAGGAACCCAGGAAAGACCATCGTGGCCTTCATTGCCAGACTCATAAAAATGACCTAGCGTCAGTTCAGCACTCGGTGACATGCTGCGTGAACATTTATTTGGCAGTATGAACATCGTAAGTGTGCAAAAGGTGCTTCTGGCTGGAATGAGGATTACCCTAGACACGGGAATCGAGATTGTTCAGGCAACCAAGTGCACTGAGAGTGGTGGGTCAGAGTTTCAAAGGCTGGGACGGTATGGCTGCAAGAAGGGTTGTCAGTGTGAGTGAAGAGAAGATCAGTGTGAGTGATTGGGGGAGAGAGGTCAGTTCTCTAGTTACCCAGAAGTTAGGCCAGGACTTTTTTGTCTCACATGTCCAGGGTAACTATTCAGGTAACTCGATTGGAACAGTCCAAATCTCCAATGCTAACCCAGAGACAGAAACTTTCGCGGTGGGTCCCAATGAACAGGGAAATTTCCCATCAGATGCTCAAAATTCCCGGGATGTTCCCATGGAGTCCACTACATCGGGGTTTCCGCAGGGACCCAACGCACATTTTGGGTCATACGTCCAGTCTCCGAAGAACTGAATATCAGACCTCAAAGTAATTATTTGAAGAAACAAATCTAAATACTGTTACGATGAACATGGTAGAAACAGAGGGCGGGATTTTGCAGTCACACCCGCTCTGAGACCAGAAATGCCAACCCGAAGCCTTTAAATGTTTTGTCAAATTGCAGTCCCGCCCATGATGATTCCTGCGAAGGGCAGGACCAGAAACCTTAATCCAGAATATATTCTTGTAAAATTTTCAAACCGTATTCATGTTTCTTCCGGGTGCTCTAATTTCATCCGACAGTCCAAAAATGTGCAGGTTAGGTGGATTTGCCATGCTACATTCTCCCTTAGTGTCCAAAAAGGTTAGGTGGGGTTGCGGGGATCTGGTGGGGGTGTGGACCTGTGGGGGGGGGGGGGGGGGGGGGTTGCCCCTTCAGAGGGTCAGTGCAGACTCGATAGGCCAAATGTCCTCCTTCTGCACTGTCGGGATTCTGTGGTTCAATCATTCTATATGATTGTGAGGTCTCCTCATTCGTGGAAAGGTTATGTCAATTCAACTCTTCCTTCTATTGTGTCTTTTGCTTACTACTTCAAAACTAATTCCTTCTTTGGTGTAACTATGTCCAGAATTTTCTGAAAAAGGAACAATGTCTGGAAATGCACGCCATCACTAATGTGAACATTTTCTAGAAACATGAAGAAAGGAAGAGATATCCTGTGAATTGTAAATCACAGCAAGTTGCTGGATAACCTTTGCTGCTCTGCTATTAACATTGCAAAAATGACATAGCCTCTATGATTTTTATGAAGGTGCTGAATTTACATATTAACTGCCCATTAAAGTCATTTCAGAAAGTTACTTTCATTTATAAATGTGATATCTGATTCCTTCCAGTTGTAGATTGTTTTAGGAGATTTAAAAATGTCAAGTTTAAAATGTTACTTTTCACTTTACCTTTGTCGCTTTTTTTAAACCATCCTCTATCAGTCCAATATTTCCTTTCCTCTTCTTGGGCGGGATTCTCCCATACCCGGCGGGGCGGTGGGTCCCGGCGGGATGGAGTGGAATCCTCCGCACCTTTAGGGGCCAAGCCCTCACCTTTAGGGGCTAGGCCCACGCCGGAGTGGTTTGCGCCCCGCCGGCTGGCCTGGAAGGCCTTTGGCGCCACGCCAGCCGGGGCCGAAGGGACTCCGTCGGCCGGCGGAAGTCCGCGCATGCGTGGGAGCGTCAGCGACTGCTGATGTCATCCCCGCGCATGCGTGGGGGGGGGGAATCACCTCCGCGTCGGCCATCGCGGAGGTTGATGGCCGACGCGGAGGGGAAAGAGTGCCCCCAAGGCACGGACCCGCCCGCGGATCGGTGGGCCCCGATCGCAGGCCAGGCCACCGTGGGGGAACCCCCCCAGGGCCAGATCGCCCCGCGCCCCCCCAAGAACCCTGGAGCCCACCCGCGCCGCCTGGTCCCGCCGGTAAGGGAGGTGGTTTGATTCCCGCCGGCGGGACCGGCATGACAGCGGCGGTACTTCGGCCCATCGCGATCCAGCGAATCACTGGGGGGGGGGGGGGGGGGGCACCAATCGGCGTGGCGCAATTCCCGCCCTCACCATATCTCCGGTGCCGGAGAATTCGGCGGCCAGCGGGGACGGGATTCACGCCCCCCGCCCCCCCACCCCCCGGGCGATTCTCCGACCCGGTGGGGGGGTCGGAGAATCCCGTCCCTTATTTCTCCCTCTGTTACTTGGTTTAACATCAAATTCATCCCGACTAATGCATCTTCCTTCTTCGCCCTTCCTGTTTATTCTTCAATCCTTAAGTTATATTTTTTAAAGCAATATAAATTTGTCCTATTGTTCGCCAGGGTCCCAGGTGTTCTGTTTCCTTCCTCGCGCCATTTTCAAATCGCAATTCCAGCAGCTTCATAGGAACACATGTCCAAACAAATTTAACTAGCAAGGTATGGCGCACAATATCCTTCTCCAGCAAAGTCTGATCCATTATCTTTTTTGCCAATCTGCTTTTGTCACCAACAGGCCAATTTGGTGTATCAGCAGTTTCTAGTGTTATATGTTGTGTTATTATAATGATATGCCTTGGGCTTATTTACTGTACCATATAAGGCACCAATCACTAGTACGAGATTTGGTAAATATCTTGTGGACTCATTTATTAGTACTAGATACATGAGAACAGTTATATATAGGTAAAAGCTGTATAGAGCTGTGAGCATGTGCTCTGCTCAAAGTAAAAGTGGAACTGAGACTAGATCACATGACACATTTCCTTTCTAATAATGTCATGCTGATATGCCTTAAAAGCAACAGTATATTCCACCTTTTGTAGAAATATTTTCAGACACCATCTTACCAATGATCCATCAGCTGTTGTTCCTTCTTTCTTGTAATTTACCTTGACTTTGTGCAGTCATGGGCATTTGATTAAGCAGAGTAACAATACAATTAGATAGCAACATACGCTTTCATACCTGGTTTTCCTCAATTAATACTAATAATCGCTTTAAAACCAAACCCATAACAATTGATAGAGATAAGATAGCCATTGTGCCATTCAATATTATGCCTCAGAGAGCATTTGAGTAGTTTCCACATTATAAAATGCTATGTATTTCCAATGTATTATCATTTTCTCTGATAAGTATCCTGTATTGGGTATGGTGGATTCACTTTCATCCCCAGGCTTTCTCAATTGTACATTAAATTGGTTTTTGAATATTCTCTTCACCAATAGTTATTTCCATAGTAACTATGTTCCAACAGTGCTATTATTGACCATC
This sequence comes from Scyliorhinus canicula, assembly GCF_902713615.1. Classification (NCBI taxonomy): domain Eukaryota; kingdom Metazoa; phylum Chordata; class Chondrichthyes; order Carcharhiniformes; family Scyliorhinidae; genus Scyliorhinus; species Scyliorhinus canicula. The sequence continues at coordinate 132,900,278 of NC_052156.1, forward strand.
CTGTGAGGATCCAACCAATTGTTCTGTGTTTAAAGAATACGTTTCTTTTGATTAGGCTATAACTTGTCTATGATGGATAATTCAAATTCAATTTATGACACCGAAGTATGAAATTAATGTTATCCATTTAAAGCAGATATGCTATGACCAAATGATGCCATTCTATTTCAATTTCTATAACATGCACTGAGAAAATCAAACACAGTAATCCAGGACAACCTGGCTAGTTGGTGGTCACCAGAAATGCAAAGCTTTTTCAAAAAGATCTTACTATTGATTATTTAACGGTTGCATTATTTGTTAGGTGTCCTGAAGAAGAAGATAAAAAAAGCTAAATGCCCGAATGATTTTGCCAAGGCTGTCTGTGAGAGGAAATTACAGCTGGTGGAGATGGATGGCCATTAGCTTTATCTGGGTGATATAAGAAAGATGTATTAGTAGAGGTGGTGTAAAAGAGATGTGTGTACTTCATCGGGTTTCCACAATCTATGGGGTAAGGAAATAAAGAATTGTCAGACCGACTGGAGGATTAAAAAAATGAATGCCAATATGGACTGTTGATTACATGTTATAACAGCTCTTTTTACTCACACGTTTAAGGTAAACAGATTGATTGAATGCTGAACTGGGATACTTTCAATGCTCCTTGGCTGCATGAATCGTCAGTGAAAGTACCAAATATTTTAGATGATGTCAAAAACTCGTGTTAATTGGTCATTCTTCATTTCACGCATAATAAAATAATTCGTCATGGCTTCCAATAGAAACCTTCAGTGTTCAGTGCTATGAAATAGATCACTTTTTTATTTTAGACATCCATTCACCAAGTCGCCAGCCTTTACCCCAGACATTTAAACTCACTTTATGGCAACAAGTGCTGTAAAAAGCCTTGTCTAGCCCTGGGATGAAACTCTTTGTGTATCTTCTGCATTTCTGAAGACAAACTAATTACGTTCAGTGGTTCAAATTAAATTATGTACATTAAATCATTCATATTGCAATGTTACATTCTCACCCAACATTTACAACAATGATACAGAGCTATATTACTGACAACTATAAATAGTAGAAAAACCTGCGCATATTTTAAATGGAGAACTTGTTTGCATCAACATAAAGTCAACAAGATAAATCAAATCTCATTAAATGGGAACTCCGCACCTTTCACTCTAGATTTTGATATGAATAAAGTTATTAGTGAGATTTTGTGAGCCATTGATCATAGGTTTTGAAGACTATCATTTGTTAACATTGAACTTTGGTGTTCCATTACTTTTTTCTGGCGAAGTAAATTTTGGTCAATATTCCACTGTAATATCCTGAGTATATAACCTTAAATTGCTTTGCAGTATTATGCAGCATGTAAAGTGAAGGGGACAGTCGAGCCATGACTCTGCTGGTCACCAGTGTGAACATGTAAGAGGCATTAATACCAACTATAGAGTCCTGCAGGGAGAGTCCAGCTGCAGCTTCCCTAGAGATGACCACACATTCCATGGTTCAATGCAAAATGCTGACTTCATGCACCAGAATCCTACACAAGCTGCTGGTGGACTCCTCCACAATCTAAAATGTTCTAGCAGGAGCCTAATTTCCAAAATATGTTTCGGAGGCCATGCAGAGAGAGATCCCACAAGGATAAAGAATAGCCATATGTAGAGGAGAGGGTTACCCAATAACAACTACTTTACAGCCAAATATATTTGTCAAACGTATGTGTGTATATCCTTAACCTTTTGCATTATTAAGTCTTGGAAGACATTGCAGGACTGGGTCATATTGACATGTTCAAATATTCTGGTATTATTCCCCATGCCCTGATAAATACTGGTGATGGTTCACCTTCTATGTGCAAAATCAAGGACAGAATTTTGAGATGATTGAAGAATAATAGATATTAGCCAGAATTCTCTGGTCATTGTGATTCACTTTTCCCGCAGGCAGCGCAGCCCCACCAGCGGGTTTCCCGGCGCCGTGGGTTCAATGGGAAATCCCATTGACAAGCGGCAGGAAGAGAGAATCCCGCTGCCAGTGAATGGTGCGTCACTGAGAAACATGAGGCTGAGGGACCGGAAAATTCCGCCCATTATTAAGATATCCATCATGTCGTAGCTTGTTATTCCCTTCTGGTTATATAAATTATATTTTGACAACATGTCTATAACTTTTATCCTCCAAACATATTGTAAGTTATCAAGGTGACATAATAATCCCAAATCAAGTTGTTGATAGCATGTACATAGAGTAAAGGGGCTGGAATAATTTTGTGTCTTGAGTCTTGATCCCATATGGCATGTTCCATTCATGCTCACCTAGACTTTTAAAGGCTAGGCCTTTAATAGCAAGGAGTGGGCTTTTCATCGAATCAAGGAGGATGCTGGAGGGCCAATGAAAGGCCCAGCAGCTGAGTTGAGAGCTGCCAATTAATGATGGCAAAAGCGAGAGTGTCTCAACATACAAGTTCCCTCAGGACCAAAGTTCAGCATTTTTCATATTTAGAATGGCCACAGCCACCCGACCCTGATCCTGGAGGGATAACTCCTTCTAAGGAATGACCAGCAATCACAGGTCATGACTAGAACAGTTAGGGGGTCCTTCATGCGATGAAGTGCACCATGACAGTGCTAACCTGGCACCCTGGCAGTGTCCATGGCAGCTGGCAATGCCACCTGCACACCTTGGAAGTGGCAGGCTGACACCCAGGTGGCAGTGCCAGGGTTCAGGGTACCCAGGCAGTACCAGCAGTGCCAGGGCACCAGCCTGCCCAAAGGGCATGCAGCTAGGGGCTTCCAACTCCCTGGTAAACCCCATGAATGCCATTCCGTCTGGTCCCCATTTGTCCCACAATGTCGTAAGAGTAATCGTAGAAGAAAATATTTATATTTATCCGATTATACTAGTGGAATCAGAAATACAGCTTTCTCTGCAGTTCCAGGACTAATGTTAGCTATATTCCAGCCAGCAATAAGTTAAAAGTCTAATTGAACAGTAACGTTGATGTAATCTATGTTGTAGAGAACAATATTCGGGACAATTTTGTGACAATTTGATTGGTTGTTGTGTCATTCCTTGGTTCCACCAGAACCACCCATCCCCCATCCTGGCTCCCAGCAAACTACAAAAAAATGTGTGGGAACTTGCTTGTAGTATTTTTCGTTTTAAATTTTACCCTCTGATACTTTATGAATGTCCATGTTGGCTATTGTTAATTTAGTGTACAGTTTTCTTGGTTCCAGAATTGAGCTTAATATGTTCAGAATTGCTTCTAGTTTCCTGGCACTACAAAGTTAGTGCCATGTTCATATGCACATAAGCTTTTCCAATGATGGATTAAGGTTATAGTATTAAACAGACAACAAAGTTTGGAAAAAATCACTGCAAAACTTGGAGATTATCATTATTTTGTAATAGACTAGAACATTGCTCCCATATCTATGAATAATGTTGACTTTGAATATTACAGATGAAACAAATGAGATTGAATAAACTGCTATCCAGAACACGTGTTCATTATTTTCTACATGACTCTGTACAGGTACAATGCTCTGGTGCTCAAATGTTGATGATGCATGTGTTTATCTGGCAGTGCCCATTCATCCCTATTCAGATTTCTATTCACAGGTAGAACTTAACCGAGTGGCGGTTGAGACGAGATAGTCTGCTGCAATGGATAGTTCAATTCTGAAAATTATATTCAGTCCATGTGGCGTTTAAGTTCATTGCAAAATCCCAATAATGTATTGCATATAAGTTGTTAATACATTTGCCTGCTACAATGAGATAAATTCTTATCTTGGTAATGTTCGCAGCTTTCCAACTCAGCAGCAACAAGGTGACCAGGTTTAAGTTCTGTCAAACAAATCAATGATTGGCTGTCCCTAAAGTCCTGCACAAGGATTCACTGAAGGAATATCAGTCGAGTAAAACAGATAATTTGCTTGTCATACAATGTAAACTGTACTATTCTCACAATGTCAGATGTTGACACTGAATATAGCACATGGATCTATACAAATCAGGGTTATACCTTCCAGCAGTTCGGGCCAATTGAATTGATTTTTAAAAAATATTTCAATAGTTTCACTACTCAAGTAAGGAGGGTGTTTGGTTGAGTTTCAGTGATCATCGGTCATTCTTAATATAATCAATTACAGCAGCAGCAGGGTAGCATGGTGGTTAGCATAAATGCTTCACAGCTCCAGGGTCCCAGGTTCGATTCCTGGCTGGGGCACTGTCTGTGTGGAGTCTGCACGTCCTCCCCCTGTGTGCGTGGGTTTCCTCCGGGTGCTCCGGTTTCCTCCCACAGTCCAAAGATGTGCGGGTTAGGTGGATTGGCCATGCTAAATTGCCCATAGTGTCCTAATAAAAAGTAAGGTTAAGGGGGGGTGGGGTTGTTGGGTTACGGGTATAGGGTGGATACGTGGGTTTGAGTAGGGTGATCATGGGTCGGCACAACATTGAGGGCCGAAGGGCCTGTTCTGTGCTGTACTGTTCTATGTTCTATGTTCTATATGGCTGACTTTATTTCTGTGAAAATCCCAAACCACTATTCATTTCCATTAGCTAGATTGAGCTGTAAAACACTGCTGAATAACATTATTTGAGCAATGACTTGCGTTATGTTTACATCCCAAATTATGCAGTTTTCACTATATTATCTTATGAGACATGTTTAAAATTCATACCAAGTTAAAAGTCATCATAGAATTTACAGTGCAGAAGGAGACCATTTGGCCCATCGAGTGTGAACCGGCCCTTGGAAAGAGCACCCTACCTAACCCACACCTCCATCCTGTTCCTGCAACCCAGTGATCCCACCCAACCTTTTTTGGACACTAAGGACAATTTAGCACGGTCAATCCACCTAACCTCCACATCTTTGGACTGTGGGAGGAAATCGGAGGAAACCCACGCAGACGCAAGGGAAAATGTGCAGATTCTTCTCAGACAGTGACCCAAATGGGAATCGAACCTGGGGCTCTGGCACTGTGAAGCAACAGTGCTAACCACTGTGCTACCATGCTGCCCCGAGTGCAAAAGAAGTACAAAAGGAGTATAAAACAATTTAAAGAGGAAGGAAAAGATAGGAGGAAGTTTTCTATGGAAATGTTATCCTAAGAAGAATTTTGATGAATGTTTCTCAGTGAACATTTTTTTTAAGGGCCATGAAGAATCCAGCACTGGTATGTAGAGTCAAAAGAAATAACTTTATTTACAATTACATATATACAACAGCTCTGCTACTGCTCTGTCGTCTAGCTGGTTTCACACTGGCTAGCTCTATTTATGCAGGTGACTCTGCTAATGATTTCTCTGCCCTCACCATTGGGGGAGCTCATACTCACTAAGGATTGTGGGAGTCCCCAGCCAATAGTAATCCAGCAGATTACAGCATTTTTCAACGTGGCTACCTTAGTAAGAGGTCTTCCTGCGTGCCAGACAAGGCCATTAACGGTTACAGCTTCTTTAGGAACATTGAGGACTGTGTTTTATAATTAGCTCCAAGTCACTCCAGGGCTACAGGAAAATGGGAATCATGCTATCAATCCACAGCGAAGCCATTTTGAGCTGCTCCTCGCTGTGACATTACCATAAGACCTTGGCAGAAAGGAAAGTCCAACTCAAGGGCCTCCGTGTTGGTGAGGCAATGGGCGGGATTCTCTGGCTGCATCCGCCCGGCAACCGATGAATCCCACCCTAGGTCAATGGACGTCTCCATAATCCGCGTCTCACCCGTGGCATTCTTGCGGCAGGCGGGATGGAAGAATCCAGCCCAATATAATTTATGGTAAGGCATAAGGTTTTCTACTTCGAATGGGAGCCTATTTTCTCCTAAATTTTCTTTCCTCATAGAATTTCAACAAAAGTCTCCAATGACAAATATAATCTCTTTATGTGCCATCAGGTCATAGGTCAGTAATTAAAGCAAGATAAAGAAACAATTTCTCACGGTATAAAAAAAAGTGTGTAGCATGTTTATCTTGAACACATTTTATAATTTGCATTAATTTATTATAAGTGCATTTCTATTGAGAAATGCATAAATTATAAACTAAACCTTAAACTATTACATGCTGATACCATTGAGAAAAATTTGTATGAAAGAAATTGATGTTAAACAGGTGTTACCCGAAATGTGAACATTTGTATCTGAACAAAAACATTTAAGCAGTACTAATTTTAACTACTAAACCATGTTCATTGAGAATATTAGTATTGCAGAACATTTCAACACATGTTAAACATGTCAGAGATATCAAAAGTAAAAGTCATCTCCTCCACTAATCAAGAGGGAAATATCAGAAAATTAAGATAATAATCATCTGCAAATAAGAAATTAATCTCAGATAATCTCGGATTGAAATAAAAATTTAAAACTACGGGTGCATGGTGCTAATACATTAAATGGTTGAATAATTCCACACTGAATAATAATAATCTTTATTATTGTCACAAGTAGGCCTACATTAACACTGCAATGATGTTACTGTGAAAATCCCCCAGTTGCCGCACTCCGGCGACTGTTCAGGTACACTGAGGGAGAATTCAGAATGTCCAATTCACCTAACAAGCATGTCTTTGGGACTTGTGAGAGAAAACTGGAGCACCCAGAGGAAACCCATGCAGACAAGGGGAGATCGTGCAGACTCCGTACAGACAGTGACCCAAGCAGGAATCGAACCCGGGACCCTGGAGCTGTGAAGCAACAGTGCGAACCACTGTGCTACCGTGCCGCCATAAAGACATGCAAGGCAATAAAATGGGAGATGTGGTGTAGTGGTATTGCTATTGGACTAGTAATTGAGACACCCAAGGTAATAATGCTCTGGTGACCAGGGTTTGAATCCCACCGGGCAGATGTAAAATTTGAATTCAATAAAAATCTGGAATTAGCAATCTAAAGATGACCATGAAAACATTGTCGTAAAAACCCATCTGGCTCACTAATGTCCCTTTAGGGAAGGAAATCTGTCATCCTTACTTGGTCTGGCCCATATGTGACTCCAGATCCACAGCAATGCCCTCAAGGATGGGCAATAAATGCAGGCCAAGCAAGCGACGCCCACATCCCATGAACAAATTTTTAAAAGAGTTCAAATTTGTTATTTCGTCCATTAGACGACCTAGACCTGCGGCAACAGAGAATGAATGGCATTAAAACCCGATTAAGAAAATATTTTGAGGGGGCACATTTATCTCCTTCAGGCCTCACTAGAGAAGAGATTAATGGAATAAGCTTTTGACAAATTATTTCAGGCAGAAGTCAAAGCTATCAGATCAAAGGGAGCCTGTGATGTAGATCTATCGGGCATTTCCATTATCAAGCAGATAAACTGTTCTTCAGCAGTAATAATCCAAATAAAACATCTGTTTGGACTCTTGCACCTTCACTAGTGCTTGTCTCAGCTGTCAGTGATTGCGCTATGTTCATTCTGACCGATTTACGCTAACATTTTAAAAAATGCAACATTGTTACTTAGTTTCCAATTAATCTCTGGGCTGATGTTGGTCTAGTGACGAAAGTCAAGTAAAATGTTGTACAACGTGAAAATGGTTGCCCATGAGTTTTCAAGCTGACTGTCAATAATAGAAGGAAAGCACACTGTTCAGAATTAGCATGCTAGCACCCAATGCATTGGTGTGAACTCCTTTGCTCATTATTTACAAGGAGGCATTAACTCAATTAAAATAACCTCCATTAAATTAGCACCATATAAATAATGATGATCCACAGCTCAGATCTCTGGACCACCATAAATGGATTTTTTTGAAGATACAGATTACTAGCCTTGCAGTTTGAATAAACTGGTACACCAAACACCCTGATTCAGCTGACGGCATTTAAAGAGGTGTGGGGATATAATTAATAGACATAATAAAAGGCACATGTGCTGACCATCATTTAGCATGTTCCACACATCCATGCAATCCCAGGCAATTCAACCTACCTCATATGAGTTCTATCATGGATATACAGATCGTTATCAAGGCATGCATTACTGGGGGGGGGGGGGGGGGGGGGGGGGGGGGTGAAAGTAGATTCAATACTAACTTTCCAAAGGAGATTAATAAATACTTGGAAATGAAACCTTGCAGAGAAAGAGCAGATTAGTAGGACTAACTGTATAGCTCTCTCAAAGAATAAATGGTCTGAAAGCATCCTCCCATATCAACACATATGATTCAATAATTATTTCAAATGTTAGGATTTTGAATAGCTGAGTAAATGGAACTACCATCATCCACTGAATGACTCTCAAATGACTTTTAAACCCAAAAAAAAATGATGTCCAATCGGCTCCATAGGGGACAATAATAATGATTTTTCCTTCCAGGTAGAAGTGGTTTAAGAAGAATTCGATGAAATAATTAAAAGATGGAAGTGATTGGAACTGAAAGTACTCCCCCTCCAGTAATGTTCTCTTTTAAAGGAATCACGTTATTTATGTTTGATCTGATGAATGAACAGTCGAAAGAAAGACACATTTGCTTTACTAATACTATCCAGATAGGTCACAGCCACATGTTTTCATTTGATATGGGTCCCAGCCTATTCATTCATTAAATATCAATTGATTCTCTGTGGATTTTAATTAATCCAGGTTGACTTTGCATATTTCTGTTGATTTAATAAATGGAACAATTTCACTTTCATCAATGTATCCCAGTTATCAGGCTTTGTTGGTTTTTGAACTGATTGTGAAATTCTTTTTTTTAAATTTAGAGTACCCAATTCATTTTTTTCCAATTACGGAGCAATTTAGTGTGGCCAATCCACCTACCCTGCACATCTTTGGGTTGTGGTGGCGAAACCCACACAAACACGGGGAGAATGTGTAAACTCCACACGGACAGTGACCAGAGCCGGGATCGAACCTGGAACCTCGGTGCCGTGAGGCAGCAATGCTAACCACTGTGCCACCTAGCTGCCCCTGTTTGTGACATTGTTAAGAAAGATCCTGATTATTGGAAAGTATTTAACACGGTAGCACAGTGGTTAGCACAGTTTCTTCACAGCTCCAGGGTCCCAGGTTCAAGTCCCGGCTTGGGTCACTGACTGTGAGGAGTCTGTACGTTCTCCCCGTGTCTGCCTGGGATTCCTCCAGGTGCTCCGGTTTCCTCCCACAGTCCAAAGATGTGCAGGTTAGATGGATTGGCAATGCTAAATTGCCCTTATGTCCAAAAAGGTTGGGTGGAGTTACTGGATTACGGGGATGGGGTGGAGGTCTGGGCTTGGGTGGGGTGCTCTTTCCAAGGGCCGGTGCAGACTCGATGGGCCAAATGGCCTGTGAATTATATGAGGGATAAAACTGCCTTCATTGTAATTGTTTGGTTTATCTTACATTATTGTAACTCATATCTAGGTGACTGAAAGGAGAGGTAATTGTTTCTCCAAAGTATCTGCTCTAGGCTTGTCACTAGCACGGTTGCATTTAACTGATAGCCACTGTATTGTGTTTATATTCCAGGATCTTTTACTTAGATTTTACATGTACTTCATAAATGTGTCAATATTTGTTGATGGATTGACTCATTTAGAAACATTTTCTTTAGGGTTGGTTAGAAAATAGATTAATCTAAGCTAAAACCAAGGCTTAAGTTTTTGAATGGTAAAAGATGGGACGGCAGATAGGTGAGTATTGGAATAGTGTAAACCAATAGAGTATACAATTCAGTAATCCTACTTCATTCAATTCATTGTAATTTGCAGTCTTTACTGGCATCTCCAATACAGCAAATCTTTGCTTTAAGTTGCCCTGCCCAAAGGTGATTTGTTTTAAAGATGTTTCTCAGGAGCTGTTTCTCCGAATTTCATTGCAATTTCTATTTTTATATCGCACGGCACTACTGTCAACACTGTCATCCTACACATTGCACGCAGTGTGTGTGGCATCTTCATTATGCGTGCTGCATCTCATCACGTTTCAGCTCATTTAATGTTCATCCAACATCTCGCAACCTGACCCGATTGGAGTCATTGTGAAGAAAGGTATTTTCGCACAAGAGAACTTTGATTTATTTTTAAACCCAGAGACAATAGTCTGAAGAAAGAATATCCAAAGCAAGAGTTGTTTATGTGCGATCAAAAACTTGAAGTCTGGGCGGCTCGTCTCTGTAAAACGGAAGGCCCATTTTTGACTCCACAAACTGGGTTGACTTTTGGAGCTTCAGGAGTACCAGTTTTAGGTGAGGCAGATAAGCCACGTAAGACTGTGAGAGAGAGGTTATGCTACTGAAAAATGACTTTCCTTGTCTCAAGGCTTGTGAAAAATACAACATGTGCCCTTCAGCAGGCTGACCTTGAAATTGTCTGATCAACTGAGGAGCTCCCGCAAGACTGGTCCTTGTTCAAGTCTGCAGTTGGTGAGGCCGAAGCAATTTTGAAACCAACGAGAGCCATTTGAAGCAGGCAAGGATCAGGGTCATTTCTAAAATCATTCAAACCCAGCTCCTCTGTAACGCTTTAGGGATATCCTCAAAGTGTCCCTGAAGAAGTCAACATCTCCACTAACTCAGTGATCGACAAAAATAGAAAAAGGTTCATTTCGAAAGGCACTGAATACATAAATACTTGTCACAGAATCTTAGAATCACAGAATAATACAGCGCAAAAGAGGCCCCTTTGGTCCATTGAGTCTGCACCAATGCATGAAAAACACCTGACCTGCCTATCTAATCCCATTTGCCAGCGCTTGGCCCATAGCCTCGAATGTTATGACATGCCAAGTTCTCATCCAAATACTCTTTAAAAGATGTGAGGCAACCCGCCTCTACGACCCTCCGAGGCAGTGCATTCCAGATCATCACCACCCTCTGAGTAAAAAGGTTTCCCCTCAAATCCCCCCCCCCTAAACATCCTGCCCCTGACCTTGACCTTGTGTCTACCTTGTGACTGATCTTTCAACTAAGGAGAACATTTATTCCCTATCCACCCTGTCAATGCCCCTCATAATCTCAATCAGGTCGCCCCTCAGTCTTCTCTGCTCCAGTGAAAATAACCCAAGCCCATTCAACATCCCAGGCAACATCCTGGTGAATCTCTTCTGCACCCCCTCCAGTGCAATCACATCCTTCCTACAATGTGGCAACCAGAATTGCACACAGTACACCACCTGTGGCCTCACCAACATCGTAAACAACTCCAACATGACCTCCCAGCTTTTGTAATCTATGCAGCAAGGGTTCAATTCCCGTACCGGCTCATTACCCGAACAGGCGCTGGGATGTGGCGATCAGGGGCTTTTCACAGTAACTTCATACTTGTGACAATAAAAGACTTATATAAATGACAAAAAATAGGGACCCAGCACACATCCCTGTGGTATGCCACTGGACACTGGCTTTCAGTTACTAAAGCAGCCATCTGTCATCACCCTCTGTCTCCTACAGCTAAGCCAATTTGAATCTACCTGTCCATGTGTGGCAGTCTGACATTGCACATTGGACTTATCAGCCATCTCAGAACCCATTGAGCCTCGTGAAAGAAAATCATTCCCGAACCCAAGAGACTGCCTAAGAGGAAAGTGAGACTGGTGAGTGTTATCTAATTTGAATTTATAAAGTTTTTGGTTTCTATTTAGTGATTTATTTTATTTTGCAAGTTATTTCAGCTAGGAATGCACAGCGCTGCACATATATGATGGATATTTCAACTTGTACATAGTTTTTTCTGGGAGACAAATGTCCAAAGGAACCTAACTCTGGCTTTAACATTGATTCCGATAGGAAATTATGACTCAGACAAAGTTGTTTCACTTAAAGTTGCAAATTGAGAAAGTAACTGCAGCTTTAAGTGAGGATTTACTGTGTTCTACATTCTCAGCTGGTCCTTTACTACCACATAAATTATTATTCTTCATAAACACACACACAAATTATTGTGACCCTGAAATGGCATTATCAAATTAAATGGATTAATGCCCTCTACTGAAAGCAATAAATATTTGTATAATTTCAGTTTCAGTGCTGAGCTTGTATAATCAACATAACTATACATGATGAATTATTTAAGTAAATCATGCAAAGATCATTACTGAGACAATATTTCAATACTCCATTGCTCCAAAAATTACAATCGTGAGAAATCATAGTACGCAATATCACTTTAAACTGCAATCCCAAATAATATTTTGGTCAGCATACTGTCTGACATGCATCTGGAACCCATATTTTAACTTCAAACCTATTGAAAGATCCATCTGCATAGCATATTTAATTGTAGAGACATACTCAGTTAATGAAAGTCAAGAAAGCTGAGGTGTAGCTTGTTAGAGATAAGACAAATGGATCTCTCGTGCATGCAAGTGTATCGTTAACATTTCAGCAGAGCAATGTATTTTAATAGAGCAACTCACAGGTAAGCTTCTTGTTGCTCGTCCTGTCCAGGCCACCTTTTGTATTAACTTACAGAATTAGCTGAAGTTCAATGGCAAGGTTTCCAGTTTCTGATAATAAATCAATCTTACCAGGTTCCATTCGTGAGCTAACCTGGCGAATCAAGCATCAACGGTGCCGTGGAGTGCTGCCTAATTCCAATTACTTGATAATCTGATTTATTTCAAATTTCTGACTTATTTCTGTAATAAAATTACTCCAAATGATAATAATAATCTTTATTGTCACAAGTCGGCTTACATTAACACTGCAAATGAAGTTACTGTGAAAAGCTCCGAATCACCACATTCCAGTGCCTGTTCGGGTACACAGAGGGAGAATTCATAATGTCCAAATTACCTAACAGCATGTCTTTCGGGACTTGTGGGAGGAAACCGGAGCACCCGGAGGAAACCCATGCAGACACAGGGAGAAAGTGCAGATTCCGCACAGTGACCCAAGCCGGGAATCAAACGTGGGACCATGGCGCTGTGAAGCAACAGTGCTACCCACTGTGCTACCGTGCAGCCCACATCAGAAGTTGACTAATTCCAGCCACTATAGTTTTTGATCTGAATGCATTGAACCTGCTGTGGAGAAATTGTCGATGGATACATTTGATTTCAAAGTAAGAATGATATATATTTTATTTGGCCCACAATGGGAAGAATGCAACATCATAGGAGAATGTTTTGTTTGTCTGATTATCTATGTTTATTGCTGACAATCATCTGTTGAAGGGTAATCACCAAAAACATCATAATCTATCTTTTCTTTACATAAATGAAAACTAACCTGGTGTGTACTTGTAGCATTTTCTGGTTTTATCAATTTTTTAAAATTAAATTTCGAGTACCCAATTATTTTTTAGGGGGCAGTTTAGCGTGGCCAATCCACCTAACCAGCACATCTTTGGGCTATGGAGATGAAACCCACGTCGACACGGGCAAAATGTGCCAACTCCACATGGACAGTGACCAAGGGCCGGGATTCAAACCCGGGTCTCAGCGTGTAGTCCCAGTGCTAACCATGTGCCGCCTTTCCGCTTTTATTAATAATTGTAATCCTGGCCTGATTGGTTTATTAAAATTCTGATCGCCAACTTGTGATTAATGTGTGTATTGAGCCGCGCACAGAATAAGATGCATTCTATTAAACTTCATAATCATGTTTATTTGATTCTGTTTGATATCCTAACACAATACCCTCTATTTATAGTCATAAATTAAATGAGACGCAATGTCCCGTTTAACACCTCACATTGGTGGCGAACGGTTATTGGAAAATATTATTGTTTTAACTTGATTTCTGCCTCGTAGAAACAATTTAATAAGCACACAATAATTGCCTAAACTTTCCTGAAATTGAGCAGTGAGCTTTGTTTAATAGAGGCAATGATTCACCAGAAGAAACTAATTATTATGCAAATATAAGGCAGACTAACCTCCAGCATTTTCACATCTGCTCCAGCTTTGAAGTGCAATGATGATAAGTGCCTTATGTTAAGTACGATGATAATGCACATTTACATAAACTATGGCTCAAAAAATGGTGCAGTAGATTTTTAACTTGCTGTCCAGGTATCACTATAACAAGAAATTTTCACAAAGCATGCGTTTATTGTGACTAAAGATATTTAGGGTTTCGTTCTGAGCATTAGGTTTTCATAATTTCTTCAAAACAAGGATTAGAAATCTTAAGAAAATGTTAAATTCAGATCGAATATACTTAAACATATGCATTCTTGACCCTTTTTTTAATACAGCTTATGTTGATCTAAATTTAACAAGCTACATAGCACATTCAGGCATGAGTCACCTAATGGAAAGAGAAGTTATTTACATATTGCTACGACTTCCCACCTGCAGCACATCTGCAATGTTAATGATATCTGTGGTGACAGAATCGGCCAAATGATCTGTGGAACAACTGCATTTTGACTAATGTGTGACTCGTTCACCATCATCTCAATAGATTAGTGTCCTATATTATCTTTGTCTGTTCAAGCCCTCTAAAATCTAGGGCGGAATCTTACTAAAAAATGGCAAAGTTCAGTTCCGTCGTCAGCGGGATTTCCCATGGAAATTTGAGCTTCTTACAGAGATGTTTTCTCCCCCACGTGATTCACACTGCGTTCTTGTCAGCTTCCTGCTGATTTGCTGGCCCCGGGGAAAATTAATCACTGGGGAGCTCTATTTAAACGCTTCCTAGCACTGCCCAGCACTTGTTCCAGATTCATTCAAGGGAATGACAGCCAGAAAGCTGTGGGGCATCACAATGGCACTGTGGTTAGCACTGCTGCCTCACAGCGTCAGGGACCCGGGTTGGATTCTGACCTTGGGTGACTGTGTAGAGTTTGCACATTCTCAGTGTGTCTGGGTGGATTTCCTCTGGGTGCTCTGGTTTCCACCCAGAGTCCAAATGTGCAGGTCAGATGGATTGGCTATGCTAAATTGCCCTTAGTGTCCAAAATGTTAGATGAGGTTACAGGGTTATGGTGGGGGAGTGGGCCTGGGTAGAGTGCACTTCCAAAGGGTCGGTGCAAATTCAATGGGCTGAATGGCCTCCTGCTGCACTGTAGGGATTCTATGATTTGAGTCTCAGTGAGGGCCAGAAGAGAATGGAGCAGCAGTGCCATAAATAAAATGAGTGGCCAAGACACATTTTCCACATGCAGTCTCTGAATTCATCTCCTCACACACTTCTCGCACTTCCAAGGTGATCTCTCATCCAGTCACCTTGCAGGTTGCCCACCTGTCATGGAGGCCCCTTTCCCACCACCCCAACTAAATTGGTGCCCCCCTGCCTCACATACCAAAACGCGCAAACCTGTCGGTCTGACCCCCCACCCCCGGCACGGCAGGCCAATGCGGGATAAGACGAGCAGCGGCCCTCACCAGAGCGGGGTCCGAGCCCCCCCCGCCTCCCCGCATGGCAGGAGAAAGCAGGTAAGACGAGCAGCGGCCCGGACCAAAGCTGGGACCAAGCGGGGACCAAGCCAGCAGCAAAGACCGAACACCCCTGCCCCCACCCCCGGCGGCGACCAAGAGGCAGGCGGCGGAACAAAGGAGGACTCTCGGCCCAACCAGAAGCCTCTCTCTCTCGACCTTCCTGAGCCGGTGTGTGGGTGAGTGAGGGAAAAAAAAGAGCTTCCCCTTTTTTTAAAGAAAACTTTTTGAAAAGAAAACTTTTTGAAAAGAAAACTTTTAAAGAGAAAGAATTTTTTTAAAAATTTTTTGAAAACAGAGTTTACAAAAAGTGTTAAAGGAGAGAAGGGAGGGGGAAAGAAAAGGGGAAAAAATGCCAGAAGGGGGCCAAAGCAGAGGGAGAAAGGGCACCAGAAACAGAAGGGACCATGGGCGAGCTCGTTCAGACGAGCGAATCGGCGCACATAGCGGTGGAACGGAAGGTCCGCCGCAACAAAAAGAACTGGACAGACAGGAGCATTTTCCCCTTGGGCCAGGGAAGAACTGGAACTGGAAGGCAGTCTTTGCCGGGAACATCAGCAGGAAAACAAGGCAGAGGCATGGGCAGACATGGAGGCCACGGTTCAGGCAGCAATGGCCAAGGACCTGGTGGAGGTGCAGCACGCCCTGGGCAGAGCAGAGGAGAAACTGGAAGCCCAAGAGGCAACCATTAAGGATCTGGGAAAAGCTATGACTGACAAGAGCGACCAGACCACGGCACTGGAGAAGGAGGTGGCAAGGCTGGTCTCCCTTCTCTGCTACTCTTGTTCCCTCGTGCTGGGGCCTGGTCCCCCACCTGAACAACGCAGGGGAGCCTGAAGGGCAGAATGGACGATCAGGAAGACCGCTCAAGAAGGCAAAATGTAGTATAGTGGGCCAACCAGAGGAGATCGAGGGTAGAAACCCCAGGGCATACGTAGCAGAGATGCTGGACAATTTACTGGGGAGGTACACTTTCCCCAAACCACCAGAAATGGACATAGCACACCGGTCGCTGCGCCCGAAGCCCAAGGCAGGGAAGCAACCGAGTTATAGCTAAACTGCACCGGTACCAAGGCAGGGAAACAATCCTGGGCCAGGCAAAACATAACCTGCAAATGGGAAGGACACTTCATTAGAGTTTACAAGGAAATTGGGGCAGACCTAGCCAGGAGACGGGCCAAATTCAACAGAGTGAAAGCAGCTCTTCGCAAGAGCAACGTCCGTTTTCGTATGCTGTCTCCAGCGAAACTCTGGGTCACATACCAAGAAAGAGAATACTTCTTCACAGCCCCCACCGAAGCAAACAAGTTTGTAGAGGAACACGGGCTGGAAAACCGACAGCAAGGGTAGAAATAAGGGGCCCCTGGCAAGGCGCAACAGCACGCCAACGGAGGGGAGGTGAGGCAATGCCAGGCCCCCCCGCCCCTGCCTCGGCGAGCGCACCCTGAACAAAAAGCAAACCATTACTCGAGGGACTGCTTCAGGTGGGAGACCAGGCCCCAGCACGAGGGAACGAGAGTAGCGGAGAAGGGAGAGCAAGCAAGAGGAGTGCAGGGTAGGATGGGGGAAGAGCGGGCAGAAAACCGTAGATGTCAGGCAAGTGGGAAGCGAGACTGTAACCCCCGAGAGGGGGGCCACCGCACTAGCAGGAAAGCTAGCACCGGAGGCATGCAGCAAAGCAGGGCAGCGCGCCCCCAACACCGGGGGGGGGGGGGGGGGGGGGGGTGCCAGGCCGGGGGTGGGGGGGCACTTAACAGAAGTGAGAGAGCAAACGGGGATAGGAAGAGGGGAAAGAGGGACAAAAGAGGGGTATACAGGAGAGGGGGGAGAAAGGGGGGAAAGGAAGAGACCGGGGGGGGAGGGGAACAAACAAGGCTAACAATAGGGTTACAAAGAGCCACAACCAAGGGCTCGGAACAAGGAATCGCTGCAAGCAACCACCCAGATCGGTCTCTGGACAAAGGGAGACTCCAGAGTGCAGGGGACTACCCGTGTGGCGGACGCACAGTGGGCGGCCATGTCGGATGCCCCCTGGACAAGGGGAAACCCTGGAGCGCAGGGATCCGACCACATGGAGAGAGCAGTGATAGTGGCCATCCTGGACGGCCCTCTAACAGAGGGAAACCCCAGAGTGCAGGGGCGCGTCCACCAGGTAAGTGTGCTTAATCCCACAGGAGTGGGGAGACATAAGCCCCCCCACCAGGATAGTCACCTGGAATGTAAGGGGACTCAACAGCCCAGTGAAAAGATCCAGAGTCCTCACCCACTTAAGAAATATGAAAGCCGACATAGTCTTCCTCCAAGAGACACACCTGCGGCTAAGAAAGGGCTGGGTGGGATAGGGCTACCATTCCTGCAATGGGACGAGGGCGAGGGGGGTGGCAATACTGATCAGCAAGAAGACGATGTTTAGGGCGACGAAGACGGTTACGGATCCAGGAGGACGGTACGTCATGGTCAATGGGGCCCTGGATGGGGCACTGGTAGTACTAGTTAACACATACGCGCCCAACTGGGACGACACGAGCTTCATCAAAAAGACCGTGGCAGAAATCCCTGACATAGCGACGCCCCGACTAATCATGTGGGGGGGTGTCTTCAACTGTGTGCAGGATCCAACGACTGACAGATCAAGCTCCAAAACGGGGAAAACTTCAAGCTTGGCAAGAGAACTCGGTCACTTTATCGAACAGATGGGAGCGGTGGACCCCTGGAGCTTCACCCAACCGGGGGAGAAGGAATTCTCCTTCTTCTCCCCAGTGCACAACATATACACCAGAAATGACTTCTTTGTGGTGGGGAAAACGATGCTTCCGGGGATAGACAAAGTGGAATACTCTCCTATTGTGATATCCGACCACGCCCCACATTACACGGACGTGAGGCTGGAGAGGGGCAGCGTCCTACGCCCCACATGGAGGTTGGACATTGACTAGCTGACAAGGCTTTCAATGAAAAGATATCGCGGGCCATGGCAGAATACCCGGAGAACAACCAAAATGGAAAGGTTCTGAGAAGCTCTAAAGGTCGTAGTAAGAGGAAATTATCGTTTTCAAAGCACGAAGAGATAGGGAGGAAAGGGCGGGTAGGTAGCAGCTGGTCAACTCTATACTAGAGGTAGACCGTAAATACTCCGAGGTCCCGACCGCAGAGCTCCTGGCGGAGAGGAAAGAGCTACAAAGGAACTTTGATTTGCTCTCCACCAGGAAAGTAGTGCACCAACTCCGCCAGGCACGAGGGACCCGAGACGAACACGGAGACAAAGCCAGCCGCCTATTGGCACACCAGCTGAGAAAGCAGGCTAGTGTGCCAGAGAAATTGCACAAATCAGGGATAACAGAGGCACATTAGAAACAGAAACAGAAAAGATCAACAAAACCTTCAAGGCCTTCTACCAAGGGCTGTAAACCTCAGAGCCCCCAACGGGGGAGGCCGGGATGAAACGGTTCCTTGATGGACTGGACATACCAGTCGTGGGGGAGGGCTGAAAACGGGGCATGGAAGGACCACTAGCACTGGGAGAGATCATGGACAGCATTAGCTCCAAGCAGGCGGGGAAGACGCCAGGTCCAGACGGGTTCCCGGCGGACTTCTACAAAATATTTGCAACAGCGCTGGCCCCGCACCTGCGGGAACTGTTCACAGACTCACTAGCTAGGGGCACACTGCCACCTATGCTAGCACAGGCCTGAATCTCGCTGATACTAATGGGACTGCTGTTTAAACAAGCCCAACACAAATTCCGCTACCTGGGGAGCTAAATAGTCCATGACTGGAAAGGGATCCACAAATGGAACCTCACCAGTCTGACAGAGTAAGTAAAAAAGGACCTGCAGAGATGAAACACACTCCCACTCTCCCTTGTGGGGAGAGTCAGATGATCAAAATGAACATACTGCCCAGGTACCTCTTCCTACTTTGATCTATCCCGAGCTACCTCTCCAAGGTCTTTTTCAAAGCACTAGACAAACTAATCATGGTGTTTATATGGGGGAGGGGCGGGGGGGGGGGGGGGGGGGGGGGGGGTTGAGAATGCTAGGATCCCAAAGAATGTCCTACAAAAAACAAAATCCGGGGGTTGGGGGGGGGCTAGCCCTCCCAAACCTACAATTCTACCACTGGGCGGCGACGGGCGAGCGAATGAGAGGATGGATCAGGGGGCCAGAAGCCGAGTGGGTGCGTGCGGAAGAGGCTTCCTGCAAGGGGTCCTCCCTCTGGGCCCTCGCCGGGCTCCTGGAGTGATTTTTGGGTGGGGATGAGAGCACTCCCATTCCCACCCAAAAAACACTCCAGCAGCCCGGTGGTGATAGCCACCCTCCAGTCCTGGAACCAACTGCGGCAGCAATTTGGCCTGACCAAAATGTCGGACAAAGCTCCCATCTGCAACAACCATAGGTTCACACCAGCACTGACTGATGCCACCTTTAAAAAGTGGCGACAGGACGGAGGGACACTGACAGTCAGGGTCCTATACACGGACGGCAGGATCGCAACACTGGACGAACTGACAGAGAAATTCCAGCTAGCCAGGGGGAACGAGCTAAGGTACCTGCAACTCAAAAACTTCCTACGAAAGGAGACAAGAACGTACCACAACCGCCACGACAGACATTACTGGAAGAAGTATTGGACGCAAGCATTCTAGATAGCTAAACCCAAGAGAAAAGAAAGGCAAACCACAGTGGAAGGGGAGGGGGGAGGGGGAGGGGGCGGAGGGGGGCGGAGGGGCGGGAGAAGAGGGAGGAGACAGGGAACAATAGAGGGGAACCAGAGGGGTGGGGGGTGAGGCAAGGGAATGATAACTGGAAGGAGGGCACTAGAAACGACGACACACTAGGCAAATACAGGAAGAGAGCAAGGAAAATACGGGCTAAAGACGGGACGAACGGCCGAAGCGGAGGTGAACGCGAGTCGACAACGGCAGCGAAAAATGTCCGGGAGAAGTAAGTGACAACACCAACATCAGATCCATTCTCGTATTGCCCTCTCTGTATTGGACAGAACCAATGTAATTGTTTCTCCGGCACCCAGTATGTACATCCCCAGTTTCCCATCTCCTCCCCCAATAAACAGATGCTTCCTTATGTGTTAAAAATAATATTGCCAATTGTACAGAGTTGCTGTTGTTGAGCTAGTGCATAATACCCTACTGGTTATTTTATTTTTTTGTGAGTTATCTTCTCTCCTATATATATATAGCTTTTATTCTGTGTACATACTGTAAATATACTTTGTTAAAAAACTCAATAAAAAACATTTCTTAAAAAAAAGAGGCATCACATCTGAAACCCACACCTTCCACCAGGGCAAGGACTCACACCTCAGTGGGATTAAGTAGTAGACAGGCTTTTGGCTCACTCCTTGGTGAGCATCTCACAGCTGATGATCCACAGTAGGTGAAGGCAAGAACATCCCTGGGATCCGGGACTTGGAGGTATGCCGGAATTAGGACATTGCCTGAGTCCCTGTCCGATGAAGTGACATGGGTCTGGTCATCCCCGAGCTGATGGAACTGCAAAGACAGACTCACGAGGATCAGGAAGAGATGACAGAATCCCTCCTCGGACTACAAGGCCGAACGGAAGAGTCCAATTGCTTTCTTACCAAGGTGAGGGTGCCGTTTATGCAACGCAATGAGGGTGCCATGCGCAGTGAAGACCTTGGTGCAGGACCTGTACTCCATGGCAGGGGATGTCCACTCCAAGGTTCAGCTCCTGACCTTCAAGACTGAGGGCACGACCTCCAAACCTGAGGGCATTGTGATGTTTTTTGTGTTGCTTTTTCAAGATAGTTGGCACAGTGTTTATAAAGACTACAATAACTTGAACTGAAACAAAGCTATAAATTTATTAACACTACTAACTTGGATTTGACAGGTACTCCTAAAGAGTACGTAGTTGATTGTTAACATTTAAACTGCACTCATCTACAGCCAATCTTAATACTGATATAAACTATGATCCGCTCTCACTCACACTATTTGGACTTCTGACTCTCCCTAGCTAACTCCTGCACATACTCCCCACAAGGCTTAGCATCACTGCTTTATATACTTGTAACTGTTGCTCCCTCTAGTGGCTACTCTCGACATTTCATTAATCCTTGCAGTTCTTACTTTTATGAAATTACCAAAGGCATGAACTCCATGTCTACAGCTACAGCTACACCATTAATGAGAAGTGGGTCCCTGCTACAGGATTGGTTCAGACTGGCCCTATATCCTACTTGGTCCAAACGACAGACAAACTCATGTGGAGATGCCAGGTGGATCAATTATTGTCAACACACATTTGTCCTTAAGTGTGCAGGCAATAGACACCCACCTGATTGTCTATCATATTGAGAGTGCTATTACATTGTACTGATATGCTGCCTGCACTTGTATATAGATGTAAATTAATTTGTTAATGTACTAGTTATTAGTTATGTTGGAATTTAGAAGTAAAGGGGGAGGGATGTTACATATGTGGATTATAGTAGTTGTGTGCAATGTTTCCTTAAGAACCAGATCACATGTCATGTTTGATGTCATCAGCTACATCATGGGCTTTTAGGGAGTCTATTGCCAAACCTTGTACAGAGAAGACATGTTCAATAAACCTCTGTTAATCTTGCATCAAACCCCATATACATATGGAATCCTATTTATTTTGGTAATCTAAAGATACAACAGAAAGATATCACTCTTCTTTTACAGAACTTGGTCAAAATCTTAGAGCTCGCTACCTATTCGCACTTTGGGTGTAGCTACACCATATGAACTGCAACATTTCAAGAAAGCTGCTCAATATCACTTTCTCAAGGGCAATTAGGGATGGGCAATAAATGCTGACCTAGCCAGCAAAGCCCACACCCCATGAAGAGCAAAATTTAAAAAATCCCTGGCATGTCATGTTGCACCGAACAAAAATGTATAAGCCAGACGATGTTTCAGTTATGAAGCATTTCTCGAAAGGGAAAGATATTGAAGATGAGCGGGATTTAAGAACAAACCTGTTCCCTCCTGCATGTTGTTCATTTGCAGTATTTTTCTTTCCGTTGCTTTGATCTATTGCAAATGTCAGTCGGTCTAAAGCTCATTTAAAGCACGTGTTGAAATTAAGTAATTCAGAGAAATGAACATTTCGCAAAACGTATTTATTTACTTCTTCGAAATTCAAGGTTGAAAATATTTCAGGAAATTGATTCTTCTCAAGGCTAAAAGTAGTACTTATTTTGTCAGTCACAGTACATAGCAGTCAGCATCTAAAACATTCCCTTTGGGCCATTCCTTCTCATGGCTGATGTGTATGTCAGCAGCTTCTGAGGTGTTGAAGGATAACATATAACATCTCCTGTCATTTTCTCAATATGCAGATGCAACATCAACTCCTTCAAATGCAAAACTACAGCTAGAATTTAACCTTATCAGCTGAGAAACAAAGAAAGATTAAAAACAAAGGTCTCTGCTATAAGTTAGTCTTTTTTATCTCAGCTCAGCAGTATTTCAATTGATCTTCTAGGTTTGTACATCTGTCAGATGCCACCAATACAGGAAATCGATGCTGCAAGAGCTATCGTAGCTGCATGACACTCTTTTTGATCAACCCAGTTGATATATTTTACCAATGTTCCACTGTTTTCAGTCTGCTAACTGCTTTTTTTCCCTGAGGTCAAGTGAATTAGCTTCTCGATATAGGACCATGTTTTTGGTTATCAGGAATATCATGCGTGATTTCCTGTAAAATTGCATTAGCTGGAGTATCTTGATTTAAATCTCCAAGGTGCATGTGCTGATTACAAGATTTCACGGCTAAAGTGATAGTGTTGTACAAATTATCTGTCCTGGCTTATCTGATGTTATCAAAGGCACCACGGACTTGAGTGTCACATAATAAATTATTTATTGTTGCTGAAGGTTCCATTGGCCTGATGTCAAAATATTCTGACAATGTAAGGGACTGGAACTGTACACCTAAATTCAATTTCAGTGCAGCGGAATAAATATATTGTTTTCATATTATTTACTTCTACTTACGGTTTGAGAAAGGCCTTTTGAAAGGTCTATTGTGATATTGTCTCGTGGAATTCTATGTGTTGAGGTAGGAATTAGATGGTTTGGAAACAGAAATTGAGATACTTTCTTCTTATTCAGACCTAGTTGTGTATTAATTATTCACTGGCTAAGATGTCATAATGTAAATGCAGAATTCCAACAAATTGGAATAAATAACTTGGAAAATAATAACATTTATGAATGAAATGCTGGCCCTGATCTTTCTAGAGTATTGTATGCCATATGAAATGAAAATTGCTTATTGTCACGAGTAGGCTTCAAATGAAGTTACTGTCTAAAGCCCTTAGTCGCCACATTCGGCGCCTGTTCGGGGAGGCTGTTACGGGATAGGGTGGGGGAGTGGGTGTAGGTACGGTGCTCTTTGGGAAGGTTGGTGCATACCCGATGGGCCAAATGGCCTCCCTCTGCACTGTAGTGATTCTATGACAGTAGCAACAACATACTTTATCTATTTAACTAATTAAATGCAGTGAGACAATGGGATTTTCTGGCCAAAGGCAGAAGTTATGTAATAGCATTCTGATAATCGCTTGGTGGCACAGAGTTTGAATATTGTTGAAAAGAGAGTCATGATGCTGACGATTTTTATCTTGTCCTCGTCAAAACAAAGGTATGATTGTACGTCACTTCGAGCAAGCATAAATGAGACATGTTGTGAGCTCAACTGCTTACCTTAAATTGGTTGTTCGTGTAATTATTAGTGTACTCAAGATTGTTCAGCACGTGCTGAAGAGGATGGTGGTATAGTGGTAATGTCACTAGACTAGTGATTGAGAGACCCAGGGTAATGCTCTAGCGACCCGGATTTGAATCCAACCACAACAGATTGCAAAATTTCTGGAATTAAAAAGTCTCCTGATGACCGGGAAGCGATTGCTGTAAAATCTCATCTGGTTCACTAATGCCTCTTTAGGGGAGGAAATCTGCCATCTGGCCTACAGTCCATGTGGTTGACTCTTAAATGTCCTCTGAAATCAGTTCAAGAGCATTTTGGGATGGGCCATGAATGCTGGCTAAGCCAGCGATACGCACATCCAATACATTTTAAATAAACTGCTGCTGAATTGTGGAATCACATATAGCAGTAGATGTTGCCCTTGGGTTTCATAAGGTTCAGTACAGCAACTTTGTCTATTATGAACGACCGAGTCTTCTGTTTGACTCAATCAACCAATCACTGTAACTTGCAACCTACGTACCTGGTATCGCACCATTACACCAACAACCTATTTCATATGCAGGGACCTGCTCTCTGCAAAGAAAAAAGGCCTTACAACCTTTTTGAGTGATCTTGTTGCTTGGGGAGTCTTTGATTCCTCATTGGCAATGGCTCAGCCAATCAATGTCGACGTGCCGACCGATCAGCACCATTTCCTCCTGTAGTATAAAGGTGCAATCATTTGTAATTTGGCAAACTCGTGTTTGTTGTGCTCAGTGCAAGATGAACATTTTTGTCAACATGTTTCTCTTTTCAGCAACATCCAAATAATAGCATTTTCTGATGACTGCCAAGTTTTCAATTCCAGTATTGTGAAGGAATATCTGCCTGCGTAACCATCAATGAACCATAAATATTTATCTGAAATCCATTGAATGGAACGTAGCTATCAGACCGAAAACTGATTTCTGATGCAATAGCATAACTGTCTATTATTACAGTTTCAGTATCTATGATATACAATCAGTGTCTATACAGGTACAATAAGGACTTAATACAGAGGAATGGAGTTTAATTTCAAATATGAGTGTCTACATTTTTTAATAGGATAATTTACTGTGATCGATGGCGGGACCCCCACAGCACCATTTTCATTATAGGCCATAAAAGTAGAGATAAAGTGGTCATGTTCTCTATGGTGACAATAATTGTTTGCAAAAACAATTTCCCTTTGTTGGTGCGCAATTGGTACCCTGTGTGATTTAGTTCTCTTTCCATCTACTTGGAATTCATATTATTTGTCATAAGATGACTGCCTATGGATATATAAGGTTGTACAGGAGTTGTACTTCTACTTGATTATGGAAAGGGCATTCAGCGACTTCACCATGCTGTTATTTTTTTCCTTATATGAATACAAAATGATGGAGATTATCAATTAAGCTTAGGAATACTTTGCAGCAAAACAGAAATAAGGGATCATTTCAAGTGAAAGAACAATCCAAACGCCTTGCTATCTATGATTATACCTACCTCCTCAAGCCCATGCTTCCTACTTGCAGGTCAAAAAGAGTTTAAAAAAATGCTGTAATGGGTGAAAGGCCAGATGATGACAAGTGGGTAGGTGATTTGGCAGAGGAACTGGGGGGGGGGGGGGGGGGTTAGAGTTTAATGGTAGTAGTGTTGAAGGCAAATGGAGAGATGTGGATGGTAAGGCACTTGTAGACTTAAGGAGGTGGCTAAAGAGAGCTATATCAGTAGACATGGAAAGGTCTAATGAGGTGGTGAGTTGCTTTGGTTTTGATGAGGTGATGTGAAGAGTGAGGTAACAAGAGGAGGACAGGGTGGTAAGGAAACCGCATTATTAATCTGTTATTTGAAAAACAGCCTTTCCCATATTTTCTCCATGCTGGACATTTACTGCAGAGACCTGAGCCTGCGATCTTGTTGCCATGCAGTTGATGACTGACACACCCATTAATGTATTTTGAAATAGTATTAACTTGAATTTGTATGGGCCACCTGTAACTCTTATCTTTATTTCATCATATCTTTGTGGAGGTGCTGTGGAAAACCCAGATGTTTGGTGGGGTGCAGTTACACTGGTGCCAGCCTTCTGTGTCAACCTCTGCAAGCAAGGTGTTTGTTGGAATGAATTCACTGCTCCAAACAATGACAGTGTAACTGGTATAGGAGGGGGTATGGCTAGGTGTGAGGTCTCCCACATCAGGGAATTCCTCACCTGCAGTCTGGTGGAACACAGGAAGCTAATAATACAGGAACACCAAGCTAAGTGTACTGGCCTACCAATTGGCAGATAAGGGTATACAGCCTTACTGATGATCCAGTTCTGGGATTAAATCTAAACTTTAGAAGCTTTATGGGCCCCGACACCTGAGGAGTTGTAACATTTTTTTGTAGATTATAAAATGTGCAGTTGAATTTTTTCCAGGAAGGACATTTCAACCTCCAGCCCCCGCTCCCCACACCACCCCCTCCCCCCCCCCCCCCCCCCCCCCCCCCCCCCCCCCCCCCCCCCCCCCCCCCCCCACCCCCTCGCAGCAACCCTTGCTCCCTTTTCAAGGAGGACAGTCAGGTTGTCTAAGCGGCACAGGCAACTGCAATTGATTCACGGCAACATTTGACAGCCATGAACTGTCGGATCAGCACGTTTGGCAGGATTGATGGCTGTTCAGATATTTAGGGCCCAGGTGCTCTGATAAAAAATTGTATTGAGGCAGGGGATAAAGGTCAGGAGACGAGGAGATTCCTAAATGGCAAAGATCTGGTGTGACATACAAACATTCCCTGCTTCATTTATACAGGTGATTAAATTCTTGTCTCATGTATTGATTTTGATTGTTGAAGAACTTGCTAATGGGGTTCTGCAAGTAATTTTTGTGTAGAATGCATTGGTGACTAGAATCTGTCCTGCAGGGAAACAAGCCATTGCTTTTAGTTTACATTCATGTAAAATTATGAGCAACCTTTTGTTAGTGGTAGATATGTCCGCTGGGGGCTAATTACGCTGAGACTGTCTGCCAGCATGCTAATTAGTCCGGTTTGTTAAAGGACAGTGTCTTGCTATACCTGCATTGCTGTTCCAACCATAAAGTTTTTCTAAAGATTTGTGAAAATTGTGTATTGCTCCGGTCACGCTTCCATCAAGAAAAGGAGCTTTAATGAGAAACCCCTTTAGATTCAGCAAAAGATGTATCTGGAACCTTTCTACTTACATTATTCAATAATGTGTGACTTGTTTGCAGGAACCTGTGTCTTTAATATTCATCAGTAAGGTTGCAGAAGGGGACAAATCCTCTGTTTCTTCTCTCTCTTGAAAGTGGGCCCCCTTGCTCTGGGGAATTACCATTCAAGAATGAATGGCTATCTTAAACCTTACCCCAGTAACAGTCTTTGTTTGAGCCCAGCCGGCAAGCTTGGGTGGTCCTTGATCATTCAGGCAGTGCAGTTGAGTCCATCCTATTCTCCGCAGACTTTGCAGCTCAGCAGAGATATCTGAGTATTGATTAGAATTGCAAACCTTGATAGATATTTCTCCTCCTTCGGGAAAGGTCTATTTATTTTTGCTGACACAATTCAGGATTAAATGTAGATTCCCTAATCTACAATGCAGTACCTCAAAAGTGCAACCGAGGAATCTACCCTTTTTTTTATTTTAATATTCTCTGAGTGTGTCACAAATAAAATCCAAAAAACAAATCCTTAAACTGTCTTCAAACTCCCACTACATTCCTACTGCTCTGGAAGAGCTGTTTAAGCAAGCCATTCTGCCCATTGTCTGTACAAGTACCTTGCTAGAGTAACAGCCTTGCTGTTTCCCCATAACCCTGTCTATTCTCCTTCAAATATATATCCACTTTTCTCTTAAGAGATGCAATAGTCTCTGGTTCAACTATCCTCTTTGAGAAAGCATTCCATTGTTCCAACAACTTGCAGTTCAAAGAACTGTCCCCTAATATCTTTCCTTCCTCTCTTGCCACTGATCATCCATGGATCAAAAATAATAACGGAAATAAGTGAATAAACAGGAAGGACCCTTACTAATGTCGCTCCCTAAAATAATTAAATGTCAAGGCATGGACGTTTCAACGTTTTATTATGAAGTATCCAAGACATAAATTACAAACACATATCCATCCCCATAAGAAAATTTCCTTTCAAAGTATCTGCATTGGTAACTAGTAAGCCCTTAAACATGTGACAAAGCATTCCCAATCACATCATCCTTCCCGGGAATGTGCACAATTTTAACATTGAACTGTTGTAATAATAAACTCCAACGGAATAAACTTCCATTCCGGGTATTAAACCTCTCTATAAATGCAAGTGCTTTATGGTCTGTATAAACTAAGTATTGTTTATTGTCATGTCGAGCATATACTTCAAAATTCTGAAGGGCTGGTAGCACTGCTAAGGCTTCCTTTTCAAAGGTGGAATACTTTCTTTCGCACACACTTAGTTTTTGTCAAACATTATCCCATTAGCCTCTTTATTCCTGCATCATCATCTTGTAGTATCACTGCACTTACCCCCATCTCACTGGCATCTGTGGCCATTTTAAATGCCCTGGAAAAGTCAAGGGGCCAACACTGGTTCACTCACGAACATGGCCTTCAATCTCTCAATCTCTATTTCGCATTCTGTGGACAACAGCATTTGAGCTTATTTCCGCAAAATATCCAAAATCCACTGTACTTCAGTCTTTAACTGAACCAGTCTCCGGTTTTATACGAGATATAGACAGATGTGAGTTTATTGGTTCAGAGTTTCTCATGTCCATATCATGATTAGTTAACAGAATGCCTCTGGTACTTCTTTCAGTATCTTAATTATATCTTCTCTCTCTTCATCTCTTGATAGGTTTGCATCTTTGGTTTTTGAACTCCCTCTGACATCTTCAAACAGTGACGTGTGTCCACTCTCTTCTTCAAAATCATAGACAATGCACATCCCTTTGTCAGGTTTCCTACTGTCCAAATTAGAGAGGACCCCTTGACTGAGTTTCTTCTCCATTTCTGTTGCTTCATGTCTCTCGGGTAATGTGGCTAGTCTTATCTGATTGTGCAATAAATGTTTATCCAAATTTTGAGGATCTTCTACAGTTAAACTACAAGCAGCCTTGCCAGTGCTAAGGAAAATGATTGGGTCATCTTTAATCAATAAATACTATTCAACCCCTCCAGCTGTACATTTTCTCTTTTCACTCACATGGCTACCTTCAGTGACAACTAAAGCTGAGGGTTCAATTCTTGTAGAGTTGGTTGGCTGTATGTGCACTATTATTTGTTTTACAACTGTACATCACTATCCTGTATACCATCTGTATATCACTACACACCTGGTGTATCTGTTTAATTTATACTGTAGCCCAAACTTTGCCATCTACCATTCCAAAGATCCCGGATGAGCCCCTAAATTATGTTACAGCACCCTGGGTTAATGTGTGGCCAATTCCAGCCCAGCTTGACCCAGAGTCACAACACAAGTTAATTAACCAATAATTCTTAGAAAAATACCCACGGTCTTTGATCCTTGGCTGCCCAATAATTACAGTCACTAGGTTTGTAAATGTAAACACAATTACTGTTTATTTATAACAAGAACGATAATGCAGTATGTAAGAAATACAACTGGTTAACTATTATCTAATTCTTAATTCCCCACTTTAACTTGCCCTCATCCTCTATACACACACACATACACACACACACACACACACAGAGGGTAAGAAAGGGGTATCATTAATTAAAGGGGAAAAAAGTCTTTGCTTCAGATGGTGATTTCTTGCACCTTATTCCTCTTCAAACTTTGCTTTCAGTTAATGGATTTTATTGTGGATTCATTCAATCAGATTTACTGCAGTCCCAGGAATACAGCCATTCTGTAGAGAACACATAGGAGGGAGAGACCTTGTCCCTGTGCTTTCAGAAAGAAACTGAAACTAATTCAACTGGATGGGATCCAATTACAACCTGTTACCAGGCAGAGTATGGCCTTTTGGGCCAATTCATTGGCTACTAACCAATCAATCAAACCGAGTCCCACCCCATCTCTCTCGCTCTCTCTGGTGCCGACAAGTCTGAAGTACTGTTAAAATCAGCAGAGACTAGCAGAGTGTTCGCTTCTGTAACTTCTGAATTCTGCTGCATTACTTCAAGATGCATGTTCTTTAATCATTTATGAATCAAAAATAATAATAGTAAAATAAAAGAAAGGGGAAATAAAGGAATAAATAGGGAGGACCGTTACACTGCTTACTCTCCGGAGGACAGGTGCTGATGCTCACCGACCTGAAATTTGAGACCAATGTTTTTTTTATATAAATTTAGAGTACCCAATCATTTTTTCCAATTAAGGGGCAATTTAGCATGGCCAACCCACCTAGCTTGCACATTTTTGGGTTGTGGGGGCGAAACCCACACAAACACGGGGAGAATGTGCAAACTCCACACAGACAGTGTCCCAGAGTCGGGATCGAACCTGGGACCTCGGCGCCGTGAGGCCACAGTGCTAACCCACTGCACCACCGTGCTGCCCCGAGACCAATGTTTTTAATATGTTTTGTCAGATTGACTGTCCAAAGTTCCACCCAGTACTGTAACTATAGCCTAATTATTGTGATGGCATATAGGTACATTCCTGAATGGCAGGAACACAGTATTGTGAGCATCTCAGCTCAACAAATACAAACTCAAATTGGACCACCAGTTAATACTATGCAAAGCCAAGTATTGTCGCAAAATAGTAAACAGAGTCCCATGTGTATCTTGTAGAACTAATTTGATTTATAAATAGGCCATCCACTGCCAGGTCACAATCGGGGGAACATTACCATGGCCATACAATGACAGTAAAGAATACAGAAGTCACTCACCATTAGTTTCCATTGGACAAGAAGCCTTAAAATCTATTCCATGGTCCCTCAATCCATCAAATTGGTAACAGCGGCTCTTTCATTCTTAAAGTGCAAAGTTATTTTTAAAATTTTTAACATTATCAATATAATGCTATATAAAAGCAAATTACTGCGGATGCTGGAATCTGAAACAAAAGGGAAAATGCTGGAAAATCTCAGCAAGTCTGGCAGCATCTGTGGGGAGAGAAAAGAGCTAGCAAAGTTTGACAAAGAGTCATCGGACTCGAAACGTTAGCTCTTTTCTCTCCTGACAGATGCTGCCAGACTTGCTGAGATTTTCCAGCATTTTCCCTTTTGCAATATAATGCTATACCTATTTTAAACTTATTGTATTATTATTTCGTATCAAAAATAGGTTAAAGAATTGCCATTCTTTGATCATGAATGATGCAAGTTGGTATGAAATGGGTAATCTTCTGAAAAGAAATTGCACAACTCTTAGAAAACAGCGTTTCATCATTGAGCACCTAATAGTTCACAAAAGATACTCATTGGCTTTGACAATTGAAGGTCATTGTATAACAGGAATGGTTAGAACATGTACAGCTATAAATCACTTTACTATTCATTAATCTGCTATCTTTCTTTGATATCTATGCAAATGAGAATCAATACGTAGGCTTCTCTAAAATAAAGCACAAGGCTGACTGTCAATCTATTACAGAAGGTGAACTGCAATGCAGGAAATTATCTAACGTCAGCAGGCTGTCATTTAACCCGAGGATAACATTTGTGAAACAAACTCTTTTCTGTGTCAGTTCCTTGATATGTGGATGACTTAAGTTCTACCTTTGACCAGTCCAGTGTCATTTGCAATACAAGATCAATCGTAGATGACAGAATGCAGTCAAACTTGAAGCAAATTAATCCAGGTTTCCCATCAAATCCTTCCCAGCTCAAAATTCTGACTCAAAAAGAATAATGTTGGTCTACACCTCTTCCTGTCATTAATTATTTACTAACGATTATTTTAACTACTTTCCTTGCAATATTTTCAGTCAAGTCTAAGGAAGTGCTATTGCATGATATGGTCATAATAAAATAGAATCCAGAAAAATGGCACTTAGTGATACCATGGAACACTGAGCTCCGTCTTGCCTTGGTTTTTCCAATAGGAACTGTACTAGTGAGCAGACGAGGCATCTTTGAATGTGGTTTTCAAGTACTCAACCATGTTGAACGAGTTTCTGAAAAATGACACTTCTTTTTCACGAAGAGCTGTGAGTGCTTTAGAACGCACTCTCACTTTCATCGAACCACGTGTCATATTCATTAATCCATTACCATACCAAATTGCATAATTAAGGCAATTACAGGATTATTTTGCGGAAATTGGTTGATTTTTCTCAAGGACTGAATTGTGATACTTTCACCTCTAATGGATTCTTGCTCTGATTTCACAAAGGATTTGCTGTCTCAGTTCCTCACGGGAGCCGCTTCTAATGCGTTCGTTCCTAAAAAGATATTCAGGTTTTTTTTTTTTTACATGTTGCCTTTTCTTTTGGCTTCAGATTCGATGAGACATATGCAAAGTCAAACTGAAAGATCTCATCCTAACTTGTCAGCCTGAAAATATCCCTCGACAGCCAAGAAGAAAACTGATGCACAAACAGGGAGGGCGAAGAATGGAGCTTTGTATTTATACAGTGCCATTTGAGGATCTCTGAAAAGTGTTTAACGTATGATGAATTACTTTAGAAAACAGACTCTGTTCTCATGTGAACTAGCAGCAGCCATTTTATGTACAACAAAATGTCACAAAGAGTGATGAGTGTAATGATCAGTTATTCTGTTTGTATCTTGAATATTGGCAAAGTGCAGTAAAGAATGTGGGGAGGACCATCCATTTCTCTTTGAACAGTGCCACAGGATGTTTAACTTTTACCTAAGCCCCTTGTTCAAAAACAAATGTGCATTTGTTAGAGGCTGCTGTTCTCTCCTTACTGAACTGTTACCGATAGATTGACGAGATTGCCAATTATAACCCCAATCCACCCTCAATCCAGCTGGAACAGTCAGAACAAAATAGATAGAAATAAGTTTCGCAACAAAAGAGCAACAACCCTGATTAGGAACAGCTCAGTCATAGCAAGAGAACCTCCTACACGCTCTTTCAGTTATTCAAGTCTCTTCTCAGCTTCTTTGACCCTGGCACTACCTGCCTCCTTCTACACCCACTCCAGAACTAGCAGGTATGCGTGGCACGGTAGCACAGTGCTTAGCACTGTTGCTTCACAGCGCCGGGGTCCCAGGTTCGATTCTTGGCTTGGGTCACTGTCTGTGCGGAGTCTGCACGTTATCCCTGTGTCTGCATGGGTTTCCTCCGGGTGCTCCGGTTTCCTCCAACAATCCCTGAAAGACTTGCTGTTAGGTGAATTGGACATTCTGAATTCTCCCTCTGTGTAGCCGAACAGGCGCTGTAGTATTAGGGGATTTTCACAGTAACTTCATTGCAGTGTTAATGTAAGCCTACTTGTGACAATAATTATAACAATTGCTAACTTCATCAGTATCCACTCTCAGGTTGCGCTATGGAGCGGTAAGAATTAATATGCTGAATAAAATTGACCGAGGAGAGCAGAGCTTTTAAACACTTGAAAAATGTTTCCCATTAAAACAAAGCACAGCCAGCAAACCCAAGCAACAGTGTGGAAACCGTCAAGAGGAAGAGTGAACAGATTAGGGGAAGAAGGGGAAGGGGCGATAAACAAGAAAGCAGTGAGAGGCAGGCACAAATGGAGAAAAGAGGCCATTTCGACTCTTATTCAATGCTGTAGAATGTCAGTGTCTGGCAAGTGCCTCTCATTAGACATTGACCGAGGGCACAAGTGCCATTCAAGGCATTTGTGGCACTGAATGGTTCCATGTACTCAGAAACATGGATAACCCCAGCCCAAAGAAGGAGCACTGCTGAGAATCAGCTCTTCCCTGATTCTGTTAATGCTCCCATCAGCCCCACAGAACCATAGAACCCCTGCAGTGTGGAAGGAAGTCATTCGGTCCATCGAGTCTGCACCACCCCTCTGAAAGAGCAACTTGGCCCACTCGGCCTCACTATCCCTGCAACCCTGTCTAAACTGAACATCTTTGGACACTAAGGGGCAATTTTGGCATGGTCAATCCACCTAACCTGCACAACTTTGGATTGTGGGAGGAAACCGGAGCACCTGGACGAAACCCATGCAGACAGGGGGGAAAAGTTTAAACTCCACACTGACAGTCACCCAAGGCCAGAATTGAACCATGGTCCCTGGCAGTGTGAGGCAGCAGCACTAACCACTGTGCCACTGAGGCAGTTTCCTTGAGCAATGGGGGAAATGGACAGAATACATTTTTTCCCCTCTCTTTCAGATTCCAGGATGCTTTCTAGTACATTTATTCCCCTGTGGAGGTTACTATTTTTCTTTGAGCAACACCACCATTACTACAGCTATACATGGGCCAGAAATCCTTGGCCTCTCTCCACCCCATCCCATAACTTGCCTTTGAAAAGAACAAACAGAAGGACCCTTACAAGCGAATGCAGAATGTGCCAGAAACATGGCAGGTAACTTGGTTATCCAGTTTGCATGAAAATCTCTTGCTGGCTTTACAGTAGGAAGAAACCAGTAGAACCACCAAGGAATTTGAAGGTTAACACTATGCTATCAGGGATCATACAGAAATATTAATGCAAGGCTGAGATACCCAAAAATAAAATGCATGACCACAAAATTAGCCAGCGTATTTTAGTGGGATTAATAATAATATTTCAGTTTATTGCTGTATGAAGGATAAGGCTTGTTTTGCTCAACAAATTACCACAGTGTTTAAATGTCTCACAGGGAGTTACTGTCATATCCCAGTTTCATCGCCACGCTGTCATTTCTTTTTTACACAGAAAGCCATTGCCATGCTTGTCTTTACTATAGGGATTCAACGGCAACAGTCTCTATTCTCAAAGGAGCATTGACCACGATGGTCTCACTTCTTGCAGAGATTCATCACTATGCTGCTGACACTCGAGTTTCTCACAGCAATTTAAAATGATGCTCTTTGCCTCTCCCAGTAATTTGTCACAGTGTTCTCATTTGCCATGACAGTTTCCTGAGATGCTCACAGATTTGATGCCTCCCTTCCACTTGTTGCAGGAACTTCCTTCAGCTTTCTTATTTCTCCTAATGAACTATCAAGTCAGGCATTCTTTACTCACTGCCTTTCATTTTGGGACGTTCATTTCTCAGAACAGCTATTCAAAATGTTCTGATTTCTCACAATGATTCTTTGTTATCATTTTATCTGTCACTGCAGTGAAGCTTTGGTTTTCTTATTGCAATTCTGCTTTCATTTTCCAAAAATTGATTTCTTGAATAATTCCTTTGTAGAGCCATTTCTAACTACTGTATTTTTTAAGCTGCTAGTTCTCGCACTGAAAAATAAGTGCTGCCCTGTCATATGTCGGGTTGTGTGTGTTTGAAGAAGTTCTATAAGGGTGGCAGTGGTGCCCGATATATAATGGAGGATCAGTGTGAGAAATCAGAACGTTTTGAATAATCGCTCTTCAGAAAACAAAATTTTAAAAAGAAACACTGGGAGAAATGAATGTCTGATGTGATAGCTCATTGGGAGAGATACAAAATAAAGGTTTGTTATCCTCTGAGGATAAACCCCAGAGTTCCATCGCTCACAGGCGCCTCTCTGGACCCAGGGTCTGCAGACGGCACTTGTCATTCCTGCAGATGACCGAGAATTAGTGTCATATAAGAATGTCTGTGTCCAGTGAGCTGATTGGCCACATCCAACATGGCGCCATCATCGCAAAGGCACACAAATTTGGGAATTCAACTGGTATCAGGCAACCTAGGCAGCAAGAGAACTGTGATTTGCGCATATGTCTGTTTTTTTTCACAGCTGCAGGGTGCACTCATGTGGCATTCAGATCACCATGGCAACAAGCAGTCAAGGCTGTCAACCACAAGGACTTCCACTTGCCCAATGTTCAGCTGGCCTATGACCATATCAAACGCACCCTGGAGGTCTACGCACAATTCCCTGTAAGTGTCCACCACTCTTACATTCTCAGCTGGTCTCAGATCTCTGACATCTTCCAAGGTTCACAGAGGCGGCAGGTTTAGCTCCTCAGCGAGAAGAGCTATCCACTGAGGATGTAGCTGACGATGCCTGCGCAGTGGCCTCAGAGTGCAGCAGGGAGAAAGTACAATGGTGTTCGTGCTGCAGCTCACACATTGGCGGAGCAAACCATTGGGATGCTGAAAATGAAGTTCCAGTACCTAGCATGGTCTGGTGGAGACCTGCATTACAGTCCACAGAGGGTGTCACACATCATCGCCGCTTGCTGCGTCCTACACTACCAGGCGGAGAGCTGCCTGATGGGGAGCTGCAAATCTCCTCCCATGAGGAGGCCCTCAAGGGCGAGGATGATTGAAATGAGACCATTGAGATTTCCAGACCAGGCGTGAACACTTGAGATAAGCTCATAGCCACAGGATCCATGGAAGATGATGACGACATGCAGAGAGGACAGTTCATAGATCCTCACAGAGCTTTTGTGAATGTCTGACTCCTGCCCAGCTGATGGCAGCTCGCTTGCACTCGGTGAATAGGGTCATATCATGGAGATGCAGTGGGGAAATGTTACCTTCTCCTGATCATATGGCATCCTTCATGAGCTGAGCCCTTCAGGACCTACAGTGTCACTGGACACAGAAGGTGATCAGATGGGGCCCAGCCGCACCTCAAAAGTTCGGAGAGCCCTAAGGGAGAATGATGGAACTCTGGGACACCAGCACAAGACATTCTGGCAGCAATCACAAGTCTCACTGAGATGCAGGCTTGATCTGATATGTTCAGTGCCTGCGAAGGTGTGCCATCAATGTGCTAGGAAGGTTATACACAGCACACGAAGGAGACCCTGGACTGAGACGGCACCATTATCTTGCACTGGACCCAAGCTTTCACTTCAGACTGACGGGAAATACTGCTCATCAAACAGGGAGCCATAGACAGGGTGACATTGGTGGGAGATTGTTTTGCAGTAGGGTACATTATGTGCATGTGCTTAAAACCCATGCCCACACTGTGAAACTACACCTTTTAATATTTCTAACCCTGACGCTGCGTCACGGTGAATCCACAACATCCATAGCGGTGATGGAGGCAGCCTGCTGACTGCTATGTCCTGTTGTCTGTGATGCTGTTGGAAGGTGCATTACCTTACTACTGTTGACCTCGGTGCATTGACATGTCAGCACAATCACCTCGGTCTGAAGGCAGATGGATTCCTCATTCCTTTCTAATTTTCCCCAATTTGGCTTTGCAGCTCCAGCAACTGAGGCATGACCGAGGCCAGAAGCTCCTCATCTAACTCGGTGTTACAACACCCTGTGCACCCGCAGTCAATTCCAGCCCCACTTGGCCCAGAGTCACAGCACAAGTGAATTAACCAATAATTCTTAGAAAAATACCTGAAGTCTTTGGCTCTTGGCTGCCCAATAATTCCAGCCACCGGGTTTGTAAATGTAAACACAATTACTGTTTATTTATAGCAAGAACTACAATGATATATGCAGCAAATACAACTGGTTAACTATTATCTAATTCCTAATTCTCACTTTAACTTTCTCCCCTCGCCTCACCCTCTATATACACACACACACACAACAGACAAACACTGAGAGGAAGGAAGGGGTAGAAAAGAAATCACAAGTACAAGGGGATACAAAGAGTCTTTGTTTCAGACGGACGTCCTTACCTCCTCCTGCATTGGGTCAGACAATGGGATGTGCTCGCCAGATTGTGACCCTTAGACGCTGCCCAAACAATGTAAGTAAGATCCCTTGCAGGCCAGATGACAGGGATGCCTGCCATGTGTGGATGGTGAATGGGCCCATGTACGGGATGAGGGCACTACCCACAGGGGAGATGAAGGTGCATGTGGGAGAGCGAGTGATGGTGTCCCTTGAGCTGGCATTGAGTGAGATTCTTATTAATGTGCAATGGGTCTGTGAGTTGAGAATAATGAGAAGACTGGCTTACCCTGGCAGAATGCAAGGAGATCATTCATCGGCTTTCGGCACTGAGTGGTGGTCCACTTTTGGAGGATTACAAAATGCTCTGGCCACCACTGCCACTGCCTCTCATGCTGGATTTGTCACCTTGTTTGGTGGTCTTTGCCCGGAGTGGGGATAGAGGACATCCCAACGGACTTCCACTGTGGCTAGTAGGCGCTCAAGGGAGGCATTGCTAAATTTAGGGGGCAGCATGTTTCTTGGCTTTAGCAGCCATCAATGCCTCACTGCTTCCTATTCCTTGAGGCTCTGTGCAGAGATGGTCTTTAAATGTGGAGCCCCCTATTATGGAATCTCTGAGGTCACGACTGGGTGGGTGAAAAGGAGGCTGGCCCACCAAAGATCCAACATAAAACCCCTGACTCAGCATTTCTCGGGTGCTGTGTAATAAGACGAAAAAAGCTGCCATGGGCGTCAGTGGGTCAAATATCACTTAAGCCCCCAAAACCAGACATTGACAATTTCCGGGATGATTGCGTCCGTAGAAATGACAAATACTGGCATACACACTCCATGAATAGTGTTGAAATAACAAAAAGAAGAATTGAAAGAGGCCAGTTTGTCTCAGTGTACACAATGCTCAGTGTGTCCAACCAATGCAGAGAAACAAAAGCAACTCAAGTAATATGTTAAACTATAAAATCAAAACGATAGAGTGCATGTCAGAGGAAATCATTCGCAAACTCACACTCACCAGACCACACGTAGTGTACTATCTCCAGTTCTAGTCACCGAAGCTCCGGAGAGGTAGTCAAACAATGGAGCTAGCTCAGAGGCTGATTCCTATGTCAGAGGCCTGAGTTATGATGCAAAGATTTAAAAATTCTAAGGGAGCCCAAAATCTACTTGAGTTATTTAAAATACCAAAGAGTGTTGAACACAATACATTTCAATTAAATTGTTAATTGGGCAAGGGGATATGAGTTAAAACTTGTCAATTGAGGGCTGATATCAGAACGTTCTTCACGTAAGCAGAGAAAATGGGTTTTAAGGTAAAGCACTAGAGACAAAAAGCCTGAAATGGTGTAAGAAAAATATTACTTGTTATAACTGTACGGGGGCATCGTGTGGCACAATGGGTAGTATACCTGCCTCAAAGCCAGAAATTCTGGGTTCGGGTCCCACCCCAGGACTTGATGGCCAAGGAAGGTGCCTTCATAATGTGGCGAAATAGAGTATTGGCTTTAAATTCTTTCAACACACGTCAATGGCAGGAGGTAAGAGTGGGAGAGATGCCTGTTCAGCCGTGTGATGGGAAGAAATTAACTTTACCATCGCTATCCACAGATCCAGGCTATGGCACACAAGTAAAAATGTACGTTGCCGCAATAACTTATAGAGGGGAACGATTGGCTGGACAGCCATTATGGATCAGATTGGTGACAACAGCATGAGACTTGATCCTTGTTCTGGCTGGTGTGGATTCAGGATCTGACACCTTGACCTATGTGTGGTGAAGATCAAAAGCCCTATGGGCAGAGAACGTAAAGAAGAAGATACAGGATGGACTGGATCATCCTTCAGCGTGAGTGAAGTAAGTTGGGGTGAATCATTTTTCTTGTCCATGTTTGCCCTGTTATCTTCATCAAGGTTCCGTCACTTCTCACTGAGGGTTACACGTGTGGAGAAGGGGGGAATAACATTCCTTCTGTCTCGAATTCGTACTCACAATGACATTTTTGTCAAATCTATTGACAGGAGCCATTTCACCCTTCTGGTTTCCCAGAAGGTTTGCACCTCATAGGGTTGAGACAATTACACTTGCTATTCACTGCAATGCAGGAATTGTCCCCACATTCTCATTTATCATATTGATGCACACATTTATTACCCCTAACTGTAATCCACAATACTTTCATTGTTGTGCTTATTTCTCACAGGGAGTCAAAGCTAAGTTCTTTTATCACGTTCGTTTGTCAGGGACCTCTCATTAATCACAGAGATTTGTAACAGCATATAAGTTTCTCATTCTCTCCCCCACATGTTTCGAGAAGGAATTCGCCTGACGTTGTACGATTCTTGCTGGCTCTTGCTCAGAATTTTCAGCCTTGTTCTGCAATTATTTAATTTGCCGCTATGTAACCCACCCCCCGCACACAGCAAACCCCACCCGACCCCATTTTATTTCCAGGGATTTGTCACTGTTTGTTGCAAAGAGTCAGTAACCCAACTTTTCACTTTTATTCTTTTATCCAACGTATTTGATATTTTACTTTCTACTTATTGTAATTCACGCAATTGTTCATGTTTGGTGCAGTAATATTTCAAAGCTTTGAAGCCCTTTTACGTTAATTTAGACTTCAGATCCAGATATATAAGGAGCAAACATCCCCTGACTTTCGGAAGAGAAGTGGAGTTGGCCACGGTGCAATGGGGATGGTAGTTTATTGGTAATGTTACTTGAACTGTCATCCAGCAACCTGGTTAATGTGTTGTTCCTCGTGTCTTAATAAAGCTCGTAATCTCAAAGTTGGAGAAGATGCTTTATTGTGAATTTGTTCTCTCTTCAGAGCTTAATTTACGGCTACCTCAAATGCTGCTTGCCTGTGTGTCTGTATCCTGCTCCCAGTTTTGCCTTCCGTGAAGTGTGTCCTCACTTCCTGTCCCGGTTTATTTATAGCTCTCCCATGCTCCCTCTAGTGCTTGCTCAGTTGTATTACATCTACTCAGATCTACAATCACCACAGTTAATGCTTAAGAGATGTGAGTTCCAATCCCACCTTGGTAGCTGGAAGAATTTGAATTCAATTAATAAATAAATCTGGACTTGTCTCAGTAATGATGATGATGAAATTACCGCGTTTACTAATGTCCGTCAGCCAAGGAAATCTGCCATCCTTACCCGCTGCTCTGGCCTTGGTGTGACTCGCGCATCGCAATATGGTTGACTTTTAACTGCCCTCTGAAATGGCCTTCGAAAGGCATACATTTGTATCAAACTTCAGAAAAGTCAAATGAACACTGGGTATACGACATGGACTGCAGCAGTTCAAGAAGGCAGGTGACTGCCACCTTTTACCAGGCACTCAGAGGTGGGCAATAAGCGCTGGCTTTGTCAGCAATGCCCATGACTCTTAAATAATTAATAAACAATTCTGCAAATGTACAGATAATTTCTAAATTTCAGTTCCCTGCACGTCTATAGTCAAGCTTCCCTGGAAACCTCACGTTGAGCCTGTCCCATGGGTTGCCATGCTTCCATATTGATGCCACTTTGCCCCATGATATAAGCTGCTGACATGGTAAACTGACTCAGCACATCTGCAAGACAGAGTAGGCAACTTTACATGCAGCTGGAAGTTCAAAAGACAAACTGGTGTCACTTCACTAATCTTCAGCGATCCCTTCCGTACCCCGTCCTCTCACAACTGGTCGTTAAGTGAAGGTAAAATTGCTGTTTTTCTTTCAAACAGGGTCTGAGTGACTGCAGTCATGTCTAATTCTGGTTGCTAAAAATGCTGTACTGGCATGATCTGAAAGTCTTTTCAGAAAAAAACCCTGCTGATGCTATGACATTACAGCAAGATTGTCATCCTTTACATGTAGCCATAATGATCCCTCCAAATGGCCAGCCAGCTGTCAACAGAACAGGAAGATGAGGCACCCACTTCATTATTCATGATAATTCTGGTACAGGCCACCCACACACTTGGGGAATGCCCTTGAAATTCCTGGTCAATGTAAGAGTTGAAGAACAGGCATCTATGACTTCTACCTCTTTTATTTCCTGTGCTTGTTTTAGGGAATAATAATTTCCCAATAATCACAAAGAAATTGTATCTCTTGTATCCAGACACCTAATGTACATTTGTATTATTGCAGCATAACGGAATTTTAACATTGCTTCATGCTAAGTAATGACACCACACATCAATCAGGTCATTAGCAAATGGAGTGATCGCACGTCAACTAAAACATATAATTGTGGGACGCAAATGAAAAATTTAATCAGTTACCGAGTAATTTATTGAAATAGCGACTACTTGACGTTTGCTAGAATTCAAACTGATATTAAACGCTTTCATTAAATTAGTGAATTGCCAACAGCACAATGGAGACACATGAGCACCTAAAAGAGGTAAAGTTGGAAGGGAAATAGAGAATTTATTCCATTGTGGCGCATAAGAAAGTTTTGAAAGCTACTGCAAACACGGTGAAAATCGTAATGTCAAACAGAAAGACGTTTGACCTGCTTGAAGTAATAAGTATAGCACATGAAGCATACTAATCGAATTCTCAGTCAGGTATTCAAAGTCCAATATTTTGAACAAAGGCAAACAGCAGCTCCATCCTGTAGTTGAAGTTAATTGTGACCCAAATGAAGATTATATTTTTTCTCTTAAAAATGGGCCAATGAAACCCTTTAATTGAAGAGGATCTGATCAGCAGTATAAACAACAAACACATCACCTAAACAGGAAGGCCCAATGGAGCACTGTGAAAACCCAGAAAACGACATTCATCTGACAATGACCTTGCTCTGTCAATACTGGGACTGTTTAGTTTAATTCCTAATTTATATTTTATTGCTATGTATTAAAATATTCTTATTTAAATGCTCATATTTTTTTGAGGAATGAGATCTGTCGATATTGGTGTACCTTTTGTAATAATGAAAGCTTTATGACCTTTATTGAAAAGGAAACAGTTTGAAAATACTGATGTCTCTCCCAGTTTATTGCTAACTAAATGTAATAAGACATGCCACGATACGTCGGTTTGCTTCGGCTATTAATCTTCACCATTCTCAGCATTTAAAACTATCCCCAAGTTCTCCTGCTCTGTTTTGCTCCCTCTCTTGCTCAGGCTCAATTTGATTGCTGCATTTCCTACTTTGGTTCCTCCACTGAGGTTTGCCCTAATTACTTCTCTCTATTCCTGTCCCAATACGGAGTCTGACATCCTCCAGCTCAAAACTTGCCCTTCCCACACTCTATTGTGC
Organism: Scyliorhinus canicula; assembly: GCF_902713615.1. Classification (NCBI taxonomy): domain Eukaryota; kingdom Metazoa; phylum Chordata; class Chondrichthyes; order Carcharhiniformes; family Scyliorhinidae; genus Scyliorhinus; species Scyliorhinus canicula. The sequence continues at coordinate 132,943,261 of NC_052156.1, forward strand.
CTGATGCTGCAGGACATCCCTAGTATGTTATTAATAAGGTATCTCTTCTGGTATAATGAATAAAGTTTCTAAATTTATAGAACGATGGGCTTACAAGTTTAGAAAAAAGTCTATTTTAATTAACCTCATTTGAAAATGTAAATTAGGTGAAGCCACTATAATTTATTCATATATGCTTCCTTTTAACAGTATGTTTCAAAACTTCATAAAGATAGGACGTAGGGTTTTGAGCTTATATTCTAACTGACCTAGTTTGTTTGAGCAAGAAGGAATTAAATTTAATAACAGACTTTCTTATATGTGCTCCATTTAGAAAAATTATCATTCCCTTTTCCATTCAGAGGAATAGACTTAATAGCAAGTACACCTGGGAGACCGAGTGCCACAATCAAAACAGAAATCACTAGAAATGTTCAGAAGGTCAGGCAATATCTTTTTTATATATTCATTTACAGGATGTGAGCGGTGCTTGTAAGGCCAGCATTTATTGTCCATATAATTGCGCTTGAGAAGATGGTAATGAGTTCCTCCTTCTAAAGCCTCTTTAATTAGTGTGGTGAAGGTACACACATAGTGCTTTTAGGTAGGAAGGTCTAGGATTTTGACTCCGTGTTGATGAAGGAATGGATGATGTAGTTCCAAGTCAGGATGATGAGTGATTGGAGGGGAACGTACAGCTTGCGGTATTCCCACGCACCAACTGTGCTTCTCTTCGAGGTTGCAGAGGACACAGGTTTGGGAGGTGAAGAAGCCATGGTGAATTGCTACAATGTATCTTTTAGGTGGTCCATGCTGCAGTCATAGTAGAGCACTGGTGGAAGGTAAGGATGAGCTATCGAACAAGTGGATAGTTTTCTCCTTGCTGAAGTCAAGCTATTAAGTGCTGTTCTGAACATGCCCAATGATTGAGCTTCCACAGCCTTCAAGGGTAGAGAATTCAAACAAATTTGAGTGAAGAAATTCCTCCACGGACCATCCCTTATTATGAAACTGTTCCCCCTGATTCTAGACTCACCAGCGAGGGGAAATATCCTATCCACACCTACCCTGTAAAATTTTGGTATGTTTCAATGAGATCACCCCTCATTCTTCGAAATCCTCGGAGAATAAAGCCCAGTTTCCTCAACCTCGCCTTGTAAGACATCCCAGGGTGGTGAACCTCGGTTGCACTCCCTCCATGGCATGTAAGGAGACCAAAACTGTACATAATACTCCGAGTGTGGTCTCACAAAAGCTCCATACAATTGCAGAAAGACATATTTACTCCTGCACTCAAATCCTCTTGCGACAAAGGTCAACATACCACTTGCTGCACCTGCATGCTCGCTTTTTGTGCCTCATGAACAAGGACATCTAGGTCATTTTGGGACACCCGCACAACTAAATCTGACACCACTTAAGATATACTCTGCCTTTCTGTTTTTTTTCTCCCAAAGTGGATAACTTCATACTTATTCGCATTATATTCTGTGATATTCCTTCCCATTCACTTAACCTGCCCAACTTCCCCTGAAGCCTACTTGCACCCTCCTCACAACTTATATTCCCACCCAGTTTTGTTGCTAGAGTGTCTCTATGGCTGGACAGACTAGATATGGTGATGTTGTTTCCTCTGGCTGGAGGGTCCAAAACAAGGGGTCACAGTCTCAAAATATAAGGTCGATCATTTAGGACTGAGATGAGGAGAAATATCTTCACTCAGAGGGTGGTGAACCAAAAAAGGGCCGCATGGTGGCACAGTGGTTAGCACTGCTGCCTCATAGTGCCCAGGGCCCAGCTTTGATTCCAGCTTTGGGTGACTGTCAGTGTGGAGTTTACACATTCTCTCTGTGTCTGCGCGAGTTTCCTTCAAGTGCTCCAGTTTCCTCCCAAAGACCAAAGGTGTTAAAGGGAGGTGGATTGGCTATGCTAAAATTGCCCCTTAGTGTCCAAAGGTGCGTAGGTTAGGTGGATAACGGGGTTAGGGTGAGCAGTGGGCCTAGGTAGTGTTCACTTTCAGAGGGTCAATGCAGACTCAATGGGGCTGAATGGCCTCCTTCTGCAGTGTAGATTCATCTATTGTTTCTATTTTTGTCAGCTTGCCATCCCCATTAGCCTTGCACTAACAATATTTTTGCAATTTAATCTCTCCTGCCTTCCCAGACGTTTCCCTTTTGTCCTTTCCTCTCTTTCCCTGCCTTTTACTTTGCTTAAAATCTGCTCCATTTCAAATTTTCACCTCTCCTGAAGAAAGGTCCTTAATACACTGGATATTTTTCTCTCTCTAAAGATAGTGCCAGACCGGCTGCGTACTTCTAGCATTTTCTGTTTTATTTTAGATTTCCTGCACCTGCAGTATTTTTCTTTTTATTAGACTCTACGTCTGATCAACATACTGCCTTTTGATGAGAAGATCCAAAGTCATGGCATTAGTTTTCACATGTGGCATGAGGACACCCAGCTTTGCCCCATGACCACCTCTCTCGACTCACCTACTGTTACTAAATTATCAGACTGTTTATACAATGTGCAGTATTGACTGAGCAAAAAGTTCCTCCAATTAAATAGTGGGAATAGTGGAGCCATTGTTTTCAGCCCGCACTCTAAACCCTGATCCTTAACTACTGACTCTTTCCCTCCCTCTGACAACAGTCTGGTCAGCCAGTTCACAACCTTGGTGTCACATTTAACACTGGGATGAGTTTCCAACCTCATATTCATGCCATTTCGTAAATGACCTATTTCCATTTCGCCCCTGTCTCAACTCATGCTGCTGAAACCCTCGACCATGTATTTGTTACTTCTAGACTAAACTATTCCAATGCACTCCTGGCTGGTCTCTCAAATTCTACCCTCCAGAAACTTGAGCTGATCCAAAATTCTACTACGTTTTAACTTGCAACAAGTTCTGTTTCCCAATCACACCTGTGCTCATTGACCATTGGGTCCTGTTTCAACAATGTTTTGATTTTAAAATTCTCATCCTGGTTTTCAAATACTTCCACGGCCTCCCTACTCCATCCCTCTATTATCTCCTCCAACCTCACAACATTCTGAGATCCTCTAATTCTGACCTCTTGTGCATTGCAAATTATAATTGCTAAACCTTTGGTGGCCTGAACTTCAGTTGCCTAGGCCCCAAGCTCTGTAATTCCCTCCCGACACCTCTCCCTCTCTAACTCACTTCCCTCCTTAAAGACACTCCTTAAAACCTCCCTCTTTACCAACCTTTTGGTCATCTATCCTAACATCTCCTTATGTGGCTCAGCATAATACTTTGCTTTTTAATGCTCTTGTGAAATGAAATATCTTGGGACATTTCATCACATTAAAGGTGCTTGGTAAATATAAGTTGTTGTTGCTTGACCCTGTACTGCACCTGTTTCAACCAAGAAAGTAACAATCATCAAGGATCATAGATCATATAATTTTACAGTGCAGAAGGAGGCCATTCGGCCCATCGAGTCTGCACCGGCTCTTGGAAAGAGCACCCTACCCAAGGTCAACACCTCCACCCTATCCCCATAACCCAGTCACCCCACCCAACACTATGGGCAATTTTGGACGCTTAGGGCAATTTATCATGGCCAATCCACCTAACCTGCCCATCTTTGGACTGTGGGAGGAAACCTGAGCACCCGGAGGAAACCCACGCACACACGGGGAGGATGTGCAGACTCCGCACAGACAGTGACCCAAGCCGGAATCAAACCTGGGACCCTGGAGCTGTGAAGCCATTGTGCTGTCCACAATGCTACCGTGCTGCTTAATTTCTCAATTGAGAATAAGTGACACTCTCAACTGAACATGCTTCTGCACCTGGTTAGGATCTTAAAGTGACCCACCAGAGAACCATTTAAGGTCCATTATACTTAGTTCAGAATTGTAATATTTAATCATCTTCATTCCCACTTCTCCCTAATAGAGCCAGTTAAATGGTACAGTCCAATTAACACATTATCCCATATGGGGATGTTGGGATAGTCTAGTGCGTAGGTTGTACTCTTTGATTTGGAATAATTTACTAATTTAAAGCTTTCGCGGTGCATGGGTGATTTTTTTCAAGTGAATGAAAAATGAAAATCGCTTATTGTCACGAGTAGGCTTCAATGAAGTTACTGTGAAAAGCCCCTAGTCGCCACATTCCGGCGCCTGTCCGGGGAGGCTGGTACGGGAATCGAACCGTGCTGCTGGCCTGCTTGGTCTACTTTAAAAGCCAGCGATTTAGCCGAGTGAGCTAAACCAGCCTGGTATGGATTGTTCAAATTAAGCCAGCTAAATAAAAGATGCAAAGAGCCTGCATAAAGCAACCTTGAGTGGGTTCATCTGGAAGGGGAATAAAAACAATTCAAGGGGTTAGTGGTCTTGGAGTTCCATTCTAGCCCCTTTCCCTTTTGATCTTTAACAGTAAAATAGGCAATTCATCTTCCCTTTTCCTCATAGACCTTATTTGTCAATCAAATGCTGTAAGGAACAATGCCATCACAAGGGGAATCATTTAAATAACACTGATGTACCATCAATTGGACGGGAGGCACGATGAAGGTCCAAACTTAGGCTTTAATCAGCTAGATGTTAGCCCGGTGGTCAACTACAGAGAAAGGCCGACCGCCGGGAACTTTGGGTACTTATACCCTGCCTCGGAGGCGGGGTCTACTTGCCTCTCGACCAATTGGTGGGCAGTCACATGACTAGTCCCAGCCAATCAGACGAGAGGCACATGACCAGCCAGAGCCAATGGGAAACCAGTGCTCTGCACCAATGGCAGTGCTCCCATTCATACCACCACAAACACAATCAATCAACGTTCAGGGCTCTGGGTGAATTCAAAAAAATATTGGCCTCCCTCACACACCCCCACCCCCACACGAGAAGGCAGAACCGAATGTCTGGGCAAGTTTTATTCCATTGATCTCAACACCAGCTCTAAACATAAAAAGAAATCCGAGATAACTCTTGTCTCATCCTGGAAACCCAGGTACAAAATGAGAACATCATATGGCTGTTTGATAGATTTATCTAATGGATGGCCACAGCAATACACAAAAACAAATGTTATACATATATATATTTCATTGTTTCAGTCACAAAGTGACCTTGAAGCTTGTTGTTGGACATGTTGCAGCTAGTGCCTGCTCCAGCAGTTTTCTGCAATCATTTATTTTAATCATAAAATGGAGACCTCAGCACAGGACCAACGCAATCTCAGATAGCATAGCCTTTGAAACAGTGATCATCTCCCTTGCAAGCATCAATCCTCCTCTGCAAAGAAATGTTGATATTTTATTAAAGCACGATTTTTTTTTTAAATGACATATCTGACTCCTGAAAAGACATTACAAATTCAAAAATTATAAAAAAGAAATTACCCCTCTGATCAGTAAGCCATTATGAGAAAGGTACCCCTGAAAGTGAGCTAGTTTTATTCATATGAGTCCAGTCAAAGACAGTAAGACAATATGCTCACAAGCAACATTTCAGCTAGTTTTATTCAAGATCAGAGCAATACTATGTCAAGTTTCTGTCATGGTCCTAGATATAATAAGCAACCAGCTGTTTATCTGGCTTGGGAGGCCCATTTTAGAATGCTGGTGGAGTAAACAAATGTGCAGTTTTGCTTTTGAATAATTTAATACCCTAACATCCTAACATCCTTTCCTTTTAGATGACCAAATCTGAGCAACTCCTGCTCTCAATTTCTATACTTATTCAAAATCGAATTGAAACAACATAGAGTATTATAAGATAGAGTATGGTTAGTAATATGATTGGAGTTGATTTAAAAAATCACTTTGCCGCCAAAATTCCAGAAATTTAGGGTGCGATTCAACCGGAAAAATCTATGTCCAGCTTTGGGTGCAAACAGCAGAGTGTTCCTCAGCTACTGCAGCACAGATGAACATCCCGTTATTCAACGGCACTTTGCAATTTTATTTTTGGCCTCAGGACGTTTTTCTCCGCCGAGAATGGCCTAGGAGACCCCCGTCAGATGCTATAAGGACTGGTCCATGTCTGTGGAAAGCAGTATATAACAGCGCCCTGGTGAGGTCTCCTAGGCGTAGCCGTTAAGTCCGGGTGCTGAGAGAATCCCAGAAACTCATATTTAAATGCGTCTCATGAATCATTTAAATATGCAGGTATGCGAGATTCAACGGCCTCGTCTCAACATGAAGTCAGGCGCGACGAGACCGCTGAATCACACCCTTAATTTTGAGCAAAATATATCTATTCTTCCATAACCTTTATGAGTTAAAGAGTGTTAGAACTGTTCTCTTCTACCTTAGTGCAGCGAAGCCTCCAAGAAACATATTGTGTGTTGTTTGGAAAATTAATAATCAATCATCTTAATCTTTATATGACACTATTGGTGTCCAGCGCATGATACATTGGGAATACCCCAGTTACCACAATGTCAGGTTTCCGCCTACAATCCCACGTGCTGGATTCTCCGTCAGCGGGATTCTCCATTTCGCCAGCAGCGCAGTAATGTCCATGGATTGCTGGATGGTGAGGGGTTCCCACAAAGGGAATCCCCCATTGGCTGGCTGCCGGGACAGAGAATCCCACTGCCGTGAGGGTGACCAGAAAACGGATACGGCGGGACGGTGAATCTCGGCCCACATCTTTTACAGATCTTACTTAGAGTCACACACCATCAGCTTTGTGTAAGGCTAACTTTAATAGCGAGGTGTCATCAGCATCCTACTGGCTTGCCATCCATCCACAATGGGTTTAAATAGGCAGCATGGTGGCTGCTGGCAGGTGAAAGTGAGGCATCCCAGATGCTACTTGCTCACATTGAAATAAAGTACGATGCAGTTTGATATGATGCAGGGTGGGTAAAGGGGGAGCAGGAGTATGGTTCGTCAGGTAGAATGAGGCCAAGTCTTTCCTTGTGGAGCACAGAGGAGCTCTCCTAGCTCCTCAGGGAAAAGTGATATATTTACTTTTTTGAACCTCTGAAAGCTGTCTGGCAGCTTCCACTGGTGGAACAAATACGCTACAGCCAGTATCTGCCTGTGAGCGACAGGATCTCAATTAACATACATTAATGAGGTGCCCATCTGGGACAGCCAGACACCTCACGCGCCTGGTATTAAAATCACTGTGGAGTGAAGAAAAAGCCATTTGATTTGATTTTCACTTGTATTCTGCACTTTGCAACAAACTGAGGGAGTTTAACTGCCTCCTACATTCTAAGTCACACAGTTTTGCTATCTGAAAACCAGATGATCATGTGTGTTACTACAGTGAACTAGTTCTAATAATAGTGATGTCAGTTCAACCCCTGGCAGTGCTACATTCCTAGGTATTGCACAGTCAAAGTTCATAAAGAGTTGTCTTTGATGCTATTTATAACAGAAACATGAAAAGTCTAACAAGGTATTTGCTTTTAAAAGTAATACAGTGGGACGTAGTGTTGAGAAGGAATGTGTACAATGGCATGTTTGAAGCTTTGCAAATGAGGAAAAGGAATTTGGAAAGAGTTTAGAATCAATAAAAGTATGAACAGTTGTGATAGAGCGAAAGGCTGGAGACTATGGAGATATTCGACAAGGTGATGAGCTCTCCCTTGAATAGTTTTCAGAAGTGCGGAAGAGGAAACGCGTGCATTTTGATAGTTTGCTCAAGAATGACATTTTCTGTCGAATGCTTAAACACTTCAGAGTAATTCAGAGTTAGATTTGCAGGTTACCTTTCTGCAAAATGCTGACTGTCTGCCTCCTTGCAGCTGCCTGCTGGCTTCAATGTGGCCGGGTTTTTCTGTAAAAATACGATCTCAGCCGGGACACATTATGTAAAATAGCCAGCCTGTAAAACACCGTGCCTTGGGGATAAATACACCTGTTGGGACTAAGTATTTAACTTATACCTGCTGGTAATGTCAAACTGGTGAGTGAAACAAATTTGCAGCTGCCATTAATCATGTATGATCAGTCCAGCTCCTGTTTATCCAGCTTTTTAATCTTAATGGAGCTGACGTCAAATTGTCCACTTACAGATTCAGTGTAAGGAAAAATGATTCTGCAGCATTTTGGGACATCAGTACTGTCGAAGCTGCTCTGTTTATATTACATTGCAACAGTGATTTCACTTCAAAAGTATTTCATTGTCAGCAAGGCATTGAGGTTGTGAACAGTGCAGTATTGAATGCAAGACCTTTTTTTTTGTTGTTCGGTGTGGTGGAGATTGGTGAGGCTAAAGAACCCTGCATCCATGCCAATGTATGCCAACGCAGAACAAAAGAAAGCCTGCCAATAGCTACAAAATTGCGATCAAAGTTTCAAAAATCTGATGACTCAAGAGTAGCCTGGTCATATGAAAACATCCAGTCTTATCGGGTTTGTAACTAAAACCCTATCAGCCATGATATTATTGAATGGTGGTGGGAGCTCGAAGGCCGAATAGCCTATTCCTGCTCCTGAGTCCTATCTTCCTATGTTTAACTCAGAGTTTATACAATGGTCCCAAAAATCCACGGCCACTTCAGCAGGGTTCGGCCTAATTCCGGAAGGCATCTGTCGGCACACAAATTAGGCTGATTCCTGGCTTTGTGTTGAGGTTTCCATGTTGGTGAGGCCAGGTGTACCAATGATAAACTGACATCTGTGGGAATACTAGAGAGCCAGGAGGGACCCTTGGAGATATCATCATAACTTTCTGTTTGGAGAATGTGGAGGCAGATTAAATGTTCTTCAGGGGATCCCAGCGTCCATCTATCTCACTCAGGAGCCTTTCACCAGACCTTCTGGCAACTTCAGTAGTCTAGGACTGTCCTCCATTCATTGTTGTCATATAATGAATGAGCCTTTCCACATACCATACAAACTTCATTGAGGTTGGCAGTTGGGGTCAGGGTCGTGGCCACATGGCAAAATTGAAAATGACCCCCACTTCATATTGTCTAACTCTATACTCTTCTGCAGAGATATACTTATGCAATCTCCTCAGCTCATATTGTCAACCCCCTTCCCACCCTTTCAATCAACCTGACAATATTCTCCTCCTCAAAGTAGGCAGTTGACACCCTTCTTTTCCTTTCTCTAATTTATGCTGAAACTCTCTCTTTCCCTCTTAGTTGATTCCAGCACTCACTCCTCCCCAGTCTAAAGTGTCATTTCGAGCTTCTCTTCTTCCCCCATTGATATTTATTCCTTTCCTGTTTACTTCTCCTTTTTCCACTCCATTTCATTGCCATCCATTTCCCCCTTCACTCTCCTTCTGTTCCCTCTTCCCTGCCCACTTCATTACCATCCATCCTTCCTTTCTTTCTCTCCTTACATTCCTTCCTCCCCTCCCTTCATTATCAACTTTTCTCCCCCTTTCAGTGCAACTTAGCCGGGCCCAAGTCTGTCTCAGTCCAACTGCCAATGTACATGACTGAGTTCCTTCCCTCTTATAATGTGAGTGACAGGAACTGTGTCCTCTTCATTCTGGAGGTGGGAGCTTCTATTCTTGGACAAGTTCCTTCCAAGAGTACACGGAGATGTTATCCCGCTGTGCAGCACTTAGAACAGAGAATGACCTGGAGCGATACAGTAAGACTGGGCTGGCATGGGATTGGTGTGAGAGGGTCAGGATTTGTACAGGCTTCGCTCAGCAAATGTTCGCAGGCCAACCAAAAATGCCAAATGATGGCATCTGCAGGCCTACACTGATGAACCTTTTTTCTTTCACTTCAACATAAAGTGAACGTGCCTTCAACAAGACAAAAGCATTTCCATTGATCAAACAGTGCAGGTAAGTCTGTAATGAACAAAGAACATATAACATAGAACATACAGTGCAGAAGGAGGCCATTCGGCCCATCGAGTCTGCACCGACCTACTTAAGCTCTCACTTCCACCCTATCCCCGTAACCCAAGAACCTCTCCTAACCTTTTTGGTCACGAAGGGCAACTTATCATGGTCAATCCACCTAAACTGCACGCCTTTGGACTGTGGGAGTAAACCAGAGCACGCGGAGGAAACCCACGAAGACACGGGGAGAACGTGCAGACTCCGCACAGACAGTGACCCAGCTGGGAATCGAACCTGGGACACTGGTGTTGTGAAACCACAGTGCTAGCCACTTGTGCTACCGTGCTGCCCAACTATGAAGAAATAGTACAAAGTAAAGTCGCCATAATTCCAGATGACCATAGGCTGCTTTCCCCTTTGAGGGGGAGAGATGACTGGTGGTGATTTAACTTGAAGATCACCACACCTCAAGTGAGGGCAAGGTTGAAAAGGGGGGACCTTCATGGGTAACATCATGCAGTACGTGCATTGGACCTGCGCTGTTGGCCTCGCTCTGCATCACAAACCAGCTGTCCAGCCAACAGAGCTAAACCAGCTAAACAAAGAAAGAAACCTTGTGCAACCTGATGATAATATAGAACTTTAAAAATCATCTCCAAACCCAGAGAATATTGCCATAAATGCTCAAGCAAATAATTTGCTCAGGCAATTACTATAAAATAGTAGACAATTCACCATCAACGTTCACATTGTCATTTTTTTGGAGAGTGCTACCAACAAAGATTATTGGCTGGTGACTCAGAGCCTAACATCCCGTGACAAATTATATGATTTCTATAACCTCCGATTACAAGTGTGATTTTCTTTGTCATATTAGTATGGTGGCATAATCAGCGAAAAAATGATAAAAATAAGAGAATGTTTTTGTTTCAGCACTGTCTGCTTTAAGTATATCACTTTGTGGAATGTGTTTGCAGATGGACAGGATATGGTTCCGTATGATGAAGCATATGTCACCCTCTTGAAAGTTTCTTTCCAACGTCAAATCAACCAGACGAATCACACACTGAACTCTTCGTAACAAATTGGGAAAATCTGAAAAAATTGACTTTAGTGGAATTTTATAAAGTTTGCATAATTCCAATCGCCATTATAAGTTTAAGGGATAAAAACAGAAAATGCTGGAAATACTCAGCAGGCCTGACAGCAACTGTGGAGAGAGAAACAGAGGCAAAAACGTTCCCATCCTGGCAATCATCGCGGGCGGGACAGACCATTTAACGTGCTATTGAAATGCCTGTTAACCTTGAGCAGGAATTTCCAGTCCCTGAGCGGGCGGAGTTGTAAAATCCCACCTCCCTTGTTAATGTGTCAGGTTGGTATCAGAATGTGTGTAACCGTTCTTGGATTGACTCCATTGGGACAATTGGTATTGTCGGGTGAGATCTTCCAGCTGTTCACGCCAGCAGGATCTTTCGGTCCTGCCGATGGTACACCCCTGCCGTGGGTTCCCCAATGGCGTGGGGTGGATTCAATGGGAAGTCCCATTGACAGCAGTGGGACCAGAAGATCCTGCCGCTGGCCAACAGTGGGTTACCTCCCGCCGCGGAGAAACAGAGAACTTTGACTGTTGGCTCATCAAAACATACACCAAACAAGACTGTCCTTTCCATTGCCACAATTAAACAGGTAAGGCTCTTCACACAAAGCTTATGTATTCAATTAGCCTCTGTTGAAATGCAGATAGATTAACATTCCAGTTAAGGACCATGACAGGGACAACCTGCATGTCATATCCTATTGATTTATTTAATCTTTAATTAGCCAGGTAAGTAAATTGAGAACCAATTCGCATTTGCAATAACAACCTGGCAAAGAGGTTAACGCAACAGAAAGCACATAACAATGCAATTCATTTAAACACTTAAAATAATAAAAAGAGAATTGATCATTTAAAAAGTACAAGTATCAGCCAACAGAGCCGTACCCCTTTGGCAGAAGGCAGACAAGGTAACAAAGTTATTTAGCTTCAGCTTTAGTCGTGTCTCATTCCAGTCATTGTCAGCCACAACCTGAAATAAATTACAACCAAAGGCTATGTGCACTCTTGGAGTGACCAATTTAATCAAATCACATGACAGTTCAGTGTAACAAACTTTTCAAATGGGCAAGGCTTGATAAATTAACAGAATATTTCCACCTTATATCCCTCTGTCCTTTCTCCACTTCTGTGTCATCTGACACCAAATACTTTCTCACACCTTCAGCTATCTCTAAGTCCTGAAATGCCAGACCAATAGTTAACATAAGGCAAGTTGATGATGCAGATTCTTTGGTCTGTAATATCATTTGGTTCCCACTGCACCATTGTTGAAGGCAGAGGCGAATGTTACGTTTGAGTGAATCAGTGTACTTTTTTCAGTTCCTTCTTGGCTGTGATAGTAACTGCAAAGCTGTTGTCCTCATTGTGAGCTTGTAAAAAACATCTGCTGGCAATGGGGGTTGTCGGTGGAGTGGTCGTGATCAGAAAGTCAGAATGAGCAAAAACAACATAAGCAGCCATTCCAGGAGCATTCTATTTTCTCGTTGCATTGTGTACGTTCAACCAGTTCAGAAAAAAAAACATAACAAGCACATTTTCAGATGATGGTGAAGTGAGAAAATGACTATCACTAAAGAAATATGTGCAGCCACAAGTCTGTTGGGTGAGCTGTCAAATTCATAAGAGACACCCTGTGTGCAGCTGTTTTGATGACAGACATAATTCACAGCCAGAAATTGGTGCACCTTACTACTGTCATGTGAGAGTACCTTTAAGAAATGGGTGTATATAAATGGATGTGTATATAAATGTCTGTAGTGAGAGTACCTTTAAGGAATGCGTGTTTATTACTGCAGTGATGTCAGAGAGTGGGTGGAGCTGGGCTGTCTGTCAGTTTTTTTACTTTCGTTTTAGGCTGTTTGCTGCAGGGTGTGTTTTAGTTTCATTTTCAGAGCTGGATAGCTGCAGTCACAGCCAGAAGGGGTATTAGTCTCTCTCACTCTGTAATCTAAAAACTGTAAATCGATCCTTTGGTGACTTAAAACTAATAACTGCTCTCAGTAGTGACTTTAACCTGATGTGCTTCTGTTAAAATTTATTTTTGAAGTCTTATGGATGTTAAAAGGACAGCTTACGGATTACTCAGTGTTGTATTCTTTGGGGGTTGTATTTGAATTAATGGTTGCTAAGATGTTCACTGTTTGTTTTTAAAAGGTTAACTTCAGTTCATGGAATAAACATTGTTTTGCTTTAAAAAATACTTCTTCCATTTTTGCTGTAGAGTGGGCCGTGTGCTCCCCACACCACAATCTATTAAAAGTTGTGGGTCAGGTGAACACCATGATACACTTTGTGGTTCTCTAAACCCTGGCCCATAACAATACTTATTTCTAAAAGAGAAAGAGGAGCTCCATAGTTTAACTGGACTTGGGCATTTAGTAACCAACTTTAGGTGTAATTCATAGAAAATAACCTGTCAGGAATCCAGAATGGGAAGAAGACCATTCAATGCAATGAATGACAGGTTCAGCATTCTTTAATTTGGCAGGTTAATGTCATCTTTCTTTGATGCAGGGAAAATAGAAATGGTTAAGAAAATCTAAATGCACAGGAGCCAACCTAACTGACAATTCCTATTGTAATTTTCTTTTAACAGAATATTCAGACAGTCATATCAGTAAATCAATAAAATATGCCAGCAGCTATATTTTCCCACTGATTAATTTTTTAAAAATCATTTATCTACATAATAAATCATTTTCTGTCATACAGAGAATAAGTCATAAGCTTGAGGGATTTATTTAAGTTAAAGAAGAAAATCCTTTATTGTTTTTGAAAAAGGAATCTCTCATAAAAATGTGAGAGGAGCAAATGTGCGTCTTTAATGATTTACTAATGTGTTTCTAAAGTACGGCAAAGAAATATTTTGTACCTTCACCCGTAACCAATTTGATTCAACTGTTACCAGGTTTTTGAGGAGTAGGTCATAAATACCAGAAAAATGCATCCGAATCAGGCCTCAAAAATGCTGCACCTGCAATGCAATGTAATTATCAGCGTTTCCCACTGCTTGGCAACCAAATGGCATAAATGCTAAAAGCATCTCATGTTTTATGCTTTACATCTGAGACGTAACTCAGTGCCTATGAATTGACATGATTTCCATGCATCCAAAAACAAAATAACATGATTCCACATATCTATTTCTGAATAATGACCCTGAATCAACATGTCAAAAAGGTTATATCAATTAAGAATGATCTTGAACAACGATAATAAATAAAGCTTATGAAGCAAGAAGACACTTTGGCTTAAGTACATGCACATACAAAATGCATTTTCAATTAATTTTGGAAGACTGAAACATCCAAAGATAATAAAATGGAGAAGAAATATAAGTGGATACATTTTTCTGAATTTCTGATACAAGGTACAGCAGCATAGTGGCAATGTTACTGGTTTAGTTTTGTTTTATTTGTTCCTGGGATGTGGGCACCGCCTGGCTGAGCCAACATTTATTGCCCATCCCTAATTGCCATTGAGGGGCATTTGAGAGTTAACCACATTGCTGTGGGTCTGGAGTCACATGTTGGCCAGACCAGGTAAGGACAGCAGATTTCCTTCTCTAAAGGACATTAGCGAACCAGATGGATTTTTACGACAATCGACAATGATCTCATGGTCATCATCAGACTTTTTTTTTAAATTCCAGATTTTTATTGAATTCGAATTCCACCACCTGCAGTGGCGGGATTCGAACCTGGGTCCCCAGAGCATTCGCAAGCCAGATACCTGGACTAATGATCATGGCAACTGGGGAATTTAAATTCAACAAATTAAATTAATTGGGAATTAAATGCGAGACTCAGTAATGGTGACTATGAACTTACTACATTGTTGTAAAAGCCCATTTTGCTTCACTAATGCCCCATGGAAAAGAAGCCCATTGTCCAGCCCTGGTCTGGCCGATATGCAAGTCCAGATTGCGTCAAAATGTTTGACTATTACCTGATCTTTGAAATGACCAAGGAAGCTGTTCAGTTGTGTCAAACTGATACAAAAAAGTCTAAGGCCAACTGGCATTAACAATAAATACACCATGCACAACAATAGAAACCCTAGGGCAGTGGACACTCATCAACACATGGGGACAAGTTTGTGGAAGTAATCTTGATAATTGGCAACAGCCTGAAATAGTCGCACTCACTGAATTATGCCTATCAAAATGTCCAGAACTCCCCCACCCTCATCCCTGAAGTGGCGGCGGCACATTGGTATACAGTTGTTGGGAATTAGGTTATCCTGCCAGTTCTGAAAATTGTCCCCGGGCCACATGAAGTCTCATGGCATCAAGTCAACCATGGGCAAGGAACCCTCCTCCTGATTACCACATGTTTCCTTCCTCAGCTAATGAAACAATATGCCTCCATCATGAAACATTACAGGTAGCAAAGGCACAGAATGTACTGTGGTTGGGGGACTTTGATGCCCATCGGCATGACTGCCTCAGCAGCCCAATTTAATGGCATAGCTACTTGACTGGGCCTGTGTCAGGTGGAAAGAGAACAGACAAGTGGGAAATATAAACTTGATCACACCACCCCCCCCCCCCCCCCCCCCCCCCCCCCGGCCGCCACAAGCAGGCGAACTGTTACAGATGCATGTGCCCATGACAGTATTGGCTGGAGTGACCATTGCAGAGTTCTTGTGGAGACAAAGCCCCATCTTTACACAGATAATACCCGCCATCATTGTGTGTGGCACCGTTACAATTACTCTACCAGGAGTGGCTGGGTTGTCTCATAAGGAAAAATTGGACAGGTTAGGCTTGTATCCACTAGAGTTTAGAAGGGTAAGCGATGACTTGATAAATACCTTTAAGACCCTGAAGGGTCTTGGCAGTGCAGATGTGGAGAAGATATTTCCTCTCGTGTGAGTATTTAGTACTAGGGGTCATAGTTTAAAAATAAGGGGTTTCTCATTTAAAAATGATGAGGAGAATTTTCTTTCTCTCAAAGGATCATGAGTATCTGGAACACTCTTCCTCAAAAGGCCAGAAGCAGGGAGAGCTGGAGAGATTATTGATTAACGAGAGGGTGAAGGTAATTGGGATAGACAGGAATTTGGAGTTGAGGTTACAGTGAAATCAGCCACGACCTTAGTGGATGGGGGAGCAGGCTTGAGGGACTGGGTAGCCAACTCCTGCTCCTCATTCATATGTTAGTATTGTCACGACCAATCCCCAAGGTGAGCTTACCCAAATTTGTTAACCTGGACAATATTGGCTTCTGCTATTGACCAAGATACCTATCTTTGAGCCAGGAAGACCAGGAAAGGCTGCCACCATTTATAGATCCTCTCAGGGCAAATTTGACCCTCTCCAATTTTATAAATCCCGCCATGTCACTGATCCAGGTCTCCACACTTGGGGGCCTCGCATCTTTCCACTGCATCAAGATCCTCCGCCGGGCTACCAGGACACCAGCCTCTTTCGCCTCCTGCACTCCCGGCTCCACCGCAACTCCAAAAATCGCGAGTCCCCACCCTGGTTTAACCCTGGATCCAACCATCCTCGACACCGTCCCCGCCACCCCCTTCCAGAATTCTTCCAGTGCCGGGCATGCCCAGAACATATGGGCATGATTCGCTGGACTCCCCGAACACCTGGTGCACCTGCCCTCACCCCCAAAGAACCTACTCATCCGAGTCACAGACATATGGGCCCGATGTAGCACCTTAAACTGGATGAGACTAAGCCTCGCACAGGAAGAGGAAGAGTTTACTCTCTGCAAGGCATCCGCCCAAGTCCCATCCTCTATCTGCTCCTCTAGTTCCCCCTCCCATTTAGCCTTCAGCTCCTCCACTGACGACTCCTCCACCTCCTGCATTACCTTATAAATGTCAGACACCTTCCCCTCTCCGACCCACACCCGCGAAAGCACTCTGTCCATCGCCCCCCGCGAGGGCAGCAAAGGGAACTCCTCTACCTGTCGCCTAGCAAACGCCTTTACCTGCAAGTATCTGAACATGTTCCCTTGGGGGAGCCCAAATTTATCTTCCAGTTCCCCCAGGCCCGCAAACCTCCTGCCAATAAACAGGTCCCTCAATTTACTGATGCCCACCCTTTGCCACCCCCTAAATCCCCCATCATTGTTCCCCGGGATGAACCGATGATTTCCACCCAATGGAGCCTCCATCGAGCCCCCTGTTTCCCCCCTATGCCGTCTCCACTGTCCCCAGATTCTTAGGGTCACCGCCACCACTGGGCTTGTGGTATACCTCTTAGGAGAGAGCGGTAACGGCGCCGTTGCCAAGGCACCCAGGCTCGTACCTCTACATGACGCCATCTCCATTATTTTCCACGCCAGCCCCCCCCCCCCCCCATCACCCATTTACGCACCATTGACACATTGGCCGCCCAATAGTACCCCAAAAGGTTGGGTAGCGCTAGCCCTCGCTCCAGGAAAACCCTCTTCACTCTCGGAATCCCATGTGCCCACACAAAGCTCAAAATACTGCTAGTCACTCTCCTAAAGAAGGCCCTGGGGATGAAGATGGGCAGGCACTGAAAGAGGAACAAGAACCTCGGATGCACCGTCATTTTGACGGACTGCACCCTCCCCGCCAACGACAATGGCAGCATGTCCCACCTCTTGAACTCCTCCTCCATCTGATCCACAAGCCTGGTGAAATTATGCTTGTGAAGAGTCCCCCAGTCCCTGACCACCTGAACCCCCAGGTACCTAAAACTCTCCGCTGCCCTCCTAAGCAGGAGCCTACCAATTCCTTCCTCCTGGTCTCCAGGGTGCACCACAAACACCTCACTCTTGCCTAAATTTAGTTTATAGCCTGAAAAGGTCCCAAACTCAGCTAGCAGCTCCATCACCCCCGGCATCCCTCCCACCGGGTCCGCCACATACAGTAACAGGTCATCGGCATACAACGACACCCTATGTTCCTCCCCACCTCGCACCAAACCTCTCCACCTCCCTGAATCCCTCAACCATCGCCAACGGCTCGATTGCCAATGCAAACAACAAGGAGGACAGGGGGCAACCCTGCCTGGTCCCTCGGTAAAGCCGGAAGTACTCCGACCTCCTCCCATTCGTGGCCACACACGCCATCGGGGCCCCATATAGCAGCCTCACCCATCTAATAAACCCTTCACCAAATCCAAACCTCCCCAACACCTCCCATAAGTACCCCCACTCCACTCTATCGAAGGCCTTCTCTGCATCCAGCGCCACCACTATCTCAGCCTCCCCCTCAATAGCCGGCATCATGATGACATTCAACAATCTCCGCACATTCGTGTTCAGCTGCCTTCCCTTCACAAACCCTGTCTGGTCCTCGTGTACAACCCCTGGCACACAGTCCTCTATCCTGGTGGCCAGGATTTTTGCCAGCACCTTGGCATCCACATTGAGGAGAGATATGGGCCTGCATGAACCACACTGCTGGGGGTCCTTGTCCCTCTTTAAGATTAACGAAATCAGCGCCTGCGACATTGTCGGGGGCAAAGTCCCCCCTTCCCACACTTCATTAAGTGTCCGCACCAGCAAGGGGCCCACTAGGTCCACAAACTTTTTATAAAATTCCACCGGGAACCCATCCGGCCCCGGCGCCTTCCCTGACTGCATCTGCCCGATCCCCTTAACTAGCTCCTCCAGCTCAATCGGCGCACCCAACCCCTCCACCTGCTCCTCCTGAACCTTCGGGAAAGAAAGCCCATCGAGGAACCTCTCCATTCCCCTCCTCTCCACCGTTGGCTCCGACCGGTACAGTTCCCGTGGCTAAGGAAATTGCTGGAGTGAGAGACAAGAGTGGGAATGTGGTGCGGAAGGGGGTTGAGGTGAATGAGGTCTTAGAGTGGGTTTATTAACTACTAAAGGCACGAAAATGATAAAATACATGCGTATGCATTCATAAATATTAGAATCGAGTCCAAAGTGAGTACATTTTAAAGAAGTATAGGAAACAGTCATTGACTTTTAAAGGGTAAATAATGAAGGACTGAGGACAGTGCGATTTTCATTCAAGTAGCACAGACTTCAGCAACAAATAATCAGTTTTGAAATCCCAGTTTTCTTCATTTTGGCTGAGAAGCTTTGCTGTTTCATTTTCAGCCGTGGCCTTTGCTGGCTTGGCTCACCTCCATAATCAGGGAGAGCTTTGCCTGCAAACATTATTGTCGGGGTCCTGCGGCTGGCTGGATTTTTCCTTCTGTCTCACAGTCTGACACCTCTGCACTGCACACACCTGGGGTGGCTCTGCAGCTGGCTTTTATACCAGTCTTTGTATAGTCCTGGAAAGCAGGTCTACTGAATCCCGCCACTGATCATGTTTTTTCACACCCAGATTATTGTTTCAAGATTGCAATTCCTTATCTGCCTTGGCGAATGTCTTGCAGCTCCACAAACATGAGCGAGCTTTCAAATTATGACCTCAGGAGAAGACAGAAATCTTGCGTATTCTAAATTCTAATCGACTTTCGAGAAAGGATAATATAGAAACGCTTGTCCATTTGCACTCTGAAGTCATAGGCAGTCTGATATGAAGCAAATTGTGTTTTATTGTGCTCTTTTGTTAAATAGAAGGCATATTATATACAGCTCTTCACTGTAAAACTATTTAGAATCATAGAATCTCTGCAGTGCAAAAGGAAGCCATTTAGCCCATCGAGTCTGCACCGACCCTCCAAAGGAACACTCTACCCAGGTTCACTCTCCATCCACCCTGTCCTCACCTCTTAACATAACCTGCACATCCCTGGACACTGAGGGGGAATTTACCATGGCCAATCCACCTAAGCTGCACATCTTTGGACACGAAGGGACAATTTAGCATGGCCAATCCACCTAATTCACACATCTTTGGACTGTCGGAGGAAATGGGAGTTCCTTGAGGACACCCACACAGACATGGGGAGAACGTACAAGCTCCACACAGTCACCGAAGGCTAGAATTGAATATAGCTTCTTTTACTGAAGAGCCAAAGTAAAGATATGCACCACGGTCTCTATCAATACTTGTTAATAGTAACCAGTCCTCTGATTTTCATTCACTTTCTCTGGGGAAGTGCTTGGCCTTTAACACACCAATAAAGATAAAAAGTATAGCACTCCAAAGGTATTATACCAAAAGCTTAACACTTGAGGAAGCTGTTTTAGTTGAAAAATGAGTATTTTCCCATTAGAATATGGTGGTGTTTTGTAGAAATGATTTCTGAAACTATGAAAGGATGCATGATCGAAGTAGAATGTTTCTGTGGGTCTAGGAAAGGGGTCATGAATACAAGATTAAATGCAAGCAATTAAAAAATTTTAGGCTTGAAGTTAAATAGTACCTTTACAACTTCGAATGTCCCAAAGCATTTTACAGCCAATGAAGTACTGTTGGCGGATTCTCCAATCCCGCCGGCAGCATGCTCCGGCCCCTGGGTTTCCCAGTGCCATGCGGTGGTTTCAATGGGAACTCCCATTGACTAGCGGCGGGAGTAGAGAGTCCCACCGCCACCAATCGGCGTGGCCAAATTCTCCGTCCTCGCTCGCAGCGGTAGCGGGGCGTACTCGCAACGGAGAATCCAGTCCAACACCTTTGAGCAGCGTTCCCTCAGTAAGGCACTGAATTGTCGGCCGGAATTTTGTGGTCAAGCCTCTGGAATAGGACTTGAACGCACAGCAAGTTGACTCTGAGATGAGGGTGCTTCTACTAAAACACTGTTGGCATGTTTTGAACAGAAAGCAAAGTAAAATTCTTTGCACAGAGTTTCGTGAAGCTGTGAAGTTCACATCCAGGGTGTGCAGAGGTGCAAACAATATCAATATTAAAGATTAAATTGGATAGGTGAATGAAGGGGAAGGGGTTGAAGGCATTTGGGAACTTGGTGGTCAATATGATTCGATCTTTTGTTGCTATAGAAGGCAAAATTGACAAAAAGTGGTTGGGTTGAATTAAAACAAAAGCCTGTTTCTGTGTTCTAAATTCTACTTATTTCTGTGTATAGGTGCCCCATTCACATTCTGAGAGAGCAATCACTTCCACATTCCTGCTCATGAAACTCCTGAGGAAGGAGCTGCACTCCGAAAGCTAGTGATTCGAAACAAACCTGTTGGACTTTAACCTGGTGTTGTAAGACTTCTTACTATGATATATCTGGATTGCGTTGGTTGTGTGAGCACAAATATAGCAATGAAGCCACTGCCGCTGTGACTTCGGAACAGGACATGCAAACACAAAAGCTTAGCATTTAACTATCAATGCAAACAGCACAAAGCGAATCAAATCATTTTGAATTTA
This sequence comes from Scyliorhinus canicula, assembly GCF_902713615.1. NCBI lineage: Eukaryota > Metazoa > Chordata > Chondrichthyes > Carcharhiniformes > Scyliorhinidae > Scyliorhinus > Scyliorhinus canicula. The sequence continues at coordinate 132,964,322 of NC_052156.1, forward strand.
TTTTCAAGTAGTCAAAATAAACCTTTTCAGCAAGGTCAGGCACTTAGGTCATTATCTGAATCTGTCTACATTTTTTCCTAGGTTTTGATCATTTCTTGCTGATATTTTACATGTGGTATTTTTATGAACCTAGTCATAATATTTTTAAAACTTGAGTTCCAGTGATAACCAAACTCCATCTGTTGAAGGTGTACATGTCAGTTGGTGGAAGAAGAGGGCACTGCATTCTAACTGGCATCTGATTTGTTTGTTTTAGAACAACATAGAACATATACAGTGCAGAAGGTGGCCTCTGTACCGACCCACTTAAGCCCTCACCTCCACCCTATCCCCGTAACCCAATAACCTCTCCTAACCTTTTGGACACTAAGGGCAATTTAGCATGGCCAATCCACCTAACCCGCACATCTTTGGACTGTGGGAGTAAACCGGAGCACCCGGAGGAAACCCACGCAGACACGGGGAGAACATGTAGACTCCGCACAGACAGTGACCCAGCGGGGAATCGAACCTGGGATCCTGCCGCTGTGAAGCCACAGTGCTAGCCACTTGTGCTACCGTGCTGCCCTCTATTTCTATGTATTAATTCACATTGTCAAGAGTTAAATGGCACATTCAAACCAATCTAGAATTAGTAATGAGGAAGATCAATTAATTTGCTGCCCATCTGATAAAGAATACATTCACTCTCTGGCAATTTAGTGGTGAACATATATGTTGATTCAAAGGGATAATTTAATCCTTTCTGGGAAGGAGATAAAGAACAAAGAACAAAGAAGAACAAAGAAAAGTACAGCACAGGAACAGGCCCTTTGACCCTCCAAGCCTGCGCCGGCAATGCTGCCCGTCCAAACAAATCTTCCACACTTCCGGGATCCGTATCCCTCTATTCCCATCCGATTCATGTATTTGTCAAGATGCCCCTTAAACACCACTATTGTCCCTGCTTCCACCACCTCCTCTGGCAGCGAGTTCCAGACACCCACTACCCTCTGTGTAAAAAACATATCTCATACATCTCCTCTAAACCTTGCCCCTCGCACCTTAAACCTATGGCCCCTAGTAATTGACCCCTCTACCCTGGGAAAAAGTCTCTGACTATCTACTCTGTCTATGCCCCTCATAATTTTGTAGACCTCTATCAGGTCATCCCTCCACCTCCTTCATTCCAGTGAGAACAAACCAAGTTTATTCAACCTCTCCTCATAGCTAATGCCCTCCATACCAGGCAACATCCTGGATCTCTTTTGCACCCTCTCTAAAGCCTCCACATCCTTCTGGTAGTGTGGCAACCAGAATTGAACACTATACTCCAAGTGTGATCTAACTAAGGTTCTATACAGCTGCAACATGACTTGCCAATTTTTATACTCGATGCCCGGCCAATGAAGGCAAGCATGCCATATGCCTTCTTGACTACCTTCTCCACCTGTGTATCCCCTTTCAGTGACCTGTGACCTGTACAACAAGATCTCTCTGACTGTCAATATTCTTGAGGGTTCTACCATTCACTGTATATTCCCTACCTGTATGAGACCTTCCAAAATGCATTACCTCACATTTGTCCGGATTAAACTCCATCTGCCATCTCGCTGCCCAAGTCTCCAAACGATCTAATCCTACTGTATCCTCTGACAGTCCTTACTGCTATCCGCAATTCCACCAACCTTTGTGTCATCCGCAAACTTACTAATCAGACCAGTTACATTTTCCTCCAAATTATTTATATGTACTACGAACAGCAAAGGTCCCAGCACTGAGCCCTGCGGAACACCACTAGTCACAGCCCTCCAATTAGAAAACACCCTTCAATGTTACTCTCTGCCTTCTATGACCTAGCCAGTTCTGTATCCATCTTGCCAGCCCACCTCTGATCTCGTGTGACTTCAACTTTTGTACCAGTCTGCCATGAGGGACCTTGTCAAAGGCCTTACTGAAGTCCATACAGACAACATTCACTGTCCTACCTGCATCAAAATCTTTATGACCTCCTCAAAAAACTCTATCAAGTTAGTGAGACATGGCCTCTCCATCACAAAACCGTGCTGCCTCTCACTAATACGACCACTTGCTTCCAAATGGGAGTAGACTCTGTCTCGAAGAATTCTCTCCAGTAATTTCCCTACCACTGACGTAAGACTCACCGGCCTGTAGTTTCCTGAATTAGCCTTGCTACCCTTCTTAATTAAAGGAACAACATTGGCTATTCTCCAGTCATACGGGACATCACCTGAAGACAGTGAGGATCCAAAGATTTCTGTCAAGGCCTCAGCAATTTCCTCTCCTTCAGTATTCTGGGGTCGATCCCATCAGGCCCTGGAGACTTATCCACCTTAATATTTTTCAAGGCGCCCAACACCTTGTCTTTTTGGATCTCAATGTGACCCAAGCTATCTACACACCCTTCTCCAGACTCAAATCTGCATAGGGTCGACAACTTGCTACAACAAAATAATCAATTTAATAGATGGAAGTATTTAAATGCCCTAAAACAAAACAATGAAAGCGATTTAGGGCTATTGAAACAACTGAGGGCGGCATTGAAGGATACTGGTTAGAGGTGATCTGAATTGATTGGAATCCTTCAATGAGGAAAGGAAGTGGAAGTAGATATTGAGGGCGATGAAGAGGCTTCTTTCAGTTGTGGCCTTAATCTCCAACTTTGTAATTTTCCAAGGCAACTTTCAAGTTTGGGAGCATGCAGGTACCAATAATGACACATACTGACCTTGGAAGGTGGGTAGGCTAGGAAATATGTGAGAAATTCAACAGAAAATGTCAGACTTACATCATATCTATCCAAATTATAATTCACTTTCTGAGTGTCTATGGTATTCATATTATGTCCACAATTCTGTCAAACATCAGACTGGCAACTTTAGTATACTGCAAGGACTGTCTGAAAAGCATTCTGGATTGAACGATTGGAGGGGCAACCAAAGGAATTTTATTGTTCTTTATTTCTAGAAGATCCAGAAACATGCCTTGTAAGAAACCCAATCTGTCAGAAGACATTTCTATTATTAAGCGTCAAGCATATAAATAAACCTCAATGGCATTTGGTTTAACTTTGCTCATAGCCTGAAAATGAATTACTCCCAAACTCGGCACTCATATTTTGTTGAAAACTTGACAGTTCTAATAGAAAATGTAACAAAGCCAAGCCAGTGAATAAGAAGGTGGTACCAGAGGCTGGTCACCTTAGAGGTACAGGATAATGATTTTTTTTTCCAGAAGGGAGTCTTTATAAAAGGATCAGATCCGTTATTCATTTCATCTGTACATCCAGAGGGGCCAGTTAACTGAATACCACTGGGACTTGAATTCAATAGACTCCAGCAAGTATTAGTTATGGGCACTGCCAGGTTTGACAGTCAGTTTGTTATAATAATACAATCAGGTTCACCATGAAATTGAAAACTGATAGGAAATGTGATATCTAGGAAGTATAGTTCCTGTGCTAATTACAAAAGCTGCACTTTCCCTGATTATGCTGTACATTGTAACATTTCCTGTGACATAGAAAGGTAATAAAATCATATTACACCATTTGATCACAGTCACTATGCTACAATTTATGATATTAAAAAATTCTCTTGAGAACAGTTGCAGAATAATTTGACGGTATATGCTTCTACTGTAGCTTGCTCTATTCAAGGTACGAAAAAGTAAAGTGGTTCTCCTCTTTAAAACCAATACCAGCCACACTATTTGTTCTAATTACTGTTCATGGACTTAAATTATGTTAGGATCCAAAATTAGCAAAAGACTGTGATGCTGGACAGTTCAACTCCAACACATGAATATCTCCTTCAATAAAGTCAAATTCTCTCCTTCCAGAGAGAATGGGTTCAAGACAACGTAAGCATCAGCCTTCCATTACTGTGTCTATTGAAGAAAAAAATGGTCCCAGTGCAAAATAAATAGATTTGGAAAACACTGGAAATACACATAGGTTCTTAGACTCACCAGGTAATACTTTAGTCTAAAGCGCTGCTACGTTGGCATCTTCTCCTTTGAGCATTTCAACTTGCTCTGTCTCTCTTGCCTCTCATTTAAAATCCTTGTTCACGACCACGTACCCAAGTAGCATGCCAAGTTTTTCTTTGAGGTGTCTTCTCAGCTTTCTTCCCTTAGCCTCTGCCTCAGTGACTTATGATCCTCGGTGATTTCAATCCTCATTTCAACTCATTATGCCCCTTCTCCTCTAATTTCACTGTCTTCCTTTGCTCTTAGTTTGTCCCTCCATGAGGTGTGGGGACCTTCACACCCACACCTTGACCTTGCCATCTCATGTGGCCTCTCTACTCACATTGCATCAACTGCAGATAAGGTTGTATCACTTTAATATATTCCCCTTACATTTATATTTAATTTTCACATCTTAACTCCACTTCCTTCTGTGTATCTGCCCTGGGGGGGGGGGGGGGGGGGGGGGAATCACTTTGTCAGGTAACTTTCCTCTTCACTGTCAAATTCCCAGCTATCTAGCCTTTGGCCTTCCATTGTCACAATATTTCTGCAGTTACCTATCTGCTAAATTAAACCCTCACCAGAGCCTGCAATGTCCTTGTCCCTACTCTCACCCTTATCAAGGGTGGTGTGACCGCCTCCCATCTTCACTTGCTTAAACCCAGTGAGTGAAAATCCTTAATGAAGGATTATATGTATGGCTACCATACCCGATTTGCAGGCTGGACCACATATAGCTCCATCAGCTTCAGCTCTCTTCTTCTGAAAACTGCCCACCATTCCAGGATGTGGGAATTCAAATATGACCTCTGACCTCTTCTCCCCTACTGACCTTCTCAAACCCTTCTCTGTCCCCTCCACCATCACCTCAAAATAAAATGCAAGAAGCTCATGTACAAGAGTGTAACTCAATTTAAGAACTTCCTTTCAGTTGCCTTTGGTGCTTCCCTCCTTTACTGTAGCTCACGTAGCCAAGCTTCCACTAAGGTTCCCTCCATCCTAACCTTGAACTTGCATCTTTCTCTCATTACTCCTCTTTCTCCTCTCCAAGCCCGCCTTGTCCATGAAGTCCATTTCCTTTTCCCTTGGTTTTATATCACTAAAATGCTAACCACATAGTTCCCCGTCCCTTTCGCTCCCATATTGGCTGATATTGGGAACAGATCTCTCTCTTCACTTACGGTCTGTGGTATTATCATAACTATCAGCATTACAATGGTTAATGTAGAGTCGAAAGTAGCCACAAGAGGGAGCTACAGATACAACTATATAACAGTAAGAAGTCTTCCAACACCAGGTTAAAGTCCAACAGGTATGTTTAAAATCACTAGCTTTTGGAGCACTGCTCCTTCCTCAGGTGAATGGAGAGGTAGGTTCCAGAAACATTTAAAGACAAAGTCAAAGATGCAAGACGATACTTTGAATGTGAGCATTTGCAGGTAATTAAGTCTTCACAGAGCCAGAGAGAGGGGTAACCCCAGGTTAAGGAGATGTCAATTGTCTCAATCCAGGACAGTTGGTAGGATTTCACAAGCCCAGGCCAGATGGTGGGGGGTGAATGTAATGGGACATGAATCCAAGGTCCCGGTTGAGACCGTACTCATGTGTGAAATGAAATGAAATGAAATGAAAACTGCTTATTGTCACAAGTAGGCTTCAAATGAAGTTACTGTGCGGAACTTGGCTATGGGGTTTTGCTCTGCAATTCTGCGTTGTCGCGCATCCTGAAGGCCGCCTTGGGGAATGCTTACCCGAAGATCAGAGGCTGAATGCCCTCGACTGCTGAAGTGTTCCCTGACTGGAAGAGAATATTCCTGCCTAGCGATTGTAGCACAATGTCCGTTCATCCGTTGTCGCAGCGTCTGCATGGTCTCGCCAATGTACCAAGCTTCAGGACATCCTTTCCTACAGCGTCGAGAGCATTCAGCCTCTGATCTCCGGGCAAGCATTCTCCAAGGTGGCCTTCAGGACGCGCGATGACACAGAATCGCCGAGCAGAAACTTATAGCCAAGTTTCGCACGCATGAGTACGGCCTCAACCGGGACCTTGGATTCATGTTGCATTACATTCACCCCCCACCATCTGGCCTGGATTTGTGAAATCCTACCAACTCTCCTGGCTTGAGACACCTCTTTAACCTGGGGTTATCCCTCTCTCTGGTTCTGTAAAGAATTAATTACCTGCAAATGCTCGCATTCAAAGTATTGTCTTGCATCTTTGACTTTGTCCATATAAATGTTTCTGGCACCTACTTCTCCATTCACCTGAGGAAGGAGCAGTGGTCCGAAAGCTAGTGATTTGAAACAAACCTGTTGGACTTTAACCTGGTGTTGTAAGACTTCTTACTGTGCTCACCCCAGTCCAACGTCAGCATCTCCACATCATAACTATATAAGGGAGTAATGCTAGACCTGAGGGAGGCGTGTATGCAGGAGTTAGCTTGTGAAGGTCTTAAGAGCAGATAGTGTGAGCAAGGTTTATACCAGTAGTGAGATTAGCAGTAGATCAATGTAGTTAAATAGTATTGATCAGTTCTGTATTCTTAAGGACTAAGTGTCCAATTCCAGTTTAGTAGCGTAAATAAAATCAAAGCTTTGTTTAAGTTAAAAGCTTTTCTGTGGTCTTTGTGAACACTACACCAACCATCCTGAAATAAGCATCACAAAGAACGCCACACTGTCATCTTCCCCTTCAAATCTGCCATCATTACCCTAACTTCTCAAAAAAACATCCTTGACCCTTCTGTTCTAGTAAGCTACTGCTTATTTTGGTCAAATGTCCTGCAATCTCTTTATATGATTGGGTGTCAAAATTTGTTTGATAATTACTCATGCGCAGTCCATGCAGATATTTTGCTGTGTTAACTGTGCCACTTAACTAAAGGCAGCACAGTGGCACAGTGGTTAGCACTGCTGCATCACAGCGCTGAGGACCCAGGATCGATCCCGGTCCTGGGTCACTGTCCATATGGGGTTTCTAAATTCCCTCCGTGATTGCGTGGGTCTCACCCCCACAACCCAAAGATGTGCAGGGTAGGTGGGTTGGCCACGCTAGATTGACCCTTAATTAGAAAAAAATTAATTGGGTACTTGAAATTTTTAAAAAACTGTGCCACGTAAGTGCAGGTTGGTGTTGTTGAATCTCTAAGGAAAAATTATAAGTTGATGTTAGAGTGTAGATCTTTTATCGGAAGTTAAATGAAAGAAGTTATCCCGACAGAAATAAATCAACCATGATTTTAACCCTCCTGGCACCTACTAAAAATAATGTGTGCAAGCTTCAATTCACAGCTGGATATTATTCACCTTCATCACGCCAAGTTTGCACCCGTCCCATTTTAACACCTGCATTTTGGAGTGAGCTGGAGTCCTTCACCCATTGGGGTGCAACAGTCAGCGTCGGATGACATAATTCAGCTGTCAACCCCATTTCAACATTGCGTCAGGCTTCCAGTGCGCAGTTGCAACTTTACAATAAAAAGCTGCTGCACACAAGAGTAGGTCCAGAAGAGGGCTAAGAAGGGGAATCAATGAAATGTATTCCTCTGGGCCCCACAAAGGAACCTTGGATTAACTTCCCACAATACAGAGCGTCTGGTACTCACTTTCATTGAAGTCAATGGAATTAAACATCAAGTGCTTCATGTAACAGGAGACTGATCTAATATCACTCATTTTGTGCCACTGTCAAGATGAATATTTACCCCTTAGAGATTTGGGGCATGTTTATTTCTTTACCTTCCTCCTTTTTCGTTGCACCCCATTTTTTATTTAATTTCAACAAGTTATCCTACAAAGTAAGTTATTTTTGTCTGAAATTTCATGGTTACAGGTGACGTGCAAATTGATCCAGAATGGTTCGCACACAATCAGACATCCACATGGGTTTCTTTGATCAAACCCAGTAGCCAAGCAAAATATGAACAGGAAATTTGTCCATCCCTCACGTATATTCAGTGAAGAAAACATGGGGCTGGATTCTCCGTAGCCCAACGGCGAAATCGTAATCGCCGATTGGGCGGAGAATGGATTTTGTTGCCAGAATTGGGACCGGTTTGACGCTGATCTGCCATGCTCTGCCCCTTCCAAATTGGCGTCGTCGTTTCAATGCTTTCAACGCCATTGGAACGTCAACGGCCAGCCCACCCGATGCCCCCCCCCCCCCCTTGCTGGGCCGAGTTCCCGACGGCATGGGCCACGTGCGGTCCCAGCGATCAGGAACCCGGCAGCATGCCGGCTGCGGACAATGTCCTGCACCAACACACTCGTCAGAGATCCATCCCGCTGACCGGTGGGGTTCTGCTCAGGCTGGGGGGACTGGTGGGGGTTGGCCAGGGGGTGATTGTGGTGTTGCGATTGGTGGTTTAGGATTCAAGCATGGCCAACGCCATGTTTTACGGCGCGACCGGTGCAGGTAGTCAGCCTTGAGCATGCGGCAGCCTGGGACCTGGTCATTCTCTCGCCATTTCTGGCACGATCCGCAGGAGTTTCATGCGGTGCCGGTGCTAGCCCCTGACCGGAATCGGTGAGGGGTACGTGCCGATTTTCCTGTTGTGAACCTCCAGCAGATTCTCCATTCGGGCCGGCAATTAGCCTCAGGAACGGAGAATCCAGCTCGTGGTTTATATGCCTTCATTTAAAGAAACATTCAAGGAGATACCTGCTGTTTTTACCTGACTTTTGCAAAGGTTTTTTGGATACAAATTTGAAACATGTTTCAGCAGTGACACTCTGTGGCAGATGTCAAGGCTTTAATGAAATCACAACAGAAATTGGATAGTATCTGTTGCAGAACCAGGGCTGCATCATCAGCATGATAGTAGATAATATGAATGATGCTGGACTAATGGACGTAAACCTCAATCTTAAATTTAACTGACTGAAGTATTTTCAAACAATCATTTTATTCCTTGACACATAGGATAGATTACTTTGCAGCAAATTTCATTACTGCAAGAATTGCTTAAAATTAAATTGTCGACTGGATGACCTGTTAAGCTATAAAATGAGAGCGGTTAGGATAGGCGTACCGAGTACGCAGAGTGAGAAAGAGAAGTAGAAGACACAGAAAAGGAGCTAGATTGAGATGATTGTAAAGGAAGGGCACACAGAGAGAAAAATCACTTCCCCAAAAAGAAGCAAGAAAAATGGAGAGAGGAAACAGAGAATAACTGCAGCACTCAGCCAGCTGCTGTCTTGAAATTATGTAATATTACAGCAGATATAGATATAGATATAATAAATAATAGAAGCAAAAGAGGCAAAATGAATTGAAAGGATTTATTTCACGCTTCAGCCGTGATTCTCCATGAAAGTGTTGACGCTGGGACTGAATCGGTGGCCTTCAATGAGAACTAAACTTGTCCCGGAGCAATTCAGGATCCTTTAATTGACTAGCACTGGCACCACAGGGAACTCAATCTATTCTAATGAACAATGGGGCGAGATTGTCCGACCCCCCCCCCCCCCAGCTGGTTCGGAGAATCCCCGGGGGGGTGGCGTGAAATCTGACCCGCCGCGCCGACGCCAGCTGCTGTATTCTCCGCCGCCGGTTTTTGGACGGGGGCGGGGTACACGCCAGGCCGGTCGGGGGCCGTTGGCAGTGGCCCCCCTGGCAATTCTCCGGGCCCCGATGGGCCGAGCGGCCGCCCGTTTCTGCCAGTCCCGCCGTCATGCGTTACGCATGGTCCCACACGGCAAGAATTGGCAGGTAAGTCAGCGGTCCTTGGGGGCTGCGGGGGGACAGACCCCGTGGGTGGCACCCACGGTGGGCCGGCCTGTGATCGGGGCCCACTGATCTGCGGGCGGGCCTGTGCTGTGGGGAAACTCCTGTAAGGCTCCACCATGGCTGGCGCGGAGAAGAGAAACCACCGTGCATGCGCCAAAATATGCAAGCCGGTCTGATCATGCGTGGAACCACGCCGGCGGTTCCGCACAAGATCACGCCAGCCCTTCGGGGCATGTACAAATCGCGCAGTCCTTTCACCACTGGCTGGAGCAGCGCCAACCCCTCCGGAGAATTCCACACTTTCAGGGCTGTTGACGGCGAAGTGGTTGGCGCCGGTTCTGCTGCCAGCATGGGGATTAGTCCCCAGAAGGGAGAATCCCACTGATGGGGCGCGATTCTCCCGAGTTACGAAAAATCGGGAAGCTGGCGTCAAAAACGGGCGCGTTTCACGCCAGCCTCCGCCCCCCCCCGACCGGGAACCGATTCTGCTCCCCGGTCGGGGCTAGCATCGCGTGGCCGTGAACTCCGGCATCGTGGGCTTAACGATTTTCGTTAAGCCCGCTAGCCAAAGTTAGCGACGGCTGACGCGCCAGATGACGTCAGCCGCGCATGCGCGGATTGGACAACTCCAACCCGCGTATGCGCGGATGACGTCATCACGCATATGCGTGAAACCCGCGCATGCGCGGGCCGGTATGCCCCTCAGCCGCCCCGCGAATGGATCCAGCGGGGCGGCGGAGGGAGAAAGAGTGCGTGGGTTAAGTACCCGCTGCCCGCGATCGGTGGGCACCGATCGCGGGCCCATGGCACCCTTGGCACGGCCGTGGTACAGCCATGCCAATCGGTGCCATGGTTCCCCAGATCGGGACTTTACGGCCGTTTTTACGAACGGTCAGACCAGGTGTGTTTGACGTTCATAAAAACAGCCGTAAAGGCCTTGGAAATCAGCCCATCGGCCAGGGGTGAATCGCTGCTCGCCGTAAAAAAACGGCGAGCAGCGATTCGTGTCGGGGGGCGGGCATGGGGGGGGGGAAATAGTGGGAGGGCGTCGGACCAGCATGTCCGTAAAAATTTACGCCGCCCGCTATTCACCGATTTTTCGTAAGTCCGGAGAATTGCGCCCATGGTGTCTGATCGCTACTCGAGAGACGGACCATATATTAGCAGCTCCACTCCACACACACACACACCCCAGCCAACAACATGGCAACAAGAAGGTCGGCAACTCGGTTCCCGGATGTGGAGCTCGAGACCTTAGAATTTAGAATTTAGAACAGTACAGCACAGAACAGGCCCTTCGGCCCTCGATGTTGTGCCGAGCAATGATCACCCTACTCAAACTCACGTATTCATCCTATACCCGTAACCCAACAACTCCCCCTTAACCTTACTTTTTAGGACACTACGGGCAATTTAGCAATCCCCCCATTAACCTTACACTACGGGCAATTTAGCATGGCCAATCCACCTAACCCGCACATCTTTGAACTGTGGGAGGAAACCGGAGCACCCGGAGGAAACCCACGCACACACGGGGAGGACGTGCAGACTCCACACAGACAGTGACCCAGCCGGGAATCGAACCTGGGACCCTGGAGCTGTGAAGCATTGATGCTAACCACCATGCTACCGTGAGACCCTTACTGGATGATGGTCCTGGGCACAGGTGGCAGAGGCCGTGAACGCCGTGGGCCCCAACACAAGGACCACAAGGGCACCAGTGCAGAAAGAAGCACTCAAGGCAGCCTGGGTGAGTAGGCAGCACTGTGCCGCTGGCACCAATCCCCGTCCCACACACCCATTGCCTCACCCTTGCTACCAGAAGGGCGGTCGAACCCCAACCACTGGCAATGTGCATGCACGCCAGCCTGCACCACATGCCAGCAGCCACACCGGCCGCCTTGGCCTGGTTCCCTGGCCATGAAGGCCATAAGCTGCCCATCCCCTGTGCTGCCTGTGTCCACTGTGCACTTTCTGTCTCTCCCCATCCCCCGAGGTGAAGGTTATACATAACCACAAAGAGAGACAGAAGAACGGAGGGGGACTGCCAGACCTGCGGCCTCTCATTGCCGTGGAGCAGCGGGCACGGTACTTGGTCAATGGGCCTGGAGAGAGAGCGCAGTCGCCAAGATGGAGGTCGGCAGCAGGCAACCAAGTGAGACCCTGCTGCATTGAGGTTTCCCATGGCATGCGTGGCATGACCTCCACCTCACCCCCCCAAAACACGCCCCACACCACTTTCCACCATCCCCCAGCCATCCCACACCACCCCCCAGCCATCCCACAGCCATCCCACACCACCCCACACCACCACCACCCACCGCCTCAACCCATGATCTAAACATGCATCATGTCTTGCATTTTGCAGGATCACCTGGCGATGAAGCGGGCCCTTCTGGTGTCTAAGTTAGCATCTCTGAAGCGAGGAACAGAGTTACATTTTCAGGTTGGTGATCTTTGCTTTTATTACAGTTCCATAATGCTGATTTTCATTTTTTACTTTTATTTTTCTCCAGTGCTACTCATCCAATTCAGTTCCATTCGGGGGTCAGGAAAACATCTGAATTCCAAAAATCTTCTGAGGCAGTTACACATCCAACCCCGCCCCCCACCCCATCGGACCCACCCCTTCAGCCACCCATATCAGAGACACCTCATCAGAGACATATCAGAGACCATGGACAAAATTCTCCGACCCCCTGGGGGGGTCAGAGAATCTCCCAGGGCTGGCGTCAATCCCGCCCTGACGTGGCCCGAATTCTCCGCCACCCGGGAATCGGCGGGAGCGGGAATCGCGCCGCACCAGTCGGCGGGCCCCCCGTGGCAATTCTCCGGCCCATGATGGGCCAAAGTCCCACCGCTGACAAGCCTTTCCCGCCAGCGGGAATCAAAGCACGTCTGTTGCCGGCGGGATTGGCGGTGCGGGCGGGTGCCGGGGTCCTGGGGGGGACGCCAGGCGATCTGGCCCCAGGGCGTGCCCCAAAGGTGGCCTGGCCCGCGATCGGGGCCCACTAGTCAGCGAGCGGGCCTGTGCCGTGGGGGCATTCTTTTTCTTCCGCCTCCACCATGGTCTACACCATGGCGGAGGCGGAAGAGACCCCCTCACCCACGCATGCGCAGGGATGACGTCCGCAGCCGTTGACGCTCCGGCGCATGCGCGAACTTCCGCCGGCCGGCGAAGGCCTTTCGGCCCGGCTGGTGGGGCGCCAAAGGCCATTCGCGCCGGCCAGCGGAGCGGAAACCACTCTGGCGCGGGCCTAGCCCCTAAATGTGCAGAGAATTCCGCACCTTTGGGGAGGCCCGACGCCGAAGAGGTTCTCGCCACTCCACAATGCCCGCCAGGTAGGGGAGAATCCCAGCCCATATCAGAAACACCAATATCAGAGACCCATCAGAGACTCCCATATTAGAGACCACCCCATTTCTGAAGCTCCCCATATCAGAGACCCCGATATCAGAAACCCCATATCAGAGATCCTCTTTGTCACAGACCCGCCATATTAGACCTGCCATATCAGAGACCCCAAAAGGTTTACAAAGCGAAATGATTTGTAAACATTGTGGTTAGATTCACAACAGGTACTTGAGATGCATTCAAGCATGAAGGGAAATAAAAATAAAGAATCCAGACACCAGGCTTTCTGGAAGCTATTACCCTGATATCACTACACATCACGTGACACAGAACCAGCAAAAATGTATGTCCAAATACATAACATCTCTCCCTCTTCATTAGTACAATGACAACAATTACCATTTATAAAACAGATCCCCTGACAAGTTATTGCTATGCATATATGCAATTCAATATGACAGTCTCTGTGGTGGAGATCTATTCCTTTTTGGTAGAATTTGACGTTTTTGAATTCGGCTATTTGCGACCACAGAAGTGTCCTGATTCCTTTCTGCAGATGGTAATTCTTGAGTAGTTATTTCAATATCTGTCACTTTAGGTATTGAAAAGTTTCAGAAACAGAATCTGAACGTGTCATTGTCTCTGGTCTCTGTTCCAAAATGTAGCTCTCTAGATCTTATAATCTCTTGAGAGGTTTCTACAAACTCACTTTGTGCAGCAAGTAACTGATCAGGATGACATCACCAACCTCTTTTATCATCATACTGGACGGTGAATGATATTGAATCTGTCTTTGCTAAGATCATAACTGGTACCCATTTCTCTTTGGGGGTATAACTCCCAGCGAGCACGCTCCCTCCCTGGTTGAATGCATGTTTTTTTAGAGATTTTCTCTCTCCTAGCAATTTGTATTTGATGTCATTTGACAATCTCTGAAGTATTAGGTGCAGTTAACAAATCAAACTGTGTTCATAGTTTCACGTTACACAACAGCATTTCGGGTAAACTTTGATTGATAGCATGTACAGTGTTCCCGTAATATATTATAAATGTCTTTACTCTTCTTGATAATGACCCCTGGTCCTTCGATGCTTTGATAAAATGCTATAATGATTGCACAAAACATTCAGCCAATCCATTCATTGCTGGAAGATATTACGCTGACCTGATTTGATGCATACCTTTCCCTTTCAAGCAGTCCTCAAACTCTTTCGAAGTAAACTGAGCACCATTATCACTGAAAATCTGCTCCAGGTGTTCCAAGTCTTGTGAATATTTCATTTAATTTTTTAATGGTCTGCTCAGTCATCACTGACTTATTATCGTGACTTCTGGCCATTTTGAATGTGCGTGCACAACCACTAAGAACGTGTGACCCTCCAGTGACCAGCATAATCGATGTGTAGTCTCTACCATGGCTCTGTCAGCCATTCCCATGGATGTAATGGTGGAGTGTTTCTTTTTTGTACAAGATTGGCATTTTGGCATTGCCCAACATACCCTTCAATTTGAGCATCTAACCCTGGCCATGAAAAATAACTCTGTGGCAATTCTTTCATGCTCACCACATCAGGGTATCCTCATGCAGTTGGTTACCATGTAAGCATGGGGGAATAATCACATGGATTCCCCATTGCAGAACTCCATTCTTTTTAAAAATAAATTTAGAGTACCCCAATTCATTTTTTCCAATAAAGGGGCAATTTAGCGTGGCCAATCCACCTACCCTACACATCTTTGTGTTGTAGGGACAAAACCCATGCAGACATGGAGAGAATGTGAAAACTCCACATGGACAGTGACCCAGGGCTGGGATCAAACCTGGGACTGCAGTGCCGTGAGGCAGCAGTGCTAACCACTTCACCACCGTGCTGCCCATAATAGAACTCCATTCTGTACTGTCAACTGAAGTCTTCGTGTGATGTAATGCTTGAGGTCTGGAATTTTCTTATTAATGTCTGATAGTGTTCTTTTTTGGACCAATCCATTAACTTCCCCATCACTGGATCAGTTCTAGTATATCTTTGAACTTGAGATGAAGTCGCAGGTACCCTATCCACGAGTGAGAAATACAAAATATTGATGAAATGTTCTTCTGGGTCATGTTTGACTTGTAACGGCAATCATGATAAAACATCAGCATTTGCATTCTGCATGGACTTGCAATAGTGGATATGGTACGTGTGTGGCGACAATATCAATGACCATTTTTGCAATCCACTAGCTGTGACAGATAGTATACCTCTATGTGGCCCAAAGATTGTAGTCAAGGGTCGATGGTCCATCAAAAGGGTAAAATGATGGCCATAGTGAAATGAAGGTAATAGTGGAACCTTCCTACACTGAAAATGATGCTCAAAGTTTATTTTTATAGCTGAACGTAATTCATTTTTGAGCTAGTAAGAGTGTGTGAGGCAAATGCTTTTTGTTGTTCCTCTCCTGATGGCATGATGTGCAAGATGCCTTCACCAACCCCATAGGGTGAGGCATCACA
Organism: Scyliorhinus canicula; assembly: GCF_902713615.1. Classification (NCBI taxonomy): domain Eukaryota; kingdom Metazoa; phylum Chordata; class Chondrichthyes; order Carcharhiniformes; family Scyliorhinidae; genus Scyliorhinus; species Scyliorhinus canicula. The sequence goes on from NC_052156.1 coordinate 132,979,871, forward strand.
AGCATCTTTGATAAAGAGTAGGCACAGATGTTATTCCAAAAGGAAGTCTTCTGTAACAGACAGTGACATCAAACATACAGTGCAGAAGGAGACCATTCGGCCCATCGAGTCTGAACTGACCCACTTAAGCCCTCACTTCCACCCTATCCCCATAACTAATAACCCCTACTAACCTTTTTGGTCACTAAGGGCAATTTATCATGGCCAAACCACCTAACCTGCACATCTTTGAACTGCGGGAGGAAACCGGAGCACCCGGAGGAAACCCACGCAGACACAGGGAGAACGTGCAGACTCCGCACAGTGACGCAGCGAGGAATCAAACCTGGGACCCTGGCGCTGTGAAGCCACAGTGCTATCCACTTGTGCTACCATGCTGCCCTCAGACAAATCAGACCTTTGTGCGTTACAATGTTGAGTAGTGGCTGTGATTCAGCAGCAACATTCATCTGTTGATATGTCTGTGAAAGATCAATTTTACCGAATTTCAATCCTCCAGAAAATTGAACAAACAAGTCATCAGTGGATAATCATCTACACAGAAAGCTGGGTTAATGGTTGTTTTAAAATCTACACAAATTCTCACTGAGCCATCCCATTTTAATACAGGAACGATTGGTGTGGCCCAACCACTATGACAACAGGTTCAATTACTCCTGTCCTTATTAATCTTTCTCATTCTTCTTTAACTTTAGGCTTGATAGCATATGGTACTATTCTAACTCTGACACATTTGGTTGTGTTGGCTGTCCGGCTTGATTTTTAGGTGTAACTCAACTCTACTCATAAGAGCCCAGTGAATGTTCAAACACCTTCTCATACTTCTTCAGAAGTTGTTGCACGTTACTCTTTGAATCCACAAATTCATAGAATCATAGAATCCTTGCAGTGCAGAAGGAGGCCATTTGGCTGATAGAGTCTGCCCAACCCTCAGAAAGAGCACCCTACCTAGTCCCACTCCCCTGTCCTATCCCCATAACCCCACCTAACTGTTGGACACTAAGGGACAATTTAGCGTGGCCAATCCACCTCAACTGCTCATCTTTGGTTAATAATTGATAGATTAAGCTTAACTGGGAAACAGTCATAGCCATCCATGCTCTGCCAAATAGAGATGGAAAGTTTCCATGGACAATATGAAGAGGCAACTCCTCCAACTACCCATTTGCTTCTATTTTCATCATAATGCATCCTTTTAATGTACAATCTCTTCAGTGTATGTCTTCAGAATCATATTTGACAGTTTTAAAGGCAGATGCTTCAACTTATGATGATAAACGGCCTCAGGGATTAGCTATACTGCTACGCCCCTATACACTTCCATTTCAATTCTATGACTGTCAAGTTTTGGATATGCTCAAAAATGTTGGACGGGATTCTCCCATCAGGCGGCTAAGTGACGACGCTAGCGTAAAAACGGGAGTGTTTTATCCCGGCGTCGGCGCCCGTTCCGGGACCCCATTCTTTGGCCCACAGGGGGCTAGCACAGTGCTAGAGCAGCCCATGCTGCACCAGCTGCCGATCCCGGCGTGAACCCGGCGCCGCGGGGTCGCGCATGCGCAGTTGGGCCTGCGGCAACTAGCGCATGCGCAGTGGCCTTCTTCCCCGCACCAACGCCAAATGGCGCAGGGCTGCAGGAGCTGGTGTGGAGGAAAGGAGGCCCCCAGCTAGAGAGGCCGGCCTGCCGATCGGGGGGGGCTCCAATTGCCGATTAGGCCACTACGAAGGCCCCCCCCCCCCCCCCGGGGTCGGACCCCCCCCCCCCCCCATAGGCCGCCCCCGGACCCTTCAACGCCGAGGTCCCACCAGCTCTGAGGATGTTAGAACGGCAGCGGTGAGACTCTGAATTTTTGTGACGGCCGCTCAGCCCATCCGGACCAGAGAATCGGTGCGCCGGCCAATGCCAGCCCAGGTCGGAGAGTCGGCGCATACCCTGACCGGCCAATAGTGCCAATTCTCAGCTCTGGGAATTGCGTCCCAGCATCGGGACGGCGTGGCGCGAAGCGCGCGGCATGCCGCCGATTCTCCGACCCGGCGGGGGGTCGGAGAATTCCGCCTGGTGTTTATTGCCCTGCATTGACAAATCATTTAGCTTTAGCTCGTGCAGTAGCCCAATTTTGCTGTCTCTTGCGTCATCTTGAACTTCACCCACTAATTTGTAGACATGCCTAGATTGTTTACTTGTGTTGTTCTTCATCCATCTTCTTGGTGTAGGAGAGGTTTTCTGTGCCTAAAATGCCTTAGCAATATGACCCTTTCTTCCAAAGTTCCTGCATGTACTGGATGTACTCCAACCTTCCCCCACTGAGTGTCCAACCTGTGTAGAAGGGTGGCAAGATTGTACCTTTGCAGCCCAGACCCTTGAGGTATGCATTTTGTGGATCTTGGCTCCTGCCCCTATCCATGAAGCTTCTCTCTTTGCAAGCTCCATTGATGCATTAACGTCCACAGCAGCTTTTAAAGTTAAATCACTTACATTAAGCAACTTCCTCTGAATTACTTCACTGCGTAATCCACAAATCAACCTGTCTTGAAGAGCATCATAAGAACATAAGAACATAAGAACATAAGAACTAGGAGCAGGAGTAGGCCATCTGGCCCCTCGAGCCTGCTCCGCCATTCAATGAGATCATGGCTGATCTTTTGTGGACTCAGCTCCACTTTCCGGCCCGAACACCATAACCCTTAATCCCTTTATTCTTCAAAAAACTATCTATCTTTACCTTAAAAACATGTAATGAAGGAGCCTCAACTGCTTCACTGGGCAAGGAATTCCATAGATTCACAACCCTTTGGGTGAAGAAGTTCCTCCTAAACTCAGTTCTAAATCTACTTCCCCTTATTTTGAGGCTATGCCCCCTAGTTCTGCTGTCACCCGCCAGTGGAAACAACCTGCCCGCATCTATCCTATCTATTCCCTTCATAATTTTCAATGTTTCTATAAGATCCCCCCTCATCCTTCTAAATTCCAACGAGTACAGTCCCAGTCTACTCAACCTCTCCTCATAATCCAACCCCTTCAGCTCTGGGATTAACCTAGTGAATCTCCTCTGCACACCCTCCAGCGCCAGTACGTCCTTTCTCAAGTAAGGAGACCAAAACTGAACACAATACTCCAGGTGTGGCCGCACTAACACCTTATACAATTGCAACATAACCTCCCTAGTCTTAAACTCCATCCCTCTAGCAATGAAGTACAAAATTCCATTTGCCTTCTTAATCACCTGTTGCACTTGTAAACCAACCTTCTGTGACTCATGCACTAGCACACCCAAGTCTCTCTGAACAGCGGCATGCTTTAATATTTTATCGTTTAAATAATAATCCCGTTTGCTGTTATTCCTACCAAAATGGATAACCTCACATTTGTCAACATTGTATTCCATCTGCCAGACCCGAGCCCATTCACTTAACCTATCCAAATCCCTCTGCAGACTTCCAGTATCCTCTGCACTTTTCGCTTTACCACTCATCTTAGTGTCATCTGCAAACTTGGACACATTGCCCTTGGTCCCCAACTCCAAATCATCAATGTAAATTGTGAACAATTGTGGGCCCAACACGGATCCCTGAGGGACACCACTAGCTACTGATTGCCAACCAGAGAAACACCCATTTATCCCAACTCTTTGCTTTCTATTAATTAACCAATCCTCTATCCATGCTACTACTTTACCCTTAATGCCATGCATCTTTATCTTATGCAGCAACCTTTTGTGTGGCACCTTGTTAAAGGCTTTCTGGAAATCCAGATATACCACATCCATCGGCTCTCCGTTATCTACTGCACTGGTAATGTCCTCAAAAAATTCCACTAAATTAGTTAGGCACGACCTGCCTTTTACGAACCCATGCTGCGTCTGCCCAATGGGACAATTTCTATCCAGATGCCTCGCAATTTCTTCCTTGATGATAGATTCCAGCATCTTCCCTATTACCGAAGTTAAACTCACTGGCCTATAATTTCCTGCTTTCTGCCTACCTCCTTTTTTAAACAGTGGCGTCACGTTTGCTAATTTCCAATCCACCGGGACCACCCCAGAGTCTAGTGAATTTCGGTAAATTATAACTAGTGCTTCTGCAATTTCCCTAGCCATCTCTTTTAGCACTCTGGGATGCATTCCATCAGGGCCAGGAGACTTGTCTTCCTTTAGCCCCATTAGCTTGCCCATCACTCCCTCCTTAGTGATAACAATCGTCTCAAGGTCCTCACCTGTCATAGCCTCATTTCTATCAGTCACTGGCATGTTATTTGTGTCTTCCACTGTGAAGACCGACCTAAAAAACCTGTTCAGTTCCTCAGCCATTTCCTCATTTCCCATTATTAAAACTCCCTTCTCATCCTCTAAAGGACCAATATTTACCTTAGCCACTCTTTTTTGTCTTATATATTTGTAAAAACTTTTACTGTCTGTTTTTATATTCTGAGCAAGTTTACTCTCATACTCTATCTTACTCTTCTTTATAGCTTTTTTAGTAGCTTTCTGTTGCCCCCTAAAGATTTCCCAGTCCTCTAATCTCCCAGCAATCTTTGCCACTTTATATGCTTTTTCCTTCAATTTGATACTCTCCCTTATTTCCTTAGATATCCACGGTCGATTTTCCCTCTTTCTTCCGTCCTTCCTTTTTGTTGGTATAAACCTTTGCTGAGCACTGTGAAAAATCGCTTGGAAGGTTCTCCACTGTTCCTCAACTGTTCCACCATAAAGTCTTAGCTCCCAGTCTACCTTAGCTAGTTCTTCTCTCATCCCCTTGTAATCTCCTTTGTTTAAACACAAAACACTAGTATTTGATTTTACTTTCTCACCCTCCATCTGTATTTTAAATTCCACCATATTGTGATCGCTCCTTCCGAGAGGATCCCTAACTATGAGATCAGATCAGATCATCAAATGTTGTATCAAATTCACAATATTTAGCTAATCTTATTAAAGACACGACAAATTGTAGAATAGTTTCACCTTCCTGACTATGGTGGTGGAACCAAAACCTTTCTACAATTAACAATGATTTAGGAGAAAAATATCCCTCTAAAATTGTCATCAATTCTCTGAAGGACTTGTCTCCTGGTTTTGCTGGGTGAACACGATTCTGCAACAGCGAGGGGCCTCACGGTAGCATGGTGGTTAGCATCAATGCTTCACAGCTCCAGGGTCCCAGGTTCGATTCCCGGCTGGGTCACTGTCTGTGTGGAGTCTGCATGTCCTCCCCGTGTGTGCGTGGGTTTCCTCCGGGTGCTCCGGTTTCCTCCCACAGTCCAAAGATGTGCAGGTTAGGTGGATTGGCCATGCTAAATTGCCCGTAGTGTAAGGTTAATGGGGGGATTGTTGGGATACAGGTTACGTGGGTTTAAGTAGGGTAATCATTGCTCGGCACAACATCGAGGGCTGAAGAGCCTGTTCTGTGCTGTACTGTTCTATAATCTATAAGCGAGCACATTTCTAGCCAACTGAGCTGAGAAATGTTGGGATTTTGAGCACCACCACGCCCCCTGGTGTCTGATTAGCGATTTAAAACAATTGGAATATTTCATTCTATGAATTCAATGTTTCATAATGCTCATCAAATACGTCCAAGGCACCTATTTTCCCACCATATTAGGATCCCGGCTCCGTGGGTCTACACTTTCTCCCTTCCGAATATGGTGGAAGGTCTGGCACAAACAATCCCTTGAACAAGCAACTGGGAATTCCTTTTCTTTTTTGCCTGGGTCTGTTTCGACTTTTCTGCCGGGTAGTGGCCCATGCAGAGTCGGCAGATTTTGACATCCCTGTTTCCCCACGGCTGGTATAGCATCGCCACGTGTTGCTCATGCAATAAGTTGGTGATCTGCTCAAAGCCCATGCAGACATTCTGCTGATGCCACTGCACATCACTCGACACAGAACCAGGAGGAATGTATTCGCAGATACAAAATACAGTTCAAGGTGAATCACATCGGTTCTGGGTAGTTCCAAAACTGAATGGACAACCTGTTTAAATGGACATCCGTTCAGAGGTCGCCTTCTCCTTAATTCCCGAGTCCACCTATGAACAAAAATCGAATCATCTACCACTAAAGCCAGCAGATGTCATCCTGAGGACCTGCAGCAAAAAAAAAGGGGATGTTACATATGTGGGGTGTTGCTGTGATGTTGCTTGGTCGTGTTAAGGGTTTAGTCACATGATAGTCTGTGATGTAATCAGCAACTTGATCGGCTTTGCCTCAGTTCACAGCCATCTAATGAACCTTTGGCGATTTTTGAGTGCAATCCACATGCATCAGCATTTCCATTCTTTTATCCTGCAAGTATAATACTCAGCATCCTACTGCCTGATCCCTGGGAACTTCCTGCCTCTGCAGCATGGTGTCCACCCACTAGTGACCCAGAAGCCGGCCTGCTAAGAGTGCCCACCAAAGTGTGTGTCTCTACAATGGTGGGGGTCGTGGGTTACAGCTGTGATGTATCTTCTGTGTCCTCCTCTGAACTGGTGTGAAGGGTTGGCACAGGATGCCTGTTGGTGGACGGTCCAGTCCGCTGGAGTGACAGAACTCACTTGAGTTTGGACAGCTGGATGAAAGTGAAGTGCCTCCTCAATTTTCTCTCTCCGGCCCAACTTGCTCTCAGCACAGGCCCGCTCCTGCTCCTCCCCTACGAGCTCCAGAGCTCTCTCCTCAATGGGAGTCAGGATCCTTAGCTCCGTCATGTCACCAGCCATTTTCACTTAATCGCTGCAGTTGTGAGCACGTTTATCCTGCAGAGATACAAATGGGGATGATGTGAGCACGCCACCTGCCGGGTGAGATGTCAATGATACCTGGCATGTGTGGGCACTGCATGTGAGCAGCGAGGACTTGTGAGGAAGGGAGGACCAAGGGAGATGAGGAAGCTTGTGGGAGGGAGGGTGGGCGGGGTCTAGATGGCAACAATTGGGATTCATGTGGCATGGGCCGGGGTCACTGAAAGAGCGAGTGGTGAGAGAAGACAGGAAGCACTTATGCTTGCAGAACGGAGGTCGTCATTCAATCTGTTCACTGTATTATACTCCCGTAATCTTGTGGAGGGTTCTGGCACATACCAGCATGGCCACTGCCTCACAGATGGGGTTTGTGCCCTTGCTGGAGGGACTCCTGCCAGCCTGTGGATAGATTGTCGACCCTCTCTCCTCCACGGCATTATGATGATGAGTGTGGTCCCCCTCCGTAAATCAGGGAGCAGGTTTCTTCATTGCCATCCTCCCGGCTTGACCGTGAGCAAGTGCTGTGGAGCTGTTTAATTGCAGCACCCCCTTGATAGAACTGCTCAGATGGCCCCCTAGGGTGGGTGAATAAGATGCATCATGCACGTGGGGAAGTTTTTTTCCACACGAGTGCCTGAAAACTGCAGTCCAGATTGCGTTACCATGGGCCAACGGTAATCACACCAGTTTGAGACAAAATTTACACAGCCTAATTTTGGGAAAATTATGTCCATAAGCTTTATTCCAAAATCAAGGGTCAAAGGGGAAAGGTTTGAGTCTGGATTTTAATCATGGTCATAGAAAATGGAGGTAGATGAGCTGGAAAAGCGTATAAGTGTATCCCTGTGTTAGTGAGGCCACACCTGGAGTATTGTGTTCAGTTTTGGTCTCCTTACTTGAGAAAGGACGTACTGGCACTGGAGGGTGTGCAGAGGAGATTCACTAGGTTAATCCCAGAGTTGAAGGGGTTGGATTATAAAGAGAGGTTGAGTAGACTGGGACTGTACTCATTGGAATTTAGAAGGATGAGGGGGGATCTTATAGAAACATTTAAAATTATGAAGGGAATAGATAGGATAGATGCGGGCAGGTTGTTTCCACTGGTGGGTGAAAGCAGAACTAGGGGACATAGCCTCAAAATAAGGGGAAGTAGATTTAGGACTGAGTTTAGGAGGAATTTCTTCACCCAAAGGGTTGTGAATCTATGGAATTCCTTGCCCAGTGAAGCAGTTGAGGCTCCTTCATGAAATGTTTTTGAGGTAAAGATAGATAGTTTTTTGAAGAATAAAGGGATTAAGGGTTATGGTGTTCGGGCCGGAAAGTGGAGCTGAGTCCACAAAAGATCAGCCATGATCTCATTGAATGGCGGAGCAGGCTCGAGGGGCCAGATGGCCTACTCCTGCTTCTAGTTCTTATGTTCTTATGTTCTCAAGCAAGGGTAAATGACCATACCCTCCACTGAAGGGATCTCAACTCCTTATGTTAACTGGGGTTTTGTCTCTGTTTGGGATGAGCATTTAAATCTAACTTTTTTGTGTTTATAGATGTTATTGAGTGGCCACTTTTGAACACAGGATCAAACCTCCTTCCAACCTTCTCTGCCTAAGGAGAACAATCCCAACTTCTCCAATCTAACCCTGCATCCACATCCCTGGATCCATTCCCATTCATCCTTTCTGCACAATCTCCAATGTCTTTGCACACTTCCGAAAGTATGGTGCCCAGAGCTGTATGCAAAGTTGAATATGATTTAGTATTTTGTAAAGTTTGTGATAACTTCCTTGTTTATGCACTCTATAGACCCCGTTTTGCAGCTCTGTTAACCGTGGGTGATAATCCTATTATGGTTGCTAAATCTTGCGAGAGGGTCAAAAAGGATTTGTGTCGTATTTTCTCAGTTTATGATCTCCCCCGCAGGTGACCTGATCAGCTCCTTGCCCAGGAAGGGCTTGAACCTGATTTTCATGAATTTACATCCATTTAAATATAATGAAGCTGCTTTACGCTGTAGTGTCCAGCCCTGCTCAATGCTCCCCCCAATTTTATCCTTTATTTTTTTCATTGTCTTTCCGAACAAAATTTATCACTCCACACTTCTCTGCCATGTTTCTGCGCAATCCACCAGCCTATATATGTACTCGTCTGAAATTGTGCACAAAATACCCAAGTCTGTAATTAATATAGATCAAGAAAAGGTCTTTTATATCAACAGAATAGATTATATCTCACCCTCCAGTCCACAAAATAACTCTTCACCAATACTCTCTGTTTCCTATCACTCAGTCAACTTTGCATCCATGCCTCAACGTTTTGTTCCGTAGACTTCAGCTTATCACCCGCCACTGCTCTCAATGTGTCGTGTTCCAATCTGCAATTTTGGACAGAATCACAGAATTGTTACAGCCATTCAGTCCATCTTCACTGGCTCTCTGAATGAGCAATTCGCTTAGTACCCTTCTCCCACCGCATCCCTGAAACTCTGATCATTTATCCTTTCCAGATAACAGTCTAATCCCTTTTGAATGCTTCAGCTGAACCAGCTTTCACCACACCTGGCAGTGCATTCCAGATGTCAACCACCTGCAGCGTTAATAAAAATGTCTTTGTGTCGCTTTTGCTTCTTTTACCAATTACTTTAAATCTGTGCCCTTTCATTCTTGATCCTTTCACAAGTGGGAATGGTTTCTCCTTATCTACTCTTGTTAGAAAACCTATTCATTCTGTGTGCCATGTAAGTTCACCAGCTGTGGACAATGTAACATTTAAAAATACAGCATGCTCCAGCGCTGGTACTGTGGTTTCTACCTAGTGACAAAGGTGGGATGTACTGTGAATGTGTTGATGGGTTCTCCAGCTCAATTCAAGGATCATTGACAAGGGCAGGGCCGGCTCAAGGTACCGGCAACTCGGGCAGTCGCCCGGGGCGCCATGTGCTAGGAGGCGCCATGAAGGAGTGCGTGACCGGCGTCAGAGACCCGGCGCCGCGTAAAAGACTCGGGTCCCGCGCATGCGCAGTTAGGCCGGTGCCAACCAGCGCATGCGCGGTGGCCGCCCTCCCCCAGGCCGCCCCGCACAAACATGGCGGATGGATCCAGGCCCGCCGGTGGTCACTCCGGCCCCCCCCCCCCGGCTTGTGCCGTGGGGGCACTCCTTCCCTCCTGTAGGGCTCCGCCATGGCCAGTGCGGAAAAGACACCCCCCTGTGCAAACACCGGCCGGTCTGCGTATGCACTGAACCACGCCAGCGTTTCTGTACATGCGCTAACTCGCGCAGTCCCTTCGGCGCCAGCAGGCACGGCGCCAACCCCTCCGGCGCCGGCACAGTATTCTGCAACTTCCAGTCGGCACGACGCTGCAGTGGTTTGCGCCGTTTTTTTATGCTGGCATTGGGCCAACGCGCCGATTCAGGAGAATCCCGCCGAAGCAGTTTAGGGACAGAATTCTCCCAAGTCCTCCGACAGCTGGTTCTATGGCGGGCGTGCTTGGAAAATATGACAGGATGCCGAGAAATAGGTTTCATGCTACCAAGAATTTACAGCAGGATCTTTGGTTGGTGTCTTCCCTGGTGGATGGGAAAGCCTGCCGGAGACTGGTGAGAACCTCATTTGCATCCTGTTAACGGGCATCTGAAGGTCCAACCCCCCACACCAGATTCTTTGCGATGCTGATGGGCAAAAATGAAGCGTGAGGCAGGTTTGGAACAAACTGGCTTGCAGATGAGGGACTCACTTGAACAATATCTAGGGCTGCCTCCGGAGCTCAGGATGGAGGGCACCCACAAACCTGGACCCTGGATCACCACAGCAATGGGTGAATCTGCAGGTGGAGCTTCCAGATTCGGTGTCCTGGAGGGGGTCCATCATCTATCCTCAGAATGTTCCTGGAGATCCAACACAGGTGGCTCCCTTTCTTTCTTCAATCGTGGATCAGTGATGTTGGGCACCTTTTCAATATGGCACCTGGACACAATAGCGGACTAAATGTCACCCAACAAATATACATTCCTTGAAATAGCAAAAACACAATGAGAAAAATGAGTCAACCATGGATAGCAAAGGAAGTTATAAATTGTATTAAATCAGAGAAAGAAGCTACTTAGAAAGTTGCCCAAAAAAGTAGTAAGTTGAGGGTTAGTATGTAGCAAAGGAAGACCAAAGGAGGGAATAGAATCCAAATATTATCTCACAAGAAACAGATTGTAAAAGTGACTATAGGTATGTAAGAAGGAAAGGATTAGCAAAGACAAATGTGTGTCCATTACAGACAGAGGCAGGAGAATTTATAATGGGGAATAGAGAAATTGCAAAGAAACTAAATAATTGCTTTGTGCCTGTCTTTATGGAGGAAGATTTAAGAACCCCCCAGAAATAACTGCGAACCAAGGGACTAGAGGGAGTGAGGAGCTGAAATAAATTAATATTCGTAAGAAAGTAGCATTGGAGAAATTAATGGGACTGCAAGTTGATAAATCACCAGGAGCCAATGATCAACATCCCAGGTGTTGAAAAAGGTGGCTATAGAGATAGTAGTTGCATTGGTGGTCATCTTACAAAATTCAGTTCTGGAACAGTTCCTGCAGATTGGAAGGTTGCAAATATTATCCCACTATTTGTGGAGGAACAGAGAGATCTTGGGGTTCATGTCCACAGATCGCTGAAGGTTGCCACTCAAGTGGACAGAGCCGTGAAGAAGGCCTATAGTGTGTTAGCATTGATTAACAGGGAGCTTGAGTTTAAGAGCCGTGGGGTTATGCTGCAACTGTTCATGGCCCTGGTGAGACCACATTTGGATCATTGTGTGCAGTTCTGGTCACCTCACCATAGGAAGGATGTGGAAGCATTGGAAAGGGTGCAAAGGAGTTTTACCAGGATGCTGCCTGGTTTGCAGGACAGGTCTTATGAGGAAAGGTTGAGGGAGCTAGGGCTTTACTCTTTGGAGCGGAGGAGGATGAGAGGCGACTTAATAGAGGTTAATAAGATGATGAGGGGGATAGATAGAGTGGACGTTCAGAGACTATTTCCTCGGGTGGATGTAGCTGTTACAAGGGGGCATAACTGTAAGGTTCAGGGTGGGAGATATGGGAGGGATGTCCGAGGTAGGTTATTTACTCAGAGAGTGGTTAGGGTGTGGAATGGACTGCCTGCTGTGATAGTGGAGTTGGGCACTATAGGAACTTTCAAGCGGTTATTGGATAGGCACATGGAGCACACCAGAATAACAGGGAGTGCGACAGCTTGATCTTAGTTTCGGACAAGGCTCGGCACAACATCGAGGGCCGAAGGGCCTGTTCTGTGCTGTACTGTTCTATATTCAATGCCATTTAAGAAAGGAAGGAGAGAAAAAATGGGATCCTCCAGATCTGTTAACCTGACATCAGTAGTAGGGAAAATACCATAATATATCATAAAGGATGAAATTACTAGACACGATGTAAATGATGATCTTTTTGGACATGGATTTATGAAAAGGAAATTATGTTTGACGAACCTGTTGGAGTTTTTTTTGGTAGATGTTCCAAATAGACTATACAAGGGTGACCAGTGGCTGTAATTAACTTGGATTTTCAGAAACTTTCAATAAGATCTTACAGGAGGTTAGTGAACAAAATTAGAGCACATGAGATAGGGATTAATATAACGGCACGGATTGAGGATTGGTCAATAGACAGAAACAAAGAATAGGAATAAATTGGATATTCGCGGGTCAGTAGTGACTAGCGGGAAATCGCAAGGATCAGTACTTGGGCCCCAGCTGTTCACAATCAATGATTGGACGTTGGCACCAACTGTAATGGACTGGATTCCCCGCAGCCCCCCGCCAAATTCGGGCACGACGCCGGTCCGGCGATTCTCCAGGACCCGAGAATCGACGTGATCGCGGAGTACGCTGCGCGGCTGGGGGCCCATTGCCAGAGGCCGGCCCAGTGATCCTCCGCTCCCGACCGGCCGAGTTCCCGACGCCGTGGAACTAACTTGCTAGTGCCGGTCGGGATGCTCACGTGGCGGCTGCGGACTCAGTTAATTAAACTCTAACAAGGTTGTATTGTAAGAAAGCCCCCCTGTTCTGTCCAGCTATGGAGCTTTGTACAGTAATGGCAAGCGGAGTCCAGGCGACTGATGATGCCACTTCCGGTACTGCCAGCATTGGACACCATAACATACACAGCATACACGCTCCACAAGCCGGCATCAAAAATCACGGCCCAAGTTTTACTTTCTGTCTTAACTCAAGCCCCGGAAAACGCATCACAGCAACAAAATAGTTCCGTACCTGAGTCTACACAGTCGTTAAAAAATTCAGGGGGGTGGCCAACAGCTTCATTCCACCTCATCGCCAATATAGTAATGGCAAGGGGAGCCTGGAAAGTTCACAAGGAAACATATTCTTTACAGTGGCACATACATAGGGCCCAGTTACACTTTACCGGGTCCTTACTCCTTTCTCTTGGTTACTAGAGAGGCCGACCTATTATACAAATGCTGGTTAATTCCCGGTCCAATCAGGACAAGGGAACAATCATCCCCAGCTGGATGAACCTCATGCATGTCACATGCAGGTTATTACATTCTGCTTAAAACTACGGAATGTATGTTTGTTAATACTCATGGTGACTACCTAGGTCGTGCATCTGCACTTTGATTTCTACATCCAATAAACATGGCACTGTCAATTAAAATGAAGGCAACACGATTGATGCCTAAGATTGTCACAAATGTGACAGACGACATGCACATTAATGGATCAACATAGCACCCCGAGGCATTTAATGCCGCATGTTTGCTTCAGTACCTTTCTGAATTCCAGAGAAATTAAACAATCAAAAATAAACTACAGCCTTTTTATTATTCTGCCAGTTTCCCTGAGGAACTTATTTGCTTCAGATATCGAAGCAAAACAAGGGACCTTAAAATAGGCCTGTGATATGCAGACATTCCAAGATCTACAAAGGACCCCACCATGCACTAATGATGTAAGACCCATGAAAAAAATTAGAAACATGATATCGGACAGGAGAGGCCAATGTGTTCTCACCTCCTCAAGTTTATCCTGTTGGCAGCTTCTTTCGCACTTACAGCAACCTGCCTGACAGTGATGGGAAGCCAAATGAGACTGATAATGAAGCAGTAGTAAGCATTCTCAGAAGGCAGTGGACTTTTGCTGGCAACACACAGGACCCCACAGTGTTCAGCAACTCAGAAGAGGTGAGTGCACAGCAGGAGGCTGGAATACATGAAAATAAGACAAAATCTGCAAATGAAAGGTGCAATTTGGCAAGCATGAGGTAATCTGCAGGCAGAGGCTTCCAGTTCCATGATTAACGCCTGGAGAATTATGTCATGGATTGTGATGATGGGGAACACATGATTTTCTCCAGCGGCTTCACGCACTGATTTCGTCCTGCCCTTTCTCATTCCAATCACCTTCATTACACCCTCACTCCAGATGCAGTAAAGGTCACCAACCGTCCTTGAAATCACGTGCAGCAAATTTCTCTCCCTCAAACTGCCGACCGCCTCAATTAGAGGGCCTCTCGGAAGATTGCACCCTACAACAGTGACCCACAAATTGTCCCCCTATCTAGAAAACAAGTTAAGGTGGGAAAACTCAGCCCTCAAAGTCGAACGGGAGAAGAAAGCCACCAGCTAAAGTCAGCCCATTTTTGGTTTCATGACGGTGGGGCAAGGAAAGTGTGGCTAATCCACTCATGGGAAATGAGTTGGTCTTTTAAATATCATAGAGACTGTCTGCCTTCATTTTAATAATCTTTCTGTTTTTGACCCATTGTCACCTGGTTTCCCCAGGGCCAGGGAAACCTGTCAGGTGAAGGGAGATGAGATGGGCTGAATAGTATGCTTTGCGGAGCACTGTTTCCTCCTGATTCAATACGTTACCAATATTTCCACTGCCCCATCCTCCCTTGTGATCTGTCTGACTCCATGCCTTCCCAGCATCTGCTCCCCCTGCAAAATCCATTGGAAATCCCTTGACATTATCAGAACTCCCCTTCTCCCAACACATACCTGCCAGATATCAGCTGCTGCCGTGAAGGAGGTTTCCTCAACCGACAAGTTTCCAGCCTGTCAATCAGGCTGCCTCTGAGCGGGAAGCCAACAGGAAATAACTTAAAAGAGCACTGCAGTTAGGAAATGTGATTCTCTAGGTTTCACTACTTTGCAAAAATTACATAGAATTTGTCTCCAAGCTAAAATCCAGGCCAAAGAGTCTCTGCATCATTGACCCTTTCACGTTTTACTTCCTGGCCAAGCTTTGTCGCCAACACATTCTGCCCTGGTCTACCATTCCCCATCCCCAATTGCTCACTCTGCTGGTTTTCAATGCTCTGTTAACAAGTCATGTTATTTAGAAACATAGAAAAAATAGGAGCAGGAGGAGGCCATTCAGCCCTTCAACCCCATTTCACCATGCGTTATGATCATGGCTGATCATCAAACTCAATACTCAAACTCAAACTGTGCTCACCCCAGTCCAACGCCGACATCTCCACATCATCAAACTCAATAGCCTCATCCCACTTTCCCTCATATCCTTTGATCCCCTTGTCCTAAGTGCTACATCTAATTGCTTCTTGAAACTATGCAGTGTTATAGAAACATTTGACTTTGTTCATACGAAAGATGAAACATAAATGCTAATTAGTGTTCCTGTTGTGCTTTTAGCTCCAGGGTTGATGCTCGGCTGTATTCACCACAATCAATGTGCCTGGCACGCATGCTGCTGTTGACATCCTGCTGCAGCCACCGCTACAGCCCTTCAAAACAATGTTAAACCAACACTATATCTGCCTGTAATGGGATCGTATAAGATCTGTGGTAATACACAGATCGTATAAGACCTGTGGCCATCTGTGGATGGCCATGTCCTGGCAAATATTTAACCTTCAGTTGACACAAAATAGAGAAGTCAATCCTTCATTTACTATTTGTGGAAACGTATTGTGGCAGAGCAGCCTTGAGGAGTTCAAAGGCCTACTCTTGTTCCTACACAATACAAAAATTGGTTCTTGCCTTTGCTAGAAAAACAGTATTGACTACATTCTAGTTATTATCTTCGTATGAAGATTTCTTGGCTAAGAAACATTTTGGAACGTACTCATCATGCTAACGGTGCTGAATTTCTTGTTTCTCTTCCTACTTCAAAATCAAATTGAATTTGTCTTTTCAAAATTTAACAAAGGCATAACAGGTCAGCACCATGTTTATTGGTTTTCATGAACTCTTCTGTTCAGATGCTAAAAGATCTGTGCTGTACTGTTCTATGTTCTATGTTCTATCTTACAAAGATTTTTTTATCCAATGAATAATTTTAGATTTAGTGCACAACATGGGAAAGAAAATGGGCTGTGACACCCATCCCTCATACAAACTGCATTTCCGATTTTGTACACATCTCCTTTAAGTCTAACACAACAGGTGGTGATAAACATGTCTTCAGTAAATAACCCGTAACTTTTTGAAGTGCTGACATAACACTTTGAAGACCTTTCAGCATGGCATCTTGATGATTTATGCAGTGATATCAATTCTGTGAAGTATTCAGGACAAGTTGTTTTGATCGAGTGAGAGCAACACCACTCCTGTCACCAACCTTTGATGGTGCTTGACATGCTATTGATTCACAGCTACCCCTTCCCACAAGGTATTTCAGTAACTTTCTTCAAGAGCAAAGTTTCATTCTATATATATTCATATTAGAGTTTTTGAATTTTTTACAAGTTACGCAACAAAAGAATTTCACACCACAACTTGTACAGTACAGAACAAGTCTCACTGCAAATGTAAAAACAAGCAAAGCAGGACAATTTCAGAACAACGGACTTCAGGAACTAGTGCCTCCAGCTTTAATACCGGATTGTTCAGAAAATGGGGGGGAGAAAGAGGATAAGCAATATAAATATGATCGGATAATATCTCAGGCCATGGACCTTTATGTATAGCAAGTTCAAGACGATCAATATGGCTCGTAGGAAACCTTACAGCAGTAGGCCAGACAAGGCAAAGCTTACTCATTTGAGAGAGGGGTCCCACACTTTACAGAATGTATCAGACTTCGAACGGATTACAGACATCAGGATTTCCATAGGAATGCACATTATGATTAATTTATGCCAGTTTTGAATTGAAGGATACTTGCCGCTGCTCCAGGAGCAGAGGACATTTTTAAGGGCTGCAAAAGTTAAGATGTTGCACAGCCTTTTTTCATTAACATTAATAATTCTCCTATCTGGAAGACCCAGAATTAGGAACAAAGGATTAAATTCTAAGGCCCTGCCAAATATCCTCTTGAGTTCCTTAACTACACCTGATCAAGGTATTGAACCTTGACACAGGTCCACATAAAGTGTATATAGTCACCCTTGATTACCAGGCACTTTAGGCACATCAGGAATCTAGCACGATCAAATCTGTGTTTCAAACTCGGCGTGATGTGCAAACGGAGCACCTTGGACCAAGTCTCGATCAATCTCTTACATATGGCTGGTTTAGCATAGGGCTAAATCGCTGGCTTTTAAAGCAGACCAAGGCAGGCCAGCAGCACGGTTCGATTCCCGTACCAGCCTCCCCGAACAGGCGTCCGAATGTGGCGACTAGGGGCTTTTCACAGTAACTTCATTTGAAGCCTACTTGTGGCAATAAGTGATTTTCATTTCATTTCATATGGAAATTTACTGGCATAATCCCATATACTATGCCATGTCTCCCAATCAATATTATTTGCCAAGTTCTTTTCCCAAGACTGCAAAATGCCCAATGTACTAACACAGGATTTAAAACACAAGGTATCACAAAACTTGCTAATTAACTGTTTAGGCTCTACAGAAATCAGGATTTCATTTTCTTCGGTGAAGTAGAGGAGTTAAGATTCACGGTTGTTTTATTCAGGATAAAGTCTCTAAGTCGCAGATTTTTTAAAAAGGAATTCTTTGGGATGTCAAATTGTTGGCATTGCTGCTGAAAGGATGACAAGGAAGCATCACTGAACATATCTCCCAGCCTATAAGTGCCTCTATCTCTCAAAGTACTAAATTCATAGTCAATAAGACCTGGTGGGAAGACTGGACTGCCCTGGATGGGAGAAATAGTAGAAATCAGTTTATATCTCTCTTCTAGTTGACAGACCATTCTCCACGCTTTAAAAATATTAATAATAATAGGATCTTCATAGCAGAACCTGACCTAAAGTCCCCATAAAATAACAAGACCTGCAAAGGGTAAACCAATTGTTCTACTTCAATATTGAACCGCGCAAACCTAAGATGAGTGCCTAATTGGTACAATGTATTATTTAGGACACCAATACCCCCCCCCCCTCTTGGAACCTGGTATTCCATTAATCCCCTTTAATATTCTTCCAGGCAACAAGATTGGCAACATTTGTGAGGGATGCAGCAATCTAGGCAGCACATTCATTATAACCAGTTCAATCCTACGCAGAATTAAACCGGTAGGAATCACCAACAAATCTATTCCCACCTAATAGATGCGATTTTCCAAGGAAAAGTGGCCGCATATAATTGTTTGAAAGAGGTGTTAATTGTGACTCCCAAATATATAAACCCCATTGGGTTTTTTCCCTCTCAGCGAGGGGAGGGGAGGTCTACCCCTTAACTCTCCCACCAGCATGGCTTCCAATTTTGTAAAATGAATCTACCGGAGAAGACACCAAATCTATCCACCACGTTAATAATAGTGGGAACTGAAACATCCAGCCGCGGTACAAATAGCAGCACATCGTTCACATAAAGCATGATCTCATGCTGCTTCTCCCCAGAGTTTAGGCTTGATATCAGGGGATCCTGCCTAATAGGCTCCCCCAGTGGTTCAATGGCCAGCTCAAACAGCAAGGGGGACAGGGGATAGTCTGCCTAGTCTCTCTCTGAAGTCTAAAGTTCTCAGATCTAGAACAATTCATGAGCACTGCCGCCAAGGGCTTCTGGTTCAGCACCTGAATCCATTTATCATCTTCCTCACCCAACCCAAATCTCCACAGTGTGTAAATTAGTTTGCTGCACTCCACCCAGTCAAAGGCTTTCTCTGCATCCAAGGAGATCACCAACACATCCAACGCTCATTTCTGAAAAGCTTGGATCACATTCAGCAACCTTCTGACATTATTACTGGAAAATCAAACCTTTATGAACCCAGTCTGATCTTCGCGAATGATCATCGGAAGAATTCCCTCTAACCATTTTGCCAAAGATTTACAAGACAATTTCAAATCAACATTCAAAAGTGAGATTGGCCTTTAGGAGGAACACTCTTTTGAATCCTTGGCTGTGAAATTAACTTCAATGTTTATAAACATCTAGCTATGATTGACAACTTCTGGACCACATCAAAGACAGTTAAATGTTTTCTGCAGAGAAAAAGAGGAAATGAGAACACTTTAAGCACTTAACTGGTGAGTTTCACAGCTGGGTACTTCAAAGCCACTCAAGCATAAAAGGAGATGAATGAAACAATGCCGACAGCTGGATGTGTGTGCAAGCTTTCAGTCACAGCTTAGTGAAAGCAATTTCGCTGAGATATGAATGAAAGGCTTGCAGATCAAAGATTTGAGGAGGCAGGTATTTTCCCAGGTAAGTTTTAAAGGAGTGATATTTTTTTCATTGCATGTCTGGACAGCTCTCTATCTTCCAGGCCAGGGTCTCTCTTATCGGGGAGGGGGAGGGGGGCTTCCAGGCAGGGCTCCCTCTTATGGGAGGGCTTCCAGATAGGAGCCTCTTTTACGGGAGGTCTCTGCTGGGGGTCTCTCTAATGGAGGGTCTCTTGTGGGAGTCTCTCCATTTGGGTGGTCTCTGGTGGGGGGCGGCAATGGGGATTCTGCTGGAGGTGTGGTGGGCAGGTTTAGCATTGTGGGGGGGAGGGAGGATTATCCTCCAATGGACTTTTGTGGCAACTCCTTTGAGAGTTACCCCCTTGGCCCACCATGAGGTCCACTGTGTCAGGGCCACGTTTGTTAAGACCTGCACCAATTCTCACCCAGAGGACCAGCGACTCACGTAGGCCCAGAGAATATGGTTCCCAGCCCATTAATAGCATGAAAATGGGCCTTAATGACCAATTTGCATCCTCCCACTGGTGCCAGGAGCTAACCTCCATCCCGACACCAGTGAGGACCAAAGCCTAAGTCATTGAAGGTGGCAGGATAGAGTTAGAAACCAGTTACTAAGGCATACGGGATCCTAGACTTCATAAATTGAGACATAAAGTGCATAAGCAAGGAAGTCATGGTGAACTTGAATGCAAGATTTGTTCAGCCTCAACTGGAACATTGTGCCCAATTCTGTCATCACGCTTTAGGGAGGATATGAAGGTATTGGAGAGTGTGCAGAAAAGATTTACGAGTGATTTTGGGGTGAGGGAATTTGATTACAAGGGGGATTGGAGTGACTGGGGTTGTAGTCCTTGGGAAGGGAAGGTTGAGAGGAGATTTGATAGAGAAAAATCATGAGGTGTCTAGTCAGAATAGGTAGAGGGAAATTAATCCCGTTGTTGGAAGAATTGGGAACTAGACACGGACTAAAATGATTGACAAAATAAACCAGAGGAGACATGAGAAAAACCTTATACCGCCGTGAGTGGTTAGGATCTGGAATGCCCAGCTGGAGAGTGGAGTGAACATACATTTATTCATGGTTTCCAAAAGATGAAAAGACAAGAGAGAGGGATTACTAGTGGTATTTCAAGGTTGGAGGTTGATGGGGGGGCGAGCGGAGTTGCTCTCACAGAGAGCCAGCACAGAAAGAATGGGCCCAATGGCCTCCTCTCTGTGTTGAAACAATTATATATTTCCAATTTGGTTTGTTTGGCTGCCAAACTGTGTTCCATAGCACCACACTAGCTGACCTGACACACCTTCTGCCAAGTTGGCCTGTGCAGGTCCACCTAACACCCTCTGTTATTCACTCACAGCTGATGGTGGGTTCAACGGAACAAGGGACACCCATTAGCATGAATAATGTGCCAGCTGCCCAATATCCAGGGCAAATCAAAGCAGAAAATGCTGGAAATACTCAGCAGGTCAGGCAGCATCCATTGAGCGAGAAAAAGAGAAAAGAGTTAATGTTTCAGTTCGAGCCTTTTATCAGAACTGAGTGCAATGAATGTATACTTCTCCTTGAGGAGGGTTGGTTGGAATGTTAAAATGTAGGTTAGGCACAACTACATGTACTCCTGGGCCCCAAGTCAGCATGCAGCAAGGCATGTTTCACGCTGTTGTACTACTTGAGTTCTGTCTCGCCTACTCCAGTACTCTTATAAGGTGCTCCCCTCATGCTGCGACACAGGAGTTGGAAGGTTGCTGTGATTCAGTCAAGGGCGTCTGAGATGCTGGTTGCCGACAACCCTTAGGAAAATCGGCATGAGGTCCTGTGGCTGTTCGGAGAGTCTGATCCATCTGGATTTCTGGATATTGGTTGAGGAGATTGCAAGAGTTCAGACAAAATATTCTGTTGAGAAAGGGCAACATTTGTGAGTCTCTCTCCTGGTGGTCAAAGGCACAGCTCTCCCACTGATCTCTGTGAGAGCAGTAACTATTTATGTTGATCCTCAGTCTGTCTGGAGCTGGCCAAAATGTACTGCAGTAAACTCCTTAAAGAAATACTGAAGGTATTGCCGGAACATTTTTACTGATTTCGGCCCAACACATAGGTCAGCATTTTTCAGCCCCGCCGTGGTGGGACCCGCCACAGGAGATTTAGTGACTTTCAGCGAGACCGAATGACCGAATGACCTAAGGTCAGCACGGTAGCATTGTGGATAGCACAATTGCTTCACAGCTCCAGGGTCCCAGGTTCGATTCCTGCTTGGGTCACTGTCTGTGCGGAGTCTGCACATCCTCCCCGTGTGTGCGTGGGTTTCCTCCCACAGTCCAAAGATGTGCAGGTTAGGTGGATTGGCCATGTTAACTTGCCCTTAGTGTCGAAAATTGCCTTTAGTGTTGGGTGGGGTTATGGGGATAGGGTGGAGGTGTTGATCTTGGGTAGGGTGCTCTTTCCAAGAGACGGTGCAGACTCGATGGGCCGAATGGCCTCCTTCTGCACTGTAAATTCTATGATCTATGATCCCAGTGGCAGACAAGGTGGAAAATCCCACCCATTATCTCATGTACATCGGCTAATTTAGTTGCTTCAGAGCATAGAACATAGAACATAGAACAGTACAGCACAGAACAGGCCCTTCGGCCCTCGATGTTGTGCCGAGCAATGATCACCCTACTCAAACCCACATATCCACCCTATACCCGTAACCCAAACAACCCCCCCTTAACCTTACTTTTTAGGACACTACGGGCAATTTAGCATGGCCAATCCACCTAACCCGCACATCTTTGGACTGTGGGAGGAAACCCACATGTTTTATTCTGGATATTAATAAGTACAAATAGCACTTGCAGGACAGCTGCTTAATGGAACAGGGTCTTCGCAATAACTACTTCATATCTGAAGTAAACTATCAAGAAAGGCCTCATCATCAAAAGGATCTTTATAAGTGATAAATACTTATATAATAAAGTGCCCAAGATCATTCCAGGCCAAAGGAGACAGAGGTACATCTTCCAGACTTTGATATTATTTGTCAAGTCACGAAAACATTTCAACCCAACCTTGCCTCGGGCACTATAACTGATTATGAATAATACTGAACACAAGATACATTAAAGGGGATTAGAAGTCATCTATTTTTATTGGAAGTTTTTCTTTTGGCTAATGCCAATACTTTCTTGCAGTAAATGTTACATGTGAAAGAAAGTAACTGCATGTTCACATCAAAAAACATTCTCACCATGTGACTACAAATCAGGCCCCTGTGAGATACTATGAGGCCTGAAAATCAGATATTAAGCATTACAGCACTGAGGCATGAGAGCTACTCAGTGTCTATTGTACTGCACTCTCCATAATTTATACTGACTGCACAATAAGTGCACCGACGTTGTGAAGTAAATGAGCTTGAGGAGCATGAGATTCTCAATTTCAATACAAATTAGGCCAAATCAAATGTGCCCGACTATAGCTTCAAATACTAAGCACTCATTTGGAAAGGGTGCCTAAGGGGATTCCTGATCAAAAAATATAAAGTGTGCCCCTGGACTGCTCGCTCCTTGTTCTAGGGCCCATCCATCCTTATTGTCCTTTTTTTTTGGCTTCAAATATCAAGCAGCCTCAAGAGTGCTTAGGTCCAAATTGCATTAATACAGAAAAAAAAGGGTAGAACTCTTTGAGCAGCCAGTAGTCCATCACTGACTGCCGTCACCTAACATTTCTACTGCCATAGCTGTGTGGCTCTCACAGTGTGTCATCTACGCTGTCCAAGGGACACCACTTAACCAATAAATGAGCTAATCTCAGTGTGGCATATGTGCACATATTGATCTCAGACTCTTCCATGCTAAGACTATATTTCATAGAATTTACAGTGCTGAAGGAGGCCATTCAGCCCATCACGTCCGCACCGGCCCTTGGAAACCCCTACCCCAACCCCGCAACACAGCAACCTGACCTAACCCTTTTGGACCAATTTTGGACCAATTTAGCATAGCCAATCAACCTAACCTGCACATCTTTGGACTGTGGGAGGAAACCGGAGCACCCAGAGGAAACCCACGCAGACACGGGGAGAACGTTCAGACTCCGCACGGACAGTGACCAAAGCCGGTGATCGAACCTGGGACCCTGGAGCTGTGAAGCAACTGTACTAACCACTATGCTACCGTGTCGTCCTGCCTTTATGGCCAGTCTTTATATTTATGACCTGCCTTTATATTTAAACAAACAATGAATCTGGACAGGCACCACACACTTTTGTAATTCTCATATTGTTTATAATTTGTTGATGGTACAAAGTAAGGTGGGAAAGTTAAGCAGTGAGGTGGACATAAAAAGGCTGCAGTGGGATATATGACGTTTGGTAAGTGGCGAACAACATGGTAGATGGACTACAATGTGATAAAGTGTGAAGCCCACTTTGGTAGTGCAATCATTGAATTGATTGTCCTTCCCACCTATCAATCAACCGAGGGGATTGTGCCGGGGGAATGGTAGATGATGACAAGCAAGTAAGCATCGCAATATGTGTTCTCAATAAAAGTTCAATTTACCTGCACCAAACCGGCTCCCCCTCAACTTATTACACTGGCGACGAGGATAAATTCAACTTATGCTGCATACTTCACCCTGGTTTTTGTGAGTGCCACAAAGCTCAAAACATCAATGTCCTGCAAAGTTAAAACCCATTCGCGTATTGCCCACTGTAATTGTTTCTCCAGCACCTGAATGTATATTTACCTCCCCAGTCTCCACCTCCCCCCCCCCCCCTTCCCGCAAACAGTCGCCTACTTATGTGTTGTAAATCATTTTGCCAGGTGTACAGAGTTGCTGCTGTTGAGCTGGTGCACAATACCCTACCAGTTATTCTATTTTATTTTTTATTGTTTTTTTTTACTATTTACTATTTTCTCTTCTCTGGTATGTTTGTGTATGCCCTTCTCTTCTATATATGTGTGTATATAAATATATATATATATATATATATATATATATATGTTTCTTATCCTGTGTACATAACAGTAAATATACTTTGTTCAAAAACCCAATAAAATCATTTATAAAAAAAAAGTTAAAAGGAAAATAAAAGGTAAGACTCGTCCAGACAAGAGTTACTGCAGTTGTCAAGATTTTAGGCCCACAATCGCTGGAGTCGTCTCCAGCTCGAAAAGCTCAGCAAAATTACTGAGAGAGGATTGGCATCCGACCTTCACAGTTCAAACAAAAAGTAGCACCTGCAGAATAAAAACAAAAGAAGAAACATCACCTTGAGGTTGCAGAGGTTTCTAAGTGATTCTTCAAATTATTAGCGAAGAATGGTGCACAATCACTGGGAGCCCGCCAAAACCAGAAAAGCATGGGAAACTCAAGACAGGACCGACAAGCTGCCGACAGCCTTAAGTTTACAAAAAGGTCACAGTCTTAAAGCGGTAACTGCATTTCAAACAGTAAATACAAGAAAAAAGCCAGCACCTACAGAAGTAAAAAGGAAAAAAAAGACTTACTGATCGTGTCATTGTTTGATGGAATCAGTATGTTGGGAAACTCAGTTTCTACTTAATTGTGAATCAATTTGCTGATGAAGTTAAATATATAGCTATCCTGCTGAGTATATGTGTAAGTAAAACATATATGTTATCAGAAACCTGACTGCCCTGAATGCACCCAGTACTAAGTCATATAATGAGTTAGTGGAGCTTGTGAAGTGGCATTTTCACCCAAAGTTGTCTGAAATTATGCAGCGCTTTAAATTCAATATGAGTTTTTGTGCTCCAGGGGAATCTATTGCGAGCTTTGTAGTGTAGCTGAAACAGCTCACCAAGCACTGTGAGTGTGGGAGTGCCTTGAATGACGTGCTGCGGGACAGGTTGGTATGCAGGGTGACTGGCAACGCCATACAGCGCCGTAAGCTTGCTGAATCAGATATTGATTTCAAAAATGTCCTGGAACTTTCTGTCCCGATGGAGAGTGCTGCAAAGGTTTCTCAAGATTTGCAGCACATAAACACTGGAGCACTGCACCATGTTGTAGTATTGTGTGAAGCAAATAATGGCATGATGGGAAAACTAGTCAAGTCTTCTTGGTACAATTGAATTTAACCTAAGACACAGATTCATAATACACATAGACAGCATGTCCTGAGAGTCTAGATAAGGCTTGGAACTAGTAGTCTCAATACATAACAAGCTGAACAAGTGTCTCTTTCTGTATGTAAACAACTTCTTCCCTTTCTTAAAACAAAGACAAGATAATGATATGAAACTCAAGTCCCCTAAAGGTCAGAAGGTGACGCCATTGTAACGATTATTACTTATGTTTTACTTTCAATCAAATTCCTGACCAAGCTGTATTCATGTTATCTTGATCCTATAATGTATAAGAATCGCCTTCTTTTCTGTACTATCGCAGACTTGGGACGGACTCCGCAGTTTGTAATTGACTGCCTTCCGACTTTCCAAGTATCAGCCAATTTCTGCTAGCAGTTCTAATTAGTGAATAAAGTTCAGTTTTGCTTACCTAATGAATGCTGTTTGAATTTCTCTATCACAGTCAAGACGCGGGGAAAATATAAAATACAACATTTGGCGCTGCGAGAAAAAATCCAATATCCTGAAGTGAGCTTCCATAAGGGACTGAGAAAAAGTGATCAAAGCCATGACCGGAGTAAAGAGACGGACGCCGGCACAAGGTAAGATTGACCTTGGTCTCTCTCTCTCTCGGATCTGTGCTGCGACCCCTCATCCCTGACGGAAGTAACTAAACAGGTGACGGTTCTCGAATCTAAATTTGACTG
Source organism: Scyliorhinus canicula (assembly GCF_902713615.1). Classification (NCBI taxonomy): domain Eukaryota; kingdom Metazoa; phylum Chordata; class Chondrichthyes; order Carcharhiniformes; family Scyliorhinidae; genus Scyliorhinus; species Scyliorhinus canicula. The sequence continues at coordinate 133,005,951 of NC_052156.1, forward strand.
TGAGTACATTTTTTTGTGTAATTAGCAGCAGGTCAGGGATCTTGTTGATCTCGTTTTTCATCCGCATCAGATTTATACAGGCTGTCAATAAATTTGGGTCCGGGACCCTTTGATTAAGTTTTGGGGTCAGGGACCCTCTCAGTAATGTTTTCGGGTCAGGGACCCTGTCAGTAATTTTTGGGGTCGGGGACCCTCCAATTTGATTTGGTACCAGAAATTTTGTTTGAGCGTTTTTTGCCTGGGGCACATTTTACTGACATTATGCGACAAACTTTAGACAAAACTAGCGGCAACTCCCCTCTATTTTTCATGTGTTTAGAAACCTCTTCTCAAGAACGTAATATTCGAAGATTGGCTGCAGCGCTGCTTTAAACAATAAATTAGGTAACGATATCTGGCCAGTAGGTAACACAGGGAACTTGGAACTTTGACAATAGCATTGATGCAGGAAAAAAAAGCAATCTGGAAAAAAAAAAATGCCGGTTTCAAATTGTTTAATTTTACAGTGGAAAGAAACAGTCCACTTAACGCAACGAACAATCACAATGAGTTGGAGAGATAAAGCCCGCAAAATAGATATTAATGAGTGTGTGAACGGTAAAGCGAAAAATTGGGAGACTTTAAAATTGTAATGTGAACTTTGGGATAGAAAACAGTCAAAATGATAAAAAGCAATTCGGCAATAACAAATCTCCTGCCGGCAGAAAAGTAGGACTGGCCAATCAGATTATAGGAAAGGAGGATCCTCCCAGTTGCTCTGGCATGCCGATGTTCCCCTATTCAAGCAATACGGAAGACGAGGAGAATTTGAACCCTGGACCCCACCCTTATTTTGCGCTCCCCGATCTTGCAATTCCACTGTCCTAAGTCCTGACTCCCACTTCTGATCCCATTACCAATGAAACTCCTGCTAACGTATCCCCCTTAGCGACACGCACTCGGTCACAGACGCAAGCCGTAAATATCGAACAACCCTTCTCTACGGAAAACATGATAATTGACTAAAAGATGTTGATTAAAAGATCCACAATTAGGAAATTATAGAAGTGAAGTGGCATGCTGGCAATAATGACTGGATTTTAACATTTCTTTTGCATGAAATTTAGATGATCAGATGATGTTAACTAACTACTGCTTGGAATGTTATACTGGCCTTATTATGATAACAAGTGGTTCTTCTAAAGGACAACAAAATGAGTACTCGAATTGTTTTTAAACTAATGGCAAAACATTCATATTTCCTCTTGCAAATGTTCCCAAGCTTCCCAAAATGTTTTCAAAGTTGTTCAGTTCACACTATATCAGTTTAAAAGAAAGTAACTTTACGAATAAGAGTAATTGAAATATGAATAAGTTTTTAGATTGCGTGAAAAGACGTAAATGGCATCACGCCAAGTTCTCCACCCCTTAGATTCTGCAGGAAACATTAACCATTTCAACAGACAGTTGGTCTTTTCTGAATTGACAAAGAAAAAATACTTCTCAAAGAATAGCTAATACCTCTAAAATTAATCAGTGCAAATTGACTTAAATGGAATAACACAGATAAAGTTTTCGAAAGAGAATGAAAAATTTTTGTTCAAAATTTGTCCACAAGGACAAGGGCTGAATCCAAGAGAGAGAAAGAGAGACAGAGGAAGAGATTGAAGGAGAGAGAGCCAGCGACAAGAGACAGGAACTGTTAGAGATAGCGAAAGAGAGCGAGCCCGGGAGAGGCAGAGATGGAGAGGTAGACAGATAAAGAGAAAGAGCAACAAGAGTTCCAAAGACAGACAGAGTTATGTAGAGAGGGAGAGAGATAGATAAGAGAGAGAGGGAAAGAATTCATATTTCATTTTTCAGACTTTGACTTTAAAAATTAAGTTTCAAGCTGTGATGATTTGAAAGAGGTAAAGAGATATCGATGCCAACATTGTCCTTGTTATTACTTGAAACCTTCGCGATAAAAGGTTCCCGTTAACTTTGTAAGGCGGGTGGCATAGAATCTTTACGGTGTCATCTTCGAGCTGTTAATTGGTTTGCATGGAGCGCGATTACTCCGTGATTTAAATTATAATCTCCTGCAGATGCGGATAACTCTGCTTAATAACACATAAACAGGGCAAAAAGCGTGCGGACCCTGACATAAAACATCACACACGTAATTTCCTTAATCAATTGTTAAAATTGTAATCGGAAGGACCATCTGGCATCAGACAAAGTGTACAATGGGTAAAACTTTAGATACAACTTTTAAAATGGCAGCGTACTGCAAACGCTGGGTGAACAACTAAAGACCTATCAACAGTAATAGAAGCTCAACAAGTGATTTAGGAAAATAATAGGGCGTCAACTGCTAAAAAGTTAGTTGCTCGATGGAGGGAATATTGTCCAAAATTGAAGGATGCTTCCTTGTTAGCCAGCTGGCAGGATAAAGAATTAAAATTGAGTATAGAATTGACAGGTCTTGAAAACGGAATGCGCATATGGAAAAGAACAAAGTTAGGCTATCCACCTTGATTAGAAAGTTGCTGATTAGACACTGCAAATTCGGAGCGGTAATACAGTCCATTGATAATGGTATGTTTATAGAACTGTCTCAAATACGAGGTCACCAGCTGCAGAATTTAATAACTTCTGTGCCTGCGCCTGATTGCTCTGTGTTCTATGCTGGCAGCTAACGTTAACCCTGAGTACCACTGTTTAAAACACCCGATAGAGTCCAGATGAGAGAATATAGTGACCCAAGCCTTGATAACCGCATTACTATATCACCTATCCTGCAGGCCCAGCTTCGAAACTTTCCCCTATTCACTACTCCACAGTGGTGGTCGATTGATTTTGATCCCTCACACTTTTCACCTCCCTTAGATATTCCCAATCCACATGTCACTCTTTGCTACGATCATACAGTATGCTCGCCCGATTTGGAGAGGATTTACCAAGACAAAAGAAGGGTCTGCCTTTCTTGTCGATTTACCCCACAGCCTATGACGTCAGTCGAGACTTGTATCACCCCACGTGACCCTTTCTGTCAACGAAGGCTACAATGCCAAGTCCTTGGGATTTCTGGCAGCTGCACTACGAGGACAAGCTGATCCTTTCCTTAATGATAGTCAAACCCTACCCGCAGGCACTTTAGAATATTTTAAACGCCCATTTGTCCACATTGGCACACTGCACCATCATCATTCAACCCAATATACGACTCCTGAACTACCCACAGATTTATGGGCAGCCTCCAAACACGAAGTTGTTCTCACTAATGTCCCTCCTGTTGTTATTAGAATCAAACCTGATATGCCCTTACCCTCTATTTCACAGTACCCTTTGCGGCCCGAGGCTGAAAAAGGAGTCTTGGTTCTGATTCAATCGTTCCTTCAACAGGGAATTCTGATACCATGCCAATCGCCCTGTAACACCCCGATTCTTCCAGTTCCTAAGATAGGAAGACCATCCGAATAGCGTTTAGTCCAAGACCTCCGGCTTATTAATCAGATAGTTGAACCCTTACATCCTATTGTCCCAAATCCAGCGACAATCCTTAGCAATGTCCCACCGGAAGCGACTATTTTTACCCTTCTTGATTTGCAACATGCCTTTTTTGCGATACCCCTCGCCCCTGAATCACACTATTTGTTTGCCTTTACATTTAAGAAGACGCAATACACTTGGACTCGACTTCCACACGGTTTCATTCATTCTCCAACCCATTTCTCACAGGCATTGCACTCCCAGTTAGCGACATTAACACCTCCTGGTGGCTCCACCATCATTCAATACGTTGATGACTTACTCCTTGCCAGCCCTGATTTCATCGCTAACCAGCGTGACACCTTTTACCTGCTCATCCGTCTCCATTCATGGGGATATGTGATCCCGCCCGCTAAAGTTTATAAAGGCCAACGACAGGTCAAATTTTTGGATGTCCTAATTAGTGCTACTGATCGCTCCCTTACTCAAGAACGCATTACTCCTATACTGTAGACCCCGTTTCCTACATTGCCCAAGCAGGTGCAAGCTTTTTTAGGATTAGTGAACTTTTGCAGACAATGGATTCCGAATGTTACTGTACATACTAAAGAATTAACTCCGTACTCCTCTCAAAATGCTCCTCTTAAGTTTGAACTACCTGATTCAGCAAAGCAATCTTTTATTACCCTGAAAAACGCCCTGGCTATCGCCCCAGCACACAACCTATGTATGACAGACCTTTTCACCCAAATTCTTACTGCTGTCCATTTGTTAGCACAAGCAGCCTCTAATCTAACCCTTCACCAGCCAGTACAAGTGCATACTTCACATTCGATTGTGGCTCTCCTAATGTCTCAGCAAACCCAGCATCTGACTCAAGCGCGATTGAGCCGCTATGACGTTTCACTATTGCAAAACCCCTACCTCTCTTTTCATTATTGTTCAACCTTAAATCCCGCTGTGTTCCTCGAATAGCCCCCCGATAACCTTAACCACCACACGATTATTTACTTCGGAATCACTTCCTTACCGCACCTCGCCCGGATTTAACAGACAGGCCTATTGATAATCCAGATCTAATTTTTTATATTGACGGCAGTTCCTCCATTTCCCGTCCCACAGTCAAAATATGCCGTGGTAACCGACACTGACGTGCAGGAAGCAGCAGCCTTCCAGACCCCTGTCTCTGCACAAAAAGCCGAGCTATTCGCCCTTACTCAAGCATGTATTTTGGCCACAGACAAAAGTACTAATGTTTACACTGATTCTAGATATGCCTTTGGCGTGACCCCATGATTTCGGCCGCCTCTGCCAATAGCGAGGTTTTCTCACCTCTGTGGGAACTCCCATTCAAAATGCACTTTGGGTTAAAAATCTCCTCGATGCTATTCAGCTTCCCCGTCAATTGGCAATTATTAAATGCGTTGCGCACACGAAGGGTGACACTCCTGTTCAATTAGGAAATGCCCGTGCTGATTCAGCTGCTAAAACTGCAGCTTCATCAACCTCTTTAATTGTTCCCAGTGGGGCTAATCAGGCTCTAAACCAGGTACCTGCATTACGGACGAAGGGCATGCCAGAGATAGCTGAAGTTCAAAATTTACAGAGGGACGCCTCTGATTCTGAGTGAACACTATGGAAGTCAATGAGGTGTTCGCACTCCTTGACACGAGACCTCTGGCTGACTCCAGTTGGTCAAGTTTGTATTCCGAATTCTTTATTGCCGTTACTTGTTGATTATTTGCATTCATGTACCCATCTTGGCAAGGAGGGAGTGGTACAGCTACTCCTAAAAACTTGGTGGCACCCAGATTTGAATACAGCAGCACAAACGCGGCTGGATCGATGCGTCATTTGCATGAAACATAATAAGATTAAATGCCCTCCGGGAACCACCCCCTTGCCAGATGATCCTTTTGCTTGTATACAGCTTGATTTTATTGAATTGTCAAAAGCACAGTGCTATAAATATTGTTTAGTAATAATTGATGTGTTTAGTAAATGGATTGAAGCCTTCCCCACCACTAATTGTATGGCACATACAGTAGTGAAGTTGTTGTTAACGGAAGTCATTCCTTGTTTTGGGGTACCCAAAATGGTGAGCTCAGACAATGGACCACATTTTGTAGCTCGGATCAATACTAAATTGTGCAAAGCACTTGTAAATAAACAGCAACTGCACTGCGCGTATCACCCGCAGGTAGCAGGAATTCTGGAAAGAGCCAACGGGACTTCAAAAGAAAAATGATCTAAATTAACTGAAGAAACTGGGTAAAATTGGCTAAAAGTATTACCCTTGGCACTGTTTCACATGCAAGTGACTCCCCATTCGCGGACCGGACTGTCAGCTGCAGAGATAGTCTATGGTCGGCCAATGAGGACTCCCTGGGATGCCCATGAAAAACCCCTAGAGGGAGTAGACCTCCATGTGATGGGGGAACAAATGCAGAACTATTTGAATCAATTAACACTTTCTTTGAAGTTTCTTCACTCACAGGTAAAACAGGTACATCTCCCAGTAACGACAGGGACAGCCGTCCCTCGATATCCAGTGGTCAAACCCGGAGACCTCGTGTTGGTAAAAAAAACTGGGACAGAAAGAAACTAGAACAACGCTGGAGCGGACCATTCCTCGTACTACTGACGACGCCAACTTCGGTCAAACTTGAAGGACGTTCAAGTTAGATACATCTATCCGATTGCAAGAAGATAGTCTCCAACCCAGACGAGAACACAGGATGAAGATCTTCAGTATAATTTTTGGACTTTCTGGACTATTTAGCCTCAATGGCCACTCGGTAGTAAAAAAACGAACTAAACGAGACCTGCCTTCCAATACCTATTTACATATGTCATATCTTTACGCCGCAAAATTGAATATTAGCAAGTGTTGGGTTTGTACCCACATCCTCGTCCATTCAAGGGAAGGAATACCTCTCCAATCCCTCCCCCTTTCATACCACAGGAACAGTTGAATGGATTTTACGACAAAATCAAACAGGCATCAGGGGAGATAGGGGGAATATGAAAATATGGAGATCTGCTGGCTATGACATGACTAAATTTTCAGCTTCATATCAACCTAACTATAATCATGCCCTAACTCCACCCTCCCTCACTGTCCACTCATATAATGTTCAAGGTTCCGTATGTTTTAATAAATCAGGGAAAGGAAAGTTAATGGGGCAAAGTATATGCAACCTACCAATACAATCCCCTGGATGACATCAGCTGATGATTTTACAGCCTACAATGGAACCTATTTCATATGCGGCACTAAAGCATATCCGTGGCTTCCCATGGATTGGACAGGGTCCTGCTTTTTGGGATATGTCGTACCCCAAATGCGCCACCGACCCACCCTTAAGCACTCCCCCTCGCGAGCAAAAAGAACAATTTCTAAAACGGAACGGGCAAGGCATGAACGAACTGATCTACATGGCCTCAGCATTGGAACATCTGGCAAACGTAATGGCAACAGAAGCCAGGGACACTAGACAGGCACTGGCCGAGGTCTCAGCTGAGCTAGTGGCTGTCCGGACCGTGGCATTACAAAATCGACTGGCTTTGGATTATCTGTTAGCCTTGCAGGGAGGAACGTGCGCTATCATAGGCCAAGACTGCTGTACTTACATTCCAGATGGCTCTGAAAATATCACTAACCTGGCCGACCATATTAAGAGACAGGCTGCTCAAATTCAAGAAATTGGCAGTGAATTTCACGACTATAACCCGCCGGGTTGGCTAGGGTGGTTGGGTCATGGATTATTTGATTGGATCTTTAAGGCCTTTTTTCTACTGCTACTAATGCTACTAGGGATAGGATTGCTTGCCTGCTTGTGTAAATGCATTTTCAAACGAATCATGGATATACCTATTTAGCTAGTTGTCAAGATATGACAAAAGGGGGGAGTGTAGTATTGTGTGAAGCAAATAATGGCATGATGGGAAAACTAGTCAAGTCTTCTTGGTACAATTGAATTTAACCTAAGACACAGATTCATAATACACATAGACAGCATGTCCTGAGAGTCTAGATAAGGCTTGGAACTAGTAGTCTCAATACATAACAAGCTGAACAAGTGTCTCTTTCTGTATGTAAACAACTTCTTCCCTTTCTTAAAACAAAGACAAGATAATGATATGAAACTCAAGTCCCCTAAAGGTCAGAAGGTGACGCCATTGTAACGATTATTACTTATGTTTTACTTTCAATCAAATTCCTGACCAAGCTGTATTCATGTTATCTTGATCCTATAATGTATAAGAATCGCCTTCTTTTCTGTACTATCGCAGACTTGGGACGGACTCCGCAGTTTGTAATTGACTGCCTTCCGACTTTCCAAGTATCAGCCAATTTCTGCTAGCAGTTCTAATTAGTGAATAAAGTTCAGTTTTGCTTACCTAATGAATGCTGTTTGAATTTCTCTATCACAGTCAAGACGCGGGGAAAATATAAAATACAACAATGTTAGGCTGCCGTTGAGCACAGCACAAAGAGCAGCATAGCACGATCCCTGTCTACCAGATAACAAATCAGGAAGCCTACAAACAACATAACAGCGGACAAGTTGTGCATTTGCTATAGATGTGGAGGAAATCATGGACCAGATGCATGCAGATTTAGAGAGGCAAAGGCCAACAACTATTGCCACAAGGGAGGACACCTGGCTAGGTAATGGAGAACAAAAAATATACCCAACAGCAGAGCAGAGAACAAATCTGATTGAGTCAACTGACACTGCAGAAGCTGATGCTGTTGCCGCACACTCTTTGTATCATGTGACTGCTGTTAAACCTGCATATATTGCAGAGACAGTGCAGGTGAATGGCAAACAACTACAGATGGAGGTGAACACCGGCGCTTCAGCTACTGTTGTTGGAGAGCATACGTTCAAGTACCTCAGTGAATGGAGTAAACCATTGACATTGCAATGCACGTCTGTCAAACTGAGAACCTACACTAGAGATCACATTAATGGCAAAAGCATTGCTGCTGGTCCAGTCTGCTCCAAACAGCAGATAGCCCACCTCCCTGTGATGGTCATATTGAGCGAGAAGCTTTGCCCTTTAGGTTAAGAATGGGTTAAAAAAAATAAAATTAGATTTATCAGAAATACTCCATCTGAAGTCTGATGGAATTCCGAAGCTCTTAAAGAAATAAAATAAGTTTTTTTCAGGATAAATTGAGAAAACATAAGGCATGCAAGCTAAAACCCACATTGACCCCCAGATAACACCATGCTTCTTCAAGGTCAGGTCAATGCCTTACTTTCCAAAATTAGAGAATAGAGAAAAAGTGGAAGCTGTATAGGTTGTAAAACATGGGATTAATCTGGCCTCTCCAGTTTTCTAAGTGGGCCGCACCAATCATCCCAGTTGTCAAGCGAGGCCAGGCCATACGTCTATCCAGTGATCACAAAGTGACAGTCAACAGAGCAGCAAAGTTAGACAAGTACCCCATTCCCAAAATCAATAGCTTATAAACCAAGTTAGCAGGAGGCAAGTCACTCACCAAGCTGGATATGAGTCATGCCAATTAGCAGTTGGAATTCGACAGCATGTCATGAGAGTATGTGACAATCAATACTCACAGAGGCTCCACCATCTTCAGCTGCCACATTTCATCAAACGATAAAGAGTCTCCAGCAGGGATTTCCGTGTGTGTACTTGATAAAGTTTTCCTCACAGGACCGATTGAAGCTGAACATTTAGCCAACCATGAGAAAGCGCTGAAAAGATTTCTAGAAGCATGTGTGTGTTTGAAGCAAGAAAAAAAGAACATTCCAAGCTACCTAGGCTATGGATGGGATGCTATGGGGTTGCATCCTGTTAAAGACAAGTTTCAAGCGATTAAAAATGCACCATCACCCGTAACGTGACAAAGTTTAACTCGTTCTGACGGATGATAAATTATTACAGCTATTTCTTATCTAATCTGTCCACCGCGCTTGCACCACTCCACCTGTTGCTGAGGAAGAGCCATTGTTGGTCATGTGGTCCACAGGAAGAAAAAGCCTTTGCAGCAATGAAAAAACTGCTTCAGTCATCGTGTTTGGTGGTACTTTATGACCCAGTTTAAGAGCTCGTGTTAACCTGTGATGCTATGGCTTAGTAGTTGCACTATCACATCAAGTGGAGGATGGATCCGAGAAACCCATCGGCTATGTTTCAAAAACACACACTGAGGATTAAAAGGGCTGCTGCCAGCTGGAGAAAGAAGTGCAGCTGATTGTGTTTGGTATCAAGAAGTTTCACCAATGCCTGCATGGGTGACCTTTTGCAATTGTGTCTGACCATAAACTGCTGACAGGCTTATTCAGTAAAAACAGTTATTCCACCTGTAGCTTCAGCGAGAATCCAGCATTCGGTCCTGACGCTTTCAGCTCATAACTATACATTCACATATTGCCCAGGCTCGCATGTCGTCAATGCAGAAGGACTTTGTTGTCTTCCAGTATCAGGCAGTCCTTCCAACGCATCCATTCCACAAGACTTAGTGTTGTTGTTAAATTTCTTGGATTCATCACCTGAATGCACTAAACAGATCAAGAATTGGACGAGCAGAGACCCAGTGCTGTCAAAAGCTAAAGACTCCAATTTGTGAGGCAGGTCACGTACAGTTGTGTCTGATGACCTGCACCCTTTTTATTCCAGAAGCACTGAACTGGGTTGCCAGGACATAGCCATGATGTGGGGTTCCAGAGTCCTGGACCCTTTCCAGGGCAGAGAGTCAGTCTTGGCAGAGCTCCACAGTTCACACCCGGGCACGTCAATTATGAAGATGTTGTCACATAGTTGTGGCTCGCATCTAGGAGTGACATGGACTACATGGTAAAATACTGTTCCCTTTGCCAGCACCACCAGATGCTACCCCTTCACCCTTCCAACTCCTCTTCATCCTTGGGTCAGAATGCATATTGACTATGTTGGAATATTTATAAGCACCATGTTCCTGACACTCATCAATACATAGTCAAAGTGGCTTGATGTCTACGAGGTAAGGACGACAACATCAGCTGTACATGAAGGTTTGTCACTCCCTTAGAATACATGGCTTGCCTGAGATTATTGTCTTTGACAATGCAACCGCTTTCACCAGTGTAGAATTTCAGCGGTTCACAGATCTGAACGGCACGTAAAGGCTGCACCATGGCATTCTTCATGAAAGGGCCTCGAGGAAAGAGCTGAACAGAACTTCGAAGCTAATATGAGAAGTTGGCTGGAGGTATTTTGGAGTCTCATTTTTCCAGATTCCTTCTGAGTTACTGCACAGCATTACAGGCTGGCTCCACACCCTCAGAGCTGCTGATGAAGCGCTGCTTGCACATATGTTTGGATTTGGTGTTTCCCAATTGAATGGGGAAGGTGTGACAGAATCAACTGAACCACAACCTACACAGTGGTGCTTGTAGGTTCAAAGTAGGCGACCCCTATACTTGGGTAGCTTTGGAAGTGGACCATGTTGGGCTCCAGGATCCAACATTTCAGAAACAGGTCCATTGTCATTTTCAAGTTGAGAAACAGATCGCAGACATGCAGATTACATCCGAGTAAGATAAACATCCCAACGATTGCAGAGTCAACCTGTGATTGATGATTTTCTGTCAACCTCTGAAGTTTGTGATCACCCAATGACACATCTAATGAGCTGTTGGATACACAACCAGAATATTTTTTAAATGGTGAGAGACTGGGAAATATTTGTATTCAGAGGGACCCAGGTACCCTTCTACATGAATCACAGATTAAGCAGATTAGGCGGCCATCTTTCTCTGTAGTTTAGAAGAATGAGAGGTGATCTTGTTGATACGTACACAATTTTAAGGAGTTCTCAGGGCAGTTGCTGAGAAAATGTTTCCCTTGACTGGGGATTCTCGAACATTGTCACAGTCTCAGAATAGGAAGGTGGCTATATTGGACTGAGATAAGGAGAAATTCCTTCACTCAAATTAGTTGTGAACCCATGGAATTCTTTACCCCAGATAGCTGTCCATGGTCAAGGGTTGAGTATACTAATACTTGGGTATATGGTAACTTTAGACCACAAAGTAGGTAGTCGGTGTGTTGTTTAAAAGAACAAATGTCTTTACATCAATAAATAATGAATAGCAGTACCTCAGCTGAACAGGAGTAACAGTAATAACTGTGAAAACAGAAGCTCTAGTAAAACAGGTCTTGCTTACGAGTCACCTCTTGCAGACTCCAAAAGCCCGCCCAAAGCTGGCACATGCTCAGAACCCTCAACTGACACCAGTAAATCAATTACATAGGAGAAAGGCTTATACAAATACTCTGTATCCAAAATGACACACTGTAACTGGGTACTAAGGGAGTTAAGGGATATAGCAAAAGCATGGGAAAAAGGAGTTGAGGTGCTAAACCAGCCATGATCTTATTGAGGAATGGAGCAGGCTTAACAGGGTCAAATTACCTTCTCCAGTTCCTATTTCTTATGTTCTTGTGTATGCAGACAGTCTTATTTATTGCATGCCCCAACCAGATATAACGACAGTTTGGAATGTGCAGTGAGTGGAGTGCACATTTAATTGAAAACTCATTGGCCCAGAATTTGCTAAAAAAGTAACAGTGCGTGAACAACGCATGCTATTATTAATGTGCAAATCGGCCACTTGTAACAATGAAGAGATGCCCGATGAATTGCAAATCACCACAAATTGCTGACCTATTTTCGCCACTCTGCAGCCAGCTTTGCAAAAACAGCATCTTGCCCTTAACCTCCCTCAGAGTTTCATGCAGTTTCTGCATTTGCACATTAATTGCTCATTAAACTCACCACAAAAGTTAGGTCTAGTAATTAATATTGTAAGCACCATTTTAATGATGCGATAATTGTTAATGATGCCAATCAACCTTCCTTGCCCGGAAGTTTAATAATTATGGGAAAATGTGGAATTTTACTCTTTCAGGTAGCAAATTATTAGCAATTTTAAACATGGCGAGTTTTATAATGACAAGCAATCTTCTTTCCTGCTTTCTTTGTTTGTCGCTCTCTTATTTCATTTGTTCTTTCCCTCTCATTATTTCTCTTTCTGTACAGTGCCTGATTTGACATTGAATTCTCTCACTCTAATTCACTCTCCTCTCAGTCCTTCCTCTGGTTTTTGTTCCATTCTTTATATCTCATTGGTTAATGAGATGGACTATTCTGCCCCATTCCTCACCAAGGTCCGAGATGTCCTGTTAGCTTCGCTGCACTTTTCTTGGCGCGCACTTACCAATGGCTTTATGGGTAAAAGCTGAAGAGTTTGTCTCCAGGGTCACCATTTGATGTCTTGCCTCACCAAATTCTGGGCCAATATGAGTAGCTGCCCTTGAATGCAATTGGCAAACCAGGGTTAAGTTGCATTCAAAACTTGCGTTCGTTTAGAGAAGCGGATCTTTTTCTCGAGGTTCCCCTCAAATGTATTTGCATATAACAAAACTTAAAATCATCCATGAACCAGTGCAAGCAGGTAACATTTCAGAGCACATTTGTTTATAAATAAGCATTCTGCATTAAAAAATATATATTCTTTGACTAATCCAGAGTGATAATTTTGCACAGTTTGATTAAAACACATCAATGTGGGTTGTCAGATTGATTAGTCCACCACCTGTGAGTAACTCCATTTTACACAATTGAAAATGATATGAAAAAGCTACACAAAACCAATTGGTAGTTTTATTGGTACACAGTAGTCAGTTTCTTAGTAGATATTTTAAAAAGTGCACTCAAAAACTTTTAATGTGTGTTTTAGCCTAAAAAATGTTTTTTAAAGCCCCGTCAAATATCTGTAAAGATGCAGATGCAGAGAGTCGCCTGGTGATTAATTCGATCTGTGAGAGTGGGCATCTAACATGATATTTTTTTATATGAGCACAATAATTATGGAAGCTATGTTTGGACTGATGTAATTTGCACTTGAAACTCACATTCTTAGATCAAGGAAAAATGGGAAGCGGAGGTGGGAGGGGAGATGAATTGGGGAGTACGGAGTGAGGCACTGAGTAAGGTAAACGGGACCTCCTCTTGTACAAGGATGAGCCTGATACAGTTTAAGGTGGTGCACGGGGTGCATATGACTCGGGCGAGAATGAGTGGGTTCTTTCAGTGGGTAGCAGATGAATATGAGAGGTGTGGGCAGGGCCAGCGAATCACACGCACATGTATTGTGGCTGCGAAAAATTGGGAAGATTCTGGGCTGGAGTGTTCACAGTCTTATCCAGGGTAGTGGAGGAGGAGCTGGACCCGGACCGTTTGGTGGCGATGTTTGAGGTTTCAGAGAAGCCGGAGCTCATGGAGAGGAGGAAGGCCAATGTCTTGGACTTCGCCTCTCTAATTGCACGGCGGCGAATTTTGCTGGAGTGGCAGTCGGCATCGCCACTGGGGATAGCGGCTTGGTTGGGTGACATGTACGACTTCCTGCGATTAGAGAAGATAAAACATGAGTTAAGGGGCTCACCATGGGGGTTTGAGGAAAGGTGGGGGATGTTTGTGATCGTGTTTGAGCGGCTGTTCTTCGCGGGGAGCGGGGGGTGAAAAAGGGCAAAATCTGTGCAGACTGTACAATTGATTTTTGACAAGTATGCTTCCCGGGGTGTTTATTCGCTGTAACCTGTTTTGATACATGTGTGTAATAAAATATGTTTAAAAAAAAGAAACTTGCTTTCTTTTATGTTTGCTATGTCAGTTTTGGCTGAGTCCCACTGAGAAACTAAAAATCAACAAATGACATAATTAAGAACATAGTAAGATTAATCCAATGATTTTTCTTATGTGTTTTCTTTTATGTCTGGATTAATGTCTTTACTTGAACACGTGCAATTTGTCTCTATATCCAGTTTTAGGACTATTTTGTGAGCTCTGGTGATTCAAGAAATTCTTTTCACTTCCAAGCAGTTTCTATGCCGGAGGTTTTTTTTTCAAATAGTTTTGCAAATCCACTGAATAGGCATGAGGAATGGGAGCCAAGTAAGGTGATGGTGGAAAGATGAAAGGGTAAAGAAGGTGCCTTTTGGTATCTATCAGCTTCCGAAGTATTTCATCGCATAATGGAGCAAATGTTGGAGGGCATCGAGGGGTTGCAAGTCTATGTGGACGACGTGATCATCTGGCCCACACCGCCCGAGGATCACAGCGCTCGCCTCAAACAAGTTTTCCAGAGGGTCCATGAAAACGGCCTCCAGCTCAACAGAGCCAAATGCTCATGTGGTAGGTCCGCTATCAAGTTTCTTGGTGACCACATTTCACAGCAGGGTGTGCAACCTAACACTGACAAGGTGCTGGCAATCAATGCCATGAAGACCTCAGAGGGCAAAAAGGCGGTCCTCTGTTTCCTCGGGATAGTGAATTTTCTCGGGAAATTCATTCCCAACATGGCATCCCACACAACAGCCCTCCGGCATCTCATAAAAAAGTCGACAGTGTTCCAGTGGCTTCCCACACATCAAGCGGAGTGGCTTGAGCTGAAGGCGAAGCTCACTACAGCCCCAGTACTGGCATTCTTTGACCCAACCAAGGATACCAAGATATCCACAGAAGCAAGCCAGGATGACATTGGGGTGGTGCTTCTCCAGCGAGACGACTCCTCATCCTGGGCTCCAGTGGCATATGCCTCCAGGGCCATGACTCCGACCGAACAACGGTCTGCCCAGATCGGAAAGAAGTGCTTGGGTCTCCTGACAGAAATAGTCAAGTTTCAAGACTATGTACATGGCCTAAGTTCACGGTGGAAACAGACCACAGGCCTTTAGTCCACATAATCCAACATCCCAGCCACTGATGAATGAGTTGCACAAATACGCGAAGAAACTGCCAAAGATCCCCTACTGCAGCGTGTGATGAAGCTTCTCGCCCATGGCTGGCAAAAGAGGCAGTGCCCCCAGTTCTTCAACGTTAAGGATGAGCTGACGGTTGTTGAGGGGATCCTTCTTAAACTAGATAGAATTATCATTCCCCAAAGCATGCAAAACATGGTGCTCAGACAGATCCAGTAGGCTCAACTGAAGGGTGGGAAACGTCGACGCAGAGTTCGGCAGGCAGTTTACTGTTCTGGCATCAGCCAGGACATTGCCAACACAGTCCTCAACTGCACCACATGCCAGAAGTTTCAACCAGCTCAGCCCAAGGAAACGCTGCAACAGCAGGTGATCGTGACCACTCCGTGGTCCAAGGTGGGGATAGACCTTTTTCACGCCAATGGGCATGATTGCGTGCTCCTGGTCGACTACTTCTCCAGCTACCCAGAAGTGGTGAAACTGTCGGACCTCACGTCCAAATCCATCATCAAAACCTGCAAAGAGACGTTTGCCAGGCATGGGATACCACTCACGGTAATGAGTGACAACAGTCCATGTTTAGACAGCTATAGGTCTACTGGCAACCTGCCCGTTCTTGAATATGACCGGTCCAGGCTTGGGTCCAGGACTGTATTAAAGTCCCCGCCCATGGTCAGGTTACGTGAGTCCAAGTCGGGGATCTTCCCCAGCATCCTCCTAATAAAATCCACATTGTCCCAGTTGGGGCCATACACACTGACCAGGACTACTCTCACCCCTTCGAGCTTACCCCTCACCATAACAAACCTGCCACCCCCATCCACGGCTGTGCCCTCCGCCTCAAATTGTACCCTTTTATTAATCAGGATCGCAACCCCCCTCGTCTTAGAATCAAGCCCCGAATGAAAGACATGACTGACCCAGCCCTTCCTTAACCTAACCTGGTCTGCCACTTTCAGGTGCGTCTCCTGCAGCATGACTATGTCCGCCTTCAGAACCCACAGATGCACAAACACATGCGGCCTCTTCACTAGCCCGTTTAACCCTCTAACATTTCAAGTGATCAGCCTGGTTGGGGGGCACTTCCCCCCCCTCTTTGCCGATCTGCCATCCCCTTTCCTTGGCCAGCCCCCCAGCCATGTGTCGCGCTTCATCTAGCCCGTCTCATGACCGGCTCCACGCATGACCTCCTCACCGTTGCCATGTCCAGTTTCCATCCCCATCAGCAGTACGACTCCCCCCGCTCCCTTCCCCTAGCAACACCATCCTATCACCTAACCTCTGCTCTAATCTAACTATATGCATACCCCCCACCTCAGCTTCCGTTGACTAGCCCCACTCAGCTAGCCTGGGGCTCCCAGCCACGGCGCCAGCATCTCCCACCCAAAGTTCCCAGTCACCCCTCCCCCGACCCATCCATACCACTTCCCCAGATCAGCCCTACTTAAGCAAACACTCTATACAAGTCATAAACAACCCCCATAATAGCACAATTCAAGTTAAACAAGAGAAAAAAAGAGATAAGAAATAACAGGCACTCTCAGTCCTTCCCATACAGACACAGAAAAAGATTGCACAAAGTTCCCCTGAAGCATCCATTTTAACCCAACCCTTTTAACTGTTTTCTTTATCATTTTCCCCCCAACCAAACTCCAACTAATCAAAGAGCCCAAACAGGAAACTTTCAGGCAAACCGCGCAAAAAGAACGCAAAAAAAACCCACATCCCTACCACCTTCCAACACCCCAAAAAGGTCAAAAAAGAAATGACAAAAATGGAGCCAAACATGCAGGCAATTTTCAAAATGGGAGAGACACCACATATACTTAAAAGTTCTAACATGAGTCCAAACGTCCTCAGCTCAGGGCCAGCCCTTGCTTCTTAACGAAGTCCATCGCCTCTTCGGGTTCCTCGAAATAGTGGTGCTGACCCTCAAATGTAACCCACAGTCGCTCCGGAAAAAGCAGCCCGAATTTCACCTTGTTTTTATACAGTATCTCCTTCACTTGCCTGTAGCCTCCCCTCCTCCTGGCCACCTCAGCGCTCAAATCTTGGGAAAGACGCAGGATGGTATTGTCCCAAGTACAGCTTTGTGTGCTCTTTGCCCATTGCAGCACATGTTCCTTGTCCAGGTACCTGTGAAAGCGTACCACCAACGCTCGTGAGGGACCACCTCATCGCGGCTGCCTCACCTGTACTCTGTGTGCCCCGCCCACCACCGGCAGGTGCGGGAACACCTCATTCCCCAGCAACTTCTGAAACATATCCTCCACAAACATGGCAGCGTCCAGCCCCTCTGCCCCCTCTGGGAGGCCCATGATTCTCACGTTCTGCCGGCGACATCTGTTGCCCAGGTCCTCCAGCCTTTCCAGAAGCACTTTATGCTGGTCCCTCAGCCTCCGAATCTCCACACCCGCCACCGTTTGAAAGTCAGCCTGACCCTCCACTAACTTCTCCAACTGCTGGAACTTCTCAGCCTGATCATCCAGCTTTTTTTCCATCTGGTCAATCGACTTCTGAAGCGGTTCCAAGTTGTCACGCTTCAGAGCCAAAAAGCCCTCCTGCATAGTCTGCAGCAGCTGCTCCATTGTGGGCTGGGCTGTCGGCGCCTTGCTCTGAACACCAGCCATGCTGGTCTCTCTCACAGCCTCCACTGTGCCCTTACTCAACCACTTCCTCTGCTGTTTACAGTCCCTCCGGCTTCTTTGGTCCATACAATTCTGTATGGGTCCTGTGCCTGAGTACTATTGCTTTCCAATTCCGCGCTCAAAAGTGCAAAAAAGTCAGGGGAAATGGACCAAAAGTTTGACCGAAACAGGAGCCACCAAATGTGTGACCTACTCCCTCATAGCCGCCACCGGAAATCCTTCGAGACTCACAGACTGTTGAGTGATTAACGGACGCGGAATCTACCGTTACACAGTGACAAGCCAGGACCGCCACCCTCCGGGAGTGGATGATAGGTAAAGCCTCTGAGCACAGTCGCCTAGCACACCAGATATGCGGGTGATAGAGACGACACGGTTAACACATCATGGAAAAGAGAGGCATGAGGCCGCTTTTCTGGGGTCCTCCAGGATCCATGAGTCTGGCGAACGGATAAGAGCAAAATACTCTGGTACAAAAAAACAATGATCTGAGATGGGTAGGATCCCGATGCAGCCCCCATAGAACAAAGAAACTGGTGGGATAAACAAAAAAAATAAGGCAGGAGTCATCTTAGTTCACCAGTTAGAAGAGCAAATGAGAGAAATTAAGTGTACCCTCATGCAGCGTTATGCTAATAATGTAACTGACAGATATAAAGTCTTCGCACCGTTTGAAAAACAGGCTATTTTAAAGGAATTGAGCTCTCACTCTCCCACATTCACACCAAATCATTTTAAGCATAGCAATAAAGTGAGAAAAGATAGCGGCAGTACAGGTTGTGGAAACTGGCAAAAGAATGACAGGAAACTGCTACAATTATGGCTAACGACTGTAGGGTAAAGAAAGGGAACTGTAAACATTGTGGGAAATCAGCACACCACTGTCTTAGGTGCTGACATAAGACAGAATTCGGGAAATCTAACTCAATTAGCCCAAAAGCTCATGCAGCATTCCTGGAATGTCTCAAGGAGAGGGGAAAGAAACAGGCTCCCTGGGGATGGACATTTTAAATTAACTAAAAGTTTAGACATGTCCAAAGGAAAAGAAAAAAATAATCAAATAAAGTAAAATCCCAAAGATCGGACCTCGCGGTCATTGAGGACTGAGGAGGGGAAGGTACAATGTCGCTTCTGCTCACCCAGGAGCATTGTAACCCAATTAATCAAATGTGGAAGCCGGGTGGATTTCAATAAGACACTCTGCAGCACAGTAAAAAAAAAAGGGAGGGGGGGGGGCTGAAAAGCTCAACGGGTTTTTTGTTCAGAAATATCTGAGATGCCAAATTCCCTCCCAAAACACACGGGAAAAAAAAGGGGAGTAAGGTAAACATAAGATTAAGGTGGAAACTTAACAATGGTCGGACCGTCCAGATAAACTCGACAGTAATTCAATTCATTTCAGTTAAAAACAAACCCAGTTATATCTCTTTCAAACACTGGTTAAATAGTGAACATTGAAAATTTAAATCAGTTTAAAGAACAAGAAAGAAATTTGAGTGACATTAAAGGAAAGAATAACCAAAGTTTGAGTTCACGTAAAAGACACAAATGGCATCATTCCAAGTTCTCCGCCTCCTTCGGTTCTGTACAAAAATGTAACCATTTCAGCAAGCAGGTCTTCTGCACAAAAAAATATACATCTCTCAGACTAGCTAATGTCTATAAAATCAATCAGTGGAAATTGACTTAAATGGAATAACATAGATAAAGTTTTATGATGAAGTAGAATGGCAGATCTTGTTCAGTATTTTAATTAAGCGATTGTGTAACTGCTGTCTCTTTGAGGATCTGTAGCCATGAGAGCCATAACAGTTAACTCTGATAACTCACTGCGGAAAAAAAAATTCTTCCTCGGGTCACCTCTGGTTCTTTTCCCAATCACCTTAAATCTGTACCCCCTGGTTTCCACTCTGCCTCATTTATCCAATGTCGTTTGTTGCAAACCTGTTGCCACACTAAAATTCTCGGTTGCTTCACAATGTGTCACATTTAAATAACCCAACTCCCTCAGTGCAAAACGATTTTTATATTCTATTATAAGAGAGATTGGATTAGCCCTCAAAGAATGTTGAAGTTTGGCCGGGTTATGCCAATAAAATCGGATTCAATTGATTCTACAGTCAAAGTGAAAGAAACTTATGAATGCATTATTCAGGTGAAAAGCTATGTTGCCCATTCACTTCTGATAAATTTGTGTCACAGCAGATGGAACAAGAGTTGAGAAAGGAGGTATGACTCCACTCAATTTTGTGAATGCCGTTGATTCAAAGCAATTGCACTGCCTTCAACATGTTTGTCATTCTTTACTGTTCTGAGTTTTGATGTAAGCTGCAAAAGTTCAAGTTCTGAACTGAAATCAAGTGGAATATTAGGCCTTAATCGATATTTTGAAATACTCTACTGGTAAGCATCGAGTTCTCTTCAGGCCATACATATTTCAAATGCAACATGGACAAATTAAATTGTGTTAGGGCAGCATGATGGCACAGTGGTTAGCACTGCTGCCTCACGGCGCCGAGGTCCCAGGTTCAATCCCGGCTCTGGGACACTGGCCGTGTGGAGTTTGCACATTCTCCCCGTGTCTTTGTGGGTTTCGCCCCCACAACCCAAAGATGTACAGGGTAGATGGATTGGTCTCGCTAAATTGCCCCTTAATTGGAAAAAGTTAATTGGTTTTATATTCCAAGAGGCTTGGAATATAAAAGCAGGGATGTACTTCTGAGGCTTTATAAAGCACTAGTTAGGCCCCATTTAGAATACTGTGAGCAATTTTGGGCCCCATACCTCAGGAAGGACATACTGGCACTGGAGCGGGTCCAGCGGAGATTCACACGGATGATCCCAGGAATGGTAGGCCTAACATACGATGAACGTCTGAGGATCGTGGGATTATATTCATTGGAGTTTAGGAGGTTGAGGGGAGATCTAATAGAAACGTACAAGATAATGAATGGCTTGGATAGGATGGACGTAGGGAAGTTGTTTCCATTAGCAGGGGAGACTAGGACGCGGGGGCACAGCCTTAGAATAAAAGGGAGTCACTGTAGAACAGAGATGAGGAGAAATTTCTTCAGCCAGAGAGTGGTAGGTCTGTGGAATTCATTGCCACAGAGGGCGGTGGAGGCCGGGACATTGAGTGTCTTTAAGACAGAAATTGATAAATTCTTGATTTCTCGAGGAATTAAGGGCTATGGGGAGAGAGCGGGTAAATGGAGTTGAAATCAACCATGATTGAATGGTGGAGTGGACTCGATGGGCCGAATGGCCTTACTTCCACTCCTATGTCTTATGGTCTTATGGTCTTATGGGTACTCTAAATTTATAAACAAAAATTTAACTTGTGTTGAAAGATACAAGATTGGAATTCTGTTAGGCATGTTTATATTTGTTTATTATCCATCACTTGCCTGTGGTCTGACTAGAAAAGGTGTGTGGATCTGCATCTTAAGTTCTGTAACCTGTAAGGCTATGGGACAGGTACGAGAGGGTTGGATTAGAACCAGCAACTTGTTCATTATTTTTTATTTTTTGTCCAGGGCGCAGACGCGATGGGCTGAATGGCTTCTTTTCTGTGCGGTAAACGCATTTTAACCATCTATCACTATCATTCCTGTTTATAAATAACAGCTTGGCCTGGGCCAAGATTTTTCCAATTTCACACTCCCAATGGGGAATCGAATAATGACCAGAAAATCAGGACCTCGCTCACACAAATTTCTGATATGTGCTCTCATTAACTGGAAAAGCCTCTGATGTAAAGTTATTCTTATATTGTACTCATGCCAATTACCATGCGCAGGGTATATTTTCGTACATTATCATGCTGGCAGCTGTCTCAATATTGACATCATCTATCAGTTGGCGGCTTGGTGCATGTGTACCTATTTTTCCAATTTCTGAGCATTTTTCATTTTCCTTCTTTGTTTATATAGGATTACTGACCTGATAAATTGTCTTTCAATTTGTATTCAGCCAAAAGCAGGAGCAAATGTTCTTGCAAAAAGCACGTCCTTGTTTCCAGAATTTTGCTATTGACAAAGTGAAACATTATAATAAAATGCAAGAAGAGAGAAAACAAAACTTAGCAGAATTGATCAGGGAATCAAATTTGCTCTGATCCTTTTTGTTGATTACTAACATATTCAAGTATTATAGATTATGCATGTTCTCGCCAGTCTCAGGTATTGGTTAAGGCATCTTTTCCGGCATATTTTTATTTACATCTTATGTATATCTAAGATTGATCTCTACTACAGTTTGTGAAGTTAATCTGATTGTCATTAGGTAACTAATGCGTTTATTTCTTATGGAAGATGTGATTCTAACATGACCTCAATTGGAAAGTTTATCCAAACAATTTCACTGAAAGAATGTGATTGAGCAATATAACAACTTATCTCAATCTCATTTTTATAGTATGATTTTTATACATGATATTGTGACAGAAAGAACTGTAGTTCTCGATAATATATAATACAGCAATTACATCGGGGGCTGGATTCTCCTTTGGCCGATGCTGAAATCGCATAACGTGATTGGCCGAAGAATCGGTTCCGACGCCGATATCACGGCAGGCGCCAATTTGACGCCAAATTGCGGTTCTCCGTCACCTCGACAGCGGCGTCGATGCATTCTGGAATACACGTACAGTAATCGTCAGTTGCATATCATTAGCGGGATCCCGATGGCAGGGTTCACGTGTGCTTTTAAAAATCATGAAACCTGTGTGGTGGCTGCTAACATCGCCATAGTTTGCTGACAGTTGTGACGCTCACCGGGCAGCTTCCGCCAGGGCCGGCGGCGGTGGGGGGGGGGGGGGGGGGGGGGGTGTGACCAGGGGGTGGGCTGTGGGGTCTGGGTAGACGGACACGGAACACCATTACCGCAGCTGGCAAGGCAGCCATGCAGCTGCGCACACCGCTGACTGCCCACTGTGAACTTACAGCCACAGGTCATATGGGTGGCACCCCCCAGGCCCTTAGTGCCCCCTGGCCCCAGCCGACCCTTCAGCTGTATGGACACACGCCAGCACAACCAGTGCCATCTTGTTGGCTGGGATGAGTGTGTGTGGGGATTGTAATGTGTATGTGTGGTTCAGACTTGTCAGCCTCCCGAGTGTCAATCACGGACCCGGTGAATCCCACAACGATTTTCATTGGAATCGACTGTTTTCCACGTGGCGCCGGTGCTAGCCCCACAACAGTAACGGAATCGATCCAGGTGTGGTGCCAGTTTTGCTGTTGTGAAAGTCCAAAATACTGCGTTGGCGTCACCACTTAGTCTCAGAAACAAAGAATCCCGCCCAGATGCTTCAATTATTGATGTCCACAATACTTCAAGCAATCAAATTTTAAAAACCTAAAAAGGAGAGAAAAGCCTTTCCTTTACATTCCATTGAATGGATTATAAAATAATTAATAGACACTGGTAGATCACCCATGATATTCCTTGTGCTACGAGTATCAGGGAGACGGGCATGCAAGTCTAGATTAGGATTGAACATGAGGGTTTTGAGTGAAAACATTTTTGACAATAGTGTGGGCACCAAATGGTTAACTGATTTTCAGATGATTGATACTGGTGCATTCTGGAAACCAGATGATCTGCTGCTCTTGGTTCTGAGTGAGCCTGTGCAGATGCCTCTACCTTGCTGCATAGGGCCACTGAATTGCTGCAAGAGAATGGACATTAACCCCTTTCATTTCATTTCATTGCCTTCAGAAGACAAATTGGGTCACAAGATCAAGGTTGGACATAAGAGCATTGTTGGTCGAGGGGCCTGCAAATAAACATTTTTTTTTATTCAAGGGATGTGGGCTTCACTGGCTGGGCTAGCATTTATTGCTCACCCCTAATTGTCATTGGGAAGGTGGTAGTGAGCTGTCATCTTGAACTGCTGCAAATCCTGTGGTACACCTACAGTGCTGTTGGGGAGGAAGTTACCCAATTTTGACCCAGCGACAGTAAATGGACGGCGATATATCTCTAAATTAGAGTGATGTGCGATTCGGGAGAGAACTTCCCAGTGGTGGCGGTCCCATGCATCTGCTGTTCTTGTACATGGTAGTGGTCGAGAGTTTGGAAGGTGCAGTCTAAGGAACCTTGATGAGTTCCTGCAATGCATTTGTGGATGGTGCATAATCCGAACACGTTGCATCGGTGGTGGCGGGTGTGAAAGTGTGATGATTATAGTGAGACAGTAAAACTGAGACATATATGTGAAAACAAGTCAGAAAGTGAAATAAAAGCCACTCGAGTTTTTGGTATTCTTTGTTTATACGGGGTGAGGAAGTGCTGAACTCCAATGACTGCCGACCAATATTTATAACAGCAATAGTTTATTCAGTACTCTGGGCAGCTCTTGCATGCTTCCATTCTTCCCGCACTCTGGGGAGGACTCCCCCCGCTTCCATTAGATGACCCGAAAAGTAGCCACGCCATCACTTGACCACTCGGTCGATACAAGGTAATACAATTTCATTATCTTACTGGTGCCAGCATTTTGGTTCCTTATATTTTTCACTTATTACTTGAAAATGTTGGTGCACACACTTTAAACAATAACATGCTATGACCCTCATAGCAGTTCTGTGGTTAGAAAAAGTAGAAGAACCCTCACCTGAAATGGCTTCACAATTGCGTATGTGTGCGTGTGTCATCATCCAGAGAATTGTCAGATCATACTGCAAGGCGATCTTTTGCAAGTACACCATCACCAGATAACTACCCGGACAAATGGAAGGAAGTTTACTTCCTCAAGGTCCCAGGTAAGATAGTATTGGAATATCCACACAAACTGAGGACACACAAGAGATAAATCAAGAGTTTCCTCTGTAATAAGATTATAACATCTGCATACATTTGGGCATCAGGGCCGGGATTCTCCCCTACCCGGTGGGGCGGGGGGTCCCGGCGAGATAGAGTGCCGTGAACCACTCCGGCGTCGGGCCGCCTCAAACGTGTGGAATTCTCCGCACCTTTAGGGGCCAAGCCCTAACCTTGAGGGGCTAGGCCCGCGCCGGAGTGGTTGGCGCCCCGCCGGCCAGCGGGAATGGCCTGTGGCGCCACGCCAGCTGGGGCCGAAGGGACTTCGCCGGCCGGCGGAAGTCCGTGCATGCGCCGGAGCGTCAGCTGCTGCTGACGTCATCCCCGTGCATGCGCAGGGGAGGGGGTCACTTCCACATCGTGAAGATGATGACGAACGCGGAAGAAAAAGAGTGTCCCCACGGCACAGGCTCGCCCACTGATCGGTGGGCCCCGATCGCGGGCCAGCCCACCGTGGGGGTACCCCCCGTGGCCAGATCACCCTGCGGCCCCCCCCCCCCCAGGACCCCGGAGCCCACCCGCGCCGCCTGGTCCCGCCGGTAAGGTCGGTGGTTTGATTCCCGCCGGCAGGACCGGCATGACAGCGGCGGGACTTCGGCCCATCGCGGGCTGGAGAATCGCCAGGGGGGGGCCGCCGACCGGCGCGGCGCGATTCCCGCCCCCGCCGAATCTCTGGTGCCGGAGACTTCGGGAGACGGCGGGAGCGGGGGCGGGATTCACGCCGGCCCCCGACGATTCTCCGACCCGGCGGGGGGTCGGAGAATCCCGTCGCAGGTTTTCAACAAACGTCAGAGAAATGATTTATAGTACAAAAAAATAGGCCAAGGACAGACCCTGAGTAAGACAAACAGATCATACATATTACACCATCATATCAACAGCAAACCTTTACTGCTTTCTTGGCATGCACCAGTTAAATTTTATTTTAGAAAACTGCTACAAATTTTGCTACCTTTTTGTGTTTCTTTAAAATAAATGTTGTCGTTATATGCATAAGATCTAAAGATAAATCTGTACATGTATCCCATTTGTGCACAACTGTTCAAAATGGGGTTCGACTGCAACACCAGAGAAAATATGTTATTTTTCAACCAACATCTGCAACCAGATTATCTGGTCATTATCACTTTGCTGTTTGTGGGAGATTTGCTGTCCAAAAATCAGTGATGACTTTTCCTACATCACTTCAGAAAGTACTTCATGGGCTGTAAAGCACTTTGCAATGTCCTAGGGTAGTGTTGAGTGCTACATATATTAAAATTATTTTTCTGGTGACGAGCCCCACAGATACCGATAACTTTTAAAAACATATTTGAATCTCTGTGACCACCTTAGAGGTCATTGCATGTTGCAACACTCTTACTGTAGTAAACTAAAAGCAACATTGACCAAATATTACTGAGTAGGCAACTACCACCATAAACTACAGAAAAGATAACTCTTATTAATGTTTTGGCCAGAGTAATAATCCCACTGCATACATCACACTTTCCACAGGGTTACAAATCAGAAACAGTTTACAGTCACTCCCAACTTCCAATGGATTCACATCTCCATATTATGCTGAGTCATAACATCTCGTGATCATCAAAGGCGCTTCCTTCTGCTCACTGTAAATTCCTAAACCATTGTTCAACAGTAAGGCCCAGACCAGTGAATTCTTCTTCTCACCTCACCACAGGATGTGTCTCTTAAATCAGAAAACATTGTTAGGCCCTGATTCTGTCTGGTAGCTTGTGGAGGACTCCGCATTCGCCTCTCTACTATATCTTTGTCTCTGGGACACCTCCCTCACTTGCTGTGCAGAGACTTGCAGACTGAAAGTCTGTCCACAGTTAGCCCAGCCGTTCCAGTCTTTGATTTTATATGGAAATATTTTGTACCTTGCAAGCCTCAACCTGGGCATCCTGTCACCATGGCAACCTAGCCACATTGGCTTGTTGTCAAGCAGAACATGTAGCAGATCCCATGACTTTCTCCATTCCTTTAATTTACCTTGAATAAAAGAGACAGTCCCAAAATATAATCATCTTATAAAACCTAACATTCATCGTGTTCTCCTTCTTTAATTCAGCTCCTTTTTTTTAACACATGGAAACGTTAGTGATTTTGGGTCGGATGCTCTGTTAGGGAGATTATGGGCATGATCCTGCGGAAAGAATCGGCATCGCCGAGGGTGTCGATATCATGGTACAGACAATGGGAGCCGTCAGGGCTGGCAGCGCCAGATAATGCAGGAGCAGTCAGGACTCAATCCAGCGACGTCACCATCCCGAGGTGAACCTTAGGACCCTATGTACACTGACCGGAAGGAGTTGGCAACCCAGACCCATTCTATGGACTGGAAACAGTGGCCACCAGCTCCCCCGAGTTCCATGCCTCTGATGAGGCTGCGTCTCGCAGTCAGCACCCGGAACAGGGCGGCACGGCTGTGTATGCACCGCTGAGAAGTGCGCAGGGCCCTCCGGCCCCAGAGCCCTTAGTGGATGTCCACCAGGATCATCGAAGGCCCCTTGCCTGCAGTCTGATCCGAATTGGCGCCACTTTCGGGGTCATGATGCAGCTTAGCTTAGCTGCATCATGTTGCCTTCCTCAGGTGGGGCCACATGTAAGGCCCTGGCTCACGGCAACCTCATCACCTGCCCAGAGCAGCGCTCTCTCCGCTGATTCTGGCGGCCCCCCTGATCACCAGGTGTTCTATGGCCACATGCCTGCCAATGCCATCGGACCTCCCCGTTGTCCTCGGGGGAGGTGTCCCACTGGTCTGTGGCGGCACCCAAATATTGAGTCCGACCGCGGTATTGTATCTTTGGTTGCTGCTTTCGATGTAACCAGCCATTCGGACACTGTCCTGGGATATCTCAGACGTCCTGTACAGAGTCGGGTAACACTATGAACCCATATTTCATAGAACCTTGAAGTTCCTGTGCAGCTTTCTCTGCATTTCCGTGGGACAGCGCTAATTCTGTTGCTCGCTTTAAATCAAATGTGCGCTCCACCAACAGCTTCCTTTGCATGGACATTTTGTTAATTTCACACACAAGCCTATCCCTCAACATTTTGGATTTGGTATGACCCGGACTCACAGTGCTCTGTCAGCTGCAGGAGGTGGCCTAAGAGATCAGTCACTGACTCTCTCATTCGTACGGCCATGTGGAACCGTTACCGTTGCATAATAACTGATTACTTTGAGTCAAAATGGTTAGACACCAGTGAAACTAATTTATCAAATCTTGGAATCCAGAGCAGCCACGTAAGTAAGGATTTTATTAGACTGAATGTCGGGGCCCCACAAGCTGTTAGGAGGATTACCTTTTGCCAGTCTTCTCCCAAAATGCTATTAGCCTGGATAAAGTATCTAATCCGCTTTACGCATTGAGCCCAATCTGCCAGGCCCACATTAAAGGCCTCCAGTTTACCAAAAAGCGGAACATTTGAAACCTATTTCCTCACGCTGCAAGACAGCAATCTTCCAGAATGGTGGGGTGTCCGAAGTAGAGTCCAGATTTGTCTTTTTCCTTGTCGTCAGTTTAATGCCCAGGAAGCCAGTGGTAGGAATAAACAAGGATTTATTTAACTGAACATAAAGTCTGCCCACGGCAGTAACTATTTACACTTCACTGTCCCCCATTGACTGATGATAATCGTCGCCACTCCAGGGGACAGGTCTGAGTTGGCACCCAGTGTCTCCTCCTCCCGGTCGGTACCCATGGGACCCTGGGGTTCACCTTGGGATGGAGGGGGAGCTAGTTTGAGCCCCGGCTGCCCCCCATCATCTGGCTTTGCCAGCCCTGGCGGTTCCCCATTGTCTGCATCATCGTGTCAATACCCCCGGTGATGCTCCTCAGTGATTGGGGCATGCTCTGCAGTGTCTCGGCAATGCTCACGTGCGATTGGAACAAGCTTTGCAGCACCTCGACCATTCCCATCTGAGAGGGGGGCATGTCCCATTGAACCTCATTAAGCTCAAGCTGGTACTGCATGACAAGCCCCAACGAGGCAGACATTCTGTCGAGACCCTCAACCAAGGCCATCACCAACTGCGCGATGCTTTGGACACCTTCAATAATGGTGCCGAGATCATGCACCAGGCTCTCCACTGTGGTTGCCATCCTGGTAGTGTTGGCCTCAGTGCCACACATTGCTGGCAACAGCTCCTGCGCCCGCAGCCTCTGGGACTCTTCCAATCCGCTGTGGATCTGCTGTAGTGACGCTGATGTCGCCCTCTGAATGTCCCGGCTGCACTCTACCGTCTCCATAAGATGCGGTATAGCCTCTTCCACAGGTTCAGCATCAGGCTGGGACTCAGCTGGGACCTGGGATCCAGCAGACCTCTGACTGCTGTCCTGACTGGGGGTTCCTGCCTGCACCCGATGTGCATCATCAGCTGTGTGGTGCTCACCAGATTGTGCCCCAGAAGCCTGACCACTAACATTTCCCACTGAGCTGTGTGCATCTGCGCTGATGGAGGGTGAGGATGACATCGGTTTCATAACTATTATGGTGGCATCCTTGGAGCTCTTCTCTGAAGTGTTCGCCTGGGAGTTAGGAGAGACGGCCACTCGGGATGTGCCGGCTCTGTCGGCTGGAAGACCTGTGGGAGAATGGGCATGTGGTCAGTGGGAGGGATGGGTCAGTCAGTAACGCAAGAACAACTCACATTTGACAGGTACTTTGGGTGGGGCCTGGTGGTTCCTCACCTCTGTGGCATCTGCCAGCCTCCTCGTTGGTGACCGCCCTGTTTTTGGCCACACTGGTAATCTCCAGGGCACCCTCCTCGAAGGAGGTGAGGATTCTTATGTCTGGCATGCGTACGCCAGTTTGGGCCCTCTCCCGCAATTGTGGGAGAGCTTTTCCTGAGGAGATACGGAGAGGGCATCATTAGCCACACATGTGGTTCACATTGGGGGTGGGGAGGGGTGGATGGAAGGTTGTGGGTAGCATGAAGAGTTGGGGTTGGATGCTCGTTTGGGGGCAGAAATGTTTTGGGGGGGGGGCGGCATTGATGTCTACTCACTCGTGCTGCCCGTTGTAGGTCATTGATCTTTTTACTGCACTGGAGGCCAGTCCTCCTGGTCACACTCCCGGCGCTCCCAGCAGCCACCACCTTGTCCTGGGCAGCACTGGTTGCCCTATGGCTAACCCTCCGGGACCCTTGGGGCAACAGCATATCCCTCTGGGCCTCCACTCTGTCTAGAAGCCTCCCCAGATCTACATTCCTGATTCTTGGGGCCGATTTCCTGGGCGCCATTATTGCGAGCTGAGTGGGGTTGGCTGAGCAACTGCTGCTCATCTGCTGCTCGACCCTGTTAGCGGGGGCTGCCAAGCGAGATGCTAGTGAATAATATTCTCCATGTAGATAGCAAGTTCAATTCAGTGATATACAGTACTTTGTGTCAACGTAAGGAATTGGGCTAACAATTTATCTGTGCAATACACTTTTTAATACGTTCTGGCTGTGATTTTCCTCTTTACTTCTGTCAATTTTGCATAATGACGGATTAGAGTTAAAGTTAAAATATTTAGAGGAAGCAATTAACTCTAGTTACAAATTGTAAATCGATCTTTCCCCCGCGTGAAAGAAAGGTCCACCGGTAGATTTACATGAGCTAATAAAAAAATTTATATTCACACAGTCTTGTTTTTTTTTTCTATTTATACCCTCCCGCCCCCTCCACCCTCCCTTTCAGCCACAAGGATAAGACAGTCTGAGCTGAAGGCTTATCCATGGCTTTCAAACACAAAGTATTTACATACATCGGAAAGCTTTCTCCCTTCGGATTCAGTGATATTCAACTCCAAATCAAACTCAAATTTTCTTATTTTCTGCAAACAGCAACTTTTGGGCAACACGGTAGCACAAGTAGCCAGCACTGTGGTTTCACAGCGCCAGGGTCCCAGGTTCAATTCCCTGCTGGGTCACTGTCTGTGCGGAGTCTGCACGTTCTCCCCGTGTCTGCGTGGGTTTCCTCTGGGTGCTCCAGTTTCCTCCCACAGTCCAAAGACGTACAGGTTAGGTGGATTGGCCATGATAAATTGCCCTTATTGACCAAAAAAGGTTAGGCGGGGTTATTTGGTTACGGGGTTAGGGTGGAAGTGAGGGCTTAAATGTGTCGGTGCAGACTCGATGTGTCAAATGGCCTCCTTCTGCACTGTATATTCTATGTTCCAGACAACCATCAAATGGCTGAACAAAAATTGGGATTGGATTATTTGAAGCCAAAGATCAAGTTCTGAATGCTCATTCCTTCTCCAAGCTATGCTGGCTGGTAAATAAAACTGCCTTACGTCAGGGCTGGATTTTAACTATTTGACACACTGGTGACACAGAATTTTCAGCACTGTGTTCACCAGTGCCTTTTTCACCCAGCCACTGCATTTGGATCCGACTTCTGAGTTTCCCAATCAAATAGTGCGAGTGGGTGTGTTGATGCACCTTGAGTCTATGTCAGCTGAAGTATTCAAATAATCCTGCAAGGCTGAAAGTTGAAGGATTGCCTCCATGTTTCAATAGAGGAAGAAACTGCAGCAGTGGATTCACAACATTTATGAGGCAGCACCACTCTTCGCCGATCCCTCCCTTCCCATGGTGCCTTGTGCATCATGTGAGCAAGAACAGATTTTTTTTTAAATAATTTTTACGGGATGTGGGCTTCAGGTCTGGGCCACCATTTGTCGCCCATCCCTAATTGCCCTTGATAAGGTGGTGGGGAGCTGCCTTCTTGAACCACAGCAGTCCATGTGGTGTAGGTACACCCACAGTGCTATTAGGAAGGGAGTTCCAGGATTTTGACCCAGTGACAGTGAAGGTGGAGAGACAGGTTCAGCTGCTGGAGAGGCAATCCGAGAGAGATCAGGGCACTTCAAGCTCTGTTCAGCTCAACACAGATGCTGAGCCTCATGGGGCCATCAACAAAGAGGACAATTTGGAAGTTACAACAGCAGAAAATGTGAAAGACTCTATCAGCTTTTAGTCGCACTGCTCACACCTCAAGAGGAATTTTAGTTTAATTGTCCTGGGATGTGAGCATTTGTTGTTCTCCCCTAACTGCCCCTGAGAAGGTGGCGGTGAATTGCCTTGTTGAGTTGCTGCAGGCCATGTGGTGTAAGTACACCCACAGTACTGTAGAGATGCTTTTTGACCCAGTAACAGTAAAGAAATAGTGATATAGTTCCAAGTCAGGTTGATGTGCTCACTGGGCTAATTCGCTGGCTTTTAAAGCAGACCAAGCAGGCCAGCAGCACGGTTCGATTCCCGTACCAGCCTCCCCGGACAGGTGCCGGAATGTGGCGACTAGGGGCTTTTCACAGTAACTTCATTGAAGCCTACTCGTGACAATAAGCAATTTTCATTTTCATTTAATTTCGTTTCATGTGCTGCCTGAAGGAGAACTTGCAGGTGGTAATGTTTCCATGTGTTTGCTACCCTTATCCTTCTAGGTTGGAGTGATTGTGGCTTTGGAAGGTGCTATCAAAGGAATTTTGGCGGGTTACTGCAGTGTATCTTAGAGGAGTCCGTCTCAAGCATAGGTACTGTGGTGTCGCAGGCCTATGTAATGATGTCTCAATCTGTGGAACGAGTGGCCACCTACATGAAGGATCTGATATGATGGCCAACTGGGTGTGTGCTCATTCCCATAGATCACATGAACACCAAAACAGGATTTCTGATGATCTAGCCCTGGTTCCACAGTTCCCTACTGATATGTAGCAAAATGCTGCTCAGTTCATTGCTACGAGCGTAGTTTGGCTGGGCCATGGAAGGGAAGATGGAGGGAGGGGACATAGACATGTGAAATTAGCTCAAAGTGCTCACCTATTGCCCCAAAACTCCACAGTCAGGACCAAAAGGTGTATTCTGTTTCAGTGGGCTGAGGGCACGATTCAGCGGCCTCAAGTTAAAGTCTGCTGAACGCTGTATTTAGTGGGGTATTTCTTGGAGCCTGATGTGCTGAGAAACATCCCACCATTCAACGGCACTTTGCTGTTTATTTTGTCCTCGGGGATACTCTTTCTTCCGAGGCCACACTTGGAGGGATTTCCTGCTGGAGAGCTTCATTCTTCGCAGATCGGGATGCCATTTTAACCTGTTGCCACTGCTATATTACCATTCTTGGTAATATGTTGTATTCTTTGTCCTTTCTTCCAGAATGATCCGATGTGATGTTGACAAAGAATATACTAATCAAAAGATTGAAACACAACTAATTTATTGTAATACTATTAATTAAATGAAGTTCGCACACTCCTGAGTTACTATTGATCCTGTCTTACAGTACTCAATAATCTAAATAGTCACTAATTACACTATGATCTAACCTCGTGTAAACTCTATCCATTCTAATCTTCTTCTTCTGCTTTCACCAAGCTTTCTCCTCATGCTACTCCTTCCAGCTTTTCCCAGAATTCCCTCAGAGTCTGACTTAAATACAGAGAAGTGGTAGCACCCTCTAGGGTTTGATTTACACAGAGAGGTAATTATTAACCCTTCACTAACCTGACTATATTTTTATTATAACCACATTTCAGGCCCGTGCCCCTCCCCATTGCTGTGACCATTGTTGTGACCCCCAGCCCACCCAACCTTGGGGAAGCTCCCATGAACCCCTCCCCTCATCCCCTTCTACCTGGCAAGGCCAACCCTGGCAGTGCTAACCTAGCACCTGGACATTCTGTCATTGCCAGCCTAGCACCCTGGCAATGCCCTGGGCACCACGGTAATGCACCTGGCAACATGGCAGTGCCATCCGGACACCTTGGCAGTGTCAGGATGGCTGTGCCAGGGTGCCCAGGGTGAACTATCAGAGTGCCATGCTGGCTGTGCCAAGGTTCCCTGGTGCCAAAAAGAGTGCCAGGGTGCCAGGTTGTCCTGTCCCTGACCACCCAGCGATCTCCAAAGGCCTGGGACACTCCCTAGGTGCTGTTACAAGTGGTCCATGTTTGAGTGGACCAGTACTAAATGGCATCCTGGTGAGGTCTCCCAAGCGCAGCTGTTGAATTCCGTGCACAGGTGAATCCACCGTCCGTGTATTTAAATGAGTCGTATCGGCGGGACCCAGATTGCGGCAGGGGGGTGCGAGTTGGGTGGCATGCGATTGGCCGATGCCCAACACTCGCCCGATTTTAGGCTTGGGTACGATTCACCCATTGCGCTTGGCACAATGGGGTCATTGGATCGCACCCCTGTTCTGCACTGCACAGGTGCAAATGGGGAAATCATTGACTGGCTCCAAAAACCAAGGGACATCCAATAAAGGTTTGACAGCAATCAGAGGTGGAATTTGAGCAGCCTGTCTGTCTCTATCGTAGAATCATAGAATCCCTACAGTGCAGAAGGCCATTTGGTCCATTGAGTCTGCACTGAATCTTTGAAACACCACCCTCACTGGGCCTAATCCCCCCTCCTTTTCTTGCAACCCACCCTAAGGGCCAATCCATCTAACCTGCACATCTTTGGACTGTGGGACGAAACCGGAGCACCCGGAGGAAGTCCACGTAGACCCGGGGAGAATGTGCAAACTCCACACAGATAATCACCCGAGGTTTTATAGTGACCGTGCCCTAACTAGTGATTGGCTGCTGTGTTGTGTGTGTTGATTGGTCTTGCAGTGTGTCAGTCAGTGTGTGTCCCTGCACCATCATATACTGATGTGTATATTATGACAGTCAGGTGACTTCCATTGAATCTCCCTTGTGCATTATTGTCTGAGCTCCGAACAAGTGCCATCCGTTGGATATCCAATGGCTATCCGTTGTTTCCAAGGAGCCAGCCACCCCCTCTGCATGAAGGTGGGAAGAGTTCAGTGAGGTCTTACAGGCCCAAGACAAAAGCATCGTAACAGCTCCCTTGAAATCATGCATCAACAAGAAACATTGATGGGGTGAAAGCCCCTGTGGTTGATAACCACATGATCTGGGCGGATCTGCAGGCACTTTGATGACCACATGTATAAAGCTGATGACAATGCCAAGAGCCCGCTCATTCTGACTGGCCTCATTGGTTGCAAAGTGCACTAGAAATCCTGACCCTGATAAACATGGCAATGTTCACCGGTGAGATATATTTGTGGGAAGTACGATATGAGGTTCTGCAAACATTTGCTGCACATTACTCGAAGTAGCTAGAGGAGAAGTTAAGGATGGTGGTGACTTTGATCACCACTGGCAGAGCCTGTCCATCTGGTCCACTTGGCAGGAGATCTTCTTCCAGGAGGCGGGAAATGTTAGAAACCACCAGGCACGATAGCCAGAACCCCTGCGATGCCAATACTCACTCATGTCTCGGCAGCTCATTCTCTACTTCGAGAAACTGTATTACAGCGTATAATCTTCTGCAGACTACGCTCACCCCCTCTGTCCTATGGAGTGGCAGGCGACCGAGGAAAAGGCTGCTGGAGTTGCTGCTGGTTCAATGATTCCTCATCTGAAACTCAAGCCAAAGCTGCATAAGCAGCACCCATTTGGAACTGATGTTTGAAAGCTGGGACATGTACATCAGACATAAAAATAGCTCCAAAGTGGAATTGGAAATGACTTGCAAGAAAGTGAAAACAGACTCTCAGAACAAGCCTGCAAGCAAAAGCTTTTCGCTGAGCCAAGAAAGCGGGTGTTGAAGATGGATTATTTATCGGATTTTTTTGCTTGCCGTTTGTTCAGGGCCCTCAATTACCCCTGTCCCCTCATCTTGCTTTCACTGTTGAGTACCAAAAAGCCTGGGAAATGCATGCACTCAGAGTTAACATCAAAAAAACCATGTTAAAACAACTGTTAATTGCCTTTTTAACATATTTGAATTGACAACTCTGAGGGGCTTCTTGCAGAATCCCGATTCACTGTCAAGCTCATTCTGCTTAGCCAGCTGTCTTCTCCCAAACCCATTCACTATTCTACGTTATAATTCGTTTCCCCCGCCCTCCGCCACTGAGTTGGCCAACTTGAGAGCCGACAACATTGCGAAAGCTTTCAGCATTGATTTTAAACGGTGACAGTAAATGGCTCTGTGGCTATTACAAAGATTGCAATTATTCAAGATTAGTTTTTAGTTATCTCTGGAAAATAAGGGGGATCTGGTTTCCAGAGAAATATTGCATGCTGCTAGTCACATTATAATGAGGGAACTATTGTGCAGGTTCAACTCATTTGAGGTAGGCTAAACTTGCAAAACATCAGGGGTGGGATTCTTCGTCCGTTCACAGCGGCGGGTTTCTCTTGTTCCGCTGCCTGCAGTGAAAGGGAGATTTGGCTGCACTCCCAAATCCTCCATCCTCGCCAGCAGCGGTGGTGGGATGGACTTGCAATGGAGAATTCCGGCCACGGCTTTTTGTGAAGGCAAACTAGGCTTATTATGACCTGCAATTAATGTGTGCACAATCATTAAATCCATCCAATCATTTAAAATAAAGCTGAAATAGTGAAATTATTTTACAGGCAGCTACTTTGGTATCTCTATGTGAAATATCTTGTTGCCGGTGGTCAAGTACAACTTAAAGAGAAACACAAACAGAGAAAGCTGGAAAATCTCAGTAGCTCTGGCAGCATCTTTAGGGAGAGAAAACAGAGGTAACACTTCAAGTCTGCATGACCCTCCTTCAGAGGGGGAATTCAGTGTTGGATTATATACTATATAAGAAGGGGTGGAACATGGGACAGGTATTAGTGGGAGCTGGGAGAGATTGCAGCAAAGATGTAGCAAAACTTAAGAACAAGTGATAGATGGCCCAGTGGGGGAGGGTGGGAGAGGGAGAGAGGGATTTTGCATCGGAACAAAAAATGTTTGGCATATGAAAAAAGGTTAAGATGGAGGAGAAAGATTGCAGTCTAAAGTTGTTGAACTCAATGTAGAATCCTAAGGACCGTAATGTGTCCAAATGAAAGATGAGATGCTGCTTCTCTAGTTTACGTTGGGTTTCAACTGGAGCATTGCAGCGGGCCAAGTGTGACATGTGGGTATGAGAGCAAGGTGCTGAGTTGCAATTGCAAGGGACAGGAAGGTTGGGGCCATGCTTGGAGGCTGGGCTCAGGTGTTCCACCAAACGGTCACCCAATCTGCATTCAGTCTCCATTATGTAGAGGAGACTGCATTGGGAGTTGTGAATACAGTGACTAAATTGAAGGTGGAACAAGTGAAATGCTGCTTCACCTGAAAGGAGTGTTTCAGGCCTTAGATGGTGAAGAAAGAGGAAGTAAAGGGGCAGGTTTTGCACCTTCTGTGATTGTAAGGGAATGTGCCATGAAAAGCAGATTAAGGATTGGGTTAATACTGGACCAGTGACTTGCAGATAGAGTGGTTCCAGCAGAATACTGACAGGGAAGTGATGGGAAGATCTATTTCATGATGGCATCATGGTGAAGTTGGCAGAAAGGGCAGAATATGATCCTTTGAATGCAGAAGGTGGTAGAGCGGAGAGGTGAGGGCAAAGAGGATCCCATCATGGTTCTGGGAAGAAGGGAAAGGGGTAAGGGCAGAGATACGGGAAATGGGTCGAACATGGTTGAGTGCCCTGTCAGCCACAGTGGAGGTGAAGCCTCAGTTAAGGAAAAAGCCCCATTTTTGAAGGTGGCGAAGAAGTCAGGGAATCTGGGAGAATGGGATGGCATACGTACAAGAATAAGGAAGTGAGTTGTAGTTGAGTAACTGTGGGAGTTGATGTGTAATGAATATTGGTGGTCAGTCTATTACCAGAAATGGAGGGGTAGATTTTGCACCCCGTTTGCCATGGGTATAAATGGTGATAGGAGTGCAAATACTCATGAGAGACTGAAAACAAGATTTACCCCAGCAAGATCTTTCGTTGAAACCATCCCTGCCCCTGCCAGTGATGTAATGAGGTTCCTGTCATGCACTAACAGGAAGCCCATTTAAATACATTTTATTATCATTCGTGGGCTGCCCCACTGTATCAATCCCCCCACATTCGGACCTCCCCGACGTCATGTCGGCGAGGTTTACAACAGGTCGTGACCAATGTGAACCAGGCAAAGAGAACTGTCCAGGGGTGCACAGGTAGGCTCAGCCTCCAGGAGGGAGAGGGACATGCCCGGGTAGTACCCTGGCAGTGCTTGGGCACTGTCCCTTGGCTCTGCCTCTTTGGCATTGCCCCCCAGCACTGCGAGCAATGCCAAGGGCATCACAGGGGCTTCCTCTGGGGAGGTCCATGGATAGGGGGGGTTATCTGTATCCATGTGGATGATCTTTGATTTATTTTTGGAATAGATTGGGATATACATTAATAATCTGGAAGAAGGGACTGAAGGCACTGTTGCTAAGTTTGCAGATGATACAAAGATCTGTAGAGTGACCGGTAGTATTGAAGAAGCAAGGGGGCTGCAGAAGGATTTGGACAGGCTACGAGAGTGGGCAGTAAAGTGGCAGATAAAATACAATGTGGAATAGTGTGAGGTTATGCATTTTGGAAGGAGGAATTTAGGCGTAGACTATTGATGCACAATCAATGGACACGAAATGTAGATAAAGTCCGAACGATAGGCTTTAATACACAAGAAGTGGACCCGGCAGCAGATGTACAGAAGAATGGCAGACTGCCGGGGAACACGGATTCTTATACCCCGCCTCGTAGGCGGAGCTACCTACCTCTCATCCAATCGGCTGAGAGGCACATGACATACCTGGGCCAATGATCAGGGAGTCCTCTGCACCAATGGCAGCTCACACTTCCAGGTACCGTAATACCCCTAGTCATACTACCACATTCACCCCCTGTTGAAAAAGGAACCGGGGGGGGGGTGGGGGTGGGGGAACGTGGACATGGAGGGGGGTGCGTGACCCGTGAGTACGTGAGAGACTGGTAGTATGACTAGAGATGTTAGGTCGTACCATTGCATTGATGGCTGCCCACTGGCCCGCAATTATGTACAAAAATACAGAACAGAAACTATGTACAGTGTGGAAAAATGGGGGGGGAAAAAACATGGAGAACAGACAAAAAGAAACAAGAGTCCATCAGCAGGTTACCTGGGTGCAATCAGCCGATCGGGTGCCTTGGATGTCCTGCTCGACCTGCGTAGCTGTGCCAACGACGTTGGAGGGGTGGTCGTTCGTGACTCCGGGAGCGATGATCCTGTTCTTGCATCCGTACCCCTAGTCGGAGCTAGTGGGGGCCAGGCCGAGGGAGGGTCGTCCTGTCCACTAGGCCGCATGTGTGTAGATATCGGTGGGGCAGGGGAGGGGCGCCTGTCGGGTGCAGTTGGGGTTGGGGGGGGGGGGGTGAGGGGGCTGGCACCGGGGGGGGGGGGGGGGTTTGGCCGGGATCGGGCGGGTGCCAGGTCCCAAAGGGAGACCGTGTCCTGTCGGCTGTCGGGATACTCCACATACGCGTATTGCGGGTTTGCGTGGAATAGCTGGACTCTTTCGACCAATGGGTCCGACTTGTGCATCCGCACGTGCTTCCGGAGCAGGATGGGCCCGGGGGTACCCAGCCAGATTGGGAGCGGGGTCCCTGAGGAAGACTTCCTGGGAAAAACAATAAGGCGTTCGTGAGGCGTTTGGTTAGTGGAGGTACAGAGGAGTGACCGGATAGAATGGAGGGGGCCGGGAAGACCTCTTGCCAGTGGAAGACTGGGAGATTTCTGAACCGCAGGGCCAGCAGGACGGTCTTCCAGACCATACCGTTCTCCCTCTCGACCTGTCCGTTACCCCGGGGGTTGTCACTGGTCGTCCTGCTGAGCAGGAATTGACGCAGCTCGTCACTCATAAAGGAGGACCCCCTATCGCTTTGAATGTAAGCGGGGAATCCAAACAGGGAGAAAATGGTGTGTAGGTCTTTAATGATGGTGGTCGTGGTCATGTCAGGGCAGGGGATGGCGAAAGGGAAGCGGGAGTACTCGTCAATCACATTGAGGAAGTACGTGTTGTGGTTGTTGGAGGGGAGGGGGCCTTTGAAGTCCATGCTGAGACGTTCAAAGGGGCGGGAAGCCTTTATAAGATGCGCTTGCTTGGGGCGGTAGAAGTGCGGCTTGCACTCCACGCAGATGTGGCATTCCCTGGTCACTGTCTTGACCTCCTCAATGGAGTAGGGCAGGTTGCGGGTCTTTATGAAATGGAAGAAACGGGTGACCCCCGGGTGATAGAGGTCCGCATGGAGGGTTCGGAGGCGGTTCACTTGTGCATTGGCACAGGTGCCGCGGGACAGGGCATCGGGAGGCTCATTTAGCTTCCCAGGACAATACAAGATGTCGTAGTTGTAGGTGGACAGTTCTATCCTCCACCGCAAGATCTTGTCGTTCTTTATTTTGCCCCTCTGTGCGTTGTCGAACATGAAGGCCACTGATTGTTGGTCTGTGAGGAGGGTGAACCTCCTGCCGGCCAGATAATGCCTCCAATGTCGCACAGCTTGACTATGGCCTGTGCTTCCTTCTCGACCGAGGAGTGGCGGATTTCGGAAGCATGGAGGGTACGGGAGAAGGCCACGGGTCTGCCCGCTTGATTGAGGATGGTTGCCAGAGCTACATCGGACGCATCACTCTCGACTTGGAAGGGGAGGGACTCGTCGATAGCTCGCATCGTGGCCTTTGCAATATCTGCTTTGATGTGGCTAAAGGCCTGGCGGGCCTCCATCGACAGGGGAAATGTGGTTGATTGGATGAGGGGACGGGCTTTGTCGGCGTAATTGGTGACCCACAGGGTGTAATATGAAAAGAAGCCCAAACAGTGCTTGAGGGCTTTGAGGGAGTGGGAGAGGGGAAGCTCCATCAGGGGGCCTATTACTCCGTTACGCACTACGTAGCCGAGGATGGTTAGACGGTCGGTGCTAAACACGCACTTATCCTTATTGTAAGTGAGGTTAAGGAGTTTTGCGGTACGGAGGAATTTTTGGAGGTTGGTGTCGTGATCCTGCTGATCGTGGCTGCAGATGGTGACATTATCGAGATACGGCAAGGTTGCCCGTAAACCGTATTGGTCGACCATTCGGTGCATTTCCTGTTGGAAGACCGAGACCCCGTTTGTGACACCGAAGGGAACCCTTAAGAAGTGGTAGAGTCGCCCATCCGCTTTGAATGCAGTGTACTTTCGGTCACTTGCAGAGGGGAGCTGATGGTAGGCGGACTTGAGGTCCACTGTGGAGAAGACCTTGTACTGCGCAATCCTGTTGACCAGGTCGGAGAAATGTTGGAGAGGCTACGCGTCTAGCTGCTGTTGATGGTGCGACTGTAGTCTATGACCATCCTATTTTTCTCCCCAGTCTTTACCACCAGCACTTGTGCTCACCAGGGGCTGTTGCTAGCCTCGATGACCCCTTCCTTCAGAAGCTGTTGGACTTCGGACCTGATGAAGGTCCGGTCCTGGGCACTCTACCATCTGTTCTTGGTGGCGACGGGTTTGCAATCTGGGGTGAGGATTGCAAACAAGGATGGGGAATCGACCTTGAGGGACGCGAGGCTGCAGACAGTAAGGGCGGCATAGGGTTGTCGAATTTGAATGTTAAGCTCTGGAGGTTGCACTGGAAATCTAACCCCAGGAGTGCTGCCGCGCAGAGGTGGGGAAGGAGGAAGAGCTTGTAATTTTTAAATTCCCTCCCCTGGACCGTGAGGTCCTCTGTGCAGCACCCTGTGATCTGGACCGAGTGCGAACCGGA
Organism: Scyliorhinus canicula; assembly: GCF_902713615.1. Classification (NCBI taxonomy): domain Eukaryota; kingdom Metazoa; phylum Chordata; class Chondrichthyes; order Carcharhiniformes; family Scyliorhinidae; genus Scyliorhinus; species Scyliorhinus canicula. The sequence continues at coordinate 133,047,250 of NC_052156.1, forward strand.
GGCCAGAGCGATTTTTTGTTTGACTGGGTAAACAGGAAGAGCGCAGCGTCTTACCGTGGCGGGGTGGACGAAACTCTCTGTGCTCCTGGAGTGCAGCAGGCAGCTTGTCCCGTGGCCGTTGAAGAGGATCTTCGTGGTTACCATGGATAGAGGTGAGTCGTGGCAGAAACTCCGAGTCGTCATCCGGCAGAGAGTAGTCACCTCGGTGCCGATCCAAGATGGCGGCGCATGGCGGCCACACGTGGTGGGCGGTGGACAAAATGGCGGCGCCCGGGGATCGCACGTGGAGTCGGGGGCCCAAAATGGCAGCGCCCGGGGATCACACGTGGCGGTGGGGGGTGGGGGCAGTGAGATCCGCGGGCCACACGGGGCCCCTGAGGAGAGCGGAGGGGAGGACCCGCAGTCGCTGCTCGGGACCGCAGCGACCGCTTTCGATTGACAGACGGCCGCAAAGTGGCCCTTCTTGCCGCAGTCCTTACAGGTTGCGGAGCGGGCCGGGCAGCGCTGGCGGGGGTACTTTGCCTGGCCGCAAAAATAGAAGCGGGGCCCCGTGGGATAATCGGGGCACCCTGCGGCGCAGGCCTGGGGGGGGGGGGTCCGAGTCCATGGTGGATGAGGTCACGTTCCACGCTGCCCAGGGGGCCCGCAGTGCGGTCGGGGGCGTATGCGCGGGCGTATTCGCAACGTCTAGGGAGGAGGCGAGGGTCCATGCCTCCGTGTGGTTTAAAGTCTCTTTCACTAAAAGTCTTTGCCGGATCTGTGAGGACTGCATACCTGCAACAAAACCGTCTCTGATCAAAGGTTCGGTATGCTTGGCAGCAGAAACCTGTGGGCAGCCGCAGTTCCTCCCCAACACGAGGAGGGCCCGGTAAAATTTGTCCAGAGACTCACCAGAAAGCTGCCGCCTCGTGGCCAGTAAGTGCCGAGCATAGACTTGGTTCACCAGCCGTATGAAATGTCCTTTAAGTAAGTCCATGGCCGCGTCGTAGTCTGTCGTGTCCTCTACGAGCGTTTACACGGCGGTGCCGATGCACGAGTGGAGGATGTGCAATTTCTGTTCCCTCGTCGGGACGTTTCCAGCTGTACTCAAGTAGCTATTGAAGCAAGCCAGCCAGTGTTTAAATGCGGCTGTTGCGTTTGCTGCGTGTGGGCTGAGTCGAAGACACTCCGGCTTGATGCGAAGCTCCATCCTTTAAAATCTTGTGTATTAAATTGATGCACAATCAATGGACTCGAAACGTAGATAAAGTCCGAATGATAGGCTTTAATACACAAGAAGTGGACCCGGCAGCAGATGTACAGAAGAATGGCTGACTGCCGGGGAACACGGATTCTTATACCCCGCCTCGTAGGCGGAGCTACCTACCTCTCATCCAATCGGCTGAGAGGCACATGACATACCTGGGCCAATGGGCAGCGAGTCCTCTGCACCAATGGCAGCTCACACTTCCAGGTACCGTAATACCCCTAGTCATACGACCACAACTATTTTCTAAATGGAGAAATGCTTAAGAATTCAGAAGCACAAAGGGACTTGGGAGTCCGTGTTCACGATTCTCTTTAGGTTAACTTGCAGGTTCAGTCAGCAGCTAGAAAGGCAAATGCAATGTTAGCATTCATGTCAATAGGGCCAGAATACCACACCAATGATGTACTTCGGAGGCTGTATAAGGCTCTGGTCAGACCCCATTTGCAGTATTGTGAGCAATTTAGGACCCCGTATCTAAGGAAACATGTGCTGGCCTTGGAAAGGGTCCAGAGGAGGTTCACAAGAATGATTCCTGCAATGAATAGCTTGTCGTATGAGGAACGATTGAGGACTCTGGGTCTGTACTCCTTGGAGTTTAGAAGGATCTTACTGAAACTTACAGATACTGCGAGGCCTGGATAGGGTGGACGTGGAGAGGATGTTTCCACTTGTAAGATAAACTAGAAGCAGAGGACACAATCTCAGACTAAAGGGACGATCCTTTAAAACATAGATGAGGAGAATTTCTTCAGCCAGAGGGTGGTGAATCTTTGGAACTCTTTGTCACAGAATGGTGTGGAGGCCAAATCGCTGAATGTCTTTAAGACAGAGATAGATAGGTTCTTGATTAATATGAGGAACAGGGGTTATGGGGAGAAGGCAGAAGAATGGGGATGAGAAAAATATCAGCCATGATTGAATGGCGGAGTGGACTCGATGGGCCGAGTGGCCTAATTCTACTTCTATCTCTAATGGTCTTATGGGATGCCCAAAGGCTGATGTTGCGTGACAGCGTTGGATTCACCTCCAGCAATTCTTTTCACCAAGTGCTAAAACATTCGGTGGGAAAAGCCAGTCGCACAGCTGGCAGGCTTTCCTGGCCTGAGCTAACACTTTTTAAAAAGAAATGGAAAATTCCACCCAGAGATAGAGAGGTCAATGAAGGGAAGGGAACAGTCCAATTTCCACCCCTCTCTCACCTTCACATGGTCCTTCTCTCTAGCTTTTCCAGCTTTCTCTGTTTTTATTTCAGATTCCATTATACTGCCATCATCGGCAGTACATTGATTTCATTAAAGGGAAACAAAGTGTGCAGAATTTTCCCAGCCTCTTGGAGACATCTTTAGAAGTAGGCATGCTAGCAATTCCATGCCAGGGGAAGCATGCCAGTTACCCAATGTGTTGCCATCTCCTGCCAATGTTTCCAAAGGCAGCTTCAAGGGCATCTCAACTAACCCCCTCAACAGTGGGGGGAAACTAATTAATGCAGTTAATGTGACAATTAGCTCCTAATTTGCACATTAGTACAATAATTAGTCGGTGGCACAGGCCCCCCAGTTGTGTCACACCCCAGCAAGTCAGAGGAGGCGATTGAACAGTGGGAAGTCAAACCTGCATTATAGCGGAAGGTGTTTTAAAGGCTATCATCGCAAAAGGACAAGGCAATTGTGTCCAGAAATCCCATTCAATTTGAAAGTTTTGTTGTGTTCACCCTCAACATTTTTCCCAGTAACATGTCTGAAATTAGACATTTGCTGGGCATTTTGCAAACTTATCATTCCATGGTATGCCATATAATGGGCCATAAATCTCTTTTCCTCCAGTTAGAAAAATGGCCCTGCCACCCTGCCATGGGAAGGCAATTGTCAAAAAAGATTTGTGAATATGTGTTTGTCCATTATATATAAGGCTACAGAAACCACGATCTAAGAAACGAGAGCGAGTAAGGTAAATCAGCTATGTTTTTGTAATGTTACACGCAACAATCAATGTTCTTGTGAAAGAACAGAAGACAGAGTAGGGCCAGAAAAGATTATTTATTTAAGTCCATTCCTATTATTATTAAGGTTAATTTAAGGACTATTCATATTCAAGCCGAATAAAAAGTAATCAACGTTGCTTGCGTGTCACGACTAAAATGTGAACAAAGCCATAAAAAGGCAATCAACCATGGCATCATTTCTGGGGGTAAAGCAATGCATGGTGTTCTGCAAGTATACTGATACCAAATATGAAATTCTAATTTTATCTGCTGTACTCGCAAATGGATTTTTTTTTAAAAGGCACTTTCTGCTGTTTCCAAGAAGGCATAATCACAAGTGGCTGACTCGGTGAGCTGTAGGACCGGGGCTCCTCAATCTTAGATGTACTGCGATTGTTGGGACAAGTATATCCCTCCCACTCCCTGGCTGCACCAACATTAATTCTAGGGAAGCATCACTGAATCTGGATGCTGGCCTTGCTCTTCATGAATCCACGCTCAACACACCCTAGCTCTGATTTTTCACTGGCATTTTAAATAATGTAATACTGTGCACATCATACCTGCTTGGCCTTTGGAAGCACAAGACCCCGAGGAAAAATGTAATAGTTCGATCAAGTTTAAATTAGATCTGATACATTACATTTTCTTCCAGGCACAATGTTCTTCCGCCAACTCACGTCAGTCTTTTCAGCATATTGGAGATCTACAAGCTGGGTTGCTAAAGGCCATGAAGGACATCGTACACCATAAGCATAGATGTCGGTGATTGGAACTGCATTTTCGGTACAAATAAAATGGTAGGATTTTCCCACTCTGCTCTTTTAGATAGAATGACATGTCATTATCCGAGTCTAACGAGGCAAGACTATATAAAATAACCTCAGGGAAACATTTTTTTAAATTTAACACAAGCTTTAAGACACCTAATGAATTCTCACCTGGGTGACATCTGGCAAATCAGTGCTATTTTCATATTTCTTTGGTCAATCTAACATTTCGCGGATAGTTGCCGTGCTTAAAACTAACATAATTTCCAAGGTAACGTTTTCCATTGTTGATTATTATTGGTGTGTTAGCTAGTTAATTCAGTTATGTCAGAACTTTTTATGAACAGGGAATATCCACATATTGGATTTATAGAAATGATGACAACAGTGAGGCTGTTAGCATAAATACTAAGAAGCAAATAAATTACAATTAGCTCTAATGGCAATTCCGACAACAAAATATTTCTAGATCTACATCATTAGTGCATTTAAGGCACTTGGGTGCATTGCTAAATTAGTTCAGAGCAACCACGTCAAGATACTAATGAAGTAGTTTCAGGAATATAGATGAGATTGTAATGACTGAGAATGCAATTAACATGCAATAACTGGGGTATTCAATGAGTGTAAAAGATTAAACAAAGAACATAAAAGAGGGAAAGACAAATGTAAATGACAATATTATTAATGTGCAAACTGTCAATGTTTTTCAGCTGCAAATGTTAGAGGACAATCTCTGTTATTGCATTGGTAAGGAAGTAGTAGAGCATGGATGGAAAGTCTTGTCTCTGAGCCAGAAGTTCTGGGTTTACTCCCGCCTGGGACTTGATGACCAAGGATGGTGTCGTTATCATGCAGCCAAATAAAAGTTCATAATGAAGTTGCAAATCTTTCCAATGCATGCCGGTGGTCGGAGGTAAGAGTGGGAGCGATTTATAGATAGCTATGTGGTAGAGAGAGCAGTGGAGCCTCCACCATCACTATCCATAGCTCCAGATCACAACAGGAACATATAAATGCATGTAGCGACAGCATCCAAGACTTTTTGAGTAAACTGCATTCGACCACCACAGCATTTAGCAATGTGATAATGCTATTGTGATGCACTGTTTTCAGGGTGAAGCATATCACTGTGTCATGTGTTTTCCAGAGGAAAACTATGGGCGGAATTCTCCGCACTCACGACGGGGCGGAGAATAGCGGGCGGCGTAAATCTTTACGGCCACGCTGGTCCGATGCCCTCCCGCTATTCTCCCCCCCCCCCCACGCCCGCCTCCCGACACGAATCGCTGCCCGCCGTTTTTTACGGCGAGCAGCGATTCACCCCTGGCCGATGGGCCGATTTCCAAGGCCTTTACGACTGTTTTTATGAACGTAAATAACACCTGGTCTGACCGTTCGTAAAAACGGCCGTAAAGTCCCGATCTGGGGAACCATGGCACCGATTGGCACGGCAGTACCATGGCCGCGCCAAGGGTGACATGGGCCCATGATCGGTGCCCACCGATCGCGGGCAGCGGGTACTTACCCCGCGCACTCTTTATCCTTCCGCCGCCCCGCTGTATCCATTCGCGGGGCGGCTGAGGGGCATACCGGCCCGCGCATGCGCGGGTTTCACGCAAATGCGTGATGACGTCATCTGCGCATACGCCGGTTGGCGTCGTCCAATCCGCGCATGCGCGGCTGATGTCATCTGACGCGTCAGCCATCGCTAACTCTGGCTAGCGGGCTTAACGAAATTCGTTAAGCCCGCGATGCTGGAGTTCACGGCCGCGCGATGCTAGCCCCGGCCGGGGAGCTGAATCGGTTCCCGGTCGGGGGGGGCGGAGGCTGGCATCAAACCCGCCCGTTTTTGACGCCAGCCTCACGATTTCTCGCGGGTGCGGAGAATCACGCCCTATATTTTGAACACTGTACTAGTGAATGCAATGTAATGGAATTAAACTACTAAACAGTACCGCAGAAAATACACTTTCATTTTGAAGGATTCATTAGAAAAGATAACAATTAAGAGATCATAGCTTGAAATATGAACAAAAAACCATAAGGAACCGAACAAAATTAATTGTGCGCTGGTCTGACTGAATACAGAAGGAATTCAATTTCCATTACTTCCCCAAAAAATTACATGTCGTGCTGTCCACAACCAGTGGCGGACTGGGTCTAAAAATATTGGTTGCCAGGAGACAAAGGGGGCCCACCCACAACTACAATGCTATCATTTAATTTTCATAACGAATAAATAACATTTTCAAAAAATACATATGGAAAAAAGGGTACAATTAAAACTTTTGTGGAAAAAATGTGCATTTCTTAGTAATTACAGTGTACATGCACTGTACATATTACTGGCAGTAGATATCAAATGTAAATACAGATGTGATAATTGAATTTTTTATTTATCTTTTTTAATTTTAAGTAATTGGTTGATATTTTTAAATAGATTACTGCACAATTTACACATTAACAGATAGTTCAAAAGCACAATAGAGCATTGCATGCAGTCCACTATATTAAGAGCAATCGTTTGTGTTCGCTAGATGATTGTGCGAATCTGCCAATAATTGCTTCTGCATCCAATTCATCTAACAATTCTTTTTCAATGGATAGCAACATGTATGATTCCAAATTTGCCTCAGACCGCGAATTTCTTAACCTTGTCTTTAGAACATAGAACATAGAACATTACAGCGCAGTACGGGCCCTTTGTCCCTCGATGTTGCGCCAACCTGTGAAACCATCTGAAGCCCATCTGACCTACACTATTCCATTTTCATCCATATGTCTATCCAGTGACCACTTAAATGACCTTAAAGTTGGCGAGTCTACTATTGTTGCAGGCAGGGCGTTCCACACTCCGACTAAAGCAAAAAGTGCAGAGGATACTGGAAGTCTGCAGAGGGATTTGGATAGGTTAAGTGAATGGGCTAGGGTGTGGCAGCTGGAATACAATGTTGACAAATGTGAGGTTATCCATTTTGGTAGGAATAACAGCAAACGGGATTATTATTTAAACGATAAACTATTAAAGCATGCCGATGTGCAGAGACACTTGGGTGTGCTAGTGCATGAGCCACAGAAGGTTGGTTTACAGGTGCAACAGGTGATTAAGAAGGCAAATAGAATTTTGTCCTTCATTGCTAGAGGGATGGAGTTTAAGACTAGTCAGGTTATGTTGCAATTGTATAAGGTGTTAGTGAGGCCACACCTGGCGTATTGTGTTCAGTTTTGGTCTCCTTATTTGAGAAAGGACGTAGTGGCACTGGAGGGTGTGCAGAGGAGATTCACTAGGTTAATCCCAGAGCTGAAGGGGTTGGATTATGAGGAGAGGTTGAGTAGACTGGGACTGTACTCGTTGGAATTTAGAAGGATGAGGGGGGATCTTATAGAAACATTTAAAATTATGAAGGGAATAGATAGGATAGATGCGGGCAGGTTGTTTCCACAGGCGGGTGAAAGCAGAACTAGGGGACATAGCCTCAAAATAAGGGGAAGTAGATTTAGGACTGAGTTTAGGAGGAACTTCTTCACCCAAAGGGTAGTGAATCTATGGACTTCCTTGCCCAATGAAGCAGTTGAGGCTCCTTCATTACATGTTTTTAAGGTAAAGATAGATAGTTTTTTGAAGAATAAAGGGATTAAGGGTTATGGTGTTCGGGCCGGAAAGTGGAGCTGAGTCCACAAAAGATCAGCCATGATCTAATTGAATGGCGGAGCAGGCTCGAGGGGCCAGATGGCCTACTCCTGCTCCTAGTTCTTATGTTCTTATGTTCTTACTCTCTGAGTAAAAAAACTGCCTCTGACATCTGTCCTATATCTACTACCCTTGAATTTAAAGCTATGTCCCCTCGTGTTGGTCATCACCATCCGAGGAAAGAGACTCTCACTGTCCACCCTATCTAATCCTCTGACTATCTTATATATCTCTACTAAGTCACCTCTCAGCCTTCTCCTCTCTAACGAAAACAACCTCAAGTCCCTGAGCCTTTCCTCGTAAGACCTTCCCTCCACACCAGGCACCATCCTAGTAAATCTCCTCTGAACCCTTTCCAAAGCTTCCACATCCTTCCTATAATGTGGTGACCAGAACTGCACGTAGCACTCAGGAGCTGCCGCACCAGAGTTATGTACAGCTGCAGCATTACCTTGTGGCTCCGAAACTCAATCCCCCTACTGATAAAGGCTAGCACACCATATGCCTTCTTAACAGCCCTATTGACCTGGGTGGCAACTTTTGGGATTTATGTACCTGGATGCCGAGATCTCTCTGTTCATCTACACTACCAAGAATCTTGCCATTAGCCCAGCACTCTGCATTCCTGTTACTCCTTCCAAAGTGAACCACCTCACACTTTTCCGCATTAAACTCCATCTGCCACCTCTCAGCCCAGCTCTGCAGCTTATCTATGTCCCTCTGTATCCTTTAACATCCTTCAGCACTATCCAGAACTCCACCAACCTTCGTGTCATCTGCAAATTTACTAACCCATCCTTCTACACCCTCTTCCAGGTCATTTATAAAAATGACAAACAGCAGTGGCCCCAAAACAGGTCCTTGCAGTACACCACTAGTAACTGAACTCCAGGATGAACATTTGCCATCAACCACCACCCTCTGTCTTCTTTCAGCTAGCCAATTACTGATCCAAACCGCTAAATCACCTTCAATCCCATACTTCCTTATTTTCTGCAATAGCCTATCGTGTGGAACCTTATCAAACGCCTTACTGAAATCCATATACACCACATCAACCGCTTTACCCTCATCCACCTGTTTGGTCACCTTCTCAAAAAACTCAATAAGGTTTGTGAGGCATGATCTACCCTTCACAAAACCATGTTGACTATCGCTAATCAACTTGTTCTTTTCAAGATGATTATAAACCCTATCTCTTATAACCTTTTCCAACATTTTACCCACAACCGAAGTAAGGCTCACAGGTCTATAATTACCAGCGTTGTCTCTACTCCCCTTCTTGAACAAGGGGACAACATTTGCTATCCTCCAGTCTTCCGGCACTATTCCTGTCGACAAAGACGACATAAAGATCAAGGACAAAGGCTCTGCAATCTCCACCCTGACTTCCCAGAGAATCTTAGGATAAATCCCATCTGGCCCAGGGGACTTATCTATTTTTACACTTTCCAAAATTGCTAACACCTCCTCCTTGTGAACCTCAATTCCATCCAGCCTGGTCGACTGAACCTGAGTATTCTCCTCGACAACATTGTCTTTCTCCAGTGTAAACACTGTTGAAAAATATTAATTTAAAGCTTCCCCTATCTCCTCTGATTCCACACACAACTTTCCACTACTGTCCTTGATTGGCCCTAATCTTACTCTAGTCATTCTTTTGTTCCTGATATACCTATAGAAAGCCTTAGGGTTTTCCTTGATCCTATCCACCAATGACTTTTCGTGTTCTCTCCTCGCTCTTCTTAACTCTCCCTTAAGGTCCTTCCTGGCTAAATTGTAATTCTCAAGTGCCCTAACTGAGCCTTCATGTCTCATCCTAACATAAGCCTTCTTCTTCCTCTTGACAAGTGCTTCAACTTCCTACCTATGTCGTTGGTACCTATGTGGACCATGACTTGGGGCTGCTCCCCCTCCCCCTTAAGGATCCCAAAAACACGATCAGAGACATCACGAACCCTGGCACCTGGGAGGCAACACACCAACCGTGAGTCTCTTTCGTTCCCACAGAACCTCCTGTCTGTTCCTCTAACTATGGAGTCCCCAATGACAAGTGCTCTGTTCCTCTTCTCCCTTCCCTTCTGAGCAACAGGGACAGACTCTGTGCTGGAGACTTGTGCCCCATTGCTTATCCCTGGTAAGTCGTCCCCGCAACAGTATCCAAAACGGTATACTTGTTATAGAGGGGAACAACCACAGGGGATCCCTGCACTGCCTGCCGGTTCCCTCTCCCTGCCCTGACGGTAACCCATCTACCTTCTTCTTTTACCTGAGGTGTGATGACCTCCCTATAACTCCTCTCAATAACCCCCTCCACCTCCCGAATGATCCGAAGTTCATCCGAAGTTCATCTTTATGATCTTTAGCTTTGAAAATGTCCTCTCACATTGGACTTGAGTAACTGATAGTGTGCAGATGACTTTATAAAGTTCATAAAGGTTATCATATGCCTTGTCATGAAGTCTGTTGGATGCCAGAATTTTTAGTACACACGATGGGCAAGTTTTGAAAATTTTACAATTGTTGCAACTGGACTCCATATTCTCACCATCATTAAGCAATAGCTTTAATACATCAAAGTTTGAAGCAAAAGAAAACAATTCCAATATTACTTGATCTTTGCTGATTTGTGGAAACAGCTTAATAATACCTTCCAATGCTTCATCTTCAAGGCCCTTCTCTGCAATAGTTTTAAACTTTGCTGGGACCAAGCAGGACAAATCTTTATACAACTGTTTGTGTCGTACAAAGCGTGATTCTAGTGACTGGACAATGCGATCCATTATTAGGTTAAACACATTTACTCGAAAATCAGCTAGAGAATCTGAGGAATTTCTTTCATCATCAATAAGCTCATCTGCCATTCTTTTAAACATAAGAAACATAAGAACTAGGAGCAGGAGTAGGCCATCTGGCCCCTCGAGCCTGCTCCGCCATTCAATTAGATCATGGCTGATTTTTGTGGACTCAGCTCCACTTTCCGGCCCGAACACCATAACCCTTAATCCCTTTATTCTTCAAAAAACTATCTATCTTTACCTTAAAAACATGTAATGAAGGAGCCTCAACTGCTTCACTGGGCAAGGAATTCCATAGATTCACAACCCTTTGGGTGAAGAAGTTCCTCCTAAACTCAGTTCTAAATCTACTTCCCCTTATTTTGAGGCTATGTCCCCTAGTTCTGCTTTCACCCGCCAGTGGAAACAACCTGCCCGCATTTATCCTATCTATTCCCTTCATAATTTTAAATGTTTCTATAAGATCCCCCCTCATCCTTCTAAATTCCAACGAGTACAGTCCCAGTCTACTCAACCTCTCCTCATAATCCAACCCCTTCAGCTCTGGGATTAACCTAGTGAATCTCCTCTGCACAGCCTCCAGTGCCAGTACGTCCTTTCTCAAGTAAGGAGACCAAAACTGAACACAATACTCCAGGTGTGGCCGCACTAACACCTTATACAATTGCAACATAACCTCCCTAGTCTTAAACTCCATCCCTCTAGCAATGAAGGACAAAATTCCATTTGCCTTCTTAATCACCTGTTGCACTTGTAAACCAACCTTCTGTGACTCATGCACTAGCACACCCAAGTCTCTCTGAACAGCGGCCTGCTTTAATAGTTTATCGTTTAAATAATAATCCCGTTTGCTGTTATTCCTACCTAAGTGGATAACCTCACATTTGTCAACATTGTATTCCATCTGCCAGACCCTAGCCCATTCACTTAACCTATCCAAATCCCTCTGCAGACTTCCAGTATCCTCTGCACTTTTTGCTTTACCACTCATCTTGGTGTCATCTGCAAACTTGGACAAATTGCCCTTGGTCCCCAACTCCAAATCATCAATGTAAATTGTGAACAATTGTGGGCCCAACACGGATTTTCTTCTTCCTCTGCCTCTTAACTGGCAATGCTGTTTCCAACGCATCAATTTCCAATGTTTGATTTTCCTCCATATTCATCTGTGAAATCCTGTCATTACATTTATTTACAAATTCCAAAGCCTTGCTGTGAACGTTATCAAATGTTCTTGGCTGTTCCTTCAACTTTGTTGTAGCTGAATCTACCAAACTCCATGCAGTAAACATATCTAAACCACTTGTCTGTAGGTAACTTGATAACGGGGTTGTAGTTTCAAATATATACAAGTAAGTAAATGCTGTCAATATGGTTTCAAACTTTAGAAGACTTTGAAGTAAAACATTTGCTTCATGTTTTGTTTTTGCATCAAAATGTTCTGAATCTTGTATCATTGATAAGCATGTCAGTAGATTTACGAAAGTACTGGCAGCGGCATCATCAAAACGTCCAAATATAGTTGATGCTGCGTTGGATTTTCCTGACCATCTGGTCTCACCAATTAGCTTTAATCGTTTCATTTTTTCTTGTCCTAGATGTTTTCCAACAATTTATATCCATACAGCCATTCTCTTGTTTCACAAAAGTTGCTATATTCTGGAGCAAATTGAAAAAAGAAACTGCAGGCACACAACATTTTGTTGTTTCAGTTATCACCAAATTCAAGACATGGGCATAGCACCATATATGAACATGTTGATCAGCCACATCAGCAATTTTACTTTGTAAACCATTATACTGGCCATGGTAGCTTGCAGCGCCATCTGTGCTATCAGATAAACATTTTTGGGGGTCAATTTTAAGATGCTGTAATGTTTCAATCAATAGATCAAAAAGTCCCTGTCTTGTATCATCATTACTTGGCACAACTGAAAGTAGTCACTCACAGATAATACCTTTAAGCACATACCGAATAATAATGCTAAACTGATCGATGGATGAATTATCTTGTGTTGAATCAACCTGAATAGAATAATATTTTGCTTGAGAAACGTCATGACTAATTCTTTCTTGTATCATATTCTTCATAATTTTGATTAACATGTTTATAGTTGTTTTACTCAGGTATGTAACAAGTCCACCATGGCCTTTTCTTTGAGCCTTTCCTTGTTGCTCTAATCATTTGATTCTTTGTTTAGACTTGTTTTGCACTGCAGAAACATGAGCTGCCATAATGGGGTCATATTTTGCCATCAACTGCACTGTAGCTAAAAAATTTCCATGATTCAGAACCTCATTATCTCGAGTGCAGGCCGATTCATTTCTCTGACCTCGAAAAAAATGTATCTATGGTGCCATCATTAACCGCGCTGATATATTGCTGAGCATTTCTGACATGTGTTGTTGTCAATTCATGTAATGTCAAGCTCTGGCTAATACGCCTGTAGTCACTAAAGCCACGTACAAAGGGTGATGGATTACAAGTGTTGGGAAACTCAAAGGCTAAGCAGTATGAACAATATAAGCATCTATTTTCTTTGTTATATGTTAGCCATTTTCTTGGGACTGAGTCATTCATAATTTTCCTCTCATACAAACGAGCATCAAATGGCAGATCATCAAGTGGCTGAAGTGGATGTTCAGCAAAAAACTGTTTTAGCATTGCTCGTGATGGATATTGGATGATTCCAGTAATTGATCTTTCATTTTCTTGCATAGGTTCATTTACAGGATGTGCTTCAGAGACCAAGTCATTTATGTTTGAAGGAATATCTGATTCCCTGTCACTAGTTGAAGCTATGTGTTCAGATGTTGCAACTACAGGCAGTACAGATACTGGAACAAGGAAGCCAGAAGAAATATTGGGCCTGGGTTGATTAGTAATGGATGCACTTGTATTTGTCTCTACATTCAAAGTAGCTCTTCTCTGTTCTTGTAACTCGCATGTCATTGCATCATCACCATGAGCATTGATTCTTGCTTCTTGATTATTTGTTGCAGAACTGGATATTGATGTGGATTGTGCTTGTGGTATTATAAACTCTGTAATAGGCCTGCATCGCTTGGCTGATTCCTTCCTTTCTGCTTCTTTTTGTTCTTTGCGTTTTAGTGACCCAGATTTATGCTTTTTCTTTTCCATGCTGGTATGGATAATATTCCTGAAATAAAAACTTAATTAAAGATAGCCCATATTGGGGAAAATGAATATTGATGATTGCAAGAATAACTTGAAGGAACGCCAGATAAACCCCTACTTGATAAAAAAATATAAAATAACTTACTTACACTTCAATAGGCTATGTTCATTAGTCAATACTACTGTGGTCTATGCAGCTTCAGAAGAGGAGACAATCCACTGTCCAGTGTTCACACCAGCAAGCAACTGAGACAACTGTTGAAACTTAGAAGTTTGGTCCGACTATAGTAAGACATTAAGAATGGTCCCACGACCAAAGTTAACGGGCGAAATTCTCCGCCCCCCACGACGGGTGGGAGAATAGCGGGAGGGCCATCCCGACTTTTTTGACGCCCTCCCGCTATTCTCCCACCCCCCCGCCGAAATCCCGACACGAATCGCTGCCGCCGTTTTTTTACGGCCGGCAGCGATTCACAGCTGTTAGAAGGGCCGAAGTCCCAGCCCTTTACGACCTTTTTACGAACGGCAAACACACCTGGTCCTGCCGTTCGTAAAAACGTCGTGACTACCTGGAAAAAAATAACCATGGCACCGATTGGCACGGCAGTACCACGGCCGTGCCAAGGGTGCCATGGGCCCGCGATCGGTGCCCACCGATCGCGGGCAGCGGGCCCGATGCCCGCGCACTATTTGTCCTTCCGCCGCCCCGCAGTATCAATACGCGGGGCGGCTGAGGGGCAACCCGGACCGCGCATGCGCGGGTTTCGCGCAAAAACGCGATGACGTCACCCGCGCACGCGCAGGTGGAGTCTTCCCACCTGCGCATGCGCGGCTGACGTCATATGACGCGTCAGCCGGCGCTAAATCCGACAAGCGGGCTTAACGATTTTCGTTAAGCCCGACTTGTCGGAGCCTCCGACGTCGGGCTGCTAGCCCCGACGGGGGACCAGAATCGGTCCCCCGTCGGGAAGGGGCGCGATGCCGTAAAACCCGCCCGGGTTTTACGGCAGTTTGACGATTTCTCCCGTTTTGGGAGAATTTCGCCCACGATGTCCAGTTTGATACCAGTGTAATGTTACAAGTCGCAACCCTTTGGGCGAAATTCTCCCAAAACGGGAGAAATCGTCAAACTGCCGTAAAACCCGGGCGGGTTTTACGGCATCGCGCCCCTTCCCGACGGGGGACCGATTCTGGTCCCCCGTCGGGGCTAGCAGCCCAACGTCGGAGGCTCCGACAAGTCGGGCTTAACGAAAATCGTTAAGCCCGCTTGTCGGACTTAGCGCCGGCTGACGCGTCATATGACGTCAGCCGCGCATGCGCAGGTGGGAAGACTGCACCCGCGCATGCGCGGGTGACGTCATCGCGTTTTGCGCGAACCCCGCGCATGCGCGGTCCGGGTTGCCCCTCAGCCGCCCCGCGTATTGATACTGCGGGGCGGCGGAAGGACAAATAGTGCGCGGGCATCGGGCCCGCTGCCCGCGATCGGTGCCCACCGATCGCGGGCCCATAGCACCCTTGGCACGGCCGTGGTACTGCCGTGCCAATCGGTGCCATGGTTATTTTTTTCCAGGTGGTCACGACGTTTTTACGAACGGCAGGACCAGGTGTGTTTGCCGTTCGTAAAAAGGTCGTAAAGGGCTGGGACTTCGGCCCTTCTAACAGCTGTGAATCGCTGCCGGCCGTAAAAAAACGGCGGCAGCGATTCGTGTCGGGATTTCGGCGGGGCGGGGGGGGGGGGGGGAGAGAATAGCGGGAGGGCGTCAAAAAAGTCGGGAAGGCCCGCCCGCTATTCTTCCACCCGTCGTGGGGGGGGGAGAATTTCGCCCCATGAGTTTACCGATCATGGCTTATCACTCCAATATCTTTGACCTCATGATTCACGGTCAAAGGTACCGCTTCTCCTTTTCGGTGACCTCACGACCCTATGTACTGCTTGATATCCTTTCAAGTTGCCGACCATCTCAAATCACGAACTGTAACTTTATCTTTAAATTCACACACTCTTGCCGAAAATGTGGATTTCCAACTATGTCTGACCCGGGTGAACCAGCCCTCCCCCCCCACCCTCCACTCCTTTTCACATCCGTTTAACACTGCTTTGTTCCTTCATACACTGAGTGATTATTTGTTTGTTTCTTTATTGCATTTTTATTTGGTATTGCTCTTTTTAAAAACAATTATATTTTATTAAGTTAGAATACAAATCCCAGGAAAGAAGTTGGAGATTTATTTATCTAATTAATTATAATTTTTAAGGGCCCTTCAGAGATTCACGGGCCCCTTCTTGGCTCTCCGGGCCCCTGACCGATGTACCGGCTGAACCAAGACTACTGCTTGATATCTTTTGAAGTTGCCGACCATCTCAAATCATGAATTGTAACTTTATTTTTAAATTCACACACTCTTGCTGAAAACATGGAATTTCCTTAATTATGCCTGACCCCGGCCCCCCTATTCCACATCCTTCCACTACCTCCCCTGCTTCATTCCTTTTCATGCACTGCTTATTTGTGTCCTGTTCTCTTTTTTTTCTTATTCCTTTTTATTACTAAAAAAGTTGTCTGTGTTTGTTTCTTTATTGCATTTTTATTTGATATAGGGGGCCCACTTCATCAGGGGCCCAGTTTTGGATCGAAATTGTGCAACATCAGCAGCAACATTGACTAGTGTTGGCAGTAGTTTCACCGTTGTACAGCTTGTCACTGGTACCTTTGCAGCACATAACATAACTTTATAACTACCATTGTACTAGCCTCATGTCTGTAAAGGTAGTTCTTCTCAGTAATTGCCTATCAGTATGTCAGATCATGCAAGAGTGGCTGTCATAATGATAGGTGTAGGCAATTGGCCTTGGTGCCTGCAGATCTGCCTGTCATGCCGTCTTTCATCCTGTATCTCTTTAAAATATCCAAACTACGATAGTTCAGGCGAGTTAAAACCACCAACACCGTCATTACTTTAACTTGACTTAGTGACTGCAGCATGATATTTCGCATCTGGATGCCTTTTCAATCCCTAAGCTTCAGTGAAGCTAGATAAATAATTGGGTTATTGAAAAATTATCATGGTGGCAGCTGTCGAATTGTGATGGTGATACAAATAAAGCAAATAATCAGAATTCGTAGCTTAATCGTGGACAATCATTAAAATTGAAATAAAAATAGTATAAAGTACTAGAAGGATTGCATAATTTAGATCATTTCAGCATACAAATAATTACATTGGACAGAATTTTCCTGTCATTTGTCAGAGAGTCAAGTTCTGACTGGAAACACTTGCGTGTCTCTCTCCAGATGCACTGTTGAGTTTTCAGACCAGGGACGAAATTCTCCGACCCCCCACAGGGTCGGAGAATCGACCGGGACCAGCGGAAATCCCGGCCCCGCCGTGGCCGGAATTCTCCGCCACCCGGGAATTGGCAGGGGCGGGAATCGCGCCGCGCCGATTGGCGAGCTCCCTGCAGCGATTCTCCGGCCCGCGATGGGCCGAAGTCCCGCCGCTGAAAGGCCTCTCCCAACGCCGTGGTTTCAACCACCTCTGGTGGCGGCGGGATTGGCGGCGGGAGCGGGCCCCCGGGGTCCTGGGGGGGGGGGGCGCCAGCCGATCGGACCCCGGTGGTGCCCCCACGGTGGCCAGGCCCGCGATCAGAGCCCACCGATCGGCGGGCGGGCCAATGCCGTGGGGGCACACTTTTTCTTCCGTCGCCGCCACGGCCTCCACCATGGCGGAGGCGGAAGAGAACCCCCCTACCGCGCATGTGGCGGTAGTGATGTCAGCGGCAGCTGACGCACCGGCGCATGCGCGAACCGGCGAAGGTCTTTCGGCCTGCCCCGACGCCGGGGGGGGCATCAAAGGCCGTTGGCGCCGGTTCCGGCATAGCGGAGTGGCGCCAACCATTCCGGCGGGGGCCTAGCCCCTCAATGTGAGGGCTTGGCCCCTAAAGGTGCGGACAATTCTGCACCTTTGGGGAGGCCCGACGCCGGAGTGGTTGGCGCCACTCTGCTACGCCGGGACCCCCCGCCCCGCCGGGTAGGGGAGAATCCCGCCCCTGATCTTGAGTCTCTCTGGCAAAAAAAATTGGGGGTCTGGTTTACACCATCAGTCTGGCAGGAGAGGGCCTGATAGAGCCGGCAAAGCAGGTTCCACAGAGGTCAGGGAATTATCGTTAAAAGAGACCCCAATCAAAACTGATGTTAAACTCCCTCCAGCCCCCCATCCACCACCACAAAGGTATTGGGGGCACTCCCACCTAGCCTACTGCACAATTATCATCGTCGAGTATGAATATTTAGTGAGGAGGGAATATATGGCTGGGAAGCTCTTTAGTCATATTTAAATTTAGTGAAATTTATTAAAATAAAGTTCTTGCCCTTTCTGGATGGGAGCCTTGTTCTTTCACAGGCGAGGGGTGGGGAAATTCGAAAAAGGACATCTCTCCGGCGAGAATCGCGTTTCCCGCCACTCGTGGTATTTTGTGCGTGCGTTCACCGTTCTCACTGACGACTAACGGGGGCACAAAATTGCCCCCAATATGTTGCGAAGTGCCGGTCTGTCAAATTTACAGAATAGAATTGAATTGTCTACTGCACCCTGCATTTAGTATTACAATTCATCGTTCTTATGTTGTCAGGTTAACTTTGTTGAATTCTTAATTGTTTGCATGGTTTTGAATTTTAAGATTTCATTTTCACTTTCTTCACACTTCCTGCTCTACTGAAGTTCCAAAGATATACAAAGCCCAAAAATCAATGACACAAAAGCAGTAACAAAAGATCAGGCAAGAAAACCTGTGGCTCTTTAAGTAGTTTTTCAATGGATGGAAATATATAAAGAGTCTGGGATAAATTTCCATGTCCAGTGCCGAACTTTGTTTACGGGCAGTGCTGAGAACAACATTCAACCACCATAGGTGAAAACGCCCAGCTAGCAGGATATATTATGTCAAAACATTGGGTGGAATTTTCCTTCTGTAAGATTATTGGGTTACTAACCTGAATTATAATTATAAAACTAACTTAATTAAGAATTTGGCTTGGTAATAAGTAAAGTGGGAAAAAAAAATCCAAAATAGGAGACAGCTTAGAAAAGATACCAAGGTAGTGATGCCAGGGGAAATTATATCAAGCTTTGTAACAAAAGAGAACTGACTTACGGCATAAAGCCAAGACCTTGAGGCTGTCTGTAGGAATTTATTGTGCATGTAAAAATACAGGATAAGAATGTCTAGGCCGCCTCTATGACCTTGGCGTCTTGAGATAAGAGACAGGCGAACAAAGATGGATGTGAACAACATTATGTAATGGTGTGAAGCTCACAATTAAAGAAACCCTGGTTGATCAAGGAAAAGTATGATCAAACACAAGGCTGAAGATGATTGGGGTGAGGGAGGGGTGGATTAGTTAATAAACAGGATAAAAGAGGTCCTGACTTTGGCTTTGTGTTGTGAAGAAATCTAGAGGCCACCAAACAAGGCAAGAACATGACAAGAGATAAGAAGAGACAGCAAGGAAAACCGAGAAGAACCCAAAGATTAAAAGCTGCAAGAAGAGAAGTCACTGTTCACTACCTGTCCAATCATATTACCCGCATTAGACTGTAAGTCATATCTGAGTTTATTGCTATAGTTTGCCTGAAAAAGAAAAAAAAAGAAACTTGGGGCGCGATTCAGTGGCCTCGTCTCACTCGAGCGAGAACGTAATGAGGCCGTGAATAGTGGAAGAGGCCAAAAATGGGAAATGCACCATCTGCGATGCAACCAGCCGCTTCCGTAGGTGAAATCGGGGTCGCGCTATACCGTGGTGAGAACCAATAATCACCACTTAAGCCCTATTTCCATAAATTAATGGGAGCCATCCCATATCCAAGGGCCTCCTGTGATCCAGTCCCCTCCTTAAAAAGTGGCAACACGGGTGCTGATTAGTACCCCTTTCTAAACACATTAACTTGGCGGAAGGGCTTCTGTGGGGAGCCAAGGAGGTGCGTAGACATCTTCGCTCACAGGGGCATGGCACGGTGGTGCAGTGGTTAGTACTGCTGCCTCATGCAGCCAACACCTGGGTTCAACCCCGGCCCCAGTTCACTGCCCATCTGGAATTTGCACTTTATTCCCATGAGTGCATGTGTCTCACCCCCACAATCCAAAGATGTGAAGAGCAGGTGGATTGGCCATGCTAAATTGCCCCTTATTGAGAAAAAAAAGAATTAGATACTTTAAATTTTTTTTTAAATCTTCACTCACAGGCAGCAGGAAGGGGGGCAAATGGGGGTGTGGGGTGTCCACCTTCAGATAGGGTGGTCCGCCATGGTTGAAGGGGGTGATCCGCTTAGGGGAGGGGGGCAACCGCGTGTGTTTCCTCCATGCCAACCCCTGAATTGTGTGTACCCGTTCTGAGGGAACCCCTTGTTCCTGACTGTCTGTCTCATCAACCACCCATAATCACCACTGGCCTCTGACCATGCACCTGAAGGCTCTTGCTAATAAGCAATTGACAATCATAGTTAAGTGAACACTTCACACAAGACAAGACAATGGAATATCACACCCTTTTACTGATAGGGGCATGCCGAAGGAAGAACCAATACAGATTGAGCTGTCGGGCATGATCAAACCAAATGGGAACTATCTCCCATAGCGAACACGTTTAGCCACATGTTTCCCTGCGCTCCCAACGCTGTGAAACATAACACTGTCTAACTTGACTCCAATTAGATATGGTCCCTCAGCGGCAATCGCAAGGCCACATTTAATCCCATTTCCTGCACTGAGGAGCTCCTCTCACTGAAACTCCTCAGTCCAGGGAGTGACCGAGACGCCATTTTTAAATGGCAACCTATTCTCTCAATCCCTGGATGCAACCCCCGAACCCACCCAAAGTCCAAACTCACCTAGAAGGGGGTCCTCATCCCATTCCCATACCCCACTTCATGTGCAGAGGGCACCCGGACCCAATTCCTGCCATGCAAAAAATGCCAGCTTGGCATCTTCGCATTGTCAGGGTACCAGGCTGGCAGTGCCACAATGCCTAGAGGGCAAGCTCCTGGGGGCCTCCAATGTTCTGGGAGACCCCCACAAATACCATTCCCACCTGGTCCCCATTTGTGGGGGCCAGTATTGAATGGCCCTCACCTGAGGTCTCCAAGGCAAAGGAAACAGATCCCGATGCCTTGGTTACCTCAGGGACCTGCACATTAGACTGAGACTAGCTGTCTCACTCTCATATGCGAATTTGCTAAAAAGTGATCCTGCTTCACATTGCGATGTCTTGCGAAATCGCGTTAGATCTCGCAAATCGTGGAGAACCAGGTAGATACCGGGAGCAAGTCTTCCGGCATTTACCGACCACATTGCTTTTCGAGAGCTGCATGGCCGGCAGATCGCGCCTGTCATCTCCTGTGGAGACAGTGGAAGCTGATCATCATCTCACCAGGAACCATATCCTGTAGATAATATCCCACACCTGTTGGTGGGTTTTCCCGTTCTTGGAGTACAGGGGCAAGGATAAAAAGGCATGGTCAGTATGTGGACTAGTGCTGGGCTGTCAGAATGTGTGACAGAGAAACAAGGAAAGACAACAGAGTCACCCCTGCTCTGGCAGATTTTAAAAAAGTCTCTCGCTCTGATTATTGAAAGTCAGCAAAGCCACGGTCTGCTCTGCCATTCGTTATGATAATGGCTGATCATCCAACTCAGTAACCTGTCCTCACTTTCCCCCCATATCCTTTGATCCCTTAGCCCCAAAAGCTATTGAGTTGCTGTCTAGTTTCTGAGAGAGGACAATGGATTAAGAGTGTGTGAATTGGTAGCACTGGTTGCCAAACATGAGTTCTACCGGTGATGGTGTAGTTGCAATTAAGGGTTCTCTCTCAGATGTAACATTGCAATGTGTAGATCTTGCTTGTCTACATTTGAGAATTAGGGATTTTACGGTGTAAATAATTTGTTCAGCTGGGCTGCTGGGTCTTGAGGAGAAGACGACATGTGATTGATATTCCAATTCTCACACATAGCCTGAAATAGCTCATCAATAAATTGCAGACTGTTATCCATATGATCTCCCTAGGCATAGTAAATAAACTGAAACATAGCACTTAGAGTGTCCATGACAGTTGTCTTGACAGCTACTTGGCAAAATAGTCAACGGTGATGATGAAGTCAGTGCCATGGACATGAAAGATGTTGGATGCAATGTTGGGCAAAGGATGGGCAAGAATTTCATAGATCATAGAATTTACAGTGCAGAAGGAGGCCATTCGGCCCATCGAGTCTGCACCGGCTCTTGGAAAGAGCACCCTACCCAAGGCCAACACCTCCACCCTATCCCAATAACCCAGTAACCCCACCCAACACTAAGGGCAATTTTGGACACTAAGGGCAATTTATCATGGCCAATCCACCTAACCTGCACATCTTTGGACTGTGGGAGGAAACCGGAGCACCTGGAGGAAACCCACGCACACATGGGGAGGATGTGCAGATTCCGCACAGACATTGACCCAAGCCGGAATCGAACCTGGGACCCTGGAGCTGTGAAGCCATTGTGCTATCCACAATGCTACTGTGCTGTTCATGTGGAATCAATGGTTCTTTGTGCTGTGTTGGAATATGCTCTTGTGAATGCCTCACACGTCTTGATGACAACTTTATTTTTCATACCAGGCTAACAGGCTGCTTCTCTTGCAAGACTTCCCATTCAGTGTATGCCCATGTATGAGTGATGAATTTGGTGAAGAATGACAGGTTGCAAATATTCTGATCTGATGACCTGCCTGCTTTTGGAAATAACTCCCTATCTTGTCTCAATAAGGCCAAAATGGTCCCATGTGTTTTTGGACATGCTGAATTGAAAGAGGTTATCCTTCAAAAATGGCTTCCCACACTTTCTGCAGTGTAAAATATTTTGCTGTTTCTTACATTAGCTGCTAGAATTTGCAATGCGCAAAACATATCAGGCCAATTTAGCGAATATCTTCCAGTTCGATGTCAATGTAGCAAATTTGTAGATTCAAGAATATATCTTCTGTTTTCACTCTGTCAGGCTATCTGCTAAACTTGATAATCAAGTTCCACCTAATGTCACAGTCAGAACATTGAGTCTTTATGAAGTGATGTTGCAATCTTGATGATGCATACACCAATGGTTCTCACCAAGTCATCTCCAGTGGCTTGTGGTAAGTCTCTACCAGAAATCATTCACTAAATACATAGTATAATACCAGTGCAAACACTAAAGCTAATGATTCCCATTCTGGGCAGCATGGTGGAGCAGTGGTTAGCACTGATGCTTCACTACGCCGAGGTCCCAGGTTCGATCCCAGCTCTGGGTAATTGTCCGTGTGGAGTTTGCACATTCTCCCCGTGTTTGTGTGGGTTTCACCCCCACAACCCAAAGATGTGCAGGTTAGGCGGATTGGCCATTCTAAATTGCCCATTAATTGAAAAAAAAAATGAATTGGGTACTCAAAATTTCTTTTTTTTAAATGATTCCCATTCTATATTGGGGCAATTGGATTACGTTACAGACAGGTGTTAATGCAAATACAACAGGTTTGCATGCATGTTTTCAGATATTTCAGTGAAGCACCGAGCTCCAGGGTAGTTTTCTCACGTGGATTATAAAATTGCATTGTTGATGCTTCTGATAGTGACTGATTCAGTGCTTTGAAGAGGTATTGGTGGTCTTGGAGCCTCAGGAAAAGCATATGCTTTCTCAACAATTCTCTGAACGAGGGCGGTTTTTGAGTGAAATTGGGAACGCATGGAGTTTAGAAAAGAACAAGAACAAGACTTCTTTGAAGAACATCTTTATCTTGAGGAGTTGGCATGCTTGTATATCCTCCATTTTACTTGGATCGGAATGTATGCCAGAACTGGAATAAATAGAACCGAAGAAATTGATCTGCTACCACGTTGATTGCACGTTTCAGACTGTTGAACACCAATCCTTCATAAACTGCCACTTGCATCAATAAGTGCAGATTGTAGTCATGTTCTTGCTTTGTTTTTTCCACAAAAGCGATGTCATCGGTGACACAGATGCCTCCTGGCACAGTGCATGTAATGCACTCATTGTGAGCTTGAAATGGATCCTGACAAACAGATAGCCCAAAAGGAAGTGTTGTAAATAGTATGATCCTAATGGAGTATAAAATGTAGTAAGTTCTTTTGATTTCCCTGCAAGCTGTACTGAGCAGTAGCTGTGCTTGTTATGAAGCTTCCAGAGGAAGTTTGCACATGCAAATCTGGAATTTAACTCTTCTGATGTTGGTAGTTTGTAAGAACATTTCAAAGCTGTGTTTAAAAGTTGCGGATCGGGGCATGCTCTTAATGATCCGTCCTTCTTTATAACACGTGTAATTGAGCTGCACCAGTCTGTGTGGTCTTGTACTCTTCTAATGATTCCGTCTTTCTCTATTTAGTCTAGATTTACCTTCTGTTTGTCTTGTAAATGGATGCTGCCATTATGCGGACAATTTACACATTTGCAAGGGACACAATTCTTCGAGGATACCCGATGGAAATAGGTGGCCCAGAAGAGGAACCTGAGAAAGGAATACCAGCAATCTAAAGTCCAAGGACCAATCCCACATCACGGAAATACCTGCCAAGTGTGTGATCAAAAATGCAGCTCTATGATCAGGCTCATCAGCGAGGCAAGAACCCTCAGAACAAATGACCAGTAACACGGAGTTCCCTGGATGGACAATCATTAGCGAGTAATCACCAAAGAAGGATATTGCAGCTCATTTGAAACTGCCAATTTTTTCAAGCATTCTGGATATTTTGTTGTTAGGTTGAGGTATTGAAGTAGTTTCTGATGGTGGTCTGCCATATGAGGTCTGATTGATTCCATGGATTGTCACGAGTTTGATGTCATTGCCTGTCGGGAGACCTGCAATATCTGGGCTTTTAGTCTCCAGGATGCAGAACATCTGTGACACCCAGGTGGATTGATTGTACTTTCCTTCCAGGAGTATGGGTCCTGCGCATGGAACTAGTGAAACTGAAGGATTTACAGCAGTGGCTTTCACCATGGCTTTCCATGTCGATAGATACTTGTCTTTTAGAATTTGCAGGGAAAGTATGTTGACACTTACTCCTGTGTCAATTTTGGCTGGTAACGAATAGCTATTAACTTTCTTAGACTGATTATTTCATCCTGGCATCTTTGTTTTCCACACGATCAATGGTGTGAAGTATGTTCACCGCACTGTGTCTCAACGTTCGCATCATTGCCATTTTCTGAGTCAGTCAACTCATGTATATGTTTCTGACAAAATAACGCATGGTCATTCTTATTGCTCGCCTGTTTGGACCAGCGCGCGGCTCTTTGTATTGCCGCTGCCAATAGGTAATTCTGCAACGTGCCTTGTACAATTGTTGGAAAGTTGTACATTTCCTTGCTCCATACAGAAAGCCACATCTTCCACATGTCTTGCAAAGTTTAGGTGTTCTAGTAAGCGCATCAACAATTAGAGGCGTGATTCAGCAACCCCTTTGTGGCCAGCGCAGATCCGGGCTCATTTAAATACCCGGACGCTCGATTCACCCGGCTCCCGGGAATCAAGGGTCGTGCCTGCCAGAACCTGCCAGGGTGCCATTTAGTACTGGTTCACATAAATATGAACCAGGCATGACCGCACCTCATGAGGTCTCGCAGACCATCAGAGGCTCTCGGGAGACCAGGTGGCACTGCCAGGTGACATGGGTACTTACAGGTTATCAGGTTGGCAGTGCCAGACTTCCCAGGTGTCAGGTTGGCACTGCAAGATTTTGGGTCGGGGGGCCTTGCACATTGGAGATGGGTTGAGGGGGTGGCTCCCAGGGCCTCTGCAAGGTTGGGGGGGGGGGGGGTGAATGGGGTGTCAATAAAGTGGGGGGAGCCTAAAAGATGGGGGGGGGGGGAGAAAGATCGGGCCTGCAATTCAAAATGGTGCCTGATCTGTGTGCAGTCGTTCCTGCTGGAGAGATCAGCCCACCAGCAGGAAATCTCTTGCAGTGTGGCCTTGTCAGGGAGAAACTCCCCAAGGCCCCAAAAAATGGCAAAGAGCAGTTGAATAGCGGGTGATTCCGGTGCTGCAGCAAAAGATATGCCTGCTACAACGCTCATGAGCACAGGGTTGGCCCTTTGTTCTGGGAGATGCCGCCAGGAACTAGAAGAAGAAAATAATTATTTTCTCAGCTGGTGGAATCTCAGACCTCATTGTACAGAGCCTCTGTAATCAGAAAACCGGGAGATTCACAGATATAAACTCATTATGCAAAGCTGCTGACAAACTGATCTCACACCTGGGACTGTCTATGTCCATTTCAAAATGGAACCATCAGCAACATCGCCTCCCCCCCCCCTCCCCCCCACCCCCCTCCCCCCCCGGCCAGGTGCTGCAAAAGAAAGACAAAAATGGAATGCAAGAGCAGGAAATTTGGGCCATATCTAGTTTAAACCTAAAGAAAGTGGCCCGCTGATTTGCAGATATTAAAGGTCCAATTACGGCCTATTTTGCGCAGCCACCAGCACTTTTCCTCAGGCTGCTTGAAAGGCTGTCAGCTTCATGGACATGTGCACCCAGCAGCAATCTGAGGGACCATAGGAGCTGTCGGCTACATTCTCTAGATGTGAATGGGTAAGAGGCATGCCTGTGACCTGCACAAACCCCCAGCAGAGCTTCCCCTGTTCTGAAAGGCCTATTGTCCTTGGCCACAAAACGTTCACTTCCATGACTGAGGGCGGCCTCCATTTTGAGACGCAACAGCATCCACCTCTCCAATTAGAACTGCTGGGGTTTCAGGACTGCCTATCCTTTGATTGGACTGGCAGCATTAGGTGCCAAATAACTACCTAAATTTTAAAGGTTTTGGAGGACTGTTTAGAGGAAGATTTTAACGTTGGATTTATATTAATAAACACTGAATTGTACTTCACTTTGTTCTTTGTTCTTTGAATCAGATCAAAAATAGAAATGTTATTACTGGTGCAATTGTGTCAGGAGACGTTATTGTGTAAATAAAAAACATAAGTCCCGAAATCTCTGTCGGGGTTCGTCCAATTGTCTGCACTGTCACTACCAAGAACCTGCATACGCAGTGGTTCATTCTGTTCCTCTGGGGTCTCTGTTAAAGTTACAGTGATGGATATGGCAATCCCATGCTGAAATTCTACACAATCCCCAGCCTTTCCTGTGTCCCATTATGATTTAGCCAATGGAGATGAATGGATTTTGGGCAAATAATTATATTCTTTAATTTATTCATGAAACAACTTGGATCCATGAGATAGACAAATTTGATTTATATTTCATGCACTATGAACCTGCTCTCATTTGGCAGATCAAACGGCTAGAATAGAAATATTTGTCACACCATACCGAGCTAGAAATCACTCTGTATGATACTTAGCTGCTGTTCTCACAATCTGCTACTGCTTTCTTCAGCCAAACTGCCTTTTTAAAGGCTGCACTCTAATTTTCAAGCTCTGCTTCTGTTATGCAGAGATTTTACATCAATCAAAATACCAATGCTTATGTAAGTGAGTGTAAATCTCTCTCCACACCATCAGTCAGTACAACTCTTTTTTTTTCCACCGGCATTAAAATGGGCGGCAATATAGCACAGTGGTTAGCACTGTTGCTTCACAGCACCAGGGTCTCAGGTTCGATTCCCGACTTTGGTCACTGTCTGTGCGGAGTCTGCACGTCCTCCCCTTGTCTGCGTGTGTTTCCTCCGGGTGCTCCGGTTGCCTCCCACAAGTCCCAAAAGACGTGTTGTTAGGTGAATTGGACCTTCTGAATTCTTTGTATGTGGATCCAAACAGGTACCTGTGTGTGCCGACTAGGAGATTTTCACAGTCACTTCATTGCAGTGTTAATGTAAGCCTACTTGTGACAGTAAAGGTTATTAAAAAAAAATTAATATGCGACTTAGTGTGTGGACATTTAGTTTTGCAATTGAATTATTTATTGAAATCAATGAGTATTTGGATCTGACTTACGTACGCTGCCACAGAGTGTCTAATGAAGGTTCACCAGTGTATGATGGTATCCCTTTGCTTAAGGAGAAGGGCTGCCCTATGTTTGACAAGTTATATTCCCTCTTCATGGAGCTTTCCCATGCCTCTTGCGGAGGTGATTGTCGGGGTTGGTTCTGCGCACGTCGGAGGTGAGGCTTGTCCTCTCAGCTTATGCTGATAACATGTGCCTCATGTTCATGGACTCAGTTGATCTGTAGAGGATGTGTGGGTGCCAGAGAAGAAAATAAAGTGGTATTTGTTGATGGTGTGGAGGGGGGTTTAACCAGGGATATATACCTTTGGGGTGTCCCCTGCCCGGATCACCCTGGGAAAATATTCTGGATTCCTGATCGATCAGTGGCAAATGGACACCCTGCCGGGGGAACTCAGGCCTTTTGCCTGAAACACCACTCATCTCCTTTACTTATCTCCGACCTCAGCCCACTGAGGAATCCTGGCCAGCAAACTGGCAAGTGTTGGAGGCCAAAGTCACCACTAGTTTAGGGTGCTGGACAGGACTACTCCGAATATTGTCCTACAGGGGTTAAGCACTGGTCATAAGTTAACTGATCATCACAATGTTGTGGTACTGGTTGGTCACTTTCATCCCTCCCCCAGAGTTTGTCGCTAGGATTCAGAAGAAGTCCATCAACTATATTTTCTCCAGTTGATCCTAACAGGGAGACGTCCAGTATAAAGGTTTGCTGGTAACAAGTAAAGGTAAACTACACACCGGCACAGAGTCACTAAATCACTAAACAGCTATTCACTCTCTGACTCCAGAGTCTACTCTGATCTGGACCCTGCTCCCAGGGCCCTGTACTTTTTCCCTATTGGTCAGGGTTCGTGCACTCCCATGTGATAGGCCCCGAACTGGTCACCTGGACCGTGAGGGACCACGCTACCACATCACTCCGCCTTTTGTCCCTCAATAGCATATTTATAGAACAGACTTTGTACAGTTTCTAAATACAATAAAAGGTTGAGAAGAACAGGAGGAGAGAGTCCATAACAGTTCATCACAATGTCAATCTGTCAGCATCTTGTAAACGCTGGGTCTTGTAGACCACTTTTATCCCCCAACTGGCTCCTGCCAGTCTAAAGCAGCAATGATGTCATCCGTAGAAGATTGTATCTGAGATTCGACCACCACAGCAGGGCCATTCCCCCCCCCCCCCCCCCCCCCCTCCCCCCCAGCTCCCGCCTGGGCCTTTAGCGGGGCCTCCTTGGAAATCCTAGATTCCCTCTATTCTGGCTCTACCATGGGAATGCTGGTGCTGCCTGCTGCCTCCAAATGTTCCGAGATTGGGGATGTGACCCTCGGCTTCTTACATGGTCAACTTGCTTCCACACGGTTCTACCGTTCAAATCCACCGCTAATGAGACTAGGCCTGAATTTTATACAATTCTGCCTCTTAGCCAAAGTGGGTCTGAGGCAAATTTCCTGACGAGAAACTGATCGCCCACTTGAAATCACCTGTATTTTTTTGCAAAAGATGCTTTTTCCACTGAGAGCCTGCCATGTCTCCACCCTCCTGACCAAAGTAGGGAAAACTAGGTCCAATCAGGTCCGGAGGCAATGACCCATGAGTGACTGTGATTGATGCCAGTGGTGGCTTTGGGGGGGGGTTGTGTTATAAGGTAGAGGAAGGTTGGCCAACCTAGGTCTGCTTTTTCATGGTTGTCTGGAATAGCTTTCTCCATAAACCCATTTGATGTGAGGTGATAAGAGCCTGTTCTAGTATTGTGAATACCATTTGTTCGGACAAAGTGCTGAAGCTCTTCTCCAGTGAACGCAGTGCCGTTGTCAGATACTATTACTTCGGGGAGGCCACGGGTAGCAACTTTCAGCTGCAGGGTCTCTATTGTGGCCATTGAGGTTGTCGTCCCCATCTCTTGGACCTCCAGCCACTTTGCGTGGGTATCAACCAAGACGAGGAACATTCTTCCCAAGAAAGGGTCTGCAAAGTCCATATGAACCTGTGTTCACGGATGACCTGGCCATTTGCATGGGTGGAGTTTGGCCGTGGGTAGTAACAGTAACTTTTCACAGTAACTTCATTTGAACCCTACTTGTGACAATAAGCGATTTTCATTTTCATTTTTCAACATCTGCTGTCTCTGGCAGGAAACTGTCAATGAGCGGCGTATTGGGCTGCTAAAAATACAGTTCCATTGCCTGGGCCGCTCTGGTGGTGCATTGCAGTACAAACTCCAGAGGGTCTCCCACTTTGTTGTGTGTTGCTATGCCCACCAAAACCTGATACAACAGCAGGGCGACATACTGGATGAGGAAGAGGAGGAACATGCAGCGTCATCTGAGGAGAGGGAGGAGGACCAGGAGGGGGTGTAGCATGAGCCTGAGGAAGACCGGAGGATGCAGGGCAGGCAGAGGCAAGGGTCCAACATGCCAGGAGGACCAGTGGGGCCCGCATTGCTTCCAGATTCGCATGACAGGAGGCTCTGTGTCCATGAGCTGAGCTCACCACCACGCACATCACACCGCCCCTTCTCAGATCACCCTGTTCCCCCTCTCCGCTCATTCCAAGGGTCTATGTGACATCACAACAGTGTGATGGGCCTCTATTGACACTGTCAGCTCTGGGAATTGCATTTTAATTTAATTAGCTAAGTTTTATTTCTAGTTTTGTCCTTTGTCAGAATGCCCCTATGAGGAGCTATTACTTTGTTGATTAGCTCATTTTATTGGCTTATTGTTTATTTAAAAGATCATGTAAGCTGCAACTTGGTGGCAAAAGATATAGTTCAAAACCATGCAGGGTGTCGTAAATTGTTATAAGATCTTTCAGGTTCATTTTAATATATTAATAAATTTAGACATTTCCCATTTACATCTGTAAATATAGTGAACTTAAATTTCAAAGCTGCCTAAATTCCTGTTGGTGCTGACAAGAACTGACAGACGTTGAAAATAATGGAACGACGATCACCTTGCAGCCGCTAATTATGTTTCTGATTTATACTTGGCAATTCCTTCCTAATTACCATTTTATTTTCAAACAAGATTATGATGCATATGATGAAAATAAACTTTCTTTTGAGTTCATTAAAGTTGGAGAAAGAACAATTTATTTTTCAATTTGAAGTCTTCTTTTCGTGAATGTGTTCAACAATTCAATTTTACGTGAGTAACGCATAATCCAGCTTTGCCCAGGAAGGTGGTGAGTAAAGGGTCATGAAAGGAAAAACCTGCACTTAAATGGACCTACAAATCAATTTATTTATTTAAAAATCTTAGGTCCAGATTGTGTGTCTGTCACGTCTCAATGTGTCAATCTTGAAAGGGCTACTATACTTGAAGGTGCCGCATGTGAAATGAGTCTTTCATATTGAGACAAGATTTACTCAAGTATTTTATTCATAAAACACAACTGTGCAGGTACGAAATCTGCCAAAGGACATAGAACAAGAAGGCAGGAAAATGACCAGCTCAGAACTATCATTGATGTCCTTCAACTAACAGCAACCTGCCTTGTATCCCGAGGAAGAAGGCATGAAGAGAAAACTAAATTGCGGGCACATTATAAAAAGGGCCAATTGAAGCAGCGTGCACTGGTTATTCAAATAAAGCCTGAAGACCAATTTTAAGCCAGTCACCAGCCTTCCATTTAGGGCAAACGTGGTCTTGACAGTGTCAACTCTTGGTTCAATGTCTTTCAGATTTTATAGAAAGAATCTTGGTTAATTGACTAAATTGAAGTATGCAAAGTGATATATATCTTCAAAAACAACAATTTTAATGTAACATGACAGATTATAATAATCAGTGAAATTCATGAGGGTTAATTGTCCTTTGGATATTAAATGTCCTTTACATTACCATAAGACTTTAAAGGCGACACTTTCCTTTGCTATACGATGTAAAAATTGGAGCAAAGGAAAATCAGATAGGAAGATCCATCATGCCTCTCCGCCAGACTTACATATTCCTGGTCCAGTCAAAAAAGCCACCAGCTACCTCAGCTAGTAAATGTGGAGGAGAGATTGGCCCAGGAAAGTCCTTTGATTTTTGTGCCTTTCACTCCGGTGCCACAAGTCACAGGTTCATGAGCGGAGGAGATGTGATAGTCCTTGGGTAACAACAAGCCCCTTTTGGAGGAAGGGGAAAAAAGTTCTCGCCTTAGCCCCAACATGCTTCCTTGTTTAGGCCTTGACACTGCCCTATGTTCATTCACCTTTCCAGAGCTCTTCCTTAATGTCCATGATTAGACCATCTTCTTCTAGTGCTTTTTTAAAAAATTATTTCAAGTGTATTTGGAGTCTGCTCACTGGGCCAGCATTTACTGCCCATCCCTGAGAGGCTTGCTAACCCATTTAAGAGTCAATCACATTTCTGAGCCAGGTGTTCTTCCTAAGCACTACCACATCATCCTCCTTGGGAGTGGTGGGCTCTCTCTTGACGTTGCAACACAGGTCATGGGCTGGAATTGTGGGAGAGTCTGTGAGATGAGTGGAATTTTTACTCCAACCATCCTCTGATGAGATGAGCAAAGTCCAAGCCTAAAGTGGTTGGGCGTATTTATGTAGATTCTTTCATATATTTGGGATGCTCCCAAAGCACCTGAAAGCTAATTAATATTTTTTTGAAATATCGTAACTGTTACATCTCCAAACATGGCAACCAATTGTCCAGAACAGTATACCACAAACAACAGTGAGATAACTGGATATCTGTTTTAGAGACATTGGTTGGGGGATTAATGTGAGGCAGGCCAACTTCCAGATTTTCTTCACATAGATAGTTTTTTGAAGAATAAAGGGATTAAGGGTTATGGTGTTCGGGCCGGAAAGTGGAGCTGAGTCCACAAAAGATCAGCCATGATCTAATTGAATGGCGGAGCAGGCTCGAGGGGCCGGATGGCCGACTCCTGCTCCTAGTTCTTATGTTCTTATGTTCTTATGGTGCGCCAAGATCTTTTACAGCCACTTGATCAGGCAAAGACAGCCCCAATTTAACATATTTTCCAAAAGATGGCATCCATAGGAATATTGTATAGTCAGTTTGTTATTTATTCTGTCGCTTGCCCACTGTCTCCACTGACTCCTTAGTTACCAGTCTGCCGTGCTGCACCATATCAAAGTCTTAATATCTATGCAAGCTTCATCAACTGCATCACCCTTGTCTAGATCTTCTATTACTCCTTCAAAGAATTCAATAAGGTGAGTCAAACATAATCTACCCTCATGAAATCCATACTGACTATTCATTATTATAATTTCAGTTTCTAGGTTTCTTTTCTATTACATCCTTGAATAAATATTCCAATATCTTTCCCACTATTAACATTAATCTCTCTGGTTTATAGTCCGTGATTTGTTCTGTCTCCTGTTTTAAATATCACAATAATATTATCTGTCCACCAGTACTCTGGTACCATTCCCTCTTCTCTTCATGTTTTATTTGTATAACAGTGACGCTGCTATCTATTCCCTAGCTACTTTCAGTATGCAAAGATGCAATCTGTCTGTATCATTGTTTATAACCTCTAAGTTTGTCTAGTTTTTCAATTAGCTGCACACTTTCCACCTTAAATGATTTGATATCCTTTAGTTATCCTCCTCTTGTTCTACTGTCATGTCTGACTTATTAGTCATCTGAAGCAAATATTCAACATTTCTGCCTGAAATTTACTCCTGAAACTTTCACCTGAAAGTTAATCTTGTGCTTTCCCTGGTGACCCTATCTGTATCCTAATTTTACTTTTTTTAAATTCATGGATTCTCTGGCCTCTTAGCTGCGTGTTTCTGGGTGGTGGGAGGCAGCATGCCGTTCACTGGTAGTAGGATTCTCTGCTCCTGCCACTGTCAATGGGAATTTGCATTCAAGCCACCACGCACCACCAAGAAACCCGTAGGCAGGGGTACACTTCCGACAGGACAGACAATCCCACCGCCAGAAAAGTGCCGGAGAATTCTGGCCAATATGCCAGTAAAATACTTATCTACCTTAAGCCGGATTACATTGCAAACACTATTGCCTTGACGCCTTCATTCGCTTCCCTCACTTGTCTTTTCCGATTCAGCTCTCACTTGACTAGATCCATGATGCGGAGATGCCGGCATTGGACTGGAGTGGGCACAGTAAAAGTCTTACAATAGCAGGTTAAAGTCCAACATGTTTGTTTGGAATCACTAGCTTTCGGAGTGCAGCTCCTTCGTCAGGTCAGTGAGGAAGCAGGTTACACAAACACGTATATAGATAAAGCCAATAATGCAAATGCAAGATGATGCTTTGAATGCAAGTCTTTGCAGGTAATTAAGTCTTTACAGATCCAGACGGTCCCACTGGAGAGAGGGATAATAGATTAAAGACGTGTGAATTGTTTCAAGCCAGGACAGTTGGTAGGACTTTGCAAGCCCAGGCTTGACTAGATCCAGCAGTTGAGCTTCCTATGCATTGGGTAAGAAAGAAGTCCAGTGCTCGTTGTAAAACTTCATTCCCACTTTCCATTCCATTAACTTGCTTTACCAGTTTATTTGGAGGTCATTGAAATTTTCTAAGATTGTTATTCTCTTTATTTTCAGCATTTCATAGATTTGTTTGCCTCCACCTCTTCTCCGGAATTAGGTAATTTGCCCTACATCCCAAAAGCCATGATCAATCCTTTATCTGAATGCACATGGATTCGGCTCCCATCTTAATGTTAGTTAGGTCCGGCTTATCCTCCTGCCATTATGTTTTCTCTCATTAGTACAGCTACCCCACCATCTGCAATTATTTGGATGGCAATGCATGTTATTTACTGCAGGGACCAAATGTTAAGAAGGCTTTTGCCAAATGTTTGCTACTATATGTACTGTGATCAATTCTATGAGAACAACTTGTTAATTTGTTCCCCTGATGTATTCTTTTCTGAGTAAGAATGGCACCTAATCACAACTGTGGTGCAGTAGTAAATATCAGGTGAGGAACATTAGCAGATAGACACTACATGAGTATCATGTAATTCTCAATCTATTAATAATAAATTACCCTATAGAATATGATTGTTGCAGATTTTGAATAGAAACATTCCACTGTGTTATAAACATGTTAATCATGCCTTTTGTTCTGCAGAAAACTGTCTTGATTTTAATTAATTTGGGTGAATTAATGTGCTCTGCTATGACTGTCAGTTTACAGAGCAGCACACTGCAGCAATTAGAAGCCAGAACAAAATGGGTGAAAAGCATAACAGTAGTCCAATATCTAGCTCATGCATATTTAAACAAAGGCATGACCCCAAATTAAATCATTGATGAGCTGAAAGGGCATTTATTACTGTATTCATTTATAAACAATTTATTTTGTCTTCTCCCACAATGCATCTTTGTCCAACAAAATGGAGGTGAGGAGCTTGTAACCAGCTGTTATTAAAGCAATTTTGTGACTGGTGGAAGCAAAAGAATGATAGACCATTTTGCCTTTCTCGCAGATCTTTCTGACTAGAACCAGTGCTATTTCATAGTTTCAGTCAAAATTGTTAACTCAATTATGATTATTTTTTATATGTCCCCAGCTGATCACATATCCCTGTTGATATCAAAAAGTGCAAACAATTCAGTGAAGTTCTGAACAAGTAGGACTATAGCTTCCGATCATCAATTGGCAAAGAAATTATTTTGTGTCACATTTATTATTTGCATGTAAAATGAGGTTAAAGCATGCTGGTTTAGCAGTGCGTAGGTTTTGGTCCAACTTCCAAAGACCAACATTTATTGATCATTCCAAATTACCCTTGGAAGGTGGTGGTGAGCCACCTTCTTGAACCACTGCAGACCATGAAGTGTCGGTACATGATGCGACCATCATTCACTCAAAGACACGAGTAGAAGCAAACCGTGGTTTTAATCAGCTTAGAACAGAGCCTGCCTGTGACTAGTACAATACTGTGGACCACCTACAGGTCAACTGCTCTTTATACTTCCTTTCAAGGGGAGGAGCCATGGGCGGAGCCCGTACATGCCCCAACATATCCCCCTGTGGGTGAAGCCATACAATGGCCCATAGGTGGAGCCCACAAGGCCAACAACACAACATAGCTGTAACACAAAGGCAGAACATGATACTAATACACTGGTGAATTACTAGCACTATACATTCACCACAGTACATTCACAGTGTTGTTAGGAAAAGAGTATCAGGATGTTTAGCCAGTGACATTGAAAGAATGGGAAGGCACGATGGTGTGTGGGGTGGAGGGGAACTGGCAGGTGGTGGTGTTTCCATGCATCTACTGCCTTTCGCCTTAGAAGTGGTAGAAATTGCAGATTTTAAAGGACTGATAAAAGAGCTTAGACGGATTGCTGCAGTACATCTTGTGTATGATACACACTGCTGCTCCTGTGCCTTGGTGGTGAAGGGAGCAAGGGTTAAATCGTCTGCTCTCACTGGTCTGATCTTGGAGGTGGGAAGGATGTGTAATTAGACAAAAAGGTGGCATACTGGAATCCCACTGTCTTCCCATGTTCTTTAATCAAAGGCACTCAGTATCTGATTGAGGAACTGGACATTGGGAAGGAGGGGCCCACTGAGAGACAACTCTGTCCTTGTTGCTGACCCAAGCCCGCAGGATTCTCCCTGTGAACCCCTTCCCCAACATTAGGGCAGCACGGTAGCATTGTGGGTAGCACTGTGGCTTCACAGCACCAGGGTCCCAGGTTCGATTCCCTGCTGGGTCACTGTCTGTGCGAAGTCTGCACATTCTCCGCGTGTCTGCGTGGGTTTCCTCCGGGTGTTCCGGTTTCCTCCCACACTTCAAAGACGTGCAGGTTATGTAGATTGGCCAGACTAAATTGCTCTTAGTGTCCAAAAAGGTTAGGAGGGGTTATTGGGTTAGGGGGATAGGGTGGAAGTGAGGGCTGATGTGCGTCGGTGCAGACTCGATGGGCCGAATGGCCTCCTTCTGCACTGTATGTTCTATGTATGTTCTATACTTAGCTGTGTCCTGGGTTGCTCCGAGATGCTGGGACTCCAGTGCCTGTTCCTCTGGCAGCAGTCACAGTCTCCACAGTGGCACTGCCTCTTATCAGCCTGCAGCTCTCAGTAGTAAAATTGGGAATGCATGTTGACAGGAAAGTACAGAGACCAAGACATTTTTGAAGATTATACGTATCTTTAGGAGTTGGTATGGTTTGTACATCCTCGATCTGAATCGGATCGGAATGTATGCCAGAACTGGAACAAATAGAAATCAATCTGCTTCAATTTGATGGCACATTTCAGACAATTGAATACCAATCCTTCATTACATGCCGCTTGCATCAATAAGTACCGATTACGGTCATGTTAGTACTTAGCTCTTCAAACAATTGCAATGTCATCAATGACAGCAATGCATCCTGGCAGAGTGCATGTCATGCATTCACTGTGGTTTTGAAAGAAATCCTTACCAAGAGATACTTGAAAGGAAGTCATTGAAAATAGTACAAAATGGGGTGCAAAATGCAGCAAGTTCCTGGAAAATCCCAACCGTCGTAGAATTCCGGCCCTCAGCTCTGCATGCTGTTCAAACTGCAGCCAGTTGAAACTGGGGGATTCTGTGGACATTCTGACGATATCGCTGACCTCCCTCCTCCTATAGTGCCTGGGATATGTGCCACCTTAGACACTTCACCTGTATTTCCGAAGCTCCTCCCATTATAATTGCAACCTTCCCTGGCTCAATTTTTATGAGTTTTTTTTTCCTTTGTTTTTTTTTCTTTCTCCCTCGCTCGCTATTGCTCCGGCCCTCACTCTGGTCACTTGCCTATCCTGACTGAGCTAACCCAGTGCTGGTCTTCCCAATGCATTGACCTATTTACTGAGCTGACAGGCTATGCACTGCAATCTTATCACAAGGGATGCATCTGCTTACAAGCTCTTTATTTGAGCACTATCCCAACACTGTGTCTTCAACATTTTTTTTTGCAGTCATTACATTGCACTTTCAACACTCTCCAACACTGCAACTCTGTTACAGTTCGGCTAAAACATGGAGAGCTGTCGCTTGCTCTGTAACACGATTTAAAACTGTTCACCTTGTTGTAGCTGTGCTCAATCCTGTTGCCAAGCTAAGCACCATATCATTTAGAAGAAACCACAGCCGCACGCCATGTTGCATTTTTAGAATAATATAAAGGCACTAATCGCTCATAAAGGATTGGGTTCATTTATTAAGACTAGGAACATGGGAACATTGAGACGAGTGTATAACGCTTGAGGACACCAGCAGCAGTACTGACTACTGTAGGCTCTGTTGTTAATCAAACTGAAACTAAAGTTGGATCGCATGACATACTTTCTTTCCAGTGATGCCATGCCCCTTCTGGCCTCCATGTGACTCTAGATCCAAAGCTATGTATTTGGCTCTTAACTGCCCTCTCAAATGCCCTCCTAGCGAGCCATTCAGTTCAGTGGCAATTAAGGATGGACATAAAAAGCTGGTCCTCACCAATGAAACTACATCCCATGAAAGAATACATTTTTTAAAAACTCAATTTCATATAATTCTCCACCCCCAATTATAGGAACCTCCTCTCGGGGCTCATTAGAAGCCTTCTGAAGCCCTGAGACCAATTGAAATGCACACAGAGATTGGAAACCCATTTGTAATGTTGCCAGTGTCCAGGAGCTTCCCCATAGCATTGTTTCGTCCAGAGGCTGTCAGAACTCGGGATAAAACCTCCTACATCTCAAACTGTCTCCAGTTCTGATGAAAGGTTACCAGCCTGCAACTTTAACCATGTTTCTCTGTCTACAGATGCTGCCAGTCCTATGGACTAGTTCCAGCACTCCTTTTTTTTAAACCTCTCAATGTCTCGTTTTTGAGCGGGTTGTGTCTGTCATAGAAGAAATCACGTGATTTTCACTTCTACTTTTCAAGATTACAAACAGCAAAGGATGCCAGTGAAATTATTTCACTAAGTGCTTATAACGCATCATTGTTTTTAGTAACATGTAAACAAAATGCACAACTGGATGACACCCTGAACAGTAGTGTTTTTCAAGGTCAGTTTTTGCTTTGATGCACTAACTTATGCATCGGCATCCTCTTATTTTCATTGATCGGTAATATAATATTATTTGGTTTGTCATTTGCAGATCCAATTAATATGCTGCAAAATCATGCCTTAAAGTGACTGAGATGAGTAAAGGACATAGATTCTGCTGTTGTCCTATTGATCCTTTGGGTTTGATTAAGTCCATCCTCTGCAAATCCATGATGACCTTCAATGTGTTTACATTTTGGAAGCTGCAATTAGGACCTGAGCAATGGATATTGAATACACAGTAAAGTAGAACTTCAAAAGCCCAATCACATGATTCATGCTTTCCTTAACATAAAATGGCAAGAGATAAAGATGCATTTTTAGACAATCTGGTATGAATTCAAATAATCTCACACACATGCACATTCTCACACGTATAAACATAAGCACATACACGCAGACACACATACACACACACAGACACACACACATATACACACACATATATAATCAGCAAGGGAATCAAGGATTTTGGGGATAAAGTGGGCTTGATTTGAGGATTACCATATCAGATCAGTCATGATCTCAATTAATGGCAGAGCAGATGTAATGGCCCGAATGGCCTTCTTCTGCTCCTGTGCCTTAGGGACTTATGATCACACACAAACACATGCACAGACATACACATACAAACATACACAGATACACACACACACCATCCTTTAAAGAATTCAATGGTGTGTGTTTTACAAGTTTGCTAAAAACAGCATGAGTGATGAACAGCATCAATTCATTTCCCTCCATGCCTATTGTGCATCATTTGTTGGCATTGCATCATGACATTTTTCTCAAATAAGCTAGATAGCTTCCAGATTTGATTTTTAATTGTTTTCTTGTAGAAAATATGTCAACATTAACACCGAAGTGCATTGTGTTTGGAATCTTGACAAACATATGGGGCAGGATTCTCCTTTTGGGAGACTATGTTCTCCCACCGGAGCTGAAACACACTTAATTTGTGCTCATGCTGGGAGCGCAAATCAGGAAGCGAATTCAAATTCTTTGCCAAATTTACACTTGGCGAGGATTGCGAGGGATACCCAGAGAATTATGCAATAGGACCACCAATTTGAGCAGGTGGCCTGATAGCAAGATTCGAGGGCTGGGCCCCGCCCCCTGCAATCTGCAAAGCAATTCAGCTCCGCAATCCACAATGCAATTCAGCCCGCAATCCGCAATGCAATTCAGCCCCGCAATCCGCAATGCAATTCAACCCCACAATTCGCAATGCAATTCAGCCCCACAATCCGCAATGCAATTCAACCTCACAATCCGCAATGCAATTCAGCCCCACAATCCGCAATGCAATTCAGCCCCGCAATCCGCAATGCAATTCAGCCCCACAATCCGCAATGCAATTCAGCCCCACAATCCGCAATGCAATTCAGCCCGCAATCCGCAATGCAATTCAGCCCGCAATCCGCAGGGCAATTCAGCCCCGCAATCTGCAATGCAATTCAGCCCCACACACTGCAATGCAATTCAGCCCCACACTCTGCAATGCAATTCAGCCCGCAATCCGCAATACAATTCAGCCCCGCAATCCGCAATGCAATTCAGCCCCACACTCCGCAATGCAATTCAGCCCCACACTCCGCAATGCAATTCAGCCCGCAATCCGCAATGCAATTCAGCCCCGCAATCCGCAATGCATTTCAGCACCACACTCCGCAATGCAATTCAGCCCGCAATCCGCAATACAATTCAGCCCCGCAACACAATTCAGCCCCACACTCCGCAATACAATTCAGCCCCCTGCAACACAATTCAGCCCCACCCCCCACAATCCACAATG
Organism: Scyliorhinus canicula; assembly: GCF_902713615.1. Taxonomy (NCBI): domain Eukaryota; kingdom Metazoa; phylum Chordata; class Chondrichthyes; order Carcharhiniformes; family Scyliorhinidae; genus Scyliorhinus; species Scyliorhinus canicula. The sequence continues at coordinate 133,087,710 of NC_052156.1, forward strand.
CAATTAAGCCCCACAAAGCAATTTAGTACCCCCTGGGTTATTCTGAGTCACCACCCACACGACCCCCTCCCCACAGTAGGAGGGTGACCTGGCCCCACTCCACCACCGACTCCCCAGCAGAGATCTGCTAATTAGATAGACACCTCGCAGAGAACCCCTAATTAGAGATGCCCCCACCAGGCACCCCCCAATTAGAGGGACCACTGCCTATAAGCATCCTTATAAGATACCCTGGTCAGGAAGCTAGAGAGTTGTCCAGAAAAAAAATCGCTGCTTTAAAACTCACCTGGGCAATACACCTGCTGGCTCAGGCAGAGGAAGCAGCACCTGTCAATTCCTGGAAAGAGAAAGCCAGTCAACTGGTTTTAAACCCCCTCAGTTCTTTGATCTGCAAGCTATTCATTCATTCTCTGCGATATTGATTTTACTAAACTGTGATAGACTGCGTCCACACACACCTAGCTGTCTGCACTGTTACTTTCATCTCCCTTCACACTTGAGTGGCTTTGAAGTACCCAACTGTGAAACTAACTTAGATAAGAAGCACCGAGATTTAGATTTGTCACATGGACCGTGATACAGTGGTAATTATTGTCCTGTTTATATTCCAGGCAGATTGTTCCCTACATGAAAAACATAGAACGTACGATAAGTAGACAGTGTAAATACATAGACATAGACATCGGCTGAAGCATACGAAGTATAGTGCTATAACATTAAAGAATATTCACAGAGAGATCAGTTCAGTCCATAGGAAGGCCATTCAGGAGTCTGGCAACAGCGGGAAGAAGCTGTTTGTGAATCTGTTAGTGTATGTTCTCAGACTTTTGTACCTTCTGCCCAATGGAAGAGGTTGGAAGAGAGACTAAACTGGATGGGAGGAATCTTTGATTATGCTGCATACTTTCCCAAGGCAGCGGGAGGTGTAGACAGAGCCAATGGATGGGAAGCAGGTTTGCGTGATGGACTGGGCTGTGTTCACCACTCTCTGTAGATTTTTACTGTCTTTGGCCGAGCAGATGCCACACCAGGCTGTGATGCAGCCGAATAGGATGTTTTCTATGGTGCATCTGTAGAAATTGGTAAGATTTGTTGTAGACATGCCGAATTTTCTTAGTTTTCTGAGGAATTATAGGCACTTTTGTGCTTTCTTAGTCGTAGTGCTGATGTGGGTGGACCAGGACAGATTGTTGGTGACGTGTACACCCAGGAATATGAAGCCATCAAGCATCTCCACCTCAGGGCTATTGATGAAGACAGGGGTGTGTCTGATACTTCGTCTCCTGAAGTTGATGATCAGCTCCTTAGTTTTGCTGACATTAAGGGAGAGATTGTTGTCGTTGCACATGCCACTAAGTTTTCTATCTCCCTTCTGTACTCTGACTCATTGTTGTTTGAGATCCGATCCACTACAGTTGTGTCATCAGCAAACGTGTAGATGGAGCTGGAGCCAAATTTTGCCACACTATCATGTGTGTATAAGGAGTATAGTAGGGGGCTGTATATGCAGCCTTGCGGGGCCCCATTATTTAGGACTATCATGGAAGAGTTGTCGTTGTTTATCCTTACTGATTGTGGTCTATGGGCCAGGAAGTCAAGGATCCAGTTGCAGTGGGAGAAGTCAAGTCCTGGGTTTTGGAATTTGGATATGAGCTTGTCTGGGATTATCGTATTGAAGACTGAGCTGTAGTAAATGAATAGGAGTCTGACTTAGGAGTACTTGTTGTCGAGATGCTTCAGGGATGAGTGTAGGGCCAGGGAGATGGCATCTGCTGTGGACGGTTGTGGTGGTATGCGAATTGCAGTGGATCAAGGCAGTCTGGAAGTTTGGAGCTGATGTGTCTCATGACCAACCTCTCGATGCACTTCATAATGATAGATGTCAAGGCAACCAGAAAATAGTCATTGAGGCACGTTGCCTGGTTCTTCTTTGGCACCGGTATGATAGTGGTCTTCTTGAAGCAGGTGGGATCCTCAGATTGGAGTAGGTTGAAGATGTCTGTAAACACACCTGCCAGCTGGTCTGCACAGAATCTGAGTGCACGACCAGGGACTCCATCAGGACCCATTGTTTTCCATGGGTTCACCGGAGAATCTCCCAGGCCTGGAGAATATGATATCTGGCCGTTATTAAGAACCATTTGAATCCTCGCACTGGTGCAGGGCACGAACCTCGAATTGGATGCCAGCGGAGGACTGGAGCATCTGAACGGGCGCTGATCCCGTTTTCTGACCGACGCTGGATTCTCCACCTCATCGAGAACTCCGTTACCAGCAGCAGGCAGTGGAGAATCCAGCCTGTGATTTTCCAGGAAATTAGATGCATAGAATCATAGAATTTACAGTGCAGAAGGAGGCTATTCGGCCCGTTGAGTCTGCACCGCCCCTTGGAAAGAGCACCCTACCTAAACCCACACCTCCACCCAATCTCTGTAACCCCACCTAACCTTTTGGATACTAAGGGGTAATTTAGACTGCCCAATCCACCTCACCTGCCCATCTTTGAACTGTGGGAGAAAACCAGAACACCCAGATGAAACCCACGAAGACGCGGGGAGAAAGTGCAAACTCCACACAGACAGTCACCCGAGGCCTGATAGCAGATTGTTCTTGCATCAGGAGTCCAGTATATTTGAGGTTAAAATAAGCTACTTAGAAATCCATGTACTATTGCCTGATCAATCATTTTATTCTTTCGTGAATGAAACTGAATACTGAGCGCAATGTTTCACAATACTGTGTTTTGACAATGCCAACCAACATGAGTTTCAATCTCATTTTCACTCCTACTTTCTGTTTCGCCCACCAGGAGCCACGTTTGTGAAAAAGTTTAGAGTTGTCCCTCTATTTCCATCAAGAATAACATTTGAAATCAAGCCTCTACACAAGAGTCAAACATTTTAAGAGCACAGCTAACAGACTACCTAACTATTTAAATTGTTAAATAAAAATCATCCCAGTGATGTGGATTTATGATTTATTTTCTCAGTTGTGAAAAGCCCAAGAGTGAAATATCCAAAGTGATGACTTTATGTACAGGTAAAAGAATAGTGTTAATGGTATGATGTTTTATTTATTCTAATTACATCCTGTTAAAATACATTCTGGAATATGTCACATACAGCAACCTATTAAATCTAATTAACTGCTGTTAGTTACTCCTTTTATTGCAATATTGCATCTGGAGGTTGTGACTAACACTTCCAGAATGTTTTTTCGAAGAGATGGAGTGGTGATGTTCACGTGGCTTCTAATCCAAGTCAGTAATGTCATATGAAAATTCTCGCGTCTCTGGAGGAACCAAACGATTTGCATCATCAGGCTTTGATTTACTTTTCCTTTTAATCGCGTTCTCTGAAAATTATCATCAGAACTCCTGCCTACCTTCCATACAAACAAAGAGAAACATTGATATCAACAGCTTTGCAAGCAGGGGTGGCACAATGGGGCAGTGGTTAACACTGCTGCCTCATTGAGCCGAGGACCCGAGTTCAATCTTGGCCCTGGGTCACTGTCCATGTGGAGTTTGCACATTCTCCCCGTGACTGCATGGATCTCACTCCAACAGCCCAAAGATGTGCAGGGTAGGTAGATTGGCCACACTAGATTGCCCCTTAACTGGAAAAAAATTGTTTTAAATCTTTGCATTTGCACAGTACAGAGATTCTGTGCACCTTGCTTAAGTCAATTTACCATCAAATACTTACATGAAATACCCAGATTTTAAAACTTCATTATTTTCACCAAGGAACACAAGAATATGCAGGACAAGCTAAGGACACTGTGGTCTATAAGGTTGGTTTTAAAGTTCAAAAAATACTGGACTATTCTTTCTCACTTAAACCCCTCAAGTATAATAATCTTTATTGTCACAAGTAGGCATACATTAACACTGCAATGCAGTTAATGTGAAAAGCCCCTAGTCGCCACATTCCAGCGCCTGTTCGGGTACACAGAGGGAGAATTTAGAATGTCCAAATTACCTAACAGCACGTCTTTTGGGACTTGTGGGAGGAAACCGGAGCACCCGGAGGAAACCCACGCAGACATTGGGATAAAGAGCAGACTTCGCACAGACAGTGACCCAAGCCGGAATCGAACCTGGAACCTTGCCACTGAGAAACCACTGTGCTAACTACTATGCTACCATGCCACCCCAATCAGTTGTTTTACTGAGAATCTAACCAGTTCACTTTTCAACTTGCCAACCTTATCTTCCTCTATTATCTCCCTGGGCATTCCGTTCCACTAGATCACCACCCTCACCGAGCTGTCTATTCACCTTCTCACTCCTAGGGCTGTATTTGCATGTCAGAGGTCGGTGTCCGGAGGAGGGTTCAATCTTACAGTCATATTCCCAGCTCTGTCACCAGACTGTTGGGAAATGGGATTTTCCTGGTGGAAGGCCACTCAACCAAGCAGACCAGATGCAGGGACCAAGGAGGGAACAGCGCCGGAATGAGCCACCCCAACTGTCACTTTTTCCAAGGGTTCTGAAAATTCTTTGCAAGTGCCGGAAACAAGCTTGAGCCTCTGTTTCCGGCAGATAAAATATGCTGAAATGATGCCCCTGGGCTGTCTGAGAAAAGCCCCGTCTTGATGCCTGTCCAAAATTTTGTACTTCTATGGAGTCACTCCTCCCGATTCTGTTTCCCTTCTTAACCCTCCCATTACTAACTTCCCTCCCTAACCCTCCCATTACTAACTTCCCTCTTGTTAACTTACCTCAATAAACCACCATTAAGCTCTTCAAAGCATTCTTTCAAGTGGTTTTCTGGCCTTGTGTCCCACCACTTCCCACCCAGCAAGGCCATTGATGGCTTCCAAAGTCCAATTGCTGCAGTGAAGATCATGAAAGCTTTGACCTTGGTGCTTATGGCTAGGTGCGCTTTCATTCACAAAATGGTCACTGGTGGAAATGGAAGTGGGACTTCTGCTAGCAACACTCTGGCTGTTTCTTTGGTCATTCTGCCTGTTTGGTCCCACTTTGGGACTGCAAAATCTGGACCCTGGAATCTGCCCCCCATCTACAAATATATTAACCATTTATCAGTGTTAGGTAATCCATACCCATTTGAACACAACATCTACGATTGCTTTGAACTACATTGCTTGGATTTCCTGGAATTTGTTTTTATACTGAATTGCCTGAGGCAACTTTTGCATTTTTTTTACCTCTCCCAGTTATTGATCTGTGGGATGTATTTGGGGCAATGTTGCTTAATTGCAACAATATTGAAAGGATCAGAACCAAAGGTGAAACTAATATATATATATATATATATATATATATATGCATACACCGAGAGCTTGCTATTCTCTTGTGTGAATATTTCCAACTTTCTAAGTATAACAAGGCTCACATTCCTCATCCACTGAGTTCAGTTTTGTTGTTCCTGTGTCATGCCCAAACCAAGATGTTCCCATTGTGTAAAGTAACCAGAATTGTACACTGTGAAGGTACATTGTGCAGGGACGGGCGTGTGCTCTGTACAATCTCAATAATGTCTCATGGACTCAGGTTCTATCTTGTGGCTGTACAGACGGTTGCTTGGAAGAAAACTACATGTTTGTGACAGCTGTTTGCCATGGAGAAAAGCATCATCCACCAAACTGAAAAGAGAATCAGACTTTCCAAATGGCTGCCTTTAAATTTATTTAATTTTCACACTCATGAAGGCACAAGTGCTGAAGAAAATTATTCGAATGCTTCGAAGGTTGGGGAATTCATGGATAGAGTGGGGAAGCTGCGACTGTTACCTCAGAAAGCTAAAAGGATACTCGACAGAGATGTTTAAAATCATGAACGGTGAGAGAAAAAAAGGGAAAATGTTTCCAGTGGCTGACAGAGTTAAGATGCCTGGCAAAACTAGCAGAAATTACATGAGGAAAAATGTTTTCTCACAAGTAGTTAGGATTAGGAATGCAATGTCTTGATAGCATAGTGGATACAGATTCAATCGTAGCCTTCAATTGGGAAAGAAACAGAATTGAATGAGAAGATTTGCAGTGATACTGGGAGTGGGATGACTGGGGTATTCTTTGAAAGAACTGGTGCAGGATAGATTAGTTGAATGGCCTCCTTCTGTGCATGTTATTCTATGCCTGCAAGATTCCCTCATGAGTTGATGATTTAATGATTTGAAATGCGACATTTTATTGTTGGACTACAAATAATATTGTTTTGTTTCAGTCATGTTACGATCAATTTACCCGACGTGTAAAATTCATTGAAAATTGATTGGGTAAAGCTGAATCAACTGTTCAAGCTCGAAGATGAAGACCTTTCCCCTTATTTTTTATGATTATAACGGTGTTTTGCCATCACGGCAGACATTAGAGTATATCATTTCTGTAATTGCTACAAGCTTTTCAAACATATTTTTATTAAGAATTATGCAATTTTCTGATGAAGTTTACAACAAAACCCATATTATCACAGCAGATGAAACGCCGAAACCAACATTGAAAAAAACCTCGACCAATCATGCCCACCACATCCACCAAGGTAAAAAAGGACAACCGAAAAAAGAAACAAATTAAACTAAACACCACAACCCCACCAAGGACAAGTACTGAAGAAAATTATTCGAATGCTTCGAAGGTTGGGGAATTCATGGATAGAGTGGGGAAGCTGCGACTGTTACCTCAGAAAGCTAAAAGGATACTCGACAGAGATGTTTAAAATCATGAACGGTGAGAGAAAAAAAGGGAAAATGTTTCCAGTGGCTGACAGAGTTAAGATGCCTGGCAAAACTAGCAGAAATTACATGAGGAAAAATGTTTTCTTTGAAAGAACTGGTGCAGGATAGATTAGTTGAATGGCCTCCTTCTGTGCATGTTATTCTATGCCTGCAAGATGTTCAGAATTGCCGACATGGTGTTGAAGAAGGAGACCTAAAAGCTTATCAGTTTGGGGCAAGACCAGAACTTATGTGTGTGATTGGCCAGCTCACCGGTATATCCCTCACACCTGTCTTCTAACTGCGGAAACAAAACACTCAGCCTAGTTTTAGTCAGGTGCGGCCTGTCCACCACTTGAAGCTGGATTAGACCAAGCTGTGCATAAGAAGATGAGGAGTTCACACTGTGCAGGGTCTCACTTCACACCTCATCATCCAATATAGGCTCCAGCTCCCTCTCCCACTTTGTCTTCACTCCATCCACCATGTCCGAGTCCTCGGACACAATTCATCCATAAATACCAGGAGCAAAATTCTCTGACCCCCAGCAGGGTTGGAGAATCGCCTGGGGCCGCCGAAAATCTGACCCCCACCGTGGCAGAGATTCTCCGCCACCTGGGAAGTGGCGGCGGCGGGAATCACGCCACTCCGATCGGCGAGGCCCCTACAGCGATTCTCCGGCCCGGATGGGCCAAAGTCCCGCCGCTGGGAGGCCTCTCCCGCCGCCGAGGTTTGAACCACCTCTGGTGGCGGCGGGATCGGCGGCGCGAGCGGGCCCCCGGGGTCCTGGGGGGTGTGGGGGGCGATCGGACCCCGGGGGATGCCCTCACGGTGGCCAGGCCCGCAATCGGGGCCCCCCGCTCAGACTCCGGGCCAATGCCCTGGGTGCACTCTTTCTCTCCCGCGGCCGCCACGGCCTCCGCCATGGCGGAAGCGGAAGAGAAACCCACATAGCGCATGCGCCGGTGGTGACGTCAGAGGCAGCTGGCCGCTGACGTCACCGCCGGCGCATGCGCCAACCAGAGAAAGCCTTTCGGCCAGCCCCGCTGCCGGGGGCGCCGGTTTTTTGCGCCAGTCTTCTGGTGCCAACCGCTCCGGCGCGGGGCTGGCCCCCAAAGGTGAAGAGAATTCCCCACCTTTGGGGAGGCCCGACCCCGGAGTGGTTGGCGCCACTGCCCTACGCCGGGACCCCCCGTCACGCCGGGTAGGGCAGAATCCCACCCCAGATGTGCTACCCTCTTCCGACCCCACCAGTGAAAGTATCCTGTGGACTGGTCCGTAACATAAAGTAGCAGATCGCCCGCAAATAGAGGCTCCACCCCTCCCGTCTTCATTCCCTTCCACTTACACAAAGCCTTCAATGCTATGGCTAAGGGCTCAATCGCTAATGCAAATAAGAGGGGAGACATCGGACACCCCTGTCTAGTCCCACGTTTCAAATGAAATTACCCCGAACACAAGCTATTGGTATGAACACTAGCCAAGGTGGTCATGTGCAATAACCGTACCCATTACATTATTTCTGGAACTAGACCGAACCACTCCAAAACATCTAACGGGTAACTCCACTACACCCTGTCAGATGCCTTCTTGGCATTTAAAGACACAATCACCTCTGGTGCAGGCTCCTCAGATCAGGAGAGAACCACATTCAACAGCCATCAAATATTGGCTGTTATTTGCCGGCCCTTGACAAAGCCTGCCTGATCCTCCACTGTCTCCTCGGAGAAACAGATTGCCAGCCTTACCGCAATACCAGTGTTTTGGCGTCCACATTTGGCAGTGAGAGAGGCTGGTATGACCCATACTCTGTTGGGTCCTTATCCTTTTTCAACAACAGCGAAATGGAGGCCCTTACCTCCCATTCTATATGCACTTGTACATTATAATCTCTCCCCTAATCACTGCCTTCAAGGCCTCCCAAAGCGTGGAGGGTGAGACAGAATTATTCCTATTGAATTCCAAATACTCACCATGGCCTTGGACATGAGCCCACAAAACCCCAAATCCATCAATAATTCTACATCTAAACTCCACAGCAGGCACTGAACAGGGCCCAACTCCAAAACCACATCCACCAGATGATGGGCATGATCCAAGATGTCAATGGTCAAAGATTCTGCCTTCTTCGCCCAAGGGAGAAGAGACCAACCCACCAGAAGACATTCAATCCTGGAACACACATTATGTACTGGGGAGAAGAACAAGAACTCCATACCCCCCCCCCCCCCCCCCGGTACATAAACCTCCAGTGGTCTGCATCCCTTCACCTGTTCCTAGAAGCACCTTAGCCACCCCGGAGAGGACCAACAATTTCAGCCGAGAAAGGTCCATCTTCAGATCTAGCACACAATTTAAATCACTCCCAAAAATCACTTGTTGTGGATCCAGATCCAGAATGGAAGCCAAAGGCTGCCGAACAAATACTGTATCCTCCCAGTTCAGGGCACATACATTAACTAACATCACCAACCGATCAACCAAAGACCCTGTAACCATTACATATTTACCATATGGGTCCACCACTACTTTGTCCACCAAAAAACAAACCGGCTTGTTGATTACATTTGCCGTCCCCGGGTCCTGCCATTGAAGCCCACCCCTTATGCAGCCTGGTCTGATCCCTTACATGCAGATGAGTCTCCTGCAAAAACACCACATCAGCTCACAAATTCATTACGTGAGAGAAAACTCACGTAATCCCCTTATGTTCCAGGTGACCAACCGAACCAAGGGGTTCCCACACTCCTTAACCCATAGTTAGCTATTTCCACCATAAAGAATTAACAAGCACCTGCTGCTCAGAAATCTAACCCTCCCCCATTCCCTGAAACGAACCCCACCCAAACATCCATGTTGATCGCACTCCAAAGAACAATGCCCCCTCTTAATCCACCCCCCACCCCCACCCACCCAAACAAAAATGCTAGGCTCATTGAACCACAAAAAAAATCCAACTGGCTATAGCCCCTCCCCCCACCTCATTTCCATTCACTAGCTAAAACTTTAATGCTAGTGAGGTAACCCCTCCCCAGGGCCGAAAAAAAGAGAACAAAATACCCCTAACCATTCCGACTATAAAAATACAACAAAATTCAACACCGCTATCAAGAGTACAATCCCACCAGGAGCCATATATTTTCCAGAAAATAGAAATCCTGCCTAAAACGACGTCTCACAAAACAGTTAGCCTCCCACCCCACCACCATATCACTTAAGCAAAACAACCACATCCCAACCCAAAAAACAATGAAATAACAACAAATACATACATAATATCTCAAAATCCCTTCCCATAAATAACCATAACAAGTCCACTCAGAACCCATTTAACTCGAACCCAATCCATGCTCTGTAAAAAAAAGAGCTTCTGCCTCTTCCGCAGTATAGAGATAATGGTCTTTTGACCGTCAGTAACACACAGCCTCGACGGGTATACTCACTCCACTCTTGTATAGAACCGCTTTGGCCTTATCAAAGGACGCCCACTGCTTTGCCAGCTCTGCCCAGTATCTGATATATTCTATCATGGCTTCCTTCCCATCTCAGGTCACGATTCTCCTGGCCCACTTCAGAACCCATTCCCCACCCTGAAGGCTGTGGAATCTGGCTATCACTGCTGATGATGGCTCATTCGCATGAGGCTTCTGCCGGAGTGTTTGATGGACTCTATACAACTCAGGAAGGGTTGCCATTTCACCCTCCCACACCATCTTACCAAACATCAGCAAAAAGTACATAGTTGGTTTCGAGCCCTCCACACACTCCAACAACACCACGACCCTGAGCTTTTGTCTCATCGACCGACTCTCCAGGTCATCCACTTTCACCCTCAGATTCTTATTGTTCTCCTCCATCACTGAAATGTTAGCCTCCAGCGAGGTGATTGGGTCGCCGCACCTCAACAAAACCTCCTCCACCCCTTTCAACACCTTGCCATGCTCGTTTACAGCTTTCAAAATCCTCTCCAACTTCTCACGGACAGGACCAGTGCCTCTCAATCAACTTACGGATTGTAACAACCATCGAACTGCTTTTCAAACTCCGTAGTCAGCACTCCAGTCAGCATACCTGCTGCGATCAGGGTGGCCACAACTGCCAGAGCCCCTGCCGCCATCTTCCTTACTGAGACTCAACACGAAGCCTCCGAGTCGGTTGATGAATTTCCACCCTTAGTTGTGGTTTCTTTTGACATGATTCCACATTAGGACCCCTCTACTTTCTTACAAGAAGAGATTAATGACCAAAAAAAAACAGGAACTGGGCAAAAAGGGCCAAAAAATAAGTACCCTTGCAGGAGCTACTGAATGCACGACCTCCTCCTACATGCCACCACTAGACGTCCTCGTCTTCCTGCAATTGCTACATATAATGTCAACAATCAGTAGAAGTAGTTACAGCTACAACACTTCATTTTCATGCAACATTAAAGGCAAGATGAGAGGTAAATATTGAGAATGTTGTTTCTTTACTGCTCCTTGCATCCATATCCTTCATTCATGTAGTGCCTTTAACGTTATAAAACATTCCTAGATGTTTCAGAGGTGTGACATTATGAGAAATGTAGAGAAGTGTAAGGGTTACTGTAAGGGTTAACGTGATGTCCAAATCAACCACTAGAGCGAGCGAGATGCAGAACTATATGAAGCATCAATTCTAAGCCTTCTGGGAGAGAGTTGAGGAGAAGGCTAGAAAACAGACCATAGGAAAGATGAGTGAGAGCAGATAATAGTTATTGGGCTGGATTCTCCGCAGCCCCGTGCCGAAATTGCGTTTGGCGCTGGGGCGGAGAATCAACTTTCCCGATGAAATTGGGCCCGGCGTCGATCAGGCGATTCTCCGGGCCCCGAAAATCCGCGCGTTCGCGAATTACTCCACCATTGCCCGACCGGCCGAGTTCCCGACGGCGTGGAACTAACATGCTATGGCCAGTCGGAACTCTCACGTGGCGGCTGCGGACTCAGTCCGCGGCCGCCCTGTTTGGGGGGGGGGGGGGATCGGGCCCCTGGGGGGGGGGGGGGGGCTTATAGGAGGCTGGGGGAGAGATCGGCCCAGACGGATCCTCGGACGCGCAGCCGATCAGGGTGGGGCCTATATCTTCTAGATGCCTCCGCGGTCCTAGTCCACCACGATGCTCGGTTCGGCCGCTGGAGGCTACCACCATGCGCATGCGCGGACTCAAAACCGGTAGTGCGGGGGGCCGTATCCACAGCCAAAGCTGCGTGAAGCATTCCAGGTCCCTGCCAGCCCCCGGAAGGTAAGTGAATCGGCTGGTATTCATTTCAAGAAACTCGGGAGTGCAACACCTGCGTTTTTATGCTGGCTTGAGGTCAGAGCCCCATTTTGGGAGAATCCAGCCCATGGTATTAATGTAGAGATTAGTGATAGATGAGTGTAGATTATATGATTATTGTCAATTTTTTATTATATAGAAGTAAGAGTCAAATTTAATTAAGTAGCGTAAATAAATCTTTAGCTTTGTTTAATATAAAAGCTAGTTGTGGTCTTTGTGAACACTACACCAACCATGCTAGGATCTGAACAACACAAAGAACACCACAAGAGGAAAGTTATGAAACAAAATTTGGTACTGGATCAGAGAAGGTGATATTAGGTCAGGTGGCCAAATAAGAGCGGTTTTAAGTAGGACTTTAAGAAAGGAGAGAGCGGTAGTAAGACAGAGAGGCTTAGGAGGTAAACACAGGGCCTAATTTAAGATAAGTAATGGAGGCACAGCTGGAAAAATAAATGGGAAATTAAGAAGAGTGCTGTTGACGTGCTGAAAATTTGGCAAATGATTTATGAGCTTTCACAAACCTTTGAGAGCAGTGTTTCAACAAAATGCCAGACAACACACATCCAAAAAAAAAAACATCGCAGGATCAGAATTGTTAAACTAAATTAAATAAATTGCTAAAATTATTCTTGTGGTATGCTGAAAATTAGTTCTTGCATGTAAATGTAGCACTTGTATTGATCATTCCTACAATTTGATGTGAGGTTTCAATTCTTAGGGGTCATACATAATGTTCCCCATACCCTCTTGAGTATCCTAATGCAGACAAATAGATTAAGGTGTGTGGTATCACAGCCCGAGAGCAATCAATCAATTTCACACTTGGTCATCAGTTTATGCAGCAAATAATACGGAAAATACGACAAACGAAGAGTATTCCCTTTAGACCCTCCCCACAGTAGTCACACAAAATCATTGTCTCACACACAAGTCTTCACTTTGCAAATCAGGCAGTGGAAACTTCATGTGCGGGATTCTGTGGGAATCGGCAGGGCGGGCAACTCTGACGCTAAGGAGTGGCGTGAACCATTCCGGCGTCGGGCTGTCCCAAAGGTGCGGAATCCTCCGCACCTTCAGGGGCTAGGCTGGCGCTGGAGTGGTTTGCGCCATGCCGGCCAGTGGGGAAGGGGCTTGATACCATGCCAACTGGCGCCAAAGGGCCTCCGCCGTTCGGCACAAGTGGCGCATGCGCGGGAGCGCCAGTGTGTGCTGGCATCATCCCAGCGCATGCGCAGGGGGGGTTCATCTTCACGACGGCCATCGCGGAGGAACACAGTGGCGGACGCAAAAGAATAGAGTGCCCCCACGGCACAGGCCCGCCCGAGGATCGGTGGGCTCCGATCTCGGGCCAGGCCACCGTGGGGGCACCTCCCGGGGTCAGATCCCCCCACGCCCCTCCCGAGGACCCCGGAGGCCGCCCGCGCAGCCAGGTCCCGCCGGCAAATACCTGGTGGTGTAATATATGCTGGCGGGACTGGTCAAAAACAGGCGGCCACTCGGCCCATCGCGTGCCGGAGAATCGCCGGGGGGTGGGTGTTGCCAGCGGCCGCAGACCGGCGCAGCTCGATTCCCACTGCCGCCAAATCCGCGGCACCGGAGAATTTCGCAGCAGGTGGGGGCGGGTTCATGCCGCCCCTCCGGCAATACTACGACCCAGCGGGGGGTCCACCCATGATATCTGTGTGAACTGTTACTGCAGCACGTTAATCAGCTTCTAACTGTGCAGCAGTGAAAGCTAAGCCAGCAGCAATCAGATGCTCCCTCGTGGATCACTCTGCAATGGAAATGCCCACCATTTGCATACTTCTTTCTCAAAGATATCTTTCACCTCTTGTCCATCCACTTGCTGTGGCAGGTGTTGAGCAGCTGGCAGTTTCTGGCCATCTCAAAATTCAAAACCCTAAGAGGAGGGTAGGATTGAGGAAAGGGGCCAGGGGGGAGAAGGAACAGGCAGTTTCCATTTCATGTCACCTTTCAGAATGAAATGAAATGAAATGAAAATCGCTTATTGTCACGAGTAGGCTACAATGAAGTTACTGTGAAAAGCCCCGAGTCGCCACATTCCGGCGCCTGGTACGGGAATTGAACCGTGCTGCTGGCCTGCCTGGGTCTGCTTTGAAAGCCAGCGATTTAGCCCAATGTGCTAAACCAGCCCCATGAGGGTGATGAGTGAGATGAGACAGTGCAGAAGGCAGCAACTCACCATTATCCAAGGTGGCCCTCCACTGCATTAGAGGTCACAGGCTCTGTAGCACTCTTGTCATGGTCTGAAGAGGCACCTTCTCCGAGGCACTAAAGGGGTGTATTTCTCCTGTCCCAACACCAATTCCCTGATCTTTCACCTGTTTTGTGCCAACCACTCCTGCAGAAATAGGGCAGAATGCCCATGACTGTGGGTCATTGGGTCATAGTTTTCAGGCTCCCCAGCATCAAATTTGGGGGATATCCCAAAGATAAGCTGGGAAATCCCTCTCAGACATTCCTAACTAAGGGTTTACCCGACAATTGTCGAAAAGGGCTAACTTCCTCTGGACAATTGAGCTGGGCTGGGAACCATTTGACAAAGCAATTTAAATCGATGGTTCTGCCAATTTTACACTTAGAGTTAATCTGAAAGAGTTAGAAAGAACAAAAACACTTCCAACTTCAGAGTAACTATCTTAAAGAAACTCAGGCCAAGTCCCGGATAGTACGCCTCTCTCACCCCCAACCCTCTAGGCTACTCGTTCATAGAACATACAGTGAAGAAGGAGGCCATTCGGCCCATCGAGTCTGCACTGACCCACTCAAACCCTCACTTCCACCCTATCCCCGTAACCCAACAATCCCTCCTAACCTTTTTTGGTCACGATTTATCATGGCCAATCCACCTAACCTGCACGTCTTAGGACTGTTGGAAGAAACTGGAGCACCCAGAGGAAACCCACGCAGACACGGGGAGAATGTGCAGACTCCGCACAGATAGTGACTCACCGGGGAATCGAACCTGGGACCCTGGCACTGTGAAGCCACAGTGCTATCCACTTGTGCTACCGTGCTGCCCACTAAGGGGACCACCCACACCCAACCCTCCAACTAAACATCCCACTGCATGGTATTGCCCACCTGGACGGGATACCCTACCTCACGGGATTCTCCACCACCTGACCCGACCCAACACCTACCCTCTCATCAAACCAAACTGTCATAACCCGACCCTACCTGACACACCCCCGCAGACCCAACAACCTCCCCCACCAACCTGAACCCTCCCCAACCAACACCCACATGCCCGCTGCTTAACCCGACCCCTATCCACGCAACCCAGCACTCAACCCCTCCCCACCCCATGTCCGGTTCTGGCAAAACCCCCTCCCCCACATCCCACTCACTCACCTTTGGAATTTCCCATCTCCCTTTCAATAATCCCTTTAAACTAATCTACGTTATAGCATCTAATGCCGTAAAAGTCGGGCATGCCCTCCATCACTGTGCTTCTTTTACGCTTCACTGCTGGAGCCCTTGAGCTGCTTCATTCTTTCAGTCTTGCCCAGCCTGAGTCAGGAAGGTCGGGCTTTGAATGTCAAGCGGAGATAAGTCATCACAAAGTAGCAATCCGCCGCTGATTGCCATTTCAGGGACGTTACAGGCCATTATGTTTGGGTGATGCCTGTCATAGCTGAACAGTTGAATATATGTGGAGAGTTTGCAAGGTATGTGCACGATAGGCATGATTGGAAGGTGTATGAGGGCGGAATGTACCGTAAGGTTTTGAACGGAGTGCCCTGGGTGTCTGACTGTGTTTTTGGGTGACTGATGGAGCGTGGTGCTTTGGGCAATATAAGATTTGTGGGATGTGATGGGTGGGAGATCTGACGCGCAGATGAATCCACTCAGCTTGGCCACCTGAGTAGGTTCATTAAGCTTTTTGTGGCAATGCTGCCAGACCTGTGGTGCCATGCTCTGGGCATTCACCATCCTTGTCACCTGCTCCCACAGATTTTAGAGAGTCACTTCGAAGGGCTTCTTATCCCCTGCTGGGAACATTGCCTCCTTCCCGACTTCAATTCCTCAGCAGAGTGAGCCCAACGTGGTGGCACTATATGTGGGAGCCTTCCCCTTCCCTTGGTGTAACAGGGAATGGCGATAAGCAATTAACCAACAGTTTGCAATGGATTGCTGCAACTTAACCCTTTTATCGGCAACGCACTGCTAAAAAGGGGCAGCTGCATTGTTTCTGAGGAAGGCTACTCAGATCCCTGGAGCGTGCAGAGAACGCCTGACCTGAAATGTATTGAGGAAGTGTGACCGTTAACCCTTATCATTCAACAATCATGGAAACGAGATGGTTGGCAAACCATGCTCCCACGCCCACAACTCAGGCCAAACACATTTTTCACCTATTATCTTTAAATTGTAATTCAGGATCACAATCATTATGCTACAGTATCTGTATGTTGCAGACAATTCATTAAATTGTATATATTCCACTTTTGTGAGAAATGTCTAATGTCCAATGTACTTCAAATTAAATCTATAATCAACAAACTTATCAAGACCATATCCATACTTTTTATAGAACTACAAAGTTGTGTGAAAGTCAAAGTCCGTAACCGACATGTACCACATTATTTTAAAACAATTTGGTTCATTTGTATCATCTCAATGTAGTTAAAACAATTCTATTTTAAATTGAAACGTTGATTTCAGCCCCAAACCACAGTGGAATAAATTGAATACGGTTTATATAACTTCATTTCCCATGATGGCTTTTCCTATTGCTCGAATCCTGATGCATTCACAGGCGTTGACTCAATTGTAACATGCCTCAGTGAGCACTTGATAGCTCTGCATCTGAATGAGGTTCCATCTCGTGTGCCATTGGGCAAAGAAAGATCAGAATTGGGATGATTGATTCTCTTTGTGAGAATGAAGCTCCCTCTTCGTCAGACAGTAAAAATGGGGAAAGTTACCAGTCAGTGCCAAGAAGCTAAAAGCAACAGTAAATTCCTGAACTGGGAGAGGAGGATGGAAAATGGCCTCTAAACCGTCTTTGATTAGAACAGACCAAAATATTTCATCCATCCAGAAAGATCTCAAAGTATTCCCACTGCATCATAATTACCTTATCAAGTCCTCTCCACTCTCATTTAGCTGGGTGGGACTGCTAGCTAACGATAACCAGAGGATCACTTGCAATGGCTTCTCTTGCTGCCCCATTAACGCTGGTATCCCCAATGATTATGGCCTTCACAATCTACAGCGTTACTATTCAAAGGCACTGTGTTAGTTTCCACACCCAGTTTGACCTCCTGACCACCTCTTTCAACTCCTCCACTGCTTCTCTGACATCCTGCACTAGGTGCGCAGAAATATCCACCAATTAAAAATATTGGGAATACAGAAGCCATTATTTCATTGCCTTCTCCAAACTCTAAGCCACTGACTCCACACATCTCCCTGGCAACAGTCTGAGATTAAGCCAGTCTGTTCACAACTTTGATCAGCTTTTGGCCTCGGATTGGTGTCACCCCTCTGTAACATTGCTCAACTTCACTCCAGTCTCAGCTCATGTGCTACTGAAACTTTCGTCCATGCCTGCATTATCTCTAGTGTTGCTCTGTTTACTTGCTATAAATATGGTGGTTAATAAGGGCGCCTTTCTTAATCCTAATTATGAGTATGCTTTCAGAGTCGCTAGGTATCTCTCGATACCGCCACAAGGTTCAACCCGAATACCAATCAAAGAGCCAATACACCAGTTAGTTAGTTCAAAGTCAATACTATTTTATTTACACACAGTATGATTTACTCATGCACAATAACACTACAGGCTAAACTATATCTATCACCAACATCTATACTTAACTTTGGGTGCCCACTTAGGTCAGAGGGGCAATGGCCGTTGTTCAGATCTGAGGCTGTTGGGTTTGAAGAGGTAACATGAGTACAGCTAAGGTCGTCCGTCTGGTAGCGAGCGTTGAACTTGAACTTACTTGCTTCTGGTGGTGCTGGTGGAAGGGTCTCTCCGCTTGAGAGCCAAATCCAAGAGAGCGAACCTTTCGCGGGGGTTCCTTCTTATACTTGGAGGGGCTTTGCGTGCTTTTAGGCTGGCCTTAAACTTGGTCCCAATTAATTGGGCCGCTTCTTGATCATTGTCATCAATCTAAGCCAATAAAGTGGCGGGTGCCTTGATGGCTGGGCGTGTCCTAAGTGGCCGTTGGCCTTGCTTTGTTTGTGTCTTCTGGTTGGGGTAGTGGCGCCGCACTGTCTGGAACAGTATCGGCTACCTGAGCACTCGTTCCTTGTTTCCCGGAGATGGGCTATCAATATGCAAATCGACCCAGAGTTTCGGTTCCGTCTGCTGACTGCCTTCCAAATATACATTCAGGCTCTGTGCCTGCTTGTTTGCTTTGCATTGTCCATTTTCCCTATAAGCTCTGGGAGTGTCCATTTTATATACTGAAAGTGGCCATCCCAGATGGCTACACTAGACTTGACTATTCCAATGCACTCCTGGCTTATCTCCCCATTCTACCATATGTAAATATAAGATCATCCAAAATTCAACAACCATATCCTACCTTGCAGTAGGTCCTGTTCCCCTATCACTCCTGTGCTCGCTAATTTACGTTGACACCTTGACTTTAAAATTCTCATCCTGTTTTTTTGAAATCCCTGCACACCATTTCTCTGTTATCTTCTCCAGCCCAATAAACATCAGAGATATCGGTGCTCCTCTCATTCTGGTCACCTAAGTATTCCCAATTATAATTGTTCCATCATTGGTGGCCATGCCTTCTGTTACCTTGGCTCAAAGCTCTGGAATTCCTTCCCTACATTTTTCTGCTTGTCTATCACACTTCCCTCCTTTCCGACATTCCTTAAAACCTACCTCTTTGATCAAGCTTTTGGTCATCTGACTGAATACCTCCTTATGTGGCTCTGCATTATGTTTTGTTTCATAATGCTTCCGTGGAGCATTTCATTACATTAAAGGTGCTGTGTAACTATAAGTTGTTGTTCCACTGTTTGGGAGACAGAGGCATGAGGGCAGATGGATAGAAGAGCAATGATAACAACACGGAGTTATTAAAAACAGAAAAAGAGGCAATTCCACGAACAGCCTTCTGCATTGAGCAAGAAACAATATTCACAGAGAATGAACAACCAGCCAATGATTGTTCAATAAAAGATCCCATGACACCACTTTGAGCAAGTGTCTAGATCAATATTTGTATCTAAAGAAAGAAAAGCTGGGCATTACCACAGTACTATTTGTGGAACCTTCATGACCAAAACTATAATGCTCTGTTACTGACATTACATCAGTGAGCACATTTCAAAAAGTACATAATTGGCTGTAAAGCCCTTGGGGCACTTGGAGGTTGAGAAGGCACTTTATAAATTTATGGCTTTTTTATGATTAGTCCACGAATTGCATGCTGTTAATTTTCTAAGATAACTTGCCGGCTAGAAATCCCCAAAATCTGCTAATCGTTTGGACGGATAATTTTCCCCCATCTGGTTAGCTGGGTGTTTGGCACATGAAGAAACATAACTCTCTCCTGAAGTGCTTCCAAACTAAACTACTTAAACTTCACATATACAAGTTCCATTTCCCCTTCATTAATTGCACATATCTGTCCGTCTGTAGCGGCAAGTTTCTTTTTCCCAAGTCCAGAAAGCTTCTTCAAGAGGCTAACAAAGTCAAAGGTTTAGGAAACATCAATTTAACTTCAGGGTACCACCAAAGTTTAACAAGCTAAAATTGTGCAGCACAAAGTGTTACTTGTCAGCAAGGACTACCCTGCATGTGAGGATATTTGACGTGTGGAGTATATGGAGTTGAATGGGAAGGGCCATAGTAACCAGTGACATGTCTACGCTGCTAGGTCCTATCAAAGAGATGGCGTGCTCATGTTAACATTGATTCTTACCTATAGCAATATTTGAGAATTCTTTCAGATGAGTAATTTTATTAGTGAATGATTGGCAAAATATTATTGTGCCAACTTGAAAACATAGCCGTGACCCAAATGTTGTAACAGTAACAAAATTTAAACTTAATTAAGTAGAGCATTAAAATGAAGTTACCATCTAATGTAGACTTTTCAAAAGATTTTAAACTATTTCATGATCTATTCTTCTTTGTATGTATAACAATTAATTGTGCGATGGTGAAAAGCCATGATCTTAAACTGAGACCTCATAATATATGGGCCCAGTGTAAATGGATAGAACTGTTGATAAAAACTTAAAGCAAAAGCATTGATGAAGGAATAAGTGTGAAAAGCACAGTTCACTCTGTTGATTGGATTGGATTTGTTTATTGTCACGTGTACCGAGGTACAGTGAAAAGCATTAGGAAAGAATAGAATAAGTTTTAGACAGCAAACCTGATAGGCACTTCAAATGTTTCCTTGAATCCCATCAAAGAGTATTGTGCCCCTTCAAAATGACATTTCTTCTGAGGTTTTATGAACGATCTTGGCTGGGAGGAAAGGGAATTACATTTGGTGACAGATAATAGTAATACATTGTTGGAAGTAAGTGATCAGTATGACATTCCTCTGAGTTAGTATTAAGGATTAACATTGTGAGTGGGCTTTCAGTAAGGAGTATATAATGTTGAACACAAAGAGGAGAAGTTAAATATAGAATGCTGAGATGATGCGTGATGCAATTATTGTGATTGATCACATGGTAAGACATTGAAATGTCAAATATTGAATGACCCTGGGAGAGATTTAACTAAAAAAAGAAGAATCCGTTCTGGGCCGGAATCGAGGGATGTTCCCGGCAAATGCCCCACCGAGGCCGCACTTAGCTGCATTTCCGGCGCCGAGAGGTTCCTATGAATGGAGCTCCTCAGTGCAGAGAGAGAGGCGCCATTTTTAAATGGTACCCGGATTTCTCAGCCCTCCAACCCAATCCCCAGAACCCCCAACTCACCTGTTGGAGGGGTCACTGAGCACCCCCCCCCTCGCCCCCCAGCACCCCACCACATACTGGCAGGACACCCCCCGGTCCGATCTACGGTGTGGGCAAAATGCCAACTTAGCACCTTGGCACTGCCAGCCTGGCACCAATGTGGCACTGTCAGGGTGGCATCCAGGTGACACTGCAATGGTGCCAGGCTGGCAGTGCCAAGATATCAAGCTGCCACCAGCAGTGCCAGGATATCAGTCTGGCCAGAGGCCAACTACCCGGGGGCCTCCGATCACGCGGGAACCCCCCCCCCCCCACAACTGCCTCTCCGCCAGGTCCCTATTGTGGGGACCAGTGCTCAATGCCACCCAGTTGGGGTCTCCTCGGTGAGGGCGCTAGATGCCGGGTGGCCTATCGACCCAGCGGCTGCAGAGCTAAGTGAGCTTCTAACCTCTTTTAGCCATGTGAGTCTGGGACCCGCCCATCTCGTTAGATCTCGCAAGGAGTTACGACCGTTGGCAATCCCAGGAATAGCATCACCTGTGATCTACCAACCGCGTCCCATCCAGATTCCAGCCGGACGCGGCCCATAAATCGAGCCCCTGAGGAATGAAGGCAGGAAACCAGAACTCATAAATCATTTAGAAATTGTGCTAGAGTCAGGATGATCTTTGAAGTTAGCCAATGGTTATATGGCAGACAGTGTTTAAAGTGATGTTGGACCAGATCACAGTTATACCGATGACTCTGTGTTGCTTTACAGTGAAAGAAAGCCCAACATGCATACTCTGAACTCCACCCTTTACCATCGGAGTGTTGGTCTAATTTTAATGCCAGCATGGACAGCTACTTTCTGTCATTCTACATTATTGGATGTTTCCATAATTCCACATTTCTTTACTGTTCAAAGCAGAAACTAAGTAGTTTCAACACCAATAAGAAACCATGGTGTTCACCACTGGCCCCTGTAGGAGGCAGTTCACTAAGATTTATTTGTCTTTGGCAAAAAATAATCTGCATCTGGAATGAAGTCAAGGGGATTTCCAGATATTCAGCTGCAGTGATGTCATTAAGCTGGTTAAGCAGCCAATTACATTAAACTATTTTCACAGACAGCAAACTAGGAAGCAAAAAACATTTAATCCCTTAGGACAAAAACATGGAGTTGAGGTAGAATTTAAAATAGCATAAATAAACCATGAAAAATATGAAATTACTTCTCATAATGGAGAATTTGACATGAAGAAAATATAAAATTACTCTTTCAGGACCAGTGAGACTATTTAACAGTAATTATGAACTTAGTGGACCATATAAAATCTAGCTACACCTCAATAAACAAGGTTTAACTTTTTCAAGAGTTTTTATCGTGAGACAAAGAGCAGAAAAATGAAAGTTCTTGTTATTTGATTTGATTATAGTTGAGGGGAACTTCAACATACAAACCTGCGAAATAGAAGCAGAAGTAGGCCATTGTAGCCTGCTCCAACATTTGATAAGATCAGTTTGTGTTTCAAGATCTACATTCCCATCTAACCCGGATAAACTTTGATTCTCTTATCTGCCTCCACCTTGGGGCAGCACGGTTGCACAGTGGTTAGCACTGTGGCTTCACAGCACCAGGATCCCAGGTTCGATTCCCCACTGGGTCACTATCTGTGCGGAGTCTGCACGTTCTCCCCGTGTCTGCGTGTGTTTCCTCCAGGTGCTCCGGTTTCCTCCCACAGTCCAAAGACGTGCAGGTTAGGTGGATTAGCCATGCTAAATTGCCCTTTGTGACCAAAAAAAGGTTAGCTGGGGTTATTGGGTTATGGAGATAGGGTGGAAGTGAGTGCTTAAGTGGGTTGGTGCAGATTCAATGGGCCGAATGGCCTCCTTCTGCACTATATGTTCTATGTCTATGTCCACCTTAAAAGTATTCAATGACCCCCACCTCCACTGCCTTCATAGATCAGAGTTCCAATTACTCTGAGAGAAAAAATCTCATTCCTAAATGGGAAACCCTTAATTTTAAAACAATGCCTATTAAACCCACCAACAAGAGGAAACATCCTTTCCATGTCCACATTGTCAAGACACTTCAGGATTATCTACTTCAATCAAGCCACCCCTCATTCTTATTTTTATAAAGCTAACGTACCCAATTCATTCTTTTCCAATTAACAGGCAATTTAGCATGGCTAATCCACCTACTCTGCACATCATTTGGATGTGGGGGTGAGACCTAAACAGACATGGGGAGAATTTGAAAACTGCACACCGTCAGTGACCTGGGCTGGGATCGAACCCAGGTCCTCGGCGCCATGAGGCAACAGTGCTAACCATTGCACCACCGTGCCGCCGACCCTTCATTCTTCTAAACTCCAGTGCAAACAAGCCCAGTCTCTCTAGCCTTTCCGCATAAGGCAACTTGCTCAATATAGATATCAATCCAGTAAACCTCCTCTGAACCGCCTCCAACACATTTACATTAATCCTTAAATAAGCAGAACAAAACTGCACACAGTAATGGAGAAGTGATCTCATCAATACCCTGGGGTGAATTCTCCACCTCCCCAGCCACATGTTTCCTGGCGGCACACAATCGCTGGCAGCGGGATTCTCCGTTTTGCCGCTTGCAAAAGGGATTTACCATTGTAGCCACCCACCCCATGCCGCTGGGAACCCTGCTTTGCCAGCCGAACGGGGACTCCTGCTTGCAGATTTCACCCTCCTGTATAATTGAAGCATAAAACCCTTACTTTTATATTCAATTCCTCTCATACTGCACCTAATGAGGGAGCAAAGAATCACTGACACCATCTTCTTGATTTCCACATTTAACAGAACATGTGAGGACTCCACAAATTGGTGTCAGTTTCAGAGAAATAATGATGGTGAATGCTGCCAGTTTTTCTATCACTGCTACCACAAAATCTGGACCATTTGAATCCATTCTTTTTTTCAATATTGTTATGAAACATTCACTCTAATATGATCAATAGTTGTTTTTTTCAAGGTGATTGCATGTTGAAGGAATTCATCCATCACAAATTCTGGATTTTAATCCTGGTGAGAAGAGTTACATGACCTTCAGGAATATTCAATTACACAGGGTGGAACAAAAGGGTTGTGCAGAAAACAGACTTTTAAACATTTTAAACTATATTATTAAAAAAATGTAAATTACTGGTTTTGTCCAATATATTATTTTTTTTAAATTTAAATGCTAATTTTCGTGAAGTGCAGGAAGCTAACTGCTCCTAAAAATACCTAACCTATTGTTACAGACAGGGTCAGGAGAGAAATTAACCCTTCTACCCTTTCCCTTACTTTCCATAATAGTTTTTCTTTGGAAGGAAACTGTGAATATTCCTTGACCCCAGATGATAGCACAGTGGTTAGCACTGTTGTTTCACAGCGCCAGGGACCCAGGATAAATTCCAAGTGTGGATCACTGTCTGTGAGGAGTCTGCACGTTCTCCCCATGTCTACATGGGTTTCCTCCGGGTGCTCTGGTTTCCTCCCACAGTCCAAAGATGCGCAGGTTAGGTAGATTGGCCATGATAAATTGTCCCTTAGTGTTCAAAAGGTTAAGTGGGATTACGGGGATAGGGTAGAGGCGTGGGTTCAAGTAGTTTGCTCGTTCCAAAGACTGATGCGGACTTGATGGGCCAAATGGCCTCCTTTTGTACTGTAAATTCTATGATTCTATGTTTCTGAGTATGCCACAGTTTTTAAACAATCAACAACAAGTTTTAATGAGTTGAAATAAAGATAATTAGTTATTCACACATTTAACTTAAAGGTCTAAATGCTACACCATTCTTTCACACACAGAAACTGTAGAAAGATACAATTCAAGAAAATAGTGCACTTTTACAAGATCTAAAGAAAATAATAGTTCATAGTTCACATCATGGTGAAAAAGTTATTGTAAGCATGGTGATAACGATATTTTACTCTGAAAAGGTAGTCTCAGTGATTTCAATAACTGAGGTCATATTTCAGTGTTATTGCAGGATTCCCTTGCACATTGCAGAATTACTTGCTTACTTGTGGCTCTTTTAACTCAGAGGCCAGGATTCTGTTCTGGTAAATTCCAAAAAGGAACAGTTGGATGACTTTTCAGATAAAGCGGTATCCAGGTTTTAAAGTCGCAGATTTACTGCTGCTGCTGCTATTTCCGCAGTTGATGGTCTGTGTAGAATGACTAGATGCTCCTTAGTTTTTGGGATAATAAAACTTGCTATCTGAAGACAGTTTTGGTCACATGAGCAACTATTATTGTTGACCCAGAATTTTCTTGGAAATCTGAAGCCATTGCTGCACAATGTGAGCTAGATTATGGCTATTTACACCTAATTCTGGTTAATTGGTTACTGTAACTCTCTCTTGATGCAATTCAAATTTAGATACACAAAGTCTGGAAATACCTTGATGTTGATTTTGAGGTAAACCACAAATAATAGCAGATATCAATTCCATCTGAGTACATCCATTCAAAGGGTTGGGGAGGGTGCACCCAAGGTTATTTAATTAGGAGCTGTCCAGAGGCTTGAAATACTTCTGAGTCTGTGCAGAAAGTGGAAAAGGCACATGGCCATTTAGCAACATTAGCATCCATTTCTAAACAAAAGACAATTCCTGAAAAGTATATACTTAATGCAGTCCATGATTAAAGATATAAATAGGACATGCCTTGACTGTGCATGACACTCATGTTTTAGTGATTTGTTAAGTAATTGTTCCAACTATTCAGTTTGTTTGTACTCATGATTAGGGTTAGTTTCTTGAATGACAGAAGACATTAGTACCCCAATACGGTGTTGGATGATACCTTTGCTCAAGATTTGTCTTTGACGATTGCTGCCAAAGGTCCAAGGAAATTGGCTAATTTAAACTTGAAACAAGGCATACAATGGCTCAGGGCTCTGAAATTGAAGAAAATAGTCTTCAATTAACACTTTTAATTACACTTTACAGTTAGTTTAAAGAAAATACTTACTTGCATTTTCACACAGTAGTTGCTCTTTCCTTGGAAGCATTTGTCAATTCATCTTTTTGAAAACAAATAAGCAATTCTAAAAACATTGCAGCTATATTAAAACAGAGAAAAATTTATGTAAAGGCCATATATTAATGAGTATCATGAAACCAAAGAGAAAATGCTAGGAAATCTCAGCAGGTCTGGTAGCATCTGTAGGGAGAGAGTGGGTCTCATGTTGTTTTCAGTTCTATATTAAAGGAAACAAGATTGCAGTGTGTCCCCATTGTGATTTATGAATGTATCTTTCCAAATGAAATGCTGCTTCTTCATATTTGTAGCAGTATTCACCATGCTCATAAAATAAATTAGGAAAGTACATGGTTCAGTGTACATAATGTGCAACATACTTTGAACCTAAAAAGAAATATAAGGAGATCTTCTAACTGGCACACATCCCATCACACGCACTCCAGACATCACAGTCCAGGGCCGGGATTCTTCCCTACCTGGCGGGGTGGGGGGTCCTGGCATGATGGAGTGGCATGAACCACTCCGGCGTCAGGCCGCCCCAAAGGTGCAGAAGTCTCCGCACCTTTAGGGGCCAAGCCCTAACATTGAGGGGCTAAGCCCATGCCGGAGTGGATGGCGCTCCACCGGCTGGCGTGGAAGGCCTTTGGCGCCATGCCAGCCGGGGCCTAAGGGACTTCGCCGGCCGGCAGAGGTCCGCGCATGCGCCGGAGTATCAGCTGCTGCTGACGTCATCCCCACGCATGCGCAGGGGAGGGGGTCACTTCCGCCTCCGCCAAAGTGAAGACTATGGCGAAGGCGGAAGGAAAAGAGTGCCCCCAATGGCACATGCCCACCCGCCGATCGGTTGGCCCCGATTGCAGGCCAGGCCACCATGGGGGCACTCCCCGGGGCCAGATCGCCCTGCGCCCCGCTCCCCCAGGACTCCGGAGCCCGCCCGTGCCGCCTGCTCCCGTTGGTAAGGTAGGTGGTTTGATCCACGCCGGCGGGAGAAGCATGACAGCGGTGGGACTTCAACCCATCGCGGGCCGGAGAATCACCGGGGGGGGGGGGGGGGGAGGGGGGGGGCACGCCGACCAGCATGGAGCGATTCCTGCCCCCGCCGAATCTCCGGTGCCGGAGAATTCGGGAAACTGCGGGGGCGGGATTGACACCTGCCCCCGGCGATTCTCCAACCCGGCGTGGGGTCGGAGGATCCCGCCCAAGATGTTACAGTCCAGATATCACACTTTTTCACAATTGTGAGCGAGTATTTACAAGAAACGTCTTTGAACTCAAGTCTGTAGTTCATAAGCAAATTACTGACTTCTGATAGGTTTGTGTAGAATGGCTTCAAGTCCCACAGGGAATGCTTTTATGTGTCCTTAAAGAGACAGCTAAGCAGTGCAGCAAACTGTGCTCAAAAATCCCACGTATCCATTATAAGCAACTCAAAATACTGTATACACAATCAAGCTCACAAGTAATGAATTATTGTGTAACAGTTTCCTCTTTTTAAGTTTGCATGATTTTCCAACTTGCCTGATGTAATGAGCTGTCCTGTCCTCTAGCCATTTGTGATAATAGAATCTCCATTCCAAGTTCCAAAGGACAAAGTATTGGGATAATCAACATGTTCAACTTATTTGTAGAAACATTTGTACAACCAAACAAGCTGAATTCCACTGGGAATTTGAACAGAGTAAACAAAATGTTTACACCTGGTTAGGTTCTTTCAAAATTGTTAATGTGACATATCAGACTGGGTTCTCCATTGCCCAATGCCAGTGTCAAGATTCCTGATCTAGTGGAGATTGGAGGGTTGAGGCAACAAGTGAGGTTGGCATGCATTGTGATCCTTCGAGCCCCGCGACGGCCTCAGCGCGTTACCCATCCCGAGCATTGATACTTTGCATCCATTTCCATTTGATTAATGGGTCTGGGCAGGTTTTGGTACAACTTTGCCCAAGCATGGTCCTGGCACAGCGGACTCCAAGGTGGGTCAAGGACATCAATGCACAAATGAGGTGCCCCCCCCAACATCCATCGGAAGGCCCCATCCCCCCAACAATGCGGACCTGCACGCCCTACCCTTGCTGGCAAGGCGGGGCATCCTTCCCCCACCACGGGAATAAAACGCATTCTCCCCACAGCATGCATGTATGAGGGTGATCCAACCCTCTTTACTGACCCCCACATCAGCCCCCAATCAGACACCCCCCAACAGTGTCCCATTAGCGAGCATCATCAAGATTCCCCATCAAAGATCCTCCCCTCCCATCAAACATCCTAACTGAGACTGCCATTACGGACCACATCAGAGACCCCCATCAGAGACCCCCACCAGAGACTCCCACCGGAGACCTCCATCAGTCAGCCCTGTCTGAAACCTGAAGACCAGTCCAGGAAGTAGAGTGAAAAATCAAAGCATTTTCACTTACCCTTCTCTAACATCTGCTGTCTCAGACAAAAGTGTTTAAAGCAGACTACTGCAAGTGTCAGCTACTTCCTCAAAGCCA
This sequence comes from Scyliorhinus canicula, assembly GCF_902713615.1. Classification (NCBI taxonomy): domain Eukaryota; kingdom Metazoa; phylum Chordata; class Chondrichthyes; order Carcharhiniformes; family Scyliorhinidae; genus Scyliorhinus; species Scyliorhinus canicula. The sequence goes on from NC_052156.1 coordinate 133,116,093, forward strand.
AGTACACTTCAAAGGGCTTCTAATCTGTTAGCAGCCTTTGAAATGTAAATCTTTCATTCAATTTTACAAAGCAATACATTGCACAAGTCAGTAACTGACAGTTTTATTGGCCTAGACACAGCTGCTTAGGAGGTGTATTGATTTACCTTTCCCTTCATGCTTGAATGGATCTCAATTACCCTGCCTTTATGCTAATCATAATGTTTCTGAACACTCGTGCTCTGATTGACAGCTCTTCACCACATTAAAAGGAACTAATTCCTTTCACTTTTCTTTTGCTCAGCAGATTATTGAGAGTATGCCTTGATCCATAATGCGTAAACTCCGTTTTGAAACATTGTCCTTACAAAATACTCACATTAGAAGAGTTTAAATCCAATGATTGGCATGTATTAAATTTTTTTCCACTCTTGCTGCTGAGCATGGTTACTGGTCAGCTCATCTCACGGAGAAGTCTCAAGAGCTATCAACTTTTCATATGCTATTTAGACTATACTGATTTCAATTACTTTCAGGCTATATGTTAGCCAGGATCTCTTTCAAGCTATCATGGACTGCATTACCCGCACTGTATCAGGATGCATCTACATGGAAAATGATATCACTGTTGTGGAAAGGACAAAGCAAGAACATGACCATATTCCAAACTTATTGGTGTAAGCGGCACAGTCCAGTTCAGGTTAGGTGGATTGGCCATGCTAAATTGTCCTTAGTGTCCAAAAAGGTAGGTGGGTTACTGGGTTATGGGGATAGGTTGGAAGTGTGGGCTTAAGTGGGGTAGTCTTTCCAAGGGTCGGTGCAGACTTGATGGGCCAAATGGCCTCCTTCGACACTGTAAATTCTATGTAATTCTATGTAATTTCCATGCAAGAATGAAGGATTGGTGTTGAAAAGTCTGAAATGTGACATCAACGTGCAGCAGATAAGTTTCTTGGCATATGGCCCAATCCCAATAAAATAGAGGTTATTAAAGTCGTGCCAACTCCTCAAGATAAGCACATTCTTCAAAGATGCCTAGGTCTCTTTAATTTATTGTATCCATACATTCCCAATTTTAGTCACCAATCTTAATTACTAGAAGAATTATTGAGAAAGGTTGTGCTTTTCCTAAGGCACAAAGACTTCCAATACATCTTCAGAGCACTAAAATAATCATTGGGTGCGATTCAATGGCCTTGTCCTGCCTGAATTAGCATTGGGATGACGGGACAAGGCTGTTGAATCTTGCGAGAGGTCTGAAATAAGATTTGCGATGCTCAAAATGTCTCGCGATATTCAACGGAATCTCGAGGTGCACCATGATCTGGATCTCACTCTTGCTGGCCAAGATTCAGGCGTACATATTTAAATGAGCCAAATTCAACTGAGGCTTAGGATTTGCCGCCTTCACCAGCGAGGTCTCAACTGGGCGCTGTTTGGTATTGGTTCACAAAGTCATAACCCAGTCTTGATGGTACCTCGGAGGGCCTTTTTGGGAGCTGAAGCCCCTGGATGGTTGGGGCAGGGCAGGGTGGAACCCTGGCACTCCCCTTAGCCCCTGGGCACTTCAGCACTACCGGTCTGGCACTTTGGTATGGACCGGGGGGGTTGGGGGGTCAAAAAGTCGGGGCTACCTTTAAAAATAGTGCCCTGATCTGCGAGTAGTCTGGGCTCACCAGTGCAGGACAAATCAGATCCATTCCATCTCCTCAATCACAGTACAGTACTGTTGCATCTAGAATCAGTTCCAAAATGTAACCAGAAACAACAACAACAGCAAGAATGTCAATCCCAGAGATCACTGTGAGCAATTGAAGAAACCTGGGTGTACCAGTATGTTATCTTTATCCTTTAGAGACTCACTGAGTCAGTTCCATGCACTTACGGTAACTAAATGATAGCTAATGGTAACTAAACATGAACATGTATTATAAATAATGATACTTCTTTGAAAGGGGGAGAAATATCTTTAAAGAGACAAGGTGTGTTGTAAATGCATTTAAGGGATATTAGATGACCTCACGAGAACAGAAATTTAGCATGTGATCCACTTTTAGTTTCATTTTTGCTTTCAGCAGAGCACACACATGCAGCTCTGATGTTTTTAAGGTTTATACCAAATATGACTGTTATCATGTACCTAGTCTTAATAAATGAAGCCATAATATGTTTACCCAATCCTTTATGAATGAATGATGCCTTGTATAATAGATAAGCCAAAGGTATTATATCATTATAATGGCGTGACAATATCATAATTCCCCAGATTTGGGGCTAGATCTTTGCAGAGTTGGAAAGACTACATGGACCTTAAGAAATTATGAGCAATACCTGGCTTTGGAAGTCTGGCCATCATTTCAGAAAGATTTCATTTTTGCCAGCAGGGCACACAGGATGAAAACCCAAACTCATTAGGGACATTTGAATTTAGTTCTGTGTTGAAACAGATCCCACTTTTGCAGTTCCAAGTAGGCATCAGCATACATGAAGGATGGTTAAGGTATTTTTAAGTGTCATGACTTGACATTTGTTTCAATCTCCTGCTTCTTAAAATGGGAATAATCTGCCTTTTAGAATTTAACAGGCACTCAGCTCAATGGCTTTGATGGACAGGCTATCTGGTGCAAGTGTCGAAAATAAACATTTCCATCTGTTCATCTCGTTTCAACAGAGGTATTTGTTAACATTTTCCAATGGCTATTTTTATTTAATTATTAATAGTTGGCTGAGTTTCAAAAGCTAACAATTATCTCAGCAGGGGATTCTGAGTTCACAGTTTGTTTGACAGTTTAAAGGAACAGAACTTTTGTCTCTTCATACCACAGCATCGAATACGTCTAACAATTGGTAGCAGAGAATGGTTGCTGTGCAAGGGTTGAAAGATACAATCCAGATCAAACCAAGGAGTGAGTGAAAAAAAAGGGATATATGGCTGAACCCAGGATAAAGATGGCTGGATATGACTATCCTCCCTTATTTTTATTATGCTGCCTCGAGGTCGGCGGCCTCGATGTATAAGAGGAACATTTGCTTGAAGATCTTCCAATTGGCGCCGAGGTTGCCGGAGATGTGGAGCTGCGGAGGAGGCTGGATGTTTTCCATTTCACCAGATGGCTGCTTGCTGGTCAATGCTGATTCACTCAAGGTAGGTCCGTCAATGTCAGTATCACTCTGATACCATGATGTATTAGGCAGGTTAGTTCGACATGGACTGCACTTGATGCAGTGTGGCGAGAGACAGACCTCTAACTGGAGAAGAACCAACCCGATTTTATTCAACGACATAACTAATATACATGCTCAGCTGTGGGTCGGCATTATACTGAACTGACTGGAGACCTGGTACTAGCCTGACCAGACTTACTAGATACCGCATGGTGTTTGCACTGGCTAGCACGTGGACTCTGACTGCCTCAGTGGCTGGGTCTAGAGAGAGCGGGAAACCTAGTGCCCTCTGGCTTTATAGTGGTAGTGTCCTGTTTGGTGATTGGCTGTACTGTGCTGTGTGCTTACTGGTCATCCTGTGTGTCAATCACTGCCTGACTGCACTTCATTATATACAGGAGTGGATAATATGACAATTTTCATATTAATGATTGTCATTAACATGCCTCTATTGTTCTGGAAATATTCGATCATTATGTTACCTCAGCCTCCATCAGTGTAATGTTGATATTTGAGGGAATGTTTATAAGTTTATATTGGTATTTGTCTTCAAAGTGTTCCCAATTCTTTACTATCCAAAATCACCGCTTGTAGCTACTTCTCATTCGTATGTATTCTGTTTTTATTTGCAATTACTGCTGTCTCTTTCCCTACCTACTGCAATATAGGGTTACTTGTCCGATGAGATTATAAAATACCTTGTGACAATATCAAATCTTTGACATTCATTTTCACTCCATGTGCTTTGTAGCCTAAGCAAAACAAATGTGATTCGTGTGAAAATAGATTATTACAAATTCTTTGTTATTCGGGATTGATACAATGCACCAAATTCCCTTATGCCTTTCTATATTTCAAGATTACAAATTGGAGGATTATATTGTGTTTCTTCCATGCTTTCTACCAAATTTAATAAGGCTAAAGGCAACCAGAATTTTTCTATGTACAATCCTGACATGAGTGTCTGCTTCAATCGTATTTAGGGCTAGATCGGCTGGATTCAACAAAGTGCTACGTGGCTTTGGTGACATCTAGAGGTTTATTACGAGCTATTTAGATTATCACCAGCACAGATCTGAAAGATCCTCAGAGTCAGAGGAATGGTAACCACTCCAAAATAAGTAATAGGCTTAACCTGATAATAAAGCTTTGGTAAAATGATAATTTCATAAACCATGGGCAGCGCGATAGCACAGTGGTTAGCACAGTTGCTTCACCGCTGCAGGGTCCCAGGTTCAATACCTGGCTTGGGTCACTGTCTATACAGAGTCTGCACGTTCTCCTCGTGTCTGTGGGGTTTCCTCCGGATGCTCCGATTTCCTCCCACAGTCCAAAGATGTGCAGGTCAGGTGGATTTGCCCTGATAAATTTTCCCATCAAAAAGGTTAGGTGGCGTTACTGGGTTATGCGGATAGGGTGCAGGCGACGGTTTAATTAGGGTGCTCTTTCCAAGAGCCGGTGCAGACTCGATGGGCCAAATGGCCTCCTTTTGCACTGTAAATGCTATGATTCTATGATTCAACAAAACTAAGTGAAAAAGGACTACCTTTTTAATTTAGATGGTCAGTTGGCATGAATATTCAGTGAACTGGTTTAGCTGAGTGACAAACTGACTGAAAATATTCAGAATGTCTAAGCTGCAATTGTTCGGAACAGTATGATGATTAAAAAGAACATGCTTCCCCAAACTGCATCTGGTCATCTAAATTCTTCAATGTGGCTCCAGGACATTTATTCAGTTCGATGCGTGTACAATTTTTTTTTAGCTTCTTGGGTAATTGAATTCGCTAAAGTACCATCTAACATCATAAACTTCAAAAAGATGCTCACAAAAGCCAAGTATAATATATCATCATAAATATTGTCCTCTAAGGCTTATAATCAGCTCCACCACCTCCAGAACAAAAATGGAATTTAACTGAGCACTTTTGATGGACAACTTTCAAAATGCATTGTGTGTAATTCAGTTCATTGCCTTTGCTCCCGCACACATCAAACAGATCAGTCACATTGGGTTACATGCAAATTTTCTCTGTTGGGAGATCTTTTCTTTGCAGGAGACACTTGCATAGAAATTACTCAATGCTGCTGATATTGTTTTTAAAAAATGAGAGAAAGGAGATATATGTGTTCCTTTCGTGGCCCTTTCTTTGTAAATGTGAGGATATTAGCAAGAGGTTGCAAAGAAACTAGAAGAAGATGTTTTTATTAATATTACACTACATTGTGCCAGTGATGAATGGTTATTGAGCTATTGGGCAAAGTGAACATTTTGAAGATCATGGTCAGGTAGGGCAGGAATCAAAAAGTACATCCAAAAAGGAAAGAAAAAAAAGAAAAAAGAAAGATATTTAAACATTAGGTTCAATCTATGCGCCCATTCTGTATTTGAGGCTGTTCTAATTTTGCCAGTTGAATAAATTGAACACATGTAGTTTCCCTCATTCTGGAAGTAACTATTTCAAATGCACTGTCGAGAACAGAAAGTGTTAACTTATTTTTCTTTGCTCACTTCTCATTGCACAAAAATTATCAGGCAAGATACAAATTTTCCATTTACTTAGATGCCACAGTCATATACTTCCCTATTTAAACGTGGTGTTCAATTCTCCATATAAAGCTGGGAGAATCAGTTAGAATTCAGGTAAGCACAACAGGGGATATTAGTTAAAGGATGAGCCTCTGGGTAAATTCTGCACCATGAGTATTTTATCAAGGTTGTTAATGTAGGACATGGAAAATGGTGATGATTAGGATGAAACGGACCAGAAGGAGAACATAAAAAGCAAGCTTCCAGGACTTACTGCTAGTTATAGCAGCAGGGGTGCTGCTGATATGTGGCTTAACTGAACTTTAGCGAAAAACAGTGTTTAAGGAAACTGCACCCCTGCATCAATGCAATCCCAGTTCTATGTCACTTCCTTGAATCGGATCTACAGCAAAGGAGCAACATCCAGGAATTATAATTTTAAGTGAAAATGACAACCAACCTAACTTTTATGCCACGAGACACTACCAAGCACCATTAGGGACCAGCGTTTAGATCAGCCCCAATGCTGTGATATTCTGACAGTACAAAAATACTGGTGCATTTGCATGATGTTCTAGGACCCAAACTGAATTGGTTTATTCTGGTTTTGGTTTATATACATACGTACAAAAATGGCCACAAGAGGGTTCTATTGCACTCTTCTCTCCTTAATTAAAATGTTACACAGTTTTTAAATTTGATACAACTTACATATATTTCTTGTTGTTCATATATTTTGAAATCAAATTCAACCACTGGCATCCTGTTGAAACGGATATGGCCTTTCTTGATCCAAAATTTCAAAACTTGAAGAAAGACATTGACCTGGTTCAACTTCAACTTCTTCCTCTCAGCCTATCCCTACCATGAATCTCCTTCTATGTGGATTGTTTTTCTTTTACTGACTGTGCTTAATGTGACTTCAGCAATGAAAACCTTGATCTCGGCTGTTTTCTGGGAAACAATTCAGCTGGCATTATACCGGTAGTAGTGAGGTATGTTATGATAAAGAAATAAAAATATTGCCAGTTTGTAATTCAAGTGAAATTTCTTCCACTTGTTTAACAAGAGCATTCTTAACAGTTTGCATTGAATGTTACGCTTCTCCATTTGGAGCAGGATGATAGGATGGAACTATTCCGTTCATTTTCATGAAAAAAGCTGAAGCCAGTTGTTCGGACAATTTTGGACAATTTCTTCTGGGAACTGATAAGCAGCAAACTATATGCACAAAGTATCTATAGCTTTGCTACTTGTTGTTCAATTCACAGGAAACCCTCTTCGAATGGCAATCTATCACAATGAATAGTTGTTATCCTTCAATGCCCCAAAATCCATGCACGGCCTCTGCCACACTCTAGCTGGCTAGTTCCATCGTAGGGATCCTACCATGGTTGCAAAGCTACCAATACGGGCTTCTTTTGTACTGCTTGACACACCCTACATTGTTTGACTGGGTCTCTTCTGTCCTTATCCAACCCTTTCCACCAAAGATAGATTCTCCTTAGACTCTTTGTCAAGCTCACCCTTATCTATTGATCATGAAGATTGCATATCATACTTCTCAGAAATTACCACTCTGGCTTCAGAAATGACAAAACCTTCATTAATTGACAACTTATTCTTGCAAATAAAAATGGCCTGATTTCTAAATGCAGTATCTGTGTCGGCCACATATACCCTTGCCTATACAAAATTCAATGTCATCTTCTGTGACTGGCAGCTCAGCTACGTGTGAAAAAATAAATGCATCTTTCCTGTGGATCTCTATTGATGGGGACGGTAATCTAGACATCACATCAGCATTACAGTGATCTTCCGATCACCTGTACTTAATATCATACTGAGAAGCAGGCAAAATCAAAGACCATCTCTGCATTCAGATTGCAGCTCAAGCGGGTATTGGAGACTTTGGATTCAAAATGGCTGTCAGCGGTTTATGATCAGTATTGATCGTGCAACTGCAATCATACAAGTATTTATGAAATCTCCCTACTCCAAAATTCAAAGACAATGCGCGACACTGTAAACAGCATAATATACAATAATTGTACTATTTACCAGTTGACTAAGCCTAAGTTACAGATAGGCGTTTGTCAGGTCTAACTGGCAGATCTGTATCAAACACCATGTTTAGCAAAGCTCCATCCAACAGGTACTTGTACTGCCCTGCAAATTTCCAATGGACATCCTTGTGCTTTGGTTGTTGTTCAACAACCATATGCAGTGATTCCCACTTCCTTCAACCAGCATTTTATCCGTTTACCTTCTTCCGAAAGGTCCTGGCAAGGTGACCCTTCTTGCAACTGTAGCACTGTGTCTTCATGATCCTGTGCCCAATGTTGGCCTACACATCGGTGACAGGGCCTTTTAGTACCTCAGCTACTGCTAACTGCTTTCACTGGGGCCTTCTACTTGCTCAGCTGCAGCTTATTTACTTCAACCGATCACTGGCTGTTGTTAACTCTAACTTCTCTTGAGTCACATTCTGCCATGACCATAGACAATGCTCTTTGGCAAGCTATGTTAAACGCGTTAATTTTGGCAATGTCAGCAAGTTACTGCAAATGCACTTCTTTCTTTAATTGCATACAAGTCAGGCCTGAACTGTTCTCTCTTAAATTTCCCAGAAATTAGAAGAAATGTTCAAAGCCACAATAAGTTTCCAATATTCTCACCATGCAATTCAATTGATTTCTTCTTTCAAACTGATAGATTTCTGCAATCTCCAATGGCTGGGATTGTAGTGCTGTTCAAGCCTATAAATAAATGATGTGGAGATGTGAATTCACCTGAGGAAGGCGCAGTGCTCCGAAAGCTTGTGTTTGAAACAAACATGTTGGACTTTAACCTGGTGTTGTAAGACTTCTTACGATAAATAAATGTTTGACAGTGGCTTGTCTTTTGACTTTGCAGGGGCAAGCAAATTTTTGAGTGTTTCATACCCTTCTGTTTCCATCAAAAATAGCACCATTTTCCTTTCCCCCGTTGTCTAATTAACAGCTAGATTATCAGTATTTTTGCGGATTATTGGGAGTGGAAACATCTCTAGCCATTCCACATATGCCCTAAAAGACTTTCAGTCATTGTTGTGTTCGGTGTTCTTGTCTTGCAATTAAGCTACAGAACTGCTGGTGACTTAGCCAGAACTAGGATTATGTGGTAAGGTGATGATCAGAATCGTACAGACCAAGTTATTACAGAGTTACATTTGACTCTCCTGGAACTATCCTCGTGTATGCCATACAACCTTCTCCTGGTAGCCGGATGTCACCTGACTCATCTCTGATGCCATCTGCTGGTGGAAGGTCACACGGCTGAATGCATGTAATATTATCTACTGGCATCACCACAGTCATGACTATACACTACTGGTTGCCCAATAATACCTGCTGATGTAGCCATCATTGAAGGTCAGTCCAGCCCGTGTACAACATCCTTTTCTCTAAGAAAGGATTTTTACGCCTATTTCACAACAAAAATACACAGCTCGGTTCCTCTACTGGATTGCTGGAAACTTCTTGTTCATATCTCATCACCAGACTGTGATACCTTGACAAGACAAAGCATTGGTACATGCACATGGAGTTCTAGCACTCAAACTGAACTGGTTCATTCCAGCTTTGGTTTATATCCTACCTAGACGGAGCTATTACAGATGCAATTCACGGTTCAATCGCTAAGGTACAAAAGCTCTCTTCCTGTACTTGTTGACCTAAATTAAGTTTAGTAGCAGCAGGCAAACACCAACTCACGGCGCAAAGATAATTTCCTCAGTTGTATGGCTTTCCCGGAGTACAAGACGCAATTGATCACTTGTACCACACAAAGACTTCCAAAAGAGATTTCCATTTGCAACTCCTCAAGCAATGAAGCAGTGGGTGCCTACAAGAAGCAAGATATGGACAACATTCAGACTTGGATTATTAAGAGGTAAGTAATATTTATGCCACATATGCACCAGGCAATGATCATGCCCCACAATAGAGAATCTAACCATCCCCCTCTAACTGACATTCAACGGCATTACCATTATCAAATCCCCATCATCAACGTTGACTAGAAACTTGACTAGACCAGCCATACTGTCGCTACAAGAGCAGACCAGAGTTTAAGACCATAAGACCATAAGACATAGGAGTGGAAGTAAGGCCATTCGGCCCATCGAGTCCACTCCACCATTCAATCATGGTTGATTTCAACTCCATTTACCCGCGCTCTCCCCATAGCCCTTAATTCCTCGAGAAATCAAGAATTTATCAATTTCTGTCTTAAAGACACTCAATGTCCCGGCCTCCACCGCCCTCTGTGGCAATGAGTTCCACAGAACTACCACTCTCTGGCTGAAGAAATTTCTCCTCATCTCTGTTCTAAAGTGACTCCCTTTTATTCTAAGGCTGTGCCCCCGCGTCCTAGTCTCCCCTGCTAATGGAAACAACTTCCCTACGTCCATCCTATCCAAGCCATTCATTATCTTGTACGTTTCTATTAGATCTCCCCTCAACCTCCTAAACTCCAATGAATATAATCCCACGATCCTCAGACGTTCATCGTATGTTAGGCCTACCATTCCTGGGATCATCCGTGTGAATCTCCGCTGGACCCGCTCCAGTGCCAGTATGTCCTTCCTGAGGTATGGGGCCCAAAATTGCTCACAGTATTCTAAATGGGGCCTAACTAGTGCTTTATAAAGCCTCAGAAGTACATCCCTGCTTTTATATTCCAAGCCTCTTGAGATAAATGACAACATTACATTTGCTTTCTTAATTACGGACTCAACCTGCAAGTTTACCTTTAGAGAATCCTGGACTAGGACTCCCAAGTCCCTTTGCACTTTAGCATTATGAATTTTGTCACCGTTTAGAAAATAGTCCATGCCTCTATTTTTTTTTCCAAAGTGCAAGACCTCGCACTTGCCCACGTTGAATTTCATCAGCCACTTCTTGGACCATTCTCCTAAACTGTCTAAATCTTTCTGCAGCCTCCCCACCTCCTCAATACTACCTGCCCCTCCACCTATCTTTGTATCATCGGCAAACTTGGCCAGAATGCCCCCAGTCCCGTCATCTAGATCGTTAATATATAAAGAGAACAGCTGTGGCCCCAACACTGAACCCTGCGGGACACCACTTGTCACCGGTTGCCATTCCGAAAAAGAACCTTTTATCCCAACTCTCTGCCTTCTGTCTGACAGCCAATCGTCAATCCATGTTAGTACCTTGCCTCGAATACCATGGGCCCTTATTTTACTCAGCAGTCTCCCGTGAGGCACCTTGTCAAAGGCCTTTTGGAAGTCAAGATAGATAACATCCATTGGCTCTCCTTGGTCTAACCTATTTGTTATCTCTTCAAAGAACTCTAACAGGTTTGTCAGGCACGACCTCCCCTTACTAAATCCATGCTGACTTGTCCTAATCCGACCCTGCACTTCCAAGAATTTAGAAATCTCATCCTTAACGATGGATTCTAGAATTTTGCCAACAACCGAGGTTAGGCTAATTGGCCTATAATTTTCCATCTTTTTTCTTGTTCCCTTCTTGAACAGGGGGGTTACAAAAGCGATTTTCCAATCCTCTGGGACTTTCCCTGATTCCATTGATTTATCAATTTTCAGACCTTTTAGTTTCTCTAGCACCTTCTCCTTTGTGATGGCAACCATATTCAACTCTGCCCCCTGACTTTCCTGAATTGTTGGGATATTACTCATGTCTTCTACTGTGAAGACTGACGCAAAGTACTTATTAAGTTCCTCAGCTATTTCCTTGTCTCCCATCACTAGATTACCAGCGTCATTTTGGAGCGGCCCAATGTCTACTTTTGCCTCCCGTTTGTTTTTAATGTATTTAAAGAAACTTTTACTATCATTCCTAATGTTACTGGCTAGCCTACCTTCATATTTGATCCTCTCCTTCCTTATTTCTCTCTTTGTTATCCTCTGTTTGTTTTTGTAGCCTTCCCAATCTTCTGACTTCCCACTACTCTTTGCCACATTATAGGCTCTCTCTTTTGCCTTGATGCATTCCCTGACTTCCTTTGTCAGCCATGGCTGCCTAATCCTCCCTCTGATAACCTTTCTTTTCTTTGGGATGAACCTCTGCACTGTGTCCTCAATTACTCCCAGAAACTCCTGCCATTGCTGTTCTACTGTCTTTCCCACTAGGCTCTGCTTCCAGTCGATTTTCGTCAGTTCCTCCCTCATGCGCCTGTAATTACCTTTATTTAACTGTAAAACCTTTACATCTGATTCTACCTTCTTTCTTTCAAATTGCAGACTGAATTCTACCATATTATGATCACTGCTTCCTAAGTGTTCCCTTACTTTAAGGTCTTTTATCAATTCTGACTCATTACATAACACTAAGTCCAGAATAGCCTGTTCCCTCGTGGGCTCCATCACAAGCTGTTCCAAAAAGCCATCCTGTAAACATTCAATGAATTCCCTTTCTTTGGGTCCACTGGCAACATTATTTACCCAGTCCACCTGCATATTGAAGTCCCCCATGATCACTGTGACCTTGCCTTTCTGACATGCCCTTTCTATTTCGTGGTGCATTTTGTGCCCCTGGTCCTGACCACTGTCAGGAGGCCTGTACATAACTCCCATTATGGTTTTTTTGCCTTTGTGGTTCCTCAACTCTACCCACACAGACTCCACATCGTCTGACCCTATGTCGTTTAGTGCTATTGATTTAATTTCATTTCTAATTAACAAGGCAACCCCGCCCCCTCTACCCACCTCTCTGTCTTTTCGATAGGTTGTAAATCCCTGGATGTTTAACTGCCAGTCCTGAACCCCCTGCAACCACGTCTCTGTGATGCCTACCACATCATACCTGCCAGTCACAATCTGGGCCATAAGCTCATCTACCTTGTTCCGTACACTGCGGGCATTTAAATATAGCACCTTTAATTCCCTATTGACTGTCCCTTTTTGTTTTCTTAGTGTGGTGGACCTTGGTTTACTGAGCCTTTCCATACACTGTGTCATATTTTGTGAGATGGGGACTATCGTAACCTCTCCTGAGCTCTGTCTTTTCGTGATTTTTTGTAATCCTAAGCAGCTACGCTTCCCACTGATTCCTTCACCTCTTGGTTCCCTGACTTTCCCTTCCCCCCCAATCTCTAGTTTAAAGTCCTATTGACCACCCTATTTACTCTTTTCGCCAGAACACTGGTCCCAGCTCGGTTCAGGTGGAGACCATCCCAACGGTATAGGTCCCGCCTGTCCCAAAACTGATGCCAGTGTCCCATGAAAAGGAACCCCTCTTTCCCACACCACTCTTTCAGCCACGTGTTAACTTCCCTTATTCTTGCCTCCCTATGCCAATTTGCACGTGGCTCGGGCAGTAATCCGGAGATTATGACCCTTGAGGACCTGTTTTTTAATTTGAATCCTAACTCTTTATAATCTCTAAACAGGTCCTCTTTCCTAGACTTGCCTAAGTTGTTGGTACCGACATGGACCACAACAACTGGATCCTCCCCCTCCCTCTCCAATATCCTTTCAAGCCGGTCAGAGATGTCCCGCACCCTAGCACCGGGCAGGCAACATACCATGCGGGACCCTCGATCCTGCTCACAAAGGATACTATCTATCCCTCTGATAATAGAATCCCCTACAACTACAACTTGCCTATTTACTTCCTCCCCTTGAATGGCCTGCTGAACCATGGTGCCTTGGTCAGCTGACTCATCCTTCCTGCAGCCCTGTTCGCCATCCACACAGGGAGCAAGTGCCTCGTACCTGTTGGACAGGGTCAAGGGCTGAGGCTCCTGAGTTCCTGACTGCTGGTTCCCTTTACCTGCCTGACTTGCAGTCACACCCTGCTGTCCCTGGCCACTGGCAGGATTTAAACTATTTACTCTGACAGGTGTGACTGCCTCCTGAAACAAAGTGTCCAGGTAAGCCTCCCCCTCCCGGATGTGCCTCAGTGTGTGAAGCTCAGACTCCAGCTCATCAACTCTGAGCCGGAGTTCTTCGAGCAGCCAACACTTACTGCAGATGTGGTCGCTGCAGCTCGCAATGGGATCTGCCAGCTCCCACATCAAGCAGCTTAAGATACTCTATGGTGAGCAATGCACCACCTGACTCCCCAAAGCCTTTCTAAAATCTACATAACCAAAAATGGGAAGCGTTATAGAATTCTCTTTGCCTGGATTAGTGCAGCTCTAACAACATTCAAGAAACCTGACACCGTCCAGGACAAAGCAGCCAACTTGATTATCATCTCATCCATCACCAGAAACATTCACTCCCTTCATAAGAAGCAATGGCAGTCGGGTGTAACATCTATAACATGCACTGCTGCACCTCATGGCATCTTTGATAGTATCTTCCAAACAGCAACCTCTATCACCTCGAACAGTGGTGGGCTGCCTGTGAATGGGGGCCACATGCAGCCCAACAAGGTTCCGAGTGCAACCCACAATGTATTTGCCCAGGTGCAGAATTGCATAGCATTTTTTCTTACCAGTATGACTAAGTGATACGCATGTAAAGCAAGAGAACGTGAAGCGAGGTGCGTGCTGATGCTTACAACATTGACTGTGAACCATGCCTTCCATCTGCGTCCAATCAAGTGTAAATATTTCTTCTGTCTTTACCACTTGACATTGATGACAGTTCTATTAATATATGAAATAATAAGCATTTGCCAAAACTTGTTATGAAATATTCAGCATATATTAAATCCATTCAATCATTTCAAGAATCATTGTTAGTAAACAAGCCCGATTTCAATCTTGCAGCTCACTGAGATGGAGGAGGGACACTCATGCAGCCCAATTATTGACAAGGGTAGAAGGCGCAAGGCAACAACACTACTACCTCCAAGTTCCCCTCCAAGTCACACATCCTCCTGACTTGCTATTCCTTCAGCATTGCTGAGTCAAAATTATGGAATTTTCCCCAAAACTGCACCATGGGAGTGTCATCATCACGTACACTGCAACAGTTTAAGGCAACGACTCACCACCAACTTGTCAAGGGCAATAAGAAATGGACAATGAATTCTGGCCTTGCCTGCAATGCACACAAAGAAAGCATTATTGCTCCCTGAAAAATTAGATAACTTGCAACAATCAGCAAAAACATTGCCAGTTAAAGTTTGTTTTCCAGGGAGTGCTTAAGACATGTGCGTGTTATGGAAATTAAGCATTTCCCAGCTGTTCAAGAGGCTGAGTGAAAAGTTGGCGGCTTGCTCGTGTTTTCTGCTGTAAATGTGCTCATGGCACATTTGCCAGAAATATCTAACCATATTGGGCCCTACAAGCTAATAAAGGTAATTGACCAGTGCTTTGGTGTCCTAAAATAACAATTCCTCCACTTTTAAACATAAACTAGAATGAATTAGTAGACTAGTTGTTACACTTCGCATACTGCGGTCGTTCCCCTCTATAACAAGTATACCGTTTTGGATACTGTTGCGGGGGACGACTTACCAGGGATAAGCAATAGGGCGCAGGTCTCTGGCACAGAGTCTGTCCCTGTTGCTCAGAAGGGAAGGGAGAAGAGGAACAGAGCACTTGTCATTGGGGACTCCATAGTTAGAGGAACAGACAGGAGGTTCTGTGGGAACGAAAGAGACTCACGGTTGGTGTGTTGCCTCCCAGGTGCCAGGGTTCGTGATGTCTCTGATCGTGTTTTTGGGATCCTTAAGGGGGAGGGGGAGCAGCCCCAAGTCGTGGTCCACATAGGTACCAACGACATAGGTAGGAAGAGAGATGGGGATTTGAGACAGAAATTCAGGGAGCTAGGGTGGAAGCTGAGAGCTAGAACAAACAGAGTTGTTATCTCTGGGTTGTTACCCGTGCCACGTGCTAGCGAAGTAAGAAATAAGGAGAGAGAGGAATTGAACACGTGGCTACAGGGATGGTGCAGGAGGGAGGGTTTTGGTTTCCTGGATAATTGGGGCTCATTCTGGGGTAGGTGGGACCTCTACAAACAGGATGGTCTTCACCTGAACCAGAGGGGTACCAATATCCTGGGAGGGAGATTTGCTAGTGCTCTTCGGGGGGGTTTAAACTAATTCAGCAGGGGGATGGGATCCTAAATTGTAGACCCAGTGTACAGGATGTTGAGAGTAGTGAGGTCAGGGATAGGGTTAAAAGTTCGAAAGAGGGCACCGGCAAGCAGGACGCTGGTTTGAAGTGTGTCTACTTCAACGCCAGGAGCATCCGGAATAAGGTGGGTGAGCTTGCAGCATGGGTTGGTACCTGGGATCTCGATGTTGTGGCGATTTCGGAGACATGGGTAGAGCAGGGACAGGAATGGTTGTTGCAGGTTCCAGGATTTAGATGTTTCTGTAAGAACAGAGAAGATGGTAAAAGAGGGGGGGGTGTGGCATTGTTAATCAAGGAAAGTATTACGGCGGTAGAAAGGACGCTTGAGGACTCGTCTACTGAGGCAGTATGGGCCGAGGTTAGGAACAGTAGAGGAGAGGTCACCCTGTTGGGAGTTGTCTATAGACCTCTGAATAGTCCCAGAGATGTAGAGGAAAGGTTTGCAAAGATGATTCTTGACAGGAGCGAGAGTAACAGGGTAGTTGTTATGGGGGACTTTAACTTTCCAAATATTGACTGGAAATACTATAGTTCGAGTACTATAGATGGGTCAGTTTTTGTGCAGTGTGTGCAGGAAGGTTTTCTGACACAGTATGTAGACAGGCCAACAAGGGGCGAGGCCACATTGGATTTGGTACTGGGTAATGAACCCGGCCAGGTGTTAGATTTAGATGTAGGTGAGCACTTTGGTGATAGTGATCACAACTCGGTTATGTTTACTTTAGCAATGGGCAGGGATAGGTATATACCGCAAGGCAAGAATTATAGCTGGGGGAAAGGCAATTATGATGCTATTCGGCAAGATTTAGGAGGTATAGGATGGGGAAGGAAACTGCAGGGGATGGGTACAATCGAAATGTGGAGCTTATTCAAGGAACAGCTACTGCGTGTCCTTGATAAGTATGTACCTGTCAGACAGGGAGGAAGTTGTCGAGCAAGGGAGCCGTGGTTTACTAAGGAAGTTGAAGCACTTGTCAAGAGGAAGAAGAAGGCTTATGTTAGGATGAGACATGAAGGCTCAGTTAGGGCACTTGAGAGTTACAAGTTAGCCAGGAAGGACCTAAAGGGAGAGTTAAGAAGAGCGAGGAGAGGACACGAAAAGTCGTTGGCGGATAGGATCAAGGAAAACCCTAAGGCTTTCTATAGGTATATCAGGAACAAAAGAATGACTCGAGTAAGATTAGGGCCAATCAAGGATAGTAGTGGAAAGTTGTGTGTGGAATCAGAGGAGATAGGGGAAGCATTAAATGGATATTTTTCGTCAGTGTTTACACTGGAGAAAGACAATGTTGTCGAGGAGAACACTCAGGTTCAGTCGACCAGGCTAGATGGAATTGAGGTTCAAAAGGAGGAGGTGTTAGCAATTTTAGAAAATGTCAAAATAGACAAGTCCCCTGGGCCAGATGGGATTTATCCTAGGATTCTCTGGGAAGCCAGGGAGGAGATTGCTGAGCCTTTGTCCTTGATTTTTATGTCGTCTTTGTCGACAGGAATAGTGCCGGAAGACTGGAGGATAGCAAATGTTGTCCCCTTGTTCAAGAAGGGGAGTAGAGACAACCCTGGTAATTATAGACCTGTGAGCCTTACTTCGGTTGTGGGTAAAATGTTGGAAAAGGTTATAAGAGATAGGGTTTATAATCATCTTGAAAAGAACAAGTTGATTAGCGATACTCAACACGGTTTTGTGAAGGGTAGGTCATGTCTCACAAACCTTATTGAGTTTTTTGAGAAGGTGACCAAACAGGTGGATCAGGGTAAAGCTGTTGATGTGGTGTATATGGATTTCAGTAAGGCGTTTGATAAGGTTCCCCACGGTAGGCTATTGCAGAAAATAAGGAAGTATGGAATTGAAGGTGATTTAGCGGTTTGGATCAGTAATTGGCTAGCTGAAAGAAGACAGAGGGTGGTGGTGGTTGATGGCAAATGTTCATCCTGGAGCAAGGATCTGTTTTGGGGCCACTGCTGTTTGTCATTTTTATAAATGACCTGGAAGAGGGTGTAGAAGGATGGGTTAGTAAATTTGCAGATGACACGAAGGTCGGTGGAGTTGTGGATAGTGCTGAAGGATGTTATAGGATACAGAGGGACATAGATAAGCTGCAGAGCTGGGCTGAGAGGTGGCAGATGGAGTTTAATGCGGAAAAGTGTGAGGTGGTTCACTTTGGAAGGAGTAACAGGAATGCAGAGTACTGGGCTAATGGCAAGATTCTTGGTAGTGTAGATGAACAGAGAGATCGCGGCATCCAGGTACATAAATCCCTGAAAGTTGCCACCCAGGTTAATAGGGCTGTTAAGAAGGCATATGGTGTGCTAGCCTTTATAAGCAGGGGGATTGAGTTTCGGAACCACAAGGTCATGCTGCAGCTGTACATAACTCTGGTGCGGCCACACCTGGAGTACTGCGTGCAGTTCTGGTCACCACATTATAGGAAGGATGTGGAAGCTTTGGAAAGGGTTCAGAGGAGATTTACTAGGATGTTGCCTGGTATGGAGGGAAGGTCTTACGAGGAAAGGCTCAGGGAATTGAGGTTGTTTTCGTTAGAGAGGAGAAGGCTGAGAGGTGACTTAATAGAGACATATAAGATAGTCAGAGGGTTAGATAGGGTGGACAGTGAGAGTCTTTTTCCTCGGATGGTGATGACCAACACGAGGGGACATAGCTTTAAATTGAGGGGTGAGAGATATAGGACAGATGTCAGAGGCAGATTCTTTACTCAGAGAGTAGTAGGGGTGTGGAACGCCTTGCCTGCAACAGTAGTAGACTCGCCAACTTTAAGGGCATTTAAGTGGTCACTGGATAGACATATGGATGAAAATGGAATAGTGTAGGTCAGATAGGCTTCAGATGGTTTCACAGGTCGGCGCAACATCGAGGGCCGAAGGGTCCGTACTGCGCTGTAGTGTTCTATGTTCTATGTTCTACTGCATACTTTTTAAAAATTCTTTCATGAGAGCTGACTGTCATGGGCAAGGCCAACAGTTATTGCCCATCGCTAATTGCTCTTGAGGAGGTGATGGTGAGCCATCTTTCTGCAGTCCAACTGCTCCAGATACAGCCACAGTGCAGCTGGGAAGGGAGTTCCAGGATTTCAATTCTGCAGTAGTGAAGGAATGGGATATTACAAGTCAAGATGGCATGTGGCTTGGGCGGGGAGAGGGGAGGGTAGGGTCTTGCGGATGGTGGTGTTTTCAAGCACCTGCCACGTTTGCCTTGGAGGTTCCGGGTTTCGAAGATGCCGAACAAAAAAGCATTGCTTGCTAAAAGGTAGGAGGCAGGAAAAGTTTGAGTGAGAACATGAATCTTCTGTAACACAGGTAGGACAGACGCAATGGACACTGATCTTGGTATTTTCTTTTTCTTGATGCCAGTACACGGCTCTTTTTTCAAATGGGAAGTACCTTTGTAAATACAGTTTAGCTGATGTTAACCAAGTGTTCTTGGCACAATAATGAGTCAAAGTAATTTTCTGGCTTTCCCTAGTGGGGAATCTAATCCGACAGGGGTATCTGTCTTAGATTCATGTGCATATCTGAATATTTGAAATGTGCTTTATGGCAATTACCATCAATCTTTGTCTTTTATTTCATTTTTATTCTACACCAATATTACATTAAAACATATTGCATTCTTAAGTGCTCAGCGATTGTTTTATTAATGTTAGAATTCCAATTCTCTTTCTGCACCTAGTGGTGCACTGAGGCAGACTTCCGTCTGGTTCCATAGCTCGTAATTCCTGGAACGTGTCAATCATCTGTCGCCAGAGTGTTATAGCTTGAGGAGCGTGGCTCCACAGCAAGGGTGTCTGAGCAGAATTCTGCCACTCTTATTGCCAGCCATTAGCATGTTTGGAAGGATTTGCAGGTTGACGCACTGAACCTGTTTGACCTCATTATGAACGCACCTTCTTTGGCCATCAAGTCCTGGGGTGGGACACAAACCCAGAACTTTGGGCTCAGATGTAGGGACACTCCCACTGTGCCACAAGACCCCCAATGTTACAATGCACAAACCCAACATGTTGATTGTTGCTGCATCTGCGCTCTATATATTGGTGAGCTGCAGTCATTTTCATTTAATCAACAATCAACGTCCTGGGGGTTACCATTGATCAGAAACTGGACTGGCCATATTAATACTGTGGCTACCAGGGAAGGTCAAAGGCTAGGAATCCTACGTCAAGTAACTCACCTCCTGACCTCTGTCATCATGTACAAGGCACAAGTCAAGAGTGCACTGGAATACCCTCCACTTGCCTGGATGAGTGTAGCTCCAACAACACTTAAGAAGCTCAACACTGTCCAGGAGAAAGCAACCCGTTTGATTGCTCACTCTTCCACAAGTATTCAAACCCTCCACCACTAATGAACTGCGCAGCTGTGTGTACCATCTACAAAATGCACTGCAGTAATTCACCAAGGTTCCTTAGACAGCACCTTCCAAACCCACGACCGCTACCATCTAGAAGGACAAGAGCAGCAGACACCTGGGAACCCCACTACCCGGTGGTTCCCCTCCAAGTCACTCACCACCCCAACTTGGGAATATATCGCCATTCCTTCACTGTCGCTGGGGCAACATCTTGGAACTCCTCCCTAACAGTACTCTGGGTGTACCTACACCTCAAGGACTGCAGCGGTTCAAGAAGGCAACTCACCACCACCTTCTGAAGGGCAACAGGGGATAGGCAATAAATGCTGGCCTAACCAAACAGGTGGATCAGGGTAAAGCTGTTGATGTGGTGTATATGGATTTCAGTAAGGCGTTTGATAAGGTTCCCCACGGTAGGCTATTGCAGAAAATAAGGAAGTATGGAATTGAAGGTGATTTAGCGGTTTGGATCAGTAATTGGCTAGCTGAAAGAAGACAGAGGGTGGTGGTTGATGGCAAATGTTCATCCTGGAGTTCAGTTACTAGTGGTGTACCGCAAGGATCTGTTTTGGGGCCACTGCTGTTTGTAATTTTTATAAATGACCTGGAAGAGGGTGTAGAAGGATGGGTTAGTAAATTTGCAGATGACACGAAGGTCGGTGGAGTTGTGGATAGTGCTGAAGGATGTTATAGGATACAGAGGGACATGGATAAGCTGCAGAGCTGGGCTGAGAGGTGGCAGATGGAGTTTAATGCGGAAAAGTGTGAGGTGGTTCACTTTGGAAGGAGTAACAGGAATGCAGAGTACTGGGCTAATGGCAAGATTCTTGGTAGTGTAGATGAACAGAGAGATCTCGGCATCCAGGTACATAAATCCCTGAAAGTTGCCACCCAGGTTAATAGGGCTGTTAAGAAGGCATATGGTGTGCTAGCCTTTATAAGCAGGGGGATTGAGTTTCGGAACCACAAGGTCATGCTGCAGCTGTACATAACTCTGGTGCGGCCACACCTGGAGTACTGCGTGCAGTTCTGGTCACCACATTATAGGAAGGATGTGGAAGCTTTGGAAAGGGTTCAGAGGAGATTTACTAGGATGTTGCCTGGTATGGAGGGAAGGTCTTACGAGGAAAGGCTCAGGGAATTGAGGTTGTTTTCGTTAGAGAGGAGAAGGCTGAGAGGTGACTTAATAGAGACATATAAGATAGTCAGAGGGTTAGATAGGGTGGACAGTGAGAGTCTTTTTCCTTGGATGGTGATGACCAACACGAGGGGACATAGCTTTAAATTGAGGGGTGAGAGATATAGGACAGATGTCAGAGGCAGTTTCTTTACTCAGAGAGTAGTAGGGGTGTGGAACGCCCTACCTGCAATAGTAGTAGACTCGCCAACTTTAAGGGTATTTAAGTGGTCACTGGATAGACATATGGATGAAAATGGAATAGTGTAGGTCAGATAGGCTTCAGATGGTTTCACAGGTCGGCGCAACATCGAGGGCCGAAGGGCCCGTACTGCGCTGTAGTGTTCTATGTTCTATGTTCTATAACCAGCGACGCCCACATCCCGTAAATGAATTTTTTTTTAAACAATTCAAAAGTACTTCTTCAGCAAGGCACTGTATAGAAACAAATCTTTCTTTCTTCCTGGAAGAAGGATTCATACATATCAACAGTCCATGTTTTACAGGGACCATCAGCTTCTTCATAGAATTGCTCATTTCTGCACTTATAAATTCAGTACTCTGGCGCTTGTCCTCTGCCCCTGCCATCGTACATAAAAGCTCCTGTACAGTAGATGGAAACTGGTGGAAGATTAAGAATTTCCACCCATAGTGAGCTTCAGGACGTGTACCAACGCAAAATCACCGAACAGAAACTTATAGCCAAGTTCCGCACACGAGTCCGGCCTCAACCTGGACCTTGGATTTATGTCGCATTACATTCATCCCCCACCATCTGGCCTGGGCTTGCAAAATCCTACCAACCGTCCTAGCTTGAGACAATTCACAGCTCTTTAACCTGGGGTTACCCCTATCTCTGGATCTGTAAAGACTTAATTACCTGCAAATGCTCGCATTCAAAGCATTGTCTTGCATCTTTGACTTTGTCTATATATATGTTTCTGGAACATACCTCTTCATTCACCTGAGGAAGAAGCAGTGCTCTGAAAGCTAGTGTTTGAAACAAACCTGTTGGACTTTAACCTGGTGTTGTAACACTTCTGATAGTGAGCAGTGGCATTCAATTATTTTGAGAAGCTGGGGATATGAAGTAGGAATAGCAACCTGGAATAAAGGAAAGGGCGGGGGGGGGGAAGAGGTTGGAGAAAGAAGAGGTGAGGATGTACGGAGAGGGAGATTGTCAGAACAGATTGAATGGAGAGGAAGGCAAGATGTTTGCCAGCCCAAAGTTAGGAGTCAAAGGTAAGAGAGCTCCAGCATGAGCTGAGGGGAGTTTGAAATAAAGAGAATGTTGCATGATATTGCCACACTAAAAAGCTGTAAAGTAGCGAAGTTGCACTTAGGAAAAGCATTAGTGGGTATGTGAACCCTCTATAGTCCAGGTGGAGAAGACTGAGAGGGGAGAGAGAGGGCAGGAGAAAAATCTAACCCACAAGGAGAGAAAATAAAATCTTGAATTCCTTTCATGAATGGCATCCCCAATATGTTTGTTAAAAAAGAAGGCAAGTTCCTTTGATTACATTTTGGACTATGAATCTCAATGCTTTGATATCATCAGTGGCAACAAGATGATCCAACTCAACTGTTCTCCTGCATATCAGAGGCTCCAGCTTTAGATGTTATTACAGTGAACGCTATGTTTTGCGGTGAAACACAAATTTGAACCTGATAAACCTAGAATTTATTTCTACAGTGAACATATATTACACAGATAAGGAAATAAATGTATAATTTTGACAAATATTGGGAGCCCTCACACTTGTAGAGACTGACTGAATGCTTATAATGAACAAGATACTTCATTTTTCAGATTACAGACCAGGCCTGGCACAATAGCGCAGAATTTATTCTGTAAGGAAAGGGACAAGACACAATATGCTTACTGATGTTATGTCAGAGAATATTCAAATTTGGACACCTGTTATAAATATTGCAAAGTCCAGCAGAATATGAAAAACATTTCTAGCTGACGATGGCAAAACAAAGTAATTATGCAAAGCCACTTTTATTTGCATGTTAAGATAGTTTTGGGGTGGGGGGGGCCCGCATGTGGCACAGTGGTTAGCACTGGGACTGCGGTGCTGTGGACCCGAGTTCGAATCCCGGCCCTGGGTCACTGTCCGTGTGGAGTTTGCACATTCTCTCCATGTCTGCGTGGGTCTCACCCCCACAACCCAAAGATGTGCAGGTTAGGTGGATTGGCCACACTAACTTGCCCCTTAATTGGAAAAAAAAACAATTGTGTACTCTAAATTTAAAAAAAAAGATAGTTTGTAAAAAATTGTTCTCAGCGGCTAGTAAGTGTGTCTTGTCTTTTCTAACTTGTTGCAATACTTCTAAAATAACTTAACGGTATTTTAAGCTCCGCCAAGTTACTGGTGAAATTACTCGTGTGTCACTGACATCTGAAATGATCGGGATAAGCATTTATCAATGTTAGTCGTTATACATACCCATAAATAGCAATGCAAAATCATTTCCAGTTATGTTAATATCTAACTGATAGTGATCTTTACTGCTTAGTATGTCATTTTTCTACCAGTAAGCCCATTTGGTCATGTTCTTTTAACCCTTTGACATTCCATATGATTAACCCCCATGACTGTCGGCCTCTCTATTTTGTGATAGTTCTCTACTGACAAGCAAAAGGCATTTCTCCATTCCTTGATGTTGTCTACAATTGTGGTTCTCAATCTTTTTGCTTCCAAGCACCCTCCACCTGTGTTCTAAAAATGTTCCATGGGCCCCCTGTACCACAATGGAATTACACAATTAAACATATATATTGGGCTGGATTCTCCGCCCTGCCGCGCCACATTTCTATTTCACCCCGCCAGCGGGATGCTCCATTACGCCGGCCGATCAATGGGGTTTCCCATTGTGGGGCAGCCTCACACCGTCGGGAAACACACGGGCTGCCAGCAAAACTGTGCATCCCACCGGCGGAGAATCCAGCCATTATTCTTTATTTCTTTCATTAATGTGAAACATTAAATCTGGAATTAAGGTGGGTAAAGTCATTTGCAATTACCATGATCTAGCGGAATCATAGAATCCTTATAGTGCAGAAGAAGGCTATTCATCCTATCAAGACTGCACAAACCCTCCGAAAGAGAACCCTATAGGTCCACAACCCGCCCTATCACCATAACCCCACCTAACCTTTTGAACATGAAGGGGCAATTTAGCATGGCCAATCCATCTAACCTGCACATCTTTGGGGTGTGGGAGGAGACCGGATCACCCGGAGAACACCCACGCAGACGGGAAAATGTACAGATTCCACACATACAGATACCCAAGGCCGGAATTGAATCTGGGTCGGGTCCCTGGCATTGTGAGGCAGCAGTGCCAACCACTTGCCACAGTGCCGCCCCAAAGGGTGGCATGGTAGCACAGTAGTTAGCACTGTTGCTTCACAGCGCCATGGTGCCGGGTTCAATTCCCGGCTTGGGTCACTGTCTGTGTGGACAGACACGTTCTCCCCGTGTCTGCGTGAGTTTCCACCGGGTGCTCCGGTTTCCTCCCACAAGTCCCAAAGACGAGCTCGTTAGGTGAATTGCACATTCTGAATTCTCCCTCAGTGTACCCGAACAGGTGCCAGAATGTGGCGACTAGGGGATTTCCACAGTAACATCTTTGCATTGTCAATGTAAGCTTACCCTATTGACACTGATAAAGATTATTAATATTATTAAGGTCCCAAGACAACATCGGTTTAGTCAAACTTGTAAGTGGTGGTCCGGAATAGCCAGAAAGCAATTCTAGCGTGACTGGAAAATTTCTGATCTGGTGGGGCAGAAAAAACTGCCCCAAGGAATTTGCCCTGCAAATTAATTATCTATAATTAAGGATGAAGTGATTGTACTCCATCCTTGAATATTATCCCATGAAGAACTATATGTATGGTTCTAAACCAACAGAGAACTGAGTATAAGCATAAATGTCCACAGAAAATAAAATATCATTTATTTTTTAATTAGAAAATAGTATCAAAAGTAAAAGAAGTTTGTTTATTTTTCATCACTGGAAGGTTTGCAATCAACGGTAAAATCGAATCATACAGGAGGCCAGG
The DNA here is from genome assembly GCF_902713615.1 of Scyliorhinus canicula. Lineage (NCBI taxonomy): Eukaryota > Metazoa > Chordata > Chondrichthyes > Carcharhiniformes > Scyliorhinidae > Scyliorhinus > Scyliorhinus canicula. Next base: position 133,141,450 of record NC_052156.1, read on the forward strand.
GACCTGCTATAAGAAGATAGCAGCCAGTGTGCAGAATCAAAATTGATGCAGCGTCTCCTGTCCTCGCTGAAAGAAATATTTCAGGATTTTTTCTGTTTGCTTTCGAATAATTGTTACATTTTTGAAATCTCCTTTTACTGATACCAGAAGCTGAAACTGATACAACAGCACACACCATATCGCCCGATGTTCAGGTCAGTCTGACAGTGGGTCCCTCCCTGACAACCCCCTACCCTAATCAGAAATTATTAATTTGCAGGAGCTGTACTGATTCCCACAAGTGTCATTAGGCACTTTACATGCAAGTTAATTTATCCTTTCTTTTGGCCTTGAGTTGCACGCCCCAGGCTCTGTAAGTGTGCTTGTGTGTTCAGCTCTCTGCTGCAGTCAGTACCTGGGTCAGGGTCACATCTATGTCATATTTAATACAGAGGGGCTGTGCTGGTTCCTCCATCTCCTTTATCACAGCATGAAGCTCTGACCACTCTTAAAAGCCTACACACATGTTACTGTAGCGCAGCAGACAACCCAGGCCTCGTCTGCAAGAGCTTGTGCGTGAGCTATACTGTAGCAGGTTAAAATATGCCCAACTTCTAAGAAGGCTTTGTGTTCTTTTCCCTCAATCCTTACTGTCTGCACTGTACCTTTTCTCTAAGCTCCCATTGTAAATAAGGGCAGAAAAGGCATTGTTACCGGTCACTGATCACAGGGATAATTGGTGGAGAGCAGTGTCAGCTAGAATTTTGTGAACTCCTTCAACCCTTCTCACATTAGCCCCTGTTGAGTATCCCCGGTCTACAATAACATGTAGAGTCTCATCAATATGCCTTTGTATCCCAGTCACAATTTCACAGAGGAGGATTTTTATTGCTTTCAGTTCTATTGGGGTTTTACAGCAAAATCCGCATCAGTCCAGTGTCTTTCCTATTACTTTGACAGAGGAAGGTGGTGAGGCGGAGTATCAAGTTAAATGGATTCTCTTCTCTCAGTAATTACAACTGTTGTTTTTATCAGCTCGAGACAAAAAATCATGAGCGCACTGCTGGAGAACATTCACACAGGAGGTTTTGTGAGGAATGAAATTCATGCATACACAGTACCAGGTTGGCTGGCTTCACATCCTGGCACTGGTTAGATCATCATCCCTATGGTCAACACATGCACAGAAAGGGAGTTGGAATTCAGCTAATCATGTCAAACCTATGAACAGGAATGGAGTATTTAGACCCTCAAACCTGACTGTTTCTTTATTGGCCAATTTCCAATTAGGCCCATAACTTGTCTTCTCAATGTTAGATTTTTCACCTTCAGTTAAAAATCTTTTATAAATAACTCTATCAAAGGCTTTCTAGAAGGTCTATGCAAGTAACAACCATCGACATTCTCGTGTCTACTGTAGTCATCTCATCAAAATAAATTAAATCAGAGGACTTCAGGTTGCGGTGATGCGGAGCTAAGCCGCACGTTCGGCAGCTCCCGCTATCAAAGGACTTTCGGGCCTGTTTTAGGGCCCCAAACGGCGCTGTTTCGATGATTCCCGGTGGGGGAAGGTGTTTGGAGGAACATTCCCCAAAATTTATGGTGCGCACCCGGAGTGGGGCAAAGGAAAATGCTGCAGCAGCTCCCCAGAAAAAGCGGGGGAAGGAGGACAAAATGGCAGCCGGCGGAGCACCCGAGGATTGGTGGAAGTGGGCGCAGGAGAGCAAGCTGCTCTTCTGCGCTGTTTTGCGGAGCTGAAGACTGAGATGCTGGACTCCCTGATTGCGACTACCAACAAGCTGCTTGAGACCCAGACAGCCCAGGGGGCGGCCATTCAGGAGTTGCAGCTGGTGTGGGCCGGGGGGTTAGAGGGGAGGTGGTATCGTCATGGGGAATGGGTCGGGCGGGGTGTGCTGGCCTGGGGCGAGAAGTCGATGAGCTATGGCTAGTCGTCGGGGGAAGGGGGCGGGGTGCCCTCTGATCCGGCTGATCACCTGGGACGTGAGGGGGCTGAATGGGTCGGTTAAGCGGGCTCGGGTATTTTCTCATTTGAAGGGGCTGAAGGTGGATGTGGCTATGCTCCAGGAGACCCACTTGAAGGTGGCGGACCAGGTCCGTCTGAGGAAGGGGTGGGTGGGGCAGGTTTTCCACTCAGGATTAGACGCGAAGAACCGGGGGGTGGCGATTCTGGTGGGGAAGAGGGTGGCATTCGAGGCGTCTGAGGTGGTGGCGGACAAGGAAGGCAGATTTATTATGGTGAAGGGTAGGCTGCAGGGAGAGAAGGTGGTACTGGTATATGTGTATGCCCCGAATTGGGATGATGCTGGCTTTATGAGGCGTATGTTGGGCCGCATTCCGGACCTGGAGGCAGGGGCCTGATCATGGGGGGAGATTTTAACATGGTGCTAGATCCCCCACTGGACCGGTCCAGTTCAAGGACGGGTAGGAGGCCGGCGGGGGCCAAGGTGCTGAGGGGGTTTATGGACCAGATGGGAGGGGTGGACCCCTGGAGGTTTGGGAGGCCGGGGGCGCGGGAGTACTCCTTTTTCTCCCATGTGCATAGGGTTTACTCCCGAATAGATTTTTTCATCCTGAGCAGGGGATTGATCCCGAAGGTGCAGGATGCCGAGTATTCGGCCATAGCAGTCTCAGACCATGCTCCGCACTGGGTCGATCTGGAGATGGGGGAGGCGCGGGACCAGCGCCCGCTGTGGCATCTGGATGTGGGGATGCTGGCTGATGAGGTTGTGAGTAGGAGGGTCCGGGGAAGTATTGAGGAGTATCTTGAGACCAACGACACGGGGGAGGTCCGGGTGGGGATGGTCTGGGAGGCTCTGAAAGCGGGGGGAGCTGATCTCCATCCGGGCCCATAGGTAAAGGAGGGAGAGGAGGGAGAGGGAGAGACTGGTGGGGGAGCTCCTGGATGTGGATAGGAGGTACGCGGAGGCCCCGGAGGAGGGGTTGCTGGGGGAACGGTGTAGTTTGCAGGCCAAGTTCGACTTGCTGACCACCAGAAAGGCGGAGACACAGTGGAGGAGGGCGCAAGGCACGGTATATGAGTATGGGGAGAAGGCGAGCAGGATGTTGGCGCATCAGCTCTGCAGGCGGGATGCGGCTAGGGAAATTGGTGGAGTGACGGATAAGGGTGGGAATGTGGTGCGGAAGGGGGCAGAGGTGAACGGGGTCTTTAGGGACTTCTATGAGGAACTGTACAGAGCCACCGGTGGGGGGGGGGGGGGGGGGGGGGGGGATGGAGAGCTTCATGAACAGGCTACGCTTCCCAAAGGTGCAGGAGGAGCTGGTGGAGGGGCTGGGGATGCCGATAGAGTTGGAGGAGCTAGTCAGGGGGATTGGTCAAATGCAGTCAGGCAAGGCGCCGGGGCCGGATGGGTTCCTGGTGGAATTTTATAAAAAGTATGCGGATCTGGTGGGCCCCCTGTTGGTGCGAGCCTTCAATGAGGCATGGGAGGGGGGGGGGGCTTTGCCCCTGACGATGTCACGGGCGCTGATCTCTCTGATCCTGAAGCGGGATAAGGACCCTTTGCAGTGTGGATCATACAGGCCAATCTCGCTCCTCAATGTGGATGCTAAGTTGCTGGCGAAGATCCTGGCCACCAGGATAGAGGACTGTGTGCCAGGGGTGATACACAAGGATCAGACAGGAATTGTCAAGGAAAGACAGCTTAACACGAATGTGCGGAGATTGTTAAATGTTATTATGATGCCGGCAGTGGAGGGGGAGGCGGAGATAGTGGTGGCGCTGGATGCAGAGAAGGCGTTTGATAGAGTTGAGTGGGGGTACCTGTGGGAGGTGCTGGAGAGGTTTGGATTTGGGGAGGGGTTCATCAAATGGGTGAGGTTGCTCTATGAGGCCCCGATAGCGAGTGTAGTTACCAATGGAAGGAGATCAGAGTACTTCAGGCTCTACCGTGGGACCAGGCAGGGGTGCCCCCTGCCCCCCTTGCTTTTTGCACTGGCGATAGAACCTCTGGCTTTGGCGCTGAGTGAGTAGTGGAGGTGGAGAGGCCTGGTGCGGGGTGGGAAGGAACATAGGGTATCGCTGTATGCGGACGACCTGCTGTTGTATGTGGCGGACCCAGAGGGGGGAATGCCGGGGGTGATGGAGCTATTGGCTGAGTTTGGGAGCTTCTCGGGCTATAAGTTGAATCTGGGCAAGAGCAAGGTATTTATAGTGCACCCGGGTGATCAGGAGGAAGGAATTGGGAGGCTCCCGTTTAAGAGGGCAGTAAAGAGTTTCAGATACCTGGGGGTGCAGGTAACCAGGAGTTGGGGCACTCTCCATAAGCTTAATTTTACCAGTTTTGTGGAGCAGATGGAGGAGGAATTCAAAAGGTGGGACATGGTGCCGCTATCGCTGGCGGGCAGAGTTCAGTCCGTCAAAATGATGGTTCTCCCGATGTTCTTGTTCCTTTTTCATTGTTTGCCCATCTTTATCCCTAGGGCCTTTTTTAGGAGGGTGACTAGCAGCATCATGAGCTTTGTTTGGGCGCATGGGGCCCCGAGGGTGAAGAGGGTCTTCTTGGAGTGGGGTAGAGATGGTGGGGGGCCGGCGTTACCCAATCTCTCGGGGTATTATTGGGTGGCCAATGTGTCAATGGTGCGCAAGTGGGTGATGGAGGGGGAGGGGGCAGCATGGAAATGGTTGGAGATGGCGTCCTGTGGAGGCACAAGCCTGGAGGCCCTGGTAACGGCGCCGTTGCCGCTCCCTCCTACGAGGTATACCACGAGTCCGGTGGTGGCGGCTACCCTCAAGATTTGGGGGCAGTGGAGGCGACATAGGGGGGAAGTGGTGGGCTCGATGGAGGCTCCGCTAAGGAGGAACCATCAGTTCGTCCCGGGGAACATTGATGGGGGCTTCCAGGGTTGGCACAGAGCGGGCATCAGACAGCTGAGGGACCTGTTCATTGAGGGGAGGTTTGCGAGCCTGGGGGAGTTGGAGGAGAAATTTGGGCTCCCTTCGGGGAACACGTTCAGGTATCTGCAGGTAAAGGCGTTTGCTAGGCGGCAGGTGGAGGGATTCCCTTTGCTTCCCGCGAGGAGAGTGAGTGACAGGGTGCTTTCGGGGGTCTGGGTCGGGGATGGGAAGATATCTGATATCTACAAGGTAATGCAGGAGGTGGAGGGGGCGTCAGTAGAGGAGCTAAAGGCTAAGTGGGAGGGGGAACTGGGGGAACGGATCGAAGATGGGACATGGGCTGATGCCCTGAAGAGGGTTAACTCTTCCTCCTCATGTGCGCGGCTTAGCCTCATCCAATTCAAGGTGCTGCACCGGGCCCACATGTCCGGGTCTAGGATGAGTAGGTTCTTTGGGGGCGAAGACAGGTGTGTCAGGTGTTCGGGGAGTCCAGCGAACCATGCCCATATGTTCTGGGCATGCCCGGCACTGGAGGAGTTCTGGAAGGGGGTGACGAGGACGGTGTCGAGGGTGGTAGGATCCAGGGTCAAGCCAGGCTGGGGACTCGCGATTTTTGGGGTTGCGGTGGAGCCGGGAGTGCAGGAGGCGAAAGAGGCCGGTGTTCTGAACTTTGCATCCCCAGTAGCCCGGCGGAGGATCTTGATACAGTGGAAGGATGCGAGACCCCCAAGCGTGGAGACCTGGTTTAATGACATGGCGGGATTTATTAAGCTGGAGAAGGTCAAATTTGCCCTGAGAGGATCGGTACAAGGGTTCTTTAGACGGTGGCAACCTTTCCTCAACTTTCTGGCTCAGCGATAGGGTACTGGGTCAGCAGCAGCAGCAACCCGGGGGGAGGGGGGGAAAGGGGGGGGGGGGGGCGTTGACTATGTTTATTTCATTTTAATTTATTTTTACGTTTTCTTGTTGTTTACTGGGTTTGGGGGGGTGGGGGGGGGCGAGATACATGCGTTGCTACGGTCTTGGGGGTGTTACAGTTATTATGGTGTTTTATTGTTGCTTTTCATTGTTTGTTGTTATATTTTCTGTAAAAAATTTCAATAAAAATTATTTTTTTTAAATAAATAAATTCAATCAGGTTTGTCAGACATGATCCATTCTTTGGTGGATTTTGGATCAGCTAAAATATGCACAAGGTGTTCAGTGACGCAAAGGGTCTGATTCGCCCACCCCAAGTGTCATTGAAGCACTTCAATGAAGGGAGTGGCTGCATTTAAATGGCTCCATTACACTTGCTCTCATTAATTCCAGGAGGGTGGCAGCAAGGAAGCCTGGTCCTCGATTCACGGAGGGGACTGTTACCCATCCGCTTGATGCCGTTGAGGAGTGACAGGCAGTCTTGGATTGGCAGCAGACCCTCCAGCAAAATGCTGAATCTCACCTGGGAGAGAGTCACAGAAATGGTCAGTGCCAGCAGATTGCACATGGTGATGGGTATGAAGTGCCACAGGGAGATGAATGACCTACTCCGTTCTGCTTGTACACCCCATCTCCTCTCTGCATACCACCTTGCCTTCACCCCTCAGAATATTATCGAACCTACAGTGCAGAAAGAGGCCATTCAGCCCATCGAGTCTACACCGGCCCCTTAAAGAGCATCCTACTTAAGCCCAGACCTCCACCCTATCCACGTAACCCAGCAATTCAGCCTAACTTTTGGGCACTACAGGGCAATTTAGCATGACCAATCCACCTAACCCTTACATCTTTGGACTTTGGGAGGAAATCGGAGCACCCGGAAGAAACCCACGCAGACACGGGGAGAACGTGCAGACTCCGTACAGACAGTGACCCAAGCCGGGAATCGAACCCAGGTCCCTGGTGCTGTGAAGCAACAGTGCTAACCACTGTTCTACCATGCCGCCTATGTGGCACCTCAATCCCACATGCTGCCACATCACAGAGCCCTAGCACCCGACCTCCCACAAGCCTCCTCACATCCCCGCCATTCCTCGTCAGTACCCCTCCATGCTTACATACAGTGCTCACACATGCCAGCTATCATTGATATTTGACTCACCATGTGGCCATTGGGCAGCACGGTTGCCTTGTGGATAGCACAATTGCTTCACAGCTCCAGGGTCCCAGGTTCGATTCCGGTTTGGGTCACTGTCTGTGCGGAGTCTGCACATCCTCTCCCTGTGCGCGTGGGTTTCCTCCGGGTGCTCCGGCTTCCTCCCACAGTCCAAAGATGTGCAGGTCAGGTGAATTGGCCATGATAAATTGCCCTTAGTGTCCAAAATTGCCCTTAGTGTTAGGTGGGGTTACTGGGTTATGGGGATAAGGTGGAGGTGTTGACCTTGGGTAGGGTGGGCCGAATGGCCTCCTTCTGCACTGTAAATTCTATGATATCTATGATAATATTATGTCCATTTGTGTTCCTGCAGGATATGCTCGTCCACAACTGCCGCGAACGAGAGAAGACGGGCAATGGGATGCCCAAGCTGAAGATTCTGATGCCATACGAGGAGAGAACCCTGGAGCACATAGTGGGAGAACAGGGGGCAGGCCTGTGCTGAGAGAAAGCTGGACCTTCGAGAGAAAAGAGAGAAGCCACTGCACCTTCATCGAGATGACCAATCTCAAGTGAGTTCTGTGTATGCCAAAACTTTGACCTGGCCATATAGGAATACCATGTTACATTGCCTTGAAGGAACATCACCCGAACAGCCTGGTTCGTCCTTTAATAATGTTCCACCGCTCACCCTCGATATGACGTCGTAAAAGATGTTGCAGGAGGACACCGAAGAAACATCACGGCTGTCACAGGCTCCATTCACCAGCCCAGGCAAACACACCTTGGTAGGCAAACTTAGCAGACAGGCTCTGGGTCACTATTTGGTGATGCGCATCAAGTGAGGCAAGAATGTCCTCGGGATAAGACAGTTGCAGGCCTGCTGGATACCAGGTCATAGCTGTATTCAGAGAGGTGTTGTGCCTCTGGACACGTTCGTCCCTCAGCCACTTGAGATGCAAAGGCAGAGCTGTAAACACCAGGAGGCGGGGTCAGCGACATTCCTATGACTGCAAGGCCGGATGGAGCCATCTCACAGCCTTCTGTTGCAGGAGATGGTGCCAGCGATGTGTGGCAGCTAGGCCAACACTGCAAAGGTGGTATCCACAGTGGAAATCTTGGGGCAAGAGGTCAGATCCATGGTTGGGCCCTCCAGTACAGCCCTCAGAGTGCCTCCTCCATCGTCGTGGTCTGCTGTGCCCTACATAACCCGCTCTGCAGTGGGGCGATGACATTTATGAGGAAGACCTGGAGGAGCAGTGCATTCTTCAATGTCCCCATTTGAGTTCATGCTGGGGATTCCCTCAACACCACCTGCTTCATGTAATAAGACAAGCATGTTGTCCAATCACTGCAAATGACACATTCGCTATGAGTGGGCATGACCGTCTAGCTGACATTGAGAGCCAGTGAGAAACCTTTTGTCCAGGTGGGGAGAAGAGCTGTGCCACTGGCAGGAGGGTTAAAGAATGTGAGGCCCTCACGGTGGTGAAGAACAATTATATTTAATTCACTGACATGTGCAGATTTACAAATCATAATGACCCCAACTACCTGTGCCTAACTTTAACCGTGCCCCTCCAATTCCTTACAATTGCTAACCCTCCCACCAGATCCGGGGGTGTTCTCTAGATGCACACCAAAGGTGGAGGCTGCTTGCTGCCTTCCACATCCTGGTGCCTGAGATGTCCTTGGCGGGCGCCCTCTGGAGGGCTGGGCCCTGGAGAGCCATGGTTTATTTTCGGGTGGCACTGGTGTTGCCACGTCACCTTGTTCTGCCCGCTGCACCGAAAGTGCGCCAGTCTCAGGAAGGGGGGATTCAGATTGGCTGGTCACTCCCTCAGTCTCCTAGGTGGAAGGTGCGGGATGTGCTCCAGTGGATCCTCTCTCATCTGGGTATTCGTGGGCCCCTGGTTTATCCATGGGATGGAGGGGCAGTTGGATTGAGCTCTGGAAGCCTCAATGTCATCTGGTGCTGCCAGTCCTGGAGGCCCGCCATTGTCTCCAACATGTAGTTGAATGCCTCAGCCATGATCTGCAGGGACTGGGCCATGTTTTAAAGTTCTGCCATCATGGATCTGATCTCTTGCCCCAGACTTTCCGTTGCAGATGTCACCTTTGCAGTGTTGGGTTGGGTGCCATGCAGAGCCAGCACCATCTCCTGCGAGAGAAGGCTTTGGGACTCCTCCATTCAGCCTTGTATTTGCGGGAATGCGGCTGACAACCTCTCCTGGTATTCCCATCTCCAGCAGCTGAGGGATTATCATTTCCAGGGCCATGGCACTTGGCCAGGACAGAGCTTAAGTCTCGAGATCCCTGGGATATTCCTGTCTCCACCTGCTGTGTGTCAGAAACTGTGTGGTTCCCACCAGATGGTAACCCAGAAGTCTACTTGCTAAGGCCATCCACCAAGGTGTTTTTTTTTTAATTTGTTCATGGGACGTGGGGGGGTCGCAGGCTGTGCCAGCATTTATTGCCCATCCCTAATTGCTCTCGAAGGGGCAGTTAAGAGTCAACCACATTGCTGTAGGTCTGGAGTCACATGTAGGCCAGACCAGGTAAGAATGGCAGATTTCCTTCCCTGAAGCACATTAGTGAATCAGATGTGTTTTTCAGACAATTGACAATGGTTTCATGTCCATCATTAGACTTTTTAATTCCAGATATTTTATTGAGTTTAAATTCCATCACCTGCCATGGTGGGATTCGAACCCAGGTCCCCAGATCATTATTCTAGGTCCCTGGATTACTAGTCTAGCGACAATCCCACTATGCCACCGCCTCTGCGATGATGCGGGTGATGGCCATGACACTTCATCCATGCCCTCCTCTGAGGTGTGGTCGAGGATGTGCGGTGGGACATTGGTGGTCAACAGGCCAGGCTCTTTTGTTGATGTTCCTGCAAGGCTAGGGACACGGGTTTAGTACATGGTCTAGTCAAGGGTTTGGAATGCATAGAATTCACTTGAGATTGGTCATTTGGATGAAGGTGCAGCGACTCCTCACTTTTCTCTCGTAGAACCACCTCGCTCTCAGCACAGGCCTGCTCCTGTTCCTCCCCTGTAAACTCCATGGCTCTCCCTTCGTATGGAGTTGGATCCTCAGCTCAGGCATCCAACTCCCTGTTTGACTCGCTCGCGGTGGTTGTGGTCAAGTTTCTCCTGCATTAACGCAAATGGGGATATTGTCAGCTGGATGCCTGGCGTGTCAGAGGTCGATGACACCTGGCATGTATGGGTACTGTGTCTTAACAGAGAGGGGTTCTTATGGGAATTTCAGGAGGGGTTTGAGAATTCTAATGGGAAGACGGGTCCTGGGGCTGTGCTCGGTGGCAGCATGTGCAATCGAGTTGACATTTCAAGGGATGACGGAAGGGTGGAGAACAGAGAGGAGAAAGGGAATACTGACTGGTTAATTCGAGTAGGTCATTCGTCTTTTTTCTACTCTGAACACTCGTCCTCCTGGTCAGACTGCTGGCACTGGCCAGTGCTGCCACTGTCTCCCAGGCAGGATTCGACACCTTGCTGGAGGGCCTCCTGCCAACCCGAGGACATATTGTAGCTAACCTGCCTCCAAGGAATTCATCAAATGGCTGTGGGGGCCTCATAGCTAATTTCCTAGCTGTTAGCCTCCTAGATTGAATGAGAGCAAGTGCTGTGGTGGCATTTAAATGCAGAGGCCTCTTTATTGAAGTGACCAGATGACCCCGAGAGTGGGTGAATCAGAGGCTTCATACCACAGGTGCAGCATTTTCTGTGTGTGGAGCAAAAAAAAATTCGAAGTGCCTAAAAGCTGCGTTCCGGATCGTGCTGCTGGGGCCGCCGGGAATAGCACCCATTTTATCGCTGAGAATGAGACAGCCATTTTTTTTCAGAAAATTCCGCCCACTGAGTTGAAGCGGCTTTGAGGGAATTCAGAGGTTTTATCTTCAAAAGTGAAAGGTTTTGGCCTGGATTCTCCGTCGGCGGGATCCACCCTTCGCCGGCAGCTCACTCATGCCCACGGATTTCCCGACGGCGTGCGGGTGCCCACAATGGGAAACCCCATTGGCCATCTGACGGGACGGAGGATCCCGCTGCCGGGAAGGGACGCGCCATGCCAGAAAACGGGGGCGGCGGGATGGTGAATCCCGCCCTTTGAGTCCCTCATGAAGTAGACAGAATTTCAACAGGATTGATTGACTCAGTATTAACTGACCTCTTGGTCGCACTTGTTATTTATCGTACAGTGTGATGTTAAACTACATGTACCTCATATATTTGTTTTTATAAATTTCGAGTACCCAATTCATTTTTTTCCAATTAAGGGGCAATTTAGCATGGCCAATCAACCTAGCCTGCACATCTTTGGATTGTGGGGGCGAAACCCACGCAAACACAGGGAGAATGTACAAACTCCACACTGACAGTGACTCAAAACCAGGATCGAACCTGGGACCTCGGCGCCATGAGGCAGCAGGGCTAACCCACTGCGCTACCATGCTGCCCTATGTACCTCTTATATAATCCCAAATGTTAGAAACAAGATAGGTATTGTGAATTATTTTATCCTTTGACCTTGCATAGTTAAGTTTATTTACGTTTGTTCAAAACCCATGGAATCTTGTGACTTTATTCTCTTAGCAAAGTGCCTTGAACTTAAACTTAGTCTACTTTAACCAAGGGATTATTCATCCCTAATCGGATCTTACCAAAAACCTCGGGGCCTAGTCTAGAATTATAGCAAGGGCCAAGACTTTCTTCACGACTGTTATTTTGCTTACATTGATATTGGAGAGCCCCTGTTCCTGCTTCATTATTAGTTTCCTTGGGATGTCCGACACGCTGATCTCCTCCCCTACTGTAAATACAATTGGAAAATAATTTTTCAATTTGTCCATGTCCTTATTTTCAGCGGCCAAATCATGATTATTAGTTTTCACATTGCTCCATTTTCTTATTATAATTGTAAAAGTGATTTGTGTTGATTTAGATATCTTTTGCAAGTCCCATTTCATACTCTTGCTTTTTATTTTGTCACTCTCTGCTCTTCTTTCTATCTTTCCCATTGACCAGGATTTGTGCTACCTTTTACATTTTGCTATCTGGGGCACAGGACAGCAGGGCAACAAATGAACAGGTCACTTTTTGCAAGATCTGGGAAGGGAGATAAACGGTGGAAAGATTCCCTCAAAGAAACTGAGCTGATCAGAAAAATACTTAAAAAGCCCACGACCCTTGCTAGTTTGGCATGTTTGATTTGTTGAATTCTCTTGAGGATTTTATAAAAAGAGAATATAATGCGGTAAGATTTACTACAAATGATTTACTCCAAATGATAGGGTGGCACGGTGGCACAGTGATTAGCACTGCTGCCTCCCAGCGCCAGGGACCCAGGTGCGATTACAGCCTTGGGTGGCTGCCTGTGTGGAGTTTGTATGTTCTCCCTGTGACTGCGCGGGCGTCCTCCAGGTGCTCCAGTTTCCCCCCGCAGTCCAAAGATGTGCAGGTTATGTGGATTGACCATGATCAATGCACGGAGTTACGGGGATAGGTTGGGGATGTGGGCCTAGGTAGAGTGCTCTTTCGGAGGGTCAGTGCAGATTCGATGGGATGAATGGCCTCCTTCTGCACTGTAGGGATTGTATAGATTCCCTGTTTGTTCACTGAACAATTGCAAAGTAAACTGATTTCTGGTCTCTTCAACCTCAAAGTTTGAATCAGTCCAACTTTTGGAAGATTGGAGAAACATGCATATAAGCACTTTGGATTGATTAGTTCATACAGTAAGGAGATATTATTGTGCACCATCATATGACTTTATATTAAGCAACAAAGGTAAATGCTGATCATAATGGGCATGAAATTCATTTATTGGGAGAACACTGAACTCAAAAGAATATCTGGAGCTGATCCAAAACCCCTCCTTCAGTGCTCCAAATAATGTTCCACTGTTCTTTTATGTCTTGCAAGCTCATTGAGAGAAGTAATGGATTATTTAACATCATGTTTTTTTTCTTGCCAGCCAATGAGGTACTTCAGAAATGTAGTACCTATTGTAATGTAGGTAAACACAGCAGTTTATTGTGCATATCAAGGTCTAAAAAAACAGCAGCGAGACAAAATAAAAATCTGTTTTGGTTTGGTGCTTGAGTTATAAATGGTGCCAATGGAACGTTTACATCTATCTGAAAGAGGAGATCTGACCTCGTTTTCACACATTCGCCAACTCCAACAGTGGAATTTCTTCAGTAATGTACTAAAGGGCAGCTTAGTGGTGCAGTGGCGAGCACTCCTGCCTCACGGTGCCGAGGTCCCAGGTTCGATTCCAGCTCTGGGTCACTGTCTGTGTGGAGTTTGCACATTCTCCCCATGTTTGCGTGGGTTTCACCCCCACAACCCAAAGGGAGCTGGATTGACCATGCTAAATTGCCACCTAATTGGAAAACATTAATTGGGTCTTGATAAAAAAGAAAAATAATGTACTGAAATGTCAGCCTATAATGAGTACTAATGGCTCCAGAGTTGATCTTTAACCTTCTGATACCGAGGCAATAATTAATATACAGTAAAATAATTAAAATATTAATGAACAGTAAAACATAGTCAAGTAAAAACATACCATCATAAACAAACACTGGGCAAGTAACTGTTGGGAATTCAACAGTTGGATAAGTGGATAACAAGGGATGTAGGGGATTTCAAGTACACCTAATAATTTTTATTTATAAATAACTGAAGTGAGTCGCATTACATATGGGAATGTATGGTATGGGAACACAAATCTGTCTGTAGTGGTTGGCCATATTGAAATAAATAATATGGATGACAAGCAATCTGAATCCATGAAAAATAAATGTGTGATGAAATACTTAGTGAACCGCAGGATAAAAACGCAAAGTTATGTGACCTGGAATAAGTCCTTGGACATCATAGACAGAGCCAGTGATTAAAGGATGGGGTCCTTTGGTTTTGAAGATGAAGAAAGTCAATATGATGAACATAGCAAGGTCTATGTGCAAGTTAAAGGAGCTTGAATCAAACTTCAGGGCAGCGTACGTATGCTTTGAATTGTTAATTTATTTAGCCCAGTAAATACCGGTCCAGTTCAAAAATGGAATGGAATTTAGTTCCTGATTCGTTTGAAAATACTGCAATATTATTCTGGAGATTGGGAAAGGAATAAAATCAAACAAAGGAGAGGTGGAAGATGTACATTTTTAAAGCTGAAATACTAAAAAGTTGATATAGCCAGGAAGCTGCTGCGATAGAGCACTTCATAAAGAATTATTGCTGTTGTGATATCATGTTTGTGTTGTAATTCACCGACCCACCACTAGGAGTCTCATTAGAAAAAAGAGCCAAGTGACTCGGTAGCTGGAGGAGAGATAGTAAACTGGATTCTCTGCCAGCGGGATGCTCCATTTTGTTGGAAGCCCGGGGGTTTCCCCGATGGTGTGGAGCTGACCCACAATGGGAAACCCCTTAACCAGCCGGCAAAGCGGAGCATCCTGCCAGCTTGCTGAACCAGAAACCTGGCACGCCGGGACGGAGAATCCAGCCCAGTGGTTTGTGCATATTCATACTGTTATTCACCTGTTGTTTTGTATATATCTGACCCATAGTTAATAAAATAACAAAGAACAAAGAAAAGTGCAGCACAGGAACAGGCCTTTCGGCCCTCCAAGCCTGCGCCGACCATACTACCCGTCTAAACTAAAATCTTCTACACTTCCAGGGTCCTTATCCCTCTTTTCCTATCCTATTCATGTATTTGTCAAGATGACCCTTAAAAGTCACTATCGTCCCTGCTTCCACCACCTCCTCCGGCAGCGAGTTCCAGGCACTCCTACCCTCTGTGTAAATAACATGCCTTGTACATCTCCTCTAAACCTTGCCCCTTGCACCTTAAACCTACTCCTCCTAGTAATTGACCCCTCTACCCTGGGCAAGAGTCTCTAACTATCCACCCTGTCTATGCCCCACATAATTTTGTAGAACTCTATCAGGTCACTCCTCAACCTCCGTCGTTCCAGTGAGAACAAACCGAGTTTATTCAACCTCTCCTGATAGCTAATTCCCTCCATACCAGGCAACATCCTGGTAAATCTCTTCTGTACCCTCTCTAAAGCTTCCACATCCTTCTGGTAGTGTGGCGACCAGAATTGAACACTCTACTCCAAGTGTGGCCTAACTAAGGTTCTATACAGCTGCAACATGACTTGCCAATTTTGATACTCAATGCCCCGGCCAATGAAGGCAAGCATGCCTTCTTGACTACCTTCTCCACCTGTGTTGCCCCTTTCAGTGACCTGTGGACCTATACACCTAGATCTCTGACTGTCAATACTCTTGAGCATTCTACCATTCACTGTATATTCCCTACCTGTATTAGACCTTCCAAAATGCATTACATTTGTCCGGATTAAACTCCATCTGCCATCTTTCCGCCCAAGTCTCCAAATGATCGAAATCCTGCTGTATCCTCTAACAGTCCTCATCTCTATCCTCAATTCCACCAATCTTTGTGCCGTCCGCAAACTTACTAGTCAGACCAGTTACATTTTCCTCCAAATCATGTTTACATTGTTTAATGTTAATAAATCGTTTATAACTTTAACTACAAGTGTTCTTTTAATATAAATCAGGCCATCCAATAAGAATATTACAATTAGTATTTTTACTGCCCACATGATACTCTTGTTTTGATTAGCTTATCTACTGCACTGATTTGAACTGCTGTCAAATACTAGACTTCTTAAAAACACCATTGAATATGTGACAGGATATGTAATTTTTGGAACAACAAAATGGAAAGGGGGTTTAGTTTTTTTCTTCATTAAGTCATTTACTGGATCTGGACATCACTGGTGATGAACCTTTAATGGCCATCCCTGGTTGATCTTGAAAAATTGGTGCTGAGTTATCTAATCAAATTGTTGTAATCCATGTAGTGCAGGTACTCCCACAATGTATGCAGCAAGTTACATGATATTGACCCATTGATGATGAAGAAACAGTGATATAATCTCAAGTCAGCACATTGTGTGGCTTGGAGGGTGTAGAGATCTACCATGCAGATCTAGTGGCACTTGCAACACTAAAACGCAGTAGAAATTTGAGTTAAAACTTCTCAGGTGCAAATAATAATCGTTTATTGCCTCTATTTGATTACAATTGAGAGTCACTTATATCTTATTCTCTAATACGTCCGGCTAGCAAAAAGGACTTAAGGAGAAGCAACTTGTACACAATTTAACTTTCAAAATAATACAGAAATAGTTTCTTGCTTATGGCAAAACAGCTTGCATTTAGTTCAAGAGTTAGAGTGGAAAAGTGAAAGTATAGAGACAGCGAATAGTTTGGATCAAAGTATAGATGATTCCGGAATAAAGATGGCCTTACGGGCCCTCACGGTTATACAAAATCATATCAGTCTTTAGCCATCTATCTACACCTCTAAATCATCCTAATTGGTTTGGGTTAGAATCAAATGAGTTTGATTTGACAGTTAGCTGTCAATCTTCAATGTGCAACATTAGTTTTAAATGTTTCATGTCTGAATACTTGTGCATGTTATAGAATGCGATTCTGTGCTGTTATCGTGACCAGCTTAAACTGGTCTGCTGACTTAGCTGTTATCCGTATTGTGAACAATGGTGCCTTCATATCACTATGGTGTTGCTATGTCCTTAATCTGATAAATGGTACAGCACAAATAAAGTGTCAAACTGTCTTGCAAATGTGTTTGTTAGCTCAGTAAAAGTGTTGTTTTAATCTATAATGGAATTATGCTGTTTCATGCTATTTTGTGTCTCTGTATGTTTTGAGATGGACTGAGGTTATGAGTGAATGTAAAATGGGTATTTAAAGACTGGGGCTGAATATTTATGCTAAATAGCTATCTTTTCCCTATCAGATGTATTTGAAAATAGTTGGTTTCTTCATCTGATGAAGGAGCTGTGCTCCGAAAGCAAGTGATTCGAAACAAACCTGTTGGACTTTAACCTAGTGTTGTAGGACTTCTTACTGTGCCTACCCCAGTCCAATGCAAGCATTTCCATATCATAATAAATATCTGTTCACCTCATATTTGAAAAGTTAAATTGACCCCAATCCAGAATCTTTTGGAGGAATTTAGATTCACATTTCTTTTGTGTGAAAAAGTGGTTCCTGATTTCACTCCTAAATGACCAGCTCCAGCGTGGTGAAAGATTGGCTGCTGATTGGCTATGGATCAATTTTGTAGTGTTGACCTAAACCACTATCACCCTCACTGTATCTAAGCTTTTGCATCATTTTATTATTTCAACACTTGGGCCATGGATCAGGGCGCGCCGGTTAATTAGCGGGAAAGGCCAAAATCAAGATTTGCACCGGGTGTGAATTAGTTTGCTATCTAATCGGCCCGCTCCTGATGCCGCATTCCGGATCTCGTTCAAATATGACGAGAATATCATAAACCCAATTTGCATTCATTTCCATCTCATTCGCGAAATTGAGGTCGAATGTTCCAGTTTCCCGGTAATTAACTGGCTCCCCAGCGAGAAATCGCGTCGGCGTTGTTTCGTAGTGCTTCTTAAAAATACGAAACTGACGCAATGGCTACTGAGGGGAACTAAGGAGGTGATTGGCCATTTCCATTTTCTGACATGCAGCTCAAGGACCACCAAGCCTCTTTAAATATTGTGGATACCTATAACAGGGGCAGCTACAATTACTGCCTGTCTGTCCTACCAAACACTTCCAGGGTTATTTGCTGAAAGTCACTTCAACTCCCTTTGTGAGCAGTCTCTAGCTTCACAGCTGAAGGCTATTGTTAATAAGGAATTGGCCTTGTTAGTTGTGAGGCAATTCACAGCTGCAGGTTGTGTTTGCTGCTTGACGCTGCTTGTGGCTGCAAATGCCTGGAGGCTACTGTTGCTACTCCCATCCTTTTCTGTAGCCGGAAACAAGAACAATATTTTTGAAGACACCTGGGTCCTGGAACACCGACATCAGGGGAACGTATGAGTCCAGAAGATAATAAGGTTTGAAACAAGAAGATGCTGCAGGACCTGGTGCACGACATTGTTCCAAATGGACCACCTAATGATGCTATTGAAGAAATGCTTCCATGTTGCGGATGCTTTTGTAGCTGGTGTGGTGAGTGCTGCATGGAACTGACGTGTCACCGCGGGTGAAACTTGCTGGAAGTCAAGGATGTTCAACCGCACCTTGAGCGCCAGTGGAATATGTGGATGCCAGGATTTGCTTCTGGTGAGATTGAGACATGTGAGACATGAGGCTGCACAGCTACGCGGCCTGGAGGGAGAATGGCACTGATACGTGCAACAAGTAATAGATTGATGGACAGAACATATCTGGACATGATAACACATTCCCAGACTTATCCGCCATTTCTGTTGAGGAAGCTGTGAGGAGTGATACCTTGTATTTGTTTTTTTTTGTCTAAATAGTTGATATTGCTTTGTATTGGTACCAATATGGAACAGTGACATTTCTTTGTTGTTTAAGTGTTAGTGTGATACGTGGAATGTTCCTTAGTTAATATTCGAATCTTTGTTACCGTTGACGTTTAATAAATAAATATTCTCAAGTAGTGCTGCCACCCCAAGAATTGGCACATCGAGTAGAGGTGGGTGTCCAGCTCACGGCTGATGACATCCATGACCTCAAAACAGTTGTGCTCAGACTTGACGGCACTCACGGTCTCAATGATGTGCAGGTGTGCGGTGGACTCCCATCTGAGTGGATCCCTGCACGGATAGAATTCCACGTTGACCCCAAGCCCTGTAATTTGCCGAAGTTCAACAACACTAGCCGCCTCATGGAAATGCCCTACATGCTCTTCCGCACTGCATGGAGGCGTTTCCTGTATGGGCTGCATCCAAACACCTTTCACCTCTTTGCCCTCGTCACCTGAGCATGACTTGGCGTGCCTCGTCGCATCCAGTGGCGGAGGTCCTCATTGGAGATCCCTCAATGGAGGGGTCCTCCCCATCAATCCTGCATATCTGGGGTGGAAGGTGTTGCATGCACCAATACCATGCAACCATCGTTGTTGGCACCGGTTCACGGACTCCCCAGGTAGCCTACCTTTTTTGTGACCTTGTGGATTCCGTGCACCATGGACCTGAAGAACTGGAGACTGCCGTCGACTCCTTGGTGGCAGAGCCCGGGTTGGCCTCTAGTGCTTCCCCCTCCCTAGTGATGCCCACAGAGCCCTGGGGCTCTCCATGGGATGGAGGGGCAGCTGGAGTGAATGCCAGAGGTCTCTGCATCATCTGGCTCTGCCAATCCTGGCACATGGTGTTGATGCCCTCCGTAATGTTCATCAGTGACTGGGCTACACTCGGCAGTCCTCCGGTAATAACCACCTGCGTATGGGAGATGTCACTCATCAACTGGGTCATGATGTGGAGGCCCTCAGCCATGGTTGTCACAGATGGAGCCATGCCTTGGACACCACCACTCAAGACACTGACCTCTTGATGCAGGCTTTCCACGGAGGTCACCACACTAGCAGTGTTGGCCTTGGTGTCATGCATTGTTGGCATCATATCCTGCCGTGTAGATTTTTGGATTCCTCCAATCAGCTATGTACTCGCTAGAATGTCGCTGACAACCCCTCCTGAATCTTACAACCATATCTTAGCATCTGCATCAGCTCTGGGATAACCTTGTCCAGAGCCTTGGCATCTGATTGGGACTTAGCTTGGAGTCTGGGATCCAGCAGATCTTTGACTGCTGAAACACTTGGATATACCTGCCTCCACCTGACTGCATCAGCAACTGTGTAGTGCTCACAGAATGTGCCCCACAAGCCTGTCAACTAATATCACCCACTGAGATGTGTGTCTCTGCACTGGTGGAAGATGGGAGGGAATGCTGGGATGCCTCAATGAAAATGAAAATGAAAATCATTTTATTGTCATGAGTAGGCTTCAATGAAGTTACTGTGAAAAGCCCCTAGTCGCCACATTCCGGCGCCTGTCCGGGGAGGCTGGTACGGGAATGGTGGTCTCCTCGGAATTTTCCTCCGTGGTGGTCTCTTGGGTGGTGGGGGGGGCGACTCCGGATGGCCTGGCCCCATCAGATGACTATCAGGCAAGTGAATGAATATGTGACCAGTGAGAAGGAAGGATCATTTTGACATGATTAATTCACTGGAGACAGGTCATCTGGGTAAAGTGGCAGTGGATCCTCGCCTCTGCAGTGCAGGCCAACCTCACTGTCGGTGACTGCTTTCTCCTCGGGCTCCAGGGCTCATAGGGGGTAAGGACTCGGATCTCTGTTACTCTGCCCCCCCCCACCCCCCCCTCCCCCTGACCCTTTTTCGCTTATTATGGGCTATCTTCTCTTGCGGGGGGAAATGGAGGGCTTTGTGAACTGCAGGCTTGATGGATCAGATGGACCAGATGGGTTTATAGCAGGTGGCATGTGTGGGAACCGCAACTAGACATGTAGGTGTTGTTCTAGTGGGTGCCAGAGGTTGCTGAGGAACAAGTATGAAGATCGGATGTAGGGAGGGTGCAAGGTGTCAGCCAGTGATTTGTCGGCAGGGGACGAAGTTTGGGATTTGATGGGTGGTGGAATTGATGCCAGGAGAGAGGTGACAACTTATCCTTGCAGCTTGGTGGATGTCATTGATCTCCTTCCGACGTTGAACGCTGGTCTCCCTGATCTCGCTGCCTGCATTGACAGACACTGCCACTGCCTCCCAGGAGGCTGCTGGTCCTCCAACTCCCTCAGGGGAACAGAATACCCTGCCTCCCATTCACAGCATCGAGAAACCTTCACAGGTCGGCATCCCCAAAGCGAAGAGCAGGTCTGCATGCTGCCATATTTGTGTGTTGACTGGGAGTGAGTGGCGAGGGAGCTTTTAAAAGCAGGTCCCCTTGTTAGTGGTGCGACACTGAGGCACGAGCCTGATGAATCAGACAGCGAGACAGCCAGTAATGGCGAGAAGCCACGGGCCACGATTTCGCCATCGCGGCCATTGAGAAACACTCCGCCAATCGCGCCCTAAAATGATACTTAGAAATGTTCCCGTTAAATCGCGTCCCTGAATTCAATTACCCCCTCAATCTTCTGAACACAAGGAAATGCAAAGCAATCTGTCCTCATAATTTAATAATAATAATCTTTATTGTCATATGTAGGCTTACATTAACATTGCAATGAAGTTACTGTGAAAAGCCCCTCGTCGCCACATTCCAGCGACTGTTCAGGTACACAGAGGGAGAATTCACCCAATAAGCACATCTTTCGGCACTTGTGGGAGGAAACCGGGGTACCTGAAGGAAACCTATGCAGACAGGGGGAGAACGTGCAGACTCCGCACAGACAGTGACCCCAGCCGGGAATTGAACCTGGGACCCTAGAGCTGTGAAGTAAAAGTGCTACCCACTGTGCTACTGTGCTGTCCTAACCCTAACCTTTTAAGCCCTGCTATCATTCTGATGAACCTATGCGATTATCCCTTTAAAACCCTTCCTGAGGAGCAGTAGCCAAAACGGAATGTAATATTTTGGATGTGGCCTTAACCTCAAGCCTCATCGTCTCTACCTTTGTATTCTGCTTGCTTGAAATAAAGACTTCCCATTAGCCTTTGTTACTTCTGCTTTGTTTAATTTATTCCCACGATCTCACGGATGTATCATTATCACAGCAGCCGACAATATGTGTGCAGAATATTTCAGAGCTGCAAATTGTCTAAACCTATAAAAGAATACGTGAGGGCAACTGACGTATCGATTGGTCTCTGCTAAAGTGGAGTTATTTTTTAAGTATAGTATTAAAGGGTTAACATATGCAAGCTACGAGTCAGAATTCCCACCACAGCCCCTGTCCTGGGATGATGATGGATGGTATCATTATCGCCGCAGCCCACGGTGGATCTAGACTGCTGCGAAGATGTGCCACACTGACAGTGTGTTGTGAATGAGTTAACAATATTAGCGCTGTTTAGGGAAGATTACTGCAAGCTTGCTGGTTGCGGCAACTAGTGTTTCCTGTATGAATTATAATTTTCAAGTATAAATCGACAAAACAGGCATTTTTGAAAGGCATATTTACGAACAAAAATGTAACTCTTATCAATGAAAGATTTGTAGCCAGAATTGTAATCTAAGTATTAGGATGTAAGGGAGGACTTTCTCCTCTCACAGGCAATCACGAACTATGTCCTTAGAGAGCATGGTCTTTGCCTGGAGTCTTCTCAAATTGAGCAGCTTCCTGTCCATGTGAAATTTGGACTCTGGCGAAGATTGAAGATTTTGCTGGCGATGGACAGGAGTGCCTTGGGATGGCGTTGCAGCCAGAGCAACCTCTGGGGCTCCCTGCCACCTTGCGCTGCCAGTCCTGGATGCCCACTCTACTCTCGACCAGGGTCTCAATGCTCGTTGCCATGGAGCACAGACACTGGGCCACCTCCTTCTGGGACTGTGCCATGTCCGTCTGTGACTGGCTCAGGTCAGTCAGCGCCCGGGCAAAGCCGTCGACGCCCACAGCCATGACCCGTTGTGACTGGGCCAAGATCTGGAGTGCCGCTGCAATGTCCAGGTGGCCCTGGTATATAACTGCCTGTGACAGGGTAGCCCAGTCACCGGCCAGAGTGCCCCAGGTCTTGGGCATCTTGACCAATGGCCAATACCTTTGTCTCCAATGCCTCCATTGCAGTTGCCACCCATGCTGGTGCGCCACTCCTCCAACTGTACCACAGGTGCTGGATGGTTGCTGATAACCCCTCATGTAGTCTCCGGCTCTGTGTCCGCATCTCCAGCATCAATGGGGTCGCCCTTTCTAGAAACCCTTCTGGACGGAAGCTAATCCCTGGGTCGGATTGCCCTCCAGCCATCCCGCCTCTTGGAATTCCTACCTCCATCTGATGTGCCGCTACATGTGAGTGGTGTGAGTGGTCTGCACCCAGGAGCCTCTTCACTGAAGTGCCCAACCGAGGTGAGTGTTTCTGGGATGGTGGAGGGTGTTGGAGACAGCTGTAACGGAAAGTCACTGTCGTCCCTGGACTGGTGCTCCGGAGTGTCGCAGGCTGGTGTTTAGGGGCTTGTGTCACTGTCCAGTGCCACCTCGTGGCTTGACATGTCCTGGGGTTGTGGCCAGGGTCGGGCGACACCAAGACATAACGCATGGTTGGACCGTGCAATGGGGAGGTGTTGTGGGGGAGGTGCGGTAGTGTGAGGATGGTGGTGTAGTGTGGGGAGGTGGTGGGGTGTGGGGGCAGTGGTGGGGTGGTGTGGAGATGGTGGAGTGGTATTGGGGTGGGGTGATGTGGGGGAGGTGGGGAGGTGTGGTGGGATGAAAGTGGTGGGGTGTGGGAGTTGGTGTGGTGTGGGGGATGAGAGGTGGTGGGATGGTGTGGGGGAGGTGGGGTGGTGTGGAGTGGCAGGGTGGTGTGTGGGAGGTGGGGTGGTGGGATGATGTGGGGGTGGCATGGGGGTTGTGCCACACGTGCCATAGGGATACCGCAACTCAGCGGGGGTTCACTTGGTTCCCCAATGCCGACTGCCTCTCCACGACTACCCTGTCCTCGAAACCACTGACCAAATCCAACGTCCACCATTCCGCGACAGTGAGGGGCCGCAGGTCCGGCGACACCCCCACCCCCACCCCACTTCCCCCCACCCCGCAGTCTTCTCCTTCTCACTGCGGTTGTGCAGCGCCTTCATCTTGTGGTGGGGGGGGGGGGGAGACAGAAACTGCAGTGATAGGCTGTCAGATGTGGGCAGCACAAGGTTTGGGGCAGCTGGTGGCCTTTGTGAACAGGGCATCCAGCCATAATGGGCAGTATGGGTGCTGGCATGTGGTGCACGGTGCGGTGCTAGCAGACTGCCAGCATGTGGAGCTCTGCCACCCTCTGAGGGGGGAGGAGGGGGGCTTAATGGGACTACGGTTGGTGCCAGGGGCACGATGCTGCCTACTAACCTTGGCTGCCCTGAGGAGGTTGTGCAACTTTTTCTGGTGCTGCTGTCCGGTGCTGGGGTTGCGGCCCACACCACTCATGGCCTCTGCCACCTGCACCCAGGCCTGGTGTACGCCGATGAGTGGCAGCCTATTCCCACTCTGGGGTGCAGAGTTCCCCACCTCTCCTCCACAATGTCCGCATCTGTGAAATGGGGTGCCACTCTTCAAGTTGCCATCTTGTTGGCTGGAATAAGTGTCTGTGAGGAGTGGAGTGCTTATATGCACCTGCAGCTTGTCAACCTCTTGTGTGCCAATCACGACCCCGGCAAATCGGACATCGGTTTTCATTGGAATTGCTATAGTTCCACGTGGCCCATTAACGGATCCTGAATTGCTCCAGGACCGGCACCGCTTCCGTTGTCGTAAAACACCACCGATTCAGTGCCAGCGCCAGCGCTTAGTCTCTAAAAAGGAGAACCCCACCCATTTCCTTTCATGGAATGTGGGGCTAGCACTTGTTTCCCAACAGAGGGCAATTAAGTGCCACCCACATTGCTGTGGGCCTGTAGTCAAATGTGAGCTAGACCAGGCCAAGATGGCAAATTTGCTCCAGGATCTCAGTGAACCAGGTGGATTTATACGTTAATCGATTATAATTTCATAGTCACCATCCTGAGACTACCTTTCAATTCCAGATTAATTGATTTCCAATTCCACCAGCGGATATGGTGGGATTTGAACCCTTGACCCCCGAGCATTATCTTGGGTCTCTGGATTACTACTACGCCACCGCCTCCTCATAGCGATCCAGTAGTTCCATGGTGACCATTACTGCCGTGAGCTTTTTAGTTCCATGATTTTATTCCATTAATTAAATTTAAACTCCCTCAGCTGCTACGGTGGGATTTGAACTTGTGCCCCTGTCGTAGTCTTTGCCTCTCCATTATTAGCCCAGTAACATCACCAACATACCAGCATACCACACAATAATATTATAATTTTTCAAAACCACAAAATGTTGCAAATTATATAAATTTCCAGTCAATAAATAACTGTTATAAAATGATGGGATGAATGTGTACCAGCACACTGACTTACCCATTAAAATGGCCAACAAACTCAACAATAGAACAGATGCAGAAAAACTTTAAGAATTAAAAAAATTGCTGCAGTACTCACAGTATACAACTGAAAATAGCTTCAAAAAATGAAACTTCACTACTAAATCCTTTTAAAAAAATGTTTTCAAAGGAAGACTGAACTCTCGTCCAAAAATCTAGGGCACTTGGTAGACCCGCTGGGGATGAAAACTTTATCCTCCTTTCAGATACAAGAGGAACTGTAATGTGGCTTTTGTTTCCACTCTTCAGAGACCCTTTTTGCTGTGGTGATATATAGGTCAAATCCCAAAGGTTCAAATGAATAGCTTTCTTATGCAGTTTTCTTTTTCAATGTTTAATCTTTTGCTAATCTTTGTCGGCCGCCCGTCTATAAAAACGATGAGGTTTATCTGAAGTTGTGTGCGAGAGACAATGCGGCAAACCAGTATATGTTAAATGAACAGAATGAAAACTACCGCATATAATGGGCAGATACCTGCCATTCGATAATGTGCAGTGTCTTATGGTAAATAATGTTTTTAACAGTTTCATTCAATTTTAAACAAGACTTATTTTTGGTATTTTTGGACTGGAGAAAAATCCTACTTATTAATTTGCCCATTTAATACTAAACCATTGCTGCCTGAATCGGTCAGTTTTTGAAACATGTATTTGTCCCCTGAGCAAATATTTTGCCGCAATAATGTATTCTATGTCCAGCGCATCTTCCAGCTGTGCACTTTCATCTGTAAGAAGAGCTAGGATGTAACAGTTACCCCATAGGCTGTAGGAGCATAATACATCTCCGCAGTACCAATTATACCAGGTCTCATAGGAATTCATTACAGACACTTAACCTTCTGCAGTTTGGTATCATGAAGGTGGTTTGTGTCAAAAGCTTGAATTTTTGTCGAATTTGGAGGTGGGATTTGCACATGTGTTATAAACTGCCATTTCATGGTTATGGCTTTAAATATTGATAAGAAGGATCTCTTTGAGTTGCTAAGATTTGCTCTCGTATTTATTTCTGCATTATTCTCCATTATTCATTTGCCATCTTGGAATCAAAATTCGTGAGAAGCAATCCTTTAGAACTTAAAATATTGAGCTTCTCTCAGTTACTGCAACTAAAAGAGAACAGCTCTTCAGAAGAACTTTGTTTCCAATTTTGCAATATTACAAAAAGTTCCAACACTTTAATTCTCTGCAACACATTATTCTACTTAGAAAATCTTGAGAAATAAGTTTTAGAAATATCGGGTTGGATTCTCCATCCCTGAGACTAAGTGTTGACGCCGGGGCAGGATTTGTGGACTTTAACAATCGATTCCAATGAAAAGCGGTGCAGGATTCGCCATGTCCATGATAGACGCTCGAAAGGCTGACCAGCTTTGCCACATAGACACACTTCCCTCCCCGCAAACAGCATTCCAGCCAACAAGACGGCACTGGTTCATAATGGGCTGTCAGCGGTGTGCACAGCTGCATGGCTGCCTTTCCGGCTGCAGCAATGGTGTTCCGTGCCCATCCACCCCGACCTCACAACCCAACTCCTGGCCACCCCGCCACCCCGCTATTCCCCCCAGCCCTGGCAGAAGCCACCCCAGCCAGCGGCACAACTGTCGGCAAACTATGGAATTGTTGGACAACTTCCGTACCCCCTCCCGCTCCCTCAGCAGTCACGACACTGGTTTCACAAGTTTTAAAAGTACAAATGAACCAGACCATCGGGAACTCAGCCATTCGAAGGCGGAAAATTGTGGAGGCCCCGGAGCATACCATGTCAGGCCCGCTAATGATATGCAAATGGTGTTTACTGTACGTGCGTTCCGGACTGCATTGACCCCGCTGTCAACGTGAATTGCGGTTTGGTGTCTGATGTGTTGTGTATGCTGGGTCTGCGAGGACTTCGTTTACCATAGCAGTGAGAGAGTCAGGCTTCCAACACTTGAACAAATGCAACTCTATTTTATTGAACTCTTAACTATTAAACATACTGTGGTGGTATGACTAGGAGGTTTACGGTACCTCAGAGTAGTGCTGCCATTGGTGCAGAGGACTCGCTGCCCATTGGCTCAGGCAGGTAATGTGTCTCTCTGCCAATTAGCTGACGTCAGTCATGTGGGGTATACGAGGTGGGGTATAAGAACCCGTAGCAGCCGGCAGTCGGCCTTTCTCTGTAAGTCGACTGCCGGGCACACAACTAGTTCATTAAAGCCTGATATTTGGAACTTCTTCACGACTCGAGTCCAATTGATGGTGCATCACATACTTTAACTGTGGGTTGACACTAGGCTGAGTTGACTGGAGACCTGAGGCTAACCTGACCAGACTATCTTACTACCACATGGTGGATGTTCTAGTTGTTGCTCACAGGCTCTGACTGTCTCAGAGGCTACATCCCAAGAGAGCGGGAAAACTAGTGCCCTCTGGCTTTATAGTGGCCGTGTCCTGTCTGGTGATTGGCTGCTGTGTTCTGTGTGTTCATTGGTCATCCTGTGTGTCAATCAATGTCTGTCTGTGCACCATCATATATTTGTGTGTATATTATGACAGTGTCAAATCAGCGTCCGCCACGATTTTGGTGCTGCAACGTTTCCCAATTTCGACGTCAGCCAATGGAGAATCCTGCCCATATTTTTTGTGGTTATTTCTGGCAATCGATTTATAAAATTGAAGGAAGCCATTCAGGATTATCAGTTAGAACTTCTTTAAATTATACAACAATGGTATTTATTAATTCATTTAAGGAAAAGGAACACGCTATTTATTAACTTTTAAGTATCCAATCAAAAATGCACACCTCTAAGGGGAGGTAGTGGTATTGTCGCTGGTCTAGTAATCCAGAGACCCAGAGTCATGCTCTGGGGATCTGAGTTCATATCCCACCATGGCAGAAGGTGAAATTTGAATTCAATAAAAATCTGGAATTAACGGTCTAATGATCACCATGAAACCATTGTCGATTGTCGTTAAAATCCATCTGGTTCATTAATGTCATTTAGGGAAGGAAATCTGTCATCCTTACCTGGCCTGGCCAACATGCAACTCTGGATCCACAGCCATGTGGTTGACTCTTAAATGCCCCCTCAAGGGCAATTAGGGATGGGCAATAAATGCATGTCCAGACAGTGACGCCCACATCCCGTGAACTAATACATTTTTAAAAAGCTGTTGCAACCCTCTCTCCAAATTCTTTCAATGGAGTTGTGCAGCCTACTTCCATACAGCAGATACTCTCTATTCCACAATCTCAGGAAATATATGTTATGAACAATGTTTTCACACTCAAAAAAAACTCTTCTTGTGCTGATGGAAGGAGTTCTGTTTAAGGAATAACTGCATTATCCCACTCAACTGAAACCATTCTGAAGTTAATAAACGTTGCTGTAAATCTAAGTGAAAGTGATGGCACTGTACAAATAGAAGCCCCCCCCCCCCCCCCCCCCCAATAATCTATTTTGTAAAGATATGAATTGGAATAACCTAAAGTCCCAGGAAGCAGGATTTTCTTCAGTCCCCTGCTCAAAGGCAGGTATGACCCACAGTACTGCGACCACCACCACAAGTAGATAAGGTGGCAGCTCCCACTTCCATCCCAGCCAGAATGGGGATTCAACCTTCTGTTGCTGGCAACAATCTCATCCACACCAGCTATCCAGTCAATTGTTCCTACAAGGACTTCCAGTTGCCATGGCAACAGACACGTTATATGCATGTTCAGCCAAGGATAGTTATGGTAGATGTTCCAATTTATTTCAATCACGTGCTGACTAGAAATCTCTCCTGCTCTTGCCACCTGTGCCATTCGTCTGTGTTGGATGGATTTAAAGGTCGAAACCCAACCTGTTGACCACGTTTTGAATGCACCTCCCTCAGCCATCAAGTCTTGGTGGGACTTGAACCCAGATCTTGGCTCAGAGGCAGGAACACTACCCACTGTTCCACAAGAACCCCTTATGAAACAGAATAGCAGGCTTTAATCATACCTTCTATAATGTTCTTCTACCTGAGGGAATATTTGGTTCTTCATTTTGTTTTGAACATCTCCAAAGGGAAGAAAATTGAGTCATTGATTGCAAGTACAAAACTGAAGGTTATCCTTTCATTATAGGAAATCATGAAAGCAATAATGATCACTCAAAAATGTGTTTTTGTAATAAGGGATGAGACACAAAGTGGGAACACATGTAGCTGTGATAAGTTAATCACATCCAAACAAGATAAATAAACTGTGAAAGCTAAGGAATCAGTCATGGCTAATTTGTTCTTTACACAATTTCATTATTATAACATATGGTGCTGCTGAAGAAACCATCTTTTTTTCCTCGTAAGTGGAACATAATGACCTTTCTGAGACATTAATGATCACAACGCAATATTAATGTAAAAATGTAGTAAATCAGTATTTGCGTAATTGATTTCCAAATTACCAATAAATTTGAGGCACTGAAAGTTTCAAATCTTCATAGAACATCCAGTGCAGAAGGAGGCCATTCGGCACATCGAGTATGCACTGACCCACTTAAGCCCTTACTTCCACTCCATCCCCCTAACCCCTCCCAACCTTTTCTTCATCGCTAAGGGCAAGTTATCATGGCCAATCTACCTAACCTGCACGTCTTTGGACTGCGGGAGGAAACGGGAGCACCCAGAGGAAATTCACGCAGACACGGGGAGAACGTGAAGACTCCGCACAGACAGTGACCCAGCGGGGCATCGAACCTGGGAACCTGGCACTGTGAAGCCACAGTGCTATCCACCTGTGCTACCGTGCTGCCCACTGAGCAAAAGTTTAATATAAAACATTACAAGTAGTGGGAATAACTTCAATAACTTACTTGTACAAAGAGCTTGTAATGAAGCAATTATTTCATAAAACACTGGGTGGAATCTTACCAAAAAATTGTAAAACTTTCAGTTCCTGTGAGAAAAACAGTTCGAATTGTTGGCAGGATTTCTCATGAAATTTTGAGCCTCATAAAGAAATGCTTTTTTCGCCACTTGAATCACGCCGGTTCTTGGTGGCCTCTCACTGATTCATTCGCCCAGGGGAAACTTAATGACTGCAATCACGGGGGAGATTCATATAAATGCTTCCCCAGCACTTGTTCCAGATCCATTTAAGGGGAAGGCAGCATTGCATTTCTTAGAGGGAGCCTTGACCAGCTTTAATTCGTGTCAGCTCCCTGCAGAAGAGGATGGGCCAGTAATGTTGTAAAAAAAATGAACAACCTTCTTCGCACTGCTGTGGTACGTCTGCCACCTATAGTCACTCAGAGCACCCCTTCACCCACCACTCACACCTCCATGCTGATTGCTCACCTAGTCACCTCGCAGGTTTCCCACCTGTCATGGGTCCTCTTTTCCCCCCCCCCATCCCTGCCCCCAACTGCCATGGTACCGTCCCCCCCCCCCTCCCCTCCCCGCCGTCTCATCTCTGTTCCTCACATCTCTGCTCCCACTCTCGTCCCACGCATGCCACTCCTCAATCATCTGACCATCTGAACTGGCAGGATTCCGACCTGCATTCTCCCCATCAGTATTCCCACAAGACAAAATCGAGCACAACTGGGGTAAGAGGGCACAGCCACCCAAAGTCATGCGGGAACTCTGCGCCCTCACCCTACCATGAGGAAAGAGTCCTTGAGCTGGCTGAGGAGGAGCAGGGTCGCACCTGTGCTGATGGCAAAGTGGGGGCAGTGAGCATAAGTGAGATCCGAAGGACAAAGGGACCTCACATGAATAAACATCTCACATCATTTATCCGCTGTGATATACTGGTGCCATCTCCCTTTCCTTACAGGACAATCAGGAGAGCAGCCCGGACCATCCACGGTTTCCTCCCACAGTCCAAAGATGTGCGGGTTAGGTAGATTGGCCATGCTAAATTGCCCGTAGTGTCCTTAAAATTAAGGTTAAGGCGGGGGGGGTTGTTGGGTTACGGGTATAGGGTGGATACGTAGGTTTGAGTAGGGTGATCATTGCTCGGCACAACATCGAGGGCCGAAGGGCCTGTTCTGTGCTGTACTGTTCTATGTTAGTGCCTCCTGGAAACTACCAACCCGAGCAGCTCTGAGGGAGAATTCTCGGATATAACCATCAAAGAGGGGTCACATCTGTCACCCACACCCTCCTCAGGATATAATTCCACTTAATCCTCAGTGGAATTAAATTTTAGGCAGGCTTCTGGGTCACTCAATGGTGAGTACCTCACAGCTGATGATCCTGAGCAAGGGGAGGCAGGTATATCCCAGGGATCCAGCACTCAGAGGGATGCTGGGGCCCTGGGCCCTGCTGAGCCCATGACTGATATCATGCCCCTGGGTCCGGTTGTCCTCGAGCTGAGGGAACTGCAAAGGTAGAGGTGCAAGAATTGGAAGGGATGACAGCATCCAAACTTGAACTGCAACATCGAATGGATGAGTCCAATTGCCCTCTGACCAGGGAGATGATGCTGTCAATACAATGCAACAAGGCCAACACAGCGAGGGGGGGCATCCACAGTGGAAACCTTGGTGCAAGAAATGCACTCCATGGCGGGGGTTGTCCGCACCATAGCTCAACTCTTGAACTCCATGGCTGGGGGCTTAAGCCCTATGGTACAGGGTTTCAACTGAAGGTGCAGGTACTACTGGCAGTCCACAAGTTTCAGCGTCAGAGGAAGACGGGGTTCTGAATTTCACTCCAACTACGCCCTTATCCCATGGAGGAGCCAGGGGCCTCCAGGCAGCCACAGGGAAGAGGATCAGCGGGAGGGCAGCCTGGGGCCCTCCACCCTCAGGACTCCAGGGGTGTCCTGTCAATATGACACCCCCCTCCCTGTGAGCAACACACCTCCAACCCTGAACACCTAGGTGTTGCACTGCAACACCTGTGCTGCCGAAAGTATGCCCGAACTGTCTAGGTCGAGGTTCCCCAGGGGACGCCTGCCAAAGTCATCGCAGGCAACCAGGTGTGGAATTCAGCAGACCACCTCAACCTCAGCTGTGGACCCTGGAGAAACACCTAGACATTGTGGGAGGATGAGGAAGAGGAAGAGAGAGTAGGCATCTAGTGGGTACAGGTGAGCAGAGGCACTAGTTAAGATAGGCACCATGATAAAAAAGCACATTTAAATAACCATCACTTTGTTCACCACAAGTTCCTCCTTCCTGTCATTTGATGGTGCCATACTTTGCAATCACCAAGGCACACTCTGCGCTTTATCCCTGTGTGGTGTGAGAGTGGCAGCACTATTTCTAAGCCACATCCCACTGATGACTCAGTAAAGAAGCCAGCATCAGGACCACAACTAGCCCTCCAGCCTCCTAATCCTCTCGCCTCATATTGCAGCCACTCTTCTCCAGTGGTGAGGGTACCATGGACTAACAAAGTGTAGAGAGGCTGACCAA
The DNA here is from genome assembly GCF_902713615.1 of Scyliorhinus canicula. Lineage (NCBI taxonomy): Eukaryota > Metazoa > Chordata > Chondrichthyes > Carcharhiniformes > Scyliorhinidae > Scyliorhinus > Scyliorhinus canicula. The sequence goes on from NC_052156.1 coordinate 133,173,777, forward strand.
CCTCGGAGGTTAGTTGGAGAAACAGAACAGAATCCCGGAGCTTGAAGGGGCTTGTTATGGATGAGAACTCATCCTGTGTCTCTGAACCCCCATGATAAACCAGTTCCTTGGCAAGACGCATTCAACTCCCTTTCAGGCAGGAGTCAGACATTTCGCTGAGGAATAGTGGAGCATCGCTCTGTCCTCAATGCAAGTCATCGTCATTCTCCTGCAAAATTTGGCCAATGGCTTTAGCGTCCTGCCCATGGAATTGGGCACCATCACAGAAACCTATCACTGGCACCACACTAATGCTGACATCACAGTCCCCATGGTTGGAGATCTCCTCACCCCTCATCCTGCTCGTCCCCAAGCCTAGAGGCTATGAGGGTGTCCCTAGCCCAAAGGCCAAAGCAGACCCTGGCCAAGGCCTGAGGTCCTTCCTCCTCCTCCTCCTCCATGGGTTGCCCTCGCCACCCTCCTGGACCTCCTCTTCATCCAAGAAGATATGGCACTCCTCCATCTCCTCCTGTTCCAGGTGGTCTCCCCTCTACAGCAACAAGTTGAAGCATGAGCCTCGTTGGAGTGAGTCTCTGCCTCAGTTTGTGGCCTCCTCACTGGCGTCATCAGCCGCTTCCTTATTGGGTGCCCTTGTCCTGCCAGACATTGCTCTACCATCATGGATGCTCGCCGGGATACAGGCACACACCTGCATGATTTGCATCGTGTGATCACAGACGATCTGGGCGTTGAGGGAGTGGAATCCCTTGCGGTACGTAAACGGTGCCACATGATGTCATGAAGACTGCAGGCCACATGGGTGCAGTCTATCACACCCTGCATGTGGGGCATGTCTGTTAATCTGGCGAAGCCCATGACCCTGCCAATTTGACTCTTCTGGTCCTGGTCCAGGTTTATAATTCAGACATTCTGAATTCTCCCTTTGTGTACCTGAACAGGTGCTGGAATGTAACTAGGGGATTTCACAGTAACTTCATTGCAGTGTTAATGTAAGCTTACTTGTAACAATAAAGATTATTATTATTATAACACATATCTAGGCCCTCGCATAATGCATTTTAATACTACTCACTGTTGGATTGTGCTTCCCCAAGTGAGAGAGGGTCTTCATTCCTGATGAGGCAGTGATGCATTCCTGAGAAACCCATTCCGCCCTTGCATTCTGGCCTCTCAAGGGACCCCACCCAGAAACTTCTCATGGGATCCCGCTCAGGAATCTCACAATCACCCCCAGTGCTGACCCTCAGTATTCACCTCCTGCCACCCACTTTCCAGCTCCCATTAAGAACGGGCACTCCCTCAGCGGTGATTTGGCCACAAGGACACAGGAAGCGATGCCAGCCTCCAAACCCCCTCAAAGCAAGGGGCATGCAAAGTGAATGGAAGGTAAGGCCTGTTAGCGAGCCCTCCCCCTGAGAATGAGTGAGTGAACACCAGCCGCGGCCCTCGAGTTAAGCGTATCTGTGTTCGCCCATGTCCTCTCCAGTGCACCCTGAGCAGTGAAGTGCCTGGAGAGAACCATGGCTGCCTGAGTGCCCACCTCCGATATCCCACCAGATTCACGCTGTAGAGCTGTTGTAAATGATGCTGGTGTGATGTCATGCTAGTGCCCAGCGAATATTCCGTGAGGGAAGTAGGTCTGGAAAAAGTGCTCGCTAATGACATGCTAATGTATTAAAATGACATAACAATGCTCCTGCGGTGCAGTTCGCACTACTCCACCTGAGAAGGGAGTCGGGGTGCGGGGGAAGGTTGAAAGTTGCAAAACCCAATCATGGCGGGGAGAATCGGGTTTTTTGTTTTCTCCAGTGTTTGAGCCCGGGCCTAGTTTCTCATGGCAGAGGGTGCGGGCTCAAAATCACATCCATAATTTGGAAATATATTTAATCATTAATTATACGAATGCTAAATATGTTTGACTGTAGAGCTTAATTGCATTTAATCTTAATGCTTTAATAATTAAAGGAAACAAATAATCGCTCAAGTAAATGTTGGGTGAGGTGCAAATAGTTACCACTAAAATAGTAAAGTTCAGGGTTTGACCGACTTTTGGGGTACAGATTTTGAATGGCACAGCGGCACAGTGGTTAGCACTGCTGCCTCACCGCTCCAGGGTCCCGGGTTCAATTCTGGCCTCGGGTCACCGTCTGTGTGGAGCTTGCACTTTCTCCCCGTGTCTGTGTGGGTTTCCTCTGGGTGCTCCAGTTTCCTCCCACAGTCCAAAGATGTGCAGGTTAGGTGGATTCGCCATGCTAAATTGCCCCGTAATGTCCAAAAGGTTAGGTGGGGTTACTGGGTTGCAAGGATAGGGTGGAGACCTGGCCTTAAATAGGGTGCTCTTGCCTCATGGCGCCGAGATCCCAGGTTCAATCCCGGCCCTGGGTCACTGGCCGTGTGATTTGCACATTCTCTCCGTGTTTGCGTGGGTTTCGCCCCCACAACCCAAAGCTGTGCAGGATAGGTGGATTGGTCGCGCTAAATTGCCCCTTAATTGTAAAAAAAATAATTGGGTACTACATAGAACAGTACAGCACAGAACAGGCCCTTCGGCCCTCGATGTTGTGCCGAGCAATGATCACCCTACTCAAACCCACGTATCCACCCTATACCCGTAACCCAACAACCCCCCCCCCCCCCTTACTTTTTTTAGGACACTACGGGCAATTTAGCATGGCCAATCCACCTAACCCGCACATCTTTGGACTGTGGAAGGAAACCGGAGCACCCGGAGGAAACCCACGCACACACGGGGAGGACGTGCAGACTCCGCACAGACAGTGACCCAGCCGGGAACTGAACCTGGGACCCTGGAGCTGTGAAGCATTTATGCTAACCACCATGCTACCGTGCTGCCCCCAAAATCACTGTAAAATTATTTTTTAAAAAGTAGGGTGCACTTTCCAAGAGCCGGTGCAATCTCAGTGGGCCAAATGGGCTCCTTCTGCACTCTAAATTCTATGATTCTATGATTTAAGTTGTGGTGCAAGATTCATATAACACGCTTTCGACATGATGGAAGATTATGCATACACATGCAAGTAGTATGCACAGTAGTGGGCAATGAAAACATGATCAATATTATTGCCAGTAAACAGCCAAGTGGAGAGGCAGCACTTTGCAAATATGTTTAAATATAAAATATGTTCTGGTTGTCAAAACCATTTCATAACTGACCAATTCCTTAAGTGTTAGTCACACTGCATCCATTGATTCCATCCCCTTTCCACATCACTGTCTCAGGAAATCTCAGCATTCTATTCAAAACTGTGCCAACTTGTAATGATTTGGAATATGGTTGACATTCTGCACACCTCAGCTGATACATTATGCAAATGATACAGTATTCACATTAGAAGGGCAATGGTTAAAGGTACTAATCTGGGTCACCCATGTATGAATATTCCTTCCTCTCATATTTTAGCAGAGAATGTTGAAGTAATGGAGGCAAAAGTCTGTAGCAACGCATTAAGCATTCACAGAACTAAAGAAATGACATTCAACCCATCGGGCCTATACCTGTGTTGGTGGCAGCTTTGCAAATGGGTTATCTATTTCAATTCTATGTTGCTGTCCCTGACCTTAACCCGACAGCTGTTCATATCTTACAATTTGGTCTTGTCACACCCATCCCTTGCTTCAAACCTATTGCATCTCTTTTCCCAGTTCTGCTGAAAGGTCACAGGTCTGAAATGGTGAATGTTTTTCTCCCTCTATAGATGCTGGAAATACCTGCTGAGCATTCCCAGCATCTTCTGTTTTTATTTCAGGTTTCCAGCATCAGCAGTATTTTGCTTGTTAATTGATGACAATTTGGGGTCTGGCTGTGTTGATCGCAAGCTTTAACCCTGTGGAATAAGGCACAGACGATTGTGCTTTGCATACAATTTATCTGTTAAGTTACGGACATGACTAGATGAGCAGAGTTCCTTCACCAGCAGTTAAAATTTAAATGTTTAGAGGGTAGGGACAGAAGTGTCTACAGGCTCCAACATTAAAAATTGCTGAGGGAGTCCAAAGCATTCCCCTAAGTATGTCTTAAAGCAGGTTTGACACCTCATTGATGTTACATTTAAGTGGTGTGAGATTTCTTCCTTGAGAACGACTCACAGCACTTGTTTCCATAGTCACATTTTGATGCCACTGTTGCATTATGGATGTATCCTTAATGATCCTGCTGCCCCATATGCGTTGCCTTTACAGAGATGAGAATAAATAATGTTTCTGTACCAGTGGGGAGCAATACCATATATATTGTAACAGGCAAGATTGTTTATCCCAGTTATTTATAGTACTCCAGATAGACCATTTTAATGGATGTACACAATCCTGTGCATTATATATCCATCAGTTAATAATATTGATACAATCACTTCAGCTCAAGAACCATAAATGTGTAAAATGCTTAATTATTGGGAAATTACAAATTGATCAGCATGCGGTACACATGCTGATCAAATTCATTATAGTGAAATTGCGATCACAGAGATGGATTTCAGAGCTAATATTTACTTGTTACTAATTTCTCATTCAAAAAAAATTGTCTTCTTGCATCTTAAAATATACAGAAACCAGCTTTGTTACTCAAGTGTCCCCTTTCATTCAGATTTGAGATATCCCTTTGCCCTGATGAATTATGGCATGCTTGTTTTCCTTTTCAAATTTTTCTGCTGCAAAGAGGCACATTGACAACCTAACAAATAATTTACATGTTACAATGCCAAGAATATTTTGCCTTTAGAGCATGGCAATTATTTCCCTTAGCCTCCCGTAAAACTCTTAGGCTTGGAATTTGGTCCACCTCATTTTTGGCCAATAATAATGATATCTCAATCGTTCACACAGTAAAAGGGATGCACTCTGAATGAACCAGACTGAATTCTGCTCCCCTTCTCCCACCGATGTTCCAGTACATCAACCTTTCCCCTATTGCACACATTGCACCCATAAACTGGGTCCTTTAAGAACTTCACTGAATTCCACACATGTTTTGCCGTTTTACTTTGGCTACTGGTGTTACTTGAAAAAAAATCATTGAAAAAGAGGAGAAAAAATATTTCAGTGCAGGCATTTAAACATGTGTGTATTCCAAAGGAGAGCTGGTTCATGAATTTAGTTTTAACGCCCTTCAACCCAAACCTTAGCTTTGTCTACTTGTAACCATTTTCTCACAACTCTGACTGTGAACAGATGTTCACAAGAAGAAAAAAAATGATGAAAATCCAACGCAAATAGGGGATTTAATTTTTTAAAATGTGAGGACAGAGCGAGAGTCAGGGATTTTAAAAATAACCTGTGTAAGAGCAGAGCAAGAATTCCAGTAAGAGTCATGGATTTAGAAAGTAATTTAGAAAGTCCAAAGATGTGCGGGTTAGGTGGATTGTCCATGCTAAATTGCCCGTAGTGTCCTAATAAAAGTAAGGTTAAGGGGGGGGTTGTTGGGTTACGGGTATAGGGTGGATACGTGGGTTGAGTAGGGTGATCATGGCTCGGCACAACATTGAGGGCCGAAGGGCCTGTTCTGTGCTGTACTGTTCTATGTTCTATGTTCTAATATTTACGTAAGTTCGGATTTTACTGCCTGAAATAAATAATTCAGGGCACTGCTGTGCTGCTCATACCCGTGGGATGCACATCCTGTACCATGTGGGAACTCCAGGATGCTAACCATCTCCAGGGCCACTATAGTGCAGGCATGTCCCCACAAAGAAAAAGAGTGGTACTGCCAAATCTAGAGTCCTTTGATTATCTGGAAACATACAGGCCAAGAAAAAGAAAGTTTATGGCAGTCACAATAAACTTAATGCTGGAGAAAGCCTAGTGGAGTTTAGAAAGTAGAGGGTTGAAGTAGAAATTGAAATTAAGGAAGCAAAGAGAAGATGTGGAAATATATGCCAGGTAAAATCAAAAAAAAACTCAGATGTTTAGCCAGACATTAAGAGCAAGGGAATAAGTATGGAAAGGGAATGGCCTGCCAGGGATCTACATGGTAACTTGTGCCCTGATGTGGGCAGAGTTGTCACTGAGTGCTTTATCTCTGTCTTCACAAAGGAGAGTGATGATGCAGACATTCTAGTTGATAAGAGGAGGAGTGTGAAATATCAGTTGGGAAGTATTGGAAGAAGTGATATCCTTGAAAGTGGATAAATCACCAGGGCTGGATAGTATTTTAGAAGGTCCTGCATGGCAGACTGGTTAGAACAGTAAACGTTTGAGTGGCACGGTAGCACAGTGGTTAGCACTGCTGCCTCACGGCGCCAAAGACCCGGGTTTGATCCTGGCCCTGGGTCACTGTCCGTGTGGAGTTTGCATATTCTCTCCATGTCTGCATGGGTCTCAACTCCACAACCCAAAGATACGCAGGGTAGGTGGATTGGCCACGCTACATTGCCCCTTAATTGGAAAATTAGAAAAGAAAAGTAAAGTCCATGAGACACAGTGGGATGTAGCGACTTGGATCCAAAATTAAATGTGACAGGTAACAAAGGTAATGGTTGTTGGGTGTTTTTGCGAATGGAAAACAGTTTACAGTGGTTTCCCACAAGGCTCAGTCTTGTGGCTTTTGCTATTTGTTGTATATATTAATGATTTAGCCTTAAATGTGTGAGGCATGATTGGGAAATTTGCAGATGACAAGAGAAATTGGCTGTGTAGTTGATTGTGAAAAGGATAGCTGTCGGCTCCAGAATTATACAAATTGTTTAGTTGAGTGGACAGAAAAGTGGCAAATGGAATTATATCCAGAAAAGTGTGAGGTAATGCGTTTGGGGAAGGCAAACAAAGGTATGGAGTATACAATAACTGGGAGGATATTGGGCAGGGTAGAGAGGAAGTCAGAGACCATGGAGTGCATGTCCATTGGTTCCTGATTGTGGCAGGGCAGGTAAATAAGGTGGTTAAGAAGGTATATGGAACGCTTTCCTTTATTAGACAAGATATAGAATACAAAAGCAGTGATGTAATGATGGAACTGTATAAAAAGCTGGTCAGATCACAGCTAGAATTGTGTATACAGTTCTGGTCACCGTGTTGCAGGAAGGACATAATTTCTCCAGGGAAAGATTCACAAATATGTTGCTAGGGTTTGAATATTGCAGCTATGATGAATGATTGGATCGGCTGGAGTGGTTTTCTTTAGAGCTGAGGAGGCTAAGGGGTGACCAGATTGAGGTGTACAAGATTATGAGGGTAGCCATGATGTGGAGATGCCAGGCGTTGGACTGGGGCGGACACAGTAAGAAGTCTTATAACATCAGGTTAAAGTCCAACAGGTTTGTTTCAAATCAACTAGCCTTTCGGAGCAGTGCTCCAAAAAGCTAGTGATTCAAAACAAACCTGTTGGACTTTAACCTGGTGTAAGACTTCTGATCAAGATTATGAGGGACCGAGATAGTGTAGCCTTTTTTCACCTAGCGGAATGGTCAATTACCAGCGGGCAGAGATTTAAGGTGATTAGAGGAAGGATTAGAAGGGGCATAAAATTCGCTGCCTGGCTTGATGGTGGAGGCAGAAACCCTCAAACCCATTTGGTCCCTGGATCTGCACCTGAAGTGTTGTACCCTGCAAGGCTGTAGATTGGGTGCTGGAAGATGGGATTAAAATGGGCTGCTCATTTTTTATTATTTATTTTCCAGTCAGCGCAGACACGGTGGGTTGAACGGCTTCATTCTGTGCCCTAACTTTCCTACGGTTCTATCTCCCCTTATCAGGCCTCATTTTCTAGCCAAAAGAAATTCAGTCGCTATTCACATTTGTCCACAGGACCACAACATATTTACCAAAATTATCATTGATTGCATCAAGACAAAGCTTCCTTAGCAATATAACTAATATAGGATAGGCCTAGAAATAAGGTACTTCCTGAAAAACTAATATTTTGAGCCTCAAATTCTAGGATATAATTTCAAAATCCTCCAAATGACTCTGAATACCCATGTTGAGCACATTCAGCGATCTCGAACCAAATTACACTCAGAATTGTATGAACTACATGAAGTGGATTCTTTTTCTTAAATTTCTGCTTGATCTTTTGAGCTGCTTTATGCAACTTCAGGTGAATTGTGCGAAAAACCAAAGCAACCTAACGGACGTTTTAGGCCAAGTTGTTTATTGTTCATCTTGTACGTAGCAGAGCAATTTAAATTACATCCAAAAATTACAGAAATGAATTTTAAAATTCTGAATAAATGACTACAATATTTTAAGGTCTAAAAGATGCATATATAGGGGCTGGTTTAGCACAGGGCTAAAGAGCTGGCTTTTAAAGTAGACCAAGGCAGGCCAGCAGCACGGTTCAATTCCTGTACCAGCCTCCCTGAACAGGCGCTGGAATGTGGCGACTAGGGGCTTTTCACAGTAACTTCATTCGAAGCCTACTTGTGACAATAAGCGATTTTCATTTCATTCATAGGGTGGCCTGCATGTTTCCAAATTCATTATGTGGTATTCACATTTTACTATTTTATTTTCTCACCCGGTTGGCTGAACACTGAGTGAGTGATACACTGCCTGCTGCTCGTCACCCTGGGACAATCCAGGAACTCTACTCAAATTTCTGTGACCCCCTCCTGAGGGTTTGCTACAACTCTGTTCAGCATCTCCCCTTTCAACATCACTCAGACCTTGCATCACAACAGAGTGTATATCAATCTTGTGCCTATTCCATAGAACCAAAGAATTCCTACAGTGCAGAATGAGGCCATTCAGCCGATTAAGTCTGCACTGACCTAGGCCCATTCCCCACCCTATCCCCATAACTCTACCTAACCTGCACATATTTGGACACTAAGGGGCAATTTTAGCATGGCCAATCCACCTAACCTGTGCATCTTTGGAGTGTGGGAGGAAACTGGAGCACCCAGAGGGGACCCAGGGGGAAAATAGGCAAACTCCGCACAGACGGTCACCCAAGGGCAGAATTGAACCGGGGTCCCTGGTGCTGTGAGGCGACAGTGCTAACTACTGTGCCACCGTGCCACCTATTCGTACTCGAGTTCCATAGAACTATCAGCATAAGTTCATACCTACTGCAATCTGAAGTACAGCTCTCTTAATTATCTGGATCTCAAGCTGAAAAGTTAATCCCGATGTAAATGGCACAACATGCCGAATTTGATGAATTTTAGCAATCCGTTCCTTGGGTTTGTGTCTAAATGCGGAATATGCTAGCTCAGTTTCATTATGATGAAAATCTTTGTGTAGCAGCTCTAAATGTACTGGAGCTGGCTAGTTAAAACAGGAACACACCCATCTTCAATTATTGAATGCAAGATGCAGGGTGGCTGCAGGGCACATGGACAGGAATCAGACCAATATTTGTGCTGGAAATAACACTTCGTCATTTTTTGAGGAAAATTCTGCCCAATGACACCAAAACTTTAGGCCTCAAATTGAATCTTTTTATTGCCGCCCAAATTTGTTGGATCTGCCAAATCAGCAGATTTGCTGAAATGTGTTGCCTCATGAATCATGAATGTTGTAAATAGCAATATCATAATTAATGAAATTATTCTGCAATATTTGTTTGATTGAAATACTGTGTAATTTAAAATTATCTTGTCTTTCTCAGGAATACAGTTGCTCCTGTATTTTCAGGAATACAGTTGCTGTTAAGGTTAATGACAATAATTTCACTATCAGTCTGCCCTTGCCCAGAATCCATATTTGGATGCATTTTGGGCTATGTTCTCCTCCACATGTTTGAGTCAATGAAAAATTATTTAGTGAACTATTATTGTAAACTTATTACATTTCATAAAATACTTCTTTTGTGAAAATAAATTCAAAGAAGTACCTTCTTAAAAACGACAATTTGAAAAAGTTGCATTAATATAATTATAATACCTTTCACAACCTCAGGCTATGCTTATGCACTTTTCAGCCAATTAAGTACTCTGAAGTATAGTCACTGTTGGAATATCCGAAAAGGGGCAGCCAATTTGCACACAAGGTTCCACGAGCAACAATGCAATAATGTAAGATACACCATCTGTGTATGCAGAGATTTATAAGATTAGGGTTTTCCCTTTCTTTTTACTTACAAATGGTTCATGAATTTGTACTGTAGCTAAAAATAATGAAATGATTAAAGTTGTTCATTCCCAGGATGCTATAAGATTCAACATGTGCAAGCATGTGTGATTCATTCCAATTGGCTTAGTTTTGTGGCCATTGAGAAATTAGATAGTTAAATGAGATCGGCAATGGGACAATGGATCTTAGGATGATTAATTACATTTAAAATGGTCACCAAGTTAGGACTTGATACTTTGAAGGAAATATTTAATTCACAGCAACACTTGTCATGGCAAAATGAATCAGCAAGGTCAGTGCTTGTGGCTAATAAAGATCTCGAGCTTTCCACAACAACTTGGAGAAAGGATAAATGAAGGTTACCCATGTGAGGGAGAATCATTTATTTCTCTCCAAGACTGCTGCTGAAAGGCATTGGGAAGAATTTAAGCCCCGCAAAAGAAACGGATTTGTATCCAGTATGACCCAAACCCCAATCTAACTTCTGCACACTAGTGTTAATGGAGCTGAGACCAGGACAGACAGTCAACTTTCTCTCCAAAGGCAGGTTCGCAATTTAAACACTAGCTGGCATCATTTTCCAGGCTTTGAGAACTCAACAGGTAAAGGGAGGAGAGGACTCCTGAATTCAGGAAGTAAGTGCCTTTTCACCTTTTTGTAGATCTAATTTACCTGCTTCACCAACCACCCACAATCAGACACTCTCTCAACCTTCCTATTTCTCCTCCACTGACCATTCGAATCTTCCATTTTACATCTTCTGATCTCTCCCAACTCATCTGATTTCCTACTGAGGCCTTCAGTCCTCCCCCCCCCCCCCCCCTCCGCCCCACTTCATCCTCTCCATTCCCTGATTGTGGCCTGATGCTGAAGGCTTGCCCATCTGGCAGTGACCATAAAATAGAAGAATGCAAATCAAGCCCTGTAATGAATTCAGTAGCACCCGAGAGCAATCGATTGTTCCAGTTCCTGATCTCAAAGCAGTGACTGCTTTCACTGCCATTCCCCCGGCTCCACCACTCCCGCTTCCACCACCCCCCTTCAAATTAATATCCAGCCCCATGTGTGTATGTCAGAACTTGGTTGAACATGGTAAGCAGCCTTCTGTTGTTGGATTCAAAACTACCTTTCAACAATGCTTCGATAATCTACTTATCATGGGGAGGCAATGACAAGTGGTATTGTCACTGGACTAGTGACCCAAAGACACAGGGTAATGCTCAGGGAATTTGGGTTTGAATCCCTCCATGGCAGATAGTGAATTTGAATTCAATAAAAATCTGGACCCGAATTCTCCAGATGTTGCGATTCAGTTTCCCCGCTGGCAGCGCACCCCAGCCCATGGGTTTCTCGATGGCATGGAGTGGCTTCAATTGGAAATCCCATTGACAAGCAGCAAGCATATAGAAACCCACAACCAATAAACAGCGTGCTGCTGAGAAACACACGGCTGGCTAACCGGAGAATCCAGCTCCCTGGAATTAAAAAGTCCAATGGCGACTATAAAATGATTGTTGTTAAAAACACATCTGGCTCGCAAATGTCTTTAGGTTTACCTTACCTGGTCTGGCCTACATGTACTTCAGACCCACAGGTTTACTATTGAATGGCCACTCAGTTCAAGGGCAATTAGGGTTGGGCAGTACAGTGGTTAGCACTGTTGCTTCACAGCGCCAGTAACCCAGGTTCGATTCCCGGCTCGGTCACTGCCTGTGCGGAGTCTGCATGTTCTCCCTGTGTCTGCATGGGTTTCCTCCAGATGCTCCAGTTTCCTCCCACAAGTCCCAAAAAGAGACGTGCTTGGTAGGTAATTTGGGCATTCTGAATTCTCCCTCAGTGTACCCAAACAGGCACCGTAGTGTGGTGACTAGGGGATTTTCCTAGTAACTTCATTGCTATGTTAATGTAAGCCTACTTGTGACACACTCATGAAGATTATTATCATTATTAAATGCTGGGCCAGCCAGCGACAGACACATTGTGTGAAAGAATTTTTAAAAAAACAATTATGGACCTACTATTCACCCAAAGAGCCAAAAATATGAACTAACTATTTGAATAACAAGAAAATTGATTTATATTCAGAATACAACAGATTAATAACATGGATCCTTCATGACAACCTTTTCAAAATCTAGTTGTTTAATGGAATTGATCCACCAAATTTTAGCCATATCATTAAAATACAAAACCCTTTTATGTGCTTTCCCAGAATTAAGGTGGTGCAACCAAGGTCACAATATATATGTTACAGTGACAGGCAATTTCACAAATATAAGTGTTCAAAGCACCATAGAGACTTCTGGGAAAAAAAACATATTTACTTGTTTCCATCATGGGATGATGGATAGCAGTGCAAAGGAACTGAATAATTTTCTCCTTTCCACCTATTGACATGATTGTCCCCTCTCAGGTCAGGAGTGATCTGGGTTAATCATAATGCATTGATTTTTCAAAAGTGTTTTTAAAAATATTTTCAGCATTGTAGCAATGTTATCCGATTTATATTTAAATTACAATAAAATAGCATGAATAATACTACAGCGGGACCCTGACACATCTGTCCTTCTGTGGCGAATGTAAAGATGTGCAGGGGGGACGTTTTCTGAAAGAGATAGAAATTTGAAATCTGAAATCTGTGACTTAGAAGCAGCTGCTGAAACTCTGATGTTGGTTCTAATAAGGGACTTAATTAACTCCAAATAGCCGGGTTTGCAATTGTTGTTATTGCATGCTTTCTAATGACAGGTTCAACTTACTTTGAGGGCAGCACGGTAGCATGGTGGTTAGCATAAATGCTTCACAGCTCTAGGGTCCCAGGTTCAATTCCCGGCTGGGTCACTGTCTGTGCAGAGTCTGCACGTCCTCCCCGTGTGTGCGTGGGTTTCCTCCGGGTGCTCCGGTTTCCTCCCACAGTCCAAAGATGTGCGGGTTAGGTGGATTGGCCATGCTAAATTGCCCGTAGTGTCCTAAAAAGTAAGGTTTGGGGGGGGGGGGGGGGTTGTTGGGTTACGGGTATAGGGTGGATACGTGGGTTTGAGTAGGGTGATCATTGCTCGGCACAACATCGAGGGCCAAAGGGCCTGTTCTGTGCTGTACTGTTCTATGTAAACCTGATGTTCTTTGATGGGTATTCTGAAAGCAAAGAGGACAATGGCCATTCTTGCCATCATTTTCCTTCTTGCGGATTGAAATTGCTGTAGAAAATGACACTCAGCAAATTGCCTTCCAAGACCCCAGTTCATTTTGGGAAACATTTAAGCACTAATTTTAATTTGGAGGCACAAACCAGGAGGTGACAGTGATATCTGTGAGATTGAATCCAGCTGCCATAATTTCACCACAGACTGAATCTGTAGCCATACTGATCAGTGGCAAGGTGTTGGAAAATTTCTACTGGTATCACGTCCAGCCTGCCTGTTTCCCAGCAGTGTGGCAAGTTTGCTCCCAATACCTTTCGAGCAATAGTCCTCCAAGTGAGCAACACTCAAGTACTCAATATCTACTGGTTTGCTGGACTCCATCAATGATTGGACCACCAGATGGAATTTTGGATTTTCATCTCAACTGATTTGAGCCCTTGATTTAATCTTGTTATTTTTAGCAGACCAGGGCTCACAATCCCACTTGGCCAACTTAAGGTAAGATTTGATTGCTGTGATCATTTGGGCAGCACGGTAGCATAGTGGTTAGCACAATTGCTTTGCAGCTCCGGGGTCCCAGGTTCGATTCCCGGCTCTGTGTGGAGTCTGCACGTTCTTCCCGTGTGTGCGTGGGTTTCCTCCAGGTGCTCCAGTTTCCTCCCACAGTCCAAGGATGTGCAGGTTAGGTGGAGTGGCCATGCTAAATTGCCCTTAGTGTCCAAATTGCCTTTAGTGTTGGGTGGGGTTACTGGGTTATGGGATAGGGTGAAGGTGTGCAGTTGGGTAGGGTGCTCTTTCCAAGAGCCGTTGCAGACTCGATGGGCCAAATGTCCTCCTTTTGCACTGTAAATTCTATGATAATCTATGATCATACAGTGACCATGGTTCACTGAAAAATGGCTGATGTGAAAATTAAAATTGAATTAAAATTCAATAATGTAGGTAGATTGCTTTAATTATTCTCTAAGCTAAAACTCCAAAAATAAAACCACAAAAAATTCAACACAGCCTCTTACTCCTTATTTTTAACCTTTCTTCATCTGTCCATCCCTCACTTTCTCCCTGCTTCTATTTCCAATCAATCATCTCAGAGAGGGCAGTAGGATTAATGCTAGAGAAGGCAGAAAATGCTTTGGCCACATTATCATTTGACTTACTCATAGGCAGATGGGAAAGCTTTGGCGTGTATAAGGGTTTGTCTAACTTTCCCACATTGGAAGGCAGATGAAAAGGCAACAATTAAGCATCTTAGATGAGCAAGGGGCAAATAAACCGATCTGGCGAGTAATTCGTTCTTCTGAAAGTTGACTTTGAAGGTGAGGCATAATTTTTTTTAAATCCAAAAAACACATTTTAGTTACTGTCTCAAACACAATCTTTACATAAATTACAAAAGCAAAATATTGCAGATGCTGGACAGGAATTACAGGAAATACTCAGCAGGTCAGGTAGCATCTGTGGCATTGATGAAAAGCCATATTGACCTGAAACATTGAGCAGAATTCTCCCAACCAGCTCTTGGCAGATTTGGTTGTGGGCAGTTGTAGAGAATCTAGTGAAAGCCAAAAAGTCAGAAACCCACCACTGTTAAATTAGGTTGCAATTCGCCCAATGGTGGGTTAATGGCGGGTCTATCATCCCGTTGGCAGGTGGTGCGAATGCCATTTGTAATCATTTGCATCTCATGAATGCTCATTAAAACTGCCTGCCAGTGTTCCATCAAGCCTTACAATCTTGGGCCACGCCAATGGGAAATCACATCGTCATCAAATCAAATCACTAAAGAGTGGTATGCACAAGCAGTCCTCAGTTCATCAGAGGCTTTGAGGTGAGTGCAATACTGCTATAGCACAGACTCGATGGGCTAAATGTCCTCCTTTGCACTGTAAGAATGCTATGGTTCTTATATGGGTACACATGGTTTACTGGAAGAGAATGGATTAAGACTCTAGAGGTTGTGAGTAGATGTCCAAGTGGGGGGTGGGCTCGGGAGGGGGGAAGGTGGTTGAATCACGGAATAGACTGCTTCTTGAGGCTGTTGGCCTTTTCCGTCTGGGCTGCTGGCCTCCTGCATGATCTGGTGAAGACAGGTGGGCTGCAGAGACTGATATGAATGCACTGGACTGGTGTTTAAATATAGTGCCAGGACCTTCGAACCCGTCAGCTGAGGGTGGACACACAAAGTAGCTGCCGGTCTGCCAGGAGGGTTAGAGGGGATCTTGCCTGTGCATAATTAATTAGGTTCTAAGCACTGAATCTGACGTAGGATCCCAGCAATCTGGTTCCTGGGCCAGGCACTGCAGAAGCCGCCCGCTGCCGCATTTTGCCTCAAAATGGGAGATACCGCCCATTATCTTCAATTCTCTCCACAGATGCTACCTGACCTGCTTGTGTATTCCCATCACTTTCTGTTTTTACTTTACATAAATTTGAAGGCTTATAATTCTACTTTCAATCTTGAAAGGACACTGTTAACCAGTAAATCTAATATTAATGCAAATAAGCTGTTTATTGTTTATCAATAATACAATTAAACATTGCCACCCAGTGAATGACCAAAGAGCACAATTATAAGTTTTATTTATAAACTTTCAAAGCATCTAAATGATTTACAAATCTCACATCTCCAGAAGTGCCTTGCCTTGTGCTTTGCTTCATAGCATCTCAATGAATTCAAGACAAATATATTCTTTGTAATCAACTGTGTGCCATGAAATCACTTGGTCAGTGGAAGGTTTGCGAAGAATTTTTGATGATTTTATCTTTTGTGTTATCTTCTGTGAATGTGTAAAACTTATATTGAGGCACGCAAAATAGATAGTCTCTGTGGTGACTGCGGCTCAAAGGTCAATGTATGACATTAGGTTTTATTAATTTTATGAATGATTAATTCACAATCCAATTACATTATTGTCAGTAATTATAAACATATTTGTGACCTATGCTCACCTCAGAAGTGAGTGCTCCTGTATCATTTGTGACATTTGCATTCGTTTGCTTTCCATAAAAAGTTGCACTTCGGAAAATGTATTGAATCCTTTATAACTGTGAAGGCTGATAAATTTATCGCACATCAGTGTATTGTCTCTTCATTCATCATTAGAAAATGTAACAATAGGAATTTGAGAAGATGTCTGCCAGGTAATTACTCCACTAATGAATGTCTTAATTACAAAAACAGCATATCCGTCTCATGCTTCAATCATTTAATCCAGGACATTTTTTTTTAAATAATTGTGTTCCAACCAGCAATTTTCTGATGAGAATTGGAGTTGCAAATGATTGAAATGCAAGTCACTGAATGATGTTTTGAAATACGTTTGCCGTACTATCATTTGTGTCACAGCTTTGCTCAATCGAGGTCTGTTTTCTAGCACCATTTTTAAAGTGCATTGAAATCACTGCTCCACTCTGAAGTAGTCAGGTTATGCAAACATGGTATACCGCTGGTATCAGCGGGCACCCAGTTCTCTGAACCAGCAGAAAATTGTGTTAAATCTTCCTCCAGGACTTAATCCCATTCTCACTGCAAATGATCATGTAGACAATTTAAGAAGATTTAATATATGACTTAAATTGAGAATGTGAGATGGTGCTGAATACTTCAGCTGATGCCTGGTGCTGGCAGCAGTTTCATATGTGCAGAGTTAATCTTACAAATCGAACAAAGGACCGCTCTTGCCCAGCCCTGAGGATCAAATCCAATTCTACTAGGATACACATTAAGTCATGTCTATCATGACTTTGCCCTTGAAAAGAAGAAGAATGATTAGATTTGCCTCATTCTATTTGTTACCCAGGGGAACAAATAAGATAAACTTAAATGTTTGGCATTCCTTTCTTTAATATAAAAATGTCTGCTTTTTTTGTAAGGGTTGAAAAGATTGGCGATGTTAAATATCATTGCACCTTGAATAGTTTTCAAAGTATTTTCAAATATAAAACAGGCTTTAAATGTACATCCATCTCATCCTTCTTCTTCAGTAGTCTCTTGGGATTAAGGATGACTTGCTCCCATTCTGATTTGATGGCATCTGAAATAACTGATCAGTCCAGTACATGATCTGTGGACACTGTAATATGTGAGGCAGGTGGTGCTTGAAGGTTTGGGTAAGTAGGCTGTTTGGAGGTTTTTGCACTCCCCTTAACAACTTGACTTCGTCTCTGCACGTTTCTGATGAAATCTCTCTCCATGTGTTCGATGCCTTTCCGAATGAACCTTTTCCATTTTGGTCAATTACAAGCCATGGGGCTCCCATGAGTCAGCATGTATGTTAAACATGGCCATGTAAGTAATATAATAATAACTTTGGGCAACACAGTAGCATAGTAGTTAGCATGGTAATGCTGATGGTAAATGCTGATTGTTCAAACCCAAGAAGGGAAACTTGAAACAACTACCCTCAGCTGCGTTTTCAATCTGTATGGTATTAGAAAAAGTTTGACATCCAGAAATGATGTGCCACACTCCTTGGGGTGATTTTCCCAAGGATAATTCATTGGGATAATTCTTCCCCAAAATTTCTGAGTGTGGTCTCAGGTGGGAAATGAGGTGTGATTCCCATCGGCTGGATCAGTGTGATGCAGATCACAATCCACCCACACTAAGAAGCTTTTTGGAGCCAGGGGTAATTCAGCCCATCGAACCCTGAGAGATCAGGGTCCCCTTTTTAAAGGCCCAGCACCTGCCCTCCCCTCCCCTCCCCCCCCCCCCCCGGCAAATGAGAGATACCCCGCTATGGGTTCGCCAATGGCCCCCCTCTTCATCACCCCCCTCCCCCCTCCAAGCCCTCCTCCTTCAGGTCCCACCAGTTTGGTACAGCCAGGGTGCCAGGGAGAAGTAACAGGTTGGCACTGCCAGGATGCCAGGTGCATCATTCAGATGAGGCACTTGGTCGTTTTAGGAAGGATATCAGGACAGAGGAAACCCCAGCAGAAAAAGAACTACAGTTAAAACAACACCTGGGATGCAATTTAAGGCACAAAAAACAGAGTCCCATTTTGGGCACATAGCAGAGTGATAACCACCCTGTTATCAAACGGAACCCCGTTGGTTTTTCTGGCTCCGGTCGAGAATGTCCTGCCGAGGCAGTACTTACCCCACTTTCTGCACTGATGAGCCATTTTTAAATGCTGTCCCGATCTTACAACCCTCCTTAAACCACCCCACCACAGCCTCCAGCACCCACCCACCCCCACTGCCCCAACCTACCTCTGAGGAGATTATTGAGACAGTGTAATAGGGGGACCCCCTCCCCACTGCCCCAACCTACCTCTGAGGAGGTTATTGAGACAGTGTAATAGGGGACCTCCCCCCCCACTGCCCCAACCTACCTCTGAGGGGATTATTGAGACAGTGTAATAGGGGGTCACCCCCAGAGACTCCTGTAATAGGGGGATCCCCACAGGGAACTGTGAAATAGGGCAACCCACCAACAAGGACCCCCTGCCTAAAGGAACCCCTCCACAGAACCCCACCCCACTCAGACACCTCTCCCCCCCTCCCCCTCCCCCTCCCCAGAAAAGGGACCCTTATGTGGAAGCTAGAGAGCAGTCCAAACAGGGGCAGTACAGCTCTAATACTTACCACGCAGCTCCATGTATCCACTCCTCAAAAACAAGCAGCCATTGTTCCCACAGATTCATTACCTGCAAGCCATTCATAGCTTTCAAGTAGTGGTCTGTGATTGACAGCGTCTACAAACTATTTGCAGCTTTGATCTATTCATAGCCTTTCACAGTTCAGTGGTCTAAATAGTGAAACCCCAATGTTTGTAAACATTGATCACATCAAAGAGAACTAAGTGCAGTGTGATTAGAATGCACTTAGTTCTTGGAATGCCTCTATCACTTTGATGTGGTTAATGTTTCACCACTTAGACCACTGAACCCTGAAGGGAGATGAATGGATTAAAGCTGCAGATGGTTTGTAGACCATTATTTGAAAGCTATGAATGGCTTGCAGCTAATGGATCTGTGAGAACCAGATGTCGGAACAGCTGCTCTTCTTCAGGAATAGACAGGTGGAGCTATAATACTTCCCACTGTCCCTATCTGGACTGCTCTCTAGTTTCCAGACAAGGGTCTCTTTTTTGGGGTGGGGTCTGTGTGTGGGGAGGGGTCTCTGGAGAGGGTACCTTTGGGAAGGGGGTCCCTGTGGGTTGTCTCTCTATTGCAGGGATCCCTGTGGGGATCCCCCTTTGCAGGGGTCCCTGGGGGGGGGGGGGGGGAGTCCCCCTGTTACAGGGGCTCCTTTGGTGGGGTTACCCCTAGTACAAGGGTCCCTGTTGGGAGGACGAGAGGGATCTGGTAGAGGAGCCGTGGGCAGGCAGTGCATTGATGGGAGGGATGGCCCTCGGATGGGCTAAGATGCTCTCTGCCAACGAGGCCCTAGCGTGGTGGACCTCGCAGTGGGCCAAGGGGGCAACCGTGTCAGGGCAACTCTCGGAAAAACCACAAGTGATCCGTGCCCACGTGATTCCGAGCCATGGGGACCGGAGAATTGTGGGAGGCTGGAGCATAGGGTGTCAGCCAGCTAACTAGATGCAAATGGATCAGTAAGACGCGTTTGCATGTATTTGCATCTCTTCGGGGAATGCATTCTGGGTGTTCTGGGATGGAGAATCCTGCACATTGTCTCTAGTGAACTACTCCACAGAGGAGCACGGTATAGTGGTTAGCACAGTCGCTTCACAGCTCCAGAGTCCCAGGTTCGATTCCCGGTTTGGGTCACTGTCTGTGCGGTATCTGCACATTCTCCCCGTGTCTGCATGGGTTTCCTCCGGGTGCTCCGGTTCCCTCCCACTGTCCAAAGATGTGCAGGTTAGGTGGATTGGCCTTGCTAAATTACCCTTAGTGTCCGAAAACTTTGGGTGGGGTTATAGGGATGGGGTGGATGTGTGGGTTTGGGTAGGGTGCCCTTTCCAAGGGCCGGTGCAGACTCGATGGGCCAAATAGCCTCCTTCTGCACTGTAAAATTCTATGATTCTGTGATCCCTCTTAATCCAAACAAAAATCCATCAGCCGAAGCATTTAAGATGCTTTAATTTGTACCTCTGGCTCCCAAAAAGCCTAGGATTTTAAAAAACACCACTACAGCAATCATACACACACTAACCCAGGCTTTTAACCTTGGGCAAAATTCTCCGACCCCCAGCAGGGTCGGAGAATCACCCAGGGCCGCCGAAAATCCCGCCCCCGCCATGTCCAGAATTCTCCCACCCGCAAAAAGTCGGCGTGCCGCCAATCCCGCCGCCCACCTCAGAGAATGGCAGGGGCCGGCGGGAGGCTACGGGTTTCTGTGCTGCCGTTATTCTCCGGCCCGCAATGGGCCGAAGTCCCGCCGCTGGGAGGCCTCTCCCACCGCCGAGGTTTGAACCACCTCTGGTGGCGGCGGGATCGGCGACGCGAGCGGGCCCCCGGGGATCTGGGGGGGGCGCGGGGCGATTGGACCCCGGGGAGTGCCCCCACGGGGCCCACCGATCGGCGGGCGGGCCAGTGCCGTGGGGGCACTCTTTCTCTTCCGCCACCTCCACGGCCTACCCACCCCACACCCCCCCAACCCACCCTTACCCCCCCACCCCTACCCCCCCACAACCCCAACCCACCCCTACCCCCCCACCCCTACCCCCCCACCCCTACCCCCCACCCACCCCTACCCCCCACACCCACCCCTACCCTCCCACCCACCCCTACCCCCCCACCCCTACCCACCCCACACCCCCAACCCACTCCACACCCCCCAACCCACCCCTACCCCCCCACCCCTACCCCCCCACACCCCCCAACCCACCCATACCTCCCACCCCTACCCCCCACCCACACCTACCCCCCACACCCACCCCTACCCCCCCCCACCCCTACCCTCCACACCCACCCCTACCCCCCCCCCCCACCCCTACCCCCCCCCCCCCACCCCTTTCGGCCAGCCCCGGTGCCGGGCGGCGGGCGCCAAAGGCCGCTGGTGCCGGTTTTGGCGCCAGTTGGCGTGGTGCCAACCGCTCCGGCGCGGAATTCTCCGCACCTTTGGGGAGGCCCGACGCCGGAGTGGTTGGTGCCACTCCGCTACGCCGGGACCCCCGCCCAAGATGCTTCAAAGAGATTTAATCAAAAAATATTCAGCTGGCTGAAGGCTTGGTTAAAGAGATGAATTTTACAGAGGGGCAATGGGAGGTAAAGAAGCAAAGGAGTTACTGAGGATCAAAATCCTTTTCACTGGCATTAGCGAGGTTTTTGTCATTTAAGATTGATCAAGGAATGGCAGCATGGAAAGCATCTGACAAATTTCATTGAATCAGATCAAAACTGAAACCTACAGAGCAATTACTTTTTCCTTCCTGCTCTTCAGGTCATAACTCACATCAATTCAGTTGCACAGACACAGCTGTCTTCCTGTAAAACACCCAAATGCCCATTACTTGTGTGTGAACTATTTGAACTTCTTAACCATAGGATCATTAGAGCAAGTTTGATCCTGCGCTTAACTAATGTCACATGCCCACTTTCCAGTAAGGTTCTTGGATTTCAATCAGGAGGAGGCACTCTGGCCACGTTGTACCTTTTATTTCCCTCCCTATTTAAAGCAATGAGACAAATGAGTGATTCTTTATCACCCCTGCTTCAGATCAGCTAACAGCACAGACCAGGCATCAATGCTGTGACATCCAACAGCAACCATTTAGAGTATTTACCGAATTAGATCAGGAACGCCTCACAAACTTATAGATGCAAATACCTCAAAATTCTGCCACAATTCAACCCCTAACTCTTTTTTGCACCAGGGCTGAGGAAAAATCGACAGCTGGAAAATAAGAATATAAAACTATGAATCACGACTTATTTGTTACCGTAGAATCGACCGCACAATAAAAGCAGGGTGCATCTTATAGTTCTCATGCAGAGATGTGAGCAAGTTACTACTTCTTAGACCCTACTGGGTATGGTGAGCAATGAAAGAATTTTAGATCTCGAAAGACTGCATTATGAGAAAGGAAACAATTAATCAAAGCTAAAACAAAAAACGAGCACAGTGATATTTATATTTATACACTTCCGAACATCATGGTAAATTAGAAAATAATTAACTCCCATGATGGTAGATTGGCAGCTGTCCAGCAATGAGCATGACCCAAATGACTAACCATACTGACACATGATAAATTATTTAACAACCTATCAATAATTTAAGAGAAGGCAGATTTAGAATGCCAGTTAATTTCTTTGCATATATTTTAAATTAATCTGCACATCTGTTAAACAATGAAAGTGTTGCCGAACTTTTTATCAACATTAATTTGAAAGGAGATATAAGGGGTTTTGTTGATTTTCCTATCTTTGCCACTATGTTGGGTGTAATAAAATAGAGCAACCAAGAAATCAGAAGAACTGCCCTGTCTAATCTGTGATGTTTTCAGAAAGAAGAAAGATGATGTGAGGGATACAATTGTTGAAGCAATTTGTGTATTGAATTGCTATAGATTTCCTTCCACAGAAAATATTCCTGATATCGTTCAAAATACTTTAGGAAACACTCGCTTTTTCATTCTTCAGGCAACTGAAAACCTCCGAGCTCTAATCAATAGCTTCATGAATTAACTTCCTCCATCGTGTGATGATGCCTAGTGTGTTTACTCAATAAGCCCATCAGCTTCTCTGATATTTTGAGGTCATGTGTGAGCTGATCCTGTTGCACCATAATGGTCAGATAAAATTAATTGCTTGGCAATTTGAATGTTACCCCTGTACAGAACAAGAAATTAAATTATTTATTTTAAATCATTTAACCTTTTCAGTGAAGCAATCTGCTATCTAGAAAATATAGAAAATGATGTTCTTCGCATCATTTCCCCACCCGTTGATCTGTTAAAATTGGTTTGGAAGAGAATCCATGGGCAGGATTCTCCCCTAACCGGTGGGGCAGGCCACACCGGTGCCGAGGAGCGGCGTGAACCACTCCAGCGTCGGGCCGCCCCAAAGGTGCGGAATCCTCCGCAACTTCAGGGGCTAGGCCGGCGCCGGAGTGTTTGGCGCCGCGCCAGCCGGAGCGGAAGGGCTTAGCGCCACGCCAACCGGCGCCGAAGGGCCTCCGACGGCCAGCGTGAGTTGCGCATGCACGGGAGCGCCAGCGTGTGCTGGCGTCATCCCAGCGCATATGCAGGGGGATTCTTCTCCACACCGGCCATGGCGGAGGTTGATAGCGGCCGGTGCGGAGGGAAAGAGTGCCCCCACGGCACAGGCCCACCCGCGGATCGGTGGGCCTCGATCGCGGGCCAGGCCAATGTGGGGGAATCCCCAGGTGCCAGATTCCCGCACGCCCCCCGGAGGACTCTGCAGGCCGCCCGTGGAGCCAGGTCGCGCCGGTAAGGACCTGTTATGATTTACGTCGGCGGGACCCGCCGACAACGGGTGGCCACTCGACCCATCGTGGGCCGGAGAATCGCCGGGGAGCCGCTGCCAGCAGCCGCCGACCGGCACACCGTTTTTCCGGCAGGGTGTCGGAGATTCCCGGCCCATACTGTTTGCAAAGAAATAAGGGATGTCTATTTTTTCATCATTAAAGAGGCACTGGTAACATAACCAGAGGGCATGGCTTTAGAAGCCGAATTTATGAGAAAACAGGGGCGAAATTATCTGACCCCACGCAAGGTCAGAGAATCGGCCGGCGGCGGCGTTATTCCCGCTCCCGCCGGGTTTTGAATTTTCCGAGCGGCCAAAAACCGGCGTTGTGCAAATCCCGCCTGCAGCCTCTGAGAACAGCTGGCGCCGGCGGGAAGTCATTGATTTTTCACAGTCAGAAATTCTCCGTGCCGAATGGGCCAAAGTCCCGCCGACATGGCCACGGGTCACGTCGGCGAAAAACACAGTAGCTTTAAAATGGCGTCAACCATTGATGATGAGACCTTTTCTAATCCTGGGGAGAAACAACCTTTTGAAGAGTCTGAGGAAATAAGCAGGAATTTGGATTAATTCTGCCTCCCCACCCCCTGGGCCTCTTTATCCTCCTTTCTCCTCCCTCCCCCTTTCTCCTCCCTCCCCCTTTCTCCTCCATCCCCCTTTCTCCTCCCTCCCCCTTTCTCCTCCCTCCCCCTTTCTCCTCCCTCCCCCTTTCTCCTCCCTCTCCCTTTCTCCTCCCTCCCCCTTTCTCCTCCCTCCCCCTTTCTCCTCCCTCCCCCTTTCTCCTCCCTCCCCCTTTCTCCTCCCTCCCCCTTTCTCCTCCCTCCCCCTTTCTCCTCCCTCCCCCTTTCTCCTCCCTCCCCCTTTCTCCTCCCTCCCCCTTTCTCCTCCCTCCCCCTTTCTCCTCCCTCTCCCTTTCTCCTCCCTCCCCCTTTCTCCTCCCTCCCCCTTTCTCCTCCCTCCCCCTTTCTCCTCCCTCCCCCTTTCTCCTCCCTCCCCCTTTCTCCTCCCTCCCCCTTTCTCCTCCCTCCCCCTCTCTCCTCCCTCCCCCTCTCTCCTCCCTCCACCTCTCTCCTCCCTCACCCTCTCTCCTCCCTCACCCTCTCTCCTCCCTCCCCCTCTCTCCTCTCTCCCCCTCTTACATTCTCTTCATCCTGCCCTTTGTTCCAGAGCTATTTGATCCCCCTGTGCACTGGCACAGATTTACAGTGCGGTTTAGGTTCTGTGTTTACCCCAGGTGTGGGGGCGGGGAAAAGAGGGATGGATGAGGTTAGATGGAGGATGATTTGGGAGGGGGGTGGGGTGGTTCAATGCAGTGCCCCTGAGGAATGCCGAACCCTCCCTCTTTTTCATTGGCAAGGAGGAAAATTGGAATGATACAATCCTCAAAGATACCACGAACCCAAATCCTGACCAGGATAGGCCCATCCTTAGTTACTCGACTAGACTCCTCCATTGAGGCTTGCAGCTCTAAACTATGCTCTGGTACCAGAAGTGATACAATGGTTTGGTAGGGTATTTCAATTCCTACCTTGACCATTTCTTACGGTACTATCTCTTGAATTCAACTGGCTTTTCGTTGGCAAAGAATAAGCTTCTGAAATTAACATAAACATTCAGTCGTTTTGCCTTTACTACGGGAGCAGTACGGGTGACCTTCTTGATTTTCGTTCCCTTGGTCAGTTTCATCAGGTTACAAAGATGTCACGGACAGGAGGTGGGGTGGGGGGGGGGGGGGGTGTTAACTTAAGCAGCCCTGATTTCTCCATTCACTACCCGTCGATAAACAGAAAGGTATTTTGATTTTGATTCACCCCCTTCATAAATGGTGGCTTATTGGTCCCAACCTTTAAATTTGGAGTGTGCTAAACCTCTATGAATAACTTGCACAGTGAACTTGAGGTAAGATAAAACAAGCGGTTGATTTATTTCACACATGCACACAAAATGGAAAAGGAGATTTCGCAACATCCACTCATGCAAAACAAAGAAAGATGAGGGAAAGGAAGGAGGTTCAGGGCCCGACCACAATAACATGTAAGTTAGGGTTTTCCGTGTGCCCGGAGTCCAGAATCCAAAGTCTTAACGGGATGTTTCTTCATAGGGGAGGTGGACGGTTGGAGGGTGATCCGTCTTTCCAGAAACAAAACCTCCACCAGGGGAAAAGGCACATAGAGTTGAGTTAATCGTCAAGGCACCACTTCCAATTTTTCAAAAGCTCACAGTATAGATGAGGGACAGAGATATTTCTGTTGTCACCAGCTTGATGGTAAGGTGGTAGCCAGAGGCAGGCCGATTGCCTGAAGTTACTGTTTTTCTTTAGAGGTCAAACTGTAATTGCCTATAACTTCCAACAGCTTGTTAATTAAAGAAATTCAGACAGCTCACATCTCGGTCATGAGACACCGATTTCAGATTGTTAAACGAGGCCCGTGGTTGAAAACTGTTATGTTGCAACAGATAAACCCCCCCCCCCCACCCGGGCCATTTACACCAGATTAGAGACAAGAGGAGTAATTCTCCAGCTCTTGTCCATCCCGCCACCGTTGCCAGCGAGAACGGGGCATTTTGCACTCAGCGGGACCGGAGAATCCCAACATCGGGCAAGGTCAGAGAATTCCAGCCTAGGGGTTGCAAGCAACTGCCTTTGGTCATAACTGGCTGGGGAAGACATTTCATCTGTGGGGAAGACAACTTGTCTGCAAAACCATTGTGTTGGCTTGGCTGGAATGTTTATCTGAGCAAGGAGTGTGACATCCCAGGGTGTCTGAGGTGTCTTTGTTCATTTTCAAACTGCACAGGATCATCTGGAAGTTGGCGTGGGATTAGCTGGGGTCATTTTATCAGCTCAACAATTGTCCATTTTGATAAACAGTAAAAAAAATAAGGGGCTGATAGAGGTATAGATATTTAATTTCTGTCCCATCTCAACCAGGACAACAAATCGATTAAAAGTGTGTGAAAAGATATACTGATTAGCCATGTGGTAACAGAATGGTGAAACAGGCCCAAGACGCTGAATGGTTTACTCATTCCTTTGTGATTGAGTGTCAGCATTCTTGACTATGAGCCAGATGTTTGTGGATTTAAACCCCACCCTAAATACCTGAGCATATCATCCCCTTCAGTGCAGTTCTGTACTGTCATTGATGCTGTCTTTCAGATAGGACTTTAAACTAAGGCTGCATCTATTCTATGAGGTGGACTTTGAGATTCAGTGGCACTTATCAAGAACATTGGAGTTCTTCCTAGGCCCCTGTGTCCGAGCCTATATTTATCCTTCAACCAATATCATTAAAATAGTTTACCTGGTCATTTATCGTACTGATGTTTGTGGGACCTTGCTACGCACAGATTGGCTGCTGCATTCCCTTAAGTAGTGAAGGCATTATAATAAATGTAAATATGTTTGTGTCTGACAATGAAAATGTACCCCCCTAGTTTCTGAACATGCTGCATTCTTTTCCATTTTGGTTGTTCTGTTTTATGTTTCAAGGTCATCTCACCCATGGTGCAGGTAACTTTCAATTTTGAAGTTTATCTTTTGAAAACAATATTCATATTTTTAACATGATCTGCTTTGCTGCGATCCTGTGGTTTTACTTGCCCTGTTCTGGGTCGACCTAAGCAGGTCTCGCTGTTCCTGCTCCCAGGCCCCATGCTGTTCCCTCCCTGCTGCTGCTCCCACCCACTGGCCTTTCTATTCCTGGTGTCAGCTTGCAAAAAGGGCCTATTACTCTTGCTGCAAGTTTACTTCAGACGACCTTGACATTAAAGTTGTGAAGGGATAAAACAGGGAGACATTGGAAGAAATGTCATCGGAAACAGCATACCAAGTGTGTTTCATTCAGTTCAATAAAATCATTATATTCAGTGCTGCATGAAGTAGAAAACAAATCAAAATAAATATGCTGCGGCAATAAAATTCAGAATGCAGATTTTTAAGAATTGATCTTCATTGTCTAATGCTTTGTTGATTTTGGCAGTCACACATCAGCCTAAACCAGCCAGCAACTGATATGGTATCCTGATGAAATCTATTTCCAAGTTTGTCCTGGCATAAAGTAAAACCTACCTCGAGACATGTTTCATACCTGCAGTAATTGAATGGAGTTCATTAACAATATCCAAATGTATTGCCGCATTTGGCTCATTGTATGTACCACATTAATTCTGGGCATTATATTAACAAATACCTCTTTTTATTTGCAATATTACTAATGGCATAAAATTGTTCCAATTCAGCAATGGAGTTACCTTGTTGTGCAAACAATCCTGCCCCAGACAATCCAAGAAAGGTGGCATGGTGGCACAGCGGTTAGCACTGCTTCCTCACAGCGCCTGAGACCCAGGTTTGATTCTGGCTTTGAGAGACGGGGCGGAGTTTGCACCTTTTCCGTGCGTCTGTGTGGGTTTCCTCTGGGTGCTCCTGTTTCCTCCCACAGTCCATAGATGTACAGGTTAGGTGGATTGGCCATGCTAAAATTGCCTCTTAGGCCAGAATTCTCTGTTTCCGCTGGCAATGCACCCCTGACTGCTGGTTTCCCGGTGGATTGGGGTGACTTCAATGGGAAATACCATTGGAAAACGGCAGGAGTAGGGAATCCCTCCACCAGTAAACGGCACACCACTGACAAACACGTGGCTGGAGAATCCAGCCCTTAGTGTCCAAAGATGGGCAAGTTAGATGGGGTTACGGGGAGAGGGTGTGGGATTGGGCCCACGTAGGTTGCTCTTTCAGAGGGTCGGTGCAGATTCGAAGGGCCGAATGGCCTCATTCTGCGCTTTCAGAATTCTATGGAAAATAATTTACTGTGTGGATGAAGGTCAAATAATGCAGGCCTGAGTAGACCCACTTAATAAATCCTGCTTCACCATTGATTCCACAGACAATAAGGAGCGGAAATCTAATCATTGGACAAGAACTGACCCTGATACAAATTTACAAGTTTTGTTTCATGCTGGTTTTGATTTGAGATATGATAGGCTAAGATTTTCATCACTGCCAACTTAGGGCATTGATGTTAGATACATTAATGAGGAAGAAAGGAATAGAAAGTTCTGCTGGCGGGATGAGGTGAAGAAGGGTGAGAGAAGGCTTATGTGGAGCATAGACACCAGCATCGACCAGTTGGGCCAAATGGCCTGTTTCTGTGCTGTAACACTTGATGAAATTCTAGTATGTTCTCCATCATTCCAGATGGAAACTATTGCCTGTGCTTCTATCTTACCCACTACATTGTCTGAATTCTTCTCAAAACTGTCCTGTTGCAAAGATTGAACGTTGCGTGTCCCAAATGAACAAATGTAGGTTGTCCTTTTTTGCTGTAAACAATATCCAAAAAATACACAGTGGACAACAAAATTGTAGAGAGTAAATCTTCAGGAAAAAATATCATTATATAATTTGACTTATTCATAATTTTCATATTCCTACTGGGTGAGAGTTTTGATCGAAGTTGCTCTGTACTATAGCATTAATGAGACAAGCAGAATAACAGTGAAACCCCTTAAAGCTGGATAGCTAGGATAACACTAGAATAGTTCTACATAAGTTAGTTTATTGAGGATTGAAATTAATCACAGAAAGTATACCCAGTAATCATTATTAACCCTTAAACATGTATTCTTAGAACATAGCAGGAACAAGCATTTAAACACCTGCTAGAAACAAAGGCCGCAATGTATGATGTGATTTAAGCTAGCTAACTTGCCCATGTTTTCAAAACAAAGAGAATAAGACAAAAATAATGTGGTCAGCAATAACATAGCCAGCTCAGTAAGCAAAATCCTGTGCTCAGATAAGCTATGATACAAAGCTGAACCAGCTTCAACATCCTGCACCCAGACAAACAATGATACAGGCAGGAACCACTGAGTTACAGGAAAATGGGAGTAGGAGAGAATAATAGGTAGCGGACACAAGGGCCGGGATTATAGAACATAGAACATAGAACAGTACAGCTCAGAACAGGCCCTTCGGCCCTCGATGTTGTGCCGAGCAATGATCACCCTACTCAAACCCACGTATCCACCCTATACCCGTAACCCAGGAACACCCCCCCCCTTAACCTTACTTTTTAGGACACTACGGGCAATTTAGCATAGCCAATCCACCTAACCCGCACATCTTTGGACTGTGGGAGGAAACCGGAGCACCCGGAGGAAACCCACGCACACACGGGGAGGACGTGCAGACTCCGCACAGACAGTGACCCAGTCGGGAATCGAACCTGGGACCCTGGAGCTGTGAAGCATTTATGCTAACCACCATGCTACCGCGCTGCCCCATTCTCTAATCCCACAGCCAAGCGGCGCGAGCAACTCCAGCATCAAAGGGCCTCCAAGCCCACCCATTCCTAGGGGGCTAGTATGGCGGCGGAGTGGTGTCCGCTGCTCCGGCACTCGTAAGCTGGCGCGCCACGGCCGGCACAGGTCCGCGCATGTGCGTGGGTTGCCGTCTCCTCGCCGACCCCCGGGCAATCTGGCGGAGCCCGACAGGGGCCCGGCGCAGAAGAACACAGGCCATCCACGGAATTAGCCCGCCTGCCGATCAGTAGGCCCCAATCGCGGGCCTGGCCACCGTGGAGGACACCCACCCACCCCCCCGAAGTCGGATCCCGCCCCCGCCCACCCACCAGGAAGGCCCCCGCAACCAGAACTCTGAGGACCGCCAGGTAAAACCATTGTGTAACCCACACCGGCGGGACTCGGCCGAATTCAGTGAGCACTCGGCCCATCGAGGTGCGGAGAACCGCTGGGGGGCCGCTTTCAACGGCCCCCGACCGGCGCAGCGGCGACCTCGCAGGCATGATTGGCACCGATTCTCCGGTCGCCGGTGAATCGCCGCCCGGTGTTGGAGCGGAGTGGCGTGATTCTCATGCCCCCACCAACGATTCTCCGATCTGGAGCAGGATCAGAGAATCCCAGCCAAGAATCCTGGAAAACAACAGATGGGCAGGGAACAGGATGGGGTTAACTCATGAGCTGATCATGTAGTCACCATGGTGCCTAAAGTAAAATTCATTGGTCAAGGTAAAATCGACTGTGATAAGTAAAACTGGGGTGGGCTCCTGATTTTGGAAATTGTATAACTGTTTCACCTGAAACAAAAAGTAGAATGGTTTTGGCATTTATGCAAAACACTCTCCCTCGTACGTTGACCAAGCTTGGAAAATAAAGCCGTCTTAACCAGAGTTTATGTATCCGCAGGTCTTTGTGTTTAGCTGAGCCTAAAAACGCACCTACAAATAGTATTGAGGTCCTTACATCAGAAAATAAACTTAGAGTATCTTTAAATGGAAAAATAAATATGTTGGTAAGTTGAAAGCCATTTTTAGCAAGTACAGTTTATGTGCTGAATCCTGTTGTTTGCCTCAAATTCCAGGTTCAATGTCAAATGTTAAGCATCAGTAGCATGAGTAATGATACATGTTTTATTTTCTGTAAGAACTTCAAAACTAAGAGCATCTTTCTTTCTTCTCCTCACCCAGCTCTCCTCATTACATGACCATTCCTTTACAGTCTGAGTGTTCAATAAACTGGGTCTTGAGTCTATAAAACTGCTTTGCAATCAATCAGTAGCGACGCTCCTAATTTCTCTTCCAATGTTGAATTGCTTGGACTTCATTTTCAATATGGAGAATTAATGGTGCAATATATGCCCTATTACTCGATGCTACATCACAATAGTGCTCTAGTCTATTGCAGCATCAATCCAGAAGATTTGCAATGAATATATTTATTTCCCACTTACAGTGTTGTTAATTTTAAAAATAGCCCAACAACGGTGAGTCAGTGCAATGTTAAATATGAATGACCTCAGGGACTGAATAGTCCAAAGGACAGTTTTGTGATCTGTTCTGAACTGATGGGTTGAATGTTGGCTCTCTAGGTCAAATGGGTTTCACCAACTTCGGTTCCTGGTCAACTCTAGACAATAGCACGAGACTGTCTGACGCGACTTGAAATAACTCCCAAGACGGCAGATTATGCTGATTAAGGGATGTACGTGTGATGCAAAAAACATTATGACGTGTTCTCTTGGGCTTGATGATGACTCTGGGGGGAAGTGCATTCTCAAGTCCCAGCATTAACATCGTCTTCCATTTGAGCGTGAAATTCTCTGAAAGGTAACTAAAACTGTTAAAACAATCAGCTTGAAGAGCTTTTAATTTTGTTAGCTTACTTGAAAGACTTTGGAGCATGATAAATCAAAGGCTTAATCTTCTCGCCTCTTAAAAAAACTGTTCTGCACAGTAATATTCAATTGGTTTAGTTATTTTAATGAATATATCTCTTTTCTAAAAACCAAGCCTTGCACAATTGTCACGTTTGATATCCCAATACATAATTAAAGTTACATAACATAACATAGGGCATATTTTAATGGGTATGGTTGTTTGCGGAGTTTAAATGCTTAATAATTATATTTATTATTTCACTGTACGTCTGATTGTTTGATTCTCAAATTCAGATCTAACATGGCCCACTGTAGTTTCTATAGATGAGTTTCGAGTCCAGGTCAGGAATAACATCCAGAGCTGTAATTTCCTTGTCCCGTTATGGAGGGCTAGGAAGTTGAGGTGGGAGGTAAGGGCTGGAAAATAAGGAAGACCCATGTTTTTGTTTGTTTACATAGAATTTACAGTGCAGAAGGAGGCCATTCGGCCCATCGAGTCTGCACCGGCTCTTGGAAAGAGCACCCTACCCAAGGTTAACACCTCCACCCTGTCCCCACAACCCAGTACCCCACCCAACACTAAGGGCAATTTTGGACACTAAGGGCAATTTATCATGGCCAATCCACCTAACCTGCACATCTTTGGACTGTGGGAGGAAACCGGAGCACCCGGAGGAAACCCACGCACACACGGGGAGGATGTGCAGACTCCACACAGACAGCGACCCAAGCCGGAATCGAACCTGGGACTCTGGAGCTGTGAAGCGATTGTGCTATCCACAATGCTACCGTGCTACCACTGGATGGTTCTTCGTTGCATTTCCATCACTGGATCAAGTGCCTGCACCACAAAACCAGGTAATCAAGCTGATAATGGATCCAGTTGTGGGTGTAGCGGCATTTTGCTTCTAGTGATATGGCTGTGGCTGAGGTCATTGATTTTCTTTATATAACTCTATGACACAAGGGAGGAGAGCAGGTAAATGGCAGCTGGCATGGAGGCTTAGGACTGGAAAGGGTGAGTTGGTGGTGAAGTGTAGTGGAGGGGGATCGGTTGGACGGTTGGAAGAGCAATCCAGGGGAGGTCAGAGGTTGGGGTCGGGGTCATGGGGAAGTGAAGTGGCAAGGGCCTAGTGTTCTGGGTGTGGTGGGGGAGGGTGGTGGGGGGGGCAGTCATTCAAGGTACGAAAATCAGGGGCCGAAATGGGGGTACCAGTACCATTCACATGTGGGTCCATCCAAGGGTGTTGTCTGTCGAGCCCTCACAGGGCTTTGATTTAACCTATAACATTTCAATTCTTATCACTTGAGAGTGATCTCAGACAATGTCCTTTCCAATTCATAGAATGGAGGGCCAGCTGAGCTCGCAAATTCAACCATGTCCCACAAAATGATGAGTACAACACTGGACGCTAATAAGAACAATTAATAAAGAGTGAATACAAAAACACAACATTGTTTCTTCTACAATAAAGGAAACATCTCTAACACCCCCGGAGCCGTCAATGCATGTCCGCTGGGAGGCATGCAATGCATTTAGCTCTTTAACTAAGCTAATCTCAGTAAAGAACACTGATGTGCACATGAATGTGAAATATCTGTAATGTGAAATATTTACAAGTGAAATTTAATTTTGAAAAATACCCTTGCTCTCAACTTTAATGTTAATGGTATTGTAGTTGTGCAGGTAAGTTGGGCCATGATGCACAGCCTCCCGGTTTGACCAGGAGACTCTTTAATGCAGCATGGTCAGCTGATGGGGCGGTTTCACGAATGGAAGATTTTCCCCGGCACTAAACCAAATTTGTTTTGCATACTTGCACTGAGAATTTTAATTATAATTGTGTGGGAAATGGCAAAAACTGAGAAAGCAGGACTAATGCACAGTTTTGTTTAAAATGTCAGTAACGGCACACTGTTGCTAAGTCCTCGTTATCATGTGTGAGGGCAGCCATTGCATTTGAGGCAGTTTTCCTGCCAAGCTTCATGCCTCTGTGATGGGGCCCGACCAAATGATTCACCTATATGAATTTCCACTCGATGAGCCCTACCTCTGTGCCCCTTAAGATTTGTAATTGAAATGCACACCTCTGACCCCTGACCTTGCCAGCAGCAACCACCTCTCCTGTTGGAAAGACTCCACAACTGCAAAGGGCAGGCGAACATCGGGTTAGCGCCTCTTTTCCTCAACAGAACGGCAAACACAGAAGCCACCCTCCAAGAAGTTAGTGCTGTTAGGTGCATTGTCAGTAAGTAGGACCCCCATTTGGCCCTGATAGTGGGGCCCTGAATCCCACGAGAAAATCCAGAAAACACTGTCTACAGTGTGGTATTATCATGACTGTAAGAACTGCAAGGGTTAATGAAGTGTCTACAGGTGCTACTATAGGGAGCTACAGTTACAAGTATATAAGGCAGTGATGCTAAGCCTTATGAGGGAGTCTGTGCAGGAGTTAGCGAGAGAGAGTCAGAATTACAAATAGTGTGAGTGAGAGCAGATCACAGTTTATATCAGTATAAAGATTAGCTGTAGGGAGGATGCTGAATACTCTGCCATAGCCATTTCGGATCATACCCCGCACTGGGTGGACCTCGGGCATGGGGAGGAGAGGGACCAGCGTCCGCTCTGGCGCTTGGAGGTGGGGCTGCTGGCAGACGAGGAGGTGGCCGGGAGGGTTCAGGGGTGTATCAAGAGGTACCTTGAGGCCAACGATAACGGGGAGGTCTGAGTGGGGACGGTCTGGGAGAGGGGAGAGCAGAGGGAGAGGGAGAGATTGGTAGGGGAGATGGTGAGGGTGGATAGGAGATATGCGGAGGCTCCGGAGGAGGAATTGCTGGGGGAGCAGCGTAGCCTTCAGGCCAGGTTCGATCTACTAACCACCAGAAAGGCAGAAGCTCAGTGGAGGAAAGCACAGGGAGCGGTGTATGAATACGGGGAGAAGGCGAGTAGGATGCTGGCATATCAGCTCCGAAAATGAGACGCGGCCAGGGAGATTGGGGGAGTGAAGGATAGAGATGGGAAGGTGCCGTGGAGTGGGGTAGACGTTAATGGGGTCTTTAGGGACTTTTATGGGGAATTGTACCGATCTGAACCCCCGGTGGGGGGAGGGGGGGGGGGAAATGGGGCGCTTCTTGGACAAGCTGCGATTTATGAAGGTGGAGGAGGGGCAGTGGAGGGACTGGGGGAGCCGATTGAGCTAGAGGAGCTGGTTAAAGGGATAGTGAGCATGCAGTCGGGGAAGGCGCCGGGGCCGGATGGGTTTCCGGCTGAATTTTATAAAATGTATGCGGACTTGTTGGTTCGGTCCTTTAACGAGGCAAGGGAGGGGGGGGGCTTTGCCCCCAGCTATGTCAGGGGCGCTAATTTCCTTGATCCTTAAGCGGGACAAGGACCCTCTGCAGTGTGGGTCATATAGACCGGTCTCGCTGCTAAATGTAGACGCCAAGCTGTTGGCAAAGATCTTAGCTACAAGAATAGAGGATTGTGTGCCGGGGGTCATTCACGAGGACCAGACGGGGTTTGTAAAGGGAAGGCAGTTGAACACCAACATACGCAGGCTTCTCAAAGTCATTATAATGCCGGCTGTGGAAGGGGAGGCGGAGATACTGGTGGCATTAGATGTGGAGAAGGCCTCTGATAGGGTTGAGTGGGGGTATCTGTGGGAGGTGTTGGAAAGGTTTGGGTTTGGGGAGGGGTTTGTCCGTTGGGTGAGGTTGCATTATGAGGCCCCGATGGCAAGTGTAGCTACGAATAGGAGGAGGTCGGAGTACTTTTGGCTGCACCGGGGGACGTGACAGGGGTGTCCCCTGACACCTTGCTCTTTGTGTTGGCAATTGAGCCCCTGGCCATGGCGTTGAGGGAGTCGGGGAACTGGAGGGGCCAGGTGCGGGGTGGGGAGGAGCATCGAGTGTCACTTTATGCGGACGACCTGTTGCTGTATATGGCGGACCCGGTGGGGGGAATGCTGGAGGTGATGAGGATTCTCAGCGAATTTGGGGGCTTTTCTGGGTATAAGCTCAACCTGGGTAAGAGAGAGCTGTTCGTGGTGCACTTGGGGGATCAGGAGGAGGTGATTGGTAGGCTCCCACTGAAGCAGGCAGGGAGGAGCTTTAGGTACCTGGGAGTGCAGGTGGCTAGGAGCTGGGGGGCCCTGCACAAGCTCAACCTCATAAGGTTGGTGGAGCAAATGAAGGAGGAGTTCAAAAGGTGGGATATGCTACCGC
Organism: Scyliorhinus canicula; assembly: GCF_902713615.1. Taxonomy (NCBI): domain Eukaryota; kingdom Metazoa; phylum Chordata; class Chondrichthyes; order Carcharhiniformes; family Scyliorhinidae; genus Scyliorhinus; species Scyliorhinus canicula. The sequence goes on from NC_052156.1 coordinate 133,209,747, forward strand.
TGTCACTGGCGGGTAGGGTGCAGTCCGTCAAGATGACGGTGCTCCCGAGGTTTTTGTTCCTGTTCCAGTGCCTTCCCATCCTTATCCCGAAGGCCTTTTTTAGGAGAGTCAACAGGAGTATTACGGGATTTGGATGTGAGCATGGAACTCCGAGGGTGAGAAGGGTGTTCTTGGAACGGGGCAGGGATAGGGGAAGGCGGACGCTGCCCAACCTCTGTGGGTACTATTGGGCTGCCAACGCAACGATGGTGCGTAAGTGGGTAATGGACGGGGAAGGGGCAGCATGGAAGAGGATGGAGATGGCGTCCTGTGTGGACACGAGCCTGGAAGTGCTGGTAATGGCGCCGTTGCCGCTCCCTCCAATGAGGTATACCATGAGCCCGGTGGTGGCGGCTACCCTCAAAATTTGGGGACAATGGAGACGGCATAGGGGGGAGGTGGGGGGCTCGATGGAGTCCCCGATACGGGGGAACCACCGGTTTGTACCAGAGAGCATCGATGACGGGTTTCTTGGCTGGCACAGGGTAGGTATTAGGAGGTTGAGGGACCTGATTGTGGATGGGAGGTTCGCGAGCCTGGGGGAGTTAGAGGGGAAGTTTGGGCTCCCCCCGGGGAACATGTTTAGGTACATGCACGTTAGGGCGTTTGCCAGGCGGCAGGTGGAGGGGTTCCCTCTGCTGCCCCCACGCGGGGTATGGTACAGGGTGCTCTCGGGGGTGTGGGTTGGAGGAGGGAGGATTTCGGACGTACATCGTGTAATGCAGGAGGTAGACGAGGCCTCGGTGGAGGAGCTGAAGGATAAATGGGAAGAGGAGCTGGGTGAGGAGATTGAGGGGGGGATGTGGGCGGATGCCCTGGAGAGAGTGAATTTCTCCTCTTCCTATGTGAGGCTTAGCCTCATACAGTTCAAGGTGCTGTATAGGGCCCACATGACTGGGACGAGGATGAGTAGGTTTTTCGGGGGCGAAGACAGGTGTGCTAGGTGCTCGGGGAGCCCAGCAAACCACGCCCATATGTTTTGGGCATGCCCAGCGCTGGGGAAGTTTTGGAAGGGGGTAGCAAGGACAGTGTCGAGGGTGGTGGGATCGAGGGTCAAGCCAGGCTGGGAACTCGCAATTTTTGGGGTTGCAGTGGAGCCGGGAGTGCAGGAGGCGAAAGAGGCCGGTGTTCTGGCCTTTGCTTCCCTAGTAGCCCGGCGGAGGATCTTGCTTCAATGGAAGGATGCGAGGCCCCCAAGTGTGGAGGCCTGAATCAATGATATGGCGGGGTTCATCAAATTGGAGAAGGTGAAATTTGCCCTGAGGGGATCAGTACAGGGGTTCTTCAGGCGGTGGCAGCCTTTCCTGGACTTCCTGGCGAAACGGTAGGGAAAGAGGCCGGCAGCAGCAGCAACCCGGAGGGGGAGGGGGAGGGGGAGGGGGGAGGGAGGGGAAGGGGGAGGGGAAGGGGGAGGGGTAGGGAGGGGGAGGGTGAAGGAGGGTGAGAGGGGAGGGGAGGGGGAGGGAGGGTGAGAGGGTAGGGAGGGGGGAGGGGGAGGGGAGGGGAGGGGAAGGGGGGAGGGGGGAGGAGGGAGGGGGAGGGGAGGGGGGGGTTTGGTTCGGTGGGAGGGAGAATTGTGTACATGGGTTTGTTGGATGTGGCGGGTAGTTGCTTTTGTAGTTGGGTGGGTGTTGTTCTTGGGTTTTTACCATGGTTGTTTTGTTAATATTGTTTTGTTGTTTATATTTTGTGAAAACCTTAATAAAAATTATTTAAAAAAAAAAGATTAGCTGTAGATGAATGTAGTTTAAATGTTAATAATCAATTGTGTATTATTTAGGAATATGTGTCGAATCCGAATTAGTAGTGTTAATAAATTTATAGCTTTGTTTAAGTTCAAGCTATTTTGTGGTCTTTGTAAACACTACACCATCCATCCTGAATACAAAGATCGTGGGATCATTCGCCTGTAATTCCAAAATCTAGTTCTGAGTCCTGCAGGGCAGGAGGTTCGCAGCTGGTGGATCAGGTTTTGCACTGAGTTAGCAGGTCTCATTGCTACAAGCAGTGGATCTCCAATTGAATTCAGTTCACTGAGTTGGGAAGGAGAGGTTACCTGCCACTGTCCAGCAACTGTTACCTATCCATCTGGTCACCAGATGATACCCGGACTGGGGTTTAGTTGCGATTTTGAACCTTACTGGTACCATTGGCTTACATGTGAATAAAGCCTGTTTGCATGGAGATTTCTGCTTGTGAAACTGAAACAATTAATGCCGGAAGGAAAGGCAAAGGGAGAAAATTTGAAGAGAAAAGGTAGCATTTCATCTTTAAAAACGCGAAGTGAAGAAAAATATAACACTTCCCCCATTTCCCGTGATATGATAATCAGTTATTTTTTATCATTATTTTTCTTCTTTCTTTTCAATATCCAGAATATAAATAAAAGCATTTCATACAGCAGCTTCACCAATGGATTTAGCTAAAATGCAAGAATGTCCCATCCTATTAGTTCCAGCCACATCCTAATTTAAATGTAAAGCAAATGGCTTTTATGTAACCTGCACACAGATAGAAAAGACGTCTCGGTCTTTACTGAATATTATAATGTTGCTGAAGCCTGCATAATGCTAAATGTGCCCTCATTTAGCACACAACAGAGCTAATTATCTTGCCCATCAAAGTCTCCCCTTAAACCTATTCAGCAACTGCACTATCCCACTTATATTGCAGCAAGATTCAAGATTTATTATTTTGCTGCATAATTGAATGTGAATTTGTGTTTTTCACTTGTGTACACTCAGCATCTTTGCATGAGTAATGGCAATAAGCAGGCAAAAGGATATTATTGCATTCATAGAGATTTATGTCATACCTTCTTTCAAGATTAAAAATTATATCTACTTTTCTTTTTATTATGAATTATTCGTCCAACTATTTTCACTCACTTTGCTTCAATTTTATTCCTAATTTCACAGGCAACAACAACAACTTGACGTAATAGCGCCGAAAGCGTAGTGAGAAGTTCCGAGGGAGCTTCATCAAAAAGCCATTGACATTGCGCAAAAGAAGAAACTATAAAGATAGGTTTTGAGTGTCTTAAAGGGGAGATAGATGGATAGATTTAGGGGAGGAATTCTAAAGCTTAGGCCTAAAACAACTGAAAGTGTGGTCTCCAATGGTAGTGGAATGGGAGTCAGCAATGCATAAGAGGCCAAAGTAAACCCTGATTTACAGGTCTCAGGTCACAGAGCTATGAAATGAATATCCTTGCCAGAGAATTTGTCAGGTCTTTAGATGTTTGATTGGAAAATCAAAAGTTAGAAATGCGAAGCAGAGCTGAGAGATAAATGAAGAATCCTTCAGCTTTGAGAAGATGGTTAAAACTACCAGTGGATCGGCCACCTGTTTGATACCCTACCTAATTTCCCTTTATTTCCAATGTTAATGGAAAGGAAAATAGCGCAGTTCATATGATGATTGCCCGATTTACCATCAGCTGCTTTAAGCACCTCAGCCCCCAACACCCACCCCCAACCTAGTTCTGCCCTGGGAAAACTCTCTAATATATATTTAGGAATGTGTTGCAAATATTATCAGTTTAAATAAATCATATGAGTAAGCCCTACGGTGTCTAAAGGCCATTCCCACCTCGATGTATGTTAGACATTTATATATTTGTATATTTAAACTAGATCTGCGATTAAGGTTCTTGCATATACCTTCTAGTTGTTCCTATGAAATTCACATCTACATAATGTTATGTATTCGTTGGCTTGGATGAGCATTTAAAATGTATGTGTTCCGTGATTTTTAGAGTATAAAACCTCCCCTCCAGCTTTCTGCAGTGGTGTTTACCCGTGCGAGAAACTGATCTAGGTACTGCCTCTTAATAATTCCATCATTCTTAGCTTTTATCTTTTTTTCCTTTCAGCTTCCAATTCCCTCTGCTGGGTTATTTTTCCCGGTTCCAGCTTTCTCTGAGACACTGCCTTGTCCACCAGGTTTTAGTTTTAAGTATTGCACTTTCCAAATGCTTACTACCCTAGGTAGAGCAAATCAATCAATTATATCACCGTGCAAGCATCAGAGTACAGGGAAATTTGGCTGAGAGACCTGGTAGCCATTGGGAACTGGCCAAAAATAGAAGAAAAACAACAACAGCTTCAGCAGCACAGAAGCCTGACTGATGGAAATGACGGACGTTGCACATGCAGTAACTTCTGTGTTCAGATGCAAAAACAATTCTTCCAATAGAGCACAATAGGATATTTATTCCAAATTATATTGGCTAGAATCAGATAAATGAACAACTCTATCCTACGACCTACCCCAATAGTTAGATCTCACCACCCTGCCCTCGTGCACCACTGTCCCCCCCCCCCCCCCCCCGCCCCACACTCCGACACGACGCCCACCACCCCGCGTTAATGCCTACGTGAAGAGGCTTTTAACAGAAATCTCTGCAATGCACATTCCATTTTATGATGGTCATCAGAGAGTTTCCCTGCCTCTGAGTGGTGTTTGTGATGAAGTGACGATAAATATAAGATGCACTTATTATTCTGCTGATCTTTTTCTCAGCTACATGTGAGGAAGTCGCAAAAGCTGAATTTAGTCAATTCTTTTAGATTAATTGTTGTCAGTAAAGTGAATTGGGCCAAACTAAAGACCATGCTGATTGTGGCAACTGTGCACCATAATTAATTACCTAATCCCTCATTGCATAGAACTCCCTCGGATTGTTAATAGGGGCAATCGTGATGACTCCAGTGACAATATTCCTGAAGTCAATTATAAATTAATTTGCCAAAGCGTTGAAGTAAATTTATAGCAAAGGAACTGACTTCCGCCATATGAAACACAATTGAACTAATTTGGATAAATGCTCGTTTTCTCGAAACAACTATCTTAAGGTTTTGATTGTGGTGGAGCTCTCAAAAGGGATTTTCTTAAAGTTCAATAGCATGTTGGCATTTCTAATGGGTGAAGAGCACAATGAGGCAAAACTTCCAGGCTTTATGTAAGTGTATTAATCATATTCTGTGGTACTTTATCTCCTACGTTCACAAACTAATGAAGTGAACTTTTTCTTCAGTTCCTTGTTAGGTTTTTAATGTCTTCCCATCGTCTTCTTAGGTGGATGGATTGGCCATGCTAAATTTCCCGTAGTGTCCTAATAAAAGTAAGGTTAAGGGGGGGTTGTTGGGTTACGGGTATAGGGTGGATACGTGGGTTTGAGTAGGGTGATCATGGCTCGGCACAACATTGAGGGCCGAAGGGCCTGTTCTGTGCTGTACTGTTCTATGTTCTATGTTCTATGCTTCAAGGAAGCCAACCCAATCCCCTGCAACATGTCTCATGCTACTTTGAATACTTGCCAGTCATTTATTTGTTAACGATATAGTTTTTATTATCCACTATTTTATGAGGTAAATAATTATTACTTTAATGTGCCTGTGAAAAATAGATTTTGAACGGTGTATTTTACCAACAGTATGCCAAAGCAGTATTAATTACGGTTCGGCTGTTTTTTCAAACTGATGCAATACTGCCATCTGATGGTCATTGGTGAGAAATTCATGATCATGCTGCTCAAATGCCCTCAGACAAATCATTGTGCAAAGGAGTTTGAGTTCTTCTGTAAAATTAGTAATCATTATGGGGCACTGTGGGCCACATTTCCTTCTGATCATCTGGCATAAAGAGGTTTACTTTATTCAAAAGATGAAAGTCACGCAAATTGTTTCATGTTTTCAAAATCCTGCGGCTCAAGATCTCGCCTCTGTAATATCAGTGAAAGGTACAGTGATGCAATGCCTAAACAACACTGAATCCCCAGAAGAATTATTTACTGGTGGTGTTGTTCTGTGAGATTATGCTAGATGACGGTTAATGCGACAATCATAGGAATTATAAACACAGAGGTTGAAGAAGCAATATAATTCAAAAGATGAAGAAGCCAAAATGGAAATGATTGGGAACATAACAGATTCATTAGCATCTCGAGATAGAAAGGATGCAGCATCATCTACATTTTCTCTTTTTATTTCCTTTTTAGTTTACAAAAGATCCGTCTTAATTAATCTCGATATTGATGTTTTTGTTTAATTAATTTGAACATTTTGGGAAGTTAATAAATGAAATATAATATAAATAAATACTTACCTCATAAGAATGTAAGAACATGAGATTTAAGTGCAGAGCAGGAGAAGATCCTATGGCCTCCCAAGCCCGCACCACCACTCAATATGACCATGGTGAATTGTCTGTTTCAACTCCACTTCCCTCCTCAATCCCCATTTCCCTCAGCTCTCTGAGAGATTAAAAATCGTGGTTAACCGAAACATCATCCGCAATCAAAGGCAGACAATCCATGTCGGTGCTGCCATAAAATAACACATGTCATTTTGGAAGGAGAATAGCAGTAAAGGAAAGAGTGAACACAAAACAGTGGAGTGAGAAATCAGGCTTGTTAGCACCGTTTCGGATCCCTAGATCCCTTCAAGGTCCAAAGTGGTGTCCGTGGTGTGGGCACACTTGTGAGGCAAAATGTTCTTGGCTCCATATTGCCGCAGGTATTAGCTTGAACGCGGTTAACATCCTCAAAGATTCAGAGCAGGCAAATCACACGAGATTCTATTGAATCTCCATTATCCACTTTGCTTGTTACATCTTCAAAAAACTCCAGCAAATTAGTCATACACAATTTACCCTTCATAAAGCCATGCTGACTTGGATGGATTGCGTTTTGACTTTCCAAATGTCCCCTTATGATATCCTTAATAATGGATTTGAACAATTTCCCATTGACAGGCTTTAAATCAACTAGTTTCCTACTTTCTACCTTTCTCCATTTTTGAACAGGGGCGTTACATTAGCCTTTTTCCAATCCACTGGAACCTTTCCAGAATGCAGGGAGTTTTGGAATATTATAAGCAATGCCTCCTATCTCTGCTGCCACTTCCTTTCAGACTCTAGGATGGAGATCTTCAGGCCCTATGGATGTTAATCCCAATAGTTTGCTCAGTATTTTTTCCGTAGTGATGGTGATTGTATTATATTCCTCCTTTTCAACAATGTCTGCATTACCTGTTACTATTGGGATGGTTCTCGTGTCGCCCACCGTGAAAACCGAGGCAAAATATTGGCATAGTACCTCTGGCATTTCAGTGTTCCCCATTATTAACTCCCCAGGCTCATCCACTAACGATCCAGGACTGAAAGCCTCTAATGGAATTTGAGACTCATATAAATGCAATATCTTGCACCACCCATGCTAAGAACATAGAACAATACAGCACAGAAACTGGCCCTTCAGCCCTCCAAGCCTATGCCAATCATGTGTCCTATCTAGACCAACAGCCTGAATCCTTCTATACCCCACGTATCTGCATCAACCACCTCACTTGGCAGTGCATTCCACCACCGCCCTCCATGTAAAAAACTTACCCCGCACTAAGCTCTGTTGCCTTTTTTACCTACTGTAAATATGGCAGTCAATGAGGTTGCTCTCCTTCCTTTGGATATCAATATTCTATTGCTCAGAGTCGCCAGGTATCAAATGATACCACCACAAAGTTCAACTGGCTATCGATCAGAGAGCCAAACACCAGTTAGTTAGTTCAAGGTCAAGGGTACTTTATTTACACACACAATTAATCATGCAACATAAACACTACTAGTTAAACTACACCTATCGACTATGACAACCTGTACTTAACTTCAGGCACCCGGCTTAGGTCAGAGAAACAGTGGCTGTTGTTCGGATCTGTATCTATCGGGTCTGTAGAAGTAACTACTGCTCAGCTAGGCTCATCCGTCTGGTAGTGGGCGTTGAATTTGAACTTGCTTCTGGTGGTGCTGCACTTGGAAGTGGACGTTGCCGGGGAGCCAGGTCCAAGAGAGGCCGAACACATGGTGGTCTCTTTCTTTATCCTTGGGGGGTTTTCGTGCTCTTTTGGGTGGTCCTTCAGTTTGGACCCCACTAATTGGGTAACTCCTGATCACTGTGTTCGATTTGAACCAATAAAGGGGAGGGTGCCTTGATGGCTGGGCTTGTCATCCCAAGGGTCATTGACCCTGTTGTTTACACTTCCCAATACAGGGAGTGCCGCCGAAATGTCTGGGGGTGTATCGGTCGCTCAGGATTCAGTCCTTTGTCTGGCAGAGGTGGGCCATCAAATGCTAATCGTTTAGGGGTTTCTATACCATCTGAATTCCTCATTGGCAAATATACATTCAGGCTCTGAGCCTGCCTGAATCTCGCATTGTCCATTTCTCACGCTATGCTTTGCGACCTTCCCTGTTCCTGGTTGTAAGTGGCCATCCCAGACGGCTACAGCTCGCCTTGTGCAAAGGAAGGTGTAAGGAAGAGGTGCCAAAGTACATAAGAAGCACAATTCTCATTACTTATGATATAATCTTAACTGTTTACCAAGCAACATACCTTAGCATTACAGTGTGTGGTTTCACTTTTGACTTTATTTTGCAAATCTAGCTTGCTATAGCTATTGCACACATTATCTTACATTGGTCAATGCTCAGCCAAGCAGTAATCATGTGGTGGCATTGTTTAGGGCCTAGTTCCAGTAAACAACATTGCTACACAATTTTAATCTTCAACAGGCAGTAACAGTGAAAAAGGTACATATGGACAAACATGTAAATGATCGAAAAAAAACACAAGAACAGAAGTCACAGCTTGAACTCCAACTTTCAGATGGGAGTTGTTGGCCAAATTTTGAGGTGAGAGAATGGGGTGAGGTGGAAGTCGGCTGAAGAATCCAGCAAGGCCAGGGGTGTGGCAGGGTCTCAGTTACATGCTGTGAGGCCACCTCTCACCCAGCTGCCGGCCAAATGAACAGCCTGTCATATAGGTGGGGGGGGCTGGGGGCAAAAAACCTGCTATTGGCAGGCACAGCAGGTTCACACCAAGGAGGACTGGAGAAGGAGGCTGTATAACAGTCTCATCAGGCCTTTGGTAGGTTACGTTGGCCCCGTCTGCCTTTTGTGGGAGCTACACCCATGACCTTAATTCTACCCTGAACATTTAAAAGGGTGGAACATTTAAAAGTGTCAAGTTGGGGTTGGTTTCCTCATTTGGAGTCAGCTGTAAGTTAATAATTAACTCTGGAGTCTCAAACCCAAAGGGATCTTTCACCCATATCTTCTCTTTCAATATCTGAAACTTCCCCTCTGGAATGTAGCAACAAAAGCTGCTGATCTGCACAGCCTGATGCGACTGAATAAGGCTTTCTTATTAACATTGTTTTCTTCGATGTGTCGTAGCAGTGTGGGAAAAGTGTAGTAGTCTTGGCTTTGTACTCGCACTTGCCAAACTTACAATTACTTTTGGAAAGCATCTATTTCTTCACAGTGCCAAAAGCAATCATCATCTTTCCCTTGCTATTCAGTTCATTTAGAATTGAAATGATGTCTGCAAGGTAAGACGTAGTTAACACCCAAGTTTCAACATCAAAGGAATCCGCCACAGGGGATGATTTCTCAAGGAGGAAAGCATGGATTTCATACCTCAGTTCGTAAACTCTACAAGCACCCAATCCCTTGACAGCCAACATACCTCTGTGTGGAATGTCATGTGAAAATACCTTTAAGAAATGGGTGTTTATAAATGGGTGTGTATATAAGTATCTGTAGTGAGAGTACCTTTAAGAAATGGGTGTTTATAAATGGGTGTGTATATAAGTATCTGTACTGAGAGTACCTTTAAGAAATTGGTGTTTATAACTGAAGTGGTGTCCGAGTGTGGGTGGAACTGGGCTGTCTGTCAGCTTTTTACTTTTGTTTTAGGCTGTTTGCTGCAGGGTGTGTTTTAGTTTTGTTTTCAGTGTTGGAGCTGAAGCCAGACAGTACATTTATGTTGATCTCTCTGTCATGAAAAGACTATCTCTTGATCATTTGGTGAATTCAGAATTATAAATGTTCTCTTAGGTTGTGAATGTAAACCTAATGTGCTTCTGGTAAAAGGTGTTTTAAGTCTAATGGATGTTAAAAGGAAAGTTAAAGGATTACTTAATGTTGTATTATTTGGGGGTTGTATTTGAATTAATGGTTGCTAAGATGTTCACTGTATGTTTTGAAAAGGTTAACTTGAGTTAATAGAATAAACATTGTTTTGCTTTAAAAAATACTTTTCCATTTCTGCTCCACCACACCTGGAGAGTGTGCCCTGTGCTCCCTATACCACAGTCTATTAAAAGTTGTGGGTCAGGCGAACTCCATGATACACTTTGGGGTTCTCTAAACCCTGGCCCATTACAGGAACAATAAATGTGTGTGCTCAGCCCTTAGTGTGCTGTGCTTATTGAAATTCACAACTTTTACAATTCCTTCCAATAACACTTCAGGATCTAATGGAATTCCTTTTGATGCCAACACTTCACAGTGATTCAAACAATGTCCTGACCAGATGCCTCCTTAACCCTTATTATAACTCCACTGTTTTTCCAGTCTTGTTGGATGCCCCATTGCTTCTGATTGCTCTGCAATGAACTCAGTCGAACCTGCACTTTCCTACCACGTAACTATTCAGTGCTTCAAAACTCTGTGCGCTAGTCATGCTAGTTGGTAATGTCAGGCAGCCCATAAAATCCTCAACAAATTCATTGTGCCAAACATACCTAACATAAACTAGCAAGACTGCACAATCTGAAATGTCAGTAATTTCATCCAGTTCTATTGAGAACTCCTGTGTTGACTTTTAAATGAGAAATGAGCTGGACTTCTAAATTCTTAGCATTATCACAAATTCAGTGAGCCACTGTGTTGTCACTCAGGGGATGCATTTCAATTTTTTAGCTGACCGCTCATCTAGGACCATGCGAGCCATGTCTAATGTTGCAGGGAGAATTGATCTCTCTGCTATAGCGTGGGACATTTTCTCTTTAGCTACACGGCGATATGTTATCTGTGTTGGTCTAACATCGACTGCAACTGGATGCAGTAAAACGATAAACAGGCTTCCGATACAGGAGATGGTCCAACACAGTTTTATTGAACCTGTTGATTGCTGTACATAATCTGCTGTGGGTTGACTCTCTATCAACCTAACTGATAACCTCCTACTGGCTTGTCCAGACTAGCTCTCTATCACATGATGATGATGTTCATTAGCTTGTGCACTGCGACTATCTCCCTAGCTGTGTCCTGTGAGAGAGAGAGAGCCTTAATGCCCTGTGGGCTTTATAGTGGTGATGTCCTGTCTGGTGATTGGTTGTTCCCTATCGTGTGTGTTCATTGGTTATCCTGTGTGTCAATCACTGCCTGTCTGCATCTCATGATATACATGAGTGGATATTATGGCACACGGTAAGCTACCATGTAAGAGGCTAATTGTGCTTTGTCATTCATTATTACATTTCTGATGAGGACTTCAGCTGATGATTTAAGTTCTCACTGCATCCTTAGGTAAAGATAAAGAGATTTGTCTTCAAACTCGCCATGCTTGGTCTTCAAATACCTTTAAAGTTTTGAGGGTTTAAGCTCTCATTTGCCATTACTTCCCTGCATATAACACATGGGCTGTGCATCCTGATTTGCATTGGCACAATTAACAAAGCAATATCTCAAGAAATCAACTTTATATTGCTTTTTTCCCGATTTTTCTTCATTGGCTGTTCACCAGAGGCCCTAGAGCTCTATACAGAGATAACACTAGTATTGCTTTGTTCTGCCATGACATCAGCAGGTTCAGTTGTGAGATCCTGGCCAGGAACTACATTGCCTGGTTGTCTCTGGCCATCTCTTTGTAACAAAACAATCCACCTTCACAGTCCTCTTGCCTTGCTTGCGAGCAGCCAGAAAATGAAAGCGACTATCCTCCACCTCCACGATGTTGTGGCAAAAGCATGTACGTACAGGACATCAAATGTATGTGCAGGGCGTGTGACCTGTTCTCTGCTACCACTTCTGGCCGGAAGGCTGCTGGTGGACAATCGCAATTTAAAAGCCGGTAACGGTCATTGGGCACTTCTCCCACAATCGGGACCACCACGGGAACGTGCAACCGTTTTCTCCACAGCCACCCCGACGTCTGCTCGTGATCCGCCCACAGGTCATGACCTGAACGTTAAAAAACTGTCAGCTAGATCACTGAGATCACTTAAAATTATATCTACTCTGCACCACACATTTTGACGATGGGCACGATTTAACCGGAACAAAATCTATGTCCGGTTTTGGGCGCGTTTCGCAGGGTGTTTCGCGGTGGAGGCAGCAGGGAGATACACCCCACGATTCAATGTCACTTTGCTTTTTATTTTGGTCTCTGGGAGTTTCTCTCTGCCGAGGCTGCACTTTAGAGTAATTTCCTGCCGGAGACTCCAGCAGGAAAGGCTCATCGCAGATCAGGGCGCCATTTTGTCTGGCTGCTCTGATCTCCACACCCCCCCAGCCCTCCCTCCCTGTTTCCAACCCCACTCCCGCACGGGCCCAAACCCTGGCAGTGCCAAGTAGGCACCCTGGCTCTGCTACCCTTGCACCATCAGGGCCCCTGCCACCCTGACAGTGTTATCCTGACAGTTACCAGGTGGCACTGTCAGGGTACAAGGCCAGTAGTGCCACGGTGCAAGGCTGACCATGTCAAGGTGCCCGGGTGCCAGATGGAGTGTCAGGATGCCACCCTGCTCGGTCCCCGATCACCCAGGGCTCCCAAATGGCCTGGGAGACCCCGCCAGGTGCCATCATGACTGGTCCACATTTGTGGAAACCAGAGCTAAACGACACCAAGGCAAGGGGCCTGGCTCATTTAACTATGCTTATCTGGATCACCGGTCAGTGAGGACCAGATCCAGATTACGATGTCTAGTGAAACTCCGTTGAATCACGTCAGGCATTTCAAGCATCGCAAATCATTGAACGGCCTCATCCCAACACCACGTCCCATGTGCGACAATGCCGTTAAATCGCTCCCATTGATAATAACCTTGAACAGCCTCATCCCGACACGGCGTCCCAGGTGCGATGATGCTGTTAAATCGCTCCCGTTGATAATAACCTTTTGGAAGGTATACAAGGAGAGTCACTGACAATAGATTACTGAAGTGCAGCACCCTGAATGGCGGCTGAGCCTGGTCAGAGACATGCTGAGTCATTCATTATTTTTTCGTTCACTGCTTCACCACAAGGTCCTGTGGCACAGTGGGAGTACCCCTACCTCTGGGCCAGAAGCTCCGTGTTCAGGTCCAACACCTGGCCTTGTTGGCCATGGAAGGAGTGTTCACAACGCAGTTCAACAGGCCGATAATCAGCTCGGGAATCCTTCCACTATTCCACGAAGGGAAAAACAGTGCATGTGAAGATATAGAACATAGAACAGTACAGCACAGAACAGGTCCTTCGGCCCTTGATGTTGTGCCGAGCAATGATCACCCCACTTAAACCCACGTAACCCGTATCCCAACTAACCCTACACTACGGGCAATTTAGCATGGCCAATCCACCTAACCCGCACATCTTTGGACTGTGGGAGGAAACCGGAGCACCCGGAGGAAACCCACGCACACACGGGGAGGACGTGCAGACTCCACACAGACAGTGACCCAGCCGGGAATCGAACCTGGGACCCTGGAGCTGTGAAGCATTGATGCTAACCACCATGCTACCGTGAGGCCTTATGCTTTAAAAAAATAAACAGGCTGACCCCTGAAATCTCAGGAAAAAATAGATGAGGCTGGAAAGAAAATATGAGATCAGAGAATGATGTAGAGTTGAGAAGGAGGTCAGTTTTATTCATTGTGCCTCTGACAGGTCTTTGGTGGAGCGATCCAATTTGTAGCTCTTTTCCCATAGCCCAGAAAGGCAGGTTTTACCATTTAGTTCACCATTTAATGTCTAAGGTTTTGATCCAGAGCCAATAGCTCGCATCTTCTATGGACCAACGGTGCAATGTGCTACACATCCCAGTTGTGGACCTTTGATTCTAACAAGATATGTCTTTTATGCAAACTGTCTGGGAAATTGTCAGTTTCTTCCATTATTTCCTGTTGGCAGTTCCATATCAATTATATGTAATCAAGGAGTAATCCATTCCATTGACAAGTGGGAAGAACTTATTAAGTGTAGGAATTTGAGGGCAGCACGGTGGCCTAGTGATTAGCACAACCGCCTCACGGCGCTGAGGTCTCAGGTTCGATCCCGGCTCTGGATCACTGTCCGTGTGGAGTTTGCACATTCTCCCCGTGTCTGCGTGGGTTTCGCCCCCACAACCCAAAAATGTGTAGAGTAGGTGGATTGGCCACGCTAAAGTGCCCCTTAATTGGAAAAAATAATTGGGTAATCTAAATTTATAAAAAAAAAGTGTAGGAATTTGTTTTTATTCAACACCACCTTGTACTGGTGAAATATGTGGGGGGGAAATGCCTGACCAATGCCGCTTTATGCACCTGTTAAGCTCGATGTTGGAAGATAACACTTGTTACATCCCTGGTGAACTGCAAACTGATCGATCTCAGTGGGGTCTCCAAAGACCCCGATGAATAGATGGTTAATCCAGTTCTTGTGTATTCATGCACCAGTTTACTTTTCAGAAACTTGTGACCTTCCCCACACATCATTCAATGCTGCACCAATGTTTCAAATTAAACATATCTGGAGTGCAAAGGGTAGTCAGTCTCGTAGAAAGCTAGTGTAGCAAATGACCTGATGTAAAACTGTTTTCAATCACAATAAATCTCTTTGTTATTGTAATGAACTCCAATTGGCTTTATTGGTTGGCCAATTGGAGTATGAGCTCCCTCAATGATAGCTCATTGAGGGGGCCCATATAAGCACCTGTGTAGGCTTTGTGAGCCAGTCTTAAGTTGACTGGACTGCTAGCAGCACTGTTTGTAGCTGCTCCTGTAATATCGTTATTGTAAATAAATATTGGTGTGGTGACTGAACTCCTGCCTCCTGTGGATTGCTACAGTTATATTCTATTATCAATCAATGTTGGATTTCTAAGAAGTCTTTCAAACAAATGTCAAGATATTGTTGCAGGAGGTTTTCTGAGGGGCAGTCTCTTCAGATGGAGCAACACGGTAGAACAGTGGTTAGCACAGTCGCTTCACAGCTACAGGGTCCCAGATTCGATTCCCGGCTTGGGTCACTGTCTGTGCGGAGACTGCACGTTCTCCTCATGTCTGCATGCGTTTCATCCGGGTGTTACGGTTTCCTCCCACAGTCCACAAATGTGCAGATTAACTGGATTGGCCATAATAAATTGCCCTTAGTGCCCAAAAAGGTTAAGTGGGGGTTACTGGGTTGCGGGGATGGAGTGGAGGCGTGGGCTTGACTAGGGTGCTCTTTCCAAGAGTCAATGCAGACTCAATGGGCTGAATGGTCTCCTTCTGCACTGTAAATTCTATGATTCTATACTGGTACTCGCGAGGGTCAGGGTAACCGCTGCATGTGCCGCAGTATTACAGAATACTAATATATCTCTGAAACTTCCTGGGCACAATCTCCTGTTGTTTCTCCTGCAACATGTCCAACACTAGATTGATTCTGCTTCGTGGTGATTAAGCCTGCTGTTGTCAGTAACTATAATTTATGTGCAGCACACCAAACAAAACCTGTCTTTTTCCACAGCTGCTTTGTCCCAGTTAAAATTGGAGTGATTGCCACAATTCTGAGAAACCAATAACTGTGCTGGAATTTGGCACTTTTCTCCTCAACTGCTGTTAACATGCAAATCCAGCATTACAGTTGGGCGTATACGCTTTTGTGTGTTCCCCAGTTTAAACAAATCTTAGAACATGCCCCAGAGTTAATGGCTGACACTTTGACAGGGAATTGCACTCTTCCACAATACACACTTAGTGCATGCACATTCCCTAACAACCAAAGTATGTCAAACCCCATAGCAGTTTGGAGGAACTATTAGGAAAGGCAGATCTTTGCATGTAAATTTTCAGATAAAAAGTCAGGATTCCAAGAAAGTATGAAGGGTGCATATACTAAAATTCAATAATTTTAAGACTTTTCTGATAATTTTAAGCTCCCCGACTCCATTCCTCTCCTGCCTGAAATCTGGCTGACAGACTGAGTGTGAGGTGGTGCCTATAATAGGTGGATGGTGGGGGAGGGCCTATTCCCACTGTCGGTGTACTGTGGAGGCCTGCCTGCAAGCTCAGTGGCGGCACCCAGAGGCACCCTGACCCCACTTGGACACCCCTAACCTCTCATTTATGTCTTCTTAAGGGGGTCTGGCGAATTGGCCCGAAAAAACCTACCCTCCTTACCTTCTTCCCTGGCTTTCATGTGATTATAACGGGCTTGGTTTAGACACTGTTGCAGTTCCAGCAGCGACCACCATTCCCAATGGTGCTGCTGGGCCTGAAGATCTACCAGCTACAACTTGCCAAGGAGTTGCAGGCAATGGTCATGAGTGCCTACACCCCAGCACATGATGCCAATAATGAGTCCAAAGAAGGTTTCTACTCCACCCTGGACACCATTCTCTCCAATGGAGAAGATAAGATCATCGTTCTTGGGGTCTTAAATGCCAGGAATGGAAAGGACTCCCAACTCTGGAAAGGAACCATTAGAAAGGAATGAGTTAAGAACTGCAAATCCAATGGTGTTCTCCTGCTCACCAAATGCATGGAATGCCAGCTTGTCATCACTAACACACTTTTCTGCCAAAAAGACAAATTCAAGGCTTCCTGGGGACGACCATGATCAAAGCACTGGCACATGACAGACTTTGTCATCATTCGATCCTGAGACCAAAAGGATGTCCTCATCCCCAAAGTAATGACCAGTGCAGATGGCTGCTGGACAGACCACCGGCTCATGCACTTCTTTGTGTCCTTCAAACTGCACCAAAAGCAGCGGAAGATAAAGAAACAGCTCAGAAAAAAGATCAACATAGAATAGATTGTACAGTGCAGAAGGAGGCCATTCGGCCCATCGAGTTTGCACCAGCCCTTGGAAAGAGCACTCCACTTAAGCCCACACCTCTACCCTATCCCCGTAACCCAGTAACCCCACCCAACCTTTTTGGACACTAAGAACAATTTTAGCATGGCCAATCCACCTAACCTGCACATCATTGGACTGTGGGAGGAAACCGGAGCACCTGGAGAAACCCACGCAGACACAGGGAGAACATACAGACTCCGCACAGACAGTAACCCAAGCCGGGAATCGAACCTGGGACCCTGGAGCTGTGACGTAACTGTGCTAACCACTATGCTGCCATGCTACATTGAGCAGCATCAAGAGCCACACATGCGGGTGAAATTCCAACAATGTCTTCTCAAGAATTTCCACAAGTGTCCATTCTAATGGAGTGGAGGAAAACTGGAAAGAGCTGAAAACAGCCATCATCTCAAGCTGTGAAGAAAACAATAGCTAAAGGATCAGGCACTTCAATACTGATTCGACGAGAATGATTACACCATCCAAGACCTCATTGACAAGAAGAAGAAAGCTCTCCGCGCCTTGCAAAGGGACATAACCAACAAGGCAAAGAGGTACAGAGAAGAACTAGGGAAGTCAAGACAAATGGTGGACTAAGGAAGCTAAGGAACTGCAACTCCTCACTGACAAACATGGCACCTGTGGCTTTTTCAGTATCACAATGGTGTATTTTCACCCAACACCCTCGGCCTCGAACCAGTGCAGAGTAAGGATGGAGGCCTCTTGAGTCACAGAAAAAACATCAGCCTTCAATGGGGAGAATACTTCAAAGAACCTCTAAATGGTGTTTGAAGAAATCCCCCAACTCCCCATCAAAGATGATCTTGGATTCCCACCAAGATTGGATGAAGTCAAAGCTGCCATTAAACACACGAATAATAGAAAAGCCAAAGGAGTGGATGGGATTCAAAGCTGTGCTCCCTTCTCTCTCCACAGATGCTGTCTGACCTGCTGGGACTGTCCAGTATTTTCCGATTTTGTTTCAGATTCCAGCAGCAGCAGTAATTTTCTTTTACCTTAGATTAATCTTCCAATAACTTTGAAGAGATCATGAAGCCCTTTGGCACCTACTTTAACCTAAGAAGTAATAAAATTTTGGGGCGAGCAAAATTTAATAAGGGAGTCCAAAAGCCCCAGGAACCCATAGACCCTTTCACAAATGTGTTCTACAAATCGGCTAAAGGCTGAAACTATGGTGACCGTAAACTGGAGCTCACAAGAGACCGAATAGTAGTTGGAGTGGCTGATGACACACTTTCAGATGTACACCAATCTACACAAGATCTGACTTTGGAAAAAGCCCTCTAAATCGTCAGGCAATCAGAAGTCCTCCTGTAAAACCAGTCCATTTTGCATGGCAAAGTTAAACCATGGTACAGAGCTACAGAGAAATCCTAATGGTCCAGCTCATAAAGAGCAAGGAGACTCCAGCGTAAGAAAAGCAATACCAAAGCAAAACACATGAAGATGGCAGGCCATATCAGTACTGTGACAGCAAAAGACCTCGGAGGCACAAGAGGTGTCCAGAATTCACTGTGTAGTGCTTTCAGTGCAAAAGACAGGGACACTTTGGAAACATGCACAAGGCCAAAACCTTGATGTGCAGAGGATTCCAAACCAGTCCATGAGATAGACGAGCCATACCCAGCAGAATCCCAGCATTATGTCCCAGCAAGATACCTATTGTCCTGAGCCTCCTCAGAATGTCAAAAGACATAAACCACTGTGGTCAACTACTCTGGATTAGAGACTCCCGAGAAGTCTACCAGTGCTGAACATCTCGACTGCGGCATCAGTTCATAATGGTCCTCACTCTTGGTAGAGGCAGTTATTCCAGATTCTTTGCAGAGGCAATAAATGGAAAGGCTTTTACTTGTATAGTATTTTTGCAACCTCAGGGCTTTTAGCCAATAAAGCAGTTTTGAACTATAGACACTATTGCAACATGAGAAACATTGCAACCATTTGATGCATAGCAAGTTCCAACAAACAGCAGTTTGATGATGAGTAGAAACATTTTTAGTGATTGCTGAGGACACCAGCGGAACTTCCTAGCTCTTTGAATAGTGTCGCAGGATCTTTTACAATCACTTTGGGGCAGGCAGAGCTTCAGTTTAACTTCTTACTCAAACAATGGCACCTCAATCCAGCACTCTATCTACTGATACTGCCTCTCTTGCTTGGGGCCTGTAACCTTCGCTGTATCCTATTTCTCAATGGCTCAACCTGAGCATTTTGGATCAGCTATTCCCAAGCTTTAATTTATGGTTTGTGCCAAGTTTTTTTTAATAAATGTTTTTTATTGAGTTTTCATGTTTTATATATGACAAGTTACAAATTATTAGAGAGAAAAAAAGAAAACACAAAAATTTAACATGTATATTTACAGGTAAGCATCTTTATAACAACAATTGTGGCCGCCCCCTTTAGCCAGCATACATATTTTACATTCCCCAATATGGCCGAGGCACATGTTTATAGGCATTTATTTATAGTTTGGTTTTGGGCCTTAGCTTGCCATCAAACCCCCATAACGAACCCGTAACCCCCCCCCCCCCCCCCCGGCTACCTACCCCCGATTCCCGTCCATTTTCCCCTGATTCTTGGCCACCCGACTATTCTTCCTTTTGTACGTTGGCCACAAACAGGTCCCGGAACAGTTGCATGAATGGCTCCCACGTTCTATGGAAGCCGTCGTCTGACCTTCGGATGGCGAATTTGATTTTCTCCATTTGGAGAGATTCCGAGAGGTCGGACAGCCAGTCTGCAGCTCTGGGCGGTGCTGCTGACCGCCAGCCAAACAGGATTCTACGGCGGGCGATCAGGGAGGCAAAGGCAAGGGCGTCCGCCCTCCTCCCCAGGAATAGATCTGGCTGGTCTGAAACCCCGAAGACCGCCACTATCGGGCATGGCTCCGGTTTGTACCAAGTTAACAGATTTCAGATAACAGGGACAGCATGGCGGCACAGCGGTTAGCACTGCTGCCTCACAGCACCAGGGACCCGGGTTCAATTCCAGACTTGGGTGACTATGCGGAGTCTGCACGTTCTCCCCGTGTCTGTGTGGGTTTCCTCCAGGTGCTCCGGTTTCCTCCCACAGTCCAAAGATGTGCAGGTTAGGTAGATTGGCCATGCTAAATTGCCCCTTAGCGTCCAAAGATGTGTAGGTTAGGTTAAGATGTTTTAGGATAAAGCTGGGGAGTGGGCTTGGGTGGAGTGCTCTTTCGGAGGGTTGGTGCAAACTTGATGGGCCAAGTGGCCTCCTTCTGTAGTGTAGCGATTATAAGATTTGGTCAGACCAGCCAAACCTCCAGACAAAAACCAACAGCCCGACATTCAGAGACAAACATTTGCTGTCACAGAACCAGGAAAGAGTACAGCAAAAAATCAGGATCTTCAAGCTCACATGCCCAACATTAATTCAACCCTGGAGCAGGTCAGAAGTGATCATCCAACTCCACATAAAACTCAGTAGGGTATAAGTACACATGAAACAGAGCACAGCATTGGAAGACAAAGTGTAGATTGATCTCAAGGAGGAGGAAAACACAAAGATAAAGGAGGTAAACCTTTAACTTCCAGGAAGAACCTGGTGAACCTGTATGAGAAAGAAACCCCGGGTCCACTCGTTAATTGAACGGTGCAAACATTTCCTCCAGAAGGCAAGGGATAAGCCCATGGTATCCGACCTGGGAAGACAGATTTTTGACAAAGAAAAATACAATACTAAGGAACGCAAGAACTGAACCAGATGTTGACATCCAAATAATTAAAACATCAAGTACTCCAACTTCAACTCCAGCCCAAAGCAGTTGAGACTGCCACACCTCCAAACTTGAAAAACAAACTACACCTGGAAGAGCGGCAAAGCTTGCAGACTGCCTGTATCTGTAAAGTCAAAGGCTTGGGTGGAGAAGGGGCAGCGTGTAAATGTTATTGTAAATACATTTGGCTAAAGACTTGGAGGGAGGTGTAGTATTAAGGTGCTCAGAACTAGAAGGTTAATGTAGGACTGTGGAAACAGGACAGTCCACATTAGATGTAGGGGGACACGTGGGAGTAGTATAGTGGTGAGTCTGGTAGAGGTGGCAGCACGGTGGCACTGTGGTTAGCTACCTCAGCGCCAGGTTCAATTCCAACCTTGGGTGACTGTATGGAGTTTGCACGCTCTCCCAGTGTCTGTGTGGGTTTCCTCCCACATCCAAAGATGTGCAGGTTAAATGAATTGGCCATGCTGAATTTCCCCTTGGTGTCCAAAGGTTAGATGGGGTAATGGGGATAGGATGGGGGAGTGGGCCTGGTTGGGGTGCTCTTTCGCAGGGTCGGTGCAGTCTCAATGGGGCAAATGGCCTCCTTCTGCACTGTGGGAATTCAATGAAGTCGGCGTCAAGATGCATCATGTCAGGACTATATCCTCTATATAATAATATAGGTATGTATTATTAATAAACAGTTGGAAAAAAAATGAAAATGAAAATCACTTATTGTCATGAGTAGGCTTCAATGAAGTTACTGTGAAAAGCCCCTAGTCGCCACATTCCGGCGCCTGTCCGGGGAGGCTGGTACGGGA
The DNA here is from genome assembly GCF_902713615.1 of Scyliorhinus canicula. Lineage (NCBI taxonomy): Eukaryota > Metazoa > Chordata > Chondrichthyes > Carcharhiniformes > Scyliorhinidae > Scyliorhinus > Scyliorhinus canicula. The sequence goes on from NC_052156.1 coordinate 133,231,221, forward strand.
ATTGAACCGTGCTGCTGGCCTGCTTGGTCTGCTTTAAATGCCAGCGATTTAGCCGAGTGAGCTAAACCATTTACTGTTCAACCTAAGAGATTAATTCATATGCCAGTGAATGAATACCTAGACTACATGCTATTATTTCTGACTTGCTGAACTGCTGCTGCTGCTGAAAACAAAACACAAAGCAAACTGATCTGTAGTGTCTGTTGCCCTCATCTACAAGTCAAATGGCTCAATGTCATTTTGGCAACTTGGCCGACAAATTATTGAGGTGCGCAGTATTGTGCATTTCGGCTTTTAAAGACAGCTCATGAAGACTATTCTTTGTTACCAATTAACTTAAATTTCTGAAGTATACAATGGCAATGAAGAAGAACTAATATGAGCTGACGGTATTTGAAGTTCCTCGCCACCAGCACACAAGGTGTAAATTGAGGCCATTCCTCTTACTGCGGATGCTGGAATCTGAAACAAGAACAGAAAATGGGCTTGAATTTTCACAGTGGCACACCAGATCTGCTGGTTCTCCAGATTTTTCATGGGCGGCCCCAGTGGAAATTCAACCCCAATGTGCTTAACTATATTACTTCAGATATTTCTTTTTTTTTTAATTTAGAGTGCCCAATTCATTTTTTTCCAATTAAGGGGCAATTTAGTGTGGCCAATCCACCTAACCTGCACATCGTTGGGTTGTGGGGGCGAAACCCACGCAAACACGGGGAGAATGTGCAAACTCCACACGGACAGTGACCCAGAGCCGGGATCAAACCTGGGACCTCGGCGCCGTGAGGCAGCAGTGCTACCCACTGAGCCACCGTGCTGCCCTACTTCAGATATTTCTACATCCAGTTACAGTCTGTATGTGATCTTCTATGTTATTCTGTTCTGTGCTAGCAGCCTTGAACCTCATTAATAAAAGAAATCAGTTGGTTCACAAACAATGGGTTGGGATATTCAATCCCTAGTGTGTGTTGGCCTCAGCCTAAATAACAATAGGAGTTTTGTGGCTGCCTTCAGCATTTCAGACTAGAGAAAGCAACAGCCAGAACTCTGGGGCGGAATTCTTGGACCTCCCGCCGGGTTGGAGAATCAACGCGGCGCCGCGCGAATCGCGCCATGCCACCCCGCACCGGGATGCAATTCTCTGCAATGCGGAGAATCTGCGCCATCGGCGCTGGCGTGGTCAGCGCGGCGCCGGTCGGGATATGCGCCGACTCTCCGGCACGGGCCGACACGCCGATTCTCCGCACCAGTAAGGATGAGGGACCCAGCTTGTTCAATCTTTCCTGTTGGGTATAATATCTCAGTTCTGGTATAATTTTAGTCAATCTTTCTTGCCCCTTCTCCATTTCCTTTAAATCGAGGCCCTATCTGCCCACTCGTCACCGCGCTCTTTTCTGTGACACCTTGCCGAACAGAAATGGGCTAGCACATTACTTACATTGCAACACCATAATAACTATGCTAATTGGAAGTAAAGTGTATTGGGCACCCTAAGGTCATGAAGGGAGCTATATCAATGCAACTCTTTTTTCACAAAGAATTCTCTAGTTGGTTGACTTGGACAGCAAGAAAACCTGCCAGAAGAACCAACAACTTCAAGAGGACAACCTGTAGTCAGTTATAAGAATCATTCATGTCACCATCCTATAGGAGGCATCTTCTCGGCTTTTAGACTTGGCTATATGCAGTAACAACACTGGTCTACATCCTCCTTTCAAAATGTGCCTTCATTGTCAGTTTTTAAGCACAACTAAAAGTTCCCATTCACACTGTCCATGAGAAAAATTGAGGCGCAGATCCACAAAGTCTTCTGCCCAAGAACAGCACTCCCTGCCCTATAATCAGCAACATCTTTGTTCTTATGTCATTCTGGACTGGCCACCTGGGTGTAGTGTGGGTGAAGTACATTCAACAAAAGAACCAGAAACAACCTTAGGAAGGAAATAAGCAGGTGTGATAGAAAAGAACGTTGTATGTTTTTATAAAATCTATCCTTACGACTATTTCTTATTTTTAAACTGAGCGTTGTGGTTGAACAAAGGCCATTAAGATGGCTGACCTTCTGTCTGTAAGTCTCCAGAACAAAATAATTCACTTCTCAGTTTCAGGAATGTCACACACAGTTCCATCGAAGGAGCTTCTATCAGGCCACCTGGGGACTGCAATGCCCAACTTCAAAAGGAGCTGCCAGAAGGCTATTTGCATTTGGCAAACCATGCTTGCTAGCAGTGTCTGAGCCCACAAAGACTTCTCAAGCACCGGACCCTCATCAAACAGTACCTCTTTCAACCTATATTGGCTGAGATGTTATCAGCCTGGAATACAAAGACAACTTATAGACACTGGATGAACATTCTTTGTTGAAGGAGAGGTACGGGCACATGACCTAAGACTCTGGCTTGTTGAACTGGTTAATAATGCCTTCCTGAGTTGCAATAATCAGTCTATAATTTAACACCTGACTGGCAAGCCACACCGAAGCATGCCCTGGCCAGGCTGGACAACTAGCCCCTCTCCAACCTGCCTCTGCTGGAAGTTTTGTACCATCGCCTACAAAACAAATTCATCTCAGCACACCGACTTCATCTTGCGACATTAACACCACCAGAAGAGTGAATTTTACAATGCCAGTGTTCAGCCTGCCGACTTCCGTTAAAAAATTCCTCATTGGACTTTGATGTTGGACTCTGGAATTCACGTGAACCAAATTTATTTGTGTTCTCTGTACTGTAAAATATTTTCTCTATCCGCACCCCCACTCCGCCACCACCACCACCACCTTCACCGTATGGGTGTGGATGGGAAAGTTGTGGACCCTCCCTTGCATTCTTTTTGAAAGTGTGCAATAACCTAACCTTCAAAGTTAATCCTACCTTGAGTAAGCTGTGGAATTCTTAATAGTAATCAGATCAGTGTATAGCCGAGTGTGAGCCCACAAAGCACCTCTTTCAACCTATATTGGCTGAGACGTTATCAGCCTGGAACACTTATACACCAAACCAGATTCTCTGGCCTCCCCGCTGCCTGTTTCTTGGCAGCGGGAGGTGGCCCACAGTTGGCCGCCGGCAGGATCTTCTCGCCCCCTGCTGTCAATGGGATTTCCCATGAACTCTACCCCACCCCACTGGGAAACCCGCGGCTGGGTGCACCATTGTCGGGACTGGAAGATCCCACCTGAGTGAATAGGCGGAAGATCTCACCCATCAACTCTTATTTTTCTGAATTCAAAACACTGTAACACCTTACAAACAGGTGGTGAGTGGAAAAATCAGCACTGTTTGAACTGACCACCGCTACTGTCCGTGACATGAGGAAGCTAGAAAACAGAAGTGAATAAATATATTCTGAAAATAATGGTCTTAATACCCAGTATCAGCAAGAAAGGTAATTTATATTTATGTAGTACTCCTCATGTAATAATGTTCCTAAGGCACTTCAGATGGGCAGTCTAAAGCCAGATTAGACACCAAGCCACAGGAGGCGATATGGAGCCAAAAGCTTGATCAAAAGATAGCGCAAGGAGATAAGAGGAATAGCGACACAAAGAGATTTAGGGTTGAATTCCAGAGCTTAGGGTCTCAGCAGCAGAAGGCACAACAACCAATGTGGTGCCATCAAAATCACAGATGCCGGGGCAGCACGGTGGTGCAGTGGTAGCACGGCAGTCTCACGGCGCCGAGCTCCCAGGTTCGATCCTGGCTCTGGGTCAGTGTCCGTGTGGAGTTTGCACATTCTCCCCCTGTTTGCGTGGGTTTCGCCCCCACAACCCAAAGATGTGCAGGGTAGGTGGATTGAACACACTAAATTGCCCCTTAATTGGAAAAAATGAATTGGGTACTCTAAATTTATTAAAAAAATAAAAAACCAGGGATGCCCAAGAGGCCAGAATAAGCTGAACGCAGATATCTCAGAGTTGTGAAGTTGTATGAGGTTATAGAGGTAGGATGCAGCAAGGCCATTAAGGGATTTGAAAACAAGGCTGAGAATGTTCATATATAGCTGTACACAATCACAATTTTAAATAGGAAATATTTGTCCAGAAACATCCACAAATCCTGTTGGTGATTAGTGTCAAGGACTAATACTTTGCCTTATGTTCTGCAGATGAACATGTTTTCGATCGAATGCAAGGGAAATAATGGCATTCTTAATAGATGGAATTCGTAAAGTACATACTTGATCACTAAAATCCCAGGCCCAAGGGAAGGAGCCTTCTTGAAACCAGCCTTCTTGTACAAACACTCCATGCTGTGTGTCACTTAACTTTGTCTCCTCTTCATTTAAAAACAAAGCTATTGGGCAGCACGGTAGCACAAGTGGTTAGCACTGTGGCTTCACAGCGCCAGGGTCCCAGGTTTGATTCCCGCTAGGTCACTGTCTGTGCAGAGTCTGCATGTTCTCCCCGTGTCTGCATGGGTTTCCTCCAGGTGCTCCGGTTTCCTCCCATAGTCGAAAGATGTGCATGTTAGGTGGATTGGCCATGATAATTTGCCCTTAGTGTACAAAAAGGTTAGGAGGGGTTATTGGTTACGGGGATATGTGGGCTTAAGTGGGTTGGTGCAGACTCGATGGGCTGAATGGCCTCCTTCTGCACTGTATGTTCTATGTTCATAGCTCTGATAAATATTGGGAAGGTAGTTTTCAGAGATGCTACTTGTAAAATGTGTTTTTAGCTTAAGCTGGTCATTGCAAAAAATCTGTGGATTGCTCGCTTGTTAGTATAGATCAACTCGCAATACTCATGCTCCAATTAAAGTGCGATAACATGAACAAGCAAAGTTTTTCTGCATGAAAAGTTGCTAACTCGATTGTAGCTCTCTGGTGAATTTTCATGTTTGTATTAGATGAGCAGATCATCCATCAGAATGAATTATTCATGTCCCTAGCAGACTACTGTGCTAATTTCGTACTAACTCTTGATTAATGCCTGTATTTCATCTTTGAAAGCCATGGGTATATGAAGGAACGGAGTCATTGTTCCCTGAGTTGTTGCATTAACCCTTGAGAATTTCAGTGAGATTTATTTCTTTTGTTTTACTAAAATCAAATATGGAAGACTTTATTCCAGTTTACAGATTCAGTAATGTTTTATTATTCGTACTTTGTCACAATATCACTTGCCGATCCTCAAATTTGCAGCATTTAAAAAGAGAAGCATACACTTTTTAAAAATTGTGTGTGAAAAATGTTGTGACAGCGTATCACTCGCAATGTGGACTATTCATATTTAATTTCTCATCAGACACATGTTGAACATTTTTAAAAGGACTTTTCGCAAGCAAAGACACTGACGTTAAGACTGCTGCAGATGTCATCTGACCTAGAAATCAGCCAAATCTGGAAACTTTGAATATGGATTTGCCAGGAGACATGACGAGAGGCAATTTCCCTGATGCATTTCATACCTGCAATTGCCTAAGCTCTACAAAACATCGGACAATGGCCCACTAGACATTCTGACCCCAGAAACTACCAGCAACAAGGACTAGGGCATTGCTAAAAAAAGACATTTTTGAAGGTTTTAATCTTGCACCCACCAGCACAATCCCAAAATACCAATGTCAGGGGTAACAACAACTTTATACTTTATGAGAAGATGGTACTGATTGGCAAATAGACTCAGACTGGTGGCGGTGTTGCCATGGAGAATGCACCAGTTGATGGTGACTGACAGTTAACTGCTAAGCATTGTTTGAAATTTAAACCAGACAGCTTGACTTTGATTGGTCAAGATATTAACATGTGGAATGAGCCAGCGAATGGTATCACTTATTTTTCTTAGTTGAAGTGGGCACAATGTATGTACATGTTCTTTCTGTCTACAAGAACAGAGCACTGTGTATTAATGTATGTAGCTTACAGTGATGGCATCTTGATTGGCAAATATATTCATATTCAATCACCTTTGGCTCTCACAATGGCCAACGGGAAACAAGGAATGAATTATCTTACCTGTTGGAGGCCATTGTTTATCTATAGGGCTTCTAACAGCAAGTGAAAAAATCCCACAGCCAGAGTGGACAATGACTGTGTGGTGACTGTGTGTGAAGGGTGGCATGGTGGCACGTTGGCCAGTGGTTAGCACTGCAGCCTTGCAGTGTCAAGGACCCGGGTTCAATTCTGGCTTTGGGTAACTGTGTGGAGTTTGTACATTCTCCCCGTGTCTGCATTGGTTTCTTCCAGGTGTTTTGGTTTCCTCTCACTGTCCAAAAATAGGCAGGTTAGGTGAATTGGTCATGCTAAAGTGCTCCTTTGTGTCCAAAGGTTGGGTTGGAATATGGGAATAGGACACAGGAGTGGGCCTGGTTGGGTGCTCTTTCGAAGGGTTGTTGCAGACTCGATGGGCCAAATGACCTACTACTGCACTCGAGGAATTCAACGAAATTCTATGAAGGCCAGTTACATAACACAGCAGCCACCTTGCTTGTTGTTGGATGTATAGAAAGAGCAAGAGTTTGAAGAAAACAGGCAGAAGGTGTGGTGTGCAAAATTGGGCAGTAACACCATCTGCTTATATTTAATTTTTAAAAAACATTTAGAGTACCAATTATTTTTTTTCCAATTAAGGGGTAATTTAGCGTGGTCAATTCACCTACACTGCATTTCTTTGGGTTGTGGGGTGAGAGCCAAGCAGACACGGGGAGGATGTGCGGTTCTGCCAAAAGTTAATGAACTTTTGGCTGGTCTACCGAATCTCCTGCCGTGGGTCCCATAACAATGGGGCCGGAAATTCCCAGCCCTTATCCCGGTTACATTTTGGAGCCTTCTTCTTTAGCAATCACTCACTAACAAGCCATGTTAAATTGGCGTTAGTGTCCAAAAAAGGTTAGGTGGAGTTACTGGGTTATGGGGATAGGATGGAGCTGTGGGCTTAATAAGGGTGCCCTTTCTGAGGGCCGGTACAGACTTGATGGGCCGAATAGCCTCCTTCAGCACTGTAAAATTCTATGACTGTTAGAAGGGCGGCACGTGGCACAGTGGTTAACATTGCTGCCTACGGTGCTGAGGACCCGGGTTCTCGGCCATGGCTCACTGCCCATGTGGAGTTTGCACATTCTCACAGTGTCTGCGTGGGTTTCACCCCAACAACACAAAGATGTGCAGGTTAGGTGGATTGGCCATGCTAAATTGCCCCTTAATTGGAAAAAAAAATAATTGTGTACTCTAAGTTTTAAAAAAAAGTATTATTGTCCAACTAAGAAATACTGCGATATTGGTCACGAGTACTGGGTGCGATTCTCCGCACTCACGCCAGTTCGGAGAATAGCGGGCCGTGCATATTTTCACGCCGATGCCGGTCCGACGCCCTCCCGCTATTCTCCGAACCCCGCACAAACTACACGTCGGCATTCCCGGCAAAGGCCTCGAAAGCCCCCCCGACACGACCAGGTGCTGGTGATGTCCAGGAGGCGGCACGACGGACCTGGCGAGGACGGCGGGCACGCGACGCCTTGGTGGCAGCACAGTTCACGCGTCATATGCGACATCCCTGCTGAACACCAAACCACCACCTGCATCGCTAGTCGTGCAGAGGGTCAACACACAACTGCCACCACCACAGCCCCCCTCCCCCCCACCCCCTCTCAGTGTACACTGCTCCACTTCGACATCACCCTTACCACTGGGTCCAGACGGTATGGCACAACATTGATGGCTGTGTCAGCGGGTGTGATCAGTGCCATGTGGAATGACGACAGCCCGCTCTGCGAAGAGCTGTGAGCTCAGAATCGTTAGAGAGAGTCTGACCCATGGCAATAGCTGAACCATCTACCTTGGTGGCCGCTGAGATCGTCACGGACACTCCATCACGTGCCCGCGTGGGCTAGCTGTGGGGGGGAAGGGACTGCACACCCGGCACCGAAGTTTCACCACTCGTCAACCCCAGCGACACTCGGTCACCATCACGATTCCTGTGGCTGTGGAACAATCACACGGTATTACAAGTAAGGTGGAACAGTGCGTTTAATGTGAACAATAATTTACAGGTGCCCTAGCCCCAACAACTAAACTGTGCCCTTCACCCGTGCCAACTTACTCAGTGCCTCTCTTTGTTGCCTTACGGGCCCTACCACTACACCTAAGTGATTCCCCAGATGATACAGCAGGAGTGGAGGAGGAGTGCTGCGAATCGCCCCCTTCGACTTGTTTCTCCTTCGGCAAGCGTTTCCAGGGGCGACCCGGCCTTGATGGGCCAGGCTGCTCTGCGGGTGTGTCTCAGGTGACGTTGTGCCACCCTGCTCTGCCTGCTGCCCACCCGATGCACCAGGGATGGGACGGGGGGAGGCCGAGAATTCCGGGACGTCCCGTGATGGAGTTAATGGGACGGGCCCGAAACCTCCTCCTCCCTCGGGGAGCCCGGTGGCCCCCGGGCCTCACTTTGGGATAGAGGTGCGAGCGGGGAGGTGCCCCGTCGCGCCACCGATACCTGGCGCTGCCAGTCCTGGAGGCCTGCAACGGTATCCACCAGGATCCGAAGGTTTGTAGAGACGGAGTCCAGGGAATTAGACATTCCCGCCAGGGACTGTGCGATCTCAACCTGTGAGTGCACAACGCCATCCAGCACATGTGTCAGGCGGTTGATGCTCTCCGTGACTGACTGCTGGGACAGTGCCATGGCGTGCTGCGACTGGGCCATGACCTGCTGAGACTCGGCCAAGGCCCGCAGCGCGCCGGCAATGTCGTGTTGGCTCTGGCGCATTGCTGCCTGTGAGAGGGCAACCCTGTCGAGGGCCGAGGATGACGCGTGCACATTAACCCCAACGTCTTGCATAACCTGACCTGTTGCCTCCACCGCGGATGCCACCCGTGCGGTGTTGGCCTGGGTTGCTGCCATGAGCGGCACCACTCCCTGCTCGTGGACGCGGTTCGACTCCTCTAACAGCGTCTGCAGAGTCTGGAAGACAACCCTCATCCCGTCATTGTGTCCCTGGGTTTCTTGATGCATCGGCTGTGCGGGTGGGTTGAGAAAGTCCAGGAACTCGGAAAACATCTGGGAGCCAGCTGCATGCTGGGCCTGGCCTGGCCTCCGCCAGTCCGGGCCCTCGGTTGCTCCGACCTCCACCTGCTGCACCTGCTCAGCTGTGATGTGCGACCCAGACTGTGACCCTGGAGCCTCATCACTAAATAGGCCAACCGGGGTGTCTCTGGGATGGTGGATGGTGTGGGAGATAGCTGTGCCGCAAGCTCGAGGTCGTCTTGGGTTGACGCCTCCTTTATGTCATCGGCCCGCTGAGAGGCCGCAGGGCGTTTGCGGGCCATTTCTCTCTCTTGCTCTCTCGCCGCCCTCTGGGTGTCCTGCTCCACAGATTCGGTTGGGGAGGGTGGGACTCCCCGCTGATCGGGCACCCTCTGTTGTGCGGCCCTGGGTGAGGTGGGGGCATATGCCTGTGTCCGCCTGGAGTCAGATGGCCCTGGTCGTTCGGCATCACGTCCTAGGGAAGAAATGAAACGGGTTATTTAGATACGCTCGGCCGGGTGCTGGACGGTCCCAGTGGGCAGGGTGTGAAGGGACAAAGGATGGGGGAGGTGTCCAAGTGGGCAGGGTGTGTGAAGGGACAGAGGATGGGGGAGGTGTCCAAGTGGGCAGGGTGTGAAGGGACAGAGGATGGGGGAGGTGTCCAAGTGGGCAGGGTGTGTGAAGGGACAGAGGATGGGGGAGGTGTCCAAGTGGGCAGCGTGTGTGAAGGGACAGAGGATGGGGGAGGTGTCCAAGTGGGCAGCGTGTGTGAAGGGACAGAGGATGGGGGAGATGTCCAAGTGGGCAGGGTGTGAAGGGACAGAGGATGGGGGAGGTATCCAAGTGGGCAGGGTGTGAAGGGACAGAGGATGGGGGAGGTGTCCAAGTGGGCAGGGTGTGTGAAGGGACAGAGGATGGGGGAGGTGTTCCAGTGGGCAGACTGTGAAGGGACAGAGGATGGGGAAGGGGGGGGGGGGGGTTGTTTGTCATGCAGGGTTGTCTCACTTGTTGCAGCTCCGCCAACCTCGCATTGCGCGATCTCCCGGGTGGCAGATCCCCCAACAAGGTCCAGTGACCTCTGCTCAAACGTGGTGAGGGGGTGCAGGATGGGCGAACCCCCTCCAGTCTTGTCCCGCTCATGAGTGTTGTGAGCAGTCTTGTCCTGTTGGGGGAGGGGGCATAGGTAGATCATTACAATACGGCAGGTATCAGCAGGCCATTCAGATACTGGCACAGTTTGGGGGTCAAGTTGTAATAAGACCATTGCATCTCTCCACGGGGGCCAGAGCGCTGGGTCTGTGACTACTTTGTGAACCACCCTCAACTCACTCTGCCCCAATCCCCCTCCACCCCCCGTGCCGGGGCGGGGGGGGGGGGGGAGGTGGGTGATTAAGTAAAGGGGGGAGGGATGGTTGTGACCCGGGGGCACCCTCTTGGCTCTTACCCTGGCAGCCCTGGTGAGGTCGTGCATCTTCTTCCGACATTTCTCTGCAGGGCGAGGGGTCTGCCCCACAGCACTGGCGCACCGCGCTGGCAGGGTGGCAATGCCCTCTACGCGGGCAGATGATGCCCCTCCTCTGCTCGATTGATTTGAGCAGCGTCTCCACATCAGCCTCAACGAATCACGGGGCTGCTCTCCTGAGCTCCGACATCCTGGCCTAGTTTCTGTGCTCGCCCGCGCCTTTTTACGGCGTCGGGCGGCGTCACGTGGGCGTGTTCATATCGTCGCCGCGTTCCGGCGTCATCGCGCACGTGATTGACGCGGCCCCGTTCCTAGCCCATTTCCCGGACTTCTTGGGTGGTTGATGGGCCTGATTCTAGAGCCAAATCTTCAAACACAAACTTGGAAGGAGATTCCGGAAGGTGGGATCTGTCCTTGGACTATAGATCGCTGGTATTCCTTTCTCTGGCACCTTTTCTGGGCCTCCTCTTGCCTCCGGATGTCCTTGAAGAATTGTGGCTCATCAGTCATCAGTCAGGAGGGTCCTCCAAGATGGTCTCTTCTAAGCAAGAGCCTCCCACACATTGATGTCTATGTTGCATTTCTTGAGGTAAGCCTTCAGCGTGTCTTTGAAATGCTTCCTTTGTCTTACTCGAGCGTGGTGAAGAAGATTTACTTTGGCAGGCGGGATTCTGACATCCTATGCACATGGCTGGGGCATCGGAGTTGGTTTCAGATGATCATGGCCTCGATGCTGGTGCTCTTGGTGTCTTCAAGGATGCTGATGTTAATACGTCTGTCCTCCCAGAAGATGCGGAAAATCCATCTCAGAAAGCGTTGATGATATCTCTCCAGGGCCTTGAGGTGGAGTCTGTACATAGTGCAAGTTTCTGAGCCATATAGAAGAGTTGAGAGGACGACCGCCTTTACATGGGATTTTGTTGTCAGCATCCATGTGGCAGTCGTCAAAGAATCTCATGCTTAGGCATCCGAAGAAGGTGCTCGTGGATTGGATATGATTGTGGATCTCCGCATTGATGTCAACCATTAGATTAGAGGTGGATCTCCAGATAGGGGAAATGTTCATTTGGTAGGATTTCTCCGTTGATCCTGATGGAGGAAGAGACTGGATCTTGCCCTCGGGTGATTTGATAAAGGACTTGCGTCTTCTTAAGGTTGAGGCTGAGACCAATTCTTTGGTATGATTCTGCGAAGGTGTCAAGGATGGCTTGGAGATTCTCTTCTCAGAGAATGGGGATGGTGATGTTACCAAAATGTTTTTCCAATTAAAGGGTAATTTAGCATGGCCAATTCAAGATGCACATCTTCGGGTTATGAGACCCACACAAACACGGGGAGAATGTGCAAATTCCACGCGGACAGTGACCCAAGGCCGGGATTAAACCTGGGTCCTCAGTGCTGAGAGGCAGCAGTACTAACTACTGCGCCACCTTGCCACCCGCTGTAGAGTGGTTGATGTTGCTTCTGATATTTCTCTGAAAGTTGCCGAGCAGTGGAACTCATGTCCGCTGTTCTAGGTTTGGTTGGAAGCCACATTGGCTTTCCGGAAGGATTTCTTCAGAGATTGGAAAAATGTGGGAATGATATTTCTGGTGATAGAAAGTAGGAAGATTCCTTGGTAGTTCCCACAATCTACTTTCTCTCCTTTCTTGGAGATGCCCGTTCCTAGTGGCTGTCAAGGTCAATGCAGCCTGAATGTCTATGCCTCAGGATCATTCCAGGGCTCGAGCGGGGACTTGTGCAGCATCTCACAAGCCACAGCCCTCAAGTGCATCCGGGAGGTCACGAATGCCCTCTTTGTCCAGGCAGTGAACTGTATTAACTTTGAAATGGACCAGGCCCAACAAGATGCCCAGGTAACAGGATTCTCCACCATCGCCAGGATGCCCCAGATCCAGTGAGTAATAGATGGCAGGCATGTCACCTTGCACTGACCGGGCCGTCGGTTGGTACACTACATCAACAGAAGGGATTCCACTCCCTGAACGTCCAGCTCGGTGGCGAGCACTACATGTGGATCATGCACATGTGTGCACGCTTCCCAGGGAGTGTGCAGTATAGCTCCATCCTGGGGCAGTCGAACATCCCTAGCCACTTTGAGGACTACCCCAGAATGGCCGGTTGGCTCTTGGGGAATAAGGGGTACCCACTGAGGACCTGGCTAATGATGGCAGTATGGAGGCCGGTGACTGACGTGGAGACCCAATACAACGAGGTCTACGTGGCCATCCGTGCTGTCATTGAGCAGTGCATCAGACTCCTCAAAATGCTGATCCAATGCCTCGATGGCTCTGGTGGTGCACTGGCGTGCACCTCCCAGAGGGTCGCCCAGATGGGCCGGCACCATCACATGAAGATTCTGTGGAAGAATGGACATGTGATCAGTGGGAGGGATGTATCAGTCAGTGGAGCCCAGTGGTGGCCGTTGATCTTCTTACGGCACTGGGTGTCGATCCTCCTGCTGACGCTCCCTGACCTGACGGCCGCTTGCACTTTCTCCCAGGCTGCATTGGCTGCCCTGTGGCTGACCCTCAGAGGAACTGGGAATCCCGTCTGATCTCAACCTGGTCAACAGTCTGGCCAGGTCGGCATCCATAAATCACGCGCTGGTCTCCTCGTAGAAATGGCTGCGAGCTCTGTTGGGTTGGCTGTGCAGGATCAGTTTAAGTGCTGCTCTACCTGGTTAGCGGGGGGCAGGCGAGCACGGTCGTGCCAATTTCAGCCGGCAGGACAACCATTTGTGGCGTGAAGCCCTTGGGGCATCGTTAAGAGGTCCAATCAACTTTTGATATCGGTGATGTCCTCGCCAGGTCGAGCGTCGGGAAACTCGCGCAGTTCCTGCTCGCTACCACACTTAGAAACTTTTTCATTGACTCGCACCCGGAGAATTTCAGTCAAACAGAACTTCAGGTGTCACAGCATCCATTTTGGAAAAAGACGGATAACAGTTTAAAGGAGATTATCTGCAGAAATTACAACTTAAATTGGTCACAACCCCTCTGAAGTGTTAAGACCACGACAGAGACATCCAAATATTTATTTTTCTTATGAACCTTAAACCCTTATCAATTCCACCTCCTCTACCGTGTAACTTGCGCTGTTTTGTACACTTTGGTGTGTGTTCCGATGATCAGGCCATGTGTTTGCCTTTTTAAATATTTTAAATCTTTACCTGGGTGTGTTTTTAGTATAATAAAATCTAACCCTGATTGTGTTCAAACTCAAGTTTGTTGGACTGAAGTGTTTGCTCTCAGCATGTAAAATGCATATACTGAAATGATACATCATAACAGAGTGGAGAGATAAAGGGGCAGTCCTGGCACCGGTTCTTACCTGGCCATAACAAAAGCATTTTTTGCCATTTCGAAGGACTGATCGAGTTGATTTTAAATTAACAATGGAACTCTGCGGCACTATGTAGATTCCCTTATTCTCGCTATAAGTTATTTTACAATGGTTAGCAATTAGCAAAGATATCTTAATTAATTATTTACGGGGTTCTTCCCTCCTTTCCAGTTTTCTTTCTTCACATTAGGTAGCTACATTTTGTCGACATATCTTTCAACGGGCACCAGTAACGCTTTCAATGCAATTTCGTCAGGTTCTCAATTTTGTGTCCAAATCTAGACAGTGAGTGTTGACAAGTTATTTGATTGGGGAGGGTACTTACAGCCAAATGTACTGGATTATCACACATGCACATAAAAACATACAACACATACACACACATGTACAGACAGAACCTTGTATTTTTATACATCCGTCGCAGATGCCATTAGATTTAGTGTCAAGAAGGGTGGCACGTTGGCGCAGTGGTTAGCACTGCTGCCTCATGGCACTGAGGACCCGGGTTACATCCTAGCCCGGGGTCACTGTCCGTGTAGAGTTTGCACATTCTCCCCATGTCTGCGTGGGTCTCACCTGCACAACTTAAAGATGTGTAGACTCGGTGGATTGGCCACGCTAAATTGCCCCTTAATTGGGATAAAAAAGAATTGGGTACTCTAAATTCATATTTTGTCACAGCAAAGTATGACCTTATTTTTCCTGATTGTGAGGAGAGACCTTTTCACTTCTGATATTTAACGTAGTGCTCAGTAGAGGTGTATTTGTTGCAAACCCTGGAAGTCTGAAGTAGTCACCCAGCCACCTCTCCCATGTCCAAGAGGTAATTAAAACTTAATGTACATGTCCTTGAAGAATTCAAGCATTAGACCATGCTGCAAATTCAAATTATCACAAATGTGTGACATGAAAAGCTTAATAGCTGTGCAACCTTATCCACTGCATCATATTCTATTCAGATGCATCCAAAAGCCAAAACATATACAAGAAATCCACATTATAGCATTATAACAAAGAAAGGTGAAACATCCTTTGAATATTGACATTATTTATTACAACAAACATCTTATTATCAATGTGACCACATTGAAACTTTAGCAGGAACATTATTATAATATATACAATGAAATGTAGCATAAATTATTGATTTTCCCCCATGCTAATTTTAGGATGACAGGTAATAAAGTAGTAGACTCATGTAGTTAATTAACTACACACGGGTCTCATGCAGGCTCAATGTTTCACTGTCAGCTTCTATAACCTTGGAGGTAAAAGATAGTGTCACAAAAAAGTGATTAATGAAATGAATATGCCACGTTAACAGTAAAATATCACCAATGCCCTTTTGGAGCAGCAGGTTCTATTTCTACCCAATCAAAATAATCATTGGATATTTTAACTCAAAAGAAACCTGTAGCATTTGTAAAAGATCTTTAATGCTCAAATAGGTTTCATTTGAAAACACTTGACAGCACCTTTGAGCAGTTTGAAGAGAAGTAAAACCTTTCAGTGCTGAAAAGGATCAGCACTTATAGTGGATGGTACTCAATTCATACTAGAAGGTCTGTGTGGGCGATATCCCCAGAGGCTCACTTGAATAAAGTTGACCCCATTAATGAGTCCTCTACTCTTTGGAAAATAGGATTGTGGATTGCTCAATTCACCAAACCGCATTCTTTTGGGAAATACTAGAACCACTAAATTTTATTTAAATCAGTTCTATTGTCTCTCTTTCCCTCGCTCTCTCTCTCTCTCGCTCGCCGATTATGATGAAGTCTGCTAGTGTTTGAGAATAAAATGCTTTTCTTCCATCTCTGACAACCGGTATCAACAGTAAGCATTGCCAAGGCCAAGTATGACATGGTCACGTGAGCTCTTTATGTAGAATTTTATCTGATTAGAATTAGTGGCACGCATGCAGTGTGAAGATGTCACCAACTCTGATTGGACAAGTCTTTGGAGGTTCATCAGATGACTTCATGTTTACAATTGTCCCACCCTCCCACTTCTATCATGGGCTTCCCAACATGTCCATTCTTGTGGTGGCTTT
This sequence comes from Scyliorhinus canicula, assembly GCF_902713615.1. Taxonomy (NCBI): domain Eukaryota; kingdom Metazoa; phylum Chordata; class Chondrichthyes; order Carcharhiniformes; family Scyliorhinidae; genus Scyliorhinus; species Scyliorhinus canicula. The sequence continues at coordinate 133,247,034 of NC_052156.1, forward strand.
CTACAGTAATTGGAATGTGAATACCTCTACGTTACCATATTGGGGGATCTTATTGAAACTTACAGGATACTGCGAGGCTTGGATCGAGTGGATATGGGGAGGATGTTTCCACTTGTAGGAAAAACTAGAACCAGAGGACACAATCTCAGACTAAAGGGACAATCCTTTAAAACAGAGATGAGGAGGAATTTCTTTAGCCAGAGGGTGGTGAATCTGTGGAACTCTCTGCTGGAGAAAACTGTGGAGGCCAAATCACGGAGTGTCTTTAAGACAGCCATTGGTTATAAGGGGATCAGGGGTTATGGGGAAAAGGCAGGAGAATGGGGATGAGAAAAATATCAGCCATGATTGAATGGTGGAGCAGACTCGATGGACCGAGTGGCCTAATTCTGCTCCTAAGACTTATGATCTTATGCATGATTCTTCAGTCAGTAAAGAGCCAGAGTCAGCCTACCTGGATTGAATTTGAGCAAAAGCTTGGCAGTTAACTGTTCTCTGCTGCACTGTTAATTCACACCTCATTAACCTGGGGTTACCCCTATCTCTGGATCTGTAAAGACTTGATTACCTGCAAATGCTCACATTCTAAGCATTGTCTGGCATCTTTGAATTTGTCTATATATGTTTCTGGAACATACCTCTTCATTCACCTGAGGAAGGAGCAGTGCTCCAAAAGCTAGTGTTTGAAACAAACATGTTGGACTTTAACCTGGTGTTGTAAGATTTCTTACTGTGCATTGTCCATGGCAACGCCTCCAACAATCAGAATCCGCTTGCCGACCGCTCAGCACTTTTCTTGCAGTATACATTGTTGTACCCTTTACTGTTGCTTTATCTTGCAAGCTGCCCTGATGAGTGCAAGAAGAAAAGCTTCAACAGCATGGTTCCTTTTTTTCAGCAAGACCTGATGTCTGTTTAGGCAACTGGCAGAGCATTCGGAAATATGGACTAAATTAATTTCCGTTTGGACATTTTTCAGGCATCTTTGGGGATGCAAGACCTGATATCTTGTCTCATTATGCCTTTTTGCAAAGGGCTAAACAAATATAGTGCTAATTATCTGTTTTGGTTTGACAGTCTGGGTAACCACTTGAGCTAAGAGCATTTTCAGGCATAGGAGTAACAACAAAAAATGTAGGAGCACAAAAATGAGAAAGGTATGTGACAGGGAACTGGAAAATTAAGTACTTGAATTGTATTTGCGGAAAGGGTTATAGATTTGTAAGTTTGTACTTCTTCCTACTCGTTTTTGACCATCTATATGCTGTATATTATTTGATACTCTTTTATTTCTAATAATAATCTTTATTGCCACAAGCAGGCTTACATTGCAATGAAGTTAGAATTCAGAATGTCCAAATTACCTAACAGCACGTCTTTTGGGACTGTGGGAGGAAACCGGATCACCCGGAGGAAACCCACGCAGACACAGGGAGAATATGCAGACTGGACACAGACAGTGACCCAGCCGGGAATCGAACCTGGGACCCTGGTGCTGTGAAGCCACCGTGCTAACCACTGCGTTACCATGCTGCCCATGTATGAATGTATTATGTACTAAATAATCATAGAATCATAGAATCCCTACAGTGCAGAAAGAGGCCATTCGGCCCATTGAATCTGCACCAACACTTCAAAAGACTACCCAACCGAGGCCCAATCACCACCCTATTCCTGCAACCCACCCTCAGGGGCAATTTAGCCTGACCAAACCACTTAATCGGCATATCTTGGACTGAGGAAGGAAACAGGAGCACCCAGACACGGGGAGAACATGCAAACTCCACACAGTCACCCGAGGTCGGAATCGAACCCGGGTCCCTGGCGCTGTGAGGCAGCAGTGTTAAACATTGGGCCATCGTGCTGCCCAATATATTTTATTATTTTGTCATGTCAAAATAAATAAATAAGTAATAATAAAATAATAATAACAATGGAATTAGTTTAGTGGAGGTCTGTAAATCCAGCGCTAGGGACCCAAGTTCGATTCCCGCTTGGGTCACTGAGCGGAGTCTGCGCGCTCTCCCCATGTCTACGTGGGTTTCCTCCAGGTGCTCTAGTTTTCTCCCACAAGTCCCAAAAGACATGCTTTTTAGATGAATTGAACATTCTAAATTCTCCCTCCGTGTACCCGAACATGAGCCAGAGTGTGGCGACTTGGGGATTTTCACAGTAACTTAACAGCAGTGTTAATGTAAGCCTACTTGTGACACTAACAAAGATTATTATTATTGGTTTGTAACAGAGACAAGGGCAAGATCAAATGTCTCCTCCCACTGGTGAATGCCAGGAGTCACAAGTTAAACTAATTTGGCCATCCGGTCTGCATCTGCAGGGAACGAGAATAAATTCAAGTTGTACAAACTGTTAATCAGCTGTCCCTCAATTCGAGGATGACATCTACCCTGAGTCATGTGTTTCTGCCATGGAAAAGATAGTAGTCCTGCACAATCTGGCTCTCCAGCCACAAAAAAGTGGGACAGCCTATCTTTAGGTCATCTTTTCCAGCCCCCTCCCAATTTGGGGTGGGCAGAGGGTATCCTCACAAATGTTGCTACCCAAAAACAGCTCTGTCTCAATATATGTGTCCAGTGACCTTCTTGCATCTGTCGCCTGCATTCAGGTTCCTGACTAGGGACACCCAGGTTCACATCCCTCTCTCTGCTGCCAATTCGCCATCACTATAGGATTTGGGAAATGGGCCATATTAGATGCCTGTTTAACAGAGGGATGTTGGTGTGCCATCATTGTCTGCACAGTATTGACAGATTGATGGTCAGACTTTGGTGACTGGTCGAATGTCAATCGCCAGGAGCACCTTGTTGTAGCAGCCGCCTTCTGCCTTCGTAGCCGGGGAGACCTGGTATTCCTTTAAAAGTGTCCCTGAACAGACCACTGAGAAGAACAACAAATGCTAATTGTTGTCTTAACGAAAAGAAATGGGCTGGAACTTTCCAGCTGTTCATGCTGGCAGGATTTTCCAGTCCTGCTTACAGCACTCCTGCTACCATGGCGGAGGGCGGCACGGTGACGGAGTGGTTAGCACTGCTGCCTCATAGCGCCGAGGGTCACTATCCATGTCGAGATTGCACATACTCCCCAGGCCTGCATGGGTCTCACTCCCACAACCCAAAAAGCTGTGCAGGATAGGTGGATTGGCCACACTAAATTGCCCCCTAATTGGAATATTTTAAAAGAAGGTTTCAAGGTGGTGGGGGCCGCATTCAATGGGAAACCCCGTTGACAATGGCCGGACCAGAAGATCCCACTGCCGGCCAATGGCGGTCCGCCTCAACCATTGCAAAATACGTGGAGGATTAAGCGGAAAATCCCGATGTTTGATCAGCTTTGTTGATCTAAGCTGCAACTTTATTATTGAAAGCGTACAGCATTGCCATTGTTGTGTATCAGAGTTGAGCTGGGAATATTGCCAGCATATTCAAACTGGGTAAATGGCATATTTAGCAGACATCGGGGTTTTCCTATTAAGAAGTGATGGTTGTGTTTTTCCTTTAGTGTCCTTCAACACATTATTGAAATACCTGATTGCTACATTTTTTTGGAATGCTGGATAGGTGTTTATTCAATCTTCTAATTAACAATTACGTGAAATATAACATGGTTTTAAGTAATATTTAAACATTTTGATTTGTTTAAAATGCTCAACTGCATTAACTGTTTTAATGATAAAATAAATGTAATAAAGTTAGGTTCATATTTTTCAATGTAATTATAGAAATATGTAATATGAATGTGCTAATTAAAGACATTCAAATACTCAATGATATTTAAATTATTTTTTTCAACAACAAAATCAACACAATATTTTAAAAGCAATGGATGTGCGTATATGAGAATATAAAACAGTTTTGAATTTTAAAAAGCCTGAATTTTAAAGAGCTCCTAGTTAAATGAAATGCCACTTTAGCAAAGTAAATCAATGTTAACACAATGGACTGCCATTAACATGCTAAAAACTGACATATTTATCAATCATGTATTAAACTTCAAACTTTGATAAACTTACTGAAATTGTAATGTTGTTGATTTTATACGAACTATTACAATAAATCTATTTTGACATTTATTTCACCGATACTAAGTGAATTAAATCTTAAAATTCAGAAAAGCCTGTTACAGCATCTCAGTCAAGTTGATGGTACATTATTTGGAGGTGGTTTTTCGACTCAGCGATTTAATTCATTGAAATATGGGGCAGGGTTTTGCTTTTTTTTTTATAAATTTAGAGTTCCAATTCTTTTTTTTCCAATAAAAAGAGCAATTTAGCGTGGCCAATCCACCTACTCTGCACATCTTTAGGTTGTGGACATGAGACCCACGCCGACACGGGGAGAATGTGCAAACTCCACACGGACAGTGACCCGGGGCGGGGATCGAATCTGGGTCCTTGGCACCATGAGGCAGCAGTGCTAACCACTGTGCCGCGGTGCTACCCCTGGATTTTGCTTTTCGACACAACACCCTGATGCTATGATCAACTGGGGGGTTCCAACACTAAACGGTGTCAGGAGCAGTCACTTGGCAGGCATCAATATTGCCCAAATTAGCCAATTAGTGGTCAGAGGGTCCGCTCACCATTCAATTAAGGGCGGCAAACTGATTCTTGAAGCTGGAGGGCAGGAGTGGATTTCCCATGAAATATTCCATGCCAAGGCACAGGACCCCGTCCAATGCCGGCCGGTGCAATGGCCATCCAATCAGAGCCTGATTACTCTGCATTTGCTGATAGGCTCATTCAGCAGGCAATGCTGAGCGAAATAAATCTCCAATTGGTGAGTGAAAGAGGGTAAAAATTGGTCAGCCGCTGAGCAAGAGGAGCAGGCAAGGTGAGCAGGTTTGCGACTTGACTAAGGCAGGTCAGCAACAGCAAGGCACTGAAATCAAGCCACCATGAGGTGAGCTCAGCCTCTGCACAGATGTGGTGAGCCGGTTTACGCACCGACTAGGACAGGGCAGAAACAACGAGGCATGATGCCCCGAATCAAGCCTTAGCCACGGGGGGGATAATAAGTGAGGCAGGACCTTGCCTTGAAGTCCCTCAGTCAGTGAGGTGAGTGAGATTGTGATGGTTGTGGGGAGACTATGAAGGGTTATGAAGAGGAAAGTGTGTGAGGAGGTGAGCCAGGGTTGCAGGCTTGCAGGGAGGGAGTATGTGAGGGGTGAGTTTGTGACTTCTGCCTTTGTGCTCTGTGGGTCAAGAGTGGGTGAAGTCGGGAGATTGTTGGTGGGAGGCCCAGAAATGAAGGTGAGTCGAGAGCCCCACAAACTGTAAATCCACCTTTGCTGGAGGAGCAATAGGAGGCCCTCCATCACAGAAGGAACTGCAGCTTCCTGTTGCAGGTAAGGGAGGGAGAGGACACATCCATCTTAAGGCAACTTCTCGGCAACTTTAAACACATTGCAATAATAATTGACTACAGCTTCTGAGTCACCATTGTGGAGAAACTTTCCACAGGGTGACCTGTGACGCAGATGTAGCCATTTGGACAGGGGAAGGCCTCAAAACCTGCCTGGCGCGACCAAGGTCTGCCACCTTGTGGCAACCTCCAGGCAGCTAACCCCCCCGCCCCCCCACCCCCGTGGCTAAGACTTAATTCGGGGCATCGTGCCTTGTTGGTTCTGGACTACTGGTTGTAGTCTTGCGAAATTACACACCTGCCTCTGGTCTTACCCCTGTGTCAGGAAAAAGGTCAGCCAGACTCAACATGATTTTTATTATATTCACCTCCATCCTTACTTAAGCCTTAATTTTTCCACGTCACATGCCTTTGATTTTCTCAATGTCTCAAATGTATCGACCAACCTTGTCAGTCCCTCTCGTTACTTTAATGGTGTGTATGTAAGAGTGAATCGAAAATGCTGATGAGGCAGAAATCATTGTTCCTTTCCACTGACAGTACCAAGACACTTCTGTGACTGGGATTTTCAAACATATATTAACATCAAGTTGAAACCTTGTACTGAAGTTCCACCATTAGAGTTTTCTAAGTATCAGGGCTTGATTCCCCGGTTGCCGACGCCAAAATTGCATTCGGCAAATGGCCAGAGAATCCAAGTTTCCGACCGAATCAGGGGCAGCGCCGCTTTCGCAATTCTCCGTCCCCTCCAAAGCGCCATATTGACGGCCTCAGGATATTGCCTGAGGCCTGCCCCCATGATGCTCCGCCCCTGACCGGCTGAGTTCCCGACGGCGTTAGTCTCTCGTGGTCTCATCCGTCGGGAACTCAACATGGCTGCTGCGGACTCAGTCCCGCGCCGCCACAGTCAAGGGAGGGGCGATCCACGGGCAGGAGGGGACATTATTCGGGGCTGGGGGCACTGTGGGGTGGTGGTCCAGGGCATGCGAGCCGGCCGAAGGGGGGACTATTTCACGGGCCGGGTCCGCGATGCCTCCGCCATGAAGCATGGCGCAGCCGCTGCAGTACCATGTCCAGCCACGGACCCAGCAATTCTCCGGGGCATATCGGCAGCTAGAGCCAGGTGCTAGTCCCCAGCAAAACGGGAATCGGTGGTCGTTTTGCGCCAGTTTTCATGTCGTAAAACACCACCGTTCACACGCCGGTGTGGGGAAATAGCTCCGAATCGTAGAATCCAGCCCCATATCTTTATAGATCACGTTGAAGTTATCGTTAAGAGTAATGTTGTAGTTACTTTGAATATTGCAGTTTTGAAAATCAATAGGGTCTGAAGGCCGGCGTGCTTTACTGACCCTCTTAAACACCTTTTAATTTGCTGTTTTAAGTTTTATTTGTGATTTATTTTTGCTTAAGGCAGTATCCCTTTAAGGGGCTGTTCCTTTTAATTTGTCCCTCAGTTTAATTAATTTAATTAATTTGGTTTCATCAAAACAGTTGGGGTCTGAATGGATTCTATAGAACACGAGCAGCTATGTTGTGTTGCAAATGTCATTGGCTGGTCAAGAAATGAAATTCAGTTAGTGGTAAAATGATTATTTACAATTATGAGCATGCACATTAAGAAACTGATGGGAGCAGCTCCAGGAAAGTATCACGTAGAAGAGTAAACTTGGCAGCATGCAACAGTATTCACTTCTGTTATTGAAACACCCTTCACAGTGCGACTAAGGTAATTCTTTTATGTACAGAAGAATGCATTTCAACGTTACATTTGGACTAAGGCATACCTGCTGACTTGTCAGCAATTTCATGATATAACTTCTTGGATTGAAGAACGGCAAAGGCTTGAGATAATTAGGGCAGTTCAGTCACAGCCTTTGATGCAATTTATCTGAAAGATTGATCTTCATGCTTCAGTTGCTCTCCAACAGTGCTGGATGCATTTCTGCTGAAATTAGCATCTGAATGAGTTCAGGGGAAATACTAAGGTCCTTAGCTGTTTATCAGCCGATTTCTGCACAAACTGTGTCTCAGGAAGTTATTTTTCAGTATTCACAGTCCATCCTGTTGGCAAAACATACAATCAGCAAAATGAGATTCATGGTTAGCTATCCCTAGAAATAATGGGGAAAAAATTGGAATAGGTCAGAAAATGGGCGTGAGGGTCACGATGAGCAATTAACCTGTACCGGTTTGTAGCAATGCCGGCAACACTCACATCATACTGCCTGCTAATTTCAATGGAAATGGCATTGTACTGCTCAGGTGTACCCAAAACAAGCAGCACACAAAGCCAGAACGTGCCTCTTAAGGGAGAGGTGCATTCCAGCTAGAGCAGGTGATGCAACCGGTTACAGAAGAGTCTCAGGGCTCAAAGTGGAGTGGAAATGGGTGCAACCGACCTGGCTGTCTGAGGCATCTGGAGGCCTTAGTGCAGCAGTTGGGCAGGAGGAAAGAGGTTATCTTCCTTCAGGGGACCAGGAAGTCGTCCAGATGGATGCTATGGAGTCAGTAAGAGCAGGTAACAAGTGATGTGTCAGGCAGGTTGGTTCGATGTGGACTGCACTCGATGCAGGGAAGTTAGAAACAGACCTCTAACACTGGAGAAGATCCAACACGGTTTTATTCAACTATAGAATTGCTATACATATTCAGCTGTGGGTCGACACTATACTGATCTGACGGGTGACCTTATAGTAGCCTGACCAGACTTACTAGCTACCACATGGTGTTTGCACTTGCTAGCTCGTGGACTCTGACTGTCTCAGTGGCTGGGTCCCGAGAGAGCGGGAAACCTACTGCCCTCTGGCTTTATTGTGGTTGTGTCCTGTCTGGTGATTGGCTGTACTGTGTTGTATGTTTACTGGTCATCCTATTTGTCAATCACTGCCTGTCTGCATCTCATTATATACATGAGTGGATATTATGATAGCAAGCAGATAGCCAAAACCAGGGGTGGGCAAACTTTTCCGTGCAAGGGCCACATTCAGAAATTCACAATTTTAAAGGGCCGCATAGTATATTAAGTAAAATAATTACTTCACCCGGTTATGATTCTGGGCGCCTCATATAGAACATAGAACAGTACAGCACAGAACAGACCCTTCGGCCCTCGACGTTGTGCCGAGCAATGATCACCCTACTCAAGTCAACGTATCCACCCTATACCAGTAAGTAACCCAACAGCCCCCCCCCCCCCCCCCCCCCCATTAACCTTAAAAAAATAATTTAAAATATATATATTTTTTTTAATGACTTGGTGGGCCGCATAAAGACCTTTGGCGGGCCGCATGCGGCCCGCGGGCCGTAGTTTGCCCACCCCTGGCCAAAACAGTCAATGCCGGTTGTCTAGCTCCGAGGACTCGGATACAGTGGTCAAGGTCAGGTGATTGCTTCCTTATATGCCATATCCTTATAACTGAACCACTAGCTTCGCGCATGGTTTCATTCACCACTCCACACTTCCACTCGCCTCCCAACATTTTCTGTCAACCATGATTCATAGCTTGCATTCATAACTGCATTTCACCCTCACAGATTTGCAACTGTTGCAAGTCGCTAAGACACACAGACCACAGTTTGCTCATATTTTCATCTATACACTGCAACTACACAATGGACACACCACCCAAACACATTACACCACACTCACTAACACACCTCCTCTCTGTTACAGAACAATGTGGCCCATAACTGGTAGCAGCAGCATCATCATGCTGTGCTGGTGGTATAGTGGTGGGGGGGGGTGCATGGTGCTGCAGCCAAAGCAGCATGCCCTCACCTCTATGGAGATGATGGTGATCAATGGAGTGGCCACAATTGAGGCTCCGTCCAGCAGGGTGAAACCATGCAGAGGATAATGGTATGTTCCTCCATGATCAACCTTCTCTCCCCTCAGCTTACATATCTTGTGATTTCCATGCTGCAGTTGATGTAAGCATCCCTTTCTTTATCAAGCTTTTCAAATACAGCTGCAACACGGCATCTACCCGGCAATGTGGAAAATTGACCAGGGATATCCTGTCTACAAAAAGGACAAATCCAACCCGGCCAAGTTCCACCCCATCAGTCTGCTGTCCATCACCATCAAAGTGATGAAAAGGGCCTTTGACAGAGCTATTAAGTGGCACCTATTCAGAAACAACCTGCTCACTGACACTCGATTTGGATTCCAGCAGGGCCACTCAGCTCTTGACCTCAGTACAGCATGAGTGCAAACATGGACAAAAGAGCTGAACTCTGGAGCCAAAGTAAGAGTGGATGTCCTCGACATCAAGGTTGAATTGACCAAGTGAAGCATCAAGGAGCCCTAGCAAAACTGGAGTAAATGGGAATGAAAAGTAAACTTCTACTGTTTGGAGTCATACCTTGGACAAAGGAAGATGATTGTGGCTGATGAAGGTCAATCAATTCAGTCCCAGAAAATCACTCTGGTGGTTCCTCACGGTAGTGTCCTAGATACAATCACATTAAGCTGATTCATCGATGTCTTCCTTCCATCATAAGATCTTAGGTGGGGATGTTCACGGATGATTACACAATGTTCAGCACCCACTACCAGCTAGAAGGACAAAGACAGCAGGCGCATGCAAACACCACCACCTGCAAGTTCCCCTCCAAGTCACTCACCATCCTGACTTAGAGCCATGTTGCCATTCCTTTGCTGTCGCTGGGCTAGAATTCTGGAACTGCCTCACAAACGGCACTATGAGTGTACCTTCCAACACATGAACTGCAGCAGTTCAAGAAGGTGACTCACCATCATCATTTCAAGGATAATTGAGGATGTGCAATAAGAATGTTGGTCCATCCAGTGACACCTACATCCTGTGAACAAATGATCCACGTGCCTTTATCCCTTCAGATATTCAAGAGCTGCCTCTTGCTCAGGCAGGACTGAGAAGTAGATAAAAGGAAAGAGATTGATGAAGATGAAACACCATCATTTGATTTCGCACTCGCCGCCACCAGCACAGAGCGGTGAGTCACTGGGCAGGAAAGGCCAACAGCCAGTGCAGGAGGAAAGGCAATGCAGGTGCTAGCTCAGCAAAGTGTGAAGTCACACACGGGTGATGCTGTAGAGGAATCAAATGAAGATATTGAACAGGCAGCCTACAGAAAAAGGCTGATAGGTATGGATACAGAGATACTTGGTGCATTGGTAGGCTGAAGCCTGTTGTCACCGTCAACAAGAATAGAGTCCAGATCCAAAAAGGCACAATGCTTTGTGCAAAGCTCAGTGTCCACCCTTTCAAACATTTAAGTGGTGCTGCGCTTCATGAGAACACTTGCATATCTGACCATGATGCAAGGCCTGATGGCCGGAGTTTCTATTTTCATTGCAACATAAACCTACGTCAGAGTGCTGCAGTGGACTATCAGATTGAGCACAGGAAATCTCTACTTGTTTCCATTCTAGCCTATCTCTATGCCATGCAAGCACAAGTTAGTGCCATCACAGCTGCGGATACCAATGCCCAAAGCTGTTGTGATATGATGTGCGTTCACCTTAAGGGTACATATCTTAAACTGTCAATTTTTCCACCTTAACAAGATGTGTCCCCCATAACTTGCCAACACTGTAATAAGTAGTGGTCGAGGTCAGACATGTGTCTCAGTCTCCCAGTGAATACTATCAGTATATAGTATTATTTAAAATAAAGAACCCATATTATTGTTTAACCAATTCTGTTGCATGACTGGTATATTTACGTCAAAAATAACACATGGTGGCAGCACAATTCTTGAAGATTTGATTGAGCAGAAAAAGCCTCAACCCATTCACAACCAGATGAAAAATAGAGTGGATGTGAAAGTGAAACAACTGTCAACACTCACCGTGTGCAAGGCGTCTGCAGCTTTGTAGGAATTCTATACATAATGAGCAAGTTTCTCTGGCCTCCCTGCACCGTGTTTCTCGGCAACAGGAGGCCCGTCATTGGCTGGTCGCAGTATCTTCTGGTCCCGCCGCTGTCAAGGGGATTTCCAATTGAATCTTCCTCAGGTCGCTGGGAACCCAGGCGATGGGATGGCGCCGTCAGTGGGACTGGAATATCCCAGAGATGTGAACAGCTGGAACATCTCACCCTTTAGTTCTGTTCTGGGATCAAACATCACTCCAGCCAGCAGGCATCGGACCTCAGTAATATTGTACAAATCTGGGAGAGCTTAATTAATAAAGGTCTAACTGCAACAAAGCAAGAACAGAAATTAAACAACAAACTACTGGTGGTCTCCACAGACAGGAGAAATCATTACTGCTGATGCCAAATACTGCAGACTAGGCTGGGAAGAAGAATTTATTCACTAACAGCTAAAGGAAGGTTATAAAAAGCAATCATTGTTTCACTTACACTTTGAAGTAAGCAGCACTATTTTGTGGGCTGAGAGAGCTCACAGTGCCACCATTGCAGTCAAGTAGTAACCTATGACCAGCTACGACAGTAGCCTCTAAAGGTACTGCAACGCAGGGCTAAGAGAGATGGAGGAAACCTGATTGCCATCAAAAGCTTCAGATAGCATTAAAAAACTTTCAAAAAGCGAAAAGATAACCACAAAATTTCCAACACACAATTTGGAGGGAACAGATCTATCTGAATTTACTTTGTTCTGACAGCATGTTATGCTGTGTTTACTGGGCCTTGATGTTTCTGAATGATAAACATTGCTATAAACAATGAAAGCCTTCAAAGTGTGAACGTCAGGTTTGCTCAATGACCATCTGAAGAGTCCAGAAAACATATCGTCCACACACAACGATCAATTAGAATTATAACCCAACTGTAGAGTAGGCCCCTCTGGAATTCATGTCCTTTGGGCAACAACCAACAGAGGCTATTGACTAATTTACCAATAGATACAAATACAAGGGATATGATTGTGATTTCATGGCAGCCGAGATAGCAGAGAGAATACTTTAACTTATGATCGCATGTACCCTCATGTAAGTGTTCCTAAAAGACATCTTGGACCAACCCAAGGGTTACACTATGGAAGTATTACTACAAATGAAATTAAATGAAAAATGAAATGAAATGAAAATGAAAATCGCTTATTGTCACTAGTAGGCTTCAATTAAGTTACTGTGAAAAGCCCCTAGTCGCCACATTCTGGCGCCTGTCCGGGGAGGCTGGTACGGGAAGCAGACAAAAGTACAACAGTATAAAATCAATAGACAGTCTACAGGCTATGCGTTACTTGTCCACCATTGGCATGATAGCGGAGTAATATGCCTCATATATGCAACCGGAAATTGCTCAGCTTTTAATGCAAGGCATGTGACACCAAAGGACATGGACAGCATCAATGCAGAAAGCAAAGGCAAATGGTTCAACATCATGAATCATTCAGTATATCCTGGCTTCCACTGTATTAAAATCTATTACATCTCTAACTTTTTCCAGTGCTGATGAAAAGTCATTAGTGTGGAACATTGTCTCTCTTCACAGATACTCCGTGACTTGTAGAGTAGTTCCAGCTATTTCTGTTTACATTCCAATCTTCTTCCAGGTACACTTGCCACAGAATTAATTGCGAATTCCATTGTTTAAACAAGTTCCCTCTAATCGTATGTCCTTGAACTGTATTTGAACAGAAGATCCACAACGGTCAAAGCAACTTGTATTTATATAGTGCATTTCATGTTGATTAAAAAGGGAATTCAAAGCACTTTATGGAGGAAGGGATGGATGTAAGCCGTTGACAGTTGGGAGGTAACCAAAAAATTTGATTAAAAAGATATTTGCATTTATATTGCAATTTTCACAACCATAGGACATCTCAAAGTGCTTTACAGCTAATGGAATACTATTGAAGTGTAGTTACTGTTGTAATGTAGGAAACAGTAGCCAATTTGCATACACCAACTGCAACGTGATAATCACCACATAACCTGATTTTATGATACTGATGGATGGATAAATGTTGGCCAGGACAGTGGGATAACTCCCCTGTTCTTCGCAATTGTGCCATGGGATCTTTTACGTCCACCCAAGCAGGCACCTTGATTTATCACCTCATCTGAAAGACAGCACTCCAAACAATATAGCACTCTCTTGTACTGCACAAGAGTGTCAGTCTTGATCTTTGTGCTCAAACCCTGGAATGGGACTTGAACGTGCAACCTTGTGACTTAAGGGAGGTGAGAATGGTATTAACTGAAGACACATCTGACCTTTGGAGGTGTAGCAAGAAATAAAAATTATGGCTTTAGGAATGGAACAGGGATCTAAGATCTTCCCACCAAAGGTAAAGCAGCAGGAAAGTGGATAGAAAATCAGGAGCACAGCAGGGTCGAGGATACAGATGTATATGGGTAAGATTGTAGAGGGATTTACAGATGAAGGCAATAATTAGTTCTATTTCCTGCATTTCCCAATATAAATTACAATACAAAAGTGGCTATTTTGCCCAAATAGTATGTCCATACCATACAAATAGTCCTAGTCACATTTACCTGTTTTATTCTGTATCTTTTTTCTTTCATCCATCTTTCCAATCGATAAATCCTATTATTTGTTTCAGTGAATTCCAGCTTCCATACATGGATTTTTTTTTTTTAAACTGTCTTGTTCTACATCACTTCCATTTAATCCCTCATTTTAACTTATCAACCAGAAAAATGTTTCTATATTGCTCCGAATCAGTGTTGTTTGAATGCAAAAATCCCCAACTTTATTCGCATTTCTGCATACCATGGTGAATCTGCAAAATACCATGTAAAATCTCAATAAACTTTGTTGCATGGACCCCAACACCACATACTGTAACTGAGCACACAAGATTCTAAAGGCTCATTATTTGTCTCAATGGGGTTAATCGTCCTCTACTTTGCTCAACTCGCTCTCGCAATGCAATCGATCTTCAGACCTGTAGTTAGTGGCACCTGTAGAGCAACAATCCACATGGCCACGGTTCACACGAGTCTTATTAGTTACCTTGGTGCTAGAGATGCTGTTGCTAAGCCTGCTTTTACGGTGACTTTTTGCAAGTTTTCTTCAACTCCCAAAAGGCAATGGGGAAAGCGAGACATCTGCATAATCTCGGACAGTGCATATCTTAAGTGTTCAGATTGCAGTTGAGGCAACTCATCTGATTTTTCACCTGCCTCTTGGTAGAAGTAGCTGGTTTATGCTGTGTCTCCCTTTGCCAATCACAATGCGTAACATTTTAATTGCTACCCTTTAACAAATTTAAATAACGCAGGTCATGAAAACAGGATCATTTTATCTATGAATTCTTATCTTCCAAACGTGCATGTCAGGACACACTGCTGCGCTGTGCAAAGGTGACAAACAATATCTCACTCAAAAAGGTTTGGCCACTCATTAATTGCACAATAGTAATGCAAAGGCACTAGCAACAGTCCCTACTCACTTTGCAAAACTACAGTAATGATACATTCACCAATCCTGGAAGCACAGATGCAGTGCTAATTACCAGATTTGCCAATTTTTAAATTTCCTCGGGGGTCTCACGGAATGGATAGCTGCTCTCCTGGACACTGCTGTTAGCAACCTGCAAGAACAGCACTTTATACCTGCAGAGTGAAGAACTTTATGGCAGTAATGTTGCAATATGCACTTGCCTTTGCATCATCCCCACCTACACTACTATCTATTTCCTGCTTCCCAGAATCAGCCGGAATTTCTTCGGTTGGTCCGGTCTCATGATTCCCTGCTTGAGAAATTTAGCAGTACAGCCTGCAACATCCATGGAGGAAATTGGAGCATCCGGAAGAAATTCTCAGACACAGGGAGAAAGTGCAACTCCACAAAGTTACCAAAGGCTGGTATTGAACTTGGGTCCCTAGCGTTGTGAGGCAGCAGTGCACCACCATGTCCCTCTTCTTTGCATACCTTTTATTTATGCATCAGCGTAAGTAAACACTAACTGCCAATCTGGCAGTTGAGCAGAGCCCAATCCTATTAATATTGGGCAGTATAGCTGAGCCCAATCCTATTAATATTTATACATAACAATTTCAGCATGTCATCAGATAAGGACCTGGAATGTGAACCATGGTTGATTTTCCGCTGTGTAAGTGAATGTCACCCCAATTGAGTACGGACCATGGAGGGAATGCAGGACCTATCCCATTTGTGACCTCAGTATTCATCTGATCTGACATTTACTAATCTGTAAAGACACCTTCAGAACCTACAAATTAGTAACTATAAATGTTGTTCTGGTCGTTAGGACACTGACCACCATATTATCACATTTTATGGTAAGTAATGCCATTCATTTCTTTAGGTTAGAGAATTCTTATAAGATTCTGAGACAATGACAATGATTTCAGCTTGTGACCTAATTTAGCTAGTCCTATTTAGGTGAGAAAATGCTAATTTACTTCAAATCACTAGTGATTATTTTATGGTTCTCAAAATCTAAATGTATTTTTATTTTTAAATCATTAGATTAAAAAATGAAATACTTGGTAGCCTCGTCTACCTCTATGTCCAAAAGAAAATGTTTACACAACTTTTATCAATTAAAAATTAACATAACTCAATTAACATGTCACCACAGGAAACACATTCAAAAACTCTATAGCTACCCATCTCCCCTATTGTTAGCAGAATATTACAAATTTTTGTCACAAATATCCCATACAACTCACAACAAAAACATCATTAAAGCATAATTTAGGGAATATGCAACAGATTGCATCACATTTATTCCTTCCCAAAGTACAGTTTTAAACTGATGTGCCTGTAGTCAACCAAACATTTGTTCTATAGTTATAACACTTTACAAATTTCAGTTTCAAACCAGTTCAGCTGTTTATAAAAATTACTACAAAGCAAATCTGTACACTTTCTACAATAAATTAAAAAACACAAATGCAGGCACAAATTGTTCTTAAAAAATTGTGTACAGGTCCCATATTAAATCACAGCAGAAAAGAAACGTAATATTAAAATACTCCTCCCAAAGTAAAAAAAAGTTACAAGTTTGTTTGAAGTGAATTCATATACAATATACACAGGCTACAAAACCACTTAGTACAACAAGCACTCCAGCAAATCAGGTATTCTGGGCAGTAAATGCCAACTTTTGGGGGGCAATTCATAAAAAGCTGCATTTCATAAATACCCAAAATCAAACCTGCACACCAGTTTCCCTTTCAACATACCTTTAAGTATTTAAGAATTATTACTTTAAATGCTGTTAGGATAATGCTATATTTTGGTAAATCATTTTTTTTGAGCACCGTGAATTGAATCAAACTTAAAGCAGTGTTGCAGAAGGCAAGGTCTTCATTTAATATTGCACTAAGCTAGCAAGTTCAAGGTCAAGTCTTCAGCCAGAATGGACAGGAGAAAAATTTAAAACAGGTTGAAAAAAAAAACTCACCCACCTACCACAGATAATAGGATGCACTCTTTACCCATCCACAGAAAAGTATTCATACGTGAAGTGACTTTGTTCTTCTTTACATCTTCAGACTGATCAGATACGATAATGCCTCACATGGTTTTTGACAGTATAATGTGATGTTTTTTAAAAGGGAAAGTATTATGCTTTCTGGGTAAGACAGGGATACATGCCTATAGTATTTTCACATGCTTTGGTTGAAATTACAATTATAGTTAGCACCAGTTCAAAATTATTGTTTTAAGCGATTTAAAAAAAAATAAAACCTAGAGTGAATGATAGAGGTACACTGCAGGGAAACTTTACTCTGATAAGCATGTGCTTGATTTTTAATATTATGAAACACAACCCAACTTAAAATATATAACAAACTTGAGATTCAAAATTTCTTTTGGTAAGAAATACAAAAGCTCATTTTACTGCTCTATTGCACACCATTTAAAATTATCTTGATTTAGACGATTACCTTTTTCAGCATATTTTGCACCAAAATTACCTGCTGCATGGCACTTGGTTACATCAGCTTTTTTCTGTTTATTTAATAAGTTACAGAACATTCAGATTATATAAAAAAAGTACCAGAAACAGTAACCAATTTTGACTAACAGAATAATTTACGGTGTGCAGCAATGTACAAGTATTTACAGCTTTTTTCTGTGACCTATAAACACTATGAACAAGTTAATCCTGACAAAAAATTATAGCAGAAAATTTGGATGTTTACAAGAAAGATGACATGTGAAAAACATAATTACAACTGGCAGTGAATCAGCAGGTGCCATAATTTCTCTAAGCACAACTACTGGAACAATGATTGAGACAAAAGTGGAAAGTACATTCTTTAAGAACTGATAAATGGTTCTGTAAAGCTTTCTTGGTTTTTATCTATGAGTATATGTCCCATGCTTGACATTTTCAGTCAATGTCACTCAAGTCACTGGTTTGATCACCTTGGACTCTGCTTCGATGGAGCATTGCCCGATCAAAAGCAATGCGAACAGATTTCCGAATGGAAGAAGTTCGACCTTCCATCATTTTTATTTTGTCTATGGTTTCATCGATACCAAGAGGAACCACTTTGGATTTTGGAAGCCACTGCCTGTTGAAAGTAATAAATACATTATTTTAAAAAAGATAATATATCTGCTGTTATGTCATTTTTGTGAACACATCTTCCAGGATAATTATAGCCCCATACCATTATCCCTGCTGATATCAGCTACTACATTACAAAATAAGGAGTGATTAATGTGGTGAAAACTCTTTCATAAAGTGGATTTATATGCAGAGTTATCAGAGCAGCACTAAACAATACAAAATGTTTGTGCAATTTTCTGGTATAACAACACAGCTGTTTTTTCTCAGCGACAGGGACCTGGGTTCAATTCCAGCCTTGGGTGACTGTATGGAGTTTGCACTTTCTTCCCTTGTCTGCATGAGTTTCCTCCTGGAGCTCCGGTTTCCACCCACAGTCCAAAGATGTGCAGGTTAGGTGAATTGACTGCTACATTGTCCCTGTCTGAAGGTTAGGTGGAGTCATGGGGATAGGGCGGGGGAGTGGACCTAGGTGGGATACTCTCTTCGGAGGGTCAGGCAGACTCGATGGGACGAATAGCCTCCTTCTGCACTGTCGGGATTCTATGTATTACCAGAGCAATGAGCACAACTTTGTATTCAGAATTACAGAAGATACAGAAGACTCTTAGAATACTACCATTGTTTGGACATATTTGGATGGTGACAAAACTTACACAATGGTTACCCAAGGGAAAAAAACCCTTCATACTGAGGAAGTTAAGCTGTGGAAACAATGATCTGGAATCCATTTGACCTTCATAAATTAAGGGTTGTTCCTGCAGTTTATAATGCTTTTGGAAATTCAATTTATTGTATACCCTTGCAATCAATTACAAGTACAGCTTTTGTGCATTTTTTAATATGTTGGACTTCATAGTTGAATGCCGATTATGTTATTCAAATTGTGTGTATTACATTGTAAATCGTTTTTAATTATTAAATGCAACATGGCAAATTAAATCTTCAGTTTAGAAGTTCATTGTTTGGATATCTTGGTTTATGGAGGTTGGTCATGCACCAGCACACCCATTCTACTGTAGCCATCTAAGATGGACACCAGTGAATACAAAATGGAAGACTGCAAAGAGTGCAGGGAAAAACGGACATGGTCAAAAGCAAACAGCTTGCAGAAGCTTTAAGCATTGGAACACTTGCAAAAACCGGTTTCCCGACAGCTGCAGAGTTCAGGTAGCGCTGTTAATAGGAAAGCCATCTACATACTAATGAGGTGATACTGGGACAACCCCGGGCACAATAGATACACTCAAGTATCTATTGATACTTTCAAAAGCGAAGCAGACACGATGGAGCCAGCGAAACCAGGACAATGAGTCCTAAGAACCGCCCCAGCCATCAAGGAACGACCCTAGGATAGGGGGGCTCAAATCATATCGATTGGGGAAAGGCCCAATCGATACCCAGCAGGTGAGGAAGCCCGCCCCAAGGGGCACGGACCTCCTGGGACCTATAAAGAAGGTCCCGCACATGGTTCGGTCTCCTGTCTCCGGCCTCCGACTCCAGATCCTGTCTTTTACACCAGCCGTCGAGCAGCAGCCATCGATAAGTAAGTGCCAAAACGACGATCGCTACCTTGACCCAGGCATTACTCATACCCGTGCCGACCAGTAGTACCAAGAAGTTGCAGACCAGAACGGAACGAAGGCCTTGTTCCCTGACCTTGCCTGTTCCTTCTTAGATAAGTATTAGTTGTTTAATGGTAGAGAAGTAAGTTAGTCTTTAGCGTGTGCATGAGTATTTATTATAATTGTTATAATAAACTCTAACTGTTTGGACTTACTAATTGGTGTATAGCTTTATTGCTTTGAACTTGACCTTGATGCTTGTGCCGGTGTCTCTTACGGCACCTGGCGACTCCAGAGCATAGAAACGAGAAACAGAGCCAAGCGAGTGTTAAGCACACTTCCTCTGTTGGAGGAGTGTTAAAACACACTAACTCAGAACGAGCAACACTACTCTGTGTAGAAGTTTGTTCCTTACTGCCTTTTGTAGTTGGGTGATCTAAAATGCAGAGGTGGCAGCTGCTGAAGTTGTGTTCTGGACTACATAAACATTTAATATTGGTTAGCAAATTACAACATGGACATATCTGATCCATATTTTAAAACTTGTAGCTTAGCATTTTGCAAATAAATGTCACTCAAAAAAATGGAAATCAATTACACCATAAAATAGTCTACTTCTACCTGGCACATCACAATTCAACAAATTATAAAAGATGAAAACCTTTTCCTTTTCCTGCAGATTCCGTTCTACTTTTGTGCACTCAATACAAAAGAATACTAAGAAATTGGAACAGAAAGTGGGCCCTCGTGCCTGCTCCAATATTCAATGGTTGATCTTCCACCACAACTCCACTTTTCTGCCTGTTCCCCATATTTCTGAATCCGGAGATCAAAAAGCTATTAGTCCTAGCCTTGAATGTAGTGAATGATGTGGCACTCACAAGCCTCTGGGATAGAAAATTCCAAAGATTGACAACTTTGAATGAAGAAATTTCTCATCTCACTCTAGGGGCTGGTTTAGCACAGGGCTAAATAGCTGGCTTTTAAAGCAGACCATGGGAGGCCAGCAGCACGGTTCAATTCCCGTACCAGCCTCCCCGAATGTGGCAACTAGGGGCTTTTCACAATAACTTCATTTGAAGCCTACTTGTGACAATAAGTGATGTTCATTTAATTTCATTTTCATTCCCAAATCCTGATTCCCTAGCCAGGAGAAATAACCTCCCAGAGGTCTTCAAAAGTGCTATACAAAGGCAAGTTCTTTCTTTTCAAAATACTTGTACTACAATGAACAAAAAAGTAACTTGCGCCAGAATAGACAAGAGAGTTACTCTTGGGAGAGAAACAAATCTATAATAAGAACATCAGAACTAGGAGCAGGAGTAGGTCATCTGGCCCTTCGAGCCTGCTCCACCATTCAATGAGATCATGGCTGATCTTTTGTGGAATCAGCTCCACTTTCCGGCCCAAACACCATAACCCTTAATCCCTTTATTCTTCAAAAAACTATCTATCTTTATCTTAAAAATATTTAATGAAGGAGCCTCTACTGCTTCACTGGACAAGGAATTCCATAGATTCACAACCCTTTGTGTGAAGAAGTTCCTCCGAAATTCAGTCCTAAATCTACTTCCCCTTATTTTAAGGCTATGGCCCCTAGTTCTGCTTTCACCCGCCAGTGGGAACAATCTGCCCGCATCTATCCTATCTATTCCCTTCATAATTTTATATGTTTCTATAAGATCCCTCCTCATCCTTCTAAATTCCAACGAGTACAGTCCCAGTCTACTCAACCTCTCCTCGTAATCCAACCCCTTCAGCTCTGGGATTAACCTAGTGAATCTCCTCTGCACACACTCCAGTGCCAGTACGTCCTTTCTCAAGTAAGGAGACCAAAACTGAACATAATACTCCAGGTGTTGCCTGAACTAACACCGTATACAATTGCAGCATAACCTCCCTAGTCTTAAACCCCATCCCTCCAGCAATGAAGGACAAAATTCCATTTGCCTTCTTAATCACCTGTTGCACCTGTAAACCAACGTTTTGCGACTCATGCACCAGCACACCCAGGTCTCTCTGCACAGCAGCATGCTTTACTATTTTATCATTTAAATAATAATCCCGTTTGCTGTTATTCCTACCAAAATGGATAACCTCACATTTGTCAACATTGTACTCCATCTGCCAGACCCTAGCCCATTCACTTAACCTATCCAAATCCCTCTGCAGACTTCCAGTATCGTCTGCATTTTTCGCTTTACCACTCATCTTAGTGTCTTCTGCAAACTTGGACACATTGCCCTTGGTCCCCAACTCCAAATCATCTATGTAAATTGTGAACAATTGTGGGCCCAACACGGATCCCTGAGGGACACCACTAGCTACTGATTGCCAACCAGAGAAACACCCATTAATCCCCACTCTTTGCTTTCTATTAATTAACCAATCCTCTATCCATGCTACTACTTTACCCTTAATGCCATGCATCTTTATCTTATGCAGCAACCTTTTGTGTGGCACCTTATCAAAGGCTTTCTGGAAATCCAGATATACCACATCCATTGGCTCCCCGGCATCTACTGCACTGGTAATGTCCTCAAAAAATTCCACTAAATTAGTTAGGCACGACCTGCCCTTTATGAACCCATGCTGTGTTTGCCCAATGGGACAATTTCTATCCAGATGCCTCGCTATTTCTTCCTTGATGATAGATTCCAGCATCTTCCCTACTACTGAAGTTAAGCTCACTGGCCTATAATTACCCGCTCTCAGCCTACCTCCTTTTTTAAATAGTGGTGTCACATTTGCTAATTTCCAATCCACCAGGACCACCCCAGACTCCAGTGAATTTTCGTAAATTATCACTAGTGTATTTGCAATTTCCCTAGCCATCTCTTTTAGCACTCTGGGATGCATCCCATCAGGGCTAGGAGACTTGTCTACCTTTAGCCCCATTAGCTTGCCCATCACTACCTCCTTAGTGATAACAATCCTCTCAAGGTCCTCACCTGTCATAGCCTCATTTCTATCAGTCACTGGCATGTTATTTGTGTCTTCCACTGTGAAGACTGACCCAAAAAACCTGTTCAGTTCTTCAGCCATTTTCTCATCTCCCATTATTAAAACTCCCTTCTTATCCTCTAAAGGACCAATATTTACCTTAGACAGTCTTTTTTGTTTTATATATTTGTAGAAACTTTTACTATCTGTTTTTATATTCTGAGCAAGTTTACTCTCATAATCTATTTTACTCTTCTTTATAGCTTTTTTAGTAGCTTTCTGTTGCCCCCTAAAGATTTCCCAGTCCTCTAGTCTTCCACCAATCTTTGCCACTTTGTATGCTTTTTCCTTCAATTTGATACTCTCCCTTATTTCCTTAGATATCCACGGTCGGTTTTCCCTCTTTCTACCGTCCTTCCTTTTTGTTGGCATAAACTTTGCTGAGCACTGTGAAAAATCGCTTGGAAGGTTCTCCACTGTTCCACCATAAAGTCTTTGCTCCCAGTCTACCTTAGCTAGTTCTTCTCTCATCCCATTGTAGTCTCCTTTGTTTAAGCACAAAACACTAGTATTTGATTTTACCTTCTCACCCTCCATCTGTATTTTAAATTCCACCATATTGTGATCGCTCCTTCTGAGAGGATCCCTAACTATGAGATCATGAATCAATCCTGTCTCATTACACAGAACAAGATCTAGGACCACTTGTTCCCTCGTAGTTTCCATTACATACTTTCTAGGAAACTGTCGCGGATACATTCTATAAACTCCTCAAGGCTGCATTGACCGACCTGGTTAAACCAATCGACATGTAGATTAAAATCCCCCATGATAACTGCTGTACCATTTCTACATGCATCAGTTATTTCTTTGTTTATTGCCTGCCCCACCATAACGTTACTATTTGGTGGCCTATAGACTACTCCTATCAGTGACTTTTTCGCCTTACTATTCCTGATTTCCACCCAAATGGATTCAACCTTATCCTCCACAGCACCGATGTCATCCCTTACTATTGCCCGGATGTCATCCTTAAATTAACAGAGCTACACCACCTCCCTTACCATCCACTCTGTCCTTCGAATAGTTGGATACCCTCGGATATTTAACTCCCAGTCGTGACCATCCTTTAACCATGTTTCAGTAATGACCACTAAATCATAGTCATTCACGATGATTTGCGCCATCAACTCATTTACTTTATTCCGTCATTAATCTTTTAATACATTGTACAAGAGGAAAAAGAGAGATTTTTCCAGTATGTAAAATACAGCCAGTGTGTTAATTTATTTGAAGAGCCACCTCAAATGATGTGGTTGAAATTTAACACTATTTCAAACAAGAAACTCTTATAGATCTAAACTACAGGCAAAGCTAAAGTTCAAATGTTATTTACTAAAGGGTTTCGTAGTGACTGTGCACTTACCAGCTTCGTTTGTTATCAAAGAACAGAACAAGGTAAAGCTTCTCTCCAGCTCTCCTTTGCATTTGCTCTCCCACTTTCAGTACATCTAGAGGGGGTATTGGTATAGGCACTCCATTGTGGCGAAAACCACTTCGAGACATCTTTGGATCAATTATCTAATTAAAAAGGGAGGGAAAGGTTACTTTTTCCAAACATTTTTCTTTAATAAAACAAACCACAAATTGATTTCAAATACCATGAATCACCATTATAAAGTAAAATGTTAAAGAGAAAGCACGTGGAATTTTAAGTCTGAACAAAACCAGCAAGAAAATCATCACATTTGAAACATCTAACACTGCATTAGAATGAAAGGTTTAATCTGGTCCTTTCAACAATGCAACTAGAATAAACTTTGATGGTCAATCTTGAGATTGATCTAAAAACTTTGGAACCGATCTTCAGAAGTTATTTTTCAGAAATGTGGGTTTTCATTCAACTGCTGTCTTCAGTATCACTGCGAGAGGTTAGCTGGAAATTTGCATCTCAAGAATGAAGAGCGGTATTCTCCGCTCCCGATAAAAACCGAGATGGCCATCGTGAAATCGGCCGAGCTTCACGACGGCCTCGGGGCCCGCACCTAATTCACCCCCACCCAGGGGGCTAGGAGCGGGCCCTCGTCGTTCCCGGCCACGACCTCATTGCGCCGTAAATGACGCAGAAACGGTGCTTTTCTGATGTCATCCGCGCATGCGCGGGTTGCCGGTTCCAACCCGCGCATGCGCGGATGACATCAGCGCGCAGACGGCACGAACCCGCGCATGCGCGGTGCCATCTTTCTCCACTGCCGCCCGGCAAGATGTGGCAGCTTGATCTTGCCGGGCGGCGGAGGGGAAAGAGTGCGTCCGTTTTGGACGCTGGCCCGACGATCGGTGGGCATCGATCGTGGGCCTGTCCCCTCCTGAGCAGTCGCGGTGCTCCCGTCCAAATTGGGCCCCTAGATGCCCCAAACGGGCATCTGGCGCCCGTTTCGCGACGGCAACGACCAGGTGTGGTTGCTGCTGTGGTGAAACGGGCGTGAAGGGCCGGCCGCTCGGCCCATCGGGCTCGGAGAATCGCCGTTCGCCGTGAAAAATGGCGAGCGGTGATTTTTCCGGGGGGGGGGGGGGAGAATCGCTGGGGGCGCAAAAAAATGTCAGGAGGCCCTCCCACGATTCTCCCATGCCACGTGGGGAGCGGAGAATTCCGCCCAAAATCTTTGTCAATCCAGTGTGCATACAGTTCACAAACAATTTTATATTGTGCAGGACACCCAATTCAGCTAACATTTGGGTAATTTGTTAAACTTTAAGATTATCTCCGATTATGTAACTGCTCTAAATTTCTTACCAAAAGACTCGACTTCAGAATGCAAAGTACTGGACCCACCCCTGTCAGCATCAACGGGGCCGAGGTGGAGATGGTTAGCAGTTTCAAATTCCTAGGGGTGCACATCTCCAAAAATCTGTCCTGGTCCACCCATATTGACACTACCATCAAGAAAGCACAACAGCACCTATACTTCCTCAGGAAACTAAGGAAATTTGGCATGTCCACATTAACTCTTGCCAACTTTTACAGATGCACCATAGAAAACATCCTATCTGGCTTCACCACAGCCTGGTATGGCAACTGCTCGGCCTAAGACCGCAAGACACATCAGAGAGTAGTGAACACAGCCCAATCCATCACACAAACCTGCTTCCCATCCATTGACTCCATCTACACCTCCTGTTGCCTGGGGACAGCATAATCAAAGACCCCTCCCACCCGGCTTACTCACTCTTCCAACTTCTTCCATCGAGCAGGAGATACAGAAGTCGGAGAACACGCAAAAGCAGCTACTTCCCTGCTGTTACCAGACTCCTAAACGGCCCTCTTATTGACTGACCTCATTGACATTACACCCCTGTATGCTTCACTGGATGCTGGTGTTATGTAGTTACATTGTGAATCTTGTGTTGCCCTATTATGTATTTTCTTTTATTTCCTTTTCTTTTCATGTACTTAATGATCTGTTGAAAAATACTTTTCATTGTACCTTGGTACACGTGACAATAAACAAAATCCAAATTGTGTTCAAACATAAACTTTTGAGTGTAAAAACAGAAATGTAATCAATAAAACAACAGTAACAGTTCTGTATTACAAAGCATGCCCCAGGAAACCTGGTCCTGAAACAGTTAATGACCTTTTGTTATACCTAATACAAGCTTTGATTTTTTTTTTTTTTTAATTGTCTTTGGGATATGAACACCACAGCCTAATTGCCCGTTTAGACCATCTCAAAGAGCATTTAAGAGTCAATCAATTGCTATGGGACTGCAGTCACGTGAAGGCTAGATCAGTAAAGGATAGCAGATTTTTTCCCCAAAAGGACATTAGTGAATCAGATGGGTTTTCAAATCAACCTGGTAGCTTCATGATTATTACTGTTACTTAGAATTTTATTTCATATTTACTAATTGAATTTAAATTAATGGGATTTGAATTTATGTCACTGGAGCGTCAGTCCAGGCCTCTTGCTTTTGGTCCAACAACATTGTCACTGTGCTACTATCTTCCTCTACAGACCGTTGATAAAATTCAGTATTCTCCTAAATAGTTTTTGTATAATTCTAAATTGTGCACTATGGACCATTTGTTGTAGTTGAGATTAATGCAAGTTTATCAATATCTCATGTCATTTTAAAAATGTGTCATTAATACTTGTGGTTTAAATGCTTAAATAAATTCTGATCACTACATCAATGTGTTAATTTTGCATCAAAATATCACTTTTATTTTCCCCATGCTCTTCTATGCCACACATGTCCACTCGAAAGGTGAACTTACTGCCAAACTTCTGTGTTCCACAATTACCGGATCTGAGGTGAAGTGCAAGACAACGGAGTGAGCCACCTTTCCAATCTGTTTCTAAGTGGAAGGTATTAAATATCATATTGTTGCATCTGGGAAGCACCAAGGTATCGTGCAAAAGCAAAAACTATCTTAAACCTATATCCAACCAGTCTGACATGCTGTTTTGGAACCCATATACAATGGACTATAATGCATTTTCAAGTTTTACTCATTTTCAGTTTTATTTCTCCTTGGTCACTACAATAAATACCATGACGTTTTACTCACCAATGCTGGATATGATGGATACCCACTACACTTCGCCCAAATCAATTTTAAGGGCTCCAAAGCAGAACTGGAATCTGCAGAATTCCACATACGGTTTTGGCCAACCTCTAGAAAAACAACATTCTATAATAACTAAAGGCATGTATTTCTTCAGTCGCAAAGAATAAACTTGTTCCTTCAAACTTCAGACAGGTTTAAATAAAGAAGCAAACAGTTCAAATTCTACCTACTTTAGTTGACAATTCAATATTTCACCATTACCTTGCCGGCAGACCCAAATATGACAGAATGGAGAAGTTTAAACACAAATAGTAGCAATAAATCAGAGGAACCATTCAGCACTCTCCACCATTCAATACAATCAGTGCTGATCTTCAGCTTCAACTCCACTTTCCCATACACTCTCAATATCCCTCGGTTCTGACTATCTCATCCTTAAATGCATGCAACAAAGACAACCCTCTGGGGACCGAATTGCATAGATTCACAACCATTTCAATAAAGATATTTCTCCATGCCTCAGTCCCCTTATCCTGTGTCCCCATGTTTCAGATTCCCAGCAGCCAGTGAAAACACTTTAGTGCCTAACCTGTCATGCCTTGCATTTTTAAAAACGTCACCTCTTATTCTTCCAAACTCCAGAGAAGATAGGCTCAAATCAGAGAACATCATTTCCCAGGGACCAATCTAGAGAACCTTTGCTGTACTGCTTTCAAACACAACCAAATCTTTCCTTAAATAACAAGACCAAAACTGCACACAGTATTCACGGTGTGGTCTAATCAAAGCCCAGTACAACCGTAGCAAGACTTCTTTAGTCCTGCACTCCAATTGCCTTACAATAAAACCCAACGTTGCCCTATTGCTGACACTAAATAACTAAAATCTTTTACTTATGATTTTTTACATCCAGGTAAGTGGAATTAATTGCTAGTCTATAAAAAAGAGGCACAGACATAATGGATCTAAAGCCTCTTTCTGTGTTATATCATTCTATGATTTTTATAATCTATTTTGTTAATATGGGCCAACCTCCAGAGAGGAGGAGTCATTACTTTTAAGGCAATGAAAGACCCAGTCATGTCAGACATGACAAAATTGACTTTTGATGCATGAAAATTTAAGTGCCCAGCAGTCATTTCTTGATACTAACTGTAATGATAAGCAAAATTTAAGAATTTAATATGGATAACAATTTTCAATAACTCCTTTAATGTAGCAAACACTTTTTCAATCATTTCTTAATTTGTTTCTAAAGTTCATAAAACACAATTACTTTCTTTGAGCAAACTAATCTGTCTAAGCATAAGGTAATCAACATCCACGAATATGTTATGCCATATGTTTACATATACAAAACAAACTAGCATTTTTACATTTCCTGATGTTATCAATATAGAAAACACAAATATATAAAATTAACTGACATATCATAGTTTAATTAATCCATCTTTGAACGATGAGAAAATCTTAGCGCAACTCTATCATTTACCTGCTGCAATTCTAGCTGCTTTGGCAAAATTACCATTTTCAATGCAAGCAATCAACTCATTTCTGTCTTCTGAGGGGTTTCTTCGAGCTAATGCTGGTTTTCCTTTGCCACATTTTGGAAGGCTGATTGTGCTGAAAAGAGAAAAAGAAATCTCACAAATATTTTCGTTGTAAATACGCTCAAATTGTGTAATGAGAAATGATGCAATATTTTTAAATGCCCATGTTTAGTGAAAGAAAATAGGAAAATGGGTGAAATGATGCCATTTCTCCAGCTAAACTGGAGGAGCAAGATTTTTTTTAAATCTCACCAGTAAATAAATAGTAACATCCTGAAAAGTCTATATTTAAAATTTTACTAGCACATATTGACAACCTCAACATTAAATGTAATATAGGATCTGAAGTCATATTCCACTTGAAACGTAAACTGTTTCTCTCACCACAGAAGCTGCTGAGTATTTTCAGCACTTCATTTTTATTTTTGGATTTCCAGCATCCGCAGTATTTCTCTTTTATACTATTGTAATATAGGTTCAGGCGGCATGGTGGCACAGTGGTTAGCACTGCTGCCTCACAGCACCAGGGACCCAGGTTGTCTGTGTGGAGTTTGCACTTTATCCAATTGTCTGCGTTGGTTTCCTCCAGGTGCTCCGGTTTCCTCCCACAGGCCAAAGATGTGCAGGTTAGGTGGATTAGCTGTGCTAAATTGTCCCTTCATGCCCAAAAAGTTAGCTGGTTTACTGGGATAGGGTGGGGTTGTGGACCAAGGGAGGGTGTGATTTCCAAAGGTCAGTTCAGTCTCGACGGGCCGAATGGCCTTCTTCTGCACTGTAGGGATTCTATGGTAGCACTCTCGCCTGACCCAGAAGGTAGTGGGCCCTACTCCGGGACTGAGCACAAAAATCAAGTCTGACACTCCTGTGCAATACTGAAGGAAAGCGGACGTCAGAGGTGGTGCATTTCAAGTGAGATTTTAAACTGAGGCCCCATTTTCCCCATCAGGTAGTTGTAACAGATATGTTACCATGATACTATTTTGAGGAACAAGGGCGTTATCCCAGTATCCTGGCTAACATTTATCCCTCAATGAACATCACAGAAACAGATTATCTGGTCTTTATTATACTGCTGTTTGTGGGAGTTGGTTGTGCGGGAATTGGCAGCCCCGTTTCCTACATTGCAACAGTTGCTACACGCCAAAAGTACTTGATTGACTCAGTGCTTCGGGATGTCCAGAGGTGGTGAAAGGTGTTGTTTTTTTTTCTCTTCTCTGTTTAAATGAAAAAAAAGTGCTGCAACAATTTTATAATAAGCCAGATTTATTACATAGAAATAAAAGCACTTGCCACATTCCATGAGCAAATTTTCTTTTTAAATTTGTATATCTCTATTTAAAATTCAATTTCCTGATATATATCTGCACAAATTGGCTACTGGTAGCTGAGTCATATTTTGAATTATCTCATTCTGTCTACTCAAATGCCACAGTAAACCTCATGAGGTAATTATTGTTGAAATGCTTAATTCTAAAACTTCTTTATCAGCATTCTATTTTCCTCCTATTTATCAAACTAGCAGCATGTTATACCAGCCTTCAAGCCTCCCTGCTGCTATTGATGGCATATTTGCTTAGGGGCTGGAATATTTTAATCATACAATCCATATATTAAAGTATAATATATAATTGTCTATGATTCCCCATCTTTTGAAGGACTGCCTCAAATTATATTAGCTCATTAGCAAATATGCTGCAAGAAAAAAAAGTAAAATATCCAATGTAAAATATTCAATTTCATAAAACAAGTCTAAATTGACTTAAATCAATCAAAATACTACATTTTTATATTCAATTCCGCATTGAACAAATAATTTCTCCATTCCTCCTAAAATTTACATAAACGCCTTTTAGAACATAGAACAGTACAGCACAGAACAGGCCCTTCGGCCCTCGGTGTTGTGTCGAGCACTGTCCGAAACCAAGATCAAGCTATCGCACTCCCTGTCATTCTGGTGTGCTCAATGTGCCTATCCAATAACCGCCTGAAAGTTCCTAAAGTGTCGGACTACACTATCACAGCAGGCAGTCCATTCCACACCCTAACCACTCTCCGAGTAAAGAACCTACCTCGGATATCCCTCCTATATCTCCCACACTGAATCTTATAGTTATGCCCCCTTGTAACAGCTACATCCACCCGAGGAAATAGTCTCTGAACGTCCACTCTATCTATCCCCCATATCATCTTATAAACCTCTTAAGTCGCCTCTCATCCTCCTCCGCTCCAAAGAGAAAAGCCCTAGCTCCCTCAACCTTTCCTGATAAGACCTATCCTGCAAACCAGGCATCATCCTGGTAAATCTCCTTTGCACCCTTTCCAATGCTTCCACATCCTTCCTATAATGAGGTGACCAGAACTGCACACAATACTCCAAATGTGGTCTCACCATGTATAGCTGCAGCATAACTCCGTGGCTCCTAAACTCAAGCCCCTTGTTAATAAACGCTAACACACTATAAGCCTTCTTCAAGGCACTATCCACTTGAGTGGCAACCTTCAGACATCTGTGGACATAAACCCCAAGATCTCTCTGTTCCTCTACATTCCTAAGAACCCTGCCGTTGACCCTGTAATCTGCATTCAAATTTTTTCTACCAAAATGAATCACCTCGCACTTTTCAGGGTTAAACTCCATCTGCCATTTTTCGACCCAGCTCTGCAACCTATCAATGTCTCTTTGCAGCCTTATGTAGTAATATAGTTACCTTGAATGGTTGGAAACGACACTGACACTGGTGCAGATACTTGATTCTGATGCACAACGGCGACGGTGATGATCAGTTGCATTGGTTTGTGTGGTCTCTGGTTTTTCTTCATTATCAAGTCCATCAGATAATGCTAGAGAAATAAAATTGGTTAAACATAAAATTAAAAAACTTAGTTTAATATTTCAAGTCTTCATCAGTTCCTGGACTGAAATTTTGTTTGAGCAACGAGAGACTCAAACATTTGTCAAATTAATTAAATAATGAGAACTTGAATTGTATGACTAACACTGACCAAAGATTTATTGCAGTAGAAAATATTTATTGCTTCATACAGTATTGATTTTCTTTTGAGGGAACAGAAAACGGTCATTATGTCCAATGAATATATCTCTTTTCCTATAAATCTCAATCCCAACTACTCTAATTTCCTTCGTTTTCCAAAAACTTATTTAGTTGCTTCTTCAAATCAATTATACACCAATTCATATTAGTCATAGTAAAAAAAGGCAGGTTATCAACTGAAAAGGTTTTGAACAAAACTGGTCTCACAACAGACAGTTAGTGACTAAGGTAGAAAAGTGAGCCTGCGGAAGGGGAATAAATTTATTCTTGCATGGGGTGCAGGTGTTACTAGAAAGGCCAGCATTTGTTGACCATCTCTAATTGCCCTTGAACGGAGTGGCTTTCTTCAGATGGCAGTTAAGAATCAACCACATTACTGAGAGTCTGGAGTCGCAGGTAGACCAGATCATGGGGAGGCGGTGGCATAGTGGTATTGTCACTGGATTAGTAATTTAGCGGCCCAGGGTAATTTCTCAGGGATCCTGGGTTGGAATTCCACCATGGCAAATGGTGAAATTTGAATTCAATAACAAAATCTGGAATTAAACGTCTAATGATGACCATGAAACCATTACTGATTGTCGTAAAAACCCATCTGGTTAACTAATGTCCTTTAGGAAAGGAAATCTGCCATCCTTACCTGGTCTGGCCTATATGTGACTCCAGACCCACACAATGCGGTTGACTCTTAAATGCCCTCTGAAATGGCATCGCAAACCACTCAGTTCAAGAGTGATTAGGGATGGGCAACAAATGGTGGCCCAACGAGCGATACCCATCTCCCATGAACGAGTAAAAAAAAGTACGGATGGCAGATTTCCTTCTCTAAAGGACATTAGTGAACCAGATGGAATTTTGTACAACAATTGGCAACGGTCGTTATTAGATTTTGAATTGAATTGAAATTCCACCATCTGCTGTGGTGGGTTTCAAGCCCAGTCCCCAGAGCATTACCCTGGATCTCTGGATTACCAGGCCCATGACAATACCGCATCACCATCTCCCCAGAATAATAGAACACATATGGAGCTAGTTGTATATTCAGTAAAATTATCAGTACAACACACAACCTCATTGCTTACTCATTAAAACTAATTGGACCTTGTGCAACTCCGGAGCAAAAAAGAAAATACTTCTAAGAAAGTGAGATTAAGCTGAAATTTGACATCAAGAATACATTTAGGACCCATTTTGGGCCTCTGACCATGCTGGAAGAGTATGCAGCTGGAATTACACCAATTGTTGGTGAAATAATGTAGGAGCCCCATGCTTGCATAAACAAGACCTGTAACATATTTCAACAGTCTAGCACGGAAAGTCTGCCAAATAGATTTTACAAATCGTGAATTTCTATACACCTTCAGTGTTTTGATATTGTTTTTCAAGATTATTGGCTTTTTAAAAAAAATACAACCTCTTACGATAAGAGCATGAAGGAAGATTGCAAAGAAAACTACATTTTTTTTGGAAGGAGGAGGAATTGACAGAGTTAAAATTAAATTATGAAAATACTTAGAGCAGGTCAGGCAGCAACAGTGAAGGAAGAAACCGAGTTTACAGGCCTCGTCGTGCCTAACTTGGTGACGCAGCGAGGCCGCTAAATCTCGCCAGAGGCCTCTCAATAGATTTACTACACTCAGAACGCCTCACAAGATCACGCAAGACAGCACAATTTGGTTCTCGCCCAACAGATTAAAATATTTAAGTGAGCCATTAGGCTCATTTAAATATGTCTATGCCGGAATCTCCCGAGGCCCGAGAACTAATGGTCTCATCTGCAAGACCTCGCTATAGCGCTATTTAGCACTGGTCCACACATGTGTAACGGCACCTAGAATGGGGGATGGGGGGTTCTCCCAGACCATTGGAATGGCAAGCTCTGGGTAGGGTAGTACTCTTGCACTCCTAAGGTGCCAGTACCAAGGTGTCCAGGGATTGAGTCTGGGGGTGCCCTGCCTTTAGGAGGTGGGGTGAGTGGCTTGAGGACCCCATTAAGAGGTAAGTTGGGGAAGTGGGGGGGGGGGGAAAGAGAGAAGGGAACCGGAGGCCATGGTGGAGGAACTGGGGGTTAGAAAGATCGTGGCAGCATTTAAAAATGGCACCACTATCTGCGTTCTTCCTGCAACTGCAGGAAATTATGTAAGTGCGGCCTCAGTGGGGCGTTCCAACGATACCAAAAAAAAGGTAGTCCCCTGTTAGATAGCGGGTTCATTCTCGGCACCTGCCTGACTTGCTGAGTCCTTCCAACATTTCCTGTTTTTATTTCAGGTTTTTAGTACCTACAGTATTTTTCATTTAGGAATGGCAGCATGTTGAAAAGGTCATTGGGCCCGGATTTTTTCACATTCAGGGCAAAAATGATAAACTCCCAACAGCCCACGGGAAGTTGAAGAACAGATATGTACGCAGATTCTGGATAGATGTAGAAATAATAGGGTTGTTGTAGTGGGAAACTTTAATTTTCCTCATATTTACTGGAAATCCCTTAGGGCTAGGGGTCTAGATGGAGAGGAATTTGTTAACTGTGTCCAAAAAGGCTTTTTTGCAACAATATGTGGATAGTCCGACTAGAGAGGGGGCTATACTGGATCTAGTACTAGGGAACGAGCCCAGCCAGGTCATCAAAGTTGCAGTGGGAGAACATGTGGTGAACAGTGACCACTATTTCGTAAGCTTTCGGATACTCATGGAAAAGGGCGAGTGTTGTCCTAGGGTTAAAGTGCTAAATTGGGAGAAGGCTAACTACAACCAGATTAGGCAGGATTTGGAGGCTGTTGTTTGGGAGGGGCTGTTTGAGGGCAAATCCACATTTGGCATGTGGGAGTCTTTTAAGGAGCAGTTGATGGGAGTGCAGGACAGGCATGTACCGGTAAAAAAGGAAGGACAGGAAAGGCAGGATTCAGGAACCGTGGATGACCAGGGAAACTGAGAATCTTGTCAAAAAGAAAAAAGATGCATATGTGAGGTACAGGCAACTAAAAACAGATAAAGTAATTGAGGAATACAAGTAAAGTAGAAAAGAGGTCAAGCAGGAAGTTAGGAGGTCAAAAAGGAGTCACGAAATGTCCTTGGCAGACAGGATTAAGGAGAATCCCAAGGCATTTAATATGTATATTAGGAACAAGAGGGAAGCGAGAGAAAGAGTTGTTCCACTCAAGGACAAAGGAGGGAATTTATGTGTAGAACCAGAGGAAGTAGGTGAGGTCCTTAATGGGTATTTTGCATTGGTATTCACAACGGATGATTGGTGGTGTCTCAGAGGGATGTGTAAACATTTTAGAACTGTGGTGAATATAACATGTCGTTATTACGACAGAGGAAGTGTTAGGTGTGTTAAAAAGCATTAAGGTAGAAATCCCCAGGGCCAGTTAGCATCTATCCCAGATTACTGAGGGAGACAAGAGATGAAATTTTTGAGCCTCTGACAGAAAGCTTTGTGTCCTCATGGTCACAATTGAGATCCCAGAGGATGATAATAATAATATCGCTTATTGTCACAAGTAGGCTTCAATGAAGTTACTGTGAAAAGCGCCTAGTTGCCACATTCCGGCGTCTGTTCCTGGAGGCCGGTACGGAAATTGAACCCGCGCTGCTAGACATGCCAGCTGTTTTAGCCACTGTGCTAAACCAGGATTGGAGGATAGCCAATGTTGTACCGTTATTTAAGAAGGGTTGTAAGGGAAAAAGGGTAACTTTAGGCCAGTGAGCTTGACGTCAGTGATAGTGAAATTGTTGGAAAAGATTCTCTGTAGAATCTATGCACATTTGGAAGTGAATGGTCTTATTAGTGACAGACAGCATAGTTTTGTACGAGGGAGGTCTTGTCTTACTAATTTGATTAAATTTTTTGAGGTTACAAAAACGATTGACAAGGGAAGGGCTGTGGATGTTGTCTTCATGGACTTTAGTAAATCATTTGATAAAGTTCCTCATGGCAGGCTGGTGCAAAAAATTAGATCACATGAACTAGCTGGATGGATCCAGAACTGGCTTGGCCATAGAAGACAGAGGGCAGCAATGGAAGGGTGTTTTTCCGAATGGAGGTCTGTAACTAGTGGTGCTCCGCAGCAATCAGTAATGGGACCTCTGCTCTTTGTAATATATATATATATAAATGCCTTGGAAGAAAATGGAGCGGATCTGCTTCGCAAGTTTGCGGATGATACTAAGATTGCAGGAGTTGCAGATAATGATGAAGATTGTTAGAGAATACAACAGGATATAGATAGGCTGCAAAATTGGGCAGAGAAATGGCAGATGGAATTTAACTCGGACAAATGCGAGGTGATGCATTTTGGTAGATCCAATTCAGGTGGGAGCTATAAAATAAGTGGCAGAACCATCAGGAGCATAGAGACACAGAGATCTGAGCGTGCAGGTCCACAGATCCTTAAAAGTGGCAGCACAGGTGGAAATGGTGGTAAAGAAAGCATATGGCATGCTTGTCTTCCTAGGACGGGGTATCGAATATAAAAGCTCGAAAATTATGTTACAATTATATAGAACGTTAGTTAGGCCACATTTGGAATAATGTGTCCAATTCTGGTCACCGCACTACCAGAAGGATGTGGAGGCTTTAGAGAGAGTACAGAATAGGTTTACCAGGATGTTGCCTGGTATGGAGGGTATTAGCTATGAGGAGAGATTGAATAAATTGGGATTGTTCTCGCTGGTGACGCGGAGGCTGAGGGGTGACCTGATAGAAGTTAATAAAATTATTAGGGGTATAGATAGGGTGACCAGTTGGGAGGCTTTTTCCCAGGGCGGAAATGATAAATACGAGGGGCACAAGTTCAAGGTGAGGAGGGAAACGTTCAGTGGAGACGTGCAGGGGAGGTTTTGTTTTTACACAGAGGGCGGTGGTGGCCTGGAATGCACTGCCAAGTGAGGTGGTTGAGGCAAATACGTTAGCAACCTTTAAGACTTATCTGGATAGGCACATGAACAAACGGGGTAGAGGGATACAGGCGGATGGTCTAGATAGGACACGTGATCGGCACAGGCTTGGAGGGCCGAAGGACCTGTTCCTGTGCTGTATTGTTCTTTGTTCTGTTCTTAATGGTGCTTTGGGCTTCAGAGATAATTTTGACGGTGAAAAGACTACTTTTTAAAAAAACCATCACTTTCAGGCAATAGTTGTGTGTATATACTGTGAGGTCATAAAAAAACCCATCTTCGATTGATAAAATATTCAAAATAGCAATGTTTAAAATATTCAAACAGCAAGAATTCTTAAGATTTCCAAATATTTACCTAGGTCAGGTTTTTTGAGAGGCAATTTTTCACCATCTCCCTCAGAGTCACCACACAAACTACGTGATCTCTTCCTTGGCTGCAACAGGGTCTCTAGTCTGGGAATTACCACGGATAAGAAGGTTTTTGTTCCAAGCTGAAGTGGTTGAGTGTCTGCATTTTTTGTTTGTTTTTGAGGGTTCACACTTTGGGGTTTTCGGAAATGAACAGAGGTATGCCTACCAATATCAACTGACGAATCAACCACAGTAGTTTTTGAGTTACTGACATCACCATTACTCAGGTCATCTGTCGTATGTCCATTCATTGTAACATTGTGCAGGGAAGCACTACTCACTTCACTGTCAAACTTAACTCTTTTGTGCAGTCTACTCTGGTCAGTGCTAGGTTCTATTGGTTTGAGGGTAGGTGGTTCGGATGGAGTTTCTGAAGATGGCAGAAGAGGCAAAGAATCAGATGGCTCAAGAGTCGGTGGCACTGAAGACTTTGAATCACCTGAAACAGTACATACAATATTTAATAAAATATTTAAAATAACTACCAGTAGTTTAACAGTACTATCACTCTTCTACCGTACAAGACCTGTATCAGTTATTCAGTTAAATAGTGTTTGCACATGTAAAACAATACTATCACAAAATAGTTAGATAAAAGGGTGCAAGAAAACCTAGCACATTGAAATTTTATTTTGTTAATTAATTTCCCAGATTTGAACATCACTGTATTACTCACCATCATGTTCTGTTTTTCCCCCTTCGTCAATGACGCTGCTTTCAGTCTGTAGCTGTTCGCTCTGAGCCTTCTGGTGGCTTAACCGTAAGCGGATATTATTAATTTCTTTCCGCAATAACTTGGCACGTCTGGATCTGGCCCCACAGGATTTCATTGCACATGTCATGTCCAGTTTGTCTAGCAACTCTTTGAGTTGCACTTCCAAAGACATGTGCTCTCTATTTGCAGGTACTAATAATCTATCCACTGCAAGGAAGCAAAGGATCAATTAATAGACTTTTAAGTCAAGGATTAGCAGGCTTCTTAAAGTTACCATTAAAATAATCACCGTTAGATACAAACATGAGGTAGAGTTTCTGCTAGCCTTTGCACCTGGATTCCAGTGCACTTAGCTCAACCAGAAGATTGCAGAATTTGAAACATTAAGTGAGCTATGCTTAAACACTAGTGCTCATGCTTTCCACAATCGTTTAAATGGATTTTCAAATCCAGTTTGCCTAAATTAGACCCCGCCCACAAAATGCTCCATCATCGCCTCCCAATTTGTCACAATTGAGATTATGTTGATTTTGGAAGGCTCTTTAAATTTTGTCCCGGCCACTCCCAAATACACTAGCACTAGTAGGACATATAGAAAGTAGTTTGCATCTCAGAAATGTTTAATGTTCACAGAAAATTACACTAATTAAATCATTAAATGGTTTAGTATAGCTCTTTTAAGTCACTTGCAGTGAATTTAAGGCAGAAGATTGGTCATTCTTAGTAACGATAACTACCGTTGGTGATTTTTCTTTCTTTATTCTTTATTTAAACCTATTTCAGTTATAAAACTGCACCAGGCTATCCCTCTTAAATACATCAAGGAGTTTATTTTAATGGAAGCGTAACAAAAAGAAACAATTACATTCTATTGCATTGCACAATTGTACTGATCAACAAAAAAATGATACATTTGTGATTGTGTGTGGAAATTTGAATTATAATCTAATCAGCACAATTTCACATACATATTGAACATAATTCCAATTGCAACCAAAGCGACAGCTTTACCCCATGAAATAAACTGGAATCAGTTTAGGTTGGCACCAGAAGCCTGGCATCAATAAACCAATATTAATATCTCAACCCTTTTCATAACTGTAACAAATATGACAGCAGTTTAACCTCAATGGGACAATTTGTATTTTGTGATAGAATTGGAATTCTTATTCTATATACTTCCATTTTCATTCCGAAAGTAAAACTAATGGCAAAACGTAATCTCTCAAAACTGAAGAGATATTACCAGCAAATATTTACGTTTATAATTTAAAATAAATGGCAGAAGTGCAAACTAACATATCCTATCTTGAACCTGCTTAGCGAGGTTTATTAAACCTGGTTATCCTAAGTTTATTAAAATAATTGGTTTCACTGGAATGAAACAGTGCAAAACGTAATTCAGCCTGTGCTCTTTGTAGGGCAATCCATACTAATCCCACTCCCCTGCTCTTCCTCCATAGCGTAGGGGCTTTTCACAGTAACTTAATTGCAGTGTTAATGCAAGTCTACTTGTGGCAATAAAGATTGTTATTATTATTGTAATGTTTTGGGCAGCACAGGGTGCAGTGGTTAGCACTGCTGACTCACGGCGCCGAGGTCCCAGGTTTGATCCCGGCTCTGGGTCACTTTCCATCTGGAGTTTGCACATTCTCCCCATGTTTGTATGTTTTTCGCCCCCACAACCCAAAAATGTGCAGGGTAGGTGGATTGGCCATGCTAAATTGCCCTTAATTGGAAAAAAATTATTGGGTACTCTAAATTTAAAAAAAAAATTGTAATGTTTTTCCCTTCAAGTTTTTAGCTAATTACTTTTGAAAGTTACATTTGCTTTCACCCTTTCAGGCCATGCATTCCAAGTCGCAACTTGTATTTTAAAAATCCTTCCGTCGCTTTTGGCTCTGCCTTTAATCTACCGGTTGTCAAACCTTCTGTTACTGGAAGAAGTTTCTCTATTTACCCCATCAAAATAATTTATGACCTCCAGTGTCATTCCAAACAAACCACTCTTTTGTCAACATACCCAGATACAAGATTAGACATTTGTAAAAGCAAAATTGTCTTTCCATCGAAAGTGAAAGCCAAGTGCCTGAAATTTTTGTGGGGTTTATCCCAATTGTGTGCTGTGGCTTCACCCAGAAATATGGCATGAACAACATAATTTCTCCGAGTTTCTGTTGTACATATAACAGATAATAAGATTCAAGAGGAGTTAATTATTTAAAATGAGCTGCATCTACGGAACAAACAGCAAAATCCTTTTGCTAAATTTCTAACATATTAGTCTTGAAATTCAAATAAATCAACGACTGATGTTACCCAACTTTAAAAAACAATAGCTTATGGTTGAAGAGTAAAATATTGTCCCCACTGAGGTGAAGAATGTGAGCTTAGGGCAAAAAGAGGAAATGTTTATTTCATTTTGCCTTCTACAGCAGCTTCAAGTCTCTTAGTTCTGGATCACATATGACATTCTCCACACTGCTCAGAAATCATCTTTCACCTTTAATTAGAACTATAGCATTCCTATAGTGGAGGAGGCCATTAAGCGCATCGCATCAGCACCCTCTGAAAGAACACCCGGCCTAGGCCCACTCCCTCATCCTATCTCAGTCACCCCACCTAACCTGCACATCTTCAGACACCAAGGAGCAATTTAGCATGGCCAATCTACCTACCTTGCACATCTTTGGACTGTGTTTACACACTGTTCCACACTGAAATTTTTGTTGATGTTATCCCTGTGATTTCTGTCACTAGGTAGTACTGTGCTGTGACTTGACATCATTGGTAAGTGATTTGTGCAGTCTCATAAGAAAACATAGGATCTGGAGCAGTAGAAGTCCAGATGGCCCAACAAGCTTCATCCACCATTCAATAAGATTATAGCTGATCTGACTGTGGTCTGATGTCCACTTTCCTGCCTGTCCGCGTTGATCAAAAATCTGTCAAACTCAGCCTTTAATAGATTAAAGGCCCAGCCTCCACTCCTCTCTGTGGAAGTGAATTCTAAAAGCCGAATACTCTTGGAGGAGATAAATTCCTTCTCATCTCCATCTTAACTGTGCCCTTCCTAGTTCTCAGTATCTACCTTCAGAATCTTATACGTTTTAATAAGATCAACTTGCATCTAAACTTCAATGAGTTTAGGCCCAACGTACTCAACATTTCCTCGTAAGACAACTCCAGACTACCAGGAATCACCCGCATGAACTTTCTCTGAATTGGTTTCAATGCCAGTATATCCCTCTTTAAACGAGGAAGCTAAAACTGTACACAGTACTTACTCAAGGTGTGATCTCACCAATGTCCTATTGAGTTGCAGCAATACTTACCTACTTTTATATCTCACGCCCTTGCAATAAAGGACAACTTTCTATTTTCTTTCCTAATTGCGTGCTAAATTTCAAGATTCATGTACAAGGACAGCCAAATCCCTCTGTGCTGTCGCATTCTGCAATCGGTCTCCTTTGGGCAGCACGGTAGCACAAGTGGTTAACGCTGTGGCTTCACAGCGCCAGGGTCCCAGGTTCGATTCCCTGCTGGGTCACTGTCTGTGAGGAGTCTGCAAGTTCTCCCCGTGTCTGTGTGGGTTTCCTCCGGGTGCTCCGGTTTCCTCTCACAGTCCAAAGACATGCAAGTTGGGTGGATTGGCCATGATAAATTGGTGAGCAAAAAGGTTAGGAGGGGTTATTGTGTTACAGTGGAAGTGAGGGCTTAAGTGGGTCGGTGCAGACTCGATGGGCCGAAGGCCTCCTTTTGCACTGTATGTTCTATGTCTATGTCTTTAAATAACATTCTGCTTTTTTATTCTTCTTATCAAAGTGGACAATCTCAAGTTTTCCCACATTATACTCCATTTGCTAAATTTCTGCCCACTCACTTAACCCGACTATCTCCCTTTGCAAACTCTTTATATCCTCCTCACAACGTGATTTCCTTTCTATCTTTGTATCATCAGCAAATCTGGCTACACTGGTTGGTCCTTTCATCCAAATCATTAATATGAATTATATATAGTACTGGTCCCAACAATGATCCTTGTTGCGCTCCACTAATTAGTTTACCAACCTGGAAACAATTCATTTATTCCTGTTAGTTAGACAATCTTTTATACTTGCTGCTTTATCACGCTCAACGGCTTCTTTCACTTAGAAGCCTTAACTTACAGAAATAGTTCATTCATTTTCAGCCAGATTTTAAAGAGGCTCCAACAAAGGACATTGGTTGAACACAATTTAACAGCCAAAGCCTGCCATTACATCACATAACATTTTACAATTGTGAGGTTCAATCCAATCTACATGTCGACAACTGGTGTTCAAGATCCAGAGAAGATATAGAAATCTGTAACTCCGAATCACAATCCGATAAATGTCTTTTAAAAGATTACCTCTTTTGGTCCTAGATCTACCCGACACTACTTTCCTGGGTATGTTAAGTCTGGGCTTAAATTCACATCAGTGTCAGAATGACATTAGAAAACCACCACTTTTAAAATATTTGATGCCTTTGTCTGCCTGCTGTGAGAGTTGTGAGGCAAGTACTCTGGTCCAATTTACAGCCCAAGAATGGCATTGAGACAGGGTTAAATTGGGGCATAAGTCTAAATTAGGGTTCTGTCTTGTTAAGAAGCCCTCTGTTAAACTGAATTTGCTGCATTCATTTTCATTAAAAAAAAATTAATTTAGAGTACCCAATAATTTGTTTTCAATTAAGGGGCAATTTAGCATGGTCAATTCACCTACCCTGCACACCTTGTTGGGCTGTGGAGATGAGACCCACGCAGGCACAGGGAGAATGTGCAAACTCCACACGGACAGTGACCCGGGGCTGGGATCGAACCTGGGTCCTTGGCACCGTGAGGCAGCAGTGTTAACCACTTCACCACCCTTTGCATTCATTTTCAAACCCATCCACTAATCCTTTGAAGCAGCTTCTTCCCAGAGACTAGAGAACAAAGTAAGTTGTTGACATGGAAGTGATGCTCTGTCTATCACTGGGTTGAAATGAGAAGAGCACACTCCAGCTGCTGGGAGAATATCTACCACTACTGTAACTACTAGAACGACCCTTAGTCATGATCGTAAAGTCTTTTCATGAGGTGAACCCTTAAAAGATATAATTTACTGGCCGAGTCTCTGCTGGCCCACCATCCTCACAGTCACCTGTCAATAAACAGCTCTCTATAACACTAATCCTTTAATCATAATTAAAAAGAGCCATGACAACTAATTTGGTCCATGCTTTTCACAGGTGTCATTGGGCATGTTTTTCAGCTGCTACGCCAGTTTTCAGCAAAAGCTGAATTGCGAGACTATCAGGAGCCAATTGCCCAAGGTGAAAAAAATGCGAACAGATAATATCCATTATTCTACATCCAATATGCAACATCCATTATTCTACATCCAATATGCAACAAAAGTTGATAAATGCTGTTTTCTTGGTCATCATATCAAATTATAGACAAAGTATTATTGCAGTGGATCAATGTATTTCTAGAAGTAGAAATAAACAGAAATACCTTCATCCCATGTTAAAGGCTTAGTTGTTTCACACTTTGGTGGTTCAGGCAAATGTAATGATGTTTCATTGTCATAACCAATTCGGTCAGCTTCACGGCGTGCCTGTCTTAATATGACACCTCCTTGATCTCTCAGTCGCACAGCTGCTCGGTAAAATATTGTATCCTTTGCATTGTATTTCATACAATTATCTACAATGAGGTCAACATCAGCTTCAAACTCATCCAGATTATTATAACCATGATCTTCTATCCTTTTTCTCATTGTGGAGAAGTCCATAGGGTGTGTTATATGATCTAAATAGTCCGGAACCTAAAAGGTGTAAACAGATTTTACCTAATGATGGTTTTTTTCTCAAGTGCCTCAAAAAGATGTTAAAAGTATTTTGAAAAAACATACATTTCT
The DNA here is from genome assembly GCF_902713615.1 of Scyliorhinus canicula. Lineage (NCBI taxonomy): Eukaryota > Metazoa > Chordata > Chondrichthyes > Carcharhiniformes > Scyliorhinidae > Scyliorhinus > Scyliorhinus canicula. Next base: position 133,290,524 of record NC_052156.1, read on the forward strand.
AGCAATCTAAAACTAGTTTAATGAATATAAATGTTAGAAGATACAAGAGGCATGAAACTCAAAATTTATAGATATTCTAGAAAGATAGAACCCACAGAACCTTGATATGGTCTACTTTTTCTGAGCCCATCTGGCTGCAGATGGGCATTCAATCCAGTTTAGAACAAATTTATTGCTATCAACTTATTGCAAATGCTCTGGAGAACACACAATTTCCTCCTATGATCAGTGTGCAAAACACTGAGTCAAGATTTTGTTGATCCTTATTGTTTGGGACAGGGAATGCAGCAATGCGAGGTGGATGGTGAGGATTGGGGGAATAATTAGATTCTGAGGTAGCTGAAGTAACAATATGTGTGAGTAACCTACATGCCCCATGAAAATGGAGGTAGACATATTGACAAGAGATGGCTATTAAAACTCCAATGCCTATGAAAGACTCAATTTTTCCCCACAGTCTACTCAATGATAGAATTTTAACTTTTCGGTAGTTAATTCTCTTCCTCTTACTATTTGTAGAAATTATGACAAAATAAGCTGCCAGCAAATTAAAACATAAATTTATTCAGGTAGCAAGAATTCATGAACAGGGTTTCAACTTACATCCAAATGCACAGCATGACCCTGCTGTCCAGGCAGAGATATTGGCAAGAGGCACAAAGTATTTTCAGGTTTGTGCAGAGCATCCTGAAACAATACTTATGGTAGGGTAAGTAGTTTCTCTTTCCCAAGTAAAGTTGCCATAGTCCCAGATGACCAGAGGCTGCCTTCCCCTTTGAGTGAGAGAGCTGACTGGTGGTGATTTAACCCAAAGTTCACCATACCTCAGGCGAGGCAAGATTGAGAAGGCGGTGCCTTCAAGAATAACCTCAGCTGGTATGGGAATCGAAACCGCGCTTTTGCAAAGTATAAAATCAATCATTCCGGAAAATGCAAACTTTCATCATTCCTGAAAAACCACACTAAAAGCAATCTTGAGCATTTAAATGGAAATAACCTGATTCAGCCAAAACTGATATTGGATTCTTATGTTCAAAATTGGGAGATTCATACCTCTTTCAAGCTCACTGGCTGTGCAAATATATGTGCCGTATCCTTTTCCTGAAGTTGCTCCAAAACAGAGCGCAACATAACAGTTAATGGTGTCAGCTGGAGCTCCATAGCTACCTGGTGAACTTTGACCTGCCAATATTCAAATATGTTTAATATAAAGTATCCAAAGCTGTACCAAATCACAAAAACTAAAATTGAGTAACATCCCTCAATCTGAAATTATCCGATAAATTTTACAATAGATATCGAACAATACCTGTTCACGTTTTAGCTTTTCACGTTTACGGACAAGTTCAACCAGTAAACGTGCTCTTTCCAGGTCATGTCGCAGCCTCTGCCAGTACTTCAGCTGTTCTTTCATGCCATTTTTCTGCTCATCATCTGTTCTCTTTTCCAATTGGGAAGAAGGAAAAAAGGAGAAAAAACAATTAAGAATTCAGTGCTACGATAAAAATAATGGTTATTTCTTTCAGTTCTTCCTTAATTCTACATATGAAATCATTTCTCTGTAACAAAAAGCTATATATCTATTCAATCACCTTTCACATCTCTTTGTTTCCAGTAAAATTCCTGCTCTCTGATCACCCCTTGGTATGGATCCCATTTTGGATCTTTAAGTCCAAGAGCCAAAGATAGAACATCAATGGTGCACAACTGGTTTAACCAATCAGCATTAGATTTGCTTGAACAACATAAACACCATCAGGTCCTGCTTTTGCCTGTCAAAACTTGTCATTAATCAGGCATCACCCTGAAATTCAAAAATCCCAACCTTCAGCAAGAACATATTCAATTAAATGAAGATAACATTTAAAAGTTTGTGGTACTGATAAAGACGTTTAACGGACGATTTTCAGAAATTGACTAAACCATGCCTCCCTGTATTCCAAGGAGCCTTGAAACAGGACCTAAAATATCTTGATGTTAATCATTAGATAGCAGTGGCAGTTAAGCCACAGAATTAAATGCATCTCTCCAAGATTTAAAGATTTTGACTCAAACTCAAATCATCATGAACTGCTATAGAAATGTACGATAAATTGAAGTCAGAAAATCGAAACTCAGAACAGGTGGAATAGGAATTGAATTTATGGCCCTAGCATTTCATAATAGGGCACGTCAAAGCAACCACTTCTTTAAAAATAAACTGTATTTCAATATTGGCATATACAGCCTGCAATGCAATACTGAATATCTTTATAGTTTAAACCCAAAATGGATCTTAAACAACTAGTCAAACAGAAAGGAAATTTAAACTTTCTAGGTCAGGTACCATCTCAAATCAGATCACAGTCGGTTTGACAAGTCTGGCCATATGAGGAAAAGGAAAGGACAGTAATTCATAACCAATACCTGATGTGCACTTCTCTGGGTCTGCAAGTGTGACTGTAATCGTCGAAGTAGGGGTACACCATTTCTTGATTGTCGTTTAAGTGTCCAGTAAACATACAACCTCTGTATAAATTGTTTCTTTCGAGGCACTGACACCTGACCCATTATTTTGTTTAGCCTGCAAAGAAAATAACATCTTAAAAGTGGTAATTTCAGACATGTATAACAATCAAAAATAGGTCTTGGTGAAGATGCTTTATTTAATATTGCACCAATTTTCTCTTTGCCTATTATTTTAATTATTTTTAGTCAAAGCCTATTCCCTCGTATTTTGTTCCAAGAGCAGAAGAGATCTGAAGAGGAGTCAAAAATATTAACTCTGTTTCTCTCTCAACAGATGCTGCCGGGCCTTTTAGAGGGCCGGTGCAGACTTCATGGGCCGAATGGCCTTCTTCTGCACTGCAGGGTTTTTACAAATCTATGAATGGTCTGCTGAGTTTTTCCAGCACTGTGTTTTATTTCAGATCTCCAGAACCCACAATATTTTGCTTTATATTTTGTAGATGTTTATGGATTCATTAAAACACATTAAAAGTACGAGTAGAAATGTGAAACTGTCCATGTCTAAATGCAACAAGACCCGAAGAATATACAAGCTTGGGAAGACAAGTGGCAAGTAACATTCAAGCCACTCAAGTGCCAGGTAATGACGATCTCCAACAAGAGAGAATTAATCATTGCCCCATGGCATTACCATCGCTGAATCCCCCATGATCAACATCCTGGGCGTTACAATTGACCAGATACTGGACTAGCCTATAAATACTGTGGCTACAACAGGTCAGAGACTAGGAATCCGATGGTGAGTACCTCACCTCCTGACTTCCCAAAGCGTGCCCACCATTTGTAAAGCAAATGCCAGGAATATGATGGAATACTCTTCGCTTGGCTAGATTAGTTAAGCTCCAACAACACTCAAGAGGTTTGACATCATCCAGGACAGTCTGCTTGATTGGCACCCCTTCCACAAACATTCACTCCATCTACCACCGTCGAACAGTGGCAGCAGTGTGCACCATCTAAAGAATGCATTGCTGGAACTCAGCAAGGCTCCTTAGACATCACCTTCAAAATCCACGACCACTACCATCAAGATGTACAAGAACAGCGACACATGGGAACACCTCTGCCTAGAAGTTCCCCTCCAAGCCATATACCATCCTGTCTGGGAACCATATCGCCATTCCTTCCCTGCTACTGGGTCAAAATCCTAGAACTCCTTCCTGAACAGCAGTGTGGGTGTAGCTACACCAAAGGGACTACAGCAGTTCAAGAAGGCATCTCACCACCACCTTCTCAAGGGCAATTAGGGATAGGCAATAAATGCTGGCCTAACGAGCAACACCCACAACTCATAAATTAAGTTTACCAATGAAAGTATAAGTGGGCTGGACCAGAGGGTGGAGGAAGAGCTTGAAATTTAAAAAGATGCTGTTGCATGTTATACCTAACTCAAAAATATTATTTGAATGTCATTGCACATTAGTAGGCTCTTTTAAAGGAAACCAACCTATGTAAAGTTTATTTTATAAACCCAAAACATGCAACATTCTGCAATATTTAACAACCGTGACAAATGCAATAAGGGAAATACATGACTAGAGTTGAAAAGTATTGTTCTGTAATGCAGTACAGATGTGACTGGCTACTCACTATCTAATTATAAAGATGTCCCAAAATAGTGAAACTTTACTCAATTAATTTGAGACTATTATCTACAACATAGGCCGATGTTCTATGAAATTATTTATCTGATTTTCAGTCTGCATCCCAATTTCCTCCAAATAAAACCTTCAGCAAACTGAAGTCATCATCATTGGTCCAAAACACAAACTCATTACCCTTACCATCAATGCCACACCCATTACCCAAGATCGTCACAAGCTGATCCAGGCTGTCCATAATTACATTGTCCTTGAAAACCACAAGCTAAGCTTCCAACCCCAAATCATCACAAGACCGCCTATTTTCACTCAAACATCAACAGCCTTCCACCCTATCCCTATAACCCCGTCTAACCTGCACATCTTTGGACATTATGGGGCAATTTAGCATGGCCAATCCATCTAACCTGCCCATCTTTGGACAGTGGGGGGAAATCGGAGCACTCGGAGGAAACTCACCAGACATGGGGACACGTACAAACTCCACAGTCACCCAAGGTCGAAATTGAACCTGGGTCCCTGGCGTTGAGGCGTGCGACAGCAGTGCTTACGACTGTGCCACCGCTGCCTAGATAAAAACAGTAGGGTGTTCAATCCTCAATTTTGTCATAATTAAGTTACGTGCTCAGATGACGCGCAGTAAGATTTTTTTTCATGAGTCATAAAAGACTCAGTAGAAAAATGAACAAAACCCAATAACAGTAAAGAACCAGGTATTTATCCAAAATAAACTCCAAGAAATTTAAGGTTATTTACAGTTGATAGTGTGGTCTTCCTGATGTGTTTAACCAAGACCCCATCTTGGCTAGGCATAAATATGCCTCAACTCAACTTAACAAAAGAACAGTGGAGTTCTTCCCAGTTCCCTAGCCAATATCTATCCCTCAAGCAATACCTAAACAGATTATTCGCCCATGGTATCATTGCTGTCTCGGGGTCTTGATGTGCAAAGGATGTCTTGGAATCTTACATTACAAAAGTGACAGTTACAGCAATTCCAAAAAGCTGTGAATACTTTTGGGTGTACTTGAGGTTGTGAGTAAAGTCAGAATTTTACAGCACAAAAAGAAGAAGGTCGTTCGGCCCATCGCGTCCGCGCCAACCATCAAGCACCTAACTATTCAAATCCTGTTTTCCAGGACTTGGTTGGTAGCCTTGTATGGCATTTCCAGTGCTCATCTAAATAGCTCTTAAATGTTGAGGGTTCCCGCCTCAACCTGCCTTTCTGGCAGCGACTTCCAAATTCCCACCATCGTCTGGGTTGAAAAGGTTTTTCCTCAAATCCCCTCTAAATCTCATGCCCATTACCTTAAATTTATGTCACCAGGTTATCGACCCCTCCGATAAGGGGAAAAGTACCTTCCTATGCACCCTATGTCCCTCAATCAGGTCCCCACTCAGCCTCTCTGCTCCAGGAAAAACAGCCCCTGCCTATCCAGTCTCTCTCGATAACTGGAACGAAACATTCCAGCCCAGGCAAAATCTTGGTGAATCTCCTCTGCACTCTCTCCACAGCAATCACTTCCTTTCTATAGTGTGGGACCAGAATTGCACACAGTACTCCAGCTGGGGCCAAACCAACGTTTAATACAGCTCCAGAGTAACCTCCCTGCTCTTATATTCAATGCCTCGGTTAATAAAGACAAGAAGCCCATAGGTCGTGACTACCTTATCTACTTGTCCTGCTGTCTTCAGAGATCTGCGAACCTGCACACCAACGTCCCTTTGATCCTCTGTACTTCCTAGGATCCGACCATTCATTGTACATTCCCTTACCTTGTTAGTCCTCCCAAAATGCATTACCTCACACTTTCCATGGTTGAATTCCACTTGTCACTGTTTTGCCCACCGAACCAGCCCGTCTACATTGTCCTGTAATCTAAGGCCTTGCTCCTCACTATTTACCACACCATCATGTAATTTGCGAACTTACTTACCATACATCCCACCATACCTACAAACAACAAGGAACCATGCACTGATCCCTGCGTAATACCACTGGACACAGGCTTTCAGTCACAAAATCAACCTTCAACCAGCACCCTCTGCCTCCTACCACTAAGTCAGTTTTGGGTACAGTTGGCCAAAGTGCCTTCGATCCTATGGGTTCTTACTTTCTTCATCCATGTTCCATGTGGAACGTTGTCAAAAGCCTTATTAAAGTCCACGTAGACTACATCAATTGCACTACCCTCATCTACACACCTAGTCACAGCCTCAAAATGTTCAATCAATTTTGTGATATGATCCTCCTTTGACAAAATCATGCTGACTATCCATGAATAATCCTTGCCTCTCCAAGTGGATTCTGTCCCTCAGAACTTTTTTCAGTAGTTTCCCTACCACTGAAGTTAGACTCGGTGGCCTGAAATTTCCCGGTTCGTCCCTATTTTCCTTCTTGAAATATGGCACCACATTAGCTGTCCTCCAATCCTCTGGCACCTCTCCTGTGGCCAGAGAAGATTTGGAAAATCTATCAAAATGCAAGGCTTTTTTTCTTTAAAATTATAATGATCAAATAAAAGGGAAAAATAGGAAGTCCTATTAGTCACATATTAGAGGATTAAGATACCATGAACATTTAAAGGTCTGCATATCCAAGGCCTGGAATTTTCTAGATCCCTTGTGCAGATAAAGTGGCAATATTTATTGCTGTTTCTATGCCAAACGTAGCTGCATGAATTTATGCCCAAATTTCTGGAGAATTGCAGCCAAGGAGTTGAAACAATCCACAACATTCTCAACAAGTGAAGAGGGACTCCATAGAGTGCACATCTCCACCATGCTGTGTTAAACCAGCCGCTGCATTAACCCACCATTATTATAATTATATAGCTCTTTCTTGAGGCTCATCCCTGCCCGGTTGATGCTCTGTAACTACAAAGGTGAAAAAATAAATCTTATTTATCTCACCAAGGAGACTTCAGGCCAGTCCACATCTAGCAACCTGCACTGAAAACCCTGCTCACGTTTTGACAGCTATGACAAATTTCACCACGGCATCTCAATCAACAATATTCTAAAACGTTAATTCACCCTACGTTAATGGATCCTTCAAAAAAGATACCAGCATCCAGATCGTCAAGAATTAATCAGTTCTTCCTTATGCCATATCCTATCTGTGTTTGAATGCTTTGTTAAAATCTGTCCATTATTTTTTTGCTACACTGTTTACAAAAGACTAACTGGGGTGAAAATAATCACTCCGTCCGCCTAAAGTGGCAGAGGTAACCAGCAGAAAAAAGAATAATCAATGCCCGAGGGAGATGTGGAAGATATGATATCTTTCTTCTTTAAGCCTCTATATCTTATAAATGTAATGAAAATCAAGTCTGGAGTCATCAAACCACTCATGCAGACTAAAGCACAGCATGTTTACAAAAGTGAAGCTGTGGAATTTTCTCTCAACTGTCCACATTAAAAAAAAAGATATTTGTTAATGAGCCAAGTAGCATTTTAGTAATTCAGGAACGGCATGAGTGATTGAGGACATTCACATGTATGATCTCAAATCAGGAATAAGTGACTTTTCTTGGGAGGCAGAAAACTGGCACAATCCCACTCTTATACTGTCATTATGCCAAAATAGTCACAAAGATCTAGGCAAGATTTTTAGCTAAAAGTGAGGCAATTAGCAATATTGTGTTGCACTTTTACTTTCTGCTCCCATAAAATGTAATTCTACAGGTGGTACAAAAGCATTAATAATAATAAGAACCTTTATTTAGTGTCACAAGTAGGCTTACATTTACACTGCAATGAAGTTACTAGTTGCCACCCTACGGCACCTGTTCGGGTCCACCGAGGGAGAATTCAAAATGTCCAAATTACCTAACAGCACGTCTTTTGGGACTTGTGGGAGGAAACCGGAGCACCTGGAGGAAACACACGCAGACACAGGGAGAACGTGCAGACAGTGACCCAAACCGGGAATCGAACCCAGGTCACTGGCATTATGAAGCAACTTTGCAAACCACTGTGTTACCATAAAAGTAAATAGAAAACACTTAGATTCGATTTTTGTATCACCAGTAGATCTAATAATCCAAAACTGATTTTATTTCATCACCAAGGACTAAAAGGTGTGCAGTATTGTATTTGGCTGGGTCTGAAGAAATTAGCTGGATGGGATGTGTTGCTACCCTCTTCTTCTATAGCTCCTCCACTCATCTTTTTATTTAATAGTTTAAAAAATGTGACTTTATACTTCAGTTTTGATTATTTAACTGCATAATAAATGCTATGATCCCCAAAATTCTACATACTTAATGTAACATGCAGCACTTTTAGTTGTAGATAAACGCCCCAAGGAGCTTCAGAGGTGTATGAGAAAATCAAAAATGTTATTCGAAAGCTGACAAGGCCAGGACAAGAAAGGTGAATTTTGAAAGTGGATATGAAACTAAATAAATATATTTATTTATTTTTTTAAGGCCAGACAAAAAGGGTGAATTTTAAAAGTAGGATTTGAAACTAGACAAGAGATTGGCAAGAGGGGCTTCGAAAATTAAATTGTGGACTCAAGCAGGTGAAGACATGGTGAGACAATGGTAGAAATGTAGCACTGCTGTTGGTTACAAAGATAGGGAGAGGCAGGAAAATTATTTTTGTATACGTCCTTATGTCCATGTTCTCCACTGATTAGCTATGCCGTTACAATATCAATTGCATGAAAGTTGTCTGCAATATTAAGAGTCAAAAACTTGTCTGCTATTTTCACTGTACTCTCACTGTGTCAAATTAAACAATTCACTTCCTCGACTCACAACTAAGTTGCAGCACAGCAAAAAATCAATCTGGGAGTGTTTCACACACATTGCATGAGGTGGAGTAATTCACATGTCCCTAACAGGTTTTTGCCAAGACCTTTGCATACATCATCCCATATCTGCTGATCTGTATTGGTTTCTGGTCGATCAATGCATGAATTATAACATTCTTATCGTGTTCCATCTCTCTTCACATTCCCCAACTTTGCAACCTCCTCAGTCATACAAACTTTCACCTTTCCATTTACCCCGGCTCTGCTCTCTTGCACATCTTGGGCAGCACGGTAGAATAGTAGTTAGCACTACGGCTTTGCAGCGCTGGGGTCCCAGGTTTGATTCCCGCTTGGGTCACTGTCTGTGCAGAGTATGCACGTTCTCCCCATGTGTGTGTGGGTTTCCTCCGGGTGCTCCAGTTTCCTCCCACAGTCCAAAGATGTGCAGGTTAGGTGGATTGGCCATGCCAAATTGCCCTTGGGTTAGATTGGGTTGCAGGGTTACGGGGTAGGGTGGAGGTGTGGGGTTAAATATGGTGCTCTTTCCAAGAGCCAGTGCAGACTCGATGGGCCGAATGGTCTCCTGCTGCACTGTAAATTCTATGATTCATAAATTCTATGATATCTCATTTTCTGCATCACATCATTGCCAATAAGTGCATCAGCCATCCAGGCAGCAAGATCTTAAATGTCGTCCCGAGATATCGCTCCTCCACCCCCCATCTTTTTAACTAAGTTTTTGGTCACCTGTCTTTTTCTTCAATTTAGTATCAAATTTTGTCTGACTACTCTGTGAAGCACCTTTCAACATTTTACTATATTAAAATATGCTGTAGAGATGTAAGTTATTGTCGACACACAATGAAATTAACCTTAAGAGGACATCGTAAGGAGTGTACTTAACCAAATGGTACGTTTCATTCAAATTCATTTGACATGTTTTAAAAATGCCATTTTAGTATTGTTCTAAAGTGCCACCCTTCACAAATAAGGATGGTAAAACGTCAAACTGGGTCAAGAATTGATCTGACCCTGAAGTAATATTGTTGTCATCTCAGTGTACAATTAATGATTCAGAACAGAGTACAGGGAAAAAGACAATGGACAGGATCGAACCAAATCTGAAGAGTCCCGGGATAGGCGTGTTTAGCCGGGTGTTTCCCAGCGCTCGCAGTGTTGAAAAACACCACTCTATCTACCGGGACTCTGGTTCAATTAGGGGCCTCAGTGCGAAACTACCCTGGCGAGGCAGCACTTAGTCTCGTTTCCTGCACTGAGGCTTCCGCTTGTCAAAACTCCTCAGTGCAGTGAGATCGGGTGCGGCATTTTAAATTGGCATCTTGATCTCTTGAACCCCCCCTCCCGAAGTCGCAACTCACTAATAAGGGGGGCCTCAGGCTCCCCCAACCCAACCCCACTGGGGAATCAATCCGGATAAGAGTGAGGGCATGCACTTAGGCAGAACAAACAAGGCAAGGGTTGGACCCTGGGAAGCACTAAGGATCAGAAGGACCTTGATGTGCATGTACACTGGTCCCTCAAGGTACCAGAGCAGGTGGATACAATTGTTAAGACAACATATGGTATATTTGCCGTTATTAGCCTAGGCCTAAAGTTAAGGCGGCATAGCATTTAAGAGCAGTGAGTTTTTGCTGGAACTGAAAAAATGTTGGTTAGACCACAGCTAGCTTATTGTGTGCAGTTCTGGAATCCACATTATATGAGAGATGCGATAGAACTGAAAAGAGTGCAAAGGAGATTTACCAGGATATTGCCTGGGCTGGAGAGTTATAGTTGTGAAGAGATTGGATAGATTTGGATTGTTTTCCTTGGAGCAGAGGAGACTGAGGGGGGGGGGGGACATGATTTGAGATGTATAAAATCATCATAAAGGGCATATATAGATCAGGCAGGAAGAAATGTTTCCCCTTGGTGGAGGGATCAATGAACAGGGAGCATAGATTTAAGGTAAGGAGCAGAAGGTTTAGAGAGGATTTGATGAATTTTTTTTTTTTTTACTCATAAAAGGTGTTGGGAGCTTGAAACTCACTGCCTAAAAGGGTGGTGGATATAGAGACCCACATAACATTTAAGGAGAACCGAGATGACACTTGCGATTCCAAGGCATGCAAAGCTATGGGCCAAGTGTTGGGAAATGGGATTAGAATAGCTGGTGGTTGAATTTGACTGGTGCAGACTCGATAGGCTGAAGGGCCTTTTCTGTGCTATATGACTATGACCACACCCGCGCACAGCACCCCCAGGTCCGATACCCAGTGCAGGGAAAATGCCAGCCTGACACCTTGTCAGTGCCACCCAAGTACCTTGACAGTGTCAGGTTGGCACCCAGGTGGGGCTGCCAGTCTGGCAATGCCAGGATGCCACCCTGCCCAGAGGGCAAGCACCTGGCGACCCCCACAAGTGCCATTCCGTAGGTACACATTTGTGGAGTCCAGCAATGAACAGTGCTCAGAGGCGAATGGGTTAGATATCAATGCCTCGGGTACCTCTGGGAAATGCATGTTAGATTGATACTAGCTATCTCACTCTAATATGCAAATCTGCAAAATAGTGATCCTGCCCACAATGGACAGGATTCAGACTGTGACGTCTCACGCGATTGCATTAGATCTCGCGAGGCGTGTGGGTAGATCCCAGAAGAGGGATCTCCCGGCAGCGCCATGCTGCTTTTCGGACTCAGCGTGGCCGGTAGGTTGCGGCCAATGTTTTAGGTTTTCATTATCAGGAATAGAGTAGAGTCAACTAAGTGTGTTAATCATTTCTTCTATAAAATGTACTTGCTTTAATACATTCCTACTCCTTCATGCACTAACAATTTCTGTCAGCTTGTTTAAATTATTTTTGCTTTGTGTGGATGGGAGACCTCACTTTACCTTTGGCCTGTTCGTTTTCAATCCAGTTTTAGACAAAGATCCAAACACTCACAATAAATACAAGGTCTCAGATCACATTACACCAATAATTTGGGGTATAGAGCTTTGTGCAGATTACCTTTATTGGGCTGATGTTGCCATTATGTCATAATAATAATCTTTATTGTCACAAGTAGGCTTACATTAACACTGCAATGAAGTTACTTGAGATCCCTAGTCACCACATTCCAGCACCTGTTCGGGCACACGGAGGGAGAATTCAGAATGTCCAAATTACTTAACAGCACGTCTTTCGGGACATGTGGGAGGAAACCGGAGCACATGGAGGAAATCCACGCAGACACAGGGAATATGTTGCTGCACTGCAGGTTGTATATGCTGGAGGCTGTGTACTAGACTGAACAAAGTTTGCAAGTTTCCTGAGAGCGGCTTTGCGCTCAGGCATGTGAAATGGCCTCTTTTGTTCGCCAAGGGCAGCATGGTAGCACAGTTGCTTCACAGCTCAGGACCGAGGATCGATTCCCGGCTTGGGTCACTGTCTGTGCGGAGTCTGCATGTTCTTTCAGTGTCTGCTTAGGTTTCCTCCCACAGTCCAAAGATGTGCAGGTTAGGTGGATTATAGAATCATAGAATCTACAGTGCAGAAGAAGGCCATTCGGCCTATCTAGCCTGCACCAGCCCTTGGAAAGAGCACCCCACTTAATCCCACGCCACCACCCTATCCCCGTAATCCAGTAACCTGACCTAACCTTTTTTGGACACAAAGGTCAATTTATCATGGCCAATCCACCTACTTGCACATCTTTGGACGGTGGGATAAAACCGTAGCACCCGGAGGACACCCACGCAGACATGGGGAGAACATGCAGACTCCGCACAGACAGTGATGCAAGCCAGGAATCGAACCTGGGACCCCTGGAGTTGTGAAGCAACTGTGCTAACCACTGTTACCGTGCTGCCCTTAGTTTCCAAAACAAAGGTTGGGTTGGGTTACTGGGATAGGGTGGAGGCATGGGTTTATGTAGGGTGCTCTTTCCAAGGGCTGATGCAGACTCGATGGGCCGAATGGCCTCCCTCTGCATTGTAAATTCCATGATTCTATTGCTTTCGAGATTCTCTCCATTCTTTCTCTCACATTCCCCATTCTTTCTCTCACATTCCCCATTCTTGTCACTATCCCTTTCTATACTTTACTCTTCCTGCAGGAATGAAAATAAAAGCAACCTTAGCTAGCAGTGGAAGGCAACGAGAATAAAATCACTAGTGGAGGTGCCTTTGATTTACACACTTCAAATAATCAAGCATTAGTTGGGGTGAGTTGAGGACAGGGAGGGTGTAATGCCAACTGCTACCAAGTGGAGTGTGTACTCAAATTGTGTGTGGTAGGGGCAGGCAAGATTTGGCTTCGGGAAAAGGTAATTTAAAAATCAAAAGTCTTACGGAATTAAAAAGTTTATATATTGTGTGGCTGGCTGTATACCAGAGGTTTTTTGATGGAATGTGATTTGAGAGTTTGTCAATTGGCTGAGCCTGATTGAAAGTGATTTCTGGTTTCCCAATTTGTTTTGCTTCAAGGGACGCTAAACACAATGACATGAGAGAATAATTTTGCAATAGATATTACAGTTTTTTAAAAAGTTTTAATTAGATTTATTTAATAGGCTACCCGTTTAAAACAACGCCTCAATGTGGGAAACAAGTATTGAACAAGTTTGTGAAGACACTCACCTGTCAGGCTGAATGCAGGGGACAGATACTACCGGCACAGCAGTACATTTTTCAACTAAGAGTTTACGAGCTTTCTTTGTCTTCTGCCTGGCCTTACATTTTGTTTTAGTTGCCTTGTTAGGCGAATCTTTTTTACATATGCCATTTTTCACTTCAGCTGGCTCATAAATGTTTGATGGCCTTCTCACGCACCCAGGAGGAGTGTGCACAGCACAGAAAGCAGTCTTTTTCACATTGAATGTTGTTGTTCCATTGGATGTAGTTTCTTTAACAGGCTCCATTTTCATGTACAGACCTGCTTGTTGAGCGCAAGTTACATGGAATGCTGTATAACAATTTGCCTTTTGGCACTGGATGCAAGCACCAAGCCCTTTCTGTTTACAGAGGTAGCATGTTAATTTCCACCTGGCTGCTGGAATGTTCTTGACACCATCTATAGGCTCTATGAATACAGTGTTAGCAAATCCAACTTCAGGAACCCACAGTGCGCAAACAACATGACCCCACTGACCATCATCTGTCTTCTTGAAAGCACCACCCTTATTTGGGCACAAGATACAATCAACAGGTCGAGAAGGGGATTGCAAACAACGACGGCACAACCACTGTCCTTCGGGTATATAAGGAACTCCATAGCATTCCTGATGCACTGCTAAGTTACACATGTCGCAAAACAATATTACATTACTGTTTTGACATTCTCCATCCATGCAAATACAACAAACAGCATCTTCATCAATTAGTGACTGGGGATCACCTTGATTAGAATTTTCAAAGTAAGATTCCTTCTCTAGTTTATCCATAAGGAACTCAAACACATTCTGTGAAACTGCGCTCAAACCATCACTTTTGCGCCTTTCATTAATCATTTCCAACCATGCATAATCTTCTTCATCCATATCGTATTCAACTTCATTATTGAGCTCCTCTGGAGATTTCTCAATGAGCCTGTAATAAGATGAAGGCCGACGAGGTGCTGAAGGTGGTTCATAATCAACTATTCTAAATCTGGGTTCTGGTAATGCATTCACTGGTGTTGGAGCTCCGTGTGTTGTCTGAATAGTGGCATCCTTCTTTTTCACTTTATTAGATTTGTACCTTTTAGTCTTTACGAAAACAAGGGGACGTTCACTATTTTCCTTGTTGCTGTTACATTCAACAATTTCTTGGGCAGTTAAATCATCTTCTGAAATAATCTCCAAAGGATCGTAAATACTGATCCTGTGCAGCCGGCCATCGATCTCCATTTCAACCATTCGCTGTGCTTGAGCATATGTTAGCATTTCACGACTTGGCGAATGTTTTAAACTGCAAGGTGAAGCTGGACGCCTTGCTGTCCCTCGGTGGCATCTTCCTTTCCTTCTCATAATTGATAAGGAAGTCTGCTGAAAAATCATTGATCAAGAACAAGTCAAGAACAGCTATTGATATCAAAAGTTACAAAAACATTACAAAGACTAGCTAGAAGTTAGAATGGGTCAAGTAATAAGACAAACAGGCTGCAATTGCACAGCTCCATTCCAGCAGCACTTCTGTGTACCCACTGTTAAATAAATTCCAGATTATTTTTGATCTACAAATGAGTCAAGGATTATTGGGGTGGGGGCAGGAAAGTAGAGTTTTTTTTTAAATATAAAGTTAGAGTAGTCCAAAGATGTGCGGGTTAGGTGGATTGGCCATGCTAAATTGCCCGTAGTGTAAGGTTAATGGGGGGATTGTTGGGTTACGGGTATACGGGTTACATGGGTTTAAAGTAGGGTGATCATTGTTCGGCACAACATTGAGGGCCGAAGGGCCTGTTCTGTGCTGTACTGTTCTATGTACCCAATTCATTTTTTCCAATTAAGGGGAAATTTAGCGTGGCCATTCCACCTATCCTCCACATATTTGGGTTGTGGGAGTGAAACCCACGCAAACACGGGGAGAATGTGCTAACTCCACACGGACAGTGGCCCAGAGCCGGGTTCGAACCTGGGACCTTAACGCCATGAGGCCGCAGGGCTAACCCACAGCGCCATCGTACTGCCCCAGGAAAGTAGAGTTAACGCTTCAATCAGATCAGCCACAATCTATTGAATGGCGGAGTAGGCTCGATGGGTCGAATGGCCGGCTCTCGCTGCTAATTATCTTACATAAATCCACCAACACCTTTCCATAATGGTTCCACTTCTATTATTTCTCATTACTAATCCCAATGCCCTGTGATCTGATGCCCATGCCTCTTCCGAATATTTATCCAATTTTACCATAAAACATCTAACAACTGCAACAACTACTCCTATGGCCAGGCACCACGGTGACGCAGTGGTTAGCACTGCTGCCTCACAACTGCGAGGTAATAGGTTTGATCCCGGCTCTGGGTCGCTGTCCATGTGGAGTTTGCACTTTCTCCCTATGTTTGCGTGGGTTTCGCCCCCATAACCCAAAGGTGGCTTGGCAATGCTAAATTGCCCCTTCATTGGGAAAAATGAATTGTGTACTCTAAATTTATTTTTTAAAAACTACTCCTATGGTAAATTATTTCATGCTCTAACAGCCTAGAGTAAATAATTTCTTCTAACCTCCTTCTAGACTTACCCACTCTATGAACATAATGCCAGTATCTCCCAGTGTTACGCTAACGTCCAATTCCTCATGTCAGCCTGGTTCAATCAGCGCTGTACACCATTTTATGGCTTTAATGACTCTTCCGCAATAAGGTGCCAAAATATTTAGGGGTATTTGAACTGGCCTAACCAATGGTTTGTATATTTTTAAAAGTATATTAACTCTTCCATTCTGTCTCTAATTATGAAAGCTAAAATGCTTTATTGGTTTGAAAAAATAGCTTTAGTCACCTGCAATTCTAAAGTTCTAACATCTATCAGAGATCCTTTATCAATCATTGTTGAAATTATATTAAGTAAATCTCAAAGTAGATGGTGCTACTTTGTTTCTTGTACTGTAATATATAAACTTCATAATTCAATCCCTGTAGAAATCTATACTAAGTGAAAATATTGTTGTGAAAAAGATATTTAACGTGAATGTCTATGTTTCTTTCTAAAATCCACTCAAGATGTTCAGAGCTTGGTTGAAGTTTGCACAATTTCTGCACTGATGATGGAAAGTGATAAACTTTGTGCAACTTTACAAACTTCATGGTTCCTTGCGAACTGCACTCTGCCCTTCCTGAAAATGTTGACTGATGCTAGAATACGAGGTCATGCCGACTAGCTTCTCAAGTAGCTGGCCTTCATTTGCAAACTGACAGTTGGCATCAGCAGATTTATCAATTGACATCATCACTGTCAAACTCGATTTCTCATAAAAAGAACGCATGCAGATCACTGGATGATGAATAGTGTGGGAACCCTCATCAATTTCCCCCTAAGTATAGGCATACTATTGTGCCCAATTACTGCCCAAACTGAGATCAACTAAGAGCAAGAATTAAAACTGAAATCTCTGAACAGTAGCACTCACTTTACCAAGTGAAAAATCAGAGGAACTCCTGAATTTCGTTTTTCTAAATGAGCCTCTACTTCGCAATGAGAAATCGGAAATCAACATCTTTAGTTCCTGCTATAAATGTTGCATCCCTGTCACAAAATCAAGCCCTGACCTGTCATAGCCTGAATTTAGATGGATTCTAACCTGGGTAACCCTAATTAATATTCTAATCCAATACTTGCCCCAGCTCAAGAACTGCCTACTCCCATCTAACGTTGCATGCATTCCCGTACCAGCCTCCCCGAACAGGCGCTGGAATGTGGCGACTAGGGGCTTTTCACCGTAACTTCATTGAAGCCTACTCGTGACAATAAGCGATTTTCATTTTCATTCACCCTACTATAGTGTATCTGAAACCATCATTGTGCTCATCATTGGGCTGATGACAGGATGCAGGTAGTGGATAGTAATAACAATAATCTTTATTGTCACAAGCAGGCTTACATTAACACTGCAATGAAGTTACTGTGAAAATCCCCTAGTAGAGTTCAGGATTAGCTGAATTTTGTGCGTGTGTGGGGGTGGGTCAGCCAGTAATGCACTAGGATATCAGGACCAGAGAGGGGGCAAAAACATTTGAGAGATTTGTAATCTTTATTATTGTCACAAGTGGACTTACATTGAAACTGCAATGAAGTTACTGTGAAAATCCCCTAGTCGCCACACTCCGGCACCTGTTCGGGTACACAGGAGAATTCAGAACGTCCAATTCACCTAACAAGCGCGTATTTTGGGACTTGTGCAGGGAAACCGAAGCACCCGGAGGAAACCCACGCACACATAGGGAGAACGTGCAGACTCCGCACAGACAGTGACTGAAATCTTGTGGATGATATTGTTTTTTGGAGCAGTCTGCCATATTGCAGCATTTGACAAAGAATAAAAGTTCTGAATGCTATTCAGTAGTTAATCAGACATAAAATATTTGAAGATGGACATTACTATAAAGGATGCAACACAATTTCATTGTCTAGATGTTATGTGGACAGCATGGTAACATAGTGGTTAGCACTGTTGCTTCAGTGTCAGGGTCCCAGGTTCGATTCCCGGCTTGGGTCACTGTCTCTACAGTCTGCACATTCTTCCCGTCTGCGTGGGTTACCTCCGGGTGCTCCAGTTTCCTCCCACAATTCCCGAACAACGTGCTTATTGAGGTGAATTTGACATTCTAAATTCTCCCTCGTGTACCTGAACAAGCGTCGTAATGTGGCGACAAGGGGATTTTCACAGTAACTTCATTGCAGTGTTAATGTAAGCCTACTTGTGACAATAATAAAGATAATTATTAATCCTAACTTAGCCTCAACTGATGTGTGCGTGCTAAAATAAAGCAGAAGGTAGGTTGGATGCTCAAGTTACAATTTGGACTCCACTGATCCCAAAAGCATGCATTCAATTATCTGGCCCTGAAGATGGGTTCCAGCCGTTTACTTTCTGCAGATGTGCATGAAAGATTATTTTTTTAAATCTAGAACACTGTGGATACCAGCATTAAAGACACCTAAAAAGACTTCTGAAGGATATTGCCTGCATTAGTTTTAGCACTGTTCCACTGTCCTGAACCTTCAATGTATTTGGCAGGAACCTTTTAGTTAAACGTAATTCCCTGTAAGGTCGCTTGCTGGAATTATCTAACTTTCAAGGTTTCTTCTATGGGTAGACTGAAACTCAACATAAAGAGCTCGAGTCAAGGACATGACTTGTGATTAATGAGTTCTAAGATAAACTAAAATGTGGGAATGAACAATCTTAAAACTATCTTGTCTTAAAGCCAAACAACACCTTTATCGTTAAGATTTCAGAAATCAACAATTAAATCTACGACCAGTATAAGGGATGACATTTGTCTTAATGACAGATTCAGGCCCAGAATATATTTAGACAATGCGGTTTCCTTTCCACGCCAAGTGCACACGAGCGATATCAGACCGTCTTCCTGAAGTAAGTTTAACCGTCAACTTGTTGTTATAACCAATCGCACTCACGAAGGCACATCTTAAACACCACCATTAACAGGCACTTTGGGGGGTGGGGGTAGGGGGAGATGACCACTCCAGCACATCCTCCGCAAGCTGGAGAACGATTTGTGTTTAAAGGCTCAAGTCAATAGAGCGGCAGTTAACGTGGGGAAGATTCTTGCAAAGGGCGGGGCGCTCCCACCACAGGATTGTTGGGGGGGGGGGGGGGGGTGAAGAGCACAGCCCACTTGCGGACAACTGAAATGCGGTGGGTGGGTGGAGAAAGGAGGGAGGAAGGCGGCCCATGGCCGGTTGAAGAGATGTGTTTCCAAGGCATAATTCAGGGTGGCCAGAAAAGTAGTTTTGTCAGCAAGACGGACGCGGTAGGAAGTGAGTGGAGCGCCCAGGGGGGTGGGGGGACCCGGAAGTGGCTCCCGGCCTGAGTGGGGGTGACGTCAGCGCGTTCGCTGTTTGAATGGAGCGGCGGCGGCAGCGCGCGGTCCCGAGCCGGGCACGGAGGTGGGGAAACGAGCCGCGGGGCCCGGCCACTCCAACGGCACCGCCTCACGGCTCCTCCCACCGCAGCGACGCGCCATCGAGCCCGCCCGCTTTCAACAGCCCTCCGTCCTCAAAACTCCCCGGCCAAACTCACTCTTATAGCAAAGGGAACGGAATAAAATGGCGTCCAACAAAAACAAGGAGCAGGAAACGGCAACAGGCGGCTCACCACCGCGCCCCCCCTCCGTCTTGTCCCAAGTCCGGCTGTACCAGTCACACCACCTCCGCCCATTCCTCACTCGGGAAGGGTTTGTTAAACAAAAAGAGCCAACTTACCGCCCCCACCCCGCCGCCTCCTATTGCTTTTTGTTCCTCTCCCCCGGTGTGTCACCGGAGCGGACTGAGGCGCCCTTTCCGTGCAGGCCCCGGCACCACTCGGCTCTTGTTGCTCCCTCTCGCTCGAGGCCGTTCATCAAACGGACCGAGCGCGCTCCCGAGACGCTGTTCCCGGGCGAATGAAAACACGGCGGCCACGGCCCCGCGCGCCAGGACCCTCGAGCCCGCCCGCGCGCCGTCTCCCCCTCCTCGCGTTCCACGGCCAACTGTCAGGGAACGTGCAAACATTCGACAGCACCGACCCTCACCCTAGCCCAGTTTATTTTTTTTTCGCTCGCTCGCTCCTCGGCTGCAAAGGGGCTCACAGCCTTTTTTTTTTTGCGTTTCTTCAACAACAATGCACCGTTTCGGTTGCACAAGACGTCGGAGGCGGCGACGTCACGCGCCGGCCGCCGTTGGCTGCGCGGGCTGCCAGGTGGAGGGCTGGCTCGGCTCCCTTCACCAATCGGCGAGCGGTGGGAGGGAGCGATCGGGCGGCTGGAGCACGCGCACGCCGACCAGCCCTGGGTTTCGGGGGGGAAAACCCCGTGTGTGTGTGAGCTCGAGCGGCGGCGGTTTGGCGGCGGTGGGTGGGGGTGTCAGGAGCAAGAGCGTGTTTCTAAAATAGCCGGCGATTAGCGATCCGGCTTTTAAATTCTCTTCCATTTTGAGTGTTCTCCGCCGTTGTGTCTTATGTCGGGGAGGTCGAGGTCTGGCGGAAGTGTTGTAACGCGCGGTGACTCCATTCGGGCCCTTTAAACAGTAAACGCAACGCGTGCACATATCTGCTATATGGCGGCTTTTGTGTGCAGCCTCTCCCTCTCTGGTCTCCCAAGAACACTGCTGGGCACAGGCCTGGCTCAGCTGTGTGGGGTCAGGAATCCGGGCTGAGGGATTAACCTAATGCACATTTGGCTGCCAAGGGGCATGCTAAAGGGGGAGGGGAGCTCCTGACTCCTGAGGAAGCGAAAGATCGGCAAAACCAAAACACTCCTGCTATTGGTAGCTTCCACCTCCCCGTGGTGCCAGTCAGTAGTGGCTTTGGGAGAATTGGTTACGGTTGATTGGCTACAAGGTATGGCGGTGAATGGACAGTGGGAAACCACTTGTTGGTAATCTTCCTCGCAAATGCGTTGCGCTGAAGAACAGAAACTCGGCACAAAATACCCATCTTGGCTTACCCAGAAATTTAGTATTAGTCTGAAAGAGGCTTGTAATGTTGCAAAGAACCGTGCTGAGTCTAGAGGATTGAGTGTGCGTTAAAAGCCACCAGAATGTTGATTTCAAAAACAGAATGATACCAGCCAGAAATATAAAAAACAGAATAAATAAAAGTTTTTTTTTAAAAAGCCTATGAAAAGGAAGAGGAGCTGAAGTAAACTTTCATCCCTCGGGCAGGAGAAATGGAGATGCAGAGACACTTCACAATAGAAGACACCAGTTGCAAACTAGAAATAGAGGGGAATCGGATATAAAAAGTGAGGAAATTGAGGTTATTAATATCAGCAGAAATATTGGAGAAACATAAGGGACTAAAATCTGAAAATTTGGACCTGATGGTTTACACCCAGGGTTCAAAAAGATAAAGCTGCAGAGATAATGGGCCATGGTTTTCTAAAATTCCTTTGACTCGGGAATAGTCCCATCAGAAACACCAATTTTCACAAAAGAAGACAGCAAGAAAACCCAAAACTAGAGGCCAGTTATTCTAAAATTAGCCATTGGAAAAATGCTGGTTACACAAGAAAAATAATTAAGAACAATGCACTTTGAAACGTCGCCTGGTTGTACAGAACTTGAATATTGCTGAAAAGAGAGACCTGTTTTCGAAGCCTTTTGTCTTGCACTCATCAGGACAAAGACAAGAATGCCAATTTTCAAATGAAAAAGGTTGCTAACTGGTTGGCAAGTTGGCTCTGATTGGCTTGAGGTAGGATCTCCCCAAGCTCTTGGATAATTTAAATACAGCGCGAGACGTGAACCTATTCATTTTGTTTGCAGAAAATAAGTCTCTGCATGTGAATTAACCATGTTAAGAGCTCAACCGATTATCTTAACTTGGTCATAAACAGAAAACGGGGGGGGGGGGGGGGGGGAACGCAGCAGGACTGGCAGCATCTGCTGAGCTTTTCCAGCATTTTCTGTTTTTAGTTCAGATTTCCAGCATCTATAGTATTTGCTTTGGTTTACATTGGTTGTACTGTAGCTATCAGCACACAGGATTATTCAGCAGGTAATGCCCAATCATGGAATCACAAATAACCGTAAATGTTTATGGTTTTTCAAACACAGACAAGTTGAGTACTGTGCTTATTATGAACAACCAAAGGAGCATTGTTTGATTCGATCAACCAATCACTGGCATATATGGCCTATAGAGCTCGCATGAAACTGGCACTGAAATTCCTACATGATGTTGTTCACGTGTATGGTAGGCAAAACATCTTTTAGGATTGATGGCAGTATGCTGTTAGTGGATAACACTAGTAGCCACTCCAGTGAAACAGCTTGCTTGACCTGCTGTTCAAATTTTTCAGGTACTTTGCCTTTCCCGCATAATTTGAGGTAAACCACACACATTTCAGGTTCCAAAGGTGGCGACTTTTCATCCACGTTTGAGCTTGTCTGATACACTGAACAATTTTTTTTTCTTTTATTCATTCATTGGATGTGGTGGTCACTGTTGGCTAGCGATGATCAGGGTAGTTTTCATATTCTCTATTTTTGTATCACATTTATCTGTGACTATTTGGTAATCATGTCTTTGTTGCGTCTGTGTATAAACTATCCAATTGGCCCCCTTTCTCCATCAATAATATATCTGGCTTGTTTGAAATTTATTGAATCTGCTTCCGTCACCTTTTCAGGTAGTGCATTCCAGATCATAACTTGTCTGTTGTAAAAAAAAAAATTCTTACGTAACACCTCCTGCCTATTGGTAGATTAGGTTAGTGACAGTAAGGAGAAATTATCAAAAGTCATGATTTTGAATGCTTCTATTAGCATTTCAGCTTTTCCCCCCAAGTCCTGTTTCCCTGCTTATCATTTGAGTAAACTTCCTCTGTACTCTCTTTCTAAGGCTTTGACATATTCCAGAACACAGTATTCCAGTTATGGCCTAAATTGAACACAGTATTCCAGTTATGGCCGAACTTGATTTTTATTAAGGTTTTACATAATTTCCTTGCTCTTTGTGGCCAACTTCTATTTATAAAGTCAAGGATCGCGGTTTTAAATAACCGTCTCAACTTGTCCTGCCATCTTGTGCACATAACATCGCTAGTTCTTTGTTCCTTAAAAGTGCAAAGTTTTTTTGTTTTGAAAAGGATATACTTGCCAATTCAGTGAGCATTTAACTGTTTGTGCACTGTGATCACAAAGCGACCAGCAGGACAGTGGGGAAGGAGTCCATGAAAGTTAAAATTTAACTTTTAAATTAAAGTTGGATTAAAAATCATTTGGCATAAAGCATACTTTCATGACACTGTAATGTTTAACATTGGAACAATTGGTTTACATTTCCACTCCTCATTCCTCCTCCCTATCAATTTTCATTTCTGTTAAATTGCATCTGTCTCGTGTCAATCCATTTCACCAGTCTATCTTTGTCCTGAAATTTCTTATTATCCTCCTCACTGTTTGCTGCATCTGTGTTCCATGCCATCTGCAAACTTTGAAATAATGCCTTGTTTGCAAAGGTTCAGGCCATTAATATATCAAATAGAGCAGTGATCCTAATGTCGTTCCCTGGGAAACAGCCCTGCTTATACTTCCCTCCAGTCTGGAAATAAATACTACCTTTTACTATCTGTGCCCAAGCACTGGCCCTTTAGTTCCAGGGGCTTCAGGTTTACTGCTCCATATTAATGTTGTATATCAAGGTAGCAAAGTGGTTAGCACTGTTGCTTCACAGCGCCAGGGTCCCAGGTTCGATTCCCGGCTTGGGTCACTGTCTGTGCAGAGTCTGCACGTTCTCCCTCTGTCTGCATGGGTTTCCCCAGGGTGCTCTGGTTTCCTCCCACAAGTCTTGAAAGACGTGCTGTTAGGTAATTTTGACATTCTGAATTCTCCCTCCATGTACCCGAACAGGCTATGGAATGTGGTGACTAGGAGCTTTTCATAGTAACTTCATTGCAGTGTTAATTTAAGCCTACTTGTGATAATAAAGATTATTGTAATAATTGAACATCATTGAAAGTTTTTATACACTACATCAAACAGACTACCTTTGTCAACCCTGTTCGTTACTTCCAGGAAATATTCAGTGGTAACATTTTGGACGCCAACTATAAGCTTTAAATGCACTTAAATTTCACTCAGTCTAACCCCCAGCTAGCCTTTGACCCTTTTATTAGCCACACTAATCCAGCCATCGATTTGCTCAATCATTCATTCCTACCTTTAACCCATAAAATCTCTTAAATATCCTGTATCTCCATTTAGACTTTGACATTGTGACCATGTCTCTTTCTATTTTCCTGGTTGTTGGGCCTTCTTACTTGATTCCACTTTAAACATTCCAATTGTAGCAAGCGCAAAACCAGCAATTGCCTCGTATCCCATCCCAGCACCCTCGTCTGCAAGTTCACAAACTCTGTTCTCTTCCACAGCAATCTCTACCACTTCATTGGACAATTGAACATTGGACAACTGAAACTACTATAAACAAATAAAGGCCACAAACCTCAGCAGGCTAGTCACTTTACTGTGTTCTGTATTTTACTGTGTTCCCAATCGACTGAGCACTGGCAGTGAGTATGTATTGTCACTGTGATAAGCAGAGGAAAGAAAAGGGATAATCCTGGTATGATATGTCTGAGACACCTGTATCAGTTCCAGGCTCTGGTTCTTAAGCATGGGAAAGATCTTGCCAAAGGAACATCTCAGACACCCATTTCTTGTCCTTCTTGCCTTGTTCAGAACACTTGGCCTCAAATAATTCTATTCTTAGGTTAGCATCTATGGGACTTTTCATTTGTTGCAAAAATGAGAAAATTGCTGCACTTATTGTTAATATCAAAATTATGGAAATACTTTTGCCTGTTTTGCAGATCTAACCAAAATAATAAGCACCCACTGTAACTATAATTCAGGAAAGCAAACCTCTGTCCTGTGCATAATGTTGATCTATTAGCTGTTCCATTTTCATCCTGTTTCAAAGCTGCCATTTGGAACTCATCTTAAAGCAACAACCTCTGAACACAGTAATGAATCAACTTATCCACTAAATTCCAAATAAGTTACAAGTCTAATTGCTGAAATGATAAAATTAAAGCTCTAGCCATTGTGTTCTGAAGAAACAAAAGGGAAAATGCTGGAAAATCTCAGCAAGTCTGGCAGCATCTGTGGGGAGAGAAAAGAGCTAACGTTTAGAGTCCGATAACTCTTTGTCAAAGCTAACAGACAGAGAAAGTGGGAAATATTTATACTGTGGAGTGAGAATGAAAGATGAGTCATAGCCACATAAACCCAGGGAAACAGGGTGCTCATGGCCACAGATATCATGGGGAAAGAGTGTTAATGGCAGTCCCCAGAGAGGACAAAAGATGTGAAAGGTCAAACAGCAGGGAAACTAACATCAGAGGATGAACTGTGGGTGTGGGGGGAGGGGAAGGGGCAAGCAAAGAGGAGAAAGGTGGATAAGATTGGGGGGGGGGGGGGGGTAAATTAAATGTATATTAAGAAAGAAAGAAATGGTAAAAGACAGTTAAAATGAAATGAAAACAAATAGGTCGAAGTGGGGCTGATCATCTGAAGTTGTTGAATTTGATGTTCAGGCCGGAAGGCTGTAGTGTGCCTAACCGGAAGATGAGATGTTGTTCCTCCAGTTTGCGTTGCGCTTCACTGGAACATTTTGAATCCTCACAGTCAGTTTTGATCAACTCGACTGGAGATGAACAAAACATACTGTAAACGCTGAAGGGGAGTGGATATGCAGTTGCTCACCATACACAATTGATGGTTCAAGAAATAGCTAATAGTGCAGAACCTCAGTTACTCAAAGCGTGTGAATGAATGTCCCCAAAATTACTGAAAGCACATAAAATTGGAGAGGATAGCTTTGCAGGAAGTTCTGGAAGTAATGAGCTGCAGAATTAATTACATAGGATTGAAGAGATCAGCTACAGCAATACAAATAAGTCAACTTTAATAATCTTGTTGCACGAGAAAAGATCCACATGTAAATACTGGTATTATATTCCGTTCCAGAGAAAGTTCAACTGAAAGTCTTCAGTTTAATATAAATACAAGCACTGTAATCAGTTTGAACATTACTGTCAATTTATCATTGTGAAAATATCAATATATGTGGATGCCATAATAGATGAATGGTGGTTAATAACCTGTTCTCCCCAGGAGATTTATTTTTCTTGACGGACCAAGTCTGCTTCACAACAGTAAAACAAATTCAAATAGAAAAGCCTTTTAAAAATTGGACCCTTGTAACTATTTTCCAGTGATTTTTTTTTAAGATTATTTACAGTGACTATAGTAGTGAGTGTTACTTATGAAGTTTAAACCTATATTTTCATAAGCAAGCTACTGTGGATAACATTATTTTGATTTAGAATTTATCCACCACTAAAGTAATATGTCCATCCCAAATTCCAAACCGTCAAAATTCAAACAGGACATATATATTTATCGCCTCAAATAGGGTTAGGTTAGGGTTTGTACAAATGTTGAGACCTGTTTTTGCAAGCCAGGCCTATGCTACAATAGCTTCTAGTTTCAGTGTAAGATTTGACCACCTTTATCTGTATATCAGAGGGTCAATTTAGTTCAATTTACTTAGTCTTATGACTCCAAAACAACTTTAACAATTCCTGTTAATGAAAGTTGTATTTATTATTTTAAATTCATCAATAGACCCAGAAGTATGATGTTATCACTGCTTTTTAGCAGCTAAAGGCAGAAAAGAGCTTGGACAGGTAGATAAATCAAGCTGTCTTATGTAAAAAATGATTTGTACGACAGCAATGCATAACTATTATAAAGTTATGTTGTGCTGAAATTCTGAGACACAGATTAAAATTCCACCCCTGTACTCATCAGCATGTAATTTTTGACCCATTCACGTCAATGGATGCAAAATTATGGGCTGGGAAACGTGGAAGCAGATTTCTTGCCACATGTTGTTTATTGTAAAATTGAGGGGGAAGGACAGGAATCAGGTTTCGAAATCAAGAAGCAAACTGGGTCGGTGTAGAAATTCTCAGTAAAACTAGAAGTAAATGAGCAAATTAGTCAATGTCATTTTTTTTTAGATTGACACAAGTTAAATGGCAAAATCCTCACAAGTTATCTTATTCCATAAAGTACCCACTTAGCATTTTGATCAAACACTAATAAAACAGATTGTTAAATAAAGGGGAACAAGCAAGATGTCTGAGAGTCTTAAATATTGAACAGAATGGTGGAATAAGCTGGATAATTTATCCTTTTCTCATATTTTCGTTACGAATGTATATTTTTTCAAGTACCACTAATTTTGTCTCTGTTTTAATATAAAATGGAGGTAGTTGAGATAGGTTAAATCCAATTCCACTAAAACCAGAAATATTAAACATTATGCTATGGGTGTTTCTATACTGCAATATATATACTGGATTCATTTCCATTAGGTAGTGTGTATGTGCATTGCTTTCAACATCTGGTTTAAGATCTTCCCTCTTGTCATACCTATCAAAAGAGGGGGAAAAAAATCAAAATGATAGAATCTTTTCATAATGATATGCTAATAAACACATTCAAACCAGACTTATTGAATTTCCTTACAATACAAGAACAAAAAAGAGATTTTAAAGACTTCTAGTCAAACCATTTTTTTTCTTCCCAGCAAAGACAATGGACCATAACTTCTTCAGAGTGCCAATGTGTCAGTTTGCCACTCTGTACCCACTTACCTGCACCAAATTTCATTGGTGTCTATCTTGCCCAACCTTCCTGACTCAGGCTGGGCAAGTTCCAGGCAGCACAGATATCCAAGAGGACCAGCATTGAAGTCTTAGAGTCACTGAAGGACACGTTCCATTTTTTTATTGCACAAGCTGCTGTAAAGCAGGTAAATTTACAGGCCCAGAGATGGTAGGGCATGTGAGGAAAGTTGGGGTGGAATCCTGCCATGATAAGTTAGGGATGAGAGTCAGGCACACGGAGATTAGGCAATACCTTAGTCATGGGGGGGTGGGGGGGGGAAAGAGAAGGTGTGCGAGGAGGGGTCTGAATGTATGGGGAGTTCGGTGCGGGGATTGGCCTGGGTAGTTACACAGAAGTTAGAGGTTTTATTTCTTCTACTTTTTTCTGAGTATGAGCACAACGCTGGCAGAAACATCTGAAGATATTAATAACTTTTTGAGATGGTGCACAGCATAATTGCCAGGGCAAGTTAGCACTTCTGGACAATTGCTGTGCAAATGCTTATCTGGGAAGTTTAGAGGGATTCGCCAGCGCATCTTTGCAGTACCCCCTAAATCCAACACCAGAGAACCCAGAAGTTAGTGCCCAATTATGACCTACGTAAAAGTGGTAGTCTTAGAATTCTTGAATACTCACAAAAGCATGGAATCTTGTTCTGTTAATTATTCAGAGATATCTCTACTTAAAAATGAGTATCATACCATTTACCATTCTGATTCAGAATCGAGGGATAATTTTCACTTTCAGCACTGGCAGTTATGGATCAGCCAGGAATTATGCGCTTCACCCAATTTTCCAGTTTTCAAAAATGGAATAAACAACAGGCTGCTGATTCATATCCACCTGCTTCCTGCCTGCACCAAGAGTGAAAATTGACCTACTGGATCTTAAAGCAGAGTAACAGTCTATTTGATCCTCTCCCCTCGTGTCCCATTATCCATACGCTTTTTTCCAAATTGATGCATTTATTATCTGTTGAAGAGACTAAAACTGAGGAAAAAGTTTAAAAATTAAATGTCCTCCAGTTAAGATGGAGATGGAGAAACTTTTTCTCAGAAGGTCGTTAGTCTGTGGAATACTCTTCTCCAGAAAGCAGTGGAGGCGGAGTTACTGAATTTTTTCAAGGCTGATTAACATAGATTCTTGATAGACAAGGGAGTCAAGAGTTATGGCAGGGGAAGACAAGGTGGAATTGAGACTACAAACAGATCAGCCACGGTTTTATCAATGGCCTACTCCTGCTCTCAAGTCCGAATACTCCTTTTGAAAGCTATTGTGGATTCTATTTCCACCACCAGTTCTGAAAGGACATTCCACCAACCATACATTACAAAAATAAAAATGATTCAACCTCTTGCTTTGTTCTTTCGATGAAAGGTTTATGCCTTTTAGTTACTGACTTGCCAACCAGTGGAATTTCTTTAAAACCTTGTCAAAGCTCATTATTTTTTAACAACTCAATCAAATCTCTTGACTTTTTCTATTCTAATAAAAAAAATCCAAGTTGATCTCGTCTCTTCTCGCTAGTGCCTTTAAATCATTTTAAAGAATCACTTCAGAATTTTGTCCTTGATCTAGCAGTGTCCTTTTATACCCATGCCTCATACACACGATACCCTTAGCTAAAAAAGAGTCTTATCAATTTCAATCTCGCAAATTTCAATTGACTCAGTATCTTGGAGAGTTTCAGATTTCCAATGCCCTTTGTTTTGGAAAAGCGTTTCCTGATTTCACTCCTCAATTGCTGAGCTCTAATTTAAAAATGATACTATTTTGTTCTGGCTCCACCAATAGAAATTATTCATCTGTATCTAGCTTATTGAATAATTTTATTATTTATAACATTGATAATATGACTGCTCAACCATCCAAATTTGAAGAAATAAGTTTTTTTGCAACCTATATTAACATTGTAATTTCAGCATCATTCTAGTGATTTTATGCTGTACTCAATCCAAGTTCAGTATATCTTTCCTGAGAATTGGCACCAAAACTGAATGTAGTGTTATAGATGGGATCTGATCAAAGTTCTGTATAACTGAAGAATAACTTCTCTCCCTCTGAATTTTGTTTTTTTTTAATTTAGAGTACCCAATTATTATTATTTTTTTCCCCAATCACAGGGCAATTTAGCATAGCCAATCCACCTCACCTGCACATCTTTGGGTTGTGGGGGTGAAACCCACACAGACATGGGGAGAAAGTGCAAACTCCACACAGACAGTGATCCGGGGCTGGGATCAAACCCAGGTCCTCGTCGCCGTGGGCAGTAGTGCTAACCATTGTGCCACCGTGACGCCCTTCCCTCTGCATTTCAAACCCCTTGACATAAATAACTAACATTCATAGAACATTACAGCACAGTACAGGCCCTTCGGCCCTCGATGTTGCGCCGACCTGTGAAACCAATCTAAAGCCCATCTACACTATTCCATTATCATCCATATGTTTATCCAATGACCATTTAAATGCCCTTAATGTTGGCGAGTCCATTACTGTTGCAGACAGGGCATTCCATACCCTTACTACTCTGGGTAAAGCACCTACCTCTGACATCTGTCCTATTTCTACCTCCCCTCAATTTAAAGTATGTCCCCTCGTGCTAGCCATCACCATCTGAAGAAAAAGGCTCTCACTGTCCACACTATCTAATCCTCTGATCATCTTGTGTGCCTCAGGCTGTACAATCTTTTGCCCCTCCTTCGCTTCACTTGGGCTTTCCTTTACCACTTTAACAAACCCTACTGTCTTATCCTGTTTTACCACATCAGCCTTCCCAGTGCTTTTATTCAACCACCACTGTGACTTTACATGGCCTAGTTTATTACAGTGAAAACATTTGAAACTTTTCATTTCTTTTCCACCCTCCTGGATTTCTTTTTTTAAAATCTGAGGTACACTCTCATTATCTCCCATCAGATCACCTTTACCACTTGAGTATTTCTCATGTCCCCAGTTTCTATCCCTCACAGGCTGAAACTGATGTCGGAAACCAAGCTTTGATTTATGAACTAATTCGTAATCATCTGACATTTCTGCTGCTAACCTCGCAGTTTTAACCCTTTGCTCTTCCACATGAGTTCTCACTACATCAGGAAGTGAATTTTTAAACTCCTCCCAAAAGTATAATTTCTCTAGAGAGCTTCATACGTTTGGTTTATTTTCAAAGCCCTTTTCCACCTATCAAAATTACTCTGTTGGATCCTTTCAAATTCCATGTATGTTTGACCAGGTTATTTCCTTAAGTTTCTAAACCTTGTCTGTAGGCTTCAGGCACTACTTCATATGCCCCCAAGATGGATTTTTTCACCTCCTCGTACGTCCCAGATACCTCCTCTGATAGTGATGCAAGTAACAGAGAGCAAGGAAAATACGAGTGAAAGACAGAACGAACAGCCAAAGTGGAGGTCAACGCGCAACAACAATGGCAACGAAAACCGTCCGGGAAAAGAAAGTAACAACACCTCACCAGATCCATTCTCGTATTGCCCTGTTGGACATAACTACTGTAATTGTTTCTCTGGCACTCAAATGTATATATGTATCTCCCCAGTTTCCCACCCCCTCCCACCCACAAACAGGTGCCAACTTATTTATTAAACGTAATATTGTTAACTGTACAGAGTTGCTGTTTTTGCGCCAATATACAATATCCTACCAGTTTTTTTCTTCTTTATATATATATATATATATATAAAATCATATTTTAATCTGTGTACATAACTGTAAATATACTATGTTCAAAAACCCAATAAAAAGCATTTATAAAAAAAATAAATAGCTAACATTCTACTAAAGTTTTGATTATTTTTTGTACCCGAGCACTAGCTTTTTCTATCTGCACATGGACAGGTAAATAAATACCTTTGTTCTGTTCCCCCACACCTCAGTCTTCTCGCCATTAATAAAATATTCTGATTTATCTTGTTCTGATTCATCTTGTTCTGATTCAAGTGGTGACCTCACATTTTTCCAAACTGAAGTCACTGACCTTGTAACTTTCTACCCCCATGCACACAACTTCAACAAAAATAATTTCAACTGTAAACTTCCCTCTCTTAACTACACAGAATTTCAGTTTTTTCTCCGAATTTCAGTGGTGCCTTTTTGGTAAAGTCACAATCCCAAACTAATCTTTTCAACAGTTTCATATTTGGAATTATCAGCAGGAAACCCAGGCGTCCCATTTCTAGAAAACAAATATATTTCCTAAGGCTCTTTGCATACACCTCAGCATAGCAGAGCAATTTACTGGATTAGAAGAATTTATTGTTTTTTATTTTCTGTTACACAGTTACTCTACTTTTCTTTTTAGCATCAATCGTCTATTGTTGGATTCTCAGTTTTTTTGGGGGAGTTTTGGGTGGGACAGTTTTCAAATATCACTGCTCCCTTAGGAAGTGATTCATGCTGGCCTATGGTTTTCCAGTTGTGTGTTCTTCATGTGTGCATATGCATACCAAGCAGCAGATCCTGGCCTTCCTTCAACTGTACATATGTATAGAATTTCAACAAACATTGATTTGTAACTTTGAATGGACACTGATGGGAAAGTCCACAAAAAGGGGTCAGAATTTTACAATTCGAGGTCAGCCATCCAGGGTGGTGTCAGAATACTAATTCTCCACACGAAGAGTAGTAGAGATCTGGAACTAGCCCCTAAAATGAAAGGCTATGTCATCTTCAATTATACAGGCTATTAGTGAAACCACATCTCGAATACGGTGTGAAATTTTGATCGCCTTATCTAAGGAACGATGTTAATGTATTGGAGGCGGTTCAGAGGAGGATTACTCGATTGTTACCTGGAATGAGCAGGTTGCCTTATGAGGAAAGGTTAAACAGACTGGGATTGTTTCCACTGCAGTTTAGAAGTGAGGGGTGGCTTGATTGAAGTAGATAAGATCCTGAATGGTCTTGACAAGATGTACGTGGAAAGGATGTTTCCTCTTGTGGGTGAGTCCAGTGGGCACTGTTTTAAAATTAGGGTGCGACCTATTAGGGCAAAGATTAGGAGAATTTTTCTCTGAGGATTATGTAATTTTGGAACTCACTGCTTCAGAAGGCATTGGAGATGCGGTAATTGAAATTTGTTAAGACAAAGGCAGATTGATTCCCTTGCCTAACAAGAAACAAAAGTTGTGAGTAAATTGGATGTGGAATTCGAAACACACAGATCAGCCATGCTCTTATTGAACAGCAGAGCATACTCTTAAGGGGCTGAATGGCCTACTTCTCTTCATTTGTTCATATGTACGTTTTATTGATAATTGATTTGAGCTGTTTCATTAAAGATAAAGAAAAACAGACAAAATAGAATACAATACAATGAGATGGAGGGGATCTGGAGAACAAAAGGATGGGGGAGGTAATTAATGCAACTGTAGCGACATTATTTCAAGTAAAGAAATGCCTCTGTTTCATTACAAATTCCTATTAAAGGTGTTGAATATCCACTAGAAAATAACTTACTTCCAACTTGGATTGAGTTCAAGGAATCGGGTAACACCAGTCTGTGCAGAAGCAACATCAATGTGCACGGAAACAGCTAGAGGGAAAGATGAAGGGAGAGAGATACTAAAAAATCCTCTCATGAAATATTCACTTGGAAATAAATTTCACAACTGTTAATAAGCAACATTCTGCTTCCAATATGTGACCATTTAGTCAAATCATAATATGGAGGAAATAGAACAAATGCAATACAAGTCAACAATAAATGAGCTGCGAAGCAAAATAATTTAAAACTAAAGGAAATATTAAGATGTGAAAGGTAATTAACTGTAAGGCCAGGTAGAATGATCATATTGTATTAAGTTGGAAACACTGAGCATTAAAAACAGTTTTTAATGAATATTGTACATACTGAAATGCAAGGCATAGTATGCAGACTGGGTCATTGCTGGACTAGAACCTCTGGGTTCGAGTTCAATTGTTGGCCATGGAAGGAGACTTTATAACACTGATTCAACAGGCTGACAGTCAGCTCGGGATCCTTCCACCATTGCCCCCACACCAAAAAGGGTAAAAAACAGTGTGAGCATGAAGATTCGCTAAAAGAAACCCGAGGCTTCAGATGATGTGGAGATACCGGAGTTAGACTGGGGTGGCCACAGTAAAAAGTAGTGTAGCACCTAGTTAATTTGGAATCACTAGCTTTTGGAGTGTAGCTTCTTCATCAGGTGAGTCATCTGGCGAACGAGCTACGCTCTGAAAGCAAGTCTTATAACACCAGGTTAAAGTCCAACAGGTTTGTTTGATATCACTAGCTTTCAGAGCATAGTTCCTTCATCAGGTGATTCCAAACAAACCTGTTGGACTTTAACCTGGTGTTGTAAGACTTCTTACTGCTTCAGATGAAGGCTAGCTGACTGGGTTAGACTTACCAAGGAATCAACGGAGTGCTCTAGCTCGTGTGACGATGACAGTGGTGATATGCAGAAACAGCGAGTCAACTATGAAACAATGTATGGGAAATGTACAAGGATGTCTTTCTGAAACTACTAAAACCTGGAGACCATCTGTATAACTGCATGTGAAAGTCCTCACTAAACTTTCAGCATGTTATGAGTGAATACCGTATCATGAAACTTCAATTACGTGACTGGTAAAGTTAGCAGCCACACCAATATAGATCAAGTAATTGATGTTGATCATAAGAACATTCCTACATGCATTCAAATGCTGTTCCAATTCAAATTTCCAATATTGATATTTCTCAGTTACAGTTTAAATTTGCAATTCATACAGTCATTGGATTACTGAGACTATAAACAACGTGCCACAGGACGTATCGGATCTCGCGCTCTCTGAACCAGAGAAGAGTGGAACATGGTATTAAGGAAACTCACATTTACTCTTGCACACCTCCTACTGGCCAGCCTCAGAAAGATGCCAGCATAACACTGACAACAGATCACTTGCCGAGACTCACCTAGAAACTTTTGAATGACCAAGAAAAATCAGCTTGCTTACTAGCTAATGTGCTAATCATGTCAATAAGGCATTGACATCTACCAATGGGTCCCAATAATCAGGAACATTTTAAATGTAACTTAAACAATGCTTTTTAAAAAAAACTATAATAACCAAAAACTTATTTCATGACAAAAAAAACCCAAAGCGAAAATGAATTAACTATGGTGTTGTGACGGATTCCTAGTGATATAAGCTCATTCCAGGAAAATCAGTGGCTTTAAGTTTGTCAGAATATGCTCAATGTTTCACTCTCGTGAACAAATTAGAAGCTGATTCGCCAAAACAAAGACACTGAGGTGTTATGCAACAGGCGCCTATTTATCATTCTCCCAAATTCTTGGAACTCCATCTCAGTGGATGAGCTTTCCAATAGCAGCAATTTTGATTCTGTCTTCATTGTATCTAGATGTTCTGCAGTTTCTTTGTTGATATAATTGAGGTGGCTGTTCATCTTGTTGCTTGTCCTCCTGCACAAAACGATGGAAGGGCAAATACGCATGTAAATGTGCGTGTCATGCCCACTCTACCATGCTCTAATTCTTGTGACAGCAAGCATGCAAAAGGTTAGTTTATGAATAGGCACTACCAAATGTTTGTTAGTGACAGTTCTGACATAATACATGGCAGTCCTTGGATAACCAGCAGTTCCAAGGAATTGGAAGCTCGCTGTGCTGGCCGGTTTTTATTTTTTGTGACACCTGAAAAAACATGAAAACTACAAGAAAGCAATATTATTACTGTAATATTAACCCAAAGCAACTAAAATAAAAACACTTCAATAAAAGTGCATTTGACCCTTCATTTTACCCCCTCGTTATTATTCTCCCTCTGTTTCCTATTTAACTTTGATTTTATTTCTAACTTATATGTACTTAACAATACGAATAACCTAACAATTTATTTTGTAATACCAATTAAAATATTATTACGTGTGTTGTTCTGCCTTAAGGTTATCTGTTTTGAAGGCAAGACCTGAATTGGACAATTTCACCTTTGATTGACTATGGATCACTTTTGACATTAAAAGCTCAGGAGCAAACAATGTGGACAGGAGTGTAAATTCCTTTAAATGCAGATCAATGTTGTAATATCAATCTTACTGCAGTCAAACTTAATTTGTGGTGCACCTATATCTTATTTTGCAAAGGTTGCCAAGTGATGCACTCACCAATTGTAAATGGACAACCTGTCCTAATTAAAAATCATCACCCACGGACATATTTTACACAAATTTAAAATTGAATATCTTACAGTGTCCGCCATCTTCACGTTATACATCCCGTATCTGTATTATAAATTTCAAAGCTGGTTTCCTTATCAAGTTATGTTAGCTTAGCAGGGTAACGGACCTGTTGCTGGAGGCACAGTCTCATGTAACTTTTGCATAGCGACTCCACCAGGGTAGTTGTGGTGGGATGCATACAGTAGTATCCCAGTGTAGCAGGCATTTACCAGCAGATGTGTGATCACAATCAAGGATCCTAACTTGTACAGAACAGATTTGCGGTAATTGATCATTCTGTGAAACAGAAGAGATATAAATAATTAACAATGTGCTTTTACTAGTCATTATACTTAGGAAAACAGACACAGTATGCCATCACGCTTTCAAATCCATTAGATCATGATTGATCTGTACCTCAAACTCCCCTCACCTTCCTTTCAGAGAGAGAATTTACAGTGCAGAAAGAGGCTATTCGGCCCATCGAGTCTGCACCGGCTCCTGGAAAGAGCACCCCACTTAAGCTCACCCCTCCACCCTATCCCATATCCTTTAATACTTTTACTCTATCCATTTCAATTTTGAAAATTTCAAATGACCTAGAACCCACAAACCTTTCAGGAGAGCAAGTTCCAGATTTTATCTATCCTTGTGTCAAAAAGTCCTGATTTCAGTTCTAAATGGTCCAGCTCTAGTTTTAAGGTGATGCTGTTTTGTTCTGGAATCGCCAATCTGTAGAAACTTTTATATCTATCTTACTGAATCTCTTTATTATTTTGAACACCATGATTAAATCACCCATCAATCTTCTATGTGTACAGAAATAAAAATCAAGTTTATGCAACCTATAATCATGAATTAAAGTTTGAGACTAGTAAAATTCTATTGAATCTGCACTGTACCCCTCCCAATATATACTTGCAAGTATATATTTCCTAAGGTTCGG
Source organism: Scyliorhinus canicula (assembly GCF_902713615.1). Lineage (NCBI taxonomy): Eukaryota > Metazoa > Chordata > Chondrichthyes > Carcharhiniformes > Scyliorhinidae > Scyliorhinus > Scyliorhinus canicula. Next base: position 133,327,406 of record NC_052156.1, read on the forward strand.
TGACCAAAGTTCAATGCAGTATCCCAGATGAAGTCTGACCCACATATTGTACAGCTGCAGTATCACTGCTCCACTATTCACCCACCATCACATAAAGGCCAGCATCCTTTTAAAATGTTTTGATTGATTTTGTACTTGTGCACCAGCTTTTACTAATTTGTGTGCATGGACAGCTAAATTCCTTTGCTTCTTCATAGCCCAAAATCTTCCACCATTAATAAAATATCCTGTTTTGTTTCCCACAGAATCAAAATTGATGACCTTTTGCTTCTCCACATTAAACTCTTACGGTACACAGTTTTGCTCACTCACTTTGCAACTTGCTGCTCCTATCTATGCAATGTAGTGCCGCCTAATTTAGTGTAATTTGCAAATGTAGATTTACAACTCTCTGCTGCTTCATCCAAGCCATTTGCAGTATTTAGGGTGAAAAGCTGAGGCCCTAATGCAGATCTTTGGGAACACCACAAATAGAGAATGGAAATTTTGGCCTGTACTGTCCATCCAACTAACCACGTGTGGCACAAGTTTGGCTCCAATTTCATTATTTTGCTTGCACCCTTGTACAAAAGATGTTGGGTATGATCCCAGTTCATCACGTGTATGATGCAGGCAGTTATTTAATTCTGCTAAGAGCAGGCTTTTTTAAAGAATTAAATTCAAAAGATTTGTCTCATTTATTTTTCTAAGATAAAAAAGACCTCCTTGCCGTCCTGAAACTATTGGTGTATTATAATGTAAATAATTATAGCCCGATTGTAAATTCCCAAATGAAATCTTGCAATGTCTGTCTCTGTTCATCTAATGGTCCTTTCTGCTGATTTAGTTATGAAAATATACTTGGGAGGTGAATTATTATTGGAGAAACAAGAATAAATTTGTCCACTCTTATTCAGTGTTTCACAGCCAGATAATGTAGGCTTAACACTCCTAGTAAAAAGGTAGGAGTAGTGGAAGAGTAATTTTGCTGCACTACAAATCTCAAAACATCTGCATGAGCAGTCGGTTTATAAAAAAGTCAGATCAAACTTGTCTTTTTAAGTACTTACATGGATGAACATCCTATTGCTGCAATGATGTTCAAGACAGGAAAAGTGTAGATTATGAATCTCAACTCCTTGTGAGGTAGGAAAGAATATAAAAAGATGAAACCAAACGTTGGAAAGAGTAACCTCCAACTCCTCCGATCCCTGGCCCCAAGAGGCAGAAAGGTTATACTGCAACCAAGGGCACGAGGCAGCACCGAGTAAAAATACCAGAAAAAGGGCGAGGTCTGAATAGATTCTCAGTCAAGGAAGCACAAAAAATTGTAACTTAAGTCATTAAACTCAAAAAAATATATACATTTAAGGAGTCAGCAAATAACGTTGCAGCCTATCAAATGGAAATTGATTAATTAGGGATTGTTAAACTAATAGAACAGAATTGATCCTCAACTTTCCTTCAAGAGACAACTTCCAATGCTCTTATTTATGGATTAGATGCAGAGAAAAGCTCCCTCGACTCTGCTCCAAAGATGTCTCCCCCGTGCCCTCACCACAACCCCAACCGCTCCCCCCCTTCAACCCCCACCCCCTCCCACAGGAGGTGGGAGGCGGTGCAACATTTCCCAGACTAGGCATACAGGATTCAGATTGCTAGTGAGTGACAAATGTGGATTCCATGTCAATTAGCAATTAGAATGGTTTCACAGATTCTTATAGCCAAGAGATAAAGACGTTTGTGACATCAGTCTGCACTGAATTTGAACCTATATCCTACAGTGGAAAGAATCAATGTGTGATGACTCCCACACTAATCGATGATTAATTGTAATATTTCAAGTTAGTGATAATCACAGATTGCATCAAAATAGGACAGTCAGCAGATCTCATATTTAGCCTCATATGTAGTGAGACAAGTTTTAAAACTATATATTCCCAGTGAAGTCAATCTCAATTAAAATAAACATTTTCACTTCTCAGAATTCCGTTTTGAGTTCTACTACAGTGATTTGAAGACCATGTAAAGGATAGTCCCCATTTGGAGCTCTTATTCAAGACTGTGTTGTACCAAAGTACTTCTCCCTCAGGCCATAGGAGACGTCGCCAAAATATAGAATCCACGCACACAGTTAGACCTGAAATGAAATACATCAGATGTTACTAGATGTGATTATTTGGTTGTGTGGACAAGCCTTTCAATTCAAGTCCTGGTCAAAGAACAAACAGTAAATGACTTACCCAACCACACTAAACCAGCTGGAACTGCATGGCACAGAATTTCGAAAATAGAAATACGATGGTTCACCAATGATAGCAGCAGCATGAGGCCCAGGAAAATGCAAAGTTCGGATCGGAACACAATGATAGATAAAGCAGAAAGCCAGATAAAGCTGCCATAGTTCTGTTTCATCCAGGCAGTAAATGCCAAGATAACTGCAACATAAAGAAAATAGGCAGTTTTCAAATTAATTTGTCCTTTAAAAAGTATGTGCTTATAGAAATATTTCTTACTGAAACCTTCTCTGGAAGTAAAATGTTTGCATGTGAACATGTATTGCTTTAGAACAATTTCAAATCTTAATTTAATCCAGCACAGGTCCCTTTATTATATGTACTGTACATTTTCAGTCACTACCTTCAATAGTCAGCCTCAGCTCACCAGCACTTGGAGCTAGTCAAAAGATTGTGGTTTCATGTCCCACTCCAGCAGTTGAGTGCATAATCTATGCTGACACTTTGGTGCAGTTCTGAGGGTGTTCAGTGGTATGGAAAGTTTTGACTTTTAGATAAGACATCAAGCCAAGGCCCGGTTTCCTCGCTCGTGGATATAAACAATCCCATTGCCCTGTTCAAAGATGCTCTCCCAGTTGCTAAGCACAGTGGTTAGCACTGTTGCTTCATAGCTCCAGGGTCCCGGGTTTGATTCACGGCTTGAGTCACTGTCTGTGAAGAGTCTCTACATTCTCCCCGTGCCTGAGTGGGTTTCCACTGGTTTCCTCTCACAAGTCCCGAAAGACGTGCTGTTAGGTGAATTGGATATTCAGAATTCTCCCTCTGTGTACCTGAAAAGGCATTGGAGTGTGGCGACTGGGGGCTTTTCACAGTAACTTCATTGCAGTGTAATGTAAGCCTACTTGTGACAATAAAGATTATTATTACTACACTTCAACAGTACTTAGTTGTCCATGAAGTGCTTGGGGAATCCTGAAGTCGTCAAAGGTGCTATAATTTCCTTTTCAATCTATATTAATTTTAAACATGTTTATTTATAATTAAACATTGTGATACCGTTAATTCACTGTGAGACCATGAGAACGAGTGAACATTCGGCTTTAATATCCATGAACTCGCCTGCCAGAGTCGCCTGTACAAATGAGTGCCACCCACAGGTGGCTGGGCTATATATGGCCCCGGTGAGGGTGGAGCCAGAGGTGGAGTCCACCGGGGTTCCAGTACAGTACCTGGAAGTAGCCCGTATCATCACTTCCAGGTCATGGGTCACACTATTATACAGGCAGTACAGACAGCTCATGCGTTAGGTGAAGTACATTCACCACAAACATCTGATTTCAGGTGATACTGTATTGGAGAGTGTGGACCAAAGATGGAGTCCAAGATGAACATCCTAACCTTCACATTTCTTATGATAGAAAACACTTAATTTCATGCCTTCTACTATTTAATTGTGATTCAAGAATGGCACAAAATAAATGTATTTCCATCACCAAATTGCCTCACCGTATTTATAGATATTGTAATGAAATATACTAACAGCTTACTGTCAAATACAAATATATACACGCATATTTCAGAATTCATGATATTTTTGGACTTTACAGAATCCATTATAAAAATGAAATACAGTTTATATATTTCCAAATTTATTGCAGTGTCAAATTAGTTTACAATAGACCCCATCTCCACAAAAAAAATAAACGAAAAGAAATTGCAACACTGCACTCACCAATAGGAAATGCAAATATATTTGGAAGAGTTCTTGAGCAATAGAAGAGAAGATGAAACTGGGTTGCTGAGATCCAACAGTAAAAAGAAGCTACCGTTGAGCCAAACTGCTTCCTAACTTCTTTCTGAAGCTTCCACAATGCATAAATCACACAGAGACCCAAACATCCTCGAACTGTTAAAGAACAGAGAAAACGGAATACAGTTCAATATTCTTTCTTTAGCAGGCATCAGGGTTATGTCATATGCCGGTGAAGCTTATTGGAGATTGGACATTTTACTTTTAAAAGGCAGTATGGAATATAGACACTGTACCTTAATAAAGTGTACCCCAGAGGGGTCGGTTAACTGTTTATGGTTTCTATACAGACAGCAACTAGCTTCATATCTGGACATGCCTCTGAAAAGTCAATAAATGTGAATGGTCTTTCAGGTGCTGATGACCGCCCTATCCATTTGAATTGAAGAGACTTAAAGTAACAATACCTGTTATGCTGGCACCACAATGATGGGATTTCAAGTAAAGACGTTAGGGAGGCTACTCATTGTTGGCATGTGGATGGGATATCATTCATTATCCATTTTGTGTCAATCTCACCTGCCAGATATCCATTTTGTGGACAGCAAAGTGCATCAATACTGTTATGACATGACTAAAACTGTCTGGAACTAGTCAATGTGTTATTAATCTACAAGAGCAGCTCAGTGAGTCAGTATGGGATACAAAGGCAAGAAGGAAGTCATTTTGTATCCAGCACAAGATTGGACCCTGCTTCAAAAATAAAGTATTCTGAGGCAGTGAAGCAAGGTTAATTTATTTTACCTGCAGGATTATAAATTGCTATTACTGGGACTCGGCACAATTTCATCCAAGATAATATCCACTTGTCTTCCGTGAACCAAGAGAGAATTATTCAGGCCTGTACTGTTTCAGCCACCACCTTTAGGGCTGTTGTGACCCGACTCTTTTACCATTTAAGTAATTTAACTGCATGTTACATCTTGTGTTTGTGTGTGTGTGTGTGTGTGTGTGTGTGTGTGTATTTAGTATGTGTGAGGGGAATGTGTTGAGATTACAGGCACGATTCTCCAGAAAGATTTTGAAGTGTGGTAGTGAGCGGGAACTGCCGCGAGCTTCCCGGCATTCAGCCCAGCGAGGCCAGCAACGCTATTCAATGTTAATTGGACCACTTAACGAGGCCCCACGGGCTTCTCGTCGCAAATGAAGGCTCGCCAGCTGCCGGCACCGCACTCGCGATGGCTCGCTCTCCAGCCTCCTCGGAAGGGAGCTCTGAGGAAGTCACAATTGAGGTGTCACAGCTGTCATCCCCACCCTCCACCAAGGCAGATACACGCACCTAGGTGGGACAAGGCTGCAGAGCATGGCCCATCACTGAGATGGAGGAAGGGTGAGGGGGCTCTCCATCGGGAAAGTCAAGAATTTATGACCCATTAAACACCCTTGAGCACAATCATTATGACGCCTCTGTCACTTTCTTCCGCAATACAGACCGACATCCAAATCCTTGCCCCATCTCTCCAGATACCTCCCTGGAGGTAGCCACCACCTGAGACCGCTTTGTGCGGGAGAACGTGGCCTCGTTCGAGAGAATGAGAGTAACGGAAAAGGGAAAGCAGAGTGGCAAGCGAGAGGAGTGCAGAGTAAGATGGGGAAAGAACGGGCCGGAATTACAAAGAGCAGGCAAGGGATAAACAAGACAGTAACTCCCGGGAGGGGGGGGTCACCATACTGGCGGAAAAGCTAGTGCCAGGAACATGCAGCAGATAAAGGCTGCGGCGGACCCCCGATAGAGGGGATGGCGCTTAGCTGGAGGGGGGGGACAAACAGCGGGGACGGAGGAATAAACAGCAGAGATGGGGAAAATGAGCTGGGGGAAGGGGGACAGGGGGGGAAGCACAGGAAAGGGGAGACAAGAGGGGGGGGAGCACAGGGAAGGGGTGACAAGTGGGGGGGGGGTGGGAGGCATAGGGAGAGGGAAAAAAACAAGACCAGAATGAATGCGGCAATATGGCTACAAAGGACCACAACCAGGGGCCCGGACAAGGCAGCACTGCAAGCAACCACCTTGTACGGTCTCCGGGCGAAGGGAGATCCTGGAGTGCAGGGGACTACCCATTTGGCGGACGCACAGTTGGTGGCCATTTTGGGTGCCCCTGGACAAAGGGAAACCCCGGAGCGCAGGGACCCGACCACGTGTGGAGAGCAGTGACAACAGCCATCCTGGATGGCCCCCTAACAAAGGGAAACTGCAGGGGCGCGTCCATCAGGTAAGTATGTTTTTTTTTAAATTTAGAATAACCAATTCATTTTTGTCAATTAAGGGGCAATTTAGCGTGGCCAATCCACCTAGCCTACACATCTTTTTGCTTATGGGGGTGAAACCCACGCAAACACGGGGAGAATGTGCAAACTCCACACGGACAGCGACCCAGAGCCAGGATCGAACCTGGGACCTCGGCGCCGTGAGGCTGCAGGGCTAACCCACTGCGCCACCGTGCTGCCCACCAGGTAAGTATGGTTAATCCCACAGGAGCGGAGGGACAAAACCCCCCCACCAGGATAGTCACCTGGAATGTCAGGGGACTTCAACAGCACAGTGAAAAGAACCAGATTCTTCACCCACCTAAGAAACATAAAGCCGACACAGTCAAGGCTGAACGGAGTGCGGTTCGTACAGACTCATCTCACTACTAAACGTAGATGCCAAAATACTGGCCAAGATAGGCATAGACAGATACAGTGCAGGAGGCCATTCGGCCCATCGAGTCTGCACCGGGCCTTGGAAAGAGCATCCCACTTAAGCCCACACGTCCACCCATACCCGTAACCCAGCACCCCATCCAACCCCTTTGAACACTAAGTGCAATTTAGCATGATCAATCCACCTAACCTGCACGTCTTTGGACTGTGGGAGGAAACCAGAGCTCTCAGAGGAAACCCATGCAGACAGAAGAATGTGCAGACTCCGCACAGACAATGACCCAAATCGGGAATCGAACCTGGGACCCTGAAGCTATGAAGCGACAGTGCTAACCACTGTGCTACCGTGCCGCCCACAAGATCCTAGCCAAAAAGGCTGGAGAACTGCGTACCAGAGGTGGCCACAGAGGATCAAGCTGGTTTTGTCAAAAGGTAGACAGCTAACATCAAACATCAGGCGTCTGCCGAACGTGATCATGACCCCATCTGGGGAGAGAACACCGGAGCCGATCGTCTCCATCGACGCAGAAAAGGCCTTCGACAGAGTCGAGTGGAAGTACCTCATAGAGGGACTGGAGCGGTTTGGGCTTGGAACAAGGTTCACCTCCTGGGTGAAGCTCCTGTACAGGGCTCCCATGGCGAGCGTACGGACAAACAACACGAGTTCCCAGTACTTCCAGCTGCACAGGGCACCAACCTGGGATGTCCGTTGTCCCCGCTGCTGTTCGCCCTCGCGATCGAACCACTAGCGATCGCGCTCAGAACAGCAAAGAACTGGAGGGAGATCCAAAGAGGTGGCAGAGAGCACAGTCTCGCTCTATGCGGATGACCTGTTCCTCCACATCTCGGACCCACAAAGCAGCATGGAAGGAATCATCGCCCTGCTGAAAAAGAGTTTGGTGCCTTCTCGGGCTATAAACTCAACATGAGCACAAGCGAGATCTTCCCGGTTAACCCGCAAGGGGAAGGGGCTGCACTGGTGGGACTGCCGTTTAAACAAGCCTGACACAAATTCCGCTACTTGGGGATCCAAATTGCTCATGACTGGACGAGGGTTCACAAATGGAACCTGACCAGTCTGACAGAGAAAGTAAAGAAGGACCTGCAGAGATGAAACATATCTCAGTAGAAGAGTGTAGATGATCAAAATGAACGTGCTGCCCAGTTACCTCTTCCTACTTAGGTCCATCCCTATCTACAACCCCAAGGCCGTTTCAATTCATTGGACAAATTAATCATGCCATTTGTATGGATGGGAGGGGTGGAGATAGAATGATAGGATGCCACAGAAGGTCTTATGAAAGCAAAACCTACAGTACAAGACTGAACAGCGAGACAGCAGAAAGAGCAACGGGATGGATAAAGGAGCCAGAAGCCAAATGGGTACACGCAGAGGAGGCCTCCTGCAGGGGGACCTCGCTCCGGGTTCTCGCCACAGTGGCACTCCTATCCCCACCCAGAAAACACTTCAGCAGCCCAGTGGTAGCCACCCTCTAGGTCTGGAACTAGCTACGGCAACAGTTCGGCCCGACCAAAATGTCTGACAAAGCCCCCATCTACAATAACCACTCACTGACGCCACCTTTCAAAAGGTGGAAACAGGACAGGGACACACTGACAGTCAGGGACCTATATACCGACGGCAGGGTCATAACACCGGACAAACTGATGGAGAGCTTCCAGCTAGCCAAGGACAACGAACTCTGATACCTGCAGCTTAAAAACCTCCTATGGAAGGAGACAAGGACACACTCACCATCACTGCGAAGGGCACTACTAGAAGAACTACTGGATGCAGACATTCTAGTCAGAGAGCGACCACAACAAGCACAGCAAGGTGGAAGAGCGAAAAGAAGGAACAGGAAGAAAGAACGACAGATGGCCCAAGCTGAGGCAAACGGACAAAAAAAAACGACCAACAGATGTAAGTGACATCAGTGACACCACCCAAGTGCCCCTTCCACCCAGTTTTGTTTTGTGTAAGAAAAAATAGAACCCCCCCCCCCACCTTCTCCTATGTGTTATGATTTTTTTTTTACTTCCTATTTTTCTTGTGTGTACATTTGAAAATATATCATGTATAAAACCCAATAAAAATATTAAAAAATGAGGTAGAGAGAGAAATGAAAAGAGAGGGACTTGATTAAGAGAGAGAAAAACAAGGTAAAAAATATTCATGTCATATTCTTCAAAGTTTCTAACAAGTAAAGCTTGAAAGAATGTGATCTCTTATTTGTAAGAGTTGCTTATCAGTGTCCGAGAGGCTGACTGACAGTAATTGAGAAAAAAACCACTTGCATTCATATAACATTGAAGTGTTTTGAAGTGTTGCAATGTGGGAAGCATGATAGCTAATTTGTGTGCAGCAAGCTCCCACACATATGAAAATGACCACATGATCTGCTTCAATTATGTTGGCTGAGGGATAAATATAGCCAGGACACCAAGGGTAACTCTCTCGCTCTTCTTTGAAATAAGACTTATATCCATACGAGAGTGACAGAGAGCAGTTTTAATGTCTCCTCTAAAAGAGGGCACTTCAATTGACCATAACAAAATGTAGTTTTGGGGAGGAGTTTTTTAACCCGTAATTGCTGTGACTTTAAAGATCGGACCTGAAATAGGCTGTCTTGCAAGTTTAAATGAAAAGAAAGGATAACCATTTATTTCTCAAGACACAACAAACACATTCCTCACTCATACTAGATACTTCTGACAGTGCAAAGTTACCTCAGTTCCACACAAGTTTAAAAAAATGACATTTTGACACAGGAATATCAGGTAGACTACAATGCTTCTGGCATAAAGAAACAAAATGCTGGAAATACTCAGGAGGATTGGCAGCATCTGTGGAGAGAGAAACAGTTCACTTTTTAAAGTTGGTGACCTTTCATTAGAACTTTGCTCTTGTATATAGCTTTTGATGTCTGATATTATTACTTTATCCCATTTTGAGTGTCGAATTCACTTGAGAAAATTTGGAGAGAGAGAGAGCTTTGTGTTAAGCCAGATGGTACTCTAAGCCAGACAAAGAATCAAAAGCAAAGTACTACAGGTGATGGAAATGTAAGAATGCTGGAAATACTCAGCAGATCAGGTAGCATCTGTGCATAGAGGTAAAGAGTTAATCTTTTCAGATAGATAGCCTTATGTTACAAAGGAACAGGGTCAGAGACTCAGGCTGTGGTTGAAATGAAAGGAGTCGAAAATTACTCACTCGGTTTACTAGAGACCAGTACTGATGCAGTACTAGTCAACTAATTCAATAATATTTGGTACTAGAGATATAGATTAATCAAATGAATCAGATATGAATCAAATAAAAAGACAGACATACCATGCAAAACTAATCATGGTATCACTGAAGGAATAACCTAGATGCCAAAACCAGACAAATAACCTTGATGCCAAAAATAAGCAAAGACAATGGTAGATTGATGGGGGAGAAGATTTGACTTTGACTTAATGATGTATCCAGTTCCAGATAAAGATGTCATGAGCCTTTTCACTGAAACAACAGACTTTAAAATAGGGCATACGAATGTTGTTTGTGTGGTTATTCACGTACAAAGGACTATACATAGTTTATCCTTGAAACTGCCAACATTAAATCAAACTATATATCTGTAATTTTGTGATATTTTTCTACTATTTGTGGTGAACATTCTGATAACCATGCTATCTTTGCACACATGCAGTTATAAAATAACTAATGTTACAAAAATAATATTGCCTGCCCTTAATTTCATCCCCAATAATGCAACATTAAATTGTATCCAACCACTGCTGTTCGTTAGCTGAATATTTCGGTTGGTATGGTGGCACTGTGGTTATTAGCACTGCTGCCTCACAGATCCACAGTCCCAGGTTCAATTCCGGCCTCGGATGACTGTCTGTGTGGAGTTTGCACTTTCTCCCTGTGTCTGCGTGGGTTTCTTCCGGGTGCTCCGGTTTCCTCCCACAGTCCAAAGATGTGCAGGTTAGGTGGATTGGCTATGTTAAATTGCCCCTTAGTGTCCAAAAGTTAGGTGGGGTTACTGGGATGAAAATGAAATGAAATGAAAATCGCTTATTGTCACGAGTTGGCTTCAATGAAGTTACTGTGAAAAGCCCCTAGTCGCCACATTCCGGCGCCTGTCCGGGGAGGCTGGTACGGGAATCGAACCGTGCTGCTGGCCTGCTTGGTCTGCTTTAAAAGCCAGCGATTTAGCTGAGTGAGCTAAACCAGCCCCTGGTCGAGGCATGGGCTTAAGTAGGATACTCTTTCCAAGGGCTGGTGCAGACTCGATGGGTCGAATGGCCTTCTTCTGCACTGTAACTTCTATGATTCGATGATCCAATGTAAAATGACCCAACAAGGTAAATTCTGTAGTCAAAGAAATCAGTTTCCAATATATTTTGCTGATAAATTGTATCAATTTGAAAACCAGTATATTCCAGGTATCATCCCTATCTTTATATCTAGTTGATTCCTGAAAATGGAATATCCAAGTCCTAAGAGGAGCTCAGTACTTTGGTCCAAAATGAGTATTATCCATTCTGACAGAGCCAGCCACTACAATATACTACTCTGTGTGAGTGTGCCAGTATTAAAAGGTTTTGTTGGGCCACAACCAGAATCAGGCCATGAAAACCATACGATGAGTTGAACCAATCATTTCTATTTAGAAATAGCTTAGAAAGATTTACTGACAAGATGTTTGTTTTACTATAATGATTCATACACTTAAATAATAAACTGGATCAACTACTGAGAGTATTTTCATTGAGGCAGAATGTGCAGATTGATATAAAAACAGCAGGCTTAACAGAGCATTAGTTATACTGTCAGCAGTGAGGCTGCCTACTTTAGTATAGGTCTCACATACTGTTCACTACACAATGGAAACATAATTGATTATAGCAGATTATCTAAAAAAAATACACATTCTCAGTTGTAATAAAAGTAGAGGCTATGTCGTACAACAAATATAAAAAGGGTCTAATTAAACTTTTTTTTGGTAAGCTTCACGCAAAAAATATACTCAATGTAGCTTTTTAAAAACGTGCCTCGGCATTGCTAAGATTTCTCTCCGTTTCGAAATCAACTGCATCCAAATTTAACCAGACGTACCTAGAAGTTGTGAGTAAAACTTGGACACGCCTAGAACTGAGAGGATGGAAGCTGCTGGAGCTGAGAGCAGTGATAGAAAAAGTGGCCCCACGAAGGTCCTTGGAACAACACCGGGAAACTCGTGATGATCGTACTGCGAAAAAGAAGAACCTCAGAAAGTAAAACAGTCAGAAATGGGAAGCGTACAATGAGATGTACAATGCAGCCAGAGGAGCTGGTGCACACGTACCTTGTCCAGCCGCAGGCGGTGGTACAGCAGGTCGTGCGCCGCTTGCATGTTGAAACTTTCCTCCACTTTAGTGAAAGGACAGATCATCAGGTGCAGGGAAGCGAGCAGAACCAGAAGTACCAGAAGCAACCTTTCCCTTTGCACATCCCGACTCTTCTCAGCCATGTTGGAGTGGAGAGTCAGAAGCGAGGAAGCGCAGTTACTCGACACGGAAGGCAGTCAAAGTGCTGCAACGTTAGCACCAGCGCTAAGTACACCGGAACACAATTGGAATGGTTGCCTGGAACTTTCTGCAGTCAGCAAATAATTCAGAAGGAATACTGTTATCGCATTTGGTCCCTATGTGTTTATTACAGAGCCATTTAGTGTCTTGATGTGTCACATTGCACTCTGAGAAGATGAGAGCCGCGCAGGAAGCTGCATAAAGCAAGAAAGGCAAATAAAGCAAATATCCAGCCGGGGAATCCCCTCCCCCTCTCGATGACTGGTAATAACATCCAGTTCAAAGGAGACCTACACAGGATATTACTGCCCACAATATGCAGTCTCGCCGCGATTGAGCCCGGCAGTCAGTTGGTTATTGAGAATAAGTTCGGGCTCTTTTTACGTATCTGTTGTAATTTTTATCCATTATCAGTAATACGACAATCGGCTTGTTAGTATATGGATGGTGTTTGTCTGTTTATTTCATAGATGTGCATTTCTGCATACGTTTACTGCCTTATGCAGAGATCTGTATACATAAGTCAGTTCACTCTAGAATTTCAGATCTGTATGCATAAATTTCCGTTTTGTATATTATAAATCTGTATAAATGTCTGATTGCCTGTATATTTTGCAGAGATCTGTATTTATACATAAATGTCAATTGTATCTAATTGTAGATCTGTATGCATAATTTGCATTTTGTATATAATTATAGATCTACTTATTGTATAAATTTCCGATTGCCTGTATACTTTGTAGAGATCTGTATTTATGCATAAATGTCAGTTTTGTCTGTAATTACAGATTTGTATTTATGCATACATTTACTTTTTGTATATAATTATGTATATCTACATGTATACATTTCTGTTCATCCGTATTTATGCAAGAATCTGTGTTTGCTTGCAGTTTATGTATCGACTCCGATCTGCATTGACTCCTCTATTGATTCATCATCTCACTTGCCAAAGGAACTCTACGTGGGTTGCGCCACCGCTCTCAGCGTGTCGACAGCTGATTGGCGTACCGGGTGATGGACGGCAGCGTGGGCCAATCGAGGTGCAGAGGGGAGGCGGGATGTGTGATTTGGAACGTCCGGATGGAACGCCGGTACCTGCGGATGGGAATGTAGCAAATTCAAGAGAAGCCCAAGGGAAAGGGAGCCCAGTCATTGCGAGGAGGGTCACGACCTGTGATCATTGGTCTGCAGCAGGTCACAGACACTTCTCAGGAGATTACTTCGAGTCACAGTGAAAAGGCACCGTGAGCTTTATCCTGCTGAGCAAACCGCAGTCGTTGCTTGCTAGTACTTGGGGACTATTGTAAGGAAAAGGCACTGACTGCAACCTACTTAACTTTCTGACGCCTCCCAGCCAGCACTCCAGCAGAAGAGAACCCGGGCAAACAACCCTGAATTAGTGTTCTACAATTTGAGTTTGTATTTCAGAGTTCAATAGCTGCAATTAACCACTACTATTGGCATTTGATGCCTTCATTTTTTTCAGCCTAATCTTTTTGTATTATATACAAAATAAGAAAATGGGTTGCTCCAGCAAAAGCTTTCACTGTTTTCTGTTACTTGTGTTGCTGCTTTTGTGTCGTCTGTCATCGGGATATGACAAACTATCGTGCCCCACGTGCAAAAAAATAACCCGCAATTTCTTAAAGGTGAGTGCATATCCTGTTGCTTGTTCTTTATATCCTATTTTAATTCCAATGGGAATTTGGGCCAGTGGCCTTTGTTTACTCTTAGAAACTAACTGAAAGGACATTAGGGTTGGTAGATCTGGATGCGTCCCATTATCTAGTGCATTGTCTTGGTCACTACAAAATATTTAAATTGCAAAGAAGTAAGCTTAAGTAGCTGGAAGTGCAGAAGTGAAAATGTTCTGGTGTCAGAAGTTATTGTACTTAAGAAATTCATAGATGATGCAAGAATGATGCAATGTAAGTGCTTGGTGGGAGAATGGCAGGGGGGCTATACTTTGGAGGGGCATAATCTGAAAATTAGAACTTAACTATTCAAGGGTGATGTCATAGAATTTACAGTGCAGAACGAGGCCATTCGGCCCACCGAGCCTGCACCGGCCCTTCGAAAGACAACCCTACTCAAGCCCACGTCTCCACGCTATTCCCGTAACCCCACTTAACCTTTTTTGGATACTAAGGGCAATTTAGAATGGCCAATCCATCTAACCCACACAACTTTGGATTGTGGGAGGAAACCTGAGCACCCAGAGGAAACCCACGCAGACACGGGCAGAACCCCGCACACACAGTGACCCATGCGGGGAATCTAACCTGGGACTCTGGAGATGTGAAGCAACTGTGCTAATCACTGTGCTATCCCGTGTCTTCAAACAAGAAGTAGTTTAAATCTGAAACTCTTTTCAAAAAATGCTAGCTGTGGCTTAGTTGGTAGCACTCTTGTCTCTAAATCACAAGGTTCAGGGTTCAAGTCCAACTCCAGGACTTGAGCACATGAGATAAGGCTGACCGTTCAGTGCAGTGCTGTCTTTCAGATGTGATGTTAAGCTGAGGTCCCAACTGCCAGCTCGGGTAGTTGTGAAAGATGCCATGGTGTCCTGGATAATACCCCTTGACCAAAAACAAATCACCTGATCGTTATTACACTGTTAACCACATTAATAAAACATTTAGAGTCCGATGCTGACAGCCAAAGCTGGAAAAAAGGTTTTGAGACTTGATTAATGCAACAATGTAATTGATAGTATTTTGTTCAGGTAATTTAAGTGATATATATATAATTGAGGTGAGTAAATTGGGTTAGAATACAGAATAACTGCAATCTGATTAGATTAGATTGGATTTAGATTCATTGTCATGTGTACGAGGTGCGTACAGTCCAGGCAGATCACCCCATACATGAAAACATAGAACAAAAGAAATATATATGAGGATACATAATGAAAATACATAGACAGCGGGTGAAGTATACCATATATAGTGCTCCAACTGTAGAACAGACGCATAGAAAAATCAGTTCAGTCAGATTGAATGGCCTGTTGTTTTATTCTATGTTCCGAACTCGCTGACATGAGAAGTTTCACAAATGTTGAAGACTAATTATTAACACCAAAATGACTCTTTCAGAAGATTCATCAATATCACATTGACAGTTTCCTTTGCAAATGCAGTCATGTGCAAATTTACCTCGCTATACATCAAAACTCCACCAATTTTTTTGTTTTGGTTTGGAGTTTTTGAGTGGTTTAAGGATCGGTAATAATGAGTGGCTACAAGTCCTGCATGTTCGGATAGTGTTTCTTGGAAGTCAGATTAACCTGCTTGACATTGCTTGAGCCATACCAGTAGAATCCAGTTTAAACAATTGCTGGAACTGGTGAAATACCAAGGAAACAATAGCACTTTAACTTGTTTCCAAACATTTGGCTATTTATATTTTAAACTGTTTTCTTCAGTTAGTTGTTTGTGTTTATGCAAGATTTGAATTTAACAAATGGTGCTTATGGTCTTTAGGGCCAATGGTTTGGTGTTCCATGGTATAGTTAACTAGTTACCTGTGGGATCTAAACTGTTTGCAAGATATGGGATCCATTCATTTTCTAGATACTTTAAACTTGTATCTAAAGTAGGAACATTGAATAGTTTGGAGAGGAAACATGTAAATGTGCCAAATTCATTGATACACCTAATGGGCAATTACTTGTTTTTATTTGAGTTATGATGGTGCAGTCTCTAAAATGCATTCAGTTTCTGTTAACCAAATAGCCAGATTTGTCATAATGATGAATGGATATGAAAGGAAAGGAGGCATTTTTGGTGAATATATCCTTCTGCATCTTTGCACTATATCTAGCAGCAGATGGTTCATTAGAGCATCATTTAAGAATTAGTTCCTCAGTGTTTTTAAAAATACTTCACTCTGAAAAACAAATCCCTTTCAAGTAAAAGAATAGATTCCAGCAAACTATTGGATAAAACCTACTAAAACGTGGAATTGAAAAAATGTGAGGTTATAATTCTTTCGGAACACAAACTCAGGAATATCTCTCTCCCTCCCCAGTGACATGCATTGCAAATAAAAACAAAAGCTAGATATGGGTTTCAATAAGGGCAATTGATTGTATGCTTAATTTTCAGAATTTGTCTGCGAGATTTGTTTTTGGGGTGGGAACACGGTGTGTAATCTGCCCATTCAGAGGGTGATTAGAGATGTGTATCGATAAACTAAAATGCAGCATTAATTCTTGTCAACTTCTTGTCAACAGCTAAATGCATGTGTCTTGCAACTGGATTATGTACAAAAAATCTTTTGCAAATAATCAAATCATTTTTAAAAATTAGGGCGTAGAAGGTACTTCCAGAAAGAACTTTGGTGGCGGAAATACAGACTGGGAAGAAAGATATTTGTCAAAATATGAA
This sequence comes from Scyliorhinus canicula, assembly GCF_902713615.1. Lineage (NCBI taxonomy): Eukaryota > Metazoa > Chordata > Chondrichthyes > Carcharhiniformes > Scyliorhinidae > Scyliorhinus > Scyliorhinus canicula. The sequence goes on from NC_052156.1 coordinate 133,344,031, forward strand.
TTCAGGTTTGTGTGCAGATATTTATGAATCGTGCTTTGGCATTTTAAACACCTTGCATTTTAAACACGAACAGGTGAAATTAAAGGGTGGGAAGAGATCATGTGGTCCATCAAGGATCAATGGATGCCAAGCTAATAGACTGGAAGTTCCCTAATTCATTTTTTCCTGTTGAAAATTCGAAGTACAGGAGCTGGCTTCCTATTTAAGCAAAACTATTCCTCGCTTTCCTGTGTTAAGATTTGGGCAAGGAGCTCAAAGAGCACCTGTCCCATTTCTGTAAAAGCCTTTGGGTGTGTTTTAGCCAGATCTGGAAACCAAAAAATCTTGAGCTTTCCTAATCTGTCCAGATGATTTTGCAATCTATTCTAACATTAATTATATTTGATACAAAGAGTTGTGTTCCGTGTTCTTGGCTCGCAATGAATCTACAGAACTGCTGGTGACTTAGCCAGAACTAGGATTTATTAATGAACACGTGCTAAGATAACGATCAGATACAGACCAAGTTATCATAGCTAGACACTCCTGGAACAATCTTTTATGCTCGACTGTCCTCATGTACACCTTTATAACCTTCTGCCGGTAGCCGGATGCCACCTGATGTATGTCTGACGCCACCTGTTGTTGGGAGGTCACACTGCTGAATACATGTAATATTATCTACAAATGAAAATTGAAATGAAAATCGCTTATTGTCACGAGTAGGCTTCAACGGAGATACTGTGAAAAGCCCCTAGTCGCCACATTCCGGCGCCTGTCCGGGGAGGCTGGTACGGGAATCGAACCGTGCTGCTGGCCTGCTTGGTCTGCTTTAAAAGCCAGCGATTTAGCCAAGTGAGCTAAACCAGCCCCATTTAGCTCACTTGGCTAAATCGCTGGCTTTTAAAGCATATCACCACACAAAGCAACTCCCATCTGAAACATAAGGATCATCTACAAGAGTATGAACAGATGCAAATTAGTTATTGCCATTGTTTATGTTCAATAATTGAGGTACACAGCCGCAGATGAAGCAATTTCTTTTTCTCTTTATTCTTTGATGGAAAGCTGGCAAGGCCAGCATTAGGTGCCCATCCCTAAATACCCTTGAATTGAGTAACTTGCTAGGCCATTTCATAAGACATAAGAGTCGCCCACATTGCTATGGGTATAGAGTCAAATGTAGGTCAGACATGATAAGGATGAGCGATTTATTTCCGAAAGAGCATTGGTGAACTAGAAGGAATTTTATGACTATCAATGATAGCTTCATGATCACCATTATTATTAATTGCATTTAAATTCCAACAGCTGCCTTAGGTGGTGGAATTCGAACCAGCATCTAGGCCTCTGGATTACTTGTTCAATGACATTACTATTATGTCACTGTCCCTCCTATAAAATAGATTAAGCAAGATCAAAAAGTGTATGAGATTGGTGTTATGTTGTGCAATTGCTTTGATTTAATATGCCTCTGTGATCAAGGTTTGCAGTATGATTGGAATGGAGATTGCATTTACTTAATGGCGTTAGTCTGTGCTGTATGAATGGCTCAGAGAACCCCTCTTCTATGTCTGTCCATTCCTGTAAAATGTGAACATCTGGGTTTTGACTGTTGCCGGAAAGGCCAGTGAATTGAATTCAAAAAATAAATACATTGAAATGTTCAAGCAACTTAACCACTTATTTTAAATTTCACCCTCAATATTTCCAAAATAAGTGCAGTCTATTCACTATTTGCTGTCAATCTAATGATTCACATACACTGAAATCAATAGAAACGGTAATTTTGATAACAACTTACATTCATATGATACTTCTCACATGCAGGAAGATGTGAGAGCTTTGCAATAAGGGATGTATGTAAATATCAAAGAAAATAAATTAACAGCACAGGAAGAGGCCCTCCCAGCCTGCGCCAATCCAGGTCCTTTATCTAAACCTGTCGCCTAAAAGAACAAAGAAAATTACAGCACAGGAACAATATCAAGCATGCGGAAAGGGGAGAAATCAAATTAATAGGAAACTGAATGCAGGGTCATACATTTTTGACAGCAAGAGAGGTGCAAGAAGCTGGGAGAAAATGCCAGAAGGCTGGAGTGTAGTCGTTGAAAGACCTGCTGATATTGGCGGAACATAGGGAACAAGACATATGAAAAGTCAGTTGTTGGAGGAGCCAAGAGAGTCTGCAAACGTTAAGACAAGTTAGAAAGGTGGTATGGCTATTACGAGATTGGGGAAAAATAAGAATGTGCGTTTATCGGGTTGATAAGCTGGGGCATGGAGCCAATGGAGTTTAGAGAAGGTGGGGTTGCAGGACTTGTTATGCATGAAGGAGGTTGCTGGAACCAGCAATCTTGCAAAACAGGTTATTGGAGCTTTTGAGCCTGGAGTTGAAAGCATGGACTAGGGTTTTAGCAGAGAAGATAGGAGAAAGCTATCTTGGTAATATAGTACATGTGTGGGCAAAACGCTGAGCTTGGGGTTGAGCAAGATACCGAGGTTTCACATCATTTTTGTTGAATTTGAGATCGGAGTCAGGGAGGTTGGTGAAATCGGGCCTGAGTTACTGAGATGTTGACTGGAGCTGAAAGGGCTTGTTCTCAGGGAAGAATTGCTGGCTCACCCTGGTCCCTAACATTGATCGATTAGTTTGAGACTGTGGTAGCAACCATTGGGTTAGTGGAGAGGTCGTTGAGTCAGTACTTCACGTCATCACTAACTTCCAGATAATTTACTATGGAAAGCAGGTAAATGGGAAAGAGGGCTGGTTTAGCACAGGGCTAAAGAGCAGGCTTTTAAAGCAGACCAAGGCAAGCCAGCCGCACGGTTCAATCCCCGTACCAGCCTCCCCGAACAGGCGCCGGAATGTGGCGACTAGGAGCTTTTCACAATAACTTCATTTGAAGCCTACTTGTGACAATAAGCAATTTTCATTTTCAGGAGTATGTGTTTTCTAGTTACAGTGCTTTGCACAGCATATCACAATGGTTCTTGGATTGGTTTGGTCTCTTGGGTGCGATAAGTAGCCAATTGTTTGTTACAGATTACAATGATAGATGAAGCATGTAAGCCCAAACTATCTGGCCTATGATGTTTGGTGAGTTGTCCTTCTAAATCATCTTGGAAATATCTGAAACCACTTCAACTTTAATTTCCTTTGATTTTTAGATTTGGAAAGACTGATGCCATTGTTTTTGGTCCTCCGCAACCCACTGGCATTTGACCCATAGGTGGGGTTTCACCCACAAATACAGCACACATCACGTTCTTGGCTAGCTTCCCATATTTAACCTTCTGCAAACTTGAGGTCATCCAGAGCTCTGCTGCCCTTGTCCTTGCTTGTACCCAATCATATTCGCTCGCCACCCTTGTTACTGTAGTGTGCGACTAGGGGATTTCACAGTAACTTTGTTGCAGTGTTAATGTAAGCCTACTTGTGACACTTATAAAGATTATTATTATTATTGTGCTCGCTGACCTTCATGTTTTGCCTTAGAATGGCTCTGCGAAGTGTCTTGTGACATTTTATTATATTAAAGTAAATGCAACTTGTTGAAGTGACTTATGTAGCACAGTGGTTTGAACTAAATAAATACCATTGTTGTCAATGAATTGATTAATTTTGCTTATTAGCAACTGGTCAATGGGAAATTGATGAGAGGGCACATAAGGGGGAAAAAAAGGATTAATTCCATACAGTTGTGCGAATGGGTGATTCATAATGTAATCTGCTTATATGTAGCTATTTTCTCTGTTTACGTGAAAAATAGCAGATGCTTTATAAATGTTGCCCGTGAAAATCAGAGACAAGAAGATTTTAAAATAGGTATTGTAGAATTATTTTTGCTCTTAATTGTTTTTTAGTGAGACTCGTCTTGTGGAAATTGTTGAGTCCCTGTGTGAAAATTCTGAGTTTGAATGTAATCTTATGGTGGAAACTCATGAAGATTATATTGAGCGCTGGTGGTTCAAAACGTAAGTGTCTTTTGAAACAAAATTGTTTGCTCTTTATTGCCAAATCTACAATATAACAATAAATCCAATGGTTCTTTTATTTTATGAGTCTGTAACATTGGGTGTGGAAATTTACAGTACCCTCCTGCTGGTGGGATTTTTAGGTCCCGCCAAAGTTAACAGACTTTTGAAGGGCTCGCTGCATTTTCCGGCTCCACTGCGACGGGGCTGTAAAGCTCCGCCCATCCTCATGTGTTTCTGCATACTTTGCTCCTCCGTTATAAAACCTGCCCCAACGCATGAACATTATGGAACTGTATTTTGCTGTGAGCCGACACTGCCCAGCAAGCTATTTCTAAGGTATTGCTGATAACCTAACCCTGTCTCTGCCTGAAATCTACACGTGCTTACTTTTACATGAGCTCACTTTCCAATAGGAGCTGCTGAGTAGTGTTCAGGAGCAGGGATTCTGGCTGGCGTTTTTCTTTTCATTCTTTACCCTCCATCCCAGGAACGATGAGGTTAATTCAAATGATAATTGGAATACGGTAATTTTTTAAAAATTGGGAATATAATTCAAGATCTCCAGGTTCCGGTATTCTTTTTCACAGTGCTGGAAAATATGGCTCTTTTGCAATTGGTATGGACTCAATGAGCTGAAAGGCTCCCATTTGTGCTGTAACATTCTATGTAAATTTGGGTACATTTTAATATAATTTCTTTTTAATTGCAGGCAGAAAGATCATCCTAATTTCTTCCTCTGGTTCTGTGTGGATACAATTAAAGTTTGCTGTCCTGCTGGGACCTTTGGTGCAGACTGTATTGGTACAGTAATTCTTTTTGTGAACATTTATGAATGTCATTGCATGTAACATGATGTATGGCAGTGTATAGAAAGCAGTACGACAATGTCTGGTGGCAGAATTTTGGTGGATGGCTGTGTTAAGCAATGTCTTAATTTGGTAGATTTGCTTTCTTCCAAAAGTGAAAGCCCTGCGAGCTTCTTTTACACTGTTAATATATGAACTAAACTTTCTTTAATAGTTCAGTGGATTCTTTTGTGTAATAATGTTATCAAGATCCCTTTGATTATCTTGAGTTGTGTGCAAAGCACGATGCCGACTGGCAAACGCTGCATTTGAACAGGGTAAAGATAACGTTATTTAATGGAACAATGGAGCAGTCACATTCAGCCAGTAGCAATTTCATGCTTTAGGCAGCCAAATGAGATTTTTGTAAAAACTTAAGTAGAATTCCTCTCGACAGATGAATGTTATTCCCCCCCCACCCCCAAATTAATGGACACTTTTCAGCCTTTTTTTTTCTAATTTTGCCTAATTTCATCCTCAAATCATATTCTAATATAACGCTCTGGTAAGCAGTGATGGAATGGCCAGCTGGCATGACATCGTGACCTAAAACATGCGTTTGATGTATCACAGCAAAATCACTTCCAGCATCATTGAAAGCGAGCAGATTTTAAAATGGGGTTATGAGTCAATGCTAACACCCTGAATAAATAAAAGCTGACCACAGTTCTCACTGTTAACCTAATTGGAGCAACCAGCTGACATGACTGGGGTGGGAGATTCCTTTTGCTGGATTGTCTTTTTCCACAGCATGTGACCAGCCTCCATAGTTATTACAAATTTACTTTTTTTCTCTCTTGCTTCAATTTTATTGCATCCTCTCCAGGGGGCAGTGATTCACGCTGGGGTATGGTTTCACTGAGGCTTGCCGCTCTCAGTAGCTCATCCAACTGGCCATGTTTTCAGGTATGAGACCCAAAACGAGTGTCAGCTTGGCTGTTTTCAGGTATGAGTCCCAAAGCGAGTATCAGCATGGCTGTTTGACCATCTTAACATGTACCTTCCAACAGAAGCCACCAGATAGCAGTTAGCATCAGGGCCTTCCAATCTAAGAGGCACTGATGCCAAATGAAGCGGACTCTATTGCACTCAGAATGGCTACCTCAGCAGACTGGGAATTGGCCCCCGACACATTCTAACCTGTATGCCCAAATACCACACTTTGCCCAATAAGCCATCAATGGAACTGCTGCTTCATTCTTTTTTAATGCATTTATAATCATTAATAGTACACTTCCAACCGCCTACACAAATAAGAAAAAACTGAAGTATCTAAATATTGACTTGGAAAATATAAGCTTTTGGCCTAATTATCCTGTAAAATTTCATATTTGCTGCAACGTCAGAAATGTCAGTAAAATCTGACCAGAAATGTTTTTGTTTTTCCTGTCAATGCATATGTGCAGTGGATATTTGAGTTTTACTGTGAAGCGGTTCTTGTGTTCTTTTAGATAGAACTGGAAAGAGACTTCCTAGTACCTCCATGGATAAATGCAGTGTTGTAGATTTTGGGTGGTATGGCTAAATTGACTTCAGCTGGGCTAGCAATGGGAGTCAAGTATTGTTGACTCATGTGTGCATGGTCAATAATCAATGTTTCTGCTTTGATCACTATCTAGTGGACATTGTTGGAAACTACATCTGATGTGAGGATTAGGTTACAAAGCTTAGTCATTCGGATGAAGAACTAGAGGTCTGTCACTAGCTGTGGAACATTATTCCATTCTGCATCACTTCCTGTTGAGAGATTAAAATTGTGGCAAATAATACTTTTGAAGTCCTGGGATTACATTATCAAACCTGTATTCCTAAAATGGTTAGTTATGTTGAATAAACTGTGTTGCAGGATGTATTGGTGGCGCTGATAGACCTTGCAATGGCCATGGGTCATGTGATGGTGATGGTACACGGACTGGCGATGGCTCTTGCAGCTGTACCAAGGAATACAAAGGAGAAGAATGTCTAGACTGTGCAGACGGCTACTACAGCGAATTCCAGAATGAAACCGATTCACTCTGTGCAGGTAGGTTTCAGAGTTAAAAATGTAAGTCCCATCAGTTCTTTTGCATTTGTAAGAGTATTCCAAAGTGGTTCAGCCGATTGATTCCTTGTTAATTTGTTGTTGCTTGGAGTCAGTGTGTGCAATGCAAGGTACCACAAGTAGCAATGTGATAATGATCAGATAATTTGTTTAGTAATGTAGCTGACACCACTATGTTTGGCACTGAAGACATTAATTAAATAGTAACCAGCATCTCAAGGTTGTGGTTCACCTTTCCTAAAAAGGCAAAGATTAATACTTCATTGTCGTGTTGTGAGGAAAGTGCTTCTGCTTCGACTCATTTTGAAGCTTTATTTTTGAAACAGATCTCGTGCTTTCTTCAAATTTTGAAGTTTTGTGTGATTTTCCACGTGAGAGAGTGGTTTGAAAGGATCTAGAGCTGCTCAGTGTGGGAGCAATTAACCTTCAGACGTTCAGTGCTGCTGATGTTGCTTCTTTCCTTTACTTTTGTAGAAGGTTAACGCTGTCAGTGATCCTCCAGACCCAGTGCTGGACAAGCCTGTGGCTTCAAACCTCTGTTCTCTTTTTGGTGCAGTACCCATCTGTGCCCTTGATTCCAATGTAGCAATTCCCTGAAGGTGACTTGAGATAGGTTCCGAGATACCAAGAGGTTGGGTAGACGCATGCCTGTGCAGAAAAATGTAAGTAATTGTAGCAAGACAAGTTCGAAGAGTTCACCGGTAGGTGATAGAACTAATTCAAAACCGAGTACGTTTTGGAGAAAATCAAGCAAAAAGAGATAATTCCAAATGGTGGAATACTTAATGGAATGCAGGAACAGGCAGATAGACTTGGATTTATGGAGCATTTTTTATGGTCTCGGGAATAGATAGGATAGATGCGGACAGGTTGTTTCCACTGGCGGGTGACAGCAGAACTAGGGGGCATAGCCTCAAAATAAGGGGAAGTAGATTTAGGACTGAGTTTAGGAGGAACTTCTTCACCCAAAGGGTTGTGAATCTATGGAATTCCTTGCCCAGTGAAGCAGTTGAGGCTCCTTCATTACATGTTTTTAAGGTAAAGATAGATAGTTTTTTGAAGAATAAAGGGATTAAGGGTTATGGTGTTCGGGCCGGAAAGTGGAGCTGAGTCCACAAAAGATCAGCCATGATCTAATTGAATGGCGGAGCAGGCTCGAGGGGCCAGATGGCCTACTCCTGCTCCTAGTTCTTATGTTCTTATGTTCTAAAGCAGTTTGCAGTCAGAAGTGCTGTGAATTGTCACTGTAATGAAGGAAATATAGGATCCAGTTTACACACTGAAGACTCCCATGAACAGCAATGCCATAACCATGTAATCTGTTTTTGTGATGTTGTTTGATAGTTCTATATTGGTCGTCTTCAAAATAGTATGAGATATATATTATTGAGGAGGAACGTCTTCAACCAAAGGGTCGTGAACCTGTGGAATTTCTTGCCTCGTGAAGCAGTTGAGGCGACCTTGGTAAATGTTTTTCAGGCAAAAGTAGATAGATTTAAGGAATCAAAGGTTACGATGAGCAGGCGGTAAGTGGAACTGAGTCCACAATAAGATCAGCCATGATCTTATTGAATGGCGGAGCAGGCTCGAGGGGCCAGATGGCCTACTTATGCTCCCAGTTCTTATGTTATTACGTTCACCTGAGCGAGCAGATTGGATCTCGGTTTAACATCTTCATCATTACCGTCCTGGTCTGTCAGCCTAGTGTTTGTGACCGAGCCTTTGGAGTTAGACTTAACGCCACAACCTTCTGACAAAGGACAGTGGTGAAAAGATTTGGGATGGAGATATAGAACTTTTTAAACATGAATTGCCGGTAGAAAGGCCATAAAGGCACATTAACTTCTAAGCTTTGTACATTGGGGAACTGGATATAAAAATAAGTAAATCATGGATGGGACCGGGTAAACTCAGAAATGATGTTCCCAATGGTGGGGGATTCCAGAACTAGGGGGGTCATAGTTTGAGAATAAGGGGTAAAGCTTTTAGCACTGAGGTGAGAAGAAATTTCTTCACCCAGAGAGTGGTGAATCTGGGGAATTCACTACCACAGAAAGTAGTTGAGCTCAAAACATTGTGTGGTTTCAAGCAGGAATTAGATATAACTCTTGGGCCAAAGGGATCAAGGGATTATGGGGGGAAGGTACGATCAAGGTATTGAACTTGATGATCAGCCATGATTATAATGAATGGAGGAGCAAGCTTGAATGGCCTACTTCGTCTATTTAATAATAATCTTTATTAGTGTCACACGTAGGCCTACATTAACACTGCAATGAAGTTACTGCAAAAATCCTCTAGTCGCCACACTCCAGTGCCTGTTCGGGTACACCTGAGGGAGAATTCAGAATGTCCAATTCGCCTAACGAGCACATCTTTCGGAAACCAGAGCATCTGGAGGAAACCCACGCAGACACGGGAGAACGTGCAGACTCTGCACAGACAGGGACCCAAGGCAGGAATTGAACTCGGGTCTCTGAAGCTGTGAAACAACAGTGCTAAGCACTGTGCTACCGTGTCACTGTTTCTATGTTGAATTTATATCAGATATTAGTTAGGCTAGAGTTGAAATATTACATACAGTTCTGGGAACACTATTACAGGAAGATTATCTGAGTCATAGGAAGGCATTTTCAAAAGGCCTTTGATAAAGTGGCAGCATGGCCAAGGACAGAATATGTGGAGTCCGGGTACAAGAAGCAGAATAAATAACCAATCTCATTACAAAATAGAAAACAATAGTTTCCAGATATTCACAGGTAGGTAGACTCTGTGGACCATTAAAAATCTGCTGGCGGGGCCTTGAATTGGAAGCCCTACTCCCAGTACTGATGGATCCGATTTTTACAGACGGGGGAAGGAGACGCGGCGTGATGCAAACATGAGGAAAACCAAAACTTAACATGGCTATTTGGACTCCATGTTGAGGTCAAATAGACTGCATATTGCCTGCTTAAAAGGCTGTAACCCTGTGTGGGAATCACAAATTGATGGGGTATGTTTAAATGCTCCTGAAGAGTGAATAAGGTCTGTTTAAATGTCATGAGGTGACGTTTTTTTAAATGTTCCACCCTTTAAACTGTTTAAGCTGCAGCTGTAATCGATAGTTTAAAAAAACATCTACTGGGTTGCTTTGATTGACAGGCCAGCTGGCGCAGCATCTGTTTGTGCAGTTTTAACAGAGCTCTTTGTTTACATTTCCCAAAGGCTATTATAATATCAGGTTGAAAGCTTGGCTGAGTTTCAAAAGGTAAATTATCTCTGGGGTGGGGGTAGTTTGATTGACAGTTTAAAGAGTCAGTTGTTTTCAGATTAGATGTTAATTGAAGTTTGTTTTCATTAGTGGTTCACCACTTAATACATAATTGAAAAACCTCCAAGGGATCAGGGGTTAATGCAGGACTGTGTTTTTGGAAGGCCAAGATCAGCCACAATCATGTTGAATCGTAGAGGGGTTCGAAGGGCTGAATGACCTACTCCAGCTCCTAATTCGTATGTCCTTGCGTTCTTAAAAGCTTTGAATGGACTTCATAAATTGAAGGTTTTTTCACTAGCAAACATGTCGAGTGAGAGCCCTCTTAGATTTATAAAATTTTATTCCACATGACTCCTGAGATCTGCCCACAGTAGATACTGGATGAGTTGGCATTGGTTTGCATCGATATATGACAGGCCATGGGAAAATAGGTAGAGGGGTGAGAGGGTGTAAAGGGTGAGAGCTAAAGGGCCTGATATCTTCTAAAACATCAGGGACAAGGTCCCCCAGATAACCAAAGCTTTATTTTATAATCTTTATTGTCACAAGTAGGCTTACATTAACACTGCAATGAAGTTACTGTGAAAATCCCCAAGTCGCCACATTCCGGTGCCTGTTTGGGTACACGGACAGAGAATTCAGAATGTCCAAATTACCTAACCACTCGTCTTTCGGGACTTGTGGGAGGAAACCGGAGTATTTGGAGGAAACCCACGCAGACACTGGGAGAACGTGCAGACTCCACACAGACAGTGACCCAAGCCGGGAATCGAAACTGCGACCCTGGAGCTGTGAAGCAACTGTGCTACCGTGCTGGCATTCTAACTAGCACTTACTACTGCTGTGCGCCCTCCTAGGATCTGTCTCTGTGGTAGGAGGACCGGACTCCATCCCACATCCCCGGAGTGAAAATCTTGTGACTCGTGGTTCTCTTTACCGAGGGGTAGCACTGGCAAGTCATGGAAGTTCAACTACCCGACTCGGTAGTCAAAATCAGGCCCTGGGGGTTTATAGGTAGTCTGACAAAGGTGGGAAGTGATTGTCAGTGCTGAGACTTGCATAAAAGATTTAAAGTCTGGAATCGGAAATATTTTGGGCTGGCTCCAAACTGGGGGGAAAGTGTAGTTATTGTAGAGGAGGACTGCATCAAAATATGGTAAGACAATAATAAACTTGTAGAATGGGCACGTAATCAGCAAATGAGCTTCAATATAAATACATTTGAAGTGCTACATTTGATAGGACGAATGAGATGTCACTAGACAGACCACCTGGTATCAATCTAGGCACCAGAAATGACAATGTACACCCAGCTCTATTGACCCTGCAAGTTCTCCCAGTAACATCTGGGGTCTTGTGCCACTTGTCCCACACTAGTCAGGCAACAGCCTGACACAGTCATACTCTTTGAATCATATCTTCCGGACAATGGCCCAGGCATCACCGTCCCTGACCCCTCTTTCTCTGCTCCCCACCCCCCAAAAAAAGCTGGTACATCAGTGACCCTCCATATTGAGCCTCACTTGGAAGAAACACTGAGGATGACAAGGACAGAGAATTAACTCCAGTTGGGGAATTATCAAAGAGTGGATTGGTAGCACTACTGTGGACCGAGCTGGCCAAGTCCTGATGGACATAGCTGCTCGACTGGACCTTCAGCAAGTGACGAGTGCCTCACCCTCACCAACCAACTTGTCGCACTTACGTCTGTCGATGACAGTATTGGTAGGAGTGACCACTGTACAGTGCTTGTGGAGACTTGTATCCTGTCTTCACATTGAGGATATCCTCCATCATGTGTCGCACTACCACCATGCCGAATGGGATAGATTTCAAAGCAACTTGAAACTGGGCATCCATGAGGCACAATCTACTATTACCATAAAGCCAGGGATTAAACCTGGTTCAATAAAGAGTGAAGAGGGGTATGCTAGGAGCAGCACCAGTTATACCTAAAAGTAAGGCGTTAACGTACTGAAGCAACAACACAGACAAACAGTGGAAGTAGCATGCAGTAAACAGAGCCAAGTCATCCCACAATCAACGGATGCAACCTAAGCTCTGCAGTCCTGCTGGGCATGAATATGGTGGACAGTTAACTAACTGGGGGAGAACACTCCACAAATATTCCCCCATCCTCAAATGATGAGAGAGCCCAGCACCTCCATACAAAGGACACGTCTGAAGCATTTGCAACTATCATCAGCCAAGTGCTGATTGGATAATCCATCTCGGCCTCCTCCTGAGGCCCTAGCCGGTCTTAAACCAATTTGATTCACTCCCATGGCTGAAGGCATTGAATACTGCAAAGTTATGGGTCCCAGCAACATTCCAGCAATAGTACTTAGATTTATGCTACAGAACTAGCTGCTCCCTTTGCCAAGTTGTTGCAGTACAGCTACAACACTGGCACCTACCTAGCAATGTTGAAGATTGCCCACTTATGCCCTGCCTACAAAAAGCAGGGCATCTCCAAACCGACAGATTACTGCCCCGTCAGCCTCCTCTGGGGCTGGTTTAGCACACTGGGCTAAATCGCTGGCTTTGAAAGCAGACCAAGGCAGGCCAGCAGCACGGTTCAATTCCCGTACCAGCCTCCTCGAACAGGCGCCGGAATGTGGCGACTAGGGGCTTTTCACAGTAACTTCATTTGAAGCCTACTTGTGACAATAAGCACTTTTCATTTCATTTCATTTTCATTCACCAGATCAACAGCAGAGTGATGGAAGGGGTCGTCAACTGTACTACCAAGCGGCACTTCCTTGGCAATATTTTCGCTGATGCTCAGTTTTGGGTTGCGTCAAGGCAACTCGGCTCCTAACCTCATTACAGCCTTGGTCCAAACATAGACAAAAGATCTGAACTCAAGATGAGATGACAGTGACTTCCTTTGACCTAAGACAGCAGTTGACTGAGTATGACATTAAGGGGGCCCTAGCAAAACTGAAGCCAACGGGAATAAGGGGGAACACTCTCTCCACTGGATGATGTCATACCCAGCACAAAGGAAGATGGTTGTGATTGTAGGAGGTCAATAACATCAGTTCCCGGACACTGCTGCAGGAGTTTCTCAGGATTCTATCCTCGTCCAACTATGTTCAGCTCCTTTAACAGTTGCCCCCCCCCCCCCCCCATCACATGGTCAGAATTGAGTGTTTTTGTTGATGATTACAATACTTGGTATTATTAACACCTCAGATGCTGAAGGAGTCTATGTCTATATACGGCAAGACCTGGACAGAATTCAGACTTGAACTGATATGTGGGAAGTAACATTCATGCCACGAAAGTGCCAAGCAATGATTACCTCCAGCAAGAGATAATTTAATCATTTCCCCTTGACATTTAAGGCATCACAATCACTGAATTCCTCACCATCAGAGTCCTGGGGTTACCATTGACCAGAAGCTGAACTGGACCATCCATATAAATACTGTGACTACAAGAACCAGTCAGAGGCTGGGAATTCTAATGAACAAATCACCTGACTCGCTAAGCCTGTGCACTATCTACAACCCACAAGTTAGGAGTGCAGTTGAGTATTCTCCACTTTCCTGGATGAATGTGGCTGTAACAACACTCAAGAAGCTCAGCACCATTCAAGACAATGTTACTATAACTCTTGGAGCTAAAGGGTTCAAGGGCTATGGGGGGGGGGGGGGGGGGTGGGGGGTGTGATCAGGGTATTGAACTTGATGCTCATAATGAATGGCGGAGCAGGCTCGAAGGCCCAAATGGCCTCCTGCTTATATTTTCTGTCTAGTCAGCTTAATTGACATCCCAACCACAACCTTCATTACTCTCTCCAAGTGGCATCAGTGTGTACAATCTACAAAATACACTGGAGCAACTCACAGACACTCCTTTCACAGCACCTTCCAAATCTGACACCTCTACCACCTAGAAGGACAAAGGCATGGGAACATCACCATCTGCAAATTCCTCACCAAGCGACACACTTTCCTGAATTCAAAATATATCACTGTTCCTACTGTGTGGCTCAGTCAAAATCCCTGGAACGCCTTTCCGAAAGGCATTGTGGGAGTCCTTACACCATGTGAACTGCAGCAATTCAAAAGGGCAGTTCACTGCCACCTCCTCAAAGGCATTTAAGGATGGGCAATAAATGCTGGCCTAGCCAGCGACGCCCATATCCTGTGAAAAATCAATTCAAAGAAAAACACCTTGGAGCATAAACCTCTTAATTGGGTTTGGAGGAAGAGGGACCTGGGGTTACAGATATGTAAAGCACTAAAAATAGTGACACAGGTTAAAAATGTCACTTTAAGAAGAAATCAAATCAAGGGATTCTTTCCGACATAAATAGAGGGGCTATGTTAAGCTGAGGGAGAACATTGGTTAGATCTCAGTTAAGTACTGTTCAGAGTTCAGATTTCCATATTGTATAACGATATAGAGAGATTGGAAGGTGCTTAATGGATTTACGATGGTGATATCAAAGCTGAGAGACTATGGGCTGAGACTACTCCGCCGTCGGGCTGCTCCATTTTGCCAGCAACATGGGGGTTTCCCGACAGCGTGGGGCTGCCCCACAATGGGGAACCCCATTGGCCGGCCTGCGAAAAGGAGCATCCTGCCGGCGTGCTGAACCAGAAATCTGGCACGGCGGGACGGAGAATCCAGCCCTATACCTGTCGGAAATTTGAGGGGTGACCTGATGGAGTTGAAAAGATTGTGAAAGGGTTTCATAGGAGAGACGTGAAACTGGTGGTAACACTTTGAGGTGGAGACTAGCAGTTGGGGCCATAAATATAAGATAGTCACCAATAATTCCAATAGGGATTTCAGGAGAAGTGTCTTTACTGAAAAAATGATTAGGAAGTAAAGCTCAGCACTGTACCACGATGAGTAATTGAGGCAAGTAGCATAGATGTGCTTGAAGGGACGCTGGATAAATGCACAAGAGGGAAAGGAATTGAAGCTTCTATTGATGGTGTTAGATTAGACAGGTTGGAAGGAGGTTGATGTGTAATGAAGACTGACATGGACATTTGTTTCTGGTTAATACTGCATAACTATGCAAGAAGACAACAACAAGGAATTATTAGAATGTTGATAATGAACGTTTCTAGTTCTGAATGAGGTTCGAACAATTGAAACAATTTGATTGTGGCAATGACAATCCAGCTGGGATCTAATGGAGGTTTTCAAAATTTCTGAACTGTTTATAAGGAGATGAATAGAAAAGATGGTTTTCATTGGTTTCAGTATTAGTAACAGACTAAGGATTATCACCAGCGAGTTCCCTTCCAAGCCACACACCATCCTGACCCTGAAATATATCGCCATTCCTTTGCGGTTGCTGGGTCAAAATCCTGGAACTCCCTCCCTAATAGCACAGTGGGTGTACCTACACCACAGGGTCTGCAGCAGTTCAATAAGGTAGCACACCACCATCTTCTCGAGGGCTGTTGGGGACGGACAGTATGTGCTGGCCTAATCAGTGACATCCACATCCCGTGAAATAATTTTTAAAAAAAATTATAAGTGCGAGTTTTCTTTTCAAGCTGAATTATTGGAACCGGGAATGTTTTGCCAGAAGTTGGCTATTGAGGCAGAGTGCAAAATGACTGTGTTTCCTTGCAACAGTGACTACTCTTCAACAGAGCTTTTAATTGGCTGTAAAATGCTTTGAGATGTCCTTGTGAAAAGTGCTAGTTAGTTGACTGGCCCTATAACACGCTGTGAAAAGTGCTGGTTGTTTTTCTTTCTAAATGCGAAGGCAGGGAAATGAAATTATGATCACTCCAACTGAACAGATATGATGGGAAATGTGGCGACCTCGTATGCTAATCTTTACTGTGGACCCAAACTAACAAAGTAGTCGGACAGATGTGTTCCGTAACAGATGTGTTCCGCAACAGGTAGTTTATCACCAAGGAATAAAATTGGCCTGAGTCAATTAATTGGCCTACAGCCAATTAAAAGGGGGCAGCAGGGTAGCATGGTGGTTAGCATAAATGCTTCACAGCTCCAGGGTCCCAGGTTCGATTCCCGGCTGGGTCACTGTCTGTGTGGAGTCTGCACGTCCTCCCCCTGTGTGCGTGGGTTTCCTCCGGGTGCTCTGGTTTCCTCCCACAGTCCAAAGATGTGCGGGTTAGGTGGATTGGCCATGCTAAATTGCCCGTAGTGTCCTAATAAAAGTAAGGTTAAGGGGGGTTGTTGGGTTACGGTTATAGGGTGGATACGTGGGTTTGAGTAGGGTGATCATGGCTCGGCACAACATTGAGGGCTGAAGGGCCTGTTCTGTGCTGTACTGTTCTATGTTCTATGAGTCAGTTACAAAATGAATATTTTGAATTCTATACAGCCTGTCATCCTGCCTGCAAAATGTGTAGTGGTCCATCGAGCAAAAACTGCACTGAATGCGCCACTGGCTGGGTAAAAGCTGGCCCTGATGATGATGAACATGCCTGTGTGGGTAAGTATGCTTCTATCATTACAGTTCATTGTATTACATTCCTTTCTCTTTCTCATTTATTTTCAGGTATTTAGAATTCATTAGCATCATATGCACGACCAAGCTAAATGTTTCTTCACTGCTGATGATAGTTAGATATACTCTGTAAACTCAAGGGACAGTAGTGTTTCAGTCACTAAACTTCCAATTGTTCCAGTCAATTGATCCTGTGAGTAATGTAAATGTTGCTTTATGACAGTTTCATGCACGAGTAATTTGGCTTTTTAAAAAATTGATTCCAAAGTAGTATTATACATTTTTCCCCTTTTCAACTATTTGACGTTTCGGAAATATTGTAGGACTGGTAGCTGAATAAACTAATTTTCCTTGAAATGCTACAGAGCTATCAAGTAGAACAAACTTCATTTGGAAAATGCCTGTAATACCATATTTCTGCCAGCAGATGACATGAATGCACTTTACAAAGGTACTGACAAAGTACCAAATTGTAATCCTTCGCTCAATAATGTCCGAAGCAATTCAAACAATATATCAAAATAAAATAAAGTGTTCACAATGTATTTATTGGGTACTTATATTCAATTTAAAGTAGCATTCGCCAACGAGCCAATAATAGTCACTAGATAGCTGGAGGTTTAAAAAAAGTTTTAAAGTGAGGTGAAGGATTCTATCACGGACTTGCAAAGCCATTGTTTAAACTTTGATTTCAGAGCCTCTAAACTACAGAACCGTGAACGTTCCAGTATGCTGTGCGGCACGGTAGCGCAGTGATTAGCACTGTTGCCTCACGGCGTTGTGGACCCGGGTTCAATCCCAGCCCGGGTCACTGTCTCTGTGGAGTTTGCAAATTCACTCCATGTCTGCATTAGTCTCACCCTCACAACCCAAGGATGTGCAGGGTAGGTGGATTGGCCTCTTAATTGGGAAAAATCGAATTGGGCACTTTAAATTTAAAAAATCCAGTATGTTTTGTTCCAAAACACTGGCGATTTAAAATCCTGTGAGTCATTTGCTGTTTCTAAAATTTGAATTTTCTTGGCTATTATCTTCAAATTACCACCAAGGTTGTCTTCAGAGATAGACTTTCTGGACGCTTGTTCCTCTTGACTGATGAGATTGTTTTGTTTGAATTAAGATTGTTTGGCATGAGGCCTTCAATTCAGCCCAAAGCAGCTCAGTCTTTTGACTTGATTGGATTCCTAAACAAAGGCATTTATTGATGAGCTGTTACTCTCGATGTTGAACTCTTGTCATGGGAGAGCACTCCAATAGAACATGAGCGTGTAACTATTACTTAAAACCCTGTAAGAAATAGAAATTATCCTATTCGTCACACTTGATCCAAGCGTCTGCCCAATTGTATGGCTGATGCAATGATTTTTTTGCATTTCTCTATGTTCACTGCTTCTCTTGTTTGGCAGCACACTCGTTAGAACTACTGCCTCACAGGGTCAGAGACCGGAGTTTGATTCCAACCTTCTGGAGTCTGCATGTTCTCCCCGTGTCTGCGTGGGTTTCCTCTGGGCGTTCCGGTTTCCTCCCACAGTCCAAAGAGGTTAGGTGGATTGGCCGTGCTAAATTGCCCCTTAGGTGGGTTTACTGGGTTGCAGGGATGGGGTGGGGGCATTGGCCGAGGTCAGGTGTGCTTTTTCGGAGAGTTGGTGCAGACTCAATGGGCCTAATGGCCTCGTTATTCCCAGTAGTGATTCTGTGATTCTAAGTTTGATTTGGCTTGCAGCTGTTTTGCAGCACCACGGTATTTAAAGAATTTTTTATTAAGTATTGCTGAAAAAATATACTGCATGGGAAGAGTGCAATATAACTTGTGGTTCCCATTTTACTGCTGAGGCAATTTCTTATAAACCCCCTGATGAGTGCAAGATGAAAATCTTTGTGCTGATGCTGATTGACCTTCTTCCATACCACAAGGATGCGTGCATGCACACGCATAACATATAATGCCACCAAAGAGCACTCTTGTTTCATGATTTTTATCTGGCTCCTCATCCCTCCTTATATTTCTCTGTTCAGCTTAATTCCACATCTTCCATTTGGAGATTTTTTTTTTCGCCAAGAATCCTAAAAATCTACCTCTACCTAGTTGTGGTCAATGTATCTGGGACATTCTTCAAAAAATATGATTTATCAACTGTCAGGTCGTCTAGTAATACATTTTTTGTGTTGTACAATTCTCCTTCCTTCTCTCTGCCCCACACAGTCCAATGTTCACTTATCATGTGTGATGGCGATACTCTGAGACCACCTTAATGGGTTTGATAGTGAAATATTTTGTAATGGCAGTCGAGGTATAAAACAGAACAATTTTCTACGTTGGCTACCTATTGTTGGGACCCAGCACACATGAGTCAAAAATTGTCTGTTTCAGCAATGGGCCTTCAAACCCGACTGACGCTGGTGCAGTGTTAAGTTATCGTTAAGTTTTAGCATTTTCTAAATGAACCACCTTTTTTTTTTTTAGTTTCTCTGAGTGAGATTGACAATCTAATGACAGTTAGCAGCAGTTCTGCTGTGGACGTGCTCCTGCTCGGTTTGACGATGTCCAAATATGTTTCAAAAGCATTCTTAGCAGCAACTAAGATTTATGTTCTGTGCCACAAAGTACCCTGTTCTTCTGTTTGTAATAGTGTTACGCGATTGGGCCCAGATTTTGCACCCTTGCGTGGGCTAAATTGTCAAGTTTTAGATTACAAAGATTGTTTGCTCTTCTATCTACTGTATAACTGAACCTTTCCAATCATTGTAGATGTCGATGAGTGTGCAGCAGAAACTTTACCTTGCAAACAACATGAGTACTGTTCAAACACCGAAGGGTCCTACTCCTGTGAAGGTATGTCTGTTCATTTTAACCTTCATTTCACGAGCCCCACAAAAGCAAATTTACATTTTCGGGTATCTGCACTGATAACCTACATAGACTAACAATTTCACTCCATTGGTATTGTTCAAAGCAGGCTGTGCATATAAGGATTGGAAATTGAAAGCAGCAAACCAGCACGCCTTTGACAGCGGGACTACCTCCTACTATAATAAAAACCATCTTAAACTGGAGACAGAATTAGCAACAAAAGGCCACCACATGTTGAATGCACAAAATCTTCTCCCTTCCCCTTTCTACAGGTTTCAGAATCACTCTCTCCCAGAACAGCTTTCCAAACAATTGAGAACATTTAAAAGAAACTAACACCTGTTTATACTGTTTTCAAAACATTTATGCATGTCACGTCATTGTTTGATTAAAGTCCATCTTTTTGGTTCCTTCAAATTGGCCCAAACTGTGCAGATTAGGTGGGTTGGCCGTGATTAAATAATTGGCCCTTCGTATCCAGGGATGTTCAGATTAGGTGGGTTACGGGGATAGGATGGGGGAGTGGACCTAGGTAGGGTGTTCTTTCAGAGGATCAGTGCAGACTTGAAGGGCCAAATGGCCTCCTTCCAGCACTGTAAGGATTCTGAGATTCTGTGAAGTTCACTAGTAGCTTTACAAGTTCCACACGGATGAAAGCAGCTGAAAACCACTCCTAAAATGTACAGAAAAGTTTCTGCCCCTCACCTGTGGCCAGCATGAATACACAGTCTACACTAAACAGGATTTCAAAATGTATGTGCAGTGTTAATAATATTTCTTTGGAAGCAGTTCCAACAATTAATTGGCTTTTTATTGAGTTCAAAAACAGGAATGAATAAAAGGCACCAAAGCAGGAAGGTCTTTATTTGTCTCAGCCCTTGTTGAGTATTGAATTGGTTGTTCTAGGTCAAAAAGCAATGGAGTGCAACAATTGGTCAGGACATCTCTGAACTGGGCAAGGAAAAGGATAATTTCCCATGGTTCTCACTCTTGTTTCCTTATCCATTCTGGAAATGCAACATTTTGGATATCTGAGGAGGAAATGAGCTGTAGTTACAGTGCCAAGTAGCTAATGGACATTACTGTTTATGTTTGCATTGGAAGAATTGCAAGTTGAGCCACCAGTGATGTCTTTTTTTATTGTAAGGAAACAACGCTCTAAAGCGAGAGCAGAAATTAGTGAACAAAAACACAAACACCAGAAGATTATTTTCTATTATATATTTTTATTAGAGATTTTCCATTTTTACAAATAATGCAACAAGCCCTCAAAACTGGTACAGGACAGCACAAGTGCTTCTCCATACATGAACAGAGAAAAAAAACAGGCAAACACCAACACAATTGATTCAGCTTAATCATTAAATTTGGCGCTTCCGTTTATACAAGGAAAACGCAATTGCCCGATAATCTAGAGAATGATGGATAAGAAGATACAACCATAAAAATGTGTTCAAATTGTGCACATCTTCACGTTTAGCAATTGCTCATACAGCCAATAAAATTATAGGATACAATTTTCACGCCCTGTTCAGGCATGCACGCCTACCTCCAGTTATACAGAGGCATCAATGACACATTATAATGTATTTTTCTCTGTTATAAGACCTGCCTGTACATTTTGCAGGATTCTTTTAACCCAAAACAAAAAACCCCAAACACTTGGGAAGACATAGTTCTAAGATGATATTTTACATTTAACCACAAGATGCAACAAATGCTCAAAATCTAGTACAGTGTAGTGTGATTATTATTCCACATATATATATATATATATATATATATATACAGAGAAGATCAGTAAATATTCTTACAATTGGTTCAGGTTGTAGTCTGTTTTTCCTTTTTAATATGGAAAATGAAAGGATAAAAAGATACAAAAAAGAGTGGGGGATTTTGGGATAAAGTCATGAGCATATTGCAGTATGGTGCACGCCCTTCTCCATCGCGCAACAAAGTGAAAGCTACACATATATGATCTCTTGTGGGATAAAATACAACCAATCAAAACCTAACTCAGCCTTCCAGTACCTCCAAGCATGAAAGGATAGCCCAGAAAAAGAGGAACACCAGGATACCGCCATTGTACAAGGTGTGCCTTGGCAGTGTACACTCTTGCATACGGGAGCCAGTAAGCCAAGGATTCTTGCACCCTGCCAAGACTCGCTACACAACAGACCTTACTCCTCCCCAGCCAAATCAGAGATATCATGCAGGCCCAGCCATCACCAGAAACCTTAAACTGTTTTCCACCAAAGAAACTCCACCGACCAAGAAGAAGAAGATTAATGATTAACTGCAGGATAATATAACCATCCACAGACCTTGGAAAGACCAAAGCCATGACAGGACCGTTGAGCAAGATCCATCCAGAGTTTAACCAAAGCCTTCGTCCATCCCCCATGTCATCGTCCCGAAGCCCCGATAAAGAGAAACAAGTCCCAGCAGGTAGCAAAGACCCGGCAGCCTCCAACGCTTCTCAACGAACATAGAGGACAAGACAACATACGATCGGTGGTCAGAGTCCTCGACCGACTCCAGGCCTCGAAGAGCGGATACAATGTGCTCCATTAAACTCAAAACCTCCAGATAGAGGTTATGAATGCATGGCAGCTAGGTAGCAAACTCGGCCAGGAATTCATCCCCAGTTTCCCTTGGGAGAACAGACGCACAAATATTACTCCAGCCCCATCTTTCCAAATCAACCAGGATGTTCGACATAAAATGCAGCAGGATTTCCAAGGACTGAAGATGAGCCCCCACCAGGGAAACTGCTTTGTCAACTGGTGGGATTCTCTTCTTCGCTTCATTCATTCTCTTTAGGATATCTCGCAGTTCATCGATATGAGCACCAATAACCTGTGCCGGGGAGCTGAGACCATTGTCCAGAATTTCACTCACAGTGGCAGGCATCATCTCGTCATCGATGGCATCGCTGAAGTGTAGGTCCTCTCATCAGTGAAACCGCCACTGAAAACTAGACACCAGCCCAGCTTCCCCAACCACCTCAATCAAGCAATGGCTTTCGGGACTTGACTCGACTCCCCATCCCTAAAGTTTAACACCAATTTTACACACTCGGAGCTCGTGAAAGTGCAGCCGCTCCCAGAAGATTATTTTGAAAGAACTTGCTAATCAAAACCAAATGTATGGAAGAATATTGTTGTATACAGAGAAATGTGCAACAATTGGGAACCTCAGATGCCCTATTGAAGAGGGTGCCCAAAAGCGCTTGGTTTTTTTTACAGATTGCATATCCAGGGCCTCGGACAATGCAGGGGTTCATAAGATCTCCCACTTTAACTTCGAAGTAAACTCCAGAGAAGTGACGGAATAACCATTTTAAAATTGTACTTGATAAATAACAGATTCTAGAAGCTATTTGACTACCCGAGACATCACCTTTGTACTATATTCATATCTGAGATACACAACGCAGTTGTCGCCACAGGCTAAAAACAAGACCTTCCAAAGCTTCAGGCACACAAAATAAAACCTCAATATATGCAGATTGAGCTGGGTGACCTGTTCTTCAAAGTTCAGTTTGTAAAAACTTTGGAGTTGCATGTGATCCTCGGGTCAGTAAAGTTAGACACTGTCCTAATGCAAGAGCATTCAACTGATCATAATCTTTCAGATCACTGCCTGTGAACTGAACTGGAAAGAATATAGTTTTAAAAAGAGGAGCTGCTTTTATTCGCCTTTGTGAATGAATTGGTCAAGCGGATTCTGTTTAAATATAAGATCCATAGTAAGGAGTTCCATGAATGTATGCTGTTAGAGGTCTACATTTAAAATAAGTTGATCTAGTAATATCCTGCCAGTTTAACTTTAATTTCCGTACTCTTCAGCCTGTCATGCTGCCTGCGATGCTTGTACTGGAGGAGGTCCAGAAGAATGTATCAACTGTACGAATGGGTACGCAATGGAGGAGCAAAGGTGCATAGGTATGGAATGTTCTTCTGGCTGGTGAGGTCAGCTTAGAATCATTTGTTTAGCAGATGCTGGAATCTCTCTTACTGGTGATCTAGGACCAAACACTTGTGTCCTGCTCTAAACACAGACACAAATGTTACAGCACAGGAGACCTTTCAGCCCATTGTATCTGCATCTCTCTGAGCAACCCCCTTGCCATTCTCCCACCTTCTTCCTGTGACCCTCCAAATTCTTCCTTTTTTAGAATAACTTTCCGATTCCATTTTGAATGCTTCAGTTAAACGTGCCTCCACCGCACCGTCTCTTAAGCAGTGCATTCCAGACCTTCACCACTCGCCGTGTGGAAATATTTTTACCTTGTGTTGCGTTTGCTTCTCTTACCATTTACTTTAAAACTGTGCCTGTCATTCTTGATCATTTCAGGAGTGAGAAAGGTTTCTTCCTATCTACTCTGTCAGACCGCTCATGATTTGAATACCTCTGGCAAATCTCCTCTCGGCCTTCTCTTGAACAAAAACAGTCCCATCTTCCCCAATCTTATCTTCACAACCTACAGTAGAAGCAAAATACTGAAGATGCTGTAAATCTGAAGTAAAAAGAGAAAAATGGTGGAAAAGCCCAGCAGACCTGGCAGCATCTGTGGAGAAAGAAACATAGTGAACATTTTGAGTCAAGTATGACTCTTCAGAACTGTCTGTTAACAGTTTTTTTTTGTATCATATCATAAATGTAGAGATCCACTCAATTTTAAATTAAGCAGAATATTTGAGAATTGAGAACGGAGACAGAAAGGAGGGTGTGTGTACCATGTGGGTTGTCTGAGAGCATAACTCATCTTATGCAGCATAACATGATTCACTAAAATTAAAGTCAGTGGACAAAATTAATGAATGTAGCAAAGATATTTTCGATAACGCATTAATTAATGTAAGCTGATTAAGCTCATCCACTGCTACCTAGTTAATGACCCAAATTAGCTATAGGCCAGAAGCTGAATCAATTTTAGTGGCTATTATTTCAAGTTAGGTGGCCTTTCAATACAATTAATATTATGAGACTTGGTTTACTAGCTTACCTCTTCTCACTTCAAGCTGTTCTGAGATTCTGAAATGTATAAGCTGTTAAAATATTTTTACCGTACCCCAGTTCTTTTTCCTATTAATACCTTGTTGAATTAAAAAAATAGGAACATACAAACAAGGAACAGGAGTAGGCCATTCAGCCCCTCGAGCCCGCTCTGCCATTTAGTAAGATCATGGCTCAAATCTACATTCTGTCTACCCCTGATAACCTCTCGCCCCCTTGCTGCCTTATAAATATTCTAAGACTCTGCTTCCACCACCTTTTCAGGAAGAGAGTTCCAAAGACACTCTCAACACTATGGATTGAATTTCACCTTATCTGGTTAAAATGGGTGACTCCTTATTTTTAAACAGTGACTATAGTTCCAGAATCTCCCACAAGAGAAACCATCTATTTTGTATCCACCCTGTGAAGAGTCCTCAAAAAAGGAGCCGGAGATGGGTCGCATATCATGCAGGCACTATCAGATGTGGAAAAGAAAGATGCCAGCTAGTGACTCCATGGGGAACATGAAATACCTGTCCACATATTTAGCATCAGAACTCATTAGTGATGATATTGTCTACATTTTTGTTCTGTACGATTCCGACTCTGATTTTCATCTGAACATTGCCTGTAGGTAAGCATTTGATCTTTGCTTGACCGCATCCCATAACTTATCATAGATTGAGAATTTCTCTGTGTGTGAACCAAAGTCCTATCCCATTACAAAGCAGAGCCTCTTGGACCTATAAAGTGATATGCTACCTTCCCCACGATTTTCAGTTGGTAGCATTTTCTGATTCCACCCACCCTGGGACCAGAAATTTCTGCCCGAGGTCAATAGACCTTTGGCTTGCCCATTATATTGACCGTCCCATCCAGCACAATTCCCACGGCTGCTGGGACTGAAAGATTTAGACCTATGTTTTTTTTTAACACCCCATGCACAGGAATGGGAAGCATGCCGAATAAATTAGCTATGTCAAGACTGGCTTTGATTAATAATGCTCTAAATCCAAATTATTTAAGTCCCGTTCAGTTTAAATAATCTTACATCAAATCAACATGTTGTCACACATGACAGAAAAGAGCATGCAGTATGAAACCAAATCTGTTTAAGAGCTGAACCCCACTCAGTTGAGGGGAATAGGAGAGATGCCTGAATCCTGTAGTTGGCTAATTTTAAAGTTGGTTCCCATTGTGCACTGGACTTCCTTGAGTCTAAGCATATTTTCAATTTTGTTCAATTTTTCCATGATTAGATATAAATGAATGCAGCCTGCCCGATAAAGTGTGTACGCGTGAAAATGAAGATTGTGTCAATACTGAAGGTAGCTTTAAATGCGTCTGCACTGAAGGCTACGAAGACCAAGATGGGGCCTGTGTAGAAATAAAAGTACCAGGTATGCTGATAAGTTTAAAATTCCACTTGGAATAGTTGGTGATGTTGTCTAACTCTGAAGCTAAGTGAGCAAACTGCTTCATAAAGTAAATAGAGTTAAAATACCTGTCCTAAATCAAATAGTGTTTTAAAAATACTGCTTTTTAAAATTAATTCGCAATGTCAAAGACTTTTTAGGTTTGAAAACTTTGGGAAAGCTAATAAATGGTTAACTTGTTTAATTTTTTTAGTCTTCTGGTTTAAACCACCGTTGTATATTCCTGCTATTCTGAATCCTGACAATGACAGGTACCATTGACAGGTATTTTCACTCAAGTTATTTGTCGTGCATTTGCTTTTTTTAGATCATAATCTGTAGGCGTCAGAGCAGGAAAAAGCTGAGTTTTTGACGTCAAACTTTATTCTTCCACTTGGATATAAAATGTAGAATTGAATTCTGTTCATTTAAATTTGAGTCCCAGGTTGTATAGATCGAACACCCTGTATTTTTTGAGTGGGTAAGTAATGAGAACTAAAAGTTCTAACCGTGACATTAAAGAGAGGAGCAGCAATTACAATTACATTTCTCCCAGTTTGCATGCAAACCCGATTCGAGTCCAGCGTTAATATAATATATCTTAATACTGACTCATCTTAATACCTCTATATTGCAGAACCACTTCAAGAAATTGTAATGGAAATTTGCCTGTGCGTAGTTGTTTTGATTGTGAACCTTAGTTTGATTTCACCACCTGTTGGGAGACCAGACCCCAACATTTGTTAGGGTAACAGATGAAAACCCCAAACAATTTTTTTTGATTTGTAAAACTGAGAGGAAAGGATACTTCACCCCAGGGATGTTGACTTTGACCAATAGCGATCTTTTATGTTATAATTTAAACACAGAATTAACCACATTAATATCAAAGAAAAAGCTTTACAATAGTTAAACAGTTCTCAAACACGAGGAAAAACTTTAACTTACTATCTATACCTGTGACTATCTATACTGCTACTAACTCAAATTAAGCAACCCAGTACAGTTCAAATTCCATTCATAAATAAAGTTAACAAAACAGGTTTACTTGCTTGGCTGTGCAGACCTTTGGAGAGACAGAGAAACCCTTTCAAGAGCAGAGCCCAACTGGTCAACCTAGCAGCATTTTGAAAAACCGCTGTCTAACTTAAAATCCTTTTGTCAGTTTCAAATCCAGTGACAAACTAAAAAACTACAGATAGGCCTTGCTTCTTCCATTAATTACATCAGTGTATCCCACGAAGGTGTCACATGACTTGCTTAGCTACGGGTAAGTAGCACTCCCTCAGAGATTATCTGCTCTCCAGGGAATCTCCAGCAATCATAACAATATCCCATGAAACCTTTATCTGTAATCAAGTGAGTGGTTGGAATGAACTATGACCCCGCCCTTTACCACTCTCTAATTACAGCTTCAAGAGACGTACTGCCTGTATGTATTTTAAACCAGGTTTTTTTTAATATTGCTGCAACAAATTCATATCTTTAGCCCAGGCCTTTAAAAATGGTATAATAGATTTAAAATACAATATATAGCAATTTCTACATTCACACACACCCATAGCTTCCTCAAGGAATGAAAGGCTATGGAAAGTCCTGCAAAGCATTTTCAGTGGCTTGCACCAGATGTGTGCAAGCTGTTTATCTTCTTTCCTCTGCTAAACAAAATAGCTGGTGTATATCTGCCTACAGCAAGTCCACTTGCATCTTCTGTTTGTTGTCAGAAGTAGTGCTTCCATCAGAGACAACAACACAAAACATGCCTGGAACATGGACCTTCTAATGTTCCCAGTCCCGCAATCATACTGTAGGGTAGTGAAGGTGGTGAAGGGAGTTGGGGTTGGTCAAGAACACCGTGTTTTAAGACAGTTTAGCTCAGCAGAGTGTGACTCTTGTCAACCAGTAAAGAGCTGCCCAGGTGGCATATTTAAATAGGTAAATATTGCAAGGCCCTGCTTGCAGTCAATGTGCATCCTTTATATACCTGGACAACCCTGCAAGGAGTTTTGGGGCCTTGCAGACTTTATATAATTTTTAATCAAGATCATGCTATTTTTGGCCAGGTTACCATAATGGATGGCATTGATGCAAAAAGGCATTACATTTGTTTGAAAATGATGGTGTTTACCAATCTGTATCTGGCTACAAAGAATTAACCTATACTTAGAAGAAAAATTGGGTGACATTTAGCTCTGAAAGCCAATGGAAATTTTTTTAAAAATGAGATGTAAAATGGACTGCCAGTTTTATGTCATCCGAGTTACACTATATCACAAAGTCAGAATGACCTCCAATGGCTATATAAAGATATCAATTACCAGACCGAGCCATGACCAACATTGGCAGTGGAAGCCTCCATTTGATAACTGTTCTTATGTTTTCTACAGTAGAAATGAAGGATTCTGAAGAGCAAAATGTGGTTGAACCAGAAGCTTTAGCAGACGTCGCCCCTCATGAAGACCTTTGATGCACCGCTCAGCACATTAGTTTATCTTGTACAAACATCTGTGGGCATATTTTGAAAAGGATTGCCGTTTATTAATGTGGAAGAAGTTATTTTTCAACCAGAAAGTTAAACATGTTGCCAATACGATTTGTTTACATGACGAAAAATAACCAGTTACTGGCCTGTTTCCATTTTAAACTCCTTGGGTCACAGTGCTCTTTGCTCACTTCTTTGTGTCACAGGTATTTAGTTTCTGTCCTTTTGTATGGGAACTCGTGTGTCAATTTAAAAAAAAATAAAAAATTTTGTATTGCTTTTGATATCAGTACGTGTACCCGGAAGGTTAAAAAGTTTTTAACCTTGATACATGATCTTTATAAAGTAGCACTGAGTCTCGTATCTAAAGATTTAAAATCTAAACAGCTTTCAGTTGACCTTTGTGAATGTACTTTTTTGTTGTTGTGATTGTCAGATCTTTGTTAGCTGGAGATTAGAGCTTTTAAAATGGACGTTATAAAATGTAAATTCTGATTTAGTCACAACATCTACTCTGGCTTCTGATTTTTAAACCTAATTATCATCAACCAAACATTTTCATTCTCCTCCACGCCAACTTACCTGTTGGACATTTCCAGTATTTTCCCTCATTCCAAATTTTGTATTTTCAAGGTTTGTTCGGACCGTATCCTTAATCCCTGAATTTGGAGATCGATGTTTCGCTTGTAAAATTCTCTCTGCAATTATTGTTCATATTCCACTTTCATTTTTGGGGACAATTTGAAACTATGATCTTTGAGTTTCATTATGAAGATTTCTCTTTTCAGTATTGTTACTTTATCATGTTTGTGACGCTCCAGCACTAATGCCGTTGCCTGGTATTAAATTTGTTGGAATTGTATGAAAGATGCTGTATACATTTTCCAATGGGAATTTCTTTTTTGACCCTGTTAATTAGAAAGTTGTCTACTGCTCATATTACCTCCATTTCAAATCAATATTTCCTTTGATGAGGGAAATACGTTTGGGCGCCAGTATGAGTAAAGTCGTGCAACATGTGAATATGTCAAACAGTGGATGTTCCTGCCAGTTTGCACTTTCATTTACCAACTTTTATAAAACTGGAGATTCCGAACAATACGCTGTTGTGCTCCATAGGGAGAGCGGATATTATTATTGAAATTGCAGTGTTTGCCCATTGCTGAGTTTTTTCCTTTTCTTCCATGCCTTTGATGCGCTTTAAAATCCTTTGTGACTCTTTGTACAAGTGCATTTTTTTCTACTCCCATTGCAATTGTGTCATGAGGATATTATCACTGTTTACTAGAGAGGGAGCAACACGAGTGTGAAGTCAGGCTATATTGCTCCTGAGAGGGTTGACACCCACTAGTACCCTCATGCCAGCAAATACTATCAAAGGGGCAATATATTCAGTGTGCTATGGATGGTTTGCTGTGGGTGCTTCAATTGAACAGGGAAACTGATCAACATGAGGAGAATGGTAGTGCAATGGTTATATTAGTGGACTGATCATCCAACGGAATAAACTAAACTAATCCCGAGACAAATTCTAAGTTGGTTAATTATTAATCAAGTAAATAAATGTGGAATGGAAAAGAACCTGTCCCAAAAATGACCATCAAACTACCAGATCGTTGTAACAAATCTTAGCTGGTTCACTTAATGTCTTTTTAGGGAAGGAAATCTTCCAGCCTTAGCCAGTTTGGCATATTTGTGACTCCGGAGCTACGGCAATGTGATTATCTCTCCACTGCCCACTGAAATGGCCTGATGAGTCACTTAGTTGGCTCACCACCATCTCAAGTGCATTTAGGGATGGACAATAATTGTCAGAGGCACCCACTTCCTGTGACTAGATAATTTACAAAGAAACTTGGGTCACAATGCAAACAGCCTGCCAGAAAATTCTACCACCGATATTGATTTGTGCCTGTAAAGCACACTTTGGCTGATATATGCAATGAAGGAACCATATTAGCATTTCACAAATGGATGAAGCAAGCCTTGCTCACATGCACAGCATAGTTTAGTACTAACCCACCCTATTTTCAATGTGCTTGTGCCAATTTGAAACGCCTGAGTAACAGAGCAATGTTTTGCATTTAGTGGTGGTTGTAGGTGCCAAGTTAAAATACTAGTTTGGATTTAGTGATTATTTAATTAATAGGCTAATTCGTTATTCTTTTACCTCTGGCAATCTGCTTTGCTGCATCGGCGGGATTCTCCATTCCTGAGACTAAGTGTTGACACCGGGGCAGGATTCATGGACTTCCTGACAGCAAAACTGGCACCGCACCTGTACCTATTCAAAGATTGTTAAGAAGCTAGCACCTGCCCCACGTGGAACACAATTGACTCCAATGAGAAACAGTGCCGGATTCACGATCGACACTCAGGAGGCTGACAAGTTTGCTTCACTCCCCACACACACACCATCCCAGGCAACAGGATGGCGCATAATCCCACGTTTCACAGATGCTGAGCTGGACACCCTGCCAGGCGCAGTGGAGGAGAGGCCGGTCATCCTGTACCCCAGCCCTGGAAAGAGGCTGGTAGCAGCCGCCGTTCGCCGTGCCTGGGCGCAGATGGCAGAGGCAGTCAGCATCACCAACTGCATGACCTCAGGGAGAGTAGGCCGCACTGTGCCCCTGGCACCAACTCTTGTTCCACACACCCACAACCCCTCTCTTCCCCCCCCTCACCCAACCTGGATGGCGGCTGAACCCCCATTCTGTACTACATGCCGGCCGCCATGGTCGGATGCCCTGACCACTGAGGACACCAGCCCCCAACCTCTGGGCTGTATGCGTCGGACTGTCTAACACTGTTGTTTCTGTTTCTGCCCTCTTATCCTCCCCCCACCCTTTCCAAGAGAAGGCCGTTCATTACCACTGGCAGCAGGAGAAAACTGGAGGGGGACCTGCGGCCCCTCACCGTGGCAGAGCAGCGGACCCTGGACGTGGTTGGCGGCCCTGAGGAAAGGGAAGTCGCCGGGGTGGAGATTGGCTGCGGGTGAGGAAGTGTGACTCTGCTTAGTTGGAGTTCCCTGTGACACAGGTCAACCCACCAGCTTCCCTCACCCCAACACTCCCGCAGTCTAATCTTGTGTCTTGCAGGAACTGCTGGTCTTGGGACAGGTCCATCTGGTGTTCCCCGCCCCCAGCCAGTGCCTGGACCCCACCTCCCACTCCACATGGGCCGAGCAGCGATGACAGCACAGACACAGAGGGGAACCTTAGGCTAGTGACTCAATACACCCCAGAGCTCGAGTACGGGGATGACACTGTTCCAGTCACAGCTGTCTCCAACACTCTCTACTATCCCAGAGACACTCGTCTCGGTTAGGCAGTTTAATGAAGAGGCTCCTGGGACATCCTCCAGTGCACACCACAGCTGCTCTGGTACATCAGGTGGCAGCAGGAACTCCCGAAGGGGTGGATAGTCAAAGTGCGGGCTGGTCCCAGCAGGTAGCTGCCGTCCAGACAAGGTTTGGGCTTCTGGAACGGACAGTCCCATATATAGAGAAGATGCAGTCGCAGAGCCAGGGACTATATGAGGGGTTGTCAGCATGTAGGAGGTGCTGCTGACCAGGTGCGGCATCCAGGCCAACATCGTACAGATGGTGACTGCAGTGGAGGCCTTGGGATCAGTATGTCCAAGGCCGGGGCACTCTGTGCAGGTGCTGGCTGAGGCCCAGGACAGAGCTGCCTTCTCACAGGCAACCATATGTCGGCCACCTGGACATTGCAGCACCGTGTCATCTGCAGGTGCTCGTAGGGTGACATGCATCGCGTTGATCACCCCCTGGACCCAGGGTCGCTGCCTGGGCATCCTGGTGGGTTCGGTCCACATTGAAATTGATGTATTTTGCTGACTGGGCTTGGAGCACTTCCTTGATGGCGCTGATGCACTTGTGCACCAAGCTCTGTAAGATTCCAGACTGGTCCCCACTTGGCGCCCATTGCATTAATGTTCAGAGTAACCGTCACTTTGACGGCCACTCGGAGCAGGTGTCCTCCCCCATTCCCCCGAGGTGCCAGATGTGACATCATCTGGTGGCTATGTCGCACTGTCCCCCTGCTGAGCCTGAGTCTTTGGCATGCCCGGTCCGGCAGCCCTCAAATGACAGGCGCTGCCGGTACATACGAGGACTCATGCACCTCCACTGCTGCACTCTCCGCTGCTGCAGCTTCCTCCTCAAGCAGCTCCAGCTCATACAAACTCAGGGCTGCAGCTACTAGGAGGAAGGCCACCATTGCAGGTTGAATTCCAATATCCATTGTCTGCAGGGGTTGAAAGACCGAAATGTTAGCATGGTGTCTACCGCTGTGCCAATCAGGTCCAATGAGCTACATGGTATCCCCGGTTGGCACTGTGGAACCTGCACCCATATTCTCCCCCATCCCCGCACCGTGGGGTTCTGGCCCTTGCCCCTGTCTCTGTTGCCAGGGGTACCGTTGGCTGGTGCTGTCCTTACCAACGGTACGCTCCGCAGCACCTATCCGGTGCCCCATGAGGGGCTACAGTGGACTGGGGGGGGGCGCCTGATGTTTCGCCGGAGGGTGGCAGCAGTTTTGGTGATGGTATGGCAGGGTGGGGGCTGTGGTGAGGGGTCGTGAGGCGAGGTGGGGACATCCATGCGACCAGCGTTACTCTGCACAACCAGGAGGCAAGATGGGTGGTCAGTGGGGTATGTAGTAAGATGGCTGTCTTGCAAGCCGTGGCACTGGTCTGTGCCTGGGCATATCCCCAGTCCTGTGGGGGGTCACCCCGGCCACATGGCTCCGTCACCACCCCCAGCCTGGCCAGTGTCCTGCCTGGCAGCTCACGGTCGCGCCTCTCCATGTCCAACTCCTCTCTCCCTCATCAGCCATGGTGCCGGTTTCACTATTTTTAAAAGCACAAGTGAACCTCTCCATTGGGAATTCGCCCCAGTGGAGATGGAGAATCGCGGAGGCCCCGCACAATACTGGATTGGGCCAGCTATGATTAGAGGGCCCAACCCGGGTATTGTCCGGGGCCAACAGTGTTTACTGTGTGTGCATTATGGAATGCATGCATTCTGGAATGCATTGACGCCGCTATCGAGGAGACAGAGAATTGCGATTTGGTGTGAAACCGCACCCGCCACGATTTTGCCGTTAGAACCATTCACTGCCAATTGGCGTTTCTCAATTCCGGTGTCGGACAACGGAGAATCCCACTGCTAATCCATTTGCTATAACTCAACCTGGTGGTACCAATTCTGAACCACAAACCTTTTATAAGTTAGTACTAGCCTTGCTGTTCTACTCTGGGTCCCTGACCAAAAGGATAGCTAAGGAGGAAATAAAAAATAACATTGAAATAATGGACATCATTTTGGTGTTGAGCTGAATCAGTCATGAATCACCAAAAACAGGAAATGCTGGAAAATCTCAGCAGATCTGGCAGCACCTGTGGAGTGAGAACAGCTTACGTTTTGAGTGTGGATGAATTCTTCCGAGCTGGAGACAAGTGGAGCGATAGGTGGAGGCTGGGGAGAGACTGACAAAAGTTGGAGACAAAAAGATAAAGGCAATGTAAATGGTGGTGATGGTGGGACATTACTAGATCAAAGGTAGGAAGTGTGTCAAAGGACAACCTGGAACAGGTGGCCTGAGTGGGAGGAGGGGAAGTGGCTGGCAAGGGAAGAACCAAGATGGAAAGCAGGGTGAAAAGGGGGATGGAAAAATGAATCAATGGAAGAGATCAAATAAATTGGGTTAAGGTGGAGGAGAGAGTTCACAGTCTGAAGTTGTTGAACTCAATATTAAGTCCAGAAAGCTGTAACGTGCCTAATCAGAAGACTCGGAGCTGTTCCTCCGGTTTGCTTTGGGCTTCACTGAAACATCGCAGAAGGCCACGGACAGGCCTCTTTCTGCACCCTTAGCCACGATCACCACCGTTTCCATTCCCGTTGTCTGTCCACAGCACTTTTGCCAATCTCTCCCTAGCCTCCACCTATCACTTGCACTTTTGCCAGCCCCTACAATCTCAACCTATTTCTGGTTCTCTCTCATAAGAACATAAGAACTAGGAGCAGGAGTAGGCCATCTGGCCCCTCGAGCCTGCTCCGCCATTCAATTAGATCATGGCTGATCTTTTGTGGACTCAGCTCCACTTTCCGGCCCGAACACCATAACCCTTAATCCCTTTATTCTTCAAAATACTATCTATCTTTACCTTAAAAACATGTAATGAAGGAGCCTCAACTGCTTCACTGGGCAAGGAATTCCATAGATTCACAACCCTTTGGGTGAAGAAGTTCCTCCTAAACTCAGTCCTAAATCTACTTCCCCTTATTTTGAGGCTATGTCCCCTAGTTCTGCTGTCACCCGCCAGTGGAAACAACCTGCCCGCATCTATCCTATCTATTCCCTTCATAATTTTAAATGTTTCTATAAGATCCCCCCTCATCCTTCTAAATTCCAATGAGTACAGTCCCAGTCTACTCAACCTCTCCTCATAATCCAACCCCTTCAGCTCTGGGATTAACCTAGTGAATCTCCTCTGCACACCCTCCAGCGCCAGTACATCCTTTCTCAAGTAAGGAGACCAAAACTGAACACAATACTCCAGGTGTGGCCGCACTAACACCTTATACAATTGCAACATAACCTCCCTAGTCTTAAACTCCATCCCTCTAGCAATGAAGGACAAAATTCCATTTGCCTTCTTAATCACCTGTTGCACTTGTAAACCAACCTTCTCTGACTCATGCACTAGCACACCCAAGTCTCTCTGAACAGCGGCATGCTTTAATATTTTATCGTTTAAATAATAATCCCGTTTGCTGTTATTCCTACCAAAATGGATAACCTCACATTTGTCAACATTGTATTCCATCTGCCAGACCCTAGCCCATTCACTTAACCTATCCAAATCCCTCTGCAGACTTCCAGTATCCTCTGCACTTTTCGCTTTACCACTCATCTTAGTGTCATCTGCAAACTTGGACACATTGCCCTTGGTCCCCAACTCCAAATCACCTATGTAAGTTGTGAACAATTGTGGGCCCAACACGGATCCCTGAGGGACACCACTAGCTACTGATTGCCAACCAGAGAAACACCCATTAATCCCCACTCTTTGCTTTCTATTAATTAACCAATCCTCTATCCATGCTACTACTTTACCCTTAATGCCATGCATCTTTATCTTATGCAGCAACCTTTTGTGTGGCACCTTGTCAAAGGCTTTCTGGAAATCCAGATATACCACATCCATCGGCTCCCCGTTATCTACTGCACTGGTAATGTCCTCAAAAAATTCCACTAAATTAGTTAGGCATGACCTGCCCTTTACGAACCCATGCTGCGTCTGCCCAATGGGAGAGTTTCTATCCAGATGCCTCGCAATTTCTTCCTTGATGATAGATTCCAGCATCTTCCCTACTACCGAAGTTAAGCTCACTGGCCTATAATTTCCTGCTTTCTGCCTACCTCCTTTTTTAAACAGTGGCGTCACGTTTGCTAATTTCCAATCCACCGGGACCATCCCAGAGTCTAGTGAATTTCGGTAAATTATCACTAGTGCATCTGCAATTTCCCTAGCCATCTCTTTTAGCACTCTGGGATGCATTCCATCAGGGCCAGGAGACTTGTCTACCTTAAGCCCCATTAGCTTGCCCATCACTCCCTCCTTAGTGATAACAATCCTCTCAAGGTCCTCACCTGTCATAGCCTAATTTCTATCAGTCGCTGGCATATTATTTGTGTCTTCCACTGTGAAGACCGACCCAAAAAACCTGTTCAGTTCCTCAGCCATTTCCTCATTTCCCATTATTAAAACTCCCTTCTCATCCTCTAAAGGACCAATATTTACCTTAGCCACTCTTTTTTGTCTTATATATTTGTAAAAACTTTTACTGTCTGTTTTTATATTCTGAGCAAGTTTACTCTCATACTCTATCTTACTCTTCTTTATAGCTTTTTTAGTAGCTTTCTGTTGCCCCCTAAAGATTTCCCAGTCCTCTAATCTCCCAGCAATCTTTGCCACTTTATATGCTTTTTCCTTCAATTTGATACTCTCCCTTATTTCCTTAGATATCCACGGTCGATTTTCCCTCTTTCTTCCGTCCTTCCTTTTTGTTGGTATAAACCTTTGCTGAGCACTGTGAAAAATCGCTTGGAAGGTTCTCCACTGTTCCTCAACTGTTCCACCATAAAGTCTTAGCTCCCAGTCTACCTTAGCTAGTTCTTCTCTCATCCCCTTGTAATCTCCTTTGTTTAAACACAAAACACTAGTATTTGATTTTACGTTCTCACCCTCCATCTGTATTTTAAATTCCACCATATTGTGATCGCTCCTTCCGAGAGGATCCCTAACTATGAGATCATGAATCAATCCTGTCTCATTACACAGGACAAGATCTAGGACCGCTTGTTCCCTCGTAGGTTCCATTACATACTGTTCTCGGAAACTATCGCGAATACATTCTATAAACTCCTCCTCAAGGTTGCCTTGACCGACCTGGCTAAACCAATCGACATGTAGATTAAAATCCCCCATGATAGCTGCTGTACCATTTCTACATGCATCAGTTATTTCTTTGTTTATTGCCTGCCCTACCATATCGTTACTATTTGGTGGCTGATGGACTACTCCTATCAGTGACTTTTTCGCCTTACTATTCCTGATTTCCACCCAAATGGATTCAACCTTATCCTCCATAGTACCGATGTCATCCCTTACTATTGCCCGGATGTCATCCTTAAATAACAGAGCAACACCACCTCCCTTACCATCCACTCTGTCCTTCCGAATAGTTTGATACCCTCGGATATTTAACTCCCAGTCGTGACCATCCTTTAACCATGTTTCAGTAATGGCCACTAAATCATAGTCATTTACGATGATTTGTGCCATCAACTCATTTACTTTATTCCGAATACTACAAGCATTCAGGTAAAGTACACTTATGTTGGTTTTTTTACCTCTGTTTTTAATCTTAACATCTCCAGTTTTATTCCTTTTGTTATTACTGGGCCTATTCACTGAGCTCCCCTCAGTTACTGTACCTTGTACTGTCGCCCTTTTAGATTTTTGACTATGTCTTCTCTGCCTTGCACTTTTCCCCTTACTTCCTTTTGCTTCTGTCCCTGTTTAACTACCTTCCAACTTCCTGCATCGGTTCCCATCCCCCTGCCACATTAGTTTAAACCCTCCCCAACAGCTCTAGAAAACACCCCCCCTAGGACATCGGTTCCAGTCCTGCCCAGGTGCTCTGCTGAAGAGTCATCCAGACTTGAAATGTTAGCCTAGTTCTCTCTCCACCGATCCTGTCAAACCTGCTGAGATTTTCCAGCATTTTCTGTTTTTGTTTAGATTCCAGCATCCGCAGTAATTTACTGTTATAAATCTGTGCAGCTTTGGTTGTCCATACCTGAAATTCCAATATTTCCTGTCTGTCTATTTCTACAATTCTAGAATAGAGTAAAACTCCGTTTGCAAATTCTTAAAAATACCTTGAAACTAACCATGGCGTAACTTTCCTGTGGCAATGGATGCCCACTACAGAAATACTGTTTCTTGTACCTTTATGGAACTTCCCATATCCCTTATATTGTAACCACTCAAGCCATCCAAATAATGGTTGCTTCTGTGCTATAAACCCACCCTCCAGGAACACAATTTAATCTTCTACTTTCTGTCCGGGCCAGATACAAATCCGTGTCTTCAAAATAAACTTACAGGACCCTTGCATGCATCAACTGTAATCAATGGACTGTAGATCAGATGGGTTCTGCAATGCATAGGTAATGTGCTCTGCCATATTAACTCCCAGTAATTGGAGACAAAACTTGCCCCATTGTTTGTTACAAATGATAAGATTGGATATTTGCAAAACTTACTCTTTCATAACTCTCACCTATTTTGATTGCACTTCCACCTAAGTCCTGCAGTCTGTTATATTTCTTTGTTGCCGCAAAGAGGAAAGGTATGGAGATGCCTACACTCCCCGATGAGAGGTTTATTAAGGGTGTTGCTCAATACAAGAGTGTTTTCCCAAAGCTGGTGCAAATACTCTGCTGAAGTTTCTATACATTTATGAAGCAGAATCAGCAAGAATGTATTCCCAGACACATAACACAACTCCTTTACTTAATTGTGCAACAATTCACACTTATCCAACAGATCCCCTGATATTTTATTTTTATACATGTATACAATTCAATAAGACAGTCTCTGGTGGATGTCTAGTCCTTTTTGGTATCCATGAACTCAGCTATATGCGACCTCCAAAGTACCTCATTTCTATCTGTAGTTGGTCCATCTTGAGTAGTTATTTCAGTATCTGTCACTCCTGGCATCAAAACGTTCTCAGAATCTGAACTTGTCACTGTCTCTGGCCTCTGGTACAATGTATGGCTCTTCTGATGTTCTAAAGGCAAAACCTCTTGAGAAGTTTCTGCAAACTCCTTGTGCAACATGTAACTGATCAGAATGATGTTGTCAAACTTTTATTGTGGTTAGGTGGGGTTACAGGGATAAGGAGGGTGGGGTGCTCCTTTGGAAGGTTGGTGCTGATTTGATGGACCGAATTACCTCTACAATTCCGCCTGTAAGGTGTTGGACATTGGACCAATCTTTGCTAAGATCCTCGAATTCCTACAGTGCAAAAGGAGGCCATTTGGCCCATTGAGACTGTACCGACCCCTCAAAAGAGTACTCTACCCATACCTACTCACCGTCCACCCCAACCTAACCTCGTAACCCCCATAACCTAACCTGCATATCCCTGGACACTTGAGCAATTTATCATGGCCAATCCACCTACCCACGCATCTTTGGACTGTGGGAGGAAGCCAGAGCATCCAGAGAAAACCCACGCAAACAAGGGGATAACGTACAAACTCCACACAGACAGTGACCCAAGGCCGGAATTGAACCTGGGTCCCTGGCACTGTGAGGCAGCAGTGCGAGCTACTGGACTCAGTGCTGCCCTCTCGTTATTGGTGTAATTTCTAGCTAGCACTCTCTCCCTGTCTGTATACTCGTCTTTTTGAGATTTTCTCCCTCCTAGCAATTTGTGTTTATTGTTGGCGTTTTCCAATCTATGAAGTATCAGATGATGTCAACAAATCAAACTGTGTAGTTTTGTCTCGAACAACAGCATTGCCAGTAAACTTTGCTTGGTAACTTGTACAGTGTTCTGATAAGATACTAGAAATTTGTTGACTCTTGATAATGTTCCGTGGTCCTTCAATGCTTTGATAGAATGCTTTACTGAGTGCACAAAATGCTTGGCCAATCCATTAATTACTGGATGATGCGGTGATCACTTGATATGATGCATATTATTCCCTTTCAAGTAGTCTTCAAACTTCTTTGAAGTAAACCGCATACCATTATCACTGCTGATTTGCCCCGCTCTTCCAAATCTTGCAAATACTTTGTTTAATTTCTCAATGGTCTGCTCAGTCACTGTTGACTTCATTATTGCAACATCTGGCCTTTTCTGTGTGCATGTCCAGAATCACCAAGCACATGTGATCCTTCAGTGGAGCAGCATAATTGATGTGTATTCTCTGCTATGGCTGAGTCGGCCATTCCCATAGATGTAATGATTGTAATGATGG
Source organism: Scyliorhinus canicula (assembly GCF_902713615.1). Taxonomy (NCBI): domain Eukaryota; kingdom Metazoa; phylum Chordata; class Chondrichthyes; order Carcharhiniformes; family Scyliorhinidae; genus Scyliorhinus; species Scyliorhinus canicula. The sequence continues at coordinate 133,383,927 of NC_052156.1, forward strand.
AGTGTTCCTTTGTTCTGTTCAAGGTTGGCATTGCCCAACTTTCTCTTCAATTTGAGCATCTAATCCTGGCCACCAAAAATAATGGTGTGCTAATTCCCCACAGTAGAACTCCATTCTGTAATGTCAACTTTTGTGTGACGTAGGGCTTGTGGTCTGGATTTTTCTTATGAAAATCTGACTGCGTTTCTTTTTGGACAAAGTGCATCACCTTCCTCATCACTTGATCAGTTCTTGTATGAACTTGAGAACAATATCCATGGGTAAAATACAAAATATTGACAACATTTTCTTCTGTCCTGCTTGACTTGTAACAGCTCTGACTTGCGATACTAGATATCAGCAATCGACTAACTACCAAAGAAGGTATGCCTATATATGGCCTGAAGGTTGAAGTCAAGGGTTGATGATCCATCAAAAGGGTAAACTGACACCCATAAAGATAATGGTGGAACCTTCTTACACTGAAAATAATGCTCAAAGCTTCCTTTTCTAGCTGAGCATAGTTCATTTCTGTATTAGTAAGATTGCCTGAAGCAAAATGTTATCGGTCTTTCCTCTCCTCAAGGCATGATGTGCGAGATGACTGAACCAACCCCATAGGCTGCTGCATCACAAGTTAATTGCAACTTCATTTTTGGATTATATTGAACCAACAGCTCTGATTTCAGTAAAGTTTCTTTTACTTCATTGTCTGTATTTTCACATTCTTCTGACCAGTGCCATGCCTGTTTGAAACATAGAAATGTGTGTAAAGGTTTCAATCGTAGCTAAATTCAGCATGAATCTACCATCATAATTGATCAATCCTAAAGACAATTTTAAGTGTCAGGTTTTGAGGATGTGGTGCTTCTAAGATTTCTGATATTTTCTTTGGTTCATTGTGTAAATCGTCATTGTCGATAATATGATCAAAGTAATTTATGGATGAGTTGTAAAAGTCACACTTTTCCTTCATAACTCTCCGGTTGTGATTCTGTAACTGCTTCAGGGTAGCTTCCAAATTCTCCAAGTGTTCCTGTTCACTTGAATCAGCATTGAGTATGTCATCTAAATAACACTGTACTTCATTCAACCCACTGAGAAATTGATCCATGGATCTTTGAAAAAGAGTAGGCACGGATATTATTCCAAAAGGAAGTCTTCTGTAACGAAACAGGCCTTTGTGTATTACAATGGTGAGTTATTGTGATTCAGCAGCCACATGCATCTGCAGATATGCCTGTGAAAGAGCAATTTTACTGAATTTCTGTCCACCAGGAAGTCCAGCAAACAAATCTTCAATTTACAGCAGTGGATAATGATCCACGCACAAAACTAAGTTAATGGTAGTTTAAAATATCTACAAATTTCACTAAGCAATCCTGCTTGAAAACAGGACAGATTGATGTCGCCTAATCACTTGCAGTAACAGGTTTGATGACTTTTGTCCTTACTAATCTTTCCACTTCTTCAACTTTAAGCTTGATGGTGTATGGTACTATTCTATCTAAGACATTTGGGTGTGCTGTCTGGCTTGAATTTTAGGTATTCTTCAACTCCAGCTGCAGAGCCTAGTGAATCTTCGAACACCTTCTCGTACTTCTTCAGAAGTTGTTTTTTGAAATCACTAATTGATTGACTGTTTCCAGTTAAGCCTAATCTTAGTCAAACATCCTCTGGCAAATAAAGCAGGAAGGTTTCCATGGACAACATGAAGAGGCAACTTCACTGCCTGCCCATTTGTTTCTACTTTCACCATATTTCCTTTTAATTGGACAATTAGGATCATCTTTGATGGTTTTAAAAGCAGATACCTCAACTTATGATGATAAATTGTCTCAGGTGTTAGTGATATTGCTGTGCCTGTATCCACTTCCATTTTAATTTCATGACCGTCTAATTTTGAACTTGCCCAAATATATTGTTGATCATCGTGCATGACAAAACACCTTCGCTTTAGTGCTTGCTGTAGCTTGGTTTTGCTGACTTTTGAGTGACCTTGAGCTTCATCAAATAACTTGCAGACATGACTAGATTGTTTGCTTACATTGTTCTTCTTGCACTTGATTGGTGTAGAAGAACTTTTCTGCTTTGGGAATGTGGCCGTCCTGACCACAGTTCTTGCAAGTATTCGATTTACTCCAGCATTTTCCCGCTGAGTGTCCAACCTGTGTATAACGGTGTCATGGCTGCAATTTTTGTTCCTTGAGGTATCCATTTTGTAGATCTTTGATCCATCTCCTATCTATGAAGCTTCTTTCATTGCAAGCTACATAAGTGTGGCAACTTCCACAGCAGCTTTCAGAGTTAAATTACTCACAGTAAGCAGCATCCACAAATCAGCCATTGTGAAAAAAATCATCAAATGTTCTACCAGATTTACAATATTTAGCTAATCTATTTAAAGACGCTACAAATTGTAAAAAGGTTTCACCTTCTTCCTGACTATGGCGGTGGTATCAGAACCTTTCTGCAATCAGTAACGGTTTCAGAGAGAAATTACCCTCTTAAGATTTTCATGAATTCATTGAAGGACTTGTCTCCTGGTTTTGCTGGGTGAACAAGGTTCTGTCGCAGCATAAACGTTCCACGGCCAATTAAGCTGAGAAATGTTGTGGCCTTTAGGTCCTCCGGTTTCTGATCAGCGATTAAAAATAATTGGAATCTTTTTCATAATCATACCATTTTTCATAATCCTCATCAACCATCCATGGTGCCCATTTTTCCCATCATTTTTGATCCCAGCTCCTAGGGTCTACATTTCCTCCCTTCCGACTGTGTTGGAAAATATGGCACAAACCATTTGTTGAACAAGAAAATTTGAAATCTTTTCCTTTTTATACCTGAGTATTTTGACTTTTCCCCTGAGTAATGGCCCATGCAGTGTCGGCAGACTACAGAATCCCCACTCCCCGCAGCTTAGGTAGCTTCGCCTCATATGAGGTTGCTGCTGCCCAGACACCACCCAGTCTTCCCCGACTGTCAATCTTCTTACCCAAAGTGCTGTCAAAATATTTTGTTAGGGACAGCATGGTGGCCTAGTGGTTAGCACAGCTGCCTCACGGCGCTGAGGTCCCAGGTTCGATCCCGGCTCTGGGTCACTGTCCGTGTGGAGTTTGCACATTCTCCCCGTGTCTGCGTGGGTTTCACCCCCACAACCCAAAAATGTGCAGAGTAGGTGGATTGGCCACATTGAATTGCCCCCTTAATTGGAAAAAATAATTGGATAATCTAAATTAAAAAATTTTTTTTTTTTTTAAATCTTTTGTTAAACCTTCCTCTGCCAAATACAGCAGGAAGGTTTCCAGCGGCAGTGCTTTGCCTGATGTCTGTGTGTGCGCGTGCACAGGTCCGGTCCCAAGAATCTACCGTTGTTCTCGATGCCGTCCCACAATTAGTTGACAAAAACCTTCTTTTCAAAGTTTTTTCTGCTACAATCCACGTCACCAGTTTTCTCTCCTGTTATATTTCTTTATATTCCTGCAAAGAGAAAAGGTATGGAGGTGCCCAGACTGTGGATTCTTGTGAAACATGATGAGAGGTTTATTAAGGGTGTACGTCATACAATCAAGATGGTGATCTGCTCAAAGCCCGCACAAACACTCTGCTGACATCAGTGCACATCATGTGACACAGAACCAGCAAGAATGTATTCCCAGAAATGTAACACACTTGTTTTACAAAACAGGCCTGTAACACAACCCAAACACCACAAGTTTTTTGTCTCAAATGTATTTTTTTACATATTTTAAGGTAGGATCAAGAAATGGTGACAATTACAGAAGAAAAGGCAGCACGGTAGCACAAGTGGTTAGCACTGTGGCTTCACAGTGCCAGGTTCGCTTCCCTACTGGGTCACTGTCCGTGCAGAGTCTGCACGTTCTCCCCATGTCTGCATGGGTTTCCTCCGGGTGCTCTGGTGTCCTCCCACAGTCCAAAGATGTGCGGGTTAGGTGGATTGGACAGGCTAAAAAATTGCCCTTAGTGTCCAAAAAAAGGTTAGGAGGGGTTACGGGGATAGGGTGGAAGTGAGGGCTTAAGTGGGTCAGTGCAGACTCGATGGGCTGAATGGCCTCCTTCTGCACTGTATGTTCTATGTTCTAAAAGTTTGTTACTTTATACTGGTCCTGCTGAACATTTTTATCACTATTTTAAAATTCCAGTTAAAGGTTGGAGGGAAAAAATGGCACATTAATCATTCTACATCCGAAGGAGTTCTGCAGGATAATACAACGTGTGTATGTAGCTGAAGACAAGCTTACAAAATCAAAATATCAAGACTAAAATATCAAAACAGTGGTGAAATGTAAGCCTCTGTAAATGATGCGTGTACTCAACCACACTCCCTTTGATTTTTGACAGATGGCCCTTATTTAACCAGTTCAGTAGGCATTGTGGATGTGTCAGGGTAGTCGGGTTCGTCTGTTGAACATAAGTCCTTTCTCAGTGGATCCTTTGGATATTGATTTTGGGGTGAGGAAGTTTAAAAATTAGACAGTGTGACTCCTGATAAGAACATGCAAAATCATTCCATTTATTGAACTCTGCAGAGAACTTACAAGATACCGTTACAACTCCGCGTTTAACTTGTGCCCTAGCTTTCAGATCCATTTCTGTATAGATTTGTGGATTGCCATAAATGTGAAGCTAATGTTTCAGATTTCATGAAAAATCAATACAACATGTGCAGTTTAAAAGTATTGTCAAAATCCAGTTGCATATTTAGTGACCCTCCGAATAGGGGTTCATTTAAAGGGCACTGTTACCATGGTGAAGGTCTTTCAGGATCCATTAGTAAGCACAAAAGATTGTGCTCTGACAAGAGGACAAAACTATGTTTCCTATTCTTTGTCTGAAGAACCAAATTATTTTCAGTATGTTTGCGTTTTGATTTTCAGACGTCAAATTAGATTTAATGCACGTTTTTTGCTGTAAATTCTTTGGGGAGCTGAAACTGAATCTTTGGGTGGAATTTTCTAGCCTCACTAGTAGCGAGCTTAGAAGTGGGAAAGTGGAACCCCGCCGTCTCCCTGTTTCTGCCAGATTAAGTTTTGGGTGGGAAGGCCCATGGTTAGCCTTCCCACACTGCTGCCTATTGAGGCCCTTAAGTGGACATGTAATGACCTACCTCTTCAGGGCCTCATTCAACTGCTGCAGGTATTAACCCATTGGCGGGCTAGGAAGCTGAATGCTTGGTACTGGATTGTTCACATTGAAATTCACACTCCATTGTCTGCTTAAAGCACTGTGATTGACAGCTTTCTGGAACCTCAAGGGTAGAATCAGATTGTTTGTTTTTATAGCTCTATCGAGATCCATTAAGCCAAGGCAGCAGCTGTTTCTCTAACTGTAATTTTTTTTAATGAGTCTGCCTCTTTGTTCCCGAATTCTTCATTAAAAAGTGAAGAGGCAGCCCCCCCACAGTTGTTCTTTCTTTGAGGAGCTATTTGCATGGGCCCACCGGGTCGGGGCGGGAAGCCCGACTGGGCCATTGGGAAATCTGCTATGGCCAGCGGAGCGGGCAGGGAAACGTGCGATTGGTTTGCCACCCGGCGCAAATTCTGATTTTGCCCTGCCGCAGAATTCTCTGGATCAGGATTCCTGATCTTGGCAGCGGGAAATGGAAAATCCCGGCCATAGTCTCCAGAACATGTATCACGATTCAGATCTTCTGTATCTCACACAATCTCACCACCAGTGCACAGCAAGCAGTTATGAAGGAAGAGAAAGGGAAGGCAATGAAGGCCTTTTTTGAAGATGCTGTCCAGTTTGGCTCATCTCACTACTACTAGTGAACATAACCCCAATTCTTCATTCATCAGTAGTCACACACCTAACGGTGCCTCTGTTCCAGACCATCCTCTTGGCGACAAGGTTGAAGTTGAAGCTACACAAAATAAAACTATCAAACCAACCTTATCAAACAAGCCATTCAGTCTTCTACACAAACATCAAACAATCACCCTCATGCATTTTGGTGATGCCTGCCTCCGGGCTCCTTTGCCTGTCCTCCTGCTCCTACACACTCCTATCCCAATGGCTGGTGAAAGGCTGTTAACAAGGAGAATTGAGATGCCTTGCAGTATGATCTTTTGCAGCTCTGTGCCAAAGAGGCTCAGCATTCGGATTGCATCATCTTTGCATGGAAGGCAGCTGCCTGGTTGATTGACAAACAAGGGCACTGGTGTAGTGCCAGTAGGGAGAAGATGAACTATGTTATCCTGAGAGTGGATAGCAGGTTCTTGCTCCACAGAACTACTGCCACTCTCTAGGGTGGTGTCTGCCCAATCCTAATAATCTGTTACAGAACAGCTTGCTGCTCTGATGTGAGACCTTGCAGGCCCCTTTGGAGGCCATTGGTATATAGCCATGACAGCACTCTGAGTTTACATGGCAATAAGCTGAGTATGCATTACTTCAGTCTTGCCTTCCACTGTAGAACACACACACACACATTGGGTAGCTTTTTAAACTGTTGTGGAAGGTGAGTCATCACCTATCGTCGTTGACCACATTATGATTAGGTCGGCAAGTGTTCTCATTGATCTACAAAGGATGGCCTCGGTGTGATTTGCTTAAAGCAGTGTATAAAGTCGGTGCCGGCACCTTGACATTGACAGCAGGTTTTCTCTTTGGCCTGTTAATGAACCAAGCATTTTGTTGTGCACATCCATCAGCCTTTTCCTGCACGTCCCATCAAAGTCCTTGTTAAGACCTGCACGGGACCTACGGGAAGAAGCAATTAGTCTCCCCATGAGCCACGTAGAGTACGAGCTCCCCCCTCCACTGAGGGGCGGGGAACCCAATGGTACTTTAATAACCTGTAATATAAAGGTCGGCCAGATTTGGAACCGACACCTTAGAGCCGACTGAGACCTGAAGAGATTGTACATATTATTACTATGTAATAAAACTAGTTTCCCTTATCCACTCGTCTCGGACTCACCTGTGGTCGCTAAAGTTCTCAACTGAGTCCTCAGCAGCAGAACTCAAGTGTGGCCATGTCCTTCAAAAAGCTGGTATCTGTGGTGCCCTTTCTGCTCTTCCACTCATGCCTGGTAACTCACCACATGCCAAATTGCCACTACGCTGGCCCCTAGAGCATGTGCAATGGAGGCTGCGAGGGTGAAATCAAGTGATGGTATTTCATCATCAGCCATGTCGTTCTACATTTGACTCCTTTCTCATTACCTGGCCGGGTTATAGTACTGTCAGGAGGAAGGCATAAGGGTAAGGGAGCAGTGAAGGGGATAGGGGAAAAAGCTTGCTGAGATTAACAGCAGTTTGTAAGTCAGAAGAAATTGTGAGAAGATGGCAAGTAGGACGTGAGAATGGGGATTGGGTCAGAGGATAGTGTCGCACTTGATACTTTCAGCCCCCTGCTGACTATGGCCTGCCCTGATCATGCCAATGGTGGTAATCATAGTCTCCTCCATAGCAGTCCCTAAACCGGGCAGGTTAGCTGCTACTGCCTGCAGTTTTGTGTTACCTTACCCTGCAAGGGAGAGTTGTGTCAGTGAGTGTGGTGCAATCTGTCTGGGTGATGGGCCTGTCATTGTTAGCTGTCAGTTTATGTGTAAGCTGAGAGATGTGGATATCATGTTTAAAGCAGTGCTAAGTATATGAGGGTGAAATGAACCTATGAATTGGCAACAAAATTCTGGAAGAAATCCAAGATGGTGCTGTACTGCGGCAATGTGGGATTTGCTTGTGACTGTCTTTATCTGTGACCAACTCTCTCCTGTACACACTTGGGTTCAGAATACAATAGCTGTTGGCAGCCCAACAGCATCTGCTAGGCAGCCCCATAGCCTGAGCCCTGTATCTCCTTCCCCCCAGCTCACAGTGACTTGCAAGCACAACGTGGAGCCTATTCATCGGGCACTAGCCCCGAACATCAGATTTGAGCTGACCGTCCTCAGAATTACTGATTGCCTCCTGACCAGCGCCAAAGCATCAGCAGAGTGGAGCAATGCAAAACTGCGAATGGCTTTGGAGTTGTGCAGCTTCTATGCTCAGGACCAGATTGTGTCGTCCGTTCATCTCCGGAAAGGACCGGAGGAGAGGAATTGTCCCGCTGTGCAAACCTGGAACTTCAGCATTGAGCAGTATGAACCCGCTGAACCTTCAGATGAAGATTTGCCATATGTTTAACATTGTGAATCTGATGTATCTTTAATGTTGTGGAGCTGATGTTCGTTTAACCATTTTTTGTTTAAAGCGCGAACCTGCTGTCTGCTTAAAATGTTGAACTGTTGCAAGTTTAAAGGTAGATCTGCTGTATGTCTTCATGTTGTATGATTAAAACAGCACTGCACTCTGGCGACACAGAAACTTAGATTGCAACCGTTTAGTTTGCTTTCTTGAAGTTTTTCATTAGCTTTTAATATTTCTCTTGTGAGATGGTGACATTAGCGTATTTGTGAAGATGATCATAATAGTTGCAGCTGTCGCTTTGACTTGCCTGGTGACCTTGTAATTTCCTTTTCATTATGTGTCATTTTTTTGATGAACAAGCAATGCACCTTCAGTGAATTTCTAAATGGACAATAAATTGGGATTTAGTTGAATTGAGTGTTAGGTATGGGTCATAATTGACAGAGAATGTTGGTAGGTGAGTGATGGCACATTGAACAGTGTGTGAGATTAATGGTGCAGTTGGGGTGATACGGTATTTGAGGATGAACTTAGTGGCCTTGAGTACTTGAGTGAGCTCATTGAATCAGGTCTCGGGGAAATACTGCCGTGCAATAGAACATAGAACATAGAACAGTACAGCACAGAACAGGCCCTTCGGCCCTCAATGTTGTGCCGAGCCATGATCACCCTACTCAAACCCACGTATCCACCCTATACCCGTAACCCAACAACCCCCCCCTTAACCTTACTTTTATTAGGACACTACGGGCAATTTAGCATGGCCAATCCACCTAACCCGCACATCTTTGGACTGTGGGAGGAAACCGGAGCACCCGGAGGAAACCCACGCACACAGGGGGAGGATGTGCAGACTCCACACAGACAGTGACCCAGCCGGGAATCGAACCTGGGACCCTGGAGCTGTGAAGCATTTATGCTAACCACCATGCTACCCTGCTGCCCAATCTTTATACAATTATGCCTGTTAATATATCCAGAAACCAAGGCATTTCGATAGTTTTTATTAATATTACTCTATTATAAAGAATATAATTGAGAACTGTCATTCGCTCATTGGCTTATATAAATAAAGAAAGACCTGTGCTCATGCAAAACCTTTTCCTCCTTGTGCTCAGGTCTCTGATGTGGGGCCTAAACACATAACCTTCAGGTGAGAGTGCTTCCCACCGAGCCATGGCTGACACCAATGGACATTCCTTTTGTTTTTGTTTTCAAAGCAATATTTGTCTGAGTATATCCATTCTTGTATAAATGCCTGCAATCAACTGCCAACATCCTAACCTGTCCTCAAATTACCCATGCAGGTAGCTTTTGCGAAAATTACTAATTGGTATTTGGAGCAATCGTAGTTGTAAAAATACAAATATGTAAAGGTGAAAATAAATTTTGTTGCAGATTTTTAAAGAAATCTATGAAATATTTTAATGCAAGAAGATGAAAGCAGACTCTTGGTGCAATTTAATGGAAAAGCTTCTAAATGTGGTAGCGAGCAGGAACTGCTGCGAGCTACCCGACGCTTGACCCGGTGATGCCATCACCAGTATCAAACGTTAATCGATCCACTTAACGAGGTCCAATGGGGCTCACGCTACAAATGATGGTGCCGCCGGCTGATTCGCCAGGACCGCATCCACCAGCTCCCCACCAACGAGAGCAGCACTTGATCCTGCAGAGCAAACCCCACACAGCTCGCAGGCATGTCACTGAGGAGACCAGCCCCACAATTCGGGAATGCTGACCTGGCCTGATTGTTGGACACGGTCGAGTCCAGACGGGATGCCCTGTTCCCCCAACGGGCTCGGAGTGTCAGTCACAGGGCAGCCAGTGTCATTTGGGAGGAGGTGGCCCACAACAGATGGGAGAGAGCCCAGGTGGGCAGTGGAGTGCCAGACAACAGAGTCCTTACACCCTGTGAGTAATGGGCCCTGGAGGTCACTGGGATGGCCGAGGACCGGTCACCAATGTAAAGGTTGGCGTACGGTGCGGAGATGCGGATCCACTGGCCACCACCCAGATTACCTGAGTTAATGACATACAGAATGATCTATCCCTCCCACTGACTACATGTCCATATCCCGCAGGATCTCCATGTGATGGTGCCCATCCGGGGTGGTCCCCCCCTGCCTCCCATGAGAACATCTCAGAGGGGATTCCAAGGAGACCACCCTTTTCGCAGCACAGCTGTCATCCCCACCCTCTACCAGCGCAGAGACACACATCTCAGTGGGGTAAAGTGGTGGTCAGACCTCTGGGGCATATTGTGCTGAGCATCACACAGTTGCTGATGCACATCAGGTGGAGGCAGGAACACACAGGCGAGACAGCAGTCAGGGCTGCTGGATCCCTGGACCCAGCTGGGTCCAAGTCAGACGCTGAGCCTCTCAACCCGGTTTACCTGGAGCTGATGCAGTTGATAGGTTGTAGTTGTGATACTCAGAGGGGGATGTCAGCGACACTGCAGCAGGTGCATTGCTGATTGGAGGAGTCCCGGGGGCCTGCACTGCTGGCAACTGCAGTGGACAGCCCAGTGCACAACATCAGCAGCATGAGTCGAGGTGTCCAAGGAATGGCTCAATCAGTGAGGACCATGGCTGAGCGTCTCGACAGGTGGACCTTTCTGAAACGCTTCAGAGCATGTCCCTTTCACAGGTGGGCATTGCCTGGGTGCTCCACAGCATGTTCGAGCCTCAGGTAGGCATTGTCGGGGCATTCTAGAGCATGTCCCAGCCGCAGGTAGGCATTGCCTGGGTGCTCCACAGCATGTTCGAGCCTCAGGTGGGCATTGTCAGGGCATTCCAAAGCATGTCCCAGCCGCAGGTAGGTATTGCCTGGGTGCTCGAGAGCATGTTCCTATCGCAGGTGGGCATTGCTGAGGCACTCCAGAGCTTGTCCCAGTCACTGAGGAGCATCGCCGAGGGTGCCAACACTATGCTGCAGAAACTGAGGAGCCACCAGGGTTGACAGAGCCAGATGACGCAGGGGCAGATGCCTCTCCAACCCAAGGTAACCCCCAGGGCCCTATGGGCACAGGCCGGGAGGAGGGGGCGCTGGATGCCAACCCAGAGCCTCCCAACAGAGGGGCGATGGCGGCCATTAGTTCCCCCAAGATTCCCCCCCCCAAACTCCGGCTATGGCACGTCCTAGAGTCAACCCCTGCAACAGGGTGGCACAGTGAGGTATTTGTCGCTGACAAGTGGGCTGGACCTTCCGGCCCCAGGGCCCCCAGAATATGTCCACGAGGGCCATCAGACATGGTAAGCAGCAGACTGCCTCCATCCCTGATATGCATCCTGGGGATACATTTAGATGCAGCGATAGAGCACGGAAGGCTAAGCAGGTTGAGGATCACTGAGAGGGCGCTGAGGGGTAAGGGGTGAGGGGGGAATGGGGAGGGTGGGGTGATGAGTGAAGGGGTAGGGGAGGGGTTGAGATGGCTGGGGAAGGGGGGAACACCAGCACCGCAGGCTATGGGCAGTCGGGACTCATGTTTACAACATTACAAAATGTTGCACCTGAGAAATATTGCACCTCTAGAACTTTCTGCCTCAGACACCCGGGTATGGAGGATATGGATGCTTCCCCTCCCATTTCCCAAGGCATATCATGTGCAAGTGATGGATGTGAGTGCACACACAGCACACAGCCAGGAGTCAGACTGTGGCATAGATTGAGGAGCACCAATGCTCAGCTCACAGGGGGTTATCATCACTGCCCCCCCCCCCCCACCACCACCACCACCACCACCACCACGCCCCCACCATTGACAGTGACTAGTTGACAGCGCCAACATAGTCCCCTCACCTGGGGTGCTGTCACGCAGACCTTGGGAGGTTGTAACAGGGTGGCAGGAGGAGGGGGAAATGGATGGGGGGTAAGGGGTGGAGATGACGAATTAAGCCACATCCTATGCGAAGCGGGCGAGGATGAGGGTCTTCCTGGCCCTCCAGTCTTGCCGGACCCTCGCCGTTGCTGCCTGTCCTCCATCGTCCAGCTGGTCCTGTGGGTCCTCCCCGGGCTTGTCCACCAGCCCCTCCTGGTTTAGCACCTCCTCCTCGTCCTCCTAGGAGGTGGCCACATGCTCCTCTCCCTCCACCTCCAGCACTCCCCTTCTGGGAGGTGCACTACAGTGCATCACCAGGGCAGTCAAGGCATTGGAACTGCATTTTGAGGAGTCCGATGCATCACTCAATGACAGCCTAGGTAGCCGTGTGGGCCTCATTGTATCGGGTCTCTGCATCGGTCACCGGCTTCCATACTGGCATCATTAACCAGGTCCTCAGCGGGTACCCCTTATCCCCCAAGAGCCCACCGGCCATCCTGGGGTGGTCCTTGAAGAGGCCGAGGATGTCCAACTGCCCCATAATGCATCTCATGCAACCATCAGGGAAGCATGCACACATGATCTTCATGTGGTGGCCGAATACGAGCTGGACATTCAGGAAGTGGAAGTCTGCCAGGATATGGCACAAGTGCCGCACTGTCTCCTTGTTGGGGCGGAACCTGCTGTGACACACGCTGTCTGCCATCTATTCGCCAACCTCTGCCTCTGGGTCCCTCCCTGGTGTACTGGGAGGCCGGATCCTCAAGGTGTGGGGCGGGGCCCTGCACATGATCTGCCGCCTCGAGCCTCTGTTGGCGCTGCTGCCCGCATTCTCCAGCATCTAGCCGCCTGGCTTGCTAGCGGCACCATGAGGGCACCCACCTCCACGGGGGCAAATTATCATCCAACCCGTGTAACATCTGTAAGGAATTAGAGCGGGGAGAGACTGACAACCAGCGGTGTCTTCCACCCCGGGACCCTCCAGCTCCCCCACTGCTCCCCCTCTCCCCCCCCCCCCACATTTCCTGCCATCCAACACACCCCGTCCATACTCACCCGGCCGCAACGAGGATCGCAGACCCTGTACCCCAGACACCCACACATAGCGTTACCTTAACCAGGCACTGGTCCCCTCCCCGGTGCATACACCCATCCTCTGGTCATGGAGATATCTCTGGTGCTGGGACCCAGCCCCTGGGTGTTAGAATGTTGGCCGCTGCATCCATGATATTGCTTCCTGCAGTTTCCAGGCATGGTGTACAAGCATCACTGTCCGATTGGGATGCTAGGCAATAACCCACATGATACAAGGCATGCTTACATACTGGAATATACTTGGGAGGTGTGAATTGCTCACTTAACTACGATTGCCAATTCCCTGTTAGCAATAGCCTTCAGCCCGGGGACATGGTCAATGGGAGTTATGGGTGGTTAGTGGAATAGACAGGCAGGGCTGGACTACCCCACTATGGGTTTACATGATCCGGGAGTGGCATGGCCGAACCGCAGGCACTGAGACCCTCCCCCATCCCTGGCTCAGAGCCCACCCCCCCACTGAGGGCAGCCCCCCCTCCCCCCCCCAAACTGAGGCTGCCCCCTCGGGGGCTCCCTAACCACTACTCAAGCACTGGGGCAGCAACTCCAGTGCCCCCTGTTGTGTTATGCTGCTACGGATGCTGCTACTTGATGCAGTCTTAACTAAAGGATGCTCCAGACTCTGAAATGAGTTCAACGTGTTTATTGAACTATTAACACAGTTCTCAAATGAGTTTGACTCTCTGCTTATCTAACTGTAGTAACTCAGTCTAACTGTACCAGCTTGCTCTAAGCCACGTGCTGGGATGTGATGCTGATGATCAACCCTGTCTAACTCTCTAGATGTCTGTCTGTGGAAAGAGGCAGGGTGTGAGTGCCTCATCCCTTTTATAGTGTTTATGTCATGCCCCCTTGTGGTGATGCCACCTCTGAGTGTCCTGACTGCCCATTGGTTGTGTCCTATTCTGAGTGTTCATTGGTTGCATGTTTGCATATCATAACACCCCCGGGCTCATTGCCTGGGAGTGAAGGTGGCTACTAACCTCCTTGGACCCCCACAGCAGCGATTCCACCAGCTTCATGATTTTAATAAGGTATACTAATCAGTGCCCACATGACCACTTGCTGGTGAAGCGTTTAGATCACGGAAGGGCCTTAGATAGGGGTCATTCCCGTTAATTGTGGGGAGATTGGCTTAAGTGTTGATTATTAGTTTCTCGGCACGCCATGACGGGCCAATGGGGCAGGCCGGTTAGATTGCAAACAGATCAGCACCCGGTGTGGTTCCCGATATTGGCCTCTCCCGGGCAAAATCTAACGACTGCGTCGCGCACTATGGGTGGGTTTTAACTAAATGGAAACAAATTTCCATGGCGAGTGCTTTTAGCCGCATGTTTCCCGGGGCTCGCGGCACAGAGAAACACAAGGCTGGTTAGATAGGGGGTCTCAGCGGGTAACACATGGCTGAGGCCGCACATAGCCCCGTTTTGTGCACTGTGCAGCTCTGCTTGCCGGAACTCCTCAACATAGCGAGATGGCATCCTGATCTCTGGTAATCTCAAAGCCACCCTGATTCCCCCCCAAGCCCCAACACACTATGGGAGGGTACCCAGCCCACCAACACCCATGCAGGGTACCACTGGCCCAATCATCACTGCACAAAACCTGCCAATCTAGCTTTGCCCCTGTCAGCAGTGCAAGGCTGACATCCAGGTGGCACTGCCAGAGTGCCAGGCTGGTGCTGCCAGGGTGCTGGGCCAGCAGTGTCAGGGTCCCTCCCTGCTCAAAGGACATGCAACTGGGGGCTTCTCATCTCCTGGGAGGCCCCACAAGTGCTTTTTCAATCTGTCCCCATTTGTGGAAGCCAGTACTGAATGGCACTCATCCAAGGTCTCCAAGGTGAAAGAGATAGATCCCAATGTCTCAGGTCCCTCGGCAATGTGCATTTTAAAGTGATACTAGCTGTCTCGCTTTTATATGCAGATTTGCCTAACAGTTATCCCGCCCACAATGAGAGGGATTTACATTGCAGCATCTTGCGAGATCGCGTTAGATCTCACGAAGCATTGTGAGCCGGTTAGATCGCTGGAGCGTGCTCTCCCGGCTTCCATCAGCCACGCTGTGCTGTGGCGAGATGTTTTTCAGACACAACGTGGCCGCTCGATCGGCCCATATCACTGCTAAGCTTAGTGGATCTGCAGAACCTGCTCACAAACACATGGTGGTGCCCTTGCTCTGCATCTGGGAGCGCAGCTGCTCTTGTGCATTTGCCAAAGAAGAAATCCTGCTGTTAATTCAGTCCAGATTCAGAGATGGAGGGCCAAAATCTGAACAGTCCTATAACTGGAGGGATCACCACTGAGTCATGTGCATAGCTAAAGAGAATGAACTGCTACTGACCATTAGACTGCCACTGGAAATGGACATGGGCAGGACAAGAAAACAGCTGTTTGCATAAAAAACACCATCAAAACGGATGAGTAGAACTCCACTTTTACAAAAAAAATGTACATGCATACATTAAGCTTCTGCAGTGACTAAATAACACAGAAAATGTTTCTGCTCAAAGAGGTTCACCTATGCTGTCCGTACTGTTTCAGAAATTCTCAATCCAGTATTTGGGTTTTAAAATGTAACTGCAAAAGCCAAACACCAATCAGTTC
The DNA here is from genome assembly GCF_902713615.1 of Scyliorhinus canicula. Taxonomy (NCBI): domain Eukaryota; kingdom Metazoa; phylum Chordata; class Chondrichthyes; order Carcharhiniformes; family Scyliorhinidae; genus Scyliorhinus; species Scyliorhinus canicula. Next base: position 133,399,584 of record NC_052156.1, read on the forward strand.
AGGGGCGGGATTCTCCGACCCCCCGCCGGGTCGGAGAATCGCCGGGGGTCGGCGCCAATTCCGCCCCCGCCGTGTCCCGAATTCTCCGCCACCAGAGATTCGGCGGGGGCGGGAATCGCGGCACGCCAGACGGTGGGCCGGATGGTGGGCTCCCCACGGCGATTCTCCGGCCCGCGATGGGCTGAAGTCCCGCCGCTGTCAAGCCTTTCCCACCGGCGGGAATCAAAACACCTATCTGACCGGCAGGATTGGTGGCGCGGGCGGGTGCCGGGCTTCTAGGGGGGGGGGGGCGCGCGGGGCGATCTGACCCCGGGGGGGGTGCCCCCAGAGTGGCCTGGCCTGCGATTGGGGCCCACCAATCGGCGGGCGGGCCTGTGCCGTGGGGGCACTCTTTTTCTTCCGCCTTCGCCATGGTCTTCACCATGGCGGAGGCGGAAGAGACCCCCTCCCCTGCGCATGCACCGGGATGACGTCAGCAGCCTCTGACGCTCCGGCGCATGCGCGGACTTACGCCGGCCGGCGAAGTCCTTTCGGCCCTGGCTGGCATGGCACCAAAGGCCATTTACGCCAGCTGGCGGAGCGGGAACCACTCCGGCGTGGGCCTAGCCCCCTCAATGTGAGGGCTTGGCCCCTAAAGGTGCGGATCCGCACCTTTGGGGCGGCCCGACGCCAGAGTGGTTCACGCCACTCCAATACGCCGGGACCCCCTGCCCATCCGGGTAGGGGAGAATCCTGGCCCAGATCTGTGCTTTGGATCTGGACCACTAATACAGAAAAAGTGCCATTTGTGATTTTCAATTGAGAAATGGAAAGCATTTTTTCATGAATGTTGTATGAGTGTGAACGCTACTGAGGGACAGGTTTCCTCATTAATATGTACTGTATTATACCAATAGTATATGCCCTCCACAGAAAGCATTTTCCAATATCTGTCATTACCCCAAAGCCCACCTTTGTAGACCCCTCCATATGTGTCTCGATGTTAGAACTAGAATGGTGACTTGCTAGTTCTCATGATCAAATCTGCAAAATGTTTCCAGAAGGACTTCCAAGTCCTCAACATAAGAGGAAGCAGTGTCTACTCCATTTTCTACTCCAGGCCATGGTGAACAATATGTTTGCATCTCTGGAACCACCATACAGTTTGCTTTAACCATGAGCTACAGTCTTTATGAACTGATAGGTTAGAGTTAAGCTACTTTTGTGACTAGTTGAGCCATCTGTGCAAGCATTTCATAAGCCAATAATATATTCAAATTAGGGAGAGTGACTCCCTGTTGTGCACTATTTAATGTGTCCCACCTCTTGAGTTGTGAGTGCGGGTGAACCTGCACTGTAATGAACTCCAATTGGCTTTATTGGTTGGCCAATTGGAGTATGAGCTCCCTCAATGATAGCTCATTGAGGGGGCCCATATAATCACCTGTGTAGGCTTTGTGACCAGTCTTAAATTGACTGGACTGCTAGCAGTACTGTTTGTAGCTGCTCCTGTAATATCGTTATTGTAAATAAATATTGGTGTGGTGACGGAACTCCTGCCTCCCGCGGATTACTACATGCACTATAGGCCAAATCAAATCCATTTTGTTTTGCTATATTTAGCCAGATTATTGGTAAGATGCAGAGACCACAAAGGTACATTCAATTTCTACCCATGACTGCTTCTTGTCATAGAACTGTAGAATTTACAATGCAGAAGGAGGTAATTCGGCCCATCAAGTCTGCGCCGGTCCTTGGAAAGAGCACCCTACTTAAACCCACGCCTACACCTTATCCCTGTACTCCGACATAGCCTTTTGGACATTAAGGGGCAATTCAGCATGGCCAATCCAGCTAACCTGCACATCTTTGGACTGTGGGAGGAATCCGGAGGAAACACACGCAGACACGGGGAGAAACTGCAAACTCCACACAGACAGTCACCCGAGGCCGCAATCGAACCTGGGGCCGTGAGACAGCAGTGCTAACCACTGTGCCACCGTCATGTAATGAATTTGGTTTTCCAGTATAAACAAATGTTTAACCATTTTATTGCTCAATTGAAATTTAAAGTAACTTGACAGGGAAAGGAAACCTAATGTGAACAGCCCCTGTCTATGTGTGTTGGAAACACTTTGAACTCAAACAATATATGCACTACCCAGTAGATCCCGACTAGGTTCCTCTGTGTTCAGTGCCTTACTGATCGATCTTATATACATGGGTTAAGTGAGATAACCCACTCCTAGCAGGGGAGCTTGTACTCCACAAGAAGCATGGGAAGACAGGCATTCCCACCCTGTAGATCCCGAGCGGGATATTACAGTTCTCACGTGCCTATTCTAAATAAATGAACCCACAAAATGTGTACACAATTCCTTATGAGCAATTGGTGCCTGTATCATTCCAACAGCACAACAGTGAGCTGCTCATTTTGTATCACTTGTTAGGTAAAGACGTCACTTCTGAATTCTCTCTTGGGCTTATCTGTTAAATCTAGTAACTAGTTTATATTTATGACACTTAGTTTAAGTCTCCGCCACAAGTGCAAACATTTCTATGTCAAACCCTTTTTCTATTTTAAAATCCTCTATCTAGTCACTGCAGCCTTCTCTTCAGTGAAAAGAGACCCCACCTGTTCATCCTTTATTGATAGCTAGAGCGCCTTATTCTCTGCGTCCCCACACCGGTAGTGGAGTTCCCGATGCGACGGAGAATCCGGCGTCAGTCAAAAAATGGGATCAGCGCCAATGCTCCCATCACCCGCTGGCATCAGCATCGAGGTTGGCGCCCTGCACCAACAGGAAGATACAAATAGGTCAATTCGACAATTTGCATCCTATTAATGGGCCGGGACTGGGGGTGGGATTCTCCCCTACCTGGCGGGGCGGGGGTCCCGGCACCGTGGAGTGAACCACTCCGGCGTCGGACTTCCCCGAAGGTGCGGAATCCTCCACACCTTCAGGGGCTAGGCCAGCACCGGAGTGGTTTGCGCCTCCGCTGGCCGGCGCGAGTTGGCGCATTTGCGGGAACGCCAGCGTGTGCACGCGCAGGGGAGATCATCTCCGCGTCGGATATCACGGAGGACCACAGCAGCCGACGCGAAAGAATAGAATGCCCCCATGGCACAGGCCCGCCCGCGGATCGGTGGGCCCCGATCGTGGGCCAGGCCACTGTGGGGGCACCTCCCGGGGCCAGATCGCCCCATGCCCCACCGAGGACCCCAAAGGCCGCCTGCGCAGCCTGGTCCCACCGGTAAGTACCTACTCTAATTTACGCCGGCGGGACCGACCAAAAATCGCGGGCCGGTGAATCGCCGGGAGGGTCCTCGATTCCCGCCCCCGGCAAATACCCGGTCCGGGAGAATTCGGCAGCCGGTGGGGGCGGGATTGACACCACCTCCCGGCAATTCTACGGCCCGGTGGTGGGTCGGAGAATCCCGGCCTGGATTCTCTAAACTCTCTGCGCCGTAAATCACGGCCAGGATTCTCCGAGATCCCAGCCAAGTATTGACTAGGCGTAAACAGCGGAGTGGTGCATACCGGAATCAACGGGCGTCCTGGCCTAGCGATTAAGCAGCCCACAGGGGGCTCACATGGCACAGGAGTGCTGTGCACTGCTCCGACGCAAATACGTAGACCTGCACTGCCGGTGTGGGTTGGCGTAGGCTAGCATGCTCGCGACAGCCGTATCTGCGCTGGTGCATGCCCGTAGTGGCTGTCTCCGCACCGGCGCATGCGTGTGGTGGCCATTTCCAGGCCAGCACCACAAAACATAGATTACATAGATTACATAGAATTTACAGTGCAGAAGGTGACCATTCGGCCCATTGAGTCTGCACCGGCTCCTGGAAAGAGCACCCAACCCAAGGTTAACACCTCCACCCTATCCCCATAACCCAGTAACCCCACCCAACACTAAGGGCAATTTTGGACACGAATGGCAATTTATCATGGCCAATCCACCTAACCTGCACATCTTTGGACTGTGGGAAGAAACCGGAGCACCCGGAGGAAACCCACACACACACGGGGAGGATGTGCAGACTCCGCACAGACAGTGACCCAAGCCGGAATCGAACCTGGGACCCTGGAGCTGTGAAGCGATTGTGCTATCCACAATGCTACCGTGCTGCCCGTGCTACAATGCTACAACGGTCCTGCATGGAAGGAGGTAGGCCCCCCTCCAGATCGCGGGCGCCCGCCGATCGGTTGCCCCCGAACGCAGGCCTGGACGCCGTGGAGGCCCCCCCGGAGTCTGACGCCCCCCTTCACCAGCACGGCCACCGTAGCCGCAGGTCTGAGCTCCCGCCTGGTGGTACCAAGTTGGAACCAGGCCGGTGGGACTCGGCTGGTATTTCGCCATCGACCACGGAGAATCGCCGCAGGGGCCTCTTTCAGCGGCTCCCAACCGGCGCCGCATCGACCGCGCGGGTACGATTGGCGCCGAATCTCCGGTCGCCAGAGAATCGTGTCCCGGCGTGGTGTAAATTTCCCGTGCCACCGCTGATTCTCCGACTCAGCGCAGGCTCGGAGAATCCCGGCCCACGTGTCCGGGAACTTGATACAGGTATTTCCCAGCATGGCTCTGACGAAGGGTGGCGAGCTAAGGGGGTAAGTCCTGAAGGGAGTTGCCCCCAAAGTCCATCGGAAGGTCACCCTCCTCCCCACAATGCAAATGCTGTCCACCCCACACCCACCAGACCCGACCAACAACCCCCCCCCCCTCCCACCGCCCCCAGCCATTACAGAGACCCCAACCAGAAACCCTCCATTACAGAAACACCAGCGGAACCCCCCCCCGTGCCTGAGACCCCAGGCTGGAAGCTAGACAGCAGTGCAGAGAAAGACAGTGAACAAAATCATGCTTTAAAACTCCCTTGTGCAATACACCTGCTGGCTCAGGCAGAGGAAGCAGCACCTGTCAATTCCTAGAAAGGGAAAACCACAACAGCTGGGATTAAAGCCTCCCAAATCTTCAGTCAGCAAGCCTTTCATTCATATCCATGTGAAATTAATTTGATCCATATGTGGAGCAGCAAGGTAATCCTCTCACAGCCACTGGCTGGACTGCTCCCTCGCTTATAGACAGGGGGTGGGGTGGCTGTGCCAGGGGTTTCTGTGGGGAAGGGGGTCGCCCTATTACAGGGGTCCTGAGGGGGTCTGACAATTACAGGGGTCCTTGGGGAAGTCCCCCAATTACAGGGGTCCCTGGGGGGGACTACCTATTGCAAGGGTTCCTGTGGGGGGTCCCCCATTACAGGTGTTCCTGTAGGGGAGGTCTCCCAATTACACGGATCCCTGGGAGGGTCCACCTATTATTGAGGCCCCAGGGTGGTCTCCCTGCTACAGGGGTCCTTGAGAGGGGACCCCCTATTGAATGGATCCCTGTGGGTGTTGTGGGAGTGTCTGGTAGAGCAGCCGTGGGCAGGCAGTGCATTGTTCGGGGGTTGGCCCGCGGCCAGCTTGGATTGTCTCTACCAGCGAGGCCCACTGCGAAGGTCCACCATGCCAGGACCACGTTGGTAGAGACCACAAGTGACCTGCGCCCACGTCCCGGCTGCGGGGCTGGAGAATCACAGAAGGCTGGAGCATTGGACCAATATGCATTTATTTATATGCTCGCAGTGGCGTGCAATGTGGACCTCGTTCCCGCTGCCAGAAGGGGGTTAGTGCATCGTGATCAGGTCGGCACCCTGAGGTGATCCCCATTTTGTCCCGACGTCGGATTCTCCATCCCACCAGGGAATGCGATCCGGGCGAATCCTTCCCATAGTTCCCCAGATAGAGAATTCCGGCCATAATCTCTCAGTTCTGATATCATCCTTGTTATATCACTTTTTGCCCCTCTATGTCTTTCTGGAGAGACACTGTTTGTCTCTCTATGTTCTTCTCTTCATATGGAAACAACAACACTCAGCATTCACAGTATGATTTTATTAAGGTAGGCCACAACCTGAACATAATTTATCTGCTTTATAAGTCTATATCCCATTGCTTGGTTTGCTTTTTTAATCACCTTATTAACCTATGTTACTACTTTAGTGATTTCTGTGTCACTGTCTGCACGGAGTCTGCACGTTCTCCCCGTGTCTGTGTGGGTTTCCTTTGGGTGCTCCGGTTTCCTCCCACAAGTCCCAAAAGACACGCAGTGAGGTGAATTGAACATTCTGAATTCTCCCTCCGTGTACCCGAACAGGCAGCGGAATGTGGCGACTAGGGGATTTTCACAGTAACTTCATTGCAGTGTTAATGTAAGCCTACTTATGACACGCATTAAGATTATACAGATATTGGGCGCAATTCTCCGCACTCACGACGGTGCAGAGAATAGAGGGGTTTGTAAATTTTTACGGCCACGCTAGTCCGACGCCCTCCCGCTATTCTCCCCCCCCCCCACGCCCGACTCCCGATACGAATCGCTGCTCGCCGTAAAAAAACGGATTCTCAGCTGGCCGATGGGCCGAAGTCCAAGCCCTTTACGGCCGTTTTTACGAACGGCAAACACACCTGGTCTGGCCTTTCGTAAAAACGGCCGTAAAGTCCAGATCTTGCCAACCATGGCACCGATTTACACGGCAGTACCACGGCCGTGCCAAGGGTGCCATGGGCCCGCGATCGGTGGGCACCGATCGCGGGCAGCGGGTCCGATTCCCGCGCACTCTTTGTCCTTCCGCCGCCCCGCTGTATCACTTCGCGGGGCGGCTGAGGGGCATCCCGGCCCGCGCATGCGCGGGTTTCGCGCAAATGCGCGATGACGTCATCCGCGCATGCGCGGGTTGGAGTCTTCCAATCCGCGCATGTGTGGCTGACGTCATGTGACGCGTCAGCCGGCGCAAACTCTGGCAAGCGGGCTTAACGAAATTCGTTAAGCCCGCGATGCCGGAGTTCACGGCCGCGGCATACTAGCCCCGACCGGGGACCAGAATCGGTTCCCGGTCGGGGAGGGGGAGGCTGGCGTCAAACCCGCCCGGATTTGACGCCAGCCTTACGATTTCTCCCTGTTTGGGAGAATCGCGCCCATTATCTGTGAACCTTTCTTTGCCCTCCTATTGTGGAAGCACAAGCAAACTTCAATCCTGACACTGACACCTGGGCTGGTATTGTCCGAGCCTCTGCGCACAATCGCGCTCAGCGCAGGGGTGGAGAATGAGGCGTCAGACCCGTGATCAGTTCCATTGCCTTCCCGCGATTCTCCGGGGACCGGAGAAATACCGTGAATCGCACATGCACGGTAAACACGGCACCGGTTAGGGGCTATTGAAAGAAGCCCCTGCGGCAATTCTCCACCGGCAACTGGCCGAGTTCCCGCCGGCATGGTTTACTTATGGTTCCACCCGGCAGGCACTCGGAGTGGCAGCTGTGGACACAGTCTGCGGCTCCCCTAGTGGGGGTGGGGTGGGGGGGAGGGGGGGGGGAAAATCCGTCACTGGGGGTGGCCTCCAGGCCGGCCAGGCTCGCGATTGGGGGCCACCGATTGGCGGGCGCTCGCGAACTGGTGGGGGGGGGGGGGCCTATATTGTCGGGGCCGACCCGCTGTGGGTCCGTCATGTTGCGCAAGTTTGCTGCCTGCATGGCTAGACCCGCAGCCGGAAGTGCAGGGCCCTGTATCGGCAGTCGAAGCTGCGTGGACTACTCTGGGGCCCTGCTAGCCCCCTTCAAAATGAAGAATCACTCTGGACTTTCTAGAAAAAAGTCCAGAGTGATTCGCGCCTATTTTCCCGCGGGCGTGGAGACATAGACCCATTATCAGAGAATTCCGCTCATGGGATCCACCATTTGCTTCCAGTTTCTGCGAGGCCTTGTTTCGGTGGAACATCAGCCACCCCAAAAATGGTCCCCTATGTGAGAGAGGCATGCTGGGAGGGAGAGACCTCCCAGGTTGGGTTGGTTCTTGTAATTTCACTGATGGAAAAGTATTGTCTAGAATGCCAATTAAAAGCAACTGTTGGGCACAAGTAGGGTCGTGGACTGGACCCCAATGAAAATATTTGTGACATGTCCCCTCAAAAAATAAGAATGGGAGTGTCAAATCTAGACGGTCCAGGAAAATACAGGGAAAGATTAAACAGAAAAAAAAAGCTTATGATAGTCGCAAAAAGCTCAACCCTGCAGATAGCCTAAGGAGTATAGAAATTCCAGGGATCAAGTAAAATAGAAAACAAGGAAATCAAAGGGAGGGCATGAAAAAATATTGGCAAACAAGATTAATGAAAACCAAAATATATTTTACCCGTATATAAAGAGCAAAAGGATAGTTAAGGAAAAAGAGGTGAAGGCTACAATTCGCTGGCGGGGGATTCTCTGGTCCTGCCAGCATTGCATCCCCGCTTGCTGGTTTACCAGCGGCGTGTGTGGCTTCAATGGGAAATTTCATTGACAGCAACGGGAACAGAAAGTGCTGCCGCCAGCAAACGGCGGGCCGTCTCCCGGCTCTGAGAACCACGCGGCTGGGGGGGCCAGAGAACCTGGCCTGAAGAAGGTGGTGGGAAAATTAATAGATTCAATCCTGAGAGATAGGATTAACTGTCACATGGGAAGGCATGGACTAGTCGGGGATAGTCAGCATGGATTTCTTAAGGGATGGTCATGCCTTACAAATTTGATTGAATTCTTTGATGAAGTGGCAAGGAGGATTGAGGAGGATAGTGCAGTGGATATTGTCTAGATGGATGTTAGTGAGGCATTTGACAAGGTCCCACATGGGAGACTGGTCAAAAATGAAATTGCCCAGTGGATAAAGGGTAATATGACAAATTGGTTGGCTTAGTAATTGGAAACAAAGGGTAATGGACGCTGGCTGCCCTTGCAAATGGAAAGCTGTTTCAAGTGGTGTTCCATAGGGCTTGGTGTTGGGACACCTGCAGTTTATGTTATATAGTAACGATTTGGACTTGAACCTGTGGGGTGCGATTGGTAAATTTACAGACGACACAAAAATTGGCTGTGTAGTGGATAGTGTGGAGGAAAGCTGTCAGCTCCAATATTATATAGATTGGTTGGTGGAGTGGGCAGGAAAGTGGCAGATGGGGTTTAACGCGGATCAGTGTGAGGTAATGCATTTATGGAGGTCAAACAGTAAAAGGGAATACATAATAAACGGAAATATACTGAGAGGGGCAAATTAAGTGAGAGATCTTGGTGTACAAGTGCAAAAGTCCCTCTAGGTATCAGTGAAGGAAGATGCAGTTGTGAAGAAGGCATATGGAATGCTCTCCTTCAGGGGTACAGAGTACAAAAGCAGCAATATATTGATGGAACTATATAAGACATTGGCCAGTCCACAACTGGAGTATTGTGTGCAGTTCTGATTATCACATTACAGGAAGGATGAAGTTACTTTGGAGTGCAGAGAAGATTTACGAGAATGTTACCAGGACTGGAGAATTGTAGCTATGAAGAGAAATTGGACAGGTTGGGGTTATTTTCCTTGGAACAGAAAAGGCTGAGGGGTGACAGGAGTGAGGTGTATAAAATTGTAAGGGGAGAGATAGAGTAGACAGGAAGAATCTGTTTCCCTTGGCAGAGAGTTCGAAAACCAGGAGTCATAGATGAAAGCTAACTGGCAGAAGTATTTGAGGGGACATGTGGGAAAATTCCTTTTCACGCAGAGGGTGGTGGGTGTCTTGAATTTGTTGCCTGATTTGGCGGTGGAGGCAGAGGCCCTAAACTCTTTAAATAAGTACCTGGATCTGCAACATAAATGTAAAATGCAGGGCTATGGGCCATGTGCAGGAAAATGGCATTAGAAAGGGCACCCGGGTGTTTTTGGGTAGGCATGGACAAGATGGGCTAAATGGCCCGGCCCCTTCTGTGTAGTATATTTTCTATGGATCTATGGAAGTTTTAATTTCATAAAGGAAACATTTTCTGGGAATGGCCATTTTCCCTTCATAGAATCATAGAATTTACAGTGCAGAAGGAGGCCATTCGGCCCATTGAGTCTACACCGACCCTTGTAGAGCAACCTACTTAAGCCCACATCTCCACCCTATCCCAGTAACCCCACCTAACCTTTTTGGACACTAAGGGCAATTTAGCATGGCCAATCCACCTAACCTGATCATCTTTGGGCTGTGGGAGGAAACCAGAGCACCCGGAGGAAACCCACGCAGATACAGGGGGAAAGTGCAAACTCCACACAGTCACCTGAGGCCGGAATTGAACTCAGGTCCCTGGAGCTGTGAGGCAGCAGTGCTAACCACTGTGTCACTGTGCCGCCCCGCACGTTGGGCTGGTTCATATTGGCTGAGTGCCTGGCATTGTTGCTCTAATCCTCTTGGAGCACTGAAATTCCAGTAATGTCGACAATGGAGGATCCCAGTGAGCACACTGTGGTTTGAATTAAAAACAGAGGAGCCACATGCCATTTTCACCCCAATTCTGTCAAGGTACAAGAAATGTGCAGTTGGACCTCAACTTCATTTATATCATTGCATCCTCTGGTTGAAAACAATCAAATATATATCTGCCAAGATCTTTTTCAGGAAGCTTATTGCAGCTAATATCAAATACCTTCCCTTCTAATCCGTAATTGAGCCATCATCAAAATACAAGTTGAGTGTTCCCCCTGCTGGTAAAATTAAGGCACTGCACAAAGAATATTTGTGACTAACTTTAGATCATTTTGAAATAGTAATATTGATTAGGAAATGTAATGGCATACCTCATGTGTACTATGTAGATCTGTTTGCAATTACTGTCAGCAGTGCTATGTGCCTGCGAAATTTAAGCCTGAATACATACACATGCATACACTGTTAGCTTGTTTATTGGCCTCCTCTTTAGCATTCAAAGTGCCTCTGATAAGACAACTTTGTACAAAATTATGTGGTCAATGCCTTTTATTTGTTCAAATCTGGTGAATAGATGTTGGTCTATTTGTCTTTATGAGTAAACACCTTGGGCAGGATTCTCTGTTGCGCTGTCAGCGCACCCATGTCCGCGAGTTTCCTGACGACATGGGGTGGCCACAATGGGAAATCCCATTTGTATGTGGCGGGAGTGGAGAATCCCGCTGCCGACAAGGGCCCGCCGCCAAGGAATACGCGACAGGCGGACTGGAGAATCCAGCCCCATAACTTTGATTCTCCGTTCCTTCATACCGATGGGATTCTCCGGTTCCGCTGCAGTGAATGGGAGATTTGGCTGAGCACCAAATTCTCCCGCAGTGGTAGTGTGGCAGACTCGCAAAGGAGAATCCCATCCCATATTTTAGGATGGTTGATTGGTATTTGGGGGTTACCCCTGCAGTCACGGCTCATTTCTTCAGTAAACCATGAGATTAGGATTAAAGTAACCCAGCAAGAGTCTCCGTGATTGCAGTTTACAATATGGCCCAGGATTTTCTGGAGTGGGACGCCACATGATTATTTCCATGGACTTGGACATTTTTGCTCATTATTAATTCAGCTTGAAAATCTTTTAAGCAGCATTGCTGGCACGTATGAGATGATAATAGTGAGGCAAAGGCAGTGGGGCATCTGGGACTGTAGTGAACAAATGGACCAACACTACTTTTCCTTAACCAATGAGATTTATTAATAGTAAGACACAGAGGATAAGCAATTGGGGTAAATTATGGACAAAAATAATGAAGAGAGGAAAATAGAGATTGGATTAAAAGAGAGAAAAAAGTGACAGAAATAAAAAGTATGGAAAATATTTTTTGAAGTTACATTTTATATCTTAAAAATGACTAAGAATAATTTACTACCTGCAGGATTGAGAATCCACAGTTTCAATTGTTCCATTGCTGCATTGGAGAGATTGTGTATCATCATAGGAGAGGAACATAAATATCAGCACTAAAAGGGCCTTTACATCATTAAATATTAGGGGCCTTGTGACGCAGTGGGGAGCCTACCTGCCTCTAGCCAGAAGCTCCGATCTGAGTCCTACCCTAGAAATTGATGGCCATAAAAAATGCATTCATATCGCTGTCAAACCAGTTGAGTGTTTCAACCTGATGACCCTTCCAAACATGCCTCCTCTTCAGAATTGAACCATTTGGGAGCTGGAGGAGAAACACATTGTGAGGAAATGTTATTCAATTTCTCCATCTTTATTTACTGAAAGCCGTTGGCTCTAAGTTGCTGACCTCTTTGTTGGCTCTGGGCTGACAAATTTGCAGCTGTTGGTCTTACTGGTCCATCACTTGGCTAGGGTGTTCTGCAGATTAAATTTAAACAACATGGTGCAGGTGAATGGAGTAAATCCACCTTCTTCTCCACCATCTCCACCATACACATTGAAACTGTTTGACTACCTTCCTTTGCTCTTTTGAGGAATGGATCTCTGAGGCCCAAGTCCTGAGTCTCCTCAACTGAGAGCTCATTTCCTCAACCTCCACAATGCAGTAACACTCCCCTTCCACTATTACTTCACCCTGAACGGTGCAACTGAGCTGGTGTAGGAGCAGCTGACTTGCCACAACAGAATTAGTGAGGCTAGGACAAGATTTGTGGATCTTGCTGCATGGACCTATCTACTCTTCCGAGCAAATGGCCTCTTCCCCTCGGATTTCAGAATCATTGAAGCTCAACCAGCAGTGTACATGAATCATCATAGAAACTTTCAAACCTTCTATCAATGGGAATGTTTTAAAAGGATCAGCAAGTACTAGAAATTTGAAATTTAAAACACAAGATGCTGGCAACCTGCCGTGGGTTCATCAATTTGCTGGAGAGAAAAAGCAATTTATTAGCTTTGGTGTGGATCTTTCTTCAGGGCAGTAAAGAGAAAGATAAACGAGCACTTTAACGGAATTGAATAAAAAGGTTAGAGGCTGGTGGGATATTTGAGAGAAAAAAGGTTGGTTGTTCAAACAGTGTTTTGTCAAAACAGCTGAATGATGCAAAAGGCTATTTGAAGGAAGGGAAATAGGCTTGATGAGGCCAAAAACTGAAATAGCTCTTGCCAGGGAAGATTAATTTTCCTGTTCCCTTGTTTCTTTTCATTTCTAATATTAAACAACAGGTTGTTTGTGAAGGAATGTGTGGAAATGACAGGACTAAAAGTGGAAGGTTTTCTCCACTATTTCCATGAGGTGAATATGCTGCACATGTCAGGTGTAATGTGCAAGTGACCGTCGGTCATTAATGTCCTCAACAAAATGCTCAGTGAGCCATCTCTCACAATTCCCTCATTGAAGATTTTCCATTTATTTTCTTTGAGTTGTATTTAAAGCATCTACCCATTTTTTGTTTATCAAGATTGTGACTACTGTCAGTCATATTCCACTGATCATAAAATACCACAACAGATCATCAGTATAATGTGAATAAAATCAGCACATGGAGGGTATAATTACCCTCACAAGACCCATGGGGGGCACCTCAATTGATCTCCCCGTGGGACCATGTAATACAAACTCCCCCACTAGTGGGGCAGAGGCCCGCCCAGCTGGGGCTCGTAAATATGTCTCATAAAAGCCTGCCCAGGGCAGCACGGCGGCGGACTGGTTAGCACTGTTGCCTCAAGGCGCCAAGGATCCGGGTTCATTCCCGGCCCCAGGTCACCGTCCGTGTGGAGTTTCACATTCCCCCCGTGTCTGTGTGGGTCTCAACCCCACAACCCAAAGATGTGCAGGGTAGGTGGATTGGCCACGTTTAATTGCCCCTTAATTGGAAAAAAATAAAATAAATAAAAGCCTGCCCCAACTGGGACCGGCACATCCGATAGTCCCGACTGGGACCTTTGAGTTTTAAGAAGCGTTGCAGCCTTTAACCTATGCTGTTTAATTTACCTCCTTCGACCTCCTTAGCTTTTCTGGAGGGATATGGTTAAAATTAACCAGTTAAGCAGATTGTGTCAAATGAGGACTGCCCCCTCCCCATCTATAATCAATTGAATGCTCACTGTATATTTTCTTTATGTGAGATTTGAAGAGATAGTTTTTCTGGCAAAGAGCGTGACACAATGAAAGTATCAATCAGGAATCAGTACAACCCATACAATTTACCAGTGCAGTGTTGCTGGCCTCAGAGCTCCAATTTCTGATTTATAATTGAATGCTTGCAATGTACTGCTGTGTGAAGCTCTGCACATGGAGGGTCAGTTGCAGCATGGCAGCACATTGGTTAGCACTATTGCTTCACAGCGCCAGGGTCCCAGGTCCTGGGGGGGGGGGGGGGTTGGAGTCTGCACCTTCTCCCTGTGTCTGCGTGGGTTTCCTCCGGGTGCTCCGGTTTCCTCCCACAAATCCTGAAAGACGTGCTCTTAGGTAATTTGTAATTTGTACATTCTCAATTCTCCCTCTTTGTACCTGAACAGGCGCCGGAGTGTGGCGACTGTGGGATTTTCACAGTAACTTCATTGCAGTGTTAATGTAAGCCTACTTGTGACAAGAATAAACGTTACATTTAGGGAAATGTGTATCTTTACTCATGTTGTCTCCCTAGATATCTTAATTAATCCTCTTGTCTGAATGCACTCTCCTCAGTCAGAAGTCTTTCCCAAAACCATATTCTGGTATTGTTAAAGATGTTTCTCTGAAGCTATCGTGGCTGTTGTTTGAAGGTATTGTGTGATTATACAATAGGGGTTTGGGAAATCATTGATTGAAACATATTGTATTCCTGCACAGCCTACTGAGGCTTTTGCTCCTATTACGTTGAGAAACCAAAGGGAAGGAACAAAATCCATTGTGCTCCTTCAGGACAGTAGAAGAAATAGTGGGTATCTTCCGTCTAGACAAGTGGGACAATATTCCCACACCTCGCTGTTTGGAAACTATAATGTTGCTGCAACCATTATACCTAATTCAACAGAGCCACCAGTGACTAGATACAGAGAGAAATAAAGTTATACAGAAGCACGCTGAGTTATAACTCACCTCTGATCAGTCAGTTCAGATGTAACATTTACAAATGTAACATTTGGTTTACACTTCAAGTAATGCCTGAGATTTATATTATTGCTCGTTATAAAGTGAATCACTCTCAATTCATTTTGTAGCTTTGTCCACCTCAGAATTCTGACTCTACTTTATAAATAAAGAGCTGAATATGACATACACGTTCTGTTCAGATTCACACATATGATGGAGGATAATGTAGATTGTTCCGTATTTGCTAATGGGCAGGATTACTTTCCCTGTGGCCCCCTTTCCACGAAGGGAAAGAGGCAGGTAGAGGCACAGAAAAACCAAAGCGAGGTTTGAGGGAAGAATTTTGACTTCAGTGATCATGGGACACAAAGGGACTCGTATCAAGAAGTTTCATGTCCTTAGCTTCCCAGTACACATGATTCTGTAAATTGTGGAAAGTACTATTTCTGAACACACTTCGAGCTGGCACCAGGGAATATTCTTCAAGCACTTTCATTTAATTGAGTCTTTGATTTCTGTTCCTCAGTGAGTAAATATCTAGTACAGGCAGTCCTCGGATGGATGTATGAACATCACTGAACATTGAAGTGCATATATGAACACCAGTGAACATTAAGCATATAAGCATCGTAAAGTCAAAATCGAATGAGACAGTTGGAACAGGGTGTCCATTTATAACGTCATAAGCGCTGTTTGTCGTAACTCAAATGTCATGAAGTCAAGGACTGCCTATTCTATCTAAAGATGCGGGCACAGGCTGACAGCTTGTTTCAAAATTCTTGTCTACTTTGTGTTGGCTCAGCTGGACTACAGGTTGAGAGAGTTGTTTGGCTGGTACATTAATCATTAAACTCAGCACTGATGATAAAAATAGACAATACTCGATGGGAAACAGTAGGATACAAAATTCAGTGTGATTTATTACATACATTTCACTCATGAATAAGCTAAATACTGCAGTTTTCTATTGAGCGCTCTGCTCATAATATTCATTCATACCTTTCTTTTTATTAACTAAGAGCATTTCAATTTAAATTAACAACTTTAGTTTTACCTGTGATGTGGATTATTACAATAAAGAAGACAATTCAATATTCCTCAGTGGTTCTTGAGAGCTGCCTTTCCAGCTATGAAGTACTCACCTTTATTATTTCATAGCTTCACCCTCCTCTGAAAGGACTAGATGCAGCAGCCTTTTAACTCTGAACTTTTAACTTATAAGAAACACGCCACTTTTCCCGCCTGCCACCACACTTAGCCTCCGGAGTGAAATATTCTGCCCACAGAGTGGGCTAAATTGAATAGCCCCTGAAATCAGGGGATTATGATGCAGAATTAACCCACACCCATTCAAAGTTATGCAGGCATCACGCTGAGTGGCTGCACACCTCAGCAGTGTGCCCTAGTTCGCGTGAGGCTGGCACCAATTAAAGCTAACCCGCCCGACATAACTGCCCATACACCACACTTGGTGAGTCCTCGGGCACAAATGACCTACAAACGTCGGTTTCCTACAGCTGCTCTGGTTTCCTCCCATAGTCAAAAGATGTGCAAGTTAGGTGGATTGTCCATGCTAAATTTCCCTTAGTATCCAAAAAGGCTGGGTGGGGTTACTGGGTTACAGGGGTAAGGTGGAGGTGTGGGCTTGGGTACGGTGATCTTTCCAAGGGCCAGTGCAGACTCGATGGGCTGAATGGCCTCCTTCTGCACTGTAAATTCTATGATTCTATGATAAGAGCTTTGTGCCAGCTCTACAGTAACCATGAGATCTGGTGCAGAGAACTTGAATGAGAACCATATGGGCTAGGAACAGGCTGAAAGGCAAACACACAGAAATACTTGGTGAATTGTCGGGCCAGCCAGAATACCTACTATCACTTTTAAGGATCATGGAGGAATCCAGCACCAATTTGGCAAAAGGCTTTGTACAGATCTTAGCAGTCAATATTCTGGGCAGAATTTTATGGGCCCCAGCCTATGGTTTTTCCGGAGGTAGGGCCAGTAAAATCCCCTGAGTAGCCTTTCCATCGTCCGTCTGTCAGCTTTGAAATGTCCTCAGTTTTACAGGGCTTGGGAGAGGCCTGGGGTAGACCAGCCATCCTTACCCTGATTGTGGCCATTAAGTGGCCAATTAATGGCCAGAGTGTCATAGTGACCTGCATGCAATTTCCCCATTAAACTTCTGTGAAATCAAAATTATTTTAATAAATGAAATGTACAATTTTCTAAGAGTCTTGAACTTTCATTTCATCACTCGTGAGTATAAGAGTTATCTCATTGGCACAACTTATTTATTTGTTGCACCACTTGCAATAACAAGGCTAAATGCTGCAAGCAATTTCCTACAGAATGTACAGTCCAGCTATTTGCAGGTACTGATTGGTGGAGTTTACCTTTAGCTGTTGTGTCTTCAAAAATCTGTGCCTAAATTGAAAGTGACTCTGAAGCAATGAACTGGAAAACGATTGTATCAATATATTGCTTAACTGATGCAGTAACCAAAGACCTGAGGCTTTGTTTCAGATTAATGAAGCTTAATTGTCCATTGACGTTCGTAGCCAGCTACTGCTGCCCAAACATAATCCGAATTCAACAGGACCACAATTTAAAAGAAAGGAAGCTAAATGAAGAGGTCCATGGATTTGAGAAGTTAAAGATAGGCAACGATACCCTAACTCCACAATTTGAAACGGGTGATAAGAACAGCAACCGTGCGGCATGGTAGCACAGTGGTCAGCACTGTTGCTTCACAGCGCCAGGGTCCCAGGTTCAATACCCAGCTTGGGTCACTGTCTGTGCAGAGTCTGCACATTCTCCCCTGTGTCTGCGCGGGTTTCCTTTGGGTGCTCCGGTTTCCTCACAAAGGTCCCGAAAGATGTGGGGCGGGATTCTCCGACCCCACCCACCCCCCCCCCGCCGGGTCGGAGAATCGCCGGGGGCCGGCGTGAATCCTGCCCCCGCCGTCTCCCGAAGTCTCCGGCACCAGAGATTCGGTGGGGGCGGGAATCGCGCTGCGCCTGTCGGCAGGACCCCCCCCCCCCCCCCGGTAATTCTCCGGCCTGCAATGGGCTGAAGTCCCGCCGCTGTCATGCCGGTCCCGCCGGCGGGAATCAAACCACCTACCTTACTGGTGGGACCAGGTGGCGCGGGCGGGCTCCGGGGTCCTGGGTGGGGCATGGGGCGATCTGGCCCCGGGGGGGTGCCCCCACGGTGGCCTTGCCCGCAATCGGGGCCCACCGATCGGCAGGCGGGCCTGTTCCGTTGGGGCACTCTTTTCCTTCCGCCTTCACCATAGTCTTCACCGTGGCGGAGGCGGAAGTGACCCCCCTCCCCTGCGCATGCGCGGGGATGACGTCAGCAGCCGCTGATGCTCCGGCGCATGCGCGGACTTCTGCCGGCCCCGGCTGGCATGGTGCCAAAGGACATTTCCGCCAGCCGGCGGGGCGCCAACCACTCCGGCGAGGCTTAGCCCCTCAATGTTAGGGCTTGGCCCCCTAAAGGTGCGGAGACTTCCGCACCTTTGGGGCGGCCCAACGCCGGAGTGGTTCATGCCACTCCATCCTGCCGGGACCCCCAGCCCCGCCGGGTAGGGGAGAATCCCGCTCGTGCTGTTTGGTAATTTGGACATTTTGAATTCTCCCTCAGTGTACTGAACAGGCGCCGGAATGTGGTGACTCGGAGATTTTAAGACCATAAGACATAGGAGTGGAAGTAAGGCCATTCGGCCCATCGAGTCCACTCCGCCATTCAATCATGGCTGATGGGCATTTCAACTCCACCTACCAGCATTCTCCCCGTAGCCCTTAATTCCTCGCGACATCATGGGAATTTTCACAGCAATATCGTGGCAGTTTTAACGTAAGTCTACTTGTGACACTAATAAATATTATTATTAATAATCCCATATATAAAGTGGATAAGATATGAGCAAAGATTAAAGATGCTGATGTTATACAGGCTACAGAGAAGACAGTTAAGGGAAACTCAACAGGGGTATATAAAGTACTTAATGGTATAAAGGTGAGGTTAATTAAGAATGCTGCTTCAAAGTGCCTCAAGCAAACAGGGTGAGCACAATATGCTGGTGAACAATAACATGAAACTAAATATTAGGAAGAACCCCTTTATTCAAAGAATGATAACACTTCAATTGATCTATCAAATGTAGTAGGGACAAAAGGAATAAGGATATTAAACGTGAGTTGATTGCAAGGCTGGGAGAGTTTGGCAGCTAGAGGGATGAATTTCATTCGCCTGATCACTTCTTGTTATTTCTTATCCATCTGGGCTGGAGCACAAGAGCACCTAATACATCTGATTTGAAAACGTGTCATCTTAAATTTATCGTAAAATTACAAAATTGGTAGATCTTTTATTAAGATCTTTTGTCCTTGCCTTGAACTTCACTGAAGTGCAAACAGAGGAAAAGTCCATTTGAAATTGTTAAGTTTCCACACATTTAAAATATATATTCTCTGTGTCCATTGGCTTGGAAGCTGCTTGCTATGTGCTTCAGTCAGGAGAATGGGGAAATCGAGGTTGGCAAGTGTTATATTTCTTTGTTGTTGCACAGAGAAACGGGATAGTGGTGCCCACACTTCGGATTCTTGTAAAACACGATGAGTGGTTTTGCTGGCTGAACAAGATTTTGTTGCAGCATAAACATTTTATGGCCAATTGAGCTGAGAAATATTGCGAGTTTTAGGTCTTCTGGTGTCTGATTATCTACCTAAAACCAATTGGAATTTTTCTTCATATGAATTCCATATTTCATAATTCTCATCAAACGTGTCCATGGCTCCTGGTGGCAGGTGGTGATTGGATTCTATTCCAGTGGGATGGTTCGCAGAAACCTCAGGGAGCAGTTGAGTCTTAGACACACAAAGACAAGTATTTGCTTCCTCTCTCTCCTCCGTGTTTTCTCCATAACGCTGTGGGTGCTATATTTCTGAAGCTGCCGAGAACTTGAATGAACAAATGTACAGGGAAGCCATTCCAGGCTGCAAACAAAGGCCAGATGGACTCTCTCTCTCCAGAAACGCTGTGAGTGCTATATTCCTGAAACTACAGAGAATAAATATACAGTAAACTGAAAGCAAAGTTTGAGCAGGAGTAAGGTGCTAGAGAGAACCATCTGAAGCATCCACTGTGGCCAACAGGGTTTGCAACCATGTCCTACCCATTTCCCAAAACTCTGCTCTCACTCCTTCCCCTTCCTCCCAGAACCAGGACAGGGTCCCCTTTGTCCTCACTTTTCATCCCACCAGCCTCCACATTCAAAGTATCATCATCCACCAGTTCCGCCAACTCCAGCATGATCAAACACATCTTCCTCTCACTCCCCCTGTCAACATTTCACAGGGATCCTTCCCTCCAGGATACCCTTGTCCACTCTCCATCATACATAAAACCGTACCATCTTCCTACAGCAACTTCCCATGCAATCACAGAAGGTGTAAAACCTGCCCCTTTACCTCTTCCTGCCTACTATCCCAGAGCCTAAACACTCCTTTCAAGTGAGGCTGCACTTCACGTGCACCTCCTTTAATCTGGTCGATTGCATTTGCTACTCACAATGCGGTCTACTCTACATTGGAGAGACTAAACGCAGAATGGGTGACCGCTTTGCAGAACACCTTCAACCCGTTCGCAAGCAGGACCCAGACCTTCCTGTCGCCGCCATTTCAGCTCACCGTCCTGTTCTCATGTTCACATGTCCGTCCTTGGCCTGCTGCAATGTTCCAGTGAAGCCCAGCGCAAATGGGAGGAACACCTCATCCTTCAATTAGGCACGTGGGGGTGAAACCCACGCAGACACGGGGAGAATGTGCAAACTCCACACAGACAGTGACTCAGGGCCGGGATTCGAACACGGGTCCTCAGTGGCGCTGTCCCAGTGCTAACCACTGCGCCACCGTGCTGCCCTATTACTTACTATTCTTTTTTTTTTAATAAACAATTTTATTGAGGTAGTTTTTGGCTTTATAAACAGTTACAGACATCATCAGAAAGAAAGCAAAAAAGGCAAAAATGTGCAAACATCCACGTACTTTCAATACTTCCATCGTAACATATTGCACAAGCCCGCTCCTCTCCCACCGGTACTACCCGCCATATTTTCCCTCCTACTCTACTCTACCCCCCCCCCCCCCCCCCACCCCCTGCTGACGCTCACTCTCCCGCAAAGAAGTCAATAAATGGTTGCCACCTCCGGGCGAACCCCTGCACAGATCCCCTCAAGGCGAACTTAATTTTTTCCATCCCCAGGAAACTCGACATGTCCGCAAGCCACCACTCAGTCTTCGGGGGCTTTGAGTCCCTCCACGCCAATAATATTCGTCGCCGGGCTATCAGGGAAGCAAAGGCCAAAACATCGGCCTCTTTCTCCCCCTGGACCCCCGGGTCTTCCGAAACCCCAAAAATTGCCACCCCTGGACTCATCACCACCCTTGTTTTTAGCACCCGGGACATGACCCCCGCAAATCTTTCCCAGTACCCCCTCAGCTTAGGGCATGCCCAAAACATGTGAACATGGTTCGCTGGTCCTCCCGCGCACCTAGCGCATTTGTCCTCTATCCCGAAGAATTTGCTCATCCGAGCCACCGTCATATGGGCCCGGTGAACGACCTTAAAATGCCCGAGCATAGCACATGTCGCGGTCGAATTTACCCTACTCAGGGCCTCTGCCCACAGCCCATCCTCCATTTCCCCGCCTAGCTCCTCCTCCCATTTAAGTTTCAGTTCCTCTGCCTGGGACCCTTCCTCCCTCATGAGCACCTTGTATATACCCGAGACTCTACCCTCCCCTTCTTCCCTCCTAGAGACTATTCTGTCGAGGATCCCCATTGGCGGGAGGCGTGGGAAAGATGGGACCTGTCTACAAACAAAGTCCCGCAACTGTAGGTATCTAAAATCATTTCCCTTTACCAACCCAAATTTCTCCTCCAAGCTCCTCAAACTATTACTTACTATTCTAACTCATCTGCCATTTGACATTATATCAGAGGTAACTAAAGAATGGAGAATAACCACTCTGGCTAAATTATCCAAATCTGTGCTGGACGGATATTACCTCATCCGACGACAGTGAGAACCGAAAGATTTACTGCCATGATCAGGCAGTGTTCAGAAAATACAAACCCTCCTTGTGCCTTTTTTTTCAATGCAAACAAATGTGAACATTGTGTGATCAGGGCCGATTGTAGGTGCTATGAGCTGAAGTAGTAAATGTGGAAAACAGGAAGCCCAACATCTTAATGTCTGTGCTATATAATAGCTTTAGGCACAAATATTTCTGCAACATTAAGTCTCAATAATGTAGCCAAATGTTATGGGGTAATTTTTCATCTCCATCTAACTTAATGTAATTATTAACTAATGTATGCCTTCAACTGTTGCCAAAATGGAGATGCAACAACAGGATGATTCGTGGCTGACAGGAAGTTAAGTCACCCAATTAGAAGTCACCCATAATAATAAGAGTCTAGCACATTAGCTGTCAGGAAATGACTCACTTCCTCTCATAAAACATCAAGAGAATATTAATCCCAGTGTGCTGTTTAGAACATTTTAACATAATGCACATTTGCCCTAAGTTTGCAGTTAGTGGTGATGAAAGGGTGCCCATCAATTCTACGGACACGTGCTTGTAGGATTAGAATAGCGGTTTTAATATACTTACAACAGAGCCAGCCTGTTAGTCGGTGAACTGGCTGGCTGGCCCTGTGGCACGGATCTTTATACAGCAGCTCCAGTGGGAGGAGTTCTGGGCGGAGCCAAGGGGGAGCCCAGTACAAACTCTCGAGTACTCCCAGAGCTACTCCCCCTGGTGGTCAGGTAGTGCAACTGCACTTACAATATCGGTACATATATACAATGGGAACAGAGTGACATTGGTAACTTATAACACCGTGTGAATCTCATTCACCGCACCCACGACTGACCTTGAAGAAAGCGGAACTGAGAGGTCTGACAACTCCTGTGGTAAGAACATTAATTCTTGCGATGTGGAACTGAATGTAGTGTAGTTTAATGGGGATTGTCAGTGTCAAGCTGCAGTGATGATGTCAAGTTGTCCAAGGAGCCAGTCACAATGAAGGATTCTCACAGCCAGCCAACCAGGAAATGAGAAACAGCGAAAATCAAATAGCTTTTTACAGAGAAAAATAAAGATTGCAAAATATATAAGGGGTTAATAATCACTTATTGTCAGAAGTAGGCTTCAATGAAGTTACTGTGAAAAGCCCCTAGTCACCACATTCCGGTGCCTGTTCGAGGAGGTACAGGAATTGAACCCGCGCTGCTGGCCTTGTTCTCGGGTTAGGGAAGAAGCTGAAATATCATGAACAAACTTTTTTAAAAAATTAAACTGTTCATAACTAATTCTAGCAATTAATCATAATGGATTTAACACGTATGAAATTATTTTTTCAGGGCCAGATCAGTTATTCAGCAGTTTTTATTACTTAGATCATGATTAAATTGCCGGTTACACTTTATTGAAAGAGGTATGACTTTTTAGGGTTTTTAATAGCGATATGAGAACACAAAAGGGAAGTTCTCTACAAATCAGCTGATTTCACTGATTGCTGGCTCTAGGGAGTTGGGTTGGTAACGATGGTTGGGGTGGGGATCCATTGTGAAACCCGTGGTGGTGCAGTGAATAACAGTGCAACTTCAGGATTCCCCGAGTTAATACGTGCTGCCACTAAATCCTGAAATTGCTGTTGGATTAAAGGGGGCGGTGATGGATAATGTTGATGCTGTGCCATCAGAATTCATGGAAATTCAGGGCAATTGAAATTGAAAGACTTATTTTCTGATTCAAAGCTACAATCGTTGTCAAACAGATACTGTTGTGGAGGACCCCTTTCTCCATCTTCAACCACATTGAGTGTAGTAAAGTTGGTGGGAAATTACAAGGTGAATCCCAATTGTGTGACCTATGGTCGAGTTTTCGTCTTGTTATAATGAGGCTCAGAGCCAAGATTGTAGAAAATTGCCTTGATCTCCTCAGATTCTTCTGCATGGTTGCATTATTTGGTCAAAGACTGTCAGCAAGATGGACTGCTTTAAAATAAAAGCACAATGGTAGCTACCAAGAATGCATCATTTGCAGAATTTGACTGCTGAGTCTAAATGGGCTATATATTGAGAAAACAAAATCCTTTCCTCCCATGTTTAGAATCATGGGGCGACTCTTTGAACCTGGAAAATATTATCAGTCTAACTGATGGCAGTATACCAGCACAAGTTCACTACTTTCCCATAAAAAAGAGGATGAACTGACATATTCTAACAACAATGCATGTGGGACATGATTCATACATATTTGCATCATCCATTGGCCAATGTTAGTGCTAACTTCATAGGC
The DNA here is from genome assembly GCF_902713615.1 of Scyliorhinus canicula. NCBI lineage: Eukaryota > Metazoa > Chordata > Chondrichthyes > Carcharhiniformes > Scyliorhinidae > Scyliorhinus > Scyliorhinus canicula. The sequence goes on from NC_052156.1 coordinate 133,423,765, forward strand.
AGCTTTCTATGACCCTATGCAGCACTATCAGGGTTATAAGATTGTTGTGTTTCGGGCCAAATCTTTAACTTAGGGTACTTAGGGTACTTTAGGGTAAAATAAAAGGGGTTATGTGACCAGTTGTGAGGTTTGCCTGCCAACAGACCTGGGTGACAAGGCTGTTAAAAATTAAAGGGAGTGGTTGAGAACTTTGGGACTGCACACTTTGGGAACATTTCAGCAGCATCTCTGTTTAAAGTGGTTAGACTATCCATCTCCAAAGTCCCAGAAAGGTGTCAAGAATATCAAGTTTTAAACATGTATGCCTTAAATTGTCCACTTACTTCCAAGATAAGAGAGTTGCGGTCTCAAGGATAGCTAACCTGCACTTTTTCTTGAGTACGTTGTGCGTGTGATTCACATTATGATGGAGATAGGTTTTGAGAGGGGAAGGCTTTCTAAGAAATCCATAAAAGACACACAGACACGGACAGTCTGTCAGAATCTGGGTGAGAAGCAACATCAAGAGACGGAAAGTCTCAAAGGTTCATCATACAGAAAAGTAGGTGGGATCAAAGACCAAATTTATGAGGATTTGAAACTAGGCAGGAAAATTTGCCTAGTTTGCACTAGAGAGAGAATGGCCAGGAAAAACCTTCATAGATTTGGGTTAAGAGGCTCCACAGAGATTACAAGACATGTAACAAGAAAGCTGTGATCTTTATACCCACTGGCATTGCCTTTGGTGGAGTGGGCTTTAGGATAGATTGCAACCGGTGGGATAGCTCTTTGGTGGCTTTGTTTGTCAAATACAACTTCCTCAAGCATGGCCACTGAGGTAATAGAAATAGGAACACCTTGGTTTGCATATTCTAAAGGAGGATACCAGTGGTGGCTGATGTAGGGAACTTTTTTTTCAAGAGAAATGGGGTACTCTCAATGGAAAATGCACTGTGACCTATTTTAACTGGGGGTATTGGTCTAGAGGATCAAACCAAATAGGGTAGCCTTCACCACATTTCATGGAAAGCCCCCTCCAGGGCTTCTTCATTAAACGTGGGAGTGTAAGGACAGCATGGTGGCACAGTGCCGGGGTCCCAGGTTCGATCCTGGCTCTGGGTCACTGTGCTTGTGGAGTTTGCAAATTCTCCCCGTGTTTGCATGGGTTTCGCCTCCACAACCCAAAGATGTGTAGGCTAGGTGGATTGGTCACGCTAAATTGCCCCTTAATGGGAAATAATGTATTGGGTACTCTAATTTTATTCAAAAAAAACTGTGAGTGTGCAGCCTGGAGCTTTCCATCATTTACAGCCGGTGTGCTTCCTTCTCAGCATAGAATGGACATTTTCAGTGGGGGCAGCAGTGCTTTATAAGTCTTGGACACTGTGTGCTCGCTCACACAAACACTTGCATTGCTGGCGGAGGGTTGCCATGCAAAAGGAAAAGAAGGGAATGATGAATGTTAAGCAGGAATAACAATACAAGAAGTGTCAGGACATCTTTCACGCATGCACCTTTCCTGCCTGGATCACATGGCAATAGGAATTTCCACTCATATGCTTACCTTTCAGAATTCAGCCCGGTGAATTGCTTTAAACTGGGCACTGTTGCAGTATAATCTTTTAGTTAATGTAGTAATATCCCTGGCTTTGCATTTAAGTTTAAATACTTTGATGAGTGAAATAGGTATTCCTAATGAATTCGAAAGATCATAGTCTGATATTACAATGCCAGCCACAGCCTTTCTGATCCTTTCTGCAATCCATTATCTTGGTAATCACAGAGGAGTGTTCAGTGAAGAGAATGGTAAAGTATAAAGCAGGCATATAATAATCTCCTTCTCTGCATCGTTTGTAGAAAAGTGGGATAAATGGACAGGGGCTCACCATGAATAAAAATTGAATACTAGTTTGCTGATATTGTAAACTCGACAAAGCACATGAAAAGCTTTCCAGCACTCAATTCTCACATAAATCCTCCTCAATAAATGGTTGAAGCTATTGAAGGAAGAAGTGCAATTTGCAAAGGCGGTAAAAGCTGTTGTGAAATGTAATATCAATTTTGAGTTAAACATGAGGGTCCTTTGATAACACAATGAATCTTTGAACTGCTTTTGATGAATCCAGCTTAGCAATAGCTGTATCAGGCAGATGCTCAGATAATCAACCAGGGCAATGGTTGTTGGTTTATCCCAATTTTGCCCAAGTTGGCTGATCAAAAAAGTCATCAGCAGAACGCTTGATAAAGCAGAAGATTCCAGCACCTATGTGGCTCACTGACTTAGACTCTTGTATACTTCACAGTTCTAGTTGATGTTTATCACATTGGATGGGAGGTTTGTGTATGACCCGAGAGTCATAATCATGTAGCCTAACACACTGCTAGGCTCTCCAGGACTTATGAAAATGGGTAAATGGTACATTCAGAAGTTGAACATTAAACAATAGCCCAAATTTTGTTTGCAGCTAAATATTATGAATAACTTCCGGTTTCCCCAGTGTCGCATTTAGGGTATTCCCGAATGATGCGCTGAGGAATCCCTTTAGGAAGTTCCCAAAACGGGTTTACCTGGCAATTGCCCAGAAGTGCTAACTTCCTCTGGACAATTACGCCGGGCTGGGAATCATCTGACAGAAGCAATTTAAATCTCAACTTCAGATGATTCTGCCAGTTTTACCCTGATAGTTACTCTGCAAGAGTTAGTTAGAGGAAAAAAAATCACTTCTTACTCTGGAGTAACTATTTAAAAATCCCAGACCCAGCCTCACATGGGACACCCAACCACACCCACGGGCCGGGATTCTCCGAGCCTCCGTGCCGCAATCGCGCTCGAGGGGAGAAAGGCCGTCAGATCCGCGATCGACGCGGCGCCGGTTGGGGGCCATTGAAAGAGGCCCTCATGGCGATTCTCCGCCGACAACTGGCCAAGTTTCCGCCGGTGTGGTTCACTCATGGTTCCACCCGGCAGGAGCTCGGAGTGGCGGCTGCGGACTCAGTCTGCGGCCACCCTGGTGGAGGGCAGGGGGATCCGTCACCGGGGGGGGGGGGGTCCTCCAGGATGGCCAGGCTCACGATTGGCGGGTAAACGTGATCTTGGGGGGCCTATATTGGCGGGGCCAGCTCGCGGTGTGGGTCCGCCATGTTGTGTGGGGTAGGCGGCCGCCGCGTGCATGTGCGGACCGGAGGCCAGAATTGCAGGGCCCCCTATGGGCCACCGGAGCTGCATGGAGCGCTCCGGGGCCCTGTTAGCCCCCTGCAAAACAGAGAATCATTTGTGCCTGTTTTCTCGCGGGAGTGAGGACATAGCCCCATTAGCAGAGAATTCAGCCCACGATTCCCCCCCTCCCTCCCTCCAGGGGACCTACCACATCAACCCTCTGGCCCAAGCCTGCACCCGACCCAACCCCCCCTCAATGCCTCACCATCCACTGACCCTCTGTCTGCCAGCCCAACCTCCAAACCTACCCCCCAAAACAACAGCTCCCCCCCTGCTCAGCACCCCTTCCCCCATGCCCGATGCAACCCATTCTGACCCCCCCCCCACCCCACCCCCAAACCCAGTGCGACCCTGTTAAACACTTTCCCCCCAGACTGACCCCCCCCTCCCGAATTGAATCCCCTCCTCCTGGACTGATGCCGCCTCCGGTCCGACATCCCCATCTCCTGGACTGATATCCTTTCGCCTAGTCCAACGTCCTGTCTGGCTCCTCCCTCTCGGGCAGCACGGTAGCATGGTGGTTAGCATTCACAGTGGAAATGGTTCACAGCTCCAGGGTCCCAGGTTCGATTCCCGGCTGGGTCACTGTCTGTGCGGAGTCTGCACATCCTCCTCGTGTGTGCGTGGGTTTCCTCCGGGTGCTCCGGTTTCCTCCCACAGTCCAAAGATGTGCGGGTTAGGTGGATTGGCCATGCTAAATTGCCCGTAGTGTCCTAAAAAGTAAGGTTAAGGGGGGGGGGTTGTTGGGTTACGGGTATAGGGTAGATACGTGGGTTTGAGTAGGGTAATCATTGCTCGGCACAACATCGAGGGCCGAAGGGCCTGTTCTGTGCTGTACTGTTCTATGTTCTATGTTCTCCTGGACTGACACCCCACTGCAGTTGGGCTCCCCGCCCTCTGGTTTGAGCCCCCCTCAGCGTGACCCCCACCCCGTCAGAGTGACCTCCCCCGTCCCGCAGACTGAATATTTATAACCCTCAATATTGACTCAGTAAATAGCCTACAAACCCCCCCCCCCCCCCCCCCCCCCCCCCAAACCCCCCACCCCCTGACACCCCAGAAAATGTAATGATGTGTAATTTATTCCAAAAATAAAATTAGGAAAAGTTAATAATGAGGTAAAATCCATCTATTAAAATTGGTCTACAGAACAAAATGCCCAAAATATCCTGGAGTATTCCCCAAGTTAATGCATTTATAGACATGTGTAAGGCATAAACAGTGAGTGAGAAACACAGAGAGAAATAGAGAAGAAGGTGAACAGAAGAGAGAAATGAAGATTGAAAATTAAAGTGGAAAATAAGCCGTGAGGCTCTCTGTTATTTTGAGCGATACCAAAGTGATACTTTTACCCACTCGATCAATTAACTTTTTCGGCAAATATTGGCAGGGGGCTATGAGAAAATGTAGAAGGACAGTACAATTTCTGTATCTTTAGTAAGTTAGTCAGATTCTTTGGAATAAACTGGAAATGGTGGTGTGGCTTTCTATTCTTCCATAAGACTTCAAGGAAGTTTGAAGGGTTGAAGAAAGATTGACCAACAGCTTTACTCTGGAATTGCATATTCGGTTCCGTCTCTCGCCCCTCAGTTGAAACAACTGATTACAGAAAATAAATCTCTCTGTGAAATGCCAATACAACCTTTCTTTATTTTACTTCCTGGCAGGAGAAAAGCATATGACTAACAACAACTCAAGCAGCAAACAGAAATGCTGTGCTTCTGAATTAAAAAAATATATATTAAAAGCAGATGGTCACTGATGAGCCAATAAAGAACAAAGACATTGCAGTCTGGGGAAGTCTGACAAAGCTGTAGAACAGCACATTGTGACAGACTGTGATAATAGACCCCCTTATTTGGCCTCTTGTCTTTTGTACAAGGGAAACAAGGTAAAGGTGAATATTAAACTGGAAAGGTTCCATGTTTCTTATTACTGGGTAAAACCCTTTGAAAAATCCATGCATGGAACAGTGATGGTGTTTAAAAATTCATATTTTTATCAGAGTGAATGTGAGATCTTAACTGACGACAACAACCAGAGCAATATTCCGGGCATCAGCTACAACATACAGATGTGTAAAAATTAAACAAAGTTTACATTTTATGCTGGTAAAGATCATTGTGTAACAAGAGCACATATCTGGAATTTAGGTATGGAATTCAAAGCCTGTGCACCATTGATGAGTGGACAACTCTACAGGGCATCTTGACCTCCAAGTCTGAATCACTGACTTCCTGATACTTTCCTCTGTCGCTTTGCTATGCTCTGCGTTGAAAGTGCTAATAAATAAAATCTATCCCATTTTTTTGAGTAGTCCAAAACTTATTTAATTCTTTGTAATCCATTTGTTAAATATTTTTGCTATGCGTGAAGTAATTTTTACACACAAATTGACAAATGCAATACTAATTGCAATCTAATCTCTAAACAATTTATATTCTTGTGAATCTTATTAAATGCATAGTGGAATGTGCATTCATGCACACTACGTAATAATGTTTAATGCTCAAGATTACAGTGGTGCCTTATCTACACTTCTGAGGAAACTACGCATCTAAGAAAAGTCATCGACAGGGAAGGACCATTTTGCCTTTCTGTCTAATGCACTGGCTGGGATTCATTGCCAACTTTTTGCGCAAATGGGAATATCGGTAGAGATAAAGAATCCAAAGGGAGTCTCCGAACAGCTTCCGCACCCATGGGATTTTCTGTTATCATTGATCCCTCCCCCACCAATGATGTACTGGGGTTCTCACCCAGAAAATACAGGACCCTGACGATCATACATTGCCATATCATTAGCGGGCTTCCCTGCTTCATTGTCCCCCCACATTTAGATGTGCTCCCCTCCACCCGCTGACACATTACGTTGGCAGGGTTTATGCAACAGGATTTGACTAACGGTGACCTGGTGAAGATAAACCACTGGGGCCGCACAGTTAAGTGTAGCCCCCAGGAGAGCGGAACGTGGCCTGGCAGTGCCCCATGGCAGTGCCTCCTGGCACTGTTCCCTGGAATTGATCCTAGCACTGCCCCCGCACATGAGGCAGTGTCTACTGCTGGGGTGGGGGGGGGGGGCTTTAGGGAGATTCACAAGGGGTGGTGGAGATTCCCCGTGTCCATGTTGGGGGGGGGGGTCCCAATGTCTAGGGGGGGGGGGTTTGTCCCCATATCCTAGAGGGTTTCTCTTTGGGGGGGGGGGGGGGAGAGAGTGGGCGTGTGCATTTCCATGGAGTGTCCTGTGTCCGTGGGTGAGGGGAACCTTTTTTTAATGTATTTTTCTAATATTTGGGCACCCTAAGGCTGAGATTGTGAGTGGGGTGGGCTCATTCAGAGCCCGCCCTGCCAGCATGATGGCATAGGACCCACCCACTTGGATTTCTTCGAACTAAATGGTTAAAAATATGGTGGGAAATGCTGACAGTGGAGTCGATGGACAGCACAACACCTTTCCTGCCTGAGGTGACACATAGTTTAAAAATAATAAAATACCGGCCCCTAACTCTCCCATCGCAATATCCTATAAGATCATGAATAAACTTCTTGGGCGGGATTGGCTGTCCCTCCCACACCTGACACTATATATTTTGCGGCAATGAAGGCAGCCGCCATGGCTGGCAGTGGGATCGTCAATCCCACCACTGTCATTCGTATCCTCCATCGCCAGGGACCCGCAGTCACTGTCGTCGGGACCTGCTGGTGGGAATGGTTAGAATACTTTGGCCGAATTGTCTTTTGTCTTTATTGCCCGATTTGGCAGGTTATTCCTAAAATGTATTATCCTTGAATAAGGAAATTATCCCCGATAACGTATAAACTGAACCGCAGCTAATTTGGAATCCTGTCCACTGTTCCTAATAACCTAACTTAATTTATCTTTGGGCAGCACGGTGGCACAGTGGTTAGCACTACTGCCTCACAGCGCCAAGGTTTCGGGTTCAATCCTGGCCCTGGGTTTCTGTCCGTGCAGAGTTTGCACATTCCCTCCGTGTTTGCATGGGTTTTGCCCCCAGGGTAGGCAGATTGGCCACACTAAATTGCCCCTTAATTGAAAAAAATGAATTGGGTACTCTAAATTTAAAAAAAAAACCTTAATATGGCTTCTCTGTATTTCCAGCTGAAAGGTCAGATGAGGTTGTTGTTTAATGCCCCATTTGAAAGACAAAGCACTTCTGAGATTTGAAGAGTTGTTTCAAATGTAAGCTCTGAAAACAAAGATTGTCTGAAATATGTAACAACATGCCAGTTATATACCTGGCTAAAATTTTCCTTTCTCAGTTTATTCGATTCATCACTGAACCATCATAGTGTAAGCACATATTTGTGCGTTAGAATCCCTCTCAAGCATGTTACCAGGGAGAACTTTGAAAAATGCGCAGCAAAGTAACTTGTGGCTGCAGATGACTTTCCAGAACTCACGTTTTGTGCCTGATTTCAGACGGCAACAAACAGGTTTTAAGAAAAGTGATGGGACTTATTTCATAAATTTTAGGTACAGTTGTGCTCACTTGAACCTCAAGGTTCCTTCTCCCTTTGAATTATTCCTGAGTTTTCAAAATATATTCCTAATCCTCACAGCAATTTTCACCCAGGACTGGACAGGATTACCAATTGCCTGTTATACCTCCGTGTTAAGTGACCACTTTACTCCCTGTTCTGCCACTGGTATCCAATTTGCCAGCTTTAAAATGGTCCAGCAATTGGACACAGGGCAACATTGCCTTTGACTCATTTGCAATGTAGAGCAGACAATTTAATTTCGCTTTTGGCTGGAAACCATAAACTCAGCGGGTGCAGTGCAACAGCACCATTAAACAGCTTCCAAACAAAAGGTATGAGATATCATAGCATGTACAAGCGCTGCTTTGTATGAAGATATTGAAGTTAAAAGGACTCAAACAGGGTTATTCTAGGAAAATTCAATGAAACAACATGCAAGAACTTTCTATTCTTTCCCTATAAAAGTTGGCACTTATACGCTTTTTTCTGAGTAGTGTGGTGATAATATTGGCTAGCTTTTGAGTAAGGCAGCAAGCATTGCATTATCACCACTGGTGTCTCCTTCACTGCACTGTGCCAACAAGATTTTTAAAGTTAACCTATGTAATTCTACCTAGTCCGATGGTCAGTTATTGGCTTCATTTGATTGAATAAACTGAATCCAGACCAAGCTGAACTAACCATAAACACCTGCACTGAGTTTGTTAGTCTCCAAATCACATCTGGTGCTTTGAGGGTGATTAACAGCAAATGCAGCCTGTTTTATGAAGAATTTGGAGACACACTCTACCTGAACGAGACATGGTATAAAAAATAGGTCCAGGGCTAAATAAAGATATATTGTTCTTTCATGTAATTTTCATCGGAACATGTTATTAGCTAGTTGTTAAAATCAACTCTGTACAGCAGATGTGAAAAATTAAGTTGCACAGGAGAAGCTCTTATTCCACAGTAACAAAATGGCTGCTGTGGGTCTATAGTTTAGGGGTAAGGCGTAGCCTAGTGGGCCAGAATTCTCTGGTGGTCAGAATTCTTTCTTCCTTCTGGCAGTGCGCCCCTACCTGTGGATTTCCCAGCAGAGTGAGATGGCTGACAAGCAGCGGGAAAATAAAATCCTGCCATGAACGAATGGCGTGTCACCGAGAAACAAGTGGGGCGCAATTCTCCCAGCCCCGCGCCAGGCCAGAGAATCAACGCAACTGCGCCCCGCCACCCCAATGCCAGCGCACGATTTTCTGAGGTGCGGAGAATCAGCGCCATTTGCGCCAGCACATTTGGCACGGCGCCAGTTGCGGGCCACAGTCCGCAGCCAGGCCGCCGATTTTCCAGCCCAGATGCGCCGAGCGGCTGCGCGGAAACAGCAGAGTCCCACTGGTGCTGTTCACCCATGGTCGCTGCCGGCGGGAACACTGCGTGATGGGTTGGGGGGCGGCCTGTGGGGTGGGGAAAAGCGCTCCTTCACCGGGGGCGGGGTGCCTCCGATGGGGTCTGGCCTGCGTTCGGGGCCCACCGATCGAAGGGCCGGCCTCTCCCACTCCAAGCCTACTTTGTTGCGCGTCCGGCTCCAGAACCCCTGCGCCAAACTGCGTCGGGGCCGGAGTGTTCCGTGAGTCTACCAAACATGCATCGGTTGGCGCTTCGCCACTGCGAATGCGCAGGTTGGCACCGCCCCCAGTCTGCGCCAGGATGTAAGGCTGGAGCGGCGTGAACCACTCCAGCGTCGTGCTGGCCCCCTGTGGGGGCCAGAATCCCTACCACCCGTGCCCGTTTCGCGCCATCGTGAAACGCGACGGCGTGGACACTTAGTCCCGCGATCGGCGAATAGCACCCGTGGCCGAGGACCAGAGAATCTAGCTCATTATCTTAGACTGGAAGCTGCACTATCAATTGATCACTAGAAGTATTTTATACAGCATTTGTTAGTATACTACTTCGAAATACATAATTAAATATGTGCATAGTGCTGTGTACATACATACTCATTTGTGTATTGCTTTACCCGAGATATAAACATTTAGCATTTGAGAGTATAGATGGTGTTGCGATAAATCCTTTCCCAGCCTGTGAACAGATTCATAAAGTTAAAGACAATAATATACCTGAGAATTAAACCAATTCTTATTTTTTCAAAACATTGGTCATTTAACATTTCATTTGATTCCAGCTAGCCTTAAAGGCAGTCAGCCCATTTTAAAGGGGACCTGCACTTAACTGAAGCAAGCTGATGCTGACAGTCTGTTGTGCAAGTGGCTGAAAATATTTGGAGTATCAGGACACAGAAAAGACTCCTAGTTACAATGCTGGGAGCCTTAGTGATGGAGGTGGATTGAAGGAGAGGACATAGAACATAGAACGATACAGCGCAGTACAGGCCCTTCGGCCCTCGATGTTGCACCGACATGGAAAAAAAAACTAAAGGCCATCTAACCGACACTATGCCCTTATCATCCATATGTTTATCCAATAAATTTTTAAATGCCCTCAATGTTGGCGAGTTCACTACTGTTGCAGGTAGGGCATTCCACGGCCTCACCACTCTTTGCGTAAAAAACCCACCTCTGACCTCTGTCCTATATCTATTACCCCTCAATTTTAGGCTATGTCCCCTCGTGCTAGCCACCTCCATCCGCGGGAGAAGGCTCTCGCTGTCCACCCTATCTAACCCTCTGATAATTTTGTATGCCTCTATTAAGTCACCTCTTAACCTTCTTCTCTCTAACGAAAACAACCTCAAGTCCATCAGCCTTTCCTCATAAGATTTTCCCTCCATACCAGGCAACATCCTGGTAAATCTCCTCTGCACCCGTTCCAAAGCTTCCACGTCCTTCCTATAATGAGGCGACCAGAACTGTACTCAATACTCCAAATGCGGCCGTACTAGAGTTTTGTACAACTGCAACATGACCTCATGGCTCCGGAACTCAATCCCTCTACCAATAAAGGCCAACACACCATAGGCCTTCTTCACAACCCTATCAACCTGGGTGGCAACTTTCAGGGATCTATGTACATGGACACCGAGATCCCTCTGCTCATCCACACTACCAAGAATTTTACCATTAGCCAAATATTCCGCATTCCTGTTATTCTTTCCAAAGTGAATCACCTCACACTTCTCCACATTAAACTCCATTTGCCACCTCTCAGTCCAGGTCTGCAGCTTATCTATGTCCCTCTGTAACCTGCAACATCCTTCCGCACTGTCTACAACTCCACCGACTTTAGTGTCGTCTGCAAATTTACTCACCCATCCTTCTGCGCCCTCCTCTAGGTCATTTATAAAAATGACAAACAGCAAAGGCCCCAGAACAGATCCTTGTGGTACGCCACTCGTAACTGAACTCCATTCTGAACATTTCCCATCAACTACCACTCTCTGTCTTCTTTCAACTAGCCAATTTCTGATCCACATCTCTAAATCACCCTCAATCCCCAGCCTCCGTATTTTCTGCAATAGCCGACCGTGGGGAACCTTATCAAACGCTTTACTGAAATCCATATACACCACATCAACTGCTCTACCCTCGTCTACCTGTTCAGTCACCTTCTCAAAGAACTCGATAAGGTTTGTGAGGCATGACCTACCCTTCACAAAACCATGCTGACTATCCCTAATCATATTATTCCTATCTAGATGATTATAAATCGTATCTTTTATAATCCTCTCTAAGACCTTACCCACCACAGACGTTAGGCTCACCGGCCTATAGTTACCGGGGTTATCTCTACTCCCCTTCTTGAACAAAGGGACCACATTTGCTATCCTCCAGTCCTCTGGCACTATTCCTGTAGCCAATGATGACCTAAAAATCAAAGCCAAAGGCTCAGCAATCTCTTCCCTGGCTTCCCAGAGAATCCTAGGATAAATCCGATCAGGCCCCGGGGACTTATCTATTTTCACCTCAATGCCATCTATTCTAATAGCCTGGGTCTCAGCATTCTCCTCCACAATATTATCTTTTTCTTGAGTGAATACTGACGAAAAGTATTCATTTAGTATCTCGCTTATCTCCTCAGCCTCCACACACAACTTCCCACCACTGTCCTTGACTGGCCCTACTCTTACCCTAGTCATTCTTTTATTCCTGACATACCTATAGAAAGCTTTTGGGTTTTCCTTGATCCTACCTGCCAAAGACTTCTCATGTCCCCTCCTTGCTCGTCTCAGCTCTCTCTTTAGATCCTTCCTCGCTTCCTTGTAACTATCAAGCGCCCCAACTGAAACTTCATGCCTCATCTTCACATAGGCCTCCTTCTTCCTCTTAACAAGAGATTCCACTTCTTTGGTAAACCACGGTTACCTCGCTCGACCCCTTCCTCCCTGCCTGACTGGTACGTACTTATCAAGAACATGCAATAGCTGTTCCTTGAACAAGCTCCACATATCCAGTGTGCCCAACCCTTGCAGCCTACTTCTCCAACCAACACATCCTAAGTCATGTCTAATGGCATCATAATTGCCCTTCCCCCAGCTATAACTCTTGCCCTGCGGGGTATACTTATCCCTTTCCATCACTAACGTAAAGGTCACCGAATTGTGGTCACTGTTTCCAAAGTGCTCACCTACCTCCAGATCTAACACCTGGCCTGGTTCATTACCCAAAACCAAATCCAATGTGGCCTCGCCTCTTGTTGGCCTGTCAACATATTGTGTCAGGAAACCCTCCTGCACACATTGTACAAAGAACGACCCATCTAATGTACTCGAACTATATCTTTTCCAGTCAATATTTGGAAAGTTAAAGTCTCCCATAACAACTACCCTGTTACTTTCGCTCTTTTCCAGAATCATCTTCGCCATCCTTTCCTCTACATCCCTAGAACTATTAGGTGGCCTATAGAAAACTCCCAACAGGGTGACCTCTCCTTTCCTGTTTCTAACCTCAGCCCATACTATCTCAGAAGAAGAGTCCCCATCTAGCATCCTTTCCGCCACCGTAATACTGTCCTTGACTAGCAGCGCCACACCTCCCCCTCTTTTGCCCCCTTCTCTGAGCTTACTAAAACACCTAAACCCCGGAACCTGCAACAACCATTCCTGCCCCTGCTCTATCCATGTCTCTGAAATGGCCACAACATCGAAGTCCCAGGTACCAACCCATGCTGCCAGGTCCCCTACCTTATTTCGTATACTCCTGGCATTGAAGTAGACACACTTCAGACCACCTACCTGAACACTGGCACCCTCCTGCGAAGTCAAATCTGTGCTCCTGACCTCTATACTCTCAATCTCCCGTACCCCAAAACTACAATCCAGGTTCCCATGCCCCTGCTGAATTAGTTTAAACCCCCCCAAACCCCCCCAAGGAGCTATGTTTCTACGGGGTGCAGGAGACCCATGGGTACCACCATCAGTAGGGAACTGGAGTAGGAGGATAGGGAGTTCAATTGTCATCTGGTCCAAAGGACCTGGCAGTATTGCTGGAAGGAGTTCAATAACCTCCCATGAATGGTCAAGGAATGCTGGTATGTCATTTAAAAAAATTCATTTATAGGATCTGGGTGTCGCTGACGAGACCAATATTTATTGCTCAGTCCAAATTGCCCTTCTGAAGGTGGTAATGAGCTTCCATCATGAATCACTGCAATCCCGGTGCTGTTGGCCAAAGCATCACCAACCTCTCATGCTGCTCCATGCTCCACACCCTAACCGCTCACCCATATGACACTCAGTACTCACACCTAACATTTAGATAGTCCAGCTCACCCTTAGACATCTCCCAGTCATGTAAGCATCACATTTAAGTTTGCACATACTTCTAGTTATTCAGCATTTGCAGGCACATCACCTAAGCACAGTGCAACACAACCTCTCACATGCTTCCCTCTCCCTTTCAGGATAAGGTCACACCCAATTGCAGAGAACAAATCCAAACTCTTGGGAGGACAGGCATGTCGGCATCTCTTGAGTCCTGTGCCAGAGATTGTGCTGCACATCAAGGGACTGGCTGCAACAGCACCAGTTGCATTTGGCATTACTGAGAACATTGAGGGTCAGGGCACAATGCCGCTTTATGCTCTTTCTTAACTCCAATTTCATCATTATCTCCTTGTTGGACATGAAGTACAAGCAGTTGATGGTATGACCGTGACCTCTTTCCATTCCACTCCCCACCCTCAGTCCAGCCTACCCCATATAAGTTTCTGCTTTCAGCTAGGCAAGATCAGCTGGCTACTGGCTGGCCAGCCACACCAGCTCCAGGAAGAAGGGCGAGAACAATACCACATGGATGAGGAGGAATCAACCTCACTTTATCTGACACTTGCTGCCACCAGTGAACATTAGGATGAAGGCATCATGGCTATCACCAAGATAGCAAGCATTCATTGGCGTAATGGTTTGGACATACTGACGGCACCAAAATGGAGTGGTTCACCTTGCAGTTTCTGTACCACTGCCTGTTGACATGTGGGCGATGTGTGTACAGTCAATGGCTTCCTGGAATCCCATTACCCTGGCAAAGTCATGTGCTGTTGACCCGCATTTTTCTGGCTCCTTGCAACAGGGACTTCCCCACCTCAGGCACAGTGATGGACAGCATACTGAGATATGCTCATAATAACGCCTACTCCTCCCTGGAAGCAGACAGTTGCATTGAAGTTTAGTATTCAGGTAACATGATAAATGTTGTGTTGGAATGGTCTAAATTCTGGGATCTGATCAATTGAAATCCAACTCAAGCAGATAGGGTTAGACTGCATTAAGATTTAGATAGTGTCAGCAGTGAATGGTCAATTGATGTAGACTTTCTGTAGTGGATTTCAATCAGAGGTAATGGTTGAGAAACTAATACATAAACTACAGCACGGAGAGGCATAGCAAGGAGTAATGTTTTGCTTTATGGATGGGCAATTTGACCAGGAGAGTTTTGGCTAAAAGAAACAATGCTAGATTTTGTTAACACACAATAGTTAACTGTTGGGTTATTAGATTAACATGTTGAAATGTTTTTCAAAGACCGGTACAGGCTTGGAGGGCCAAAGGCCTGTTCCTGTGCTGTATTGTTCTTTGTTCCACTTTTACTAGGAGGAAATCCAAGAATTGAAACTGGATGTTCTTTTCTTATTTATATTTTTGGAAAACAGTGAAATATGTCATTTGCAAATTAATTTCCTAATTTTTTTTATTTGTTCATGGGATGTGGACATCGTTGGCTCGGCCAGAATTTATTATCCATCCCACATGGATTGTCCTTGAGAAGGTGGTGGTGAGCTGTCTTCTTGAACTGCTGCAGTCCACGTGTTGTAGGAACACCCACAATTCAGTTAGGAAGGGAATTCCAGGACTTTGACCCAGCGATAGTGAAGGAACGGCGATATAGATCCAAGTCAGGATCACATGTAGCTTGGAGGTGAACATGCAGGTGACAGTGTTCCCATGCATCTGCTGCCCTTGTCGTCCTAGGTGGCAGAGGTGGTGGGTTTGGAAGGTACTGTCAAAGGAGCCCTGGTGCATTGCTGCGGTGCATCTTGTAAATGGTCCACATGCTATTATGCTGAGCGTCAGGTGGAGGGCAGGAATATTATTGTGGTGGATGGAGTGCCAATTAAGGAGTTGCTTTGTCCCAAATGGTGTCAAGCTTCTTGAATGTTGTTGGAGCTGCGCTCATCTGGGCAAGTGAAGAATGTTCCATCACATTCCTGACTTGTGCCTTGCATATAGTACAGTCTTTGGGAAGTTAGGAGGTGAGTTACCCTTTGCAGAATTCCCAGCCTCTGACATGCATTTGGAGCCACAGTATTTATATGGTGAGTCTAGTTCACTTTATTTTCAAAGGTAACCCCCAGGATGCTGGTGGTGGGGTATTCAGTGATGGTTGTTATATTTCTTTGCTGCCAGAAAGAGAAATGGTATGGAAGTGCCCACACTCTGGACTCCTGTAAAACATGATGAGAGGTTTATTAAGGATGTTGCTTATACAATCAATATGATGATCTGCTCAAAGCCTGCGCAAACACTGCTGATGTCACTAACCATCATGTGACTCAGAACCAGCAAGAAAGTATTCCCAGATAATTACTTCACTTCATTAGTACAATGACAAATAACATTTATACAAGAAACCCTATAAACTTCTTGATAATGTCCCCATGTCCTTCAATGCTTTTAATGAATGCTTTAATGATTACAGAAAACATTCAGCCAGTCCATTCATTGCTAGATGATATGGAGCTGACTTGAGATGGTGTATACAGTTCCTTTTTCAAGTAATCTTCAAACTCCTTTGAAGCAAATTGCGTACCATTATCAGTAACAGTCTGCTCCAGCATTCCAATTTTTGCCAATATTTTTAGTTTCTCAATGGCCTGCTCAGTCATCGTTGATTTCATTATCACAACTTCTGGCCGTTTTGAGAACATTGACTCTCCAGCGGACCAGCATAATCGATGTGTATTCTCTGTGATGGCTGAGTTTGCCATTCCCACGGATATAATGGTTGAAATGGTGGATTGTTCCTTAGGTCTACACAAGATTGGCATTTCCCAAATTTCTCCTCAATTATCATAGATTATCATAGAATTTACAGTGCAGAAAGAGGCCATTCGGCCCAGCGAGTCTGCACCGGCTCTTGGAAAGAGCACCCTACCCAAGGTTAACACCTCCACCCTATCCCCATAACCCAGTAACCCCACCCAACATTAAAGGGCAATTTTGGACACTAAGGGCAATTTATCATGGCCAATCCCCCTAACCTGCACATCTTTGGACTGTGGGAGGAAACCGGAGCACCCGGAGGAAACCCACGCCACACGGGGAGGAGGTGCAGACTCCGCACAGACAGTGACCCAAGACGGAATCGAACCTGGGACCCTGGAGCTGTGAAGCAATTGTGCTATCCACAATGCTACCGTGCTGCCCATTAGAGCATCTAATCCTGGACACCAAAAATAAATGAATGCTAATTTCTTCATCCTTGCCACATCAGGATGTCCGCCATGCAGTTGGTCAAGGACTAAGCACGGTGAAATAATCAGATGGATTCCCCATAATAAAACTCATTCTGTATTGCCAACTCAAGTCTTCATGTGATGTAAGGCTTGAGGTCTGGATCCTCCATATGGAATTCTGAAAGTGTTCCTTTTTGGACCAAGTCCATCACCTTCCGCATCACTGAATCAGTTCTTGTGTATCTTTGAACTTGAGAAGAAGTCACAGGTACCCTATTCACGAGCAAGAAATACAAAATATTGACAAAATGTTCTTTTGGGTCATGTTTGACTTGCAAGGGAATTGTGATATAGCATCAGAATTTGCATGCTGCTCAGATTTGCAATATAAATACCGTCAGTGTGTGCCGACAAGATCAATGACCATGTTTGCATTCTACTAGCTGCCAAAGGAGGTATACCTTTATACGGCCCAAGGATTTGGTCACGGGTCAATGATCTTTCAAAAGAGTAAAATGATGGCGATAAAGGTAATGGTCGAACATTCCTGCACCAAAAATGATGCTCAAAGTTTTTTTTTCTAGTTGAGCGCAATTCATTTCTGGGTTAGTAAGAGTGCCTGAAGCAAATGCTATCAGCCATTCCTCTCTTGAAGGCATAATGTGCGAGATAGCTACACCAATCCCACAGACAGAGGCTTAACAAGATAATTGCAACTTCATTTTTGGATTATAATGAACCAATCTTCTCGGACTTCAGTAAAGCTTTCTTGACTTCATTATATGTGTTCAGTTTTGGTCTCCTTACTTGAGAAAGGACATACTGGCGCTGGAGGGTGTGCAGAGGAGATTCACTAGGTTAATCCCAGAGCTGAAGGGGTTGGATTATGAGGAGAGGTTGAGTAGACTGGGACTGTACTCGTTGGAATTTAGAAGGATGAGGGGGGATCTTATAGAAACATTTAAAATTATGAAGGGAATAGATAGGATAGATGCGGGCAGGTTGTTTCCACTGGCGGGTGACAGCAGAACTAGGGGACATAGCCTCAAAATAAGGGGAAGTAGATTTAGGACTGAGTTTAGGAGGAACTTCTTCACCCAAAGGGTTGTGAATCTATGGAATTCCTTGCCCAGTGAAGCAGTTGAGGCTCCTTCATTACATGTTTTTAAGGTAAAGATAGATAGTTTTTTGAAGAATAAAGGGATTAAGGGTTATGGTGTTCGGGCCGGAAAGTGGAGCTGAGTCCACAAAAGATCAGCCATGATTTCATTGAATGGCGGAGCAGGCTCGAGGGGCCAGATGGCCTACTCCTGCTCCTAGTTCTTATGTTCTTATATGCATTTTCACATTCTTCTGACCAGTGCCATGCGTGTTTGATACATTGCAACATGTGTAAAGGCTTCTATCGTGTTGTTAAATTTGGCACAAACTTACCATATTAATTGATCAATCCTAAAAATGACCTTAATTATGCCATAATTTTGAGGTAGCGGTGCTTCTAAGATTGCTGACATTTTCTTTGGTTCTTTGTGTAAGCAGTCTTTGCTGACGATATGACCAAGATAATTTATGCATGACTTGAAAAGTCATACTCTTCCTTCTTAACTCTCAGGATGTGGCTCTGTAACCTTTTCAGGGTAGCTTCCGAATTCTCCAACTGTTCCTATTCACTTGAATTAGCGATGAGTATGTTATCAAAGTAACATTACACCCCATTCAACCCATTTAGAATTTGATCCTTGCCTCTTCGAAAACGAGCAGGCACAGATGTTATTCCAAAAGGAAATCTTATGTAACTGTTTTAAGTGTTATTATTATGCATGTTCTTATTTAAATTCATTGATGATGTCATCAGTAAATGCCATGCCATCATTAATTGTTGCTGTTACCTGTTCTTGTTCGTATTTAACTACCGTTAGTCCTAATTCCATTCTGTTACTGTTACTTCTATGTCTGGTTAGCTGCTTCTGTTTTTGAGTCCCAACTGTATACTAAACTACGTTATTTTTATATTTTAAGGAAGATTATCTTATAACATGTTTCAACTACCTTTTTGTTGTCAAGTTACCACACATTTTTGGTGAAGAGGAAAAAATAATTGTAGAGTTTCAGCACATTGGACACAAAACTTTGTTACGTTTACCAATGGAAGACAATTGGCAGTACATGACTATGTTTGGGTTCATCAGTGAGTTTGTGGGAGTGAACGGAAATTGGACTCAATATGTATAAAGGTTGGAACACTTTTCCTTGGCAAATGGGATAGCAGACAAGCCTAGAGATTGTTCAATTCTCCGAAGTGTGTCCGGGGCAGAGACTTGCAAGCTAGTGAGAAATTTATCTAAACCACGGAAATTGGAGACATTCCATTCACAAATTTAGTTACACTCATTCAGAATAACCATAATCCTAAACCCTCAGTAATTGTGCAATGTTTCACATTCCGTAGTCATTTTTGGAAGACGGGGCAGTCTGTAGCTAACTTTGTTGCTGAATTGTGCACGCTTTCTGAACATTGCGATTTTGGCTAAGTTTTGGAAGACATGCATTGGGATAGACTGTTTTGTGGCATTAACGAGGATTGCCAATGGCGGCCACGCATATAGGTGCATTGCATCAAGTCGGAAAAGAAACCGCAAGTAAAAAGGTGAAGACAGTGGAATATTTTAGATGTGGAGGATCACTCTGTGCAAATCATTGTAAGTTCATGTACAATGTTTGCCACCAGTGCAACAAGAAGGGCCATTTAGCAAAGCGGTGCCAGGGTGCCCAATATCAATGCCGCCCCATAATTAGTTGACGAAAATCTTCTTTCCAGAAAACTTTCTGTCATGATCCTCATCGGCAGTTTTCCCTCTTGTTATATTTCTTTGTTGCCGCAAAGAGAAAATGTATGGAGTTGCCCACACTCTGGATTGTTGTAAAACATGATGAGAGGTTTATTGGCAGTGTTGCATTACAATCAGGATGGTGATCTGCTCAAAGCCCAAACAAACACTCTGCTGACGTTGTTACACATCACATGGTGCAGAACCAGCAAGAATATATTCCCAGATACATAACAGTAGTTCCATTGAATGTCAAGGGGGGAGGGTTAGATTTTCTCTTATTGCAGATTGTCATTGCCTGGCACTTGTGTCGTGTGAATGTTATATATCACTTAACAGCCGAAGCCTGAATATTGTCCACGTCTTGCTGCATATGGATACAGACTCCTTGAGTATCTGGGGAGTTGTGAATGGTGCTGAGGATTGGATAATCATATGAAGACATCCCCACTTCTGACCCCACGATGAAGGTAAGGTTGTTGATAAAAAAGCTGAAGATAGTTGGGCCGAGGATACCACCCTGAGGGATTCAAATGACCACGCAAAAAAAATGTTTTTTCAAAATAAATTTCTAATTTTACGGTGGACATATTGAGAACAGCTCCAATTTATTTAGAATTATGTTGACTAAATGATTCTATTTTTTGATGTTTCTGATGTTTTTCTGGAACACAGATCAACATAACATGATGTCTAGCAAAATAATAGCATCACAATAATAAGACGCAGAAATATTAAGTGCTTGAAAATTCTACAGGAAATCCCCAGAGAAACTGTGTGCGCAGCTGAAAGATTTCATGATATATTAACGTTTCTGAGATGTTCTGCTTGTCATGCCTATTTATTATTGCCTTAATTGGAATATTCCCCTTCATGCTAACATGCTGACATTGCAGCTGGCATTGTTAATGCCTGCTTCTGCTATTTTTAATACACAAACTGTAGCATGATTTAGTGCTCTCACCACAGATGATTCACCTGACAAGTCACCAATCCATTTTCTTCCCTGGCACTGTACCATGGCAAGGTGGCTGTCACTTTATGGGTGCGTGTTCTGTGCTATGTGGGAACTCAGGGTCACTTTCCATATTCAGATTACAAAGTGGGGAACGATAGGGCGATCAAATTAGAGTCCTGAAAAGTTACGAAATTTAATTCACAGTCTGTAATTTGGTGACTCAGCTCTTCAGGCTGAATCTGGTGGTCTTGTCGCTTTCATTTTGTGGTCTTGTGCTTGGAAGCGGTTCAAATAAAAGTAAGTCAAATAAATGTCCTAATAAAAGTAAGGTTGGGGGGGGGGGTTGTTGGGTTACGGGTATAGGGTGGATACATGGGTTTGAGTAGGGTGATCATGGCTCGGCACAACATTGAGGGCCGAAGGGCCTGTTCTGTGCTGTACTGTTCTATGTTCTATGTTCTATGTTCTAAAACTGAAGATGGATGATCTATTTGATCTTCTGGAGACACATCACATTCCTACCTCTCTTTAGTTCTGAAGAAGAATTATATTGGACTCGAAACATTAACTCTGTTTCTCTCTCTACGAGTGCTGCCAGGCAATCTGAGTATTTCTATCCCTTCAGGTTTCATTTATTATTCTTTTGTAAACAGCAACAAATTAAATCTGTTCAGTAAAAACTGAAACCAGGGCCCGGATTCTCCATTGCGAGTCGACCCTGTTCCCACAGCGAGCCAGGCCGGAGAATCTGGCATTCAGCCAAATCTGCCATTCACTGCAGTGGACCGGAGAATCCCGTTGCCGTGAATGGACAGAGAATCCCGTAAACTATGATCTATCTATTTGAATTATTTTGTTCTGACAGAAGAGCAGTTTATGTTTTTCTGATCTCTGTCAATATTTCCACGTCTAAGTACAAATTATGGCACGTCTGCAAATTTCTAGTTCTTTGCAAGATCTAGTTCTTTGCAAGATCTACTTTGGATGTCACTCAAAAATTAATGGATATTGGTCAGCGGAGGCTTCTCTGGCTGCCAATTATTAGGTTACTTTCATGCAGGTAATCCTTATCTTTATCCCCAAAGATATCTTCCAATTCCTTTGCCAGTTATTGATATAAGATTAACAAGTGTGTACTATGTTGATTTGTTTCCGATTCAGTCGGACTCCTCCATTATGCATTGCCTCCCTCATAATGAGTTGTCGCTTTGTTGATGTTGTCACAAATATCGATTCACAGTTGTTGGTTTATGCCATCCAGCCTGAGTATATATTGGAGTCGAACCCATTGAGTTTATACTGACTCAGTGCAACTGACATCAAATCTGATGGAAAGACATTGACCTTGAAATATTTACTCCGTTTCTCTCTCCACAGATGCAATGTGACTGTGGAGTTCCAACATTTTCTGGCTTTACGTCAGATCATTAATGTTAGATATAACCTTCTCTGATGAAAGGCACTGCACTCATGTTTTCCCAAGTGAATACCTCCAGGGAGTAATCATTTAATATGATTCTATTTTTAGCTTATTTTCAGTGTTAACTCAAAATGTATTCTTAAGGGATCAAAGTTCTGTTATAGACCACCTACCTTACAAATTTGTAAATTATCCAACTGCTCCATTTTATAATTGTACCCAGTATTAATTCCTTCTTCTCCATTAGACATTACACATTTAAACATTTTTGAAGGTTCCTGTATTGTTCTTTTTTCTCTACAAGTTTTATTTTGCTTACCTATTTCACTTGGTATTTCTCTTTTGCTGTGTCTTGTGTGGATGATTTTATGAATCAAGAAATTACACTAATAAAGATTATTATTATTATTATTATTACAGCCTTGGGAGTGGCCCAGGAGCCTTGGGCCAACGTGCATGCTGATTTCACTGCTCCCTTCTAGGGTTCAATGTTTCTCAGTCTGATCAGCGCCTATTCAAAGTAGCTGGAGGTCCACAAGATGAATAGGGCAGCAGGGTAGCATGGTGGTTAGCATAAATGCTTCACAGCTCCAGGGTCCCAGGTTCGATTCCCGGCTGGGTCACTGTCTGTGTGGAGTCTGCACATCCTCCCCCTGTGTGCGTGGGTTTCCTCCGGGTGCTCCGGTTTCCTCCCACAGTCCAAAGATGTGCGGGTTAGGTGGATTGGCCATGCTAAATTGCCCGTAGTTTCCTAATAAAAGTAAGGTGAAGGGGGGGTTGTTGGGTTACGGGTATAGGGTGGATACGTGGGTTTGAGTAGGGTGATCATGGCTCGGCACAACATTGAGGGCCGAAGGGCCTGTACTGTTCTATGTTCTATGGTGTGTACATTGAGCGTTTCGCATTTCTTTTTCCACCCGTGTAATCCCGAGGTAATCATGACCGACTGCAAGGCATTTAAACTTATACAGCACCACGCTACACTCATAAACTGGGATAGCTCGGGCTGACATGTCAATTGGTTGTAGACTTCGTACATGACTGAGCTTGATTCTATCAGACATCGGCGTGAAGATGCCCTGGAAACAAGATTTGCACGAGTGTTGCCCAGTTCGACATTGATTTCTTTGATACTTCGCTCCTGGCGATGTGGTGTTCATTCATAACTTCAATTATGGTGCTCGCTGGCTCTCTGGGATTGTCGTCTGTCAAAGGGACCAGTCTCTTACCAGGTACGGGTCCAGATGCAACTCATGAAACACCACCAAGATCACATTCGCTCACAGAGGTTGCTACCTCATTAAGTACCTCTGAAGAAGCCTACTGTGATGCCCCCAGTCTCTCTCAATGCCGACATGCCCGATGTTGTGTCTTCCAACACTGAGAAGGAGGTACAGACCTCGGAGATTTCGGACGCCGACTCCGTAGTCCAGCAGCCTCCTGATGATCATGCGCCACATTGTTCCTGTCGTGGACGGCGCTCACCAGCGCAGTATATGCTGACTGATCCGGCGCATCTTCGCCAGGAAGACTTACTGTGGTCAAAGAGACTCCGACGTCCTCCGCCTGTTCCTCCTTCTCCATCTCATTGCTCTTTGAGGAATCTTTAGACTTTGGGTGGGGAGGAATGTAATATCCCACACAGCACTTATGGAGTGCGAATGCTTATCTTCACCGTGTTCCTTGCGGAGTACGAACTCCCCCGCTAGGGACGGGATGTCTCAATTACCCAGAGTATATATTGTGGGCCAGTAAGAGACAAAGTGCAAACTTGGTAGGGATCTATCGGGAAGCATGTTTTTAACTTCTGTAAATAAATCTTTGTTCTCGGTGTGGACTCTTTGTGTCCTTATTAAACTGTAATTAATAGTAGTGGTGTGTGTAACAAAAACTGTATTACACAGTATCAACCAACAAACTAAATCATCCATGTCCCGAGCATGAAGTTGTTGTGAGGTGCACTTCAGTAGTTTGTCTTTAAAACACATGGGATGCGATTGAACTGCCTTATCGCACCCGACTTGGTGACGTGACAAGGTCGTTAAATCTTGTGAGAGGTCTCTTGCGAGATTTGCAACGCTCGAAATGTGTTGCAAGATCTAATGCGATCTGGATCCCACCCTTGCAAAGCATGATCCAGATTTGCATATTTAAGTGTGCATTCGGCTCACTTAAATATATCGGTGCCTGATGCTCCTGGGCCCCGGAAACGAACGCCCATACCATAGGCTCCATACGTTTACTGGTTTGAGTCTTTAATATACTCATCAACTGAGCAAGTGCAGCCCTGAGGTAGAGAACTCCAAAGATTAATAATCGTCTGAGTGCAGAAATGTCTCCGCATTTCAGGGCAAAATTGCTGTCCCTTTGTCTCGAGAACATGACCTCTTGTTGTAGACTCCCCAGTGACAGGAAACAGCTCTTCAACAGCCATCCTCTCAAGTATTCTAAGAATTTTATGCATTTTAATGAGATGACCTCTGGTTCTTCTAAACTCTGGAGAGCAGAGACTCATTATGTTGAACGTTTGTTCTGCCTCTTATCCTGAGACCGAAATGTGCAGTTTTAAAAATATGGGACTATATTTTACCTTGTGAAAACAGGAGAGCAGTGATGTAATATCTGGTATGATGCCATCCGGCCGTGATCCCAATGTCATCACTCCCAAATCGGGAGCCTGCGATTTTGAAACAAAGACTTAATGGACATTTAAGCACATTTATATCAATAATAATAATCTCTATTATCACAAGTAGGCTAACATTAATACTCCAATGAAGTTACTGTGAAAAGCTCCTTGTCGCCACATTCTGGCACTTGTTTGGGTTCACGGAAAGAGAATTCAGAATGTCCAAATTATCTAACAGCACATCTTTTGAGACTTGTGGGGGAAACTTTGTGGGGGGAGACTTTGAGTATAAAAACTGGCATTGAGTATAAAAATTGGCAAGTCATGTTGCAGCTGTATAGAACCTTAGTTAGGCCACACTTGGAGTATAGTGTTCAATTCTGGTCACCACACTACCAGAAGGATGTGGAGGCTTCAGAGAGGGTGCAGAAGAGATTTACCAGGATGTTGCCTGGTATGGAGGACATTAGCCATGAAGTGAGGTTGAATAAACTCTGTTTGTTCTCACTGGAATGTCGGAGGTTGAGGGGCGACTTGATAGAGGTCGACAAAATTATGAGGGGCATGGACAGAGTTGATAGTCAGAGGCTTTTTCCCGAGGTAGAGGGGTCAATTACTAGGGGGCATATGTTTAAGGTGCGAGGGGCAAGGTTTCGAGGAGATGAACGAGGCAAGTTTTTTACACAGAGGGTAGTGGATGGTGGAAGGAGGGACGATAGTGACGTTTAAGGGGTGTCTTGACAAATACATGAATAGAATGGGAATAGAGGGATTATTCCCATTATTCCCCGGAAGAGTAGAAGATTTTAGTTTGGACAGGTACAGGCTTGGAGGGCCGAAGGGCCTGTTCATGTGCTGTACTATTCTTTGTTCTTTGTTTTGAAACCGTAGCACCCGGACGAAACCCACGCAGACACAGGAAGAATGTGCAGACTCTCCACACAGTGACCCAAGCTAGGACTCGAACCTGGGACCCTGGTGCTGTGAAGCAACAGTGCTAACCACTGAGCTACTGTGCCGCCCTAGCTGTCTAATCAAATATAATATATCTTCAACACACAATAGGGTCCCAGCATGGGAAACACGAAAGACATCCCAATAGCCCAGTCCATCAAACATCTTCTCTTCTTGTCAGCTGTTTCCTTCTTTTCCCTCCACCATTACCAGAAAACCAAGTCTTCATCTCTTGAAATAACGAACAACTACATGGTATTACTGGCCTGGTTGCAATTTCAGATGCATTGAAATAAACCCATCCATGGAATCCATCTCCATCCATTATTACACACAGTAAATTAACCAGTGCTCTTCTCCGGAATGCTCAACCAACACATCATTCATTTGCAGAGCTTTGCTGTTCTTCACAAGTAATACAAATGAGAAAATTACCCATGTGCATTGAAGCGTGACTAGTCTGAAGTTTTTCTGATTCTTTTCTGGGAACGATGGTCTGGTTTCCCCCCCCCCCCCCCCCCCCCCCCCCGCCTCCTTGCAGCAATGGTAAAGACAGCCTGCCGTCCCTTATTCCCCGATGACCCATCACCTGAGACCACGAAGGCCCCGTCAGATTGGGTGTCTCCTGCACAATGGCAGAAGCCGTTCTGCACTCGGAGCACTTAAGAGCATCTGTGTCAATGACAGAGGACAGAGGAGTGGATGTCCCATCAGATGTCCCCTGAGAGGTGTCCCTCGGTGGAGTCAGCTGCTACTCACCCTCCATCACGAGGTTCAATTTTTCCTCCTTGCTTTTCTGAGAAGGAACAGAAGCTGGACGTAGTACCAGACTCCCCATCCCCTTATTGCCCTGGCTGTGGACCCCCGAGCACACAGGTAGGGTGATGGATCGCAGGTCAGAACGCATCCCCACAATCTCTTCGGTAATCTGCTGAGTCTGGCCCTTCAAGTCAGTCTGTCAATGGAGAGAGCCATTTGTCCTGCTGAGTGGGAGATCACAGGACGCATGGCCTGGATGGACAACTCCAAAGTCTGTAGATGTAAATTGGAGAGAATCTTTGAATCTCAAATATTTTGGTCCTGTAAAATTTCTGGGCTTTTACAGATGCAGACTACATTTATTGTACAGCAGAAGCCTGGTTCACAGTCAGTGAGGCACAATCTATATAGATGCTGTGAAAAGAATGTATAACAGAAGATAAAAACATGAAAATTAATGCAATTATGGTTTCCACTCATACCAAACATGATAGCTTCTTTTCTACTCAGTGCCTTCTCTTTGAAACTTCAAATGACGTTTTTGAAACAATCGGGATATTGCACCAGGTAAGATATAGCTTATTAGCTTGTTACTGAAGTGGAGCTGTCTTTAAGATTACTTTTTTATCAGGCCACACAATCTGGTTATCCCTGAGGTTAATTTTGGTGAGATGTGCATGCAAATTGACAGGTGCCTTCAATTTCCTGGCCCCAGTCAGGAAGGCCACATGAACCAGTTGCCTTTCTTCCTCGGTTTCACACTTTTGACAATGATGTGTGATTCTGTGCTGTGCAGGGGGATTCCATTTAAAATGGTGACATTCATGCATTCTTCCTTGGAATTTGGGTAACTTTCTGTGTTTAATTTCTATAATCTGGCCCTCAGATCAATGTTTTGCATTAGTTCAGATCAAATGAACCTGAGCATAAAGTTGGAGCCAATCTCTTTATCCCCAGTTGATTGTGTTATTGGAAACATTCTCAGTGTGTTTCATCAGTTGGACACTTCAATCTGTTGTTTATTCAATCTTAAATAAATTCATGGTGATAGCAACATCTGGTTACTGTTATGTACAATTACAGTCACTTTGATCTTTACGGAGACAGCTGTTTCTGTGGAACCAGCTGGATAATAATGTTATCAAAATTACCAGAATAACAATCGCACTATATTGCTTTCTCTTACCTGACTACTTCTTCACTGTCTGACTGTTTGCATCTGTTTATGAAACCTAGTCTGAATGAGAAAAGACATTTTAATATGCCATCGCTATTTCTACTTTGCCTTTCAATACTTAATCGGCTGTTATCATTCCATTCCGCTCAGTGACATTTTGCATTTTTGGGTTAGCTCCATCACAAATCTGCTTTTGAACCAGTCCTGAATTTAAATCAGTTAGAAAGCTTTATATTATGCTTCAGATTTGTACACTTCAAATAGCTGATTTTGTTCCCCTGTGCATCTTGAGTAGAAATGTAAACAAAAACAATTCCCGTAAAATATAATTCTCTGGATAAAGTCACAGTTAGGAGATAATTTGTTGTTCTTCAGAAATATTCATATTTCCAAATCTGTTTATTATTTGAATGACAATATTTCGAGCAAATTTGTACTTGGCTAAAATCTCAGCAGCTGTTGTAAGATATACCTGCCTGGTTTAAAGAGATATAAACTAAAATTTGTTCCCACTGGGATTCATTAGGTAGAAGATCCCAGTTTGCTAAACAGGAGCAAATTTCAGGAATTAAAAATGAATTGCACTTTCACCTCTTGGATTTGATTTGCGGCCCAATTCTTTATTCTGCTAAATGCCTGATCTGAACCGTGTCAAGGAATAGCCCCCAATAGATGTTGCGGCGATACCCAAGGAGCGAACAGGGGAAAATACAAACCTGAGATCAATCGCACACAATGTCCTCACTGCAGCAATGATTGAGCCCAGGTCAGCTTTAAGACCAGTTCTGTTAGAAAGGAGAATAATGAACTGAGATTCCTGTTCTTGCTTACAATTGAGTAAATCCTGCCAATAAAACAGTGCATTGTGTGGATGAATGCAATGGACAAGGGATTAATTTGACTCAGCACCAATATTCTCTGAGATCAGGTAATCTACTGAAGCTCACTGCCTAACCACGCACATTAAAAATGGTTTTTTGGATAAGGTCTGAAAGAGCAAATTCTATCATTGGAAATGTAACCCAGGAAACTTTGGGGGGCTTGGGTGATCAGGAAAAGAAGAGTAAGTTTATGTTTCAGCTCATAGGGAGTTATGCTAAAATTGCATGACTTCAGCCCCTGTCCTATTTGATAAATCAATTCCAGCTGCTTCCACTTTTTAGATATACATGGGTTAGACTCTAGTCAATTGTAATATCCCTTTGTCATATGTCATCTCCATGTTAAAATGTAATTTTCCATTTTATTGGCAATTTGCTGTCCTTTATATGGTGTAAGATAACGTATTTGTGCAGGCAGATATTAGTGGGATTCAGATTTGTTTTAATCGCATCACTGGTTTAGCACAGGGCTAAAGAGCTGGTTTTTAAAGCAGACCCAGGCAGGCCAGCAGCACGGTTCAGTTCCCATACCAACCTACCCAAACAGGTGCCGGAATGTGGCGACCAGGGGCTTTTCACAGTAACTTCATTTGAAGCCTACTTGTGACAATAAGCAAATTTCATTTCATTGTTAATGTTTTACTTTTACTTTTGGATAGCGAGAAATAATGAAATGGTCAGATTCATCAATCCCAGGATGTTCCAGGGTTTAACGTGTCATTGTGCAATTTGGTTTTTGTTTTGCTGAGGGACAGGGTGTGGGTTGCATGAGTTTTGATTCGTAACCGATAGCAACTTTTGGTGCTACTTTATGAAATGAGGTAGACAAAATAGTCTTGAGATAATGAAATGCACACTGTAGCCACGATTTTCCAGCCCATCCTGCCAGCGGGATCTATTGGTCCCACCGAAGGTGATGCTACCCCCACCCCCAAGGCATATACCCCAGCAACACAGCTGCTGAGCAACACAAATGACCATTGACTTCAGTGGGGCCAATAAAATCCCACTTATGGCCAATGGCGAGTCCCCCCCTCCACGAGGTGGGGGGGGGGGGGGGGGGGGAGGGAGGGGGGGTTGGTGGGGGTGCAGAAAAAAGATGCCAGCTCCTATTTAATGGTAAACAGGTATCATCTGGAGCTTTTATGAAGTATTTCATTTCTAGTAGTCTTATTCACAATGACACTGAACATTTCACAATGGATCAGCAAGGATGATGTCCCTGACCATAGTCTGTCACGTTCCTTGCTTGTTTAAATTAATATAACTAAGGTTGCGGTGTTGCTACAAAGAACATGCAGACTTTGTACTAAATCAAAGTCAATTTATTTGCATTACGCTATAAATGGTGAATTCTTATATATGCTGAAAAAGCAAAGTATTAGATCAAATAACTACAGGAAACAGAACTACTGAAAAACACGACTGTCTCCAACCTTCTCTCCTAACTCACTCTAAGAGCACGTGACCACCGTGTGGCTTGTGTGGCTTGTGAGACGCGCTCTTACTCCATCTAGTGACTGGATGCTGTAAGTACACACCATTCTACATGATCATTCAAACATACAAAGATGATATATTAGATATCATTACATAGTTCAATAAAGATCTTGGGGGGGTACTTTCAGACAGCGTTTTCTGTGGACAAAAATGGAAACACCGGCGGAAAGTCCTTCGAGGCCATGGAAACACAGTCGTTCTCAGATTTTCCCCACCCCTTGCAGGTGATGCAATGGCTTCCTTTAAATACATTCAAATAAATGAAATGTATTTAAAGAGCTTCCCAGCTGTATGTTCCCCCACAGGTTGGGAATTACCCCTCACCAACGTGACGCCACAGCGCTGAGGTTTACAACAGCTTCTGCAAAACTTCAAGCTGTCAAGGGGAGCCCATCCTGGGTTGCAAAGGTAAGCACAGCCTCAGGGGGGGAGAGTGACATGCCCCTGGAACCCTGCCAGTGCCCCGATAACGTCACCTTGGCAGAGTTACCCTGGCAGTACCAACCTTCCCGCTTGGGTGGGGGGGGGGGGGGTGACTTCCATGCTGCCACTGCATTCTACTTTAATCTCGCTAATGAGATTAAAATGAATGCAAATTAAGTGTGCTCAGGTTCTCGCCCTTTCTGGGCCGGGAGAATGGCAAACTGTTTAGCGATCAGTGCGAACCCCGTTTTGGGGTTCTCCCACTGTTCTCCCGACATAGGAGGATCAGCGTCGGGAGCAACGTTACCAGAGAAACATCCCCCATATCTCATTGCTCCCTTTCATACAGACAAACGTTACAACAGAACATTAGTACTTTTAAAACTTCAAATATTAGAATATAAACCAGTCTCAATAGTTACTTGATTAATTACCAATTTTTAAAATAATTCATCGATGGCCTACCCCTGAATGCCCTTGAACTAAGTGGCTTGATAGGCCATTTCAGAGGCCTTAAGAATCAACCACATTACAGATAATATGTCAGACCAGGTACAGATGGTTGATTTCCCTAAAGAATTTAGCAAACTAGATGGATTTTTACATCAGTGGTCATCATTAGACTATTAATTCCAGAATTTTTTATTGAATTCAAATTTCACCATCTGCCATGGTGGGATTCGAACTCGGATCCCAGAGCATTATCTTGACTCTCTGGATTACAAGTATTGTTCGTATACCCCTCCCAGGTCTTCATCTTCATACACCTTTCCCAGGCTTCCATTTTTCCATCATATGGCTCCCAGGCAGACACACAAGATGGCAGCCAAGAGTGCGCACCTCTTTATACATCCTCTTTGGCAAGTAGGTGCTGTATCCTGTTCACTGCCCCACTTTAACTCACCAAAGACGCCCTCTTGTTTTGATTAAAATTCTCCCCATAGTTTCCAATTGTTTTTCCCTATTGAATTGATGTGGGAAGTACAATAATTGGACATGGCCTGCACTCGAGGGTAGTAATGAACCAGGCTTTCCCGACGGGGATTTTCCACCTCAGGGGAAATAAATAGATGTAAGAAAACACAACAGTTTCTGTTTCATCTCTTACAACTTTATTTATCACAAAATGGAAATTCCCAGTATTTGGGGCAGCAGGGTAGCATGGTGGTTAGCATAAATGCTTCACAGCTCCAGGGTCCCAGGTTCGATTCCCGGCTGGGTCACTGTCTGTGCGGAGTCTGCACGTCCTCCCCCTGTGTGCGTGGGTTTCCTCCGGGTGCTCCGGTTTCCTCCCACAGTCCAAAGATGTGCGGGTGAGGTGGATTGGCCATGCTAAATTGCCCGTAGTGTCCTAATAAATGTAAGGTTAAGGGGGGGGGTTGTTGGGTTACGGGTATAGGGTGGATACGTGGGTTTGAGTAGGGTGATCATGGCTCGGCACAACATTGAGGGCCGAATGTACTGTTCTATGTTCTATGTTCTATGTTGTCAGGTCCCTGTGATATTTTTCCATTGTGCCTCTGTAGCAATGCAAATCTTTCACTTTCAAAACATCTTCAGTTTACTAACATTACAGTGGCACACTGGTTAGCACTGCTGCCTCACAACACCCGGGTTTGATTCCAGCCTTGCGTGACTGTGTGGATTTTGCACTTTCTCCACTTGTCTGCGTGGGCTTCCTCCGGGTGCTCCTGCTTCCTCCAACAATCCAAAGATGTGCAGGTTAGGTGGATTGGCCGTGCAAAAATTTCCCCTTAGTGTCCAAAAGGTTAGGTGGGGGCGTGGGCCTATGTAGGGTGGTCTTTCTGACGGTAGGTGCAGTCTCGATGGGCTGAATGGCCTCCTTCTGCAGAGTAGGGATTGAATGAGCATTGGGAATTGCTCATGCTTGTATCATTTTGAACTCTGATACAGTTCTAGCAGTGCACGCACCCTCCAGGTGCATGGGTGTAAAGCTGAAATTGCTTCTTATCACTGTTAGATAGGAGAGTTATTTGGGTACGAGGGCATGTCCTGTTCGAAGGAAGTTGGAATGATATATCCTCCTTCAGGGAATATAATTCTGCATCATTCTGGATTCAGATTGCATTTACACCGTCCATGCAATGTCAGTGTAGCGCAAATGCAGCCTGGAAACACTCTTGAAGAATAGGTATTTGTATTATGCTGCTTTAGAATCAAACTTGTTTGTGACTAATGATGAGTCTACCTGGAAAGAAAATAAATTCACCAAAAAGTACAGGTCGCACCATTGATCCCTCTCCATATAGCATTCTCACTGCCCAAGCATTGTTAATTATGACTCATGCTATGGTATCAGGAAGCACAGGGATTTCACCCCACTGTTTGCATTTTTCAGCCCCTCGCCGCAAAACAACAAATCAAGAGAACCAAAATCAAGTAGCTAAGATTGTTTTCTAGTCCTCAAAATAATACTAGGATTAGGGTGACCAAACTGTAGCTCGCAGATCACAAGTAACCCCTGAGCTCTGACATCACAAGTTTGAAAGCCTTGGGAACTCATTGTCATTTTTGAGGTGGACAGACTGCTCTGAAAAGACTCAGGAGCTTTTGGAGATTCTCAGCAGCAAGCTGTTATGAGGTTAAACCAAAGAAGGCTATTTATTTTTGCACACTTACCCTGAATTAATGCAAGGTCATAAACTCAGTCTCGTGCATGCGCACACACGCACAAAGATTGGATACAGATAAAGATGGTAGACCTTTACTGATCATAGTTAATTCAGTCATTGATTTATGATTTCTGGTCTCTCACCTGGCAAGCCTGTAGTTTCTTGAATGGATTCAAAGCTTTAAAGTTGAAATGAGGATCCTGAAAATCAAAATATTTCACATGGCGGTTCATGAGTTCCTTGAAATTGAGTCTTAGGAGGCTGTTTCTCAGGCAAACTTTGAAACTGGAGCAGGTTATATTATTTGGCTGTTTGATGACTTGCAGACTTTCAGAGTCTGGTTTTCAGACTGGCTGATGACTGATGGACCTGATGGATCGTCGTGCAGTCGCATATCCACTGAGTTAACAATTCTGATGTCCACCCAGTCTGATTTGGATGGGGGGGGAGACCATCTCGATACAATGAGAAGTTAATAACGGTCATTAAGTTACAATATTCCTTTTTGTCCGGGAGACAGCAGTCTGGAAATTCCTTGGTCTTTCGGAATTGGCCCATCCCTAAACAGTGAAATGTGTGAATACCACAGATAGCATTCGCCTTGGTATGTCCATTCCAGGGGTGGCGGGAGGATCCAATTAGAACTTTCCGGAGATATGATAGTCTGTGTTGAATAAGCAAAGGTCACCTGACCCCCTAGCCCACCATCTTAACAGTTAATCAGTGTCCATGTTAAACAAATAAAAGGTGATTTCAGAAGCTTCCATTAGTGCTCAGTCCATGTTCAAAGTTATGAATACAACATGCCTTTACTGGGCATGACACTTTCAATTAGTTTTTCTAAAAATCATGATATACAATAGGAGGAATAGGTGTAACCTAATAGGTGTAACCTATTCCTCCTATTGTATATCATGATTTTTTAAAAACGAGTTGAAAGTGTCATGCCCAGTAAAGGCATGTAAGTAAAAGTAGAGTGAACTGCAATTAAAGGCGAAGGAGTGGGAGCAAAGCAAACATGCCAGGAGATGGATTATAGGGAAAGCAGAAATAAAAGGGTTCAACTACAATTCCTGGCATGGTGCCTTGGCCATGATGCAAGGAAACTTCAGAAATGTTGTTCATATAGGAAACTGAGTGCATAGTTTACTGACCATCCAATGGAAAATCAGGTGATCCGCCCATTTGACCTCCCAAATGAGCTTCTGGTGAGAAACACTCCTCACTGTGTGTATGACAGAAAATCGCAGAGGAATTTCTTTTTTTCAAGTGCTTAATAGAATGTTTAAGGCCGAGTGATTAATTATTGTCCATTGAATCAGTAGGCTGAATTCAACAACGGAGTTGTTTAATTGTTTCTGAAAGATTTTGGTATAATTTTTTGGTTTTACAATAACAAACATGCTTCTGCAAAGCAAGTATTCTCAATTATTTTTCTTTCAATGTCACTGCAAGTGTGATCTGTAAACATGACAAACAGGGTGGGCCCAGATAGATTGGAATTCCCAGGATACGCCTGTCAGTGCAAACATTGACACAGTGGTTAATGAAATAGTTGGGGCCTTTTAAAAAATGTTTTTACATATAGGATATTGTTGCAATAAAGTTTCAATTTCTGATGATTTGTTATCACAAAGAAATCCCACCCTTTTATCATCGCGTCTCAGTGTTGTGTATTTCTCTGGTTTCCCACCACGGCAGCAACAAATGTTCTTTTAATTTCCAAAAACTTCCTTTTCACTTGCACTGGGGATTTCCAATCAAAACATTCTAGTCTGTTTTCAAACTCTGGGATCACTCTCACATGTGGCAATGTTTCAAGGAATGCCCCACAACAAATCTAGTTTCTCCAGCTGGTGTGTACCACATTGTTAAAGCCAACCTGTTGTTTAACTGGACAATAATCAATAACTGGAACTTAATCTCTCCGATAAGCATTTGAAAAAACACACGGGGTGTGATTTAACTGGGAAAATAAATCTATGTTTGGGTTTTGGGTGCGTTTGGCGGAGTGTCTCTCGGCGGCAACAGTGCCAAGAAACACCCCGCTATTTAACGGCATTTTGCTGTCCCTTCTGGGCTTGAGGTGGTTCTCTGCCATGGCCGCACTTGGAGTCATTTCCTGCTGGAGAGCACAGCAAGAAAGGTTCCTCGCAGATCGGGGATGTTTTGCCTTGCTCCCCAATCTCGGCCCTTTTCAGCTCTCCTAATTGCCATTTCCAACGCTCCCTACCCCCCCCCCCGTCCCCCCCCAACCTTTGAGTGGCCTTCGGGAACACACCCCCACTCTCCCTCCACCTGGTAAGACTCCACCGGGCCCGATATCTGGCTGTGCCAACCTGGCACCCGGGCAACCTGAATGTCATTCTGGCACTGCCTAGGTGGCACTGCAAGCTGGTGAGATCTCCTAGACACAGCCGTTAGGTCCCAGAAGAATCCGAATGGTGGAATGCTGTCCAGTGAGGGCGAAATCCAGATCATGACGTCTCATGGCACTCCGTTGAATTTCTCGAGGCATTCCGAGCATCGTAAATCTCGAGAGATTTGATGGCCTCGTCCTGATATCAAGTCAATGAGGCCATTAAATCGCACCAATCATTTTGCCCTGTTGATTCTTTCATAGGGTGCAGTGCCGAGAAATATGTGACGTTTCAACACTACTCATGTTCAATAAGGGGCCTGAACGGGGAACGTGCAGTCGAGGCTGCACATAGTCCCGTCGTATTTTTATAATGGGGAGCTCAGCTCGCATGAACTGCCTGATATTGCGAGAGATCAGGACGTCAGTTATATAAAAATAAATTTAGAATACCCAATTCATTTTTCCCAATTAAGGGGCAATTTAACATGGCCAATCCACCTACCTGGCACGTCTTTCGGTTGTGGGGGCGAAACCCACGCGAACACGGGGAAAATGTGCAATTACCTCATGGACAGTGACCCAGAGCCGGGATCGAACCTGGGACCTCGGCGCCGTAAGGCAGCAATGGGATGTCATTTTTAAATGGCGTCCTGATCTCTGAGACCCAAAAATAAAATTCCCGACCTGCCCACAGCCCAAATGCAACATGGGAGGGTCCCCTGGGTCCCCCCCCCCCCCCCCCCCCCCGCACCTCCCAGCACCCACAGTGTGCAACACCAGCCCAATCACGTGCATGCAAAAACTGCCAGCTTGGCAACACCAGCCTGGCACCATGTCATTGCATCTGCCAGCTGGCAGTGCCACTTGGGCAGTGCCTGGATGACATTCAGGTGGCGCTGTCAAGATGGGCACCCAGGTGGCACCAGCAGTGCCAGGGCACCACCCTGCCCAAAAGGCATGCAGCTGGGGTCCTCTGATCCCCTTGGAGACCTCCACGAGTGCCGTTCCATCTGGTCACCATTTATGGGGACCAGTACCAAACGGCGCTTGTCCAAGGTCCCCGAAGCGAAGGGATTGAATCCTAAACCTCAGGTAACTTGGAAATCTGTGCATTAGAGTAAAGCTTACTGGCTCGTGTTGAATATTGCAAGGCATTACGAGCTAGGTGGATCCCGGGAACGGGGTCTCCCAGCTTTCACCAGCCAAGCTGTGCCGCAGCGAGATGCTTTTCCGGCTGCGTGGCCGGAAGATGGTGCCCATAGTTTGTCTGATACAGCCTTATCTGGGAGTATCGTCATTTACAAGTAATGGCTGCCAAATTTGTCTGTGAAGCTGTGTGTTATGTCTCCATTTGAACTGTTTGTTCATGATTACTATATGGGAATTCCATTATCTCCATAAGTGTTGGATGTTAAATGTCCATCTACTGTCACATTATTCATTATAGAGATGTGGGCGGCATGATGGCACAGTGGTTAGCACAGATACCCAGGTTCAATTCCAACCTTGAGTGAATGTTTGTGTTGAGCTTGCACGTTTACTCTCACAGTCCAAAGATGTGCAGGTTAGGTGGATTGGCCATGCTAAAAGATTTCCCCTCAGTGTCCAAAGGTTTGGTGGGGTTGTGGGGTTACAGGGACAGGGCGGGGGAGTGGACCTAGGTGGGGTGCTCTTTCGGCGGGTCAGTGCAGTCCCGATGGGCCGAATGGCCTCCTTCTGCACTGTAGGGATCCTATGATTCCATGAAAACTGTAAAAGATATCATGTTCCCAAAGTAATGTGTACTTTCATTTTCAGAGTTCTGGAGATTTCCAAGAACTATATTGTCATTTTCAATCTCCAACAGGATTGGCATTTCCTACTTGAAGACAAACAACACAAATCGAAACAAACATGCTGAAGACTTGAGATAGTCAACAATTTGTAACCTTTCATGTCACCCACTTGTTATTTTATAATTCTTACATTTGAAGTTGTTTTTTCTCCTGTGTGGGGTGTTTATTGCTGGGAATTCCAAAAGTTTTGTCTTCCTTTCTGCATGTTAAAGCATTCTCAAGTGTGTTATGGTAGCACAGGCTGACTGGTATAAAGTTGGAAGTTCCTTATACTCAACCAGCAGATTTTAACACCCACTTCAGCGAAGCACCATCTGCTGGAACATTTTCAATTGATATGATGGTGTTGTGGTTTTTATGCCACGTTCGAAATGAGACAGTGGATTTAATATGAAATTCACAAAGCACCACAAACCACTCTGAGCATCAGGGCCCTGTATTATCCGGAAAGTCTAAGTAATACCTCAGGATTTCTTCTCTATTCTGAAAGGTAGTAAATGCTATAATATCAGCATGATGTCAGGCTAAAACTAATAGTCTGATTTATTTGCAAGTGAGGCCATACAAAGAAGCAAAGCAACACTGCAAGAAAATCAATAGTTCAATTCTTCCATGGTCAGCACTGAAAATGTTTCAAAACTCCGAAAAAACAAAATCCTTGAACTATTTTCAGCAAGTTTTAAGCACCGTGTAACTAGAACTCTTCTATGAATAAAGCTTCTTTGATGTGTAACCATTTAAGAGGCAAATAATGTATCTTAAACATTGTAGAGTTTGTCGTGTCTCAGCAATTGAAACCACAATATTTTTAGTTGAAGTGTATACAATGGGGGAGGGGGTGGCATAGTGGTATTGTCACTGGACCAGTAATCCAGAGACCCAGGGTATGGTCTGGGGTCACAGGTTTGAATCCCACCAGGGCAGACGGTGAAATTTGAATTCAATAAAAACCTGTAGCGGGATTCTCCGTCCCACGGTGCGGCGCGGCCCCAGTGGCAGCAGGATTCTCCGTCCCACCAGCCGGTCAATGGGATTTCCCATTGTGGGTAGCTCCGTGCCGACGGAAATCCCCAGGCATGGGTGCGCTGCCGGCGCAACAGACAATCACGACAGCGGGGAATCCGGTCCCTGGACTTAAAAGTCTAATGATAACCATGACGCCACTGTCGATTGTCGTAAAAACCCATCTGGTTCACTAATGTCCTTCAGGGAAGGAAATCTGCCGTCCTTATCCAGTCTGGCCTACATGTGACTCCAGACCCACCCAGCAATGTGGTTGACTCTTAACTACCCCCCACTGAAATGGCCCAGCAAGCCACTCTGTTCAAGGGCAATTATGGATGGGTAATAAATGCTGGCCCAGCCAGTGACGCCCAAGTCCCAAGAATGAATTTTTTTTAAATCAAGGACTGGACATTTGCTACTAAGGCAGCAAGTAAAAAATTCCCAACTTGCTGGACCCACCTTGGTAAAAGGTGTCCGGAAAAACAGGTGGGGCATGGAAGGATGAGTCAGGCCCCCCTCATCCCGGAATGGATCGGAGGTGGGTGGATGCTGATCTTGAGTAGTTTGAAACTCATCTCAGGCCCAATAGTGCAGTCCTGGAGGAAACTATTGTTGTGTTGCTCGTTCATGGATGGAGGCATCTTTCAGCAGTCAGGTGTGTAAAATTTGTAATTGTTGGCCAACATGTTACACTGATAGAGATAGCCTATTGACCTTGTCTAATGAATGGTCCCACAGCAGAAACTTAATGCTGGCAAAACTTCACAACATCCACTCATGGAGTTGGCTGCATTTAGGGATGCGGGCACTACTGGCTTGACCAGCATCAACAGTGGTTTCATGGTCATCATTAGGCTTTTTAATTCCAGATTTTATTGAATTCAAATTTGACCATCTGCCATTCAAACCTGGGTCCCAAGCATTGTAGAATAGAATTCCTACAATGCAGAAGGAGGCCATTCGACCCATCAAATCTGTACCATGCCTCCGAAAGAGCACACCACCCAGGCCCAATTCCTGGAACCCCACCTAACCTTTGGACACTAAGGGGCAATTTAGCGGGACCAATCCCCCTAACTTGTCACATCTTTGGACTGTGGGAGGAAACCGGAGCACCTGGAGGAAACCCATGCAGTCACGGAGAGAATGTACAAACTCCACACACAGTCATCCAAGGTCGAAATTGAACTTGGGTCCCTGGCATTGTGAGGCAGCAATGCTAACCATTGTGTCCCCATGGTGCCCACCCAGGTATCCTAGGTCTCTGCATTACTAGTCGCTGTGCCACTGCCACCCATACTGATTCCCCAGTGAAATTATCATACCTCAGGGGCTTATTTTTAAATGTTGCATGCAGAGCCTTTGCCCTTGAATTTACGCTTTCACCAACTATCTATCACAATGCAAGTAACCAAATGTGTCTTGTGCATTAGCCTCACAGTGGCAGAATGTAAATGCAGATGAGTGTGACTCAGGGGTTCAAGCCAGCAGGGTCATTTGCATTCGGGGACACACAATTTCGGCAGTACAGTAGCACAGTGGTTAGCACAGTTGCTTCACAGACCCAGGGTCCCAGGTTCGATTCCCATCTTGGGTCACTGTCTGTGCGGAGTCTGCACGTCCTACCCGTGTCTGCGTGGGTTTCCTTCGGGTGTTCCGGTTTCCTCCCACAGTCCAAAGATGTGCGGGTTAGGTGGATTGGCCATGTTAAATTGCCCTTAGTGTCCAAAAAAAAGGTTAAGTGGGATTACTAAATTACGGGGATAGGGTGGAGGCATGGGCTTGAGTGTGGTGTTCTTTCCAAGGGCTGGTGTAGACTAGATGGGCCGAATGGCCTCCTTCTGCACTGTAAAATCTATGATCTATGCCATGTTGGCATGAGAATAAGAAATGCCAGGCCATCCAGCATTAACAATGACACTCCACGCCAATACCCCCAACCCAGAACATCTTTGCAGAATGACATATTCAGTTCTTGCATATGAATGGTCACAAGTTATGTGTAGCACCAATCGAAGTGAGACATAAGATTGCCCATGTGCATTTTTCATTATTTCTTCCCATATCTGTGTGGGTTTCCTCCGGGTGCTCTGATTTCCTCCCACAGTCCAAAGATGTGCAGCTTAGGTGGATTGGCCATGCAAAATTGCCCCTTAAAAAAGGGCTGGTTTAGCACAGTGGGCTAAACAGCTGGTTTGTAACGCACAACAAGGCCAGCAGCGCGGGTTCAATTCCCATACCAGTTTACTTGAACAGGCACCAGAATGTGGCAACTAGGGGCATTTCACAGTAACTTCATACTTGTGACAATAAAAGATTATTATTATTACTATTATTATTATTAGGGTCCAAAAGGTTAGGTGCAGTTACAGGGTTATAGGGATAGGGTGGAGGCGTGAGCTTAACTAGGGTGCTCCTTCCAAGGGCCGGTGCGGATTAGATGGGCCGAATAGCCTCCTTCTGCACAGTTAATTCCATGGGCGCGATTCTCCGCTGCCCACGATGGGTCGGAGAATAGCGGGAGGGCCTTCCAGACATTTTTCCCACCCTCCCGCTATTCTCCCCCCCCCCCCCCCACGGCCGCCCCACGACACGAATCACTGCTCGCCGTTTTTTACGGCGAACAGCGATTCTCCCCAGGCCGATGGACCGAGTTCCCAGACCTTTACGGCCGTTTTCACGAACGCATCACACCTGCTCTCACCGTTCGTGAAAACGGCCGCAAAATGCCGTCTCGGACAACCATGGCACCGATTGGCACGGCCGTGCCAAGGGTGGCATGGGCCTGCGATCGGTGGGCACCGATCGCGGGCAGCGGGTCCGATACCCGCGCACTAATTGTTCTTCCGCCGCCCCACAGGATCAGTCCGCGGGGCGGCTGAGGGGCATGACGGCCCGCGCATGCGTGAGTTTGACGCGTCTGCGTGATGACGTCATCCGCGCATGCGTGGCTGACGTCATCGTGCGCGTCAGCCGCCGTGACGCATGGCGCGCGGACTTAGCGACGGTCGCTAAGCCCGCGATGCCGTGCTTCATGGGGCCGCGCTGCTAGCCCCACCCGGGGGGGGAGAATCGGGTCCTGGGAGGGGGCGCGGAGGCTGCCGTGAAACACGGCCAGTTTCACGGCAGCCTTTACGACTCGCCGCATTTGCGGAGGATCGCGCCCCATGATTCTATGATTCTGTCTTGCTGCTGACAGCACTCACACCCATCAGCCACATGGGATCTGCATCGGGGGCTCTTACTGTAGGACCACTGTGCTCTGGGGGTGGGAGGAGCGAAGGGCAGCTGGGGGTGGTGCTGCGGTCCGGCCCGCTGTAAAGAATAACATGACAGAGGGTTCACCTGTATCAGGTATAACATGTTTTAATAGTGAACATTCGAACTCCCATTGTCCCAAGGTACAGATGATGCCCACACCTTTTCCCCCAGTGCCTGCTAGCGATCCTCAATCTTCTTCACCTTCTATACTCTACCGCTACATCTTGGTGTATCCTCAGCATCCACATCAGAGGAGGGGGCAGCCGATTACTTCTCGTGCCCTGTGGCCTTGGCTGGTGTTCTTTGGGTGGCCTGGAGTGTCACTGGCATCACATCACATCCTGCCAATCCTCACAAAATTTCTGAGCTGCTCTTTTCAGATATTTTATTTCAGGTAACCAATGCATTTGTTGCATAAGAAAAAGGTGACTCCATTGCCATTGTCAGTGGTCCTTGACATTTCCTGAATGGAGTCACAATTTCCAGTTGACCCTGATGATTAGCTTGCTTCTGATTCAGCAAAATGCCCCTGACTACGAATGGCGGAATCCTGAGTCAGAAAGTCATAAATTTATTTTAAATAAATTTAGTGTACCCAATTCATTTTTTTCCAATTAAGGGGCAATTTAGCATGGCCAATCCATCTATCTTGCACATTTTTGGGTTGTGGGGGCGAGACTCACACAAACATGGGGAGAATGTGCAAACTCCACACGGACAGTGACCCAGAGCCGGGATCGAACCGGAGACCTCGACGCTGTGAGGCAGCAGGGCTAGCCCACTGTGCCACCATGCTGCCCAGAAGGTCATAAATTTCTAACTGGAAGCAAAGCATCCATGTGCTTCAGGATCCAGTATGAATATAAAACACCCGTAATTAATTTTCCACTTATTTGTGAGGGAAGAAAGTACATTTGAAGAAGCTTAGAAGACTTGTTTTAACAGCTTGATTGCACAGAGATAGGAAAACATTGACTGTCCCAGACAGCTTCCCCTTCACAAGATACGTGAAAGTGGCATTTAGTGGCGAAATGAATTTTGCTGCAGATATGTACGTAATTAGGTTTGTAGCCATTTCCATGTCACAGTATTGGATTTTCCTAAGTAACCATTGAGCCTATGTCTGGGGAGGTGTATAGTTTTGTCCATGATTGCAGAGCTTTGGATCCTATAATGGATTTCAATTGGATATAGAATTATAGTGCTCTATAATCTTTCCTGAAAAACTCCAAGGGATTGAATCATCTACTTAACCAATTTGAATCCCTTCAGAATTATTGCTTCATTTGTAACTATATTTATAAAATATATTTAGGTTGGGGAATCCCTGAGGAAATCCCTGGAAGAGCAGGATTATCCTTGGCTAGCAGTTCCATGTACATAGATTTCCAA
This sequence comes from Scyliorhinus canicula, assembly GCF_902713615.1. Classification (NCBI taxonomy): domain Eukaryota; kingdom Metazoa; phylum Chordata; class Chondrichthyes; order Carcharhiniformes; family Scyliorhinidae; genus Scyliorhinus; species Scyliorhinus canicula. Next base: position 133,466,370 of record NC_052156.1, read on the forward strand.
TTAAAGGCAGGACTTAGACAATATTAACCATTACCTCTCAAGGAGTAAATCCTTTAATGGTTTTTTAATTTTAAAATTTATTTTTCAGTCCCTAAGTGTTATACCCTTTAGCTCAGTAATAAATGAGGCACCGTCAAAAAATGGAGCCGCAGTTTATGAATCAGTCAACAGATGTCAGTAGGACTCCAGGATATACTGAATCCTTAGTCCAAATGAACAAAAGTGCTTTATTCCTGATTTATGATTAGCAGTCCATCTTCCAATGAGCATCTAACTTTGTGGAACAACCTCATAGTATTCAAAAAAGCAGGCTGCCGCATAGTGACTGCAGGATTAAATCCTTGCTATTTGCAACATGTCAACATTAACCAATGGTTTAGCTCATGTGTAGCCTAGTGATTGCCTCCATCCTCCCCTTGCATTTAAACCCTCCACACAAGACTGATTTAGCAATTTTGGCAGTACTGTCGTGTTCTCAGGCCAGCCACAATTTTCTTTATACAAAGCAACGACTTGAGTTCTCTTCCCTTCTGGAGAGCTGAAATTATCAGTCACGTAATTTCCCTGAATGATTTGTAGATTTCTTCTGGCAAATGTATTGCTTTTATTTCCTAAACTTTAGAACTAAAGTCCAGCAGGTTTATTCTTGTGAAAAAAATGAAGCAGGATTATCACTGCCCTAGATTAATGGTGCAAAGACTAATAATGTGAATCCACCAATTACAATCTGTCAATTGAAGCAACCATCTGTATGGATGCAAATATTATAAAAACGTATAGTTCTGAATAAAGATTATGTTAAAAGGGAAGTACTGCTGCTGTTTTATCAAGGTTGTTATTTTCAATTGACCAAGTTGGGGGAAGTGAAGTTGCACATTACTGCGTTTCACCTAAATTCTGGCTTTAGTTGTCAGGGATCCTATGCTATAGGAACAGACCTGAGAGGGCGGGTTTCTCTGTCGGCCGATGCCGGGATTGGGAAACGCGATTGGGCGGAGAATCGGTTCCAACGCCAAAGTCACGGCAGCAGCGATTTCACGCTAAATTGCAATTCTCCGTCACCTCGACAGCGGGGTCAATGTGTTCTGGAATGCACATGCAGTAAATGCCATTGGCATATCATTAGCAGGCCCGACCACCGTGGTATCCTCCGGGACCTTCGCGATTCTCCGCCTTCAATGGACCGAATTCTCGATGAGGTTGTTCACTTGTGCTTTTGAAAATCGTGAAATAAGCGCTGCGTTTACTGAGGGAGAGAGAGAGAGGATATAGTTTGCTGACAGTTGTGCTGCAGGCCGGGGGACCTCTGCCAGAGCCGGGGGAGTAGCGTGGGGTGGGCTGTGAGGTCAGGGTGGACAGGCACGGAACACCATTGCCACAAGTCGGCCATGCAACTGCGCACGCCGCTGACAGCCCACTGCCACAACCTAGTGCCACAGCTCATATAGGCACTCCCTATACCATCTCCTCAGTGCACTCTGGCCCCAGTTGACCCATCAGCCGTATGGGCGATGTCCAACGCATCCAGTGCCATTTTGTTGGCTGGGATGGTGTGTGTGGGGAGTGAAGTGCTTAAATTCGGCTGAAGCTTGTCGGCCTCCTCAGTGTCAATTGCGAATCCGGCACCGTTTCTCATTGTAATCGATTGTGTTCCATGTGGCGCCGGTGCTAGCCCCTTAACAGTCACTGAATTGGTCCAGGTGCAGCACCAGTTTTGCTGTCGTGAAAGTCACGAATCGTGCCACGGTGTCAACACTTAGGGCGGGATTCTCCGTTGCCTGATGCCGATATCGGGCGGAGAATCCCTGTTTACGGCTGAATTGGGGGGCGCACCTGTTTTCGGATGCTCCGCCCCCTCAAAACGGCGTCATTGAGGAGTACGCCGCACGCTGTTGTGACGCCTCAGGACATCAGCTGAAGGGCCCTCCTCCGATTCTCTGCCCCCGATAGGCCAGGTTCCCGACTGCGCGGGACACGTATGTTCTCCATTTTCGTGAACCCGTTGTGGCGGTTGCGGACTGTGTCCAGCGCTGCCACAGTCGGGTGGGAGCCATGCTGGTGGCTGGAGCCATGCTATACAGCGCGACCGCGTGCGCATGCGCGACAACTGACCCGGCAACCCAGCCTGGGTAATAATTTCAGTCCAATTGGGAAATCGACAGGATCAATTAACTTTCCAATGGGAAGCTAGATCTATCAGTATGGTGTGAAGTTAGACTAACTGGATGCGGGGTACAGTGTCTGCATTTTCAATTTTGACCGTAACAAACTGATTGATCCAGTAAAAAACAACTGGCTATATCTTCCTCGCAGTAGCAATCAGTGCCAGAATGCCATTTGGTGGCCATTTACGTGGATTTTGTTTTGTGCCTACCTTGCCTGACTTTTTGTCTCAGGCCGTGTGAGATCCAGGCAGAACAACCGTCCAACTCCGTCGGATTGAAGAAGATTGGGACTATTGGGTGGGGTCATGGGTTCCGACCACATGGCCAGCGGGGTGGGGGTGTGGTAGTGGAGTATCCAGCCGGGTCAGGGAATCACATAGGGAGCTGAGGAGTGTGGAATACCATGGGGGGTTTGTTAGTGGGGGTGGGGGGGGGGGGGGGGTGGTGTGTTCGTGGTGTGAGTTAGAGGGGAAGGAGAGTCCATTGGGGGTGAGGGTGGGGTGGGGGGGGGTGGGGGGGTTGTGGTCAGGGATGTGTAGGGAGTCCCGTGAAGCAGAAGAGACTGGGGGAGGTTGGGGGTTTGTCTAGGCCTTTACAATTGTTACCCAGAAACTAGAAGAGGTTTCAATTCTTCTAACTTTTTCCGGGTGACTATATGTTTAACACAGCCGGGACCTTCCGCAGCGTTGTATGTTCTGGGATCGCAAGTGCACATCTAAATACTTCTTAAATGTTAAGGAGCAAGCAACAAACACAACCTGCAGCTGTGAAGTGCTGTCACAATTAACACGGCTAATACGTCATTTGCAATAGCCTTCAGCTGTGAAGCTAGAGGCTTCTCACAATCAAAGGGAGTGAAATTGACTTTCAGCATTGAAGGCTGTGTCCTTGTTTGGCAGGACAGTCAAGCTGCAGCTGTGGTTACCCCATGTTATGGGTCTCCATAATATTTAAAGATGGCTTGAAGCCCTCACAGAGTATTGAGTCCAGTTCTGGGTGCTGCACTTTAGGAAGGATGTGAAGGCATTGGAGAGAGTGCAGAAAAGATTAATGAGAATGGTTCCTGGGGTGAGGAATCTGAGTTATGACATAGGCTGGAGAAGTTAGGACTGTTTTCCTCGGAGAAAATACATTTAGACAAAATCAAGAGGTGCCTGGACAGATTAGACAGGGCAAAACTATTCCCATTCATAAAACGAGTAAGAGGTCATAGATTTAATGTAATCGGCAAAAGAAGCAAAAAAAGCTTTTTTACTCATTGAGAATGCATATGGTCGAGGCAGGTTCAATTCAGCAGTTCTAAAGGGAATTAAACTTATCTGATAAGGAAGAATATTCAGGGTTCCGGAAAGGAGGTGGGAGAATGTCATTAAATTAACTGCTCATTTGGGAGATCCAGAGCAGATACGATGGGCCAAATGGCCTCCTTCTGCCCTGGAACAATTCTGTCATTCTGCTCAGCTGCCCATTCCTGGTTCATCTTCCTCTACCTCGACCCATGTAAGATATTCACATCCTGCATTTGCTGCGTCACTCCAATGCACCACCTTCCAGCGCCGGCCCTAGGGTTGCTGGCGCCCCGGGCAAGCTGAACTTCGGCGCCCTTCGGGGGGGGGCGGGGCCGAGGGGGGCGGGGGCGGGGGGGGCCGAGGGGGGCGGGGGGGGGGGGGGCGAGGGGGGCGGGGCCGAGGCGGGGGGGGCGAGGCGGGGGGGGCGGGGCCGAGGCAGGAGTTAGATAGAGGAAAGGAACTAAATTGCACTTTAACCAGTCCTATCAGCTCCTCATGCACAGTTCATCTCAACTGATCCTAACCCTCCCACAATACAATGACTGGCCCCTCCACCAATTACACTTACTGGTCCTAGACACCAAACACCACCCCCTCCTACCCTTACACTGACTCTTACCCCTTTAAGCTGATCCTCTCCACATTACACTGACCCCATCTCATCGTTAATGATCACCTCCTGCCATGTTATTGAGCCCCTTCTTCAACACTCCGACCCAGACACCCTGCCAACCACCCCCAGCCTCAATTAACTGACCTGATCCCAGATTCTTCCTGATAGACTGACCAGATCCCAGGACATCCACGCCACTTGATTCTCACTCATTGTGCAGATTTCCTGACCACCCACAGAACACATTAGGTGTTTGGGTGAGTGTTGAAACGGGACTCCGTACCTCGCACACACTGTGCAGATCTTCAATGAATATCTTCATTCTCGGCGGGGTGGGGGCGGGGCCGAGGCAGCGGGGGGGGGGTGGGGCGGGCCCGAGGGCGGACGGAAGGGGGGGGCGGGCGGACGGAAGGGGGGGGCAGGCGGGGGGGCAGGCGGGGGGGCGGGCGGGCGGGGGGGTCGCCCTGGGGGAGGGCGGCCACCGCGCATGCGCTGGTTGGCACCGGCCCAACTGCGCATGCGCGGGACCCGAGTCTCTGGCGCCCCCTAACACATGGCGCCCCGGGCGACTGCCCGAGTTGCCGGTGCCTTGGGCCGGCCCTGCCACCTTCCATTCTTTCCCCATGGGGGCGATATGATGGTAGTCCTGAGGATGTGGCACCTGCCAATTCACAGAGCACGAGGGAACTAGCGGAATGGGAAGTGGATGAGGATCTGTTCTGTTTTCAGTGAAGGTTGTGGTATGACTACTGATGATTGTTCGAGTTGTTCAGGAATTCCTGGATGCCGACATACATGGAAGCACAGGCATGCAATAGGAGCACTTTTTAAATCATGTTTTGTCTCATGGAATTAAGGGTCTCATTGCTGCAATTGCAAAGTAAGATAACTGATCTTTGGAGGATTCTCCTGGCTGCTTGGTTTTGCCTCTCATATTTCAATGGTGTGGTGCACACGGGGACAGGTAAGAAGCCTGACGTGTGTTCCTATCCTGACAGACAATATCTGTCAGATTCCAGCTGTTGCAATTCCAATCCTGACTTGTGCCAGCACATAAAAGATACTTCCAACACCCAGCTAGTCCTCTCAGTCACCAGCTTGGTCACTGCATGTGGACCATTGTAGAAAAATTGGGAAAGAAAGGTGTTTTCAAGCTATGGTAATTGCTGTGTAAAGTTTCCATTCTCTTCACGCATGCAAATATTCGGCAAGAAATTATTTTCTGAGCACCGAGGATCAGAGGGATCTTGGTGTGCATGTACACCGGTCCCTTAAAGTAGAGAAGCAGGTGGATACAGTGGTTAAGAAGGCATATGGTTTACTTGTCTTTATTAGCTGGGGCATCGGGTTTAAGAGCAGGGAGATTATGCTGGAACTGTATATGTCGTTGGTTAGGCCACAGCGAGAGTATTCTGTGCTGCTCTGGAATCCACATTATAGGAGGGATGTGATAGCACTTGAAAGGGTGCAGAGGGGTTTCACTAGGATGTTGCCATGGCTGGAGAGTTTTAGTGATGAAGAGAGATTGGATAGACTGGGGTTGTTTTCCTTGGAGCAGAGGAGACTGATGGGGAGATGATTGAGATGTATAAAATTATGAGGGGCATGAATAGAGTAGACAGGAAGAAACGTTTCCCCTTGTTGCAGGGATCAATGACGAGGGTGCACAGATTTAAGGGAGGGGGCAGGAGGTTTAGCGGGGATGTGAGGAAAAGGTTTTTTATCCAGAGGGCGTTGGGAGTTTGGATCTCGCTGCATGAAAGGGTGGTGGAGGCAAAGACCCTCATAACATTTAGTAAGTAAATAGGTGTGCACTTATGATCCCTAGGCATACAAGGCTATGGGTCAAGAACTGAAAAATGGGATTAGAATAGTTAGGTGGTTATTTTTGTCCAGTGCAGAGAAGATGGGCCGAAGGGCCTTTTCTGAGCTGTATGACTGTATGGGTGGGTTTCTCCATCCGACCGCACCAGCAAGCCATCGGGATTTTCCGTTTCACCAGCTGGTCAATGGGGTTTCCCATTAAAATACCAGATGAAGAATTCACACAAAGTTGTTAAACTCTCATCTGCCACTGTTGCAAACAGTAATTATTTTAACTCCACAGGACTTGTATATTACTCGAACGTGATCAAATGCCCACCTTTGCACAAGCTGTGAATTGTATTAGGTATTTCGAAAAGGACTCAACAGATTAATGATTGAACAACGTACGCAAGGAATGGCCAGTGAAATGCATCACCTGGTCTGATATTATGCTGCAGTTTTAAAATTCTCCAACCTGCATAAATCACGCCTAAGCTTAGATCAAGGGTTAACAGTCTTCTGTCTGCTATTTGTACTGAGTGAACACACCACATCCGTTCTGCAGGTATGGGGTACCAAATCTGTGTTTTAATCAGGTTTTGAGCTGCAATGCACTTCACAGGAGTATGGAATACAATGGGACATAAGTCATGATTCTTTTCCAACATAAGCAAATACAGTTGAGAAAAAATTGGTGGTTCCATTCCAAATAGCGGCAATGCCAGGATACGGAGGGCAGAATTGCCTAGGTTTCCAAGCATAACCAATGTGTTTGTGAAGACTTCCTCTGGTCAGTGTGCATACTGTAATTAGATCAATAAGTCCTTGTAAATGTGTTCACAATTTCATGAGGATTGTTAACCAAAGGAAATCTTCAGGAAATATTAACGACATTGCAACACATCTGCCAGGATCCTCCCTTCTGGGGACTAAGTCCCCACGCTGGTGGGAAAACCTGCGCCAACGATTCCGGTATCAAAGGCCCCCCAAGATGAGGAATTCTCACGTTTCTAGAGGGCTAGGTTGGCACCGGAGGGGTTGGCGCCGCTCCAGCCGGTGCCAAAGGCATGGTGCGAGTCTGCGCATGCGCGGAACAGCCAGCGTGATTCCGCGCATGTACGGACCGGCCTGCATATTCTCGCGCAGGCCCCATGCAATATGGTGGAGCCCGACAGGGGCCCGGGGCGGAAGGAAGAAGTGCCCCCACGGAACAAGCTCACCCACAAATCGGTGGGCCCCGATCACGGGCCAGGCCACCATGGGGCCCCCCCGGGTCGGATCCCCCCACCACGCCCCCCCCCCCCCCCCCGCTCCAGAGGACCGCGCACGCATACCCACCTGCCAGCTCCCGCCGGTGTGAGCAGAGTGATTCACACCGGCGGGACTGGCCAAAAATGGATGGCCGCTTGGCCCATCGGGGCCCAGAGAATCGCCGAGGGGCCGGTGTCAATGATCCCCGACTGGAGTGGCGGCAATCCCGCCCCGGCCCGAAAAACGGCACCGGAGAATACGGCATCGTGGCGGGATTCCCGCCTCCCACCGGGGATTCTCCGACCTGGCGGTGGAACGGAGAATCCCGCTCATCGTGTCCAGAGAAATTCTTTATATATTTTTGTTCCCAATTAAATTTATTATTGTTTTTCACCTTGCTGCTGAAGACAACTTAATGAAGTTTGATTTTTTTTTTTAGTTCCAGCTCCAAAGGATTCACAAGACCTTTGGTGTCACAATGCCACTTTGTTTAATGACATAGCAGGTCATATTTTCCTCTATTTATAATAATATAATTGGCATGCCTAAAAAGACAATGCTAGCAGATAGCATCAGTAATTACACGGGAGATTCTGTAACCATGGGGGAATATCTTGGGAGAATCCAGACATGTAATTCACGCTATTCATTTAAATATACGGAGAACCATGCTTTAAAAAAAAGTAAACAAATCACTAGGCGGGATTTTGGCTACTGAGGCGAATAGCTACTCATGCAATTTCCCAACTCGGCATATCCGCCACGGTTTAAGGGACCCTAGTAGATAAAACCTCCATCCTGGGGAGATGGGAACAGGATCAAATAAGATCCCCCAACCCTGGAAGCAGATCCTAGGCATTTTAAAAGGCAGGCAAGTGCCAAGGTGCACTGGTTTAGAAGTTCTGCCTCAGTTCTCTAGAACTTTGTACCAGCTGTTGGGCCATCTGATACTCACCCCTCATACCCCCTCATCCTCATACCACTCCTATAGCCCCTCCATGCCAATTCATTCTTCCCACCCGCTCCCATACTCCTTCTTACCCCAATGCTAATTCAATGTCAACTCATGTCCCTCCATCACCCCCATAGACGTTCATACCCCTCCATGCCACCTTACATAGCAACTCACCCAGTATCCATTATGGACAGATCCAAGGAGCCACATAGACTTGAAATAAACTTCTGATAATCTAATACAAATCTCACTCTCACCTGACAGAGAATAAATCCCATTCAAATCTTTCAAAGACTCCTTAAGTTGTTAATTTGGTTAATTTCTTAGAAAAACAAAATACCCTTCTATTCAGACCCCACATCAAATACAACTAATCATCTAATAGCGTATTTAAACTATCAATCAAACTCTGAATGCCCAATCCCCAGCTGTAATAATTGTATCTTTTCAAACTCATGACATAATAACAGCCCTTGGGGAAATGTCAACAACAACCTCCATTGAACTTGCATTACTGAATGGAAACATTTTTGTCTAACTTGCACCAGATGGCCTGTCCATCAAAACAGTCCAGCAGAGGGTTTTTGTAATCTTTCATTGACAGCGTGAGCCTGTTTTTATTTCCATGTTTAATGAGTGGGGATGTAAATATTCAGATCATGACTCCTAACCAGATCTTATCTGTCTTTAAGGATAGATGTTTACATCTATGCTGCAGTTTAAGGCCTTTACAACAGCCAAAATTGGGTCAGTTTGAACTCAGCACTATGTTCAAATGGCCCTGCTGTGTCTAAGTTTCCCTCCTTTATAAATGCCGACCCAACTCCTTCCCCCTGCTGTCAAAATTGGATATTTTGGACTTCCGCGATGACCACAACTTTTAAAGATCCACGGAAGCTTCCTGATCTTGCAAAATCCTGCTCTAGGTTTTGTTTCTAGAGGGATAGAATTGAAAAGTAGACAGGTTATGCTGAGCTTGTAGTAGAACATAGAACATTCAGTGCAGAAGGAGGCCATTTGGCCCATCAAGTCTGCACCAACCCATGTAAGCCCTCACTTCTACCCTATCCCCGTAACCCAATAGCCCCTCCTGACCTTTTTGGTCACTAAGGGAAATTTAGCATGGCCAATCCACCTAACCTGCACGTCTTTAGACTGTGGGAGGAAACTGGAGCATCCGGAGGAAACCCACGCAGATACAGGGAGAACGTGCAGACTCCGCACAGACAATGACCCAGCCGGGAATCGAACATGGGACCCTGGCGCTGTGAAGCCACAGTGCTATTTACTTGTGCTACTGGGTTGCCCATAACTGAACCTTGGTTAGAGTACTTAGAGTATGATGTGCATTTCTGGTTGTTTATTGATGGACTGGAGAGCGTGCAGAGCTCATTTACAAGGATGATACCAGTAATGCGTAGACAGATATATCAGGAAAAGACTGACAGGCTGGGTCTCTTCTCACTTGAAAAAATAAGGCTGAGGAGTGACCCAGGAAGGAATTCTCCGCCCCGACGTCGACCTGCTGATTCTCCGGCGCCGATTCTCGGGCGCCCGCGGGATCGCCATCTCATCGGTCGGGGGCCGTCAAAAGCGCCCCCCCCGGCGATTCTCCGGGCCTCGACGGGCCGAGTGCCCACTGAGTTCAGTCGAGTTCTGCCGGCGTGGGTTATCTCTGGTCCCACCCGGTGGGACCTCGGGTTCTGGCTGTGGGGGCCGTACTGATGGAGGGGCGGGAGGATCCGGTCTCCATGGTGGCCTGGCCCGCAATCGGGGCCTACCGATCGGCGGGTGGGCTAGATCCATGGGAGGTCTATGTTCCTCCGCGCCGGGCCCTTGTAGGGCTCCGCCATATTGCCCGGGGGCTGACGTGGAGACGGGAACCCACACGCATGCACGGATTCGCGCCAGCCATGGCGCGCCGGCTTTCAGGTGCCGGAGCTGAGGACACCACTCCGCCGCCATATTAGCTCCCTAGGAAAGGGTGAATATCTACCACTTGAGGCCCGTTGACGCCGGAGTGACTCGCGCTGCTTTTCACGCCGGCGTCAGAACTTGGCCGCAGGATTGGAGAATCCCGGCCCCAATAGTATCTTTGAAACGATAGAGTGGATACAGAGGGAATATTTCTTCTTGTGGGGAAGAGCATAACTAGAGATGATCAATGTAAGATAGACACCAGGAAATCTGATAGGGAATTGAGAAGATACTTCTTTATCCAAAGAATGATGAGAATGTGGAATGCGCGGCAACTGGGAGTAGTTGAAGCGAATAATCTCGATGTATTTAAGGGAAAGCTAGACCAGTATTTGAGGGGGAAGAGAATAGATGGTTATGAAGGTAGATTTAGATGAGAAAAGTTGGGAGGTGATTGAAATGGAGCATAAACAGCAGTATGGCCCAGTTGGGTCAAATATCCTAATTTGGGGGTGTTTTCTTTGTAGTCCTATCCAATCCATGGACTCAGATTCTTGATTTCTTTAGGAGGAGTTTGAGTACCACTCCCTGATGGGGGAGCTGGATGGCAGAATTACCTTTTATTCATCAGCTGGAACACTATACTCAGATTATACCCATCCGAAAATGTGCTCATGATAATAAACATAAAAATTCTTCTTGTGGACACTCTGGAATAGTCTTGTTATCAGGCAGTAAGTGAAACTTGCATAAGAGGATGCCACTGTAGAAGCTGTTGCCAAACGTAAAGGAGAAATGAAGTCCCCCTCTCAACTTTAACATCAATAATGTGTTAAGTGTCAGTAATCAAGTAGGAAAGCAGAGTTTTCACTCTAATTTCACATGTGCAGCAACCAGTTATTACTTGGTGCAACAAGAGCCAAGTATAACCCAGAGGTGCAGAACATATAGGCGGTGCCCCAGTTGTGCATTGCTCCTTTAGTGGCAGGCAGCTGGGAACCATTGAGGAAGCAGTGCATGATGTGACTTAGCCTCAGCAAACAATGCTGGCTGGACCTCGCAACCATTTACATGGCACTGTTGGTAGTCAGGAAGTTCGCCATTGCTCCCATCTCTTCTTTGTCTTCCTTGGGGGTGTAACAAAAGCCCTCTGATGCCGCTTCTGCAGCGAGAGGCTCCTGTGGTGGACACCACACCCACATTAGGCTACATGTTCTTAGCTGCTAAATTACATAGACTGCGCAGTGCACAAACAGATCATTTCGCCCAAATAATCTGTGCCAGTATCTGTACTTCACATGAGCCACTTCCAAACAACATCCTCCCACCCTATGCGAGTACCATATTCTTCCATTCTTTCTCCCTCATTGAATAGAATCAGAGAATCCCTACAGTGCGGAAGGGGGCTATTTGGCCCATCAAGTCTGCACCGACCCTCCGAACTTCACCCAGGCACATACTCTCACCCCCGCAACACCACCTAACCTTTTGGACACTAAGGGGCAATTTTTCATGGCCAATCCACCTAACCTGCACATCTTTGGACTGTGGGAGGAAACCGGAGCACCTGGAGGAAACAAACGCAGACACAGGGATAACAGCAAACTCCGCAGAGTCATAAATCATAGATCATAGAATTTACAATGCAGAAGGAGGCCATCCAAGTCATCCAAGGTCAGAATCGAACCCGGGTCCCTGGAACCGTGAAGCAGCAGTGCTAACCACTGTGCTACCATGCCGCCCCCCCAGTATCACGTATCATGTACATCATGTATATTTATCCTTAAAGACACCTGTGCTGTTTTTCTCAGCTACTTCATTTGGTGGCAAATTTGTCATTCTAGCCACTGCTGTAGCCACCTGGGGTGGCCACGTCCCGATTCCAAAATGGACACTCGCAAAGAGTGCAGGGAAAAATGGACAATACTAGAGAAAACAAGCAGGTGCAAGGTTTCCTGTGTATTAAGACCTGCAAATCCCAGACAGAGCTGAAACCAATAGCCATTAGCATATTAATGAGCTATCTCCAGGGACAAAAAGGAAACATTGAAACAATCAAGACCAGGACAGACTCCCCGGCGCCAGTGGGAGCTAAAACAAAGGCAGGCCAACGGTTACATAGGGCCCGCCCAATGATCAGGGAACAACCCCGGTACTGGAGAAAATCAATACGAATGATTGGGACATGGTCCAATTAATTGGGACCAAGTCCGGGGTCCGCCCAGAATGGGGCGAAACCCCTGGGGACTATAAAACAGAGTCCCCAAGGTCAGTTTGCTCTCTTTTCTTACCCCGACTCCTCTCCATCTTCAACTTGGCATTTGGCTCTCAGTGACGAGAGGCCGCCAAGCACCAACCAAGTAAGTTTAAGGTCAACGCACTCTATGAGATAGACGCTCCTAGCTACTATTCCGTATTAGTTCTAAGCCAGCAGTATCAGAACCGGACAACGGCCATTGTTCCTCTGACTGAGTGGGCCACTCAAAGCTAAGTATAGGTTTTTAGTAGTAGTTGTAATTTAGCGAATAGAGTTTGTGCATGAGTAATAATTGACTGTGTGTGTAAATAAATGTGTATTGATTTCAAACTTACTAGCTGGTGTATCGAGTCATTGATCAGTATTCGGCTTTGAACCCGTGGTGGTATCAGAAAGATACCTGGTGACTCTTGAGCAAAGATAATTAAAACAGCAAATTAAGGGAAAGCATAACGAGCAACACTGCATACGTAAAAGAGTTTATACTGAACTCCTTATTGGATTTATTAGCAACCATCTGATATTCATAACCCCTAGTTTTGGTCTACCGCAAGTGGAAACAACTCTATATCTAAGCTATCAAATCTATTCATAATTCCACAGGTCTGTGTAATGTCACACTTCAAGCTTTTTCTTTTCTAAAAATTATTTGTCTTGTGAAGTAATGACCCTTAAAATGCAGAGTTATAAGATAATTCAACTATAAACATGAATGGAGCGGGATTCTCCGACCCCGTGCTGGGTTGGAGAATCGGTGGGGGGCCGTGCAAATCATGCCATGCCACCCTAATGCCGGGACGCGATTCTCCGCAGAGCGGAGATTCGGTGCCATTGGGGCCGGCGTGATTGGCGCAGCGCCGGTTGGGGGCTGCTCTACATGGCCTCCCCATCGATTCTCCAGCCTGGATGGGCCGAGCAGCCGTAAAAAAAAAAACTGAATCCCACCGACGCCGTTCTAACATGCTCTGAGCCGGCGGGACCTCGGCGTTAAAGGGTCCGGAGGCGGCCTGTGGGGAGGAGGGGAGGATCTGACCCGGGGGAGACTCGGGACCCACCGATCGGCGGGCCGGCCGCTCTGTCTCCCGGCCTCCTTTCTTTTGCGCCGGCGCCTGTACTCCTGCGCATGTTCGGTCAGGCCCGGCACGGACAAGGGAGACACCGCACATGCGTGGAAATCGTGCCGGTGGGACTGCGCATGCGCGGGTTCGCACTGGACCCACTGCGTATGCGCGCATCCCCCACCGCCTATTCCACGGCTGGATCAGCAGCTGGAGCGGGGGGAACCGCTCCAGCGCCGTGCTAGCCCACTGTAGGGGCCAGAATTGCTGATCCTGGGGCCGTGTTGGCACCATCGAGAAACGCGATGGCGTTTCCGATGGCATCAACACTGAGCCTCAGGATCAGAGAATCCCGTCCCTGGAGTTATGAGATGAAAAAGACTGATTCTCCTATGAAATAGAGATTAAAAATTAAAAGGAGCGTTTATCTGCTGGACAATGTGGTAAATCCTCTAACACAAGGCAGTTCTTGGAAAAAACCGGAACTGGCCTCAACATCACCTCAACAGGACATTGATAAATTGTAGGATACTAGAATCTAACAATGGATAATCTTAAGCATACTTCTAGATCATTTGTCAACTAAATCCTGGAAATGTAGGGCTGTAAATTTCTGTTCTGGAGACAGAGTGTGGTGGCAAGCGGGTTTCACAGGGTGATTCCCGCTGGGAAGTGTGGCGGGAAATTGAGTCCAATTTTGCACTTGGAAGCTCATTAATTATGCATTGGTGAGTATTTTTCTGAGTCACATGGCAGGGTGGTCACTGATTCGGTGCTCTGCTGCTACTTTATGAGGGTCTAAGGTCCGGGCACCATATTTGACCTCACCCGAAGACACACATTACTCTCAGCAGGCCAGATGTGTGCTTGATATGGTTCCACCAAAGCCAAAGGCTGCTCCCACCTTCAGCAAGGACTCCCTTGTGCTTCTCATCCGTGGGCCTTGTCGGAATCGGGATGTCATCTGTCTGAGGGATGGCTTCAGAATTGGTTGCAAGGGAGGTGAACTCGTCAGGTACCCGCCTGAGAATCACCATCCAGTGCAGGAAGAGGATGGATGATCTCATCCACAAGGCCAGGGTAAGTCAATCTTCATCTCACTGCAATCTCACATTCTCATGATGTTGTCAGCCGCTCTTAGGGTGAGACTGCTATTAACAGAGCAGGCATAGGCATTTATTGTCTCCTCAACATGCCACACAAACTCCATCCTCGCTCCTTACTGGGGAGGGCTCAGTTCACACAGCATGTGCACTTCCCAACCTCTCTTCCATTTCTTCTCATCTCATTCCATTTATCACCCTGTGGGCCAAGCTCTCCCACAACCAGAGGATGATATCCCAGATAGGAAGAGGGACACTAGATGCCAAGGAGCTGTCTGGTTTGAGCAGGCTGCTGCCGAGCTGGTAGGTGAAGACAAAGTTTGTTCCTGAGGAGGAGGCGAGATCGGCCTCTCCCAGTAAACCAGTACACATGTGCCCTCCATCAGCTGATAGTCACAGTGCTGTAGTCACAGCGAGTGACAGGCAATTAAATATATTCTGTCTGTTTATGACCTAAATCAATATTCTTTCTCTTACAGGCACCAGCAAGTCCAGACAGGGCCCCTCAGAGGAGGATACTATTACTTTATCCATTCTTGGGACCTGGGCATTGCTAGCTAGGCCAGCATTTATTGGCCACCCTTAGTTGCCATTGAGAAAGTGATGGTGAACTGCCTTCTTGAAGGCCATGTAGCGTAGGTGCACCTGCAGTGCTGTTTGGGAGGGTGTTCCAAGATTTTGACCCAGCGACAGTGAAGGGACAGCAATATATTTCCAAGTCAGAATGGTGAGTGACTTAGAGGGGAACCTACAGGTGGCAGTGTTCCCAGGAATCTGCAGCTCTTGAACTTCTAGATGGTAGTGGTCGTGGGTTTGGAAGATGCTGCCTAAGGAACCTTGGTGAGTTACTGCAGTGAATCTTGTAGGTGGCGCACACAGCTGCCACTTTTCGACAGTGGTGGAGGGATTGAATGTTTCTGGAAGGCAGAGCAATCAAGCGGGCTGCTTGGTCCTGGATGGTGTCAAACGTCTTCAATATTGTTGGATGTCCAGGCAAGTGGAAAGTATTCTATTACATTCCTGACTTGTGCTTTGTCGATGGTGGACAGGTTTTGGGAAATAAGGCGAGTTACTAGCCACAGGATTCCTAGCCTTTGACCTGCTCTGGTAGCCACAGTATTTATATGGTTAGTCCAGTTCAGTTTCTGCTCAATGGTAACCCGCATGATGTTGATTGTCGGGGATTCAGCGATGGCAATGCCATCGAATGTCAAAGGGCGATGGTTAGATTCTCTCTTGTAAGAGGTGGTCATTGTCTGGCACTTGTCTGACCTGAATGTTACTTGTCATTTGTCATCCCAAGTCTGGATATTGTCCATGTCTTGCTGCATTTGGATATGGACTGCTTCATTATCTGAGGAGTCACGATATTGGTGCTGAACATTGCAGTCATCAGCTAACATCTCCACTTTAGTCCTTCCTTGATGCTTGAAGAACTGCTGTTCCATTTAGCCTGTCCTCCCTGTTTGGGTGCTTCGGCAGCAGTTTTTCTTCAGCACTGCTGGATTTTTCTATGGAAGCTATTTATGCCAGGTGCCTGCCATGTATCGGGCATGACTCCTGACCCAGAAAACTAGGCTAGATTCAGGGTGGTGGGGAAAAATTTCTGCCTTGACCCTCTGGGAGCAGGGATGGGGACATGGATATCCCAGGTCTTACAATCTGCTTATGTAAAATTGTACTGTAATTAAAACCAAGCTCGTTCAGCCAATCCTGAAAAAAGTGAATAAATAAAGGCTCCTTTCAGTCTCGGAACTTTCTAACCAACTGAGGTTTAAGGTAAATAATGTTCATGCTCTGTCTGAAACTGTGGTAATAGAAAGACCTGAATTTTCTTTGAGGTCACCTATTCAGTACAACTCTTCAAAATCCCTATAGATGGGAGTCAAACAGCATGGGGGTAAGTGCAAAGGAGAAAAGCAACGCCCCTCCCTAATATCGCAAAGTGACTGATAATGTTACCTGAGAAGACTACCAACCTGCCGACAGTACCTTTCTCATGCATCTCAGCCACTGATTTAAGGATACCTGCATTTGGCTGTGAGGTTCAAACGTTTGTGAGGCTCAAGGTTTGCCTTGAAACGTGAGCTGTAATGTAAAGTATTATTAGTCGTGATGCAACAGCAAATTGGATTTATACCTATCCTTTTTCAGAGAAAAATATGTCAAGACGTGGGGAAAATGCCAAGCCATTGAAGGCGAGATTAGGATGGGGTGGTCAAAACTATGCAAAAATATATGAATTTCAAGGAAGGTCTTGAACGAGGAGAATATAATATATAATAATATTATGTATATACATATAATAATCTTTATTGTCATAAGTAGGCTTACATCAACACTGCAATGAAGTTACCGTGAAAAGCCCTTACTCGACACATTCCGGCGCCCTGTTGAGTACACTGAAGAAGAATTCAGAATGTCCAATTCACCTAACAAGCACGTCTTTCGCGACTTGTGGGAGGAAACCCACGCAGACACGAGGAGAACGTGCAAACTCCGCACAGACAGTGACCCAAGCCGGGAATCGAATCTGGGACCTTGGTGCTGTGAAGCCTCAGTGCTAGCCACTGTGTGATCAAATTTGTTTTGGGATTGATGTCAGGAGAGTGGGACCGAGGTGAATGATGGAGGGAAGAGAGTGCACACAAGGGCTGGAGTTGGGGAGCTGTGCATGGACTTTCCGGTGGCCCTGGGTTAATGCTTTTTCACTTCCACAGGCTAGCGACACTGAGAACTGTGGTTATGTGCATCACTGTAAATACACGAGGGGTTAATGTAAATACAAGTAGACTAGCTAGACACGAGAGGGAGCACCAGAGACATGACACACAGACACTCAACCAATAGATCAGTTAGATAGGACACAACCAATGAGCATTCACGATACACACAGAGGTGACACGACCACAGGAGGGCATTACACCAACCCATATATAAAGGACACCACACACATGATATGCATCTTTCCAGTGGAGACAGTCAGTGAGTAGAGACACAGGGTTGATTCAGTATCACTCCCACCACGTGGATTGTAGCAGACTGGTTAGTCAGTCTGGGTAGCTATAGTAGGATTAGTAGTAGTGTCGAACCCGAGTAATAGAAGTGTATATAGTTTAATAAACGTGTTGAAGTTATCTCCATGTCTGAACCTTCCTTTGTCAAGTGCACCACAAGGAAGCCGCTTATGCTACACCGAGAGCATAACAAGACAAGAACAACTGTATTGTCCAAATGACACTGTGGCAACAGTGTAGGATGAGTTGTCATGTCATATTGCTGTTACGATGCTGGGAAGAAAACAACATGTAATACAAACAAGATACTAAGTTCTAACTAGCTGTAACTCAGTGCTAACTTATTACTCCAGAGTGGACCTAATTAATTGTTTAATTGCAGCTTTGAAACTGGTGTTGAGGTAATGCCTATAAATTATCATACTCAAACTGAAATCATTACATAGTTGCATGCACCCAGTCAATCAGCAGGGTTTGGCCTATTTTTCTCTGCTGGCACAACAATAGGAAAAAGGTTCAGTTCATCTCAGTGGTGCATTTTGTTACTTGAAAAATAATATAAACTTAACAAGCATGGTTGTGACAATCACTTTCCTTTCAGACTTTCTATATAGGAATTGCGATAAAGCTGATGAAACTCATCAGAACAGCAACCAGAGAATGCAAGTGCCAGGATTAATAGCATTCTGTGTGCGCCATACAAAGGATGAACTCACCCTCATAACACACATGCAATGAGGTGTTCATCAATAATGTTTTCATTACATTCTGCATGATGTCGCATAAAATCAGCGACATCAGGCTAAGACTGGAACACATTTGAAAGAACTTAACCAAAATTTTATTCGGCATGTGGTCAGCAATATATTTCCTATCAGTCTTCACAACACGTACATTGAGAATATATCCAGTTTCCTTTGTTCACGATACATTTGCCCACTATATTTGTGATGTTTGCATCAGCAAAAAGGCTAGGCACCAAATTTTTATTTCTTAAATGATTGCTCGTTTAAATTTGAAGAGCACAATAGGACTTTATGTTTTTATATGTACAAGGTCTGAAGTATCCGTTCTTACTTTCATTGCTATCATTTCATCTTGAAGATTTAAAATTGGTTCCTAAATGAGGTGACTTTCAGGTACATTCGCGTTTTTCGAATGTTTCAAAAAGTATCTGTATGAAGATGCATCAGACGATCATTTTTGATAGTGTGCCTGTTTCACACACCGCCATGAAAAATCTGCTTCTGAACTCCTGACTGCAGACTCAGATCTGATTCACTGCCACTCAGTGAAGATGATGTCAGATCAAAATAAAAGGATGTGTTCGAGATAAGAATAATCTGATGACTCAACATTGACGCTCCATGACAAAGAGAATGCCGAGCCAGCTTGAAAGCACATTTTGAGGCTGTTAGACATCAGCAGATTTCGGAGTATGCACACATTTTACATGCACCAGATCACAATGCCACAAACTGCAACATTATTCACAATAGTTGGAAGTGCCATGACAGCCCTGGCAGGGGGAGCGTGAGGGACGGATGGTGGGTGAGTGAGTGGGCATGGGGGGGGGGGGGGTTGCGGAGATTACAATTAGTGGGGGGGGGGGGGGAGGAAACACTAGGCGCTGTCATAATATACACCAGTATATCATGATGCAGACACACACACTGATGGACATACACTAGGACCAATCAACATGCACAAACACCGCAGCCAATCAGCAGGTAGAACACACTCACTATAAAGGCAGAGGGCATCACTTTTCTCGCTCATTCGGGATGCAGCCTCTCAGAAGCACAAGAGCTTATAGTTTACAGCACAGACTCACCACGTGCTGAGTGATTTGACTGGTTAGGACAGGCACAGGTCTTTCGTTAATCTAGCTTCGTGTAACCCACAGTAATAGTATGTTTAGCAGTTTATAGTTTAATAAAATAGTGTTGTACTATTTTAAGTGTTGGTGGCCTGTATGTGTTTCACGGATCTAGAGCACCCACCACATCAGGCATGATTTCACAGGAAGATTTCTAATTGTCATTTTGGGCATGATTGACGGAGTGTTTCTTGACAGCCATGTTGGCGAGATCGCAGCCCATAATTAACGGCACTTGGTGCCAAAAATGAGCCCCCATGAGCGTCTCGCCATTACTGGTTGTCTCGCCATTTGATTTGCCAGGCAAGATGGAGCTGCTTTTGAAAGCTCCCTCATCACTCACCCCTCAACAGAGTCAACACACAAGCATGGCAGCGCGAAGACCTGCCCCTCGCTTTACCAATGTCACCTGTTCAGGCTTTTCTGCGCTGTGGATGTGAGACGTGACATCCAGTTCCCCCAAGGGGTCGGAGGACCCGCAGCAGGGTCACCAATACTGCCTGGGAGGCAGTGGCTGCAGCTGTCAGTCCGGGAAGCATGACTAGGAGGACCAGCACTCAATGTCGGAAGAAGACCAATGACCTCACTGAGTTGCAAGCGTAAGTTACCACCTCGTTCCTGGCATCAGTTCTGCCTGCCACCGCTCAAATTCCCAACCCACCACCCTCCTGACAAATCATTGGCTGACACCTCGCACTCTCCCCACATCAGATCTTCATGCATATTCCTCAGAATCCTCTGGCATCCACCAGCACAACCCCTTCAGGTCCAGTTGCGGTACCCACACATGCCACCTGCTATAGATCCCCTTGATCCATCAAGTATGAAGGGGCCAAGACGGGGTGCGGAGTACCAGAGATCCAAATCCTCATCCACCATGAGGAACGGGCCTTGGAGATTGCGGGGTTGACCGAGGAGAGAGCAGTCACTGACAGTGAGATTGGCCTGCACTGCAAAGATAAGGATCCACAGCACCTTCCCCCAGTTGACGTGCCACAAGTGATAGTTGCTCATGTCAGACAAAATGATCCTTCCATCTCACTGAACACATGTTAATTCTCTCTCAGGATCTACATCTGGTGGGGCCGGGCCTTCCGGAGTCATCTCCCCTCTGCCACCCAAGAGATCATCTCAGAGGCGAGCTCTGAGGAGACCACCATCAAGGCATCACAGCTGTCATCGTACCTTCCACCAGCACAGAGACACACACATCAATGGCCGACATTAGTGGACAGGCTTACCTGCTGCCTCACGGTGCCGAGGTCCTAGGTTCGATCCCGGCTCTGGGTCACTGTCTGTGTGGAGCTTTCACATTCTCCCCGTGTTTGCGTGGGTTTCGCCCCCCACAACCCAAAGATGTGCAGGGCAGGTGGATTGGCCACACTAAAATTGCCCCTTAATTGGAAAAAAATGAATTGGGTACTCTAAATTTATATAGAAATAGAAGATTAGTGGACAGGCGTCTGATGCACAATCTGGTGAGCACCACACAGTTGCTGATTCAGATCAGGTGGAGGCAGGAACATCCAAGGGAGTCTGTAATCAGAGGTCTCAGGACTCAGCTGGGTCCCAGTCAAATGCCGAGCCTCTGGACAAGGTATCTCAGAGCTGATGCAGATGCTAGGACACAGCCAGGAGTTTCCTGAGGAGATGTCTACGACATTCCAATGAGTGCACAGCCATTTTGTGGAGTGTCAAAGGTCACAGGTGCAGGAGATGATGCCGACAATGCGTGGCACTGAGGCCAACACTGCTAGGGTGGCAACCGCAGTAGAAATCCTGCAGCACAAGGTCAGTATCTTGAGTGGTGGTGTCCAAGGCATGACTCAGTCTGTGATGACCATGGTTGAGGGCCTCGATATCATGTCCTAGTTGATGAAGGATGTGTCCCAGACGCAGGTGGATGTTGCCGGGGCATTGCAGAGCCTGGCTCAGTCACTGAGGAGCATAGCTGAGGGTGTCGACACCATGATGCAGACAAAGGGAAGGCGCTAAGACTGGCCAAATCAGATGTGCCGAGACCTCTGGAGCTCACTCTACCTGACACTCTGTTCCATGGAGTCCCCCAGAAGCCTATGGGGTCCGTCAGGGAGGAGGAAGTACTGGAGGCCAACCCGGTGCCTGCCACCAAGGAATCAACATATTGGAAGGGCCGGGAAAAGGTGGCGGGAGGAAGGAGGGGAATGGGGAGGAGGGCGTGGGCTGACTGATAAAACCTCATCCTATGAGAAACTGGTGAGGATGAGGGCCTCTCTGGTCCTCCGGACATGCTGAACCCTTGCCACCGCTTGTCCTCCATCCTTCGGCTGCTCCTAGGGGTTCTCCCCTGACTCGTCCACCATCCACCTCTGGGTCCAGCTCCTTCTCCTCCTCCCCAGACAAGGCCCAATGTCCCTTCTGTCATGGAAAGTTTTGGTAGGACATACAGGCAGCAATTGTAGTTGCTGTCATGGTTCTCCATGATATGTAAAGATGTTAAAGATGGCTTGAAGGCCTCACGGATGAAAGCCCCTCAGCTCACCGCACCACCCCCCCCTACCCCGCCCATCCCAGGGGGGGCCTCCATGATGGAAAACCTCAGCCCCCCTAAGGGTCCCCACCCCTGAGCACTGATGCCCTTGAGCAGCATGCTGGAAAATGAAATGCCTACTCACCTCTTCAAATCCCGCCAGCTTTACGTATATTTTTAAAAAGGGGTGCTTAACGATGCCCACGTGATTTCTTGATGGGCAGCCAATTTATTCCCTGTGAAGAAGTTATATTTGACTTCACGCTTGCTAATAAGATGGAAATTAATGCAAATTAGAGTTAATGCTACGCTCGGCATATTTGGGCGGGATCCGGAACTCGCCATCGACAGTAAGCCGGTTAGATAACAAACTGATTGTGCCTGGCCCGTATCTCGATTTTGGCCTCTCCTATTATTTAACTGGCACGCCCAGATCCGGGCTGGGCAAAATGTGGTGGTTAAATCATGCCCAATATCACTCATATAGCGTAGGCCTGAGGTAGCGCCAGATAGTCCTGTAGATCCTTAACCACTATATTATATATAACCACAGGTTAAAAAAATGGTTTATGTTGCTCCTCAATACATTGTTTTGCAGCATTTCTACAGTCGGGTCATGCAGAGATAGTTTCAATTAGAAAGTAATTGTATCATCACAGAGTTCTGTGCTGTCTTATTGTTAGTGATTAGATATCTTATGCGAGACGTTAGTGTGGTTTCTTACTCTCAGAGTGTTTTGTCCGAATTTAAATAATTCCAGCAGCAAGCTTTTGGTAAATTTAAAATAAAGAGGATTATTCATTAATCTACTTTTGCCTCAGAGGTTAAAACGTGACATAGAATTTACAGTGCAGAAGGAGGCCATTCGGCCCATCGAGACTGATCCGGCTCTTGGAAAGAGCACCCTACCCAAGGTCCACACCTTCACCCTACCCGCATTACCCAAAAACCCCACCCAACACTAAGGGCAACTTTGGACACTAAGGGCAATTTAGCATGGCCAATCCACCTAACCTGCACATCTTTGGACTGTGGGAGGAAACCGGAGCACCCGGAGGAAACCCACGCAGACACGGGGAGAACTTGCAGACTCCGCACAGACAGTGACCCAAGCCGGGAATCGAACCTGGGACCCTGGAGCTGTGAAGCAATTGTGCTAACCACAATGCTACCGTGCTGCCCACTTCTCACACACATCATCACACACACAAAGAATAAATACTGATGAAGAAAAACAGTACAGTGACTATCTGGAATTATTTAAGTCTCTTTCATAATAGGCTTTTAGTTTATGAGGTGAATTGATGCTTTTGCTGGAGGTGAGGCCATGTGAAGCAGATAATTCTCAGTAAGCTGTGAGGCTTCTTGAAGTTGAATTGCAAAGAGGTTGGCTGTGAGGTGAACCTGAGGTTGGAATGGGATGGAAGAAGATTTCTACCACTTTCGACTGGTTCCCATTGGCTGCATGATGCTTTGCAGCTGGTTCGATGGTATCGCTTGTGGTGTTTCTAATGTTACTGAGATGATCTGAACATCAGCTGCTGTTATTTTGTAAAAGAACAGGTGACAAATATGGCTGCCTTAATCATGTGACCATTTATGAGTTTAAAGTCCTTCTCCCCAAAAAAGTAGTGGGTTATTTATTTTTCCACTTCCTCTGTTTTAGCCTTTCACATAGAACATAGAACAGTACAGCACAGAACAGGCCCTTCGGCCCTCGATGTTGTGCCGCTGGGAGGCCTCTCCCACCGCCGAGGTTTGAACCACCTCTGCCAGGCCCGTGATCGGGGCCCACCGATCGGCCGGCCGGCGGGCCAGTGCCGTGGGGGCACTCTTTCTCTTCCGCCGCCGCCACTGCCGCTGACGTCACCACAGGCGCATGTGCGAACCGGCGAAGGCCTTTCAGCCAGCCCCGGCACAGGGCGGCGGGCGTCAAAGGCCGCTGGTGCCGGTTTTGGTGCCAGTCGGCGTGGTGCCAACTGCTGGTGCGGGCCTAGCCCCTTCTCCGCACCTTTGGGGAGGCCCGATGCCGGAGTGGTTGGCGGAACTTGGCGCCACTCCCCTACGCCGGGACCCCCCGCCCCGCCGGGTAGGGGAGAATCCCACCCCTGGATAGACATCTCATCAAGATGCAATTCTCCAAATGGGACTTGAATGGAGAGGGAAGGATGAAAAACTGATGGGATTTTCTTATTTCAGTGACTTGTTTCAGTGAAAGAATGACTTAGTTGACTAATCTTGCCAGGCTGATTGAGTTTAGGATTGAACAAAATACTCTTAGCACTCTACTCTGACTCACTGGATGTATCATGTTCTACCAATGGCCTTCTTGGCTTTAGTGAGAAGAGTAATAAGATCAGAGTTTCACCTCAGCACTGCACCCCTATGGTGGCTGTCAGCTGGATCCGGTGCAGCCCTGCCGGAAGATAGTGGTGGCAGTGGATGACATGGACTTTTACGTGGTTGGAATTGTTGGGACATTCAGGGCAGCTTTCAGAGAGCTTGGGCTGGGGTCTGAGCTTCATGCTGAGAGCACAAGGAAGACTGCTAGCCAGCTCTCAATGGTTTTGTTAAGATGAGCTTTCAACTGTTTAGATGGCTTTTGAAGCTGAGTTTTCAATTCTTTTCATTTCTATTTTGAGTTATTAGCGACATTCAGCCTCTGTACAAACTCATCTCCTTAAGGTAACCTTTTTTACACACTTAATGGGCAGAATTCTCCCAACCAGCCCATGATGAATTTGATGGAAGGTGGGCATGGCGAATCTGACAGAAAACAATGTGCGCGATTCTCCGACCCCCACGCCAGGTGGGAGAATCGCGAGAGTGCCGGGCGATTCCCGCCACGCCGCCTTGGCACCCGCACGCGATTCTCCCACCCCCCCTAAAACGGCGTACCGAGTTTTACGACAGGCCGCTCGGAGAAACGGCGATCGGCGATTCTCCGGCCCGGATGGGCCGAGCGTCCTGCCCAATCTAACCGGTTCACGCTGGCGCCAACCACACCTGGTCGCTGCCGGCGTGAACAGCGCGCAAACACTGCGTGTGCGGCCTGTGGGGCGGGGGAGAGGGAGGATCGAGCACCAGGGGGGTACTCAGGAGAGGTCTGGCCCGCGATCGGTGCCCACCAATCGGTGGGCCGGCGTCTCTAAATGACGCACTCTTTTTCCTCCGCCGCCCCGCAAGGTCAATCCTCCATGCCTTGCGGGGCGCCCGCGGGGAGGACAGCAACCGCGCATGCGCGGCTTGGCGCCAGCCAACCTGCGCATGCGCGGGTGACGTCATTTAAGCGCCGCCGGCCACGTTAGTTATGTGGCGCCGCTTTGATGTGGGCGCCAAGGCCCGGCACACAAAATTGACGCGGCACCGCTCCTAGCCCCCTGGGGGTGGGAGAATAGGGGGCGAGGAGCAGCCTCCGACGCCGGAGTGAAACACTCCGGTTTTCACCCGAACAGGCACCGGAATGTGGTGACTCAAAGCTTTTCACAGTAACTTCATTGTAAGCCTACTTCTGACAATAAAGATTATTTATTTTATACTGGAAGGGGTTGGATGAAGATGCCTGATGCACTGGGTATAGGTCCAAATAGGGCATGGGCACCTCACAGGTGATGGGCTCAGGGGGAGGGTGGTGGAATCAGCCTTTTCCCCCCTGGAGAGAGTTATGTGAGTGTACTGGGCCGGTATTTAAATAAAGGGCGCGATTCTCCCAAAACGGGAGAAATCGTAAGGCTGGCGTCAAACCCGGGCGGGTTTGACGCCAGCGTGCCCCTTCCCGACCGGGAACCGATTCTGGTCCCCGGTCGGGGCTAGCAGCCCGACGCCGTAAGCTCCGGCATCACGGGCTTAACGAATTTCGTTAAGCCCGCTTGCCGGAGTTAGCGCCGGCTGACGCGTCATATGACGTCAGCCGCGCATGCGCGGATTGGAAGACTCCAACCCGCGCATGCGCGGATGACGTCATCGCGTATTTGGGCGAAACCCGCGCATGCGCGGGCCGGGATGCCCCTCAGCCGCCCCGCGAATGGATACTGCGGGGCGGCGGAAGGAGAAGGAGAAATGGTACTGCCGTGCCAATCGGTGCCATGGTTATAAAAAGCGAGTTGTTCCCGCCGTTTTTACGAACGGCCAGACCAGGTCTGTTTGCCGTTCGTAAAAACAGCGTAAAGGGCTGGGACTTCGGCCCATCTATCAGCTGTGAATCGCTGCCGGCCGTAAAAAAACGGCGGCAGCGATTTGTGTCGGGAGTTGGGCGGGGGGGGGGGGGGGGGAGAATAGCGGGAGGGCGGGAAAAATGTCGGGAAGGCCCTCCCGCTATTCTCCGACCCGTCGTGGGGGGGGCGGAGGATCGCGCCCAAAGTACCTCTGAGGCAAAAGCTGTGGATCTAAACTCTACTGCTGATGTGAGCATGATCTTTGCTGACATTTGTCTTTGAGTACTTCATTGACTTTTCAGTGAGAATTTTAACCAAGGTTCTACCCACCATCCTCAGGCCCATAAAGGAAGAGTGCAGCATTCTCCTAATGCCCTCAGCAGCATTGATTCCCCAACCTGAATCAACAAAAATAGATGATTTGCTTACTTATTCATTTTCTGCTTGTGAGTCTATTCTCTATGTTAACTTGGCTTTTGCTTTAGCCTGCCTAATAAGTAGTTGCACTTTAATAGTAATTAAATGGTCCGAATACACCTTATGGTGTCCTGAGGATATAAAAGATGTTACAAGTTCTTCTTGTCTACACCTGTCATCATAAGACTGATGCACAAAATACTGCTGCTTACTTTTCACATGGCTATTCACTACCGCAAAGTCCTCAGAACTGACTTGTGCCCTGAAGGCTTCTGACTACAAAACTGATTGTGTATAACCTGCAACTCCTAGGTCCAGACATGTTTATGTCAAAGGATCCACAAAGAATCTGCCTCAAATTTTCAAGACAGTCAGAGCCTTCACCTCAACCTCTTACTTACAGAATCATCGATGTGAGTCACAGAGCATCTTTAAATTGAATGGAATGACTTGAGTCATTGATCCGTTCCAATACTTTGAAGAACTCATGATTGCAGGGAATTGCCTCATGCATACAAAAGAGCAATCAGGAATCGTTCCAGAAGCTGTGGTCCTCAACTGATATTAACATTTTCAAATTCTTTTTGTTCCATGCTTGGTCACCAGACCAAAATGTGTTGTCTTGCAAATTGAAAAGATAACTAGCAATACTGCCATGTTGTAACCCAAGAGAATACATTTTAAAACAGTAACATAGGCAAGTCACATACTTTGTCACATTTTGTAATTCGATGAAATGTCCCTAGCTGCCATAAATCGACTGCTGACTATTCTTTACTTTCTTCCTCACGCCAAATTCATCAACTTCGCTCAGCGCTACATTTTTGATGATCCAGCCAAGATCAAGATCTCAGTGTGGGAAATTGAAGCCACAAACCTGAATCCTGTCATTTTGTAATGGAGAATATTAATATAGAACTCCATGATAATGTAACTAAATTATGAATGCAAATCGAATACATTTCAAAATTTAATACGCAAGATTAGTTTTGATTTTGATCATCACTTTCCAATTCCAAACGAGCCTGAGTTCTAGAGAATGGTGGGGTGAATTGCACTGTGTTGCACTGTGCACAACTGTATGTAGACCCCTAATTAGCAATGTAAGTGAACTGCTGTTTGCACTATGGATGAACCACGGGGAACCTTTACACTTAGAGGTGGGATTTTGGATCCTTAGTGAAACGAAGAGCCTCGTCATTAAGAAATCTACAGATTTAGAAGTAAAATAAAATGGCAGCTGTCTGCCCACACTGATATTATCACAGTATTATCTCTATAAAAAGTGACAAATCATAAGGTTGCAAATTTGGTGAACGACAGCAATTTACATGGTATTGGTGTTCAGCACCTTTTAGCCACATTAAATCATTATTTGCATTTGGCACTAAAAGGCAGAATTATTTTAGGTTTAAAATTTGCAAAATGATGGCATTTTCTTCCGAAGCAAGCAAGTTTGCAATAAACGTGCATTGATGAAAGAAATTGAAAATAAAAATCAAATTCTAGTTACTAGATCATCCTGAATTAAACTCCTGTTTCAATAAAGTGAAGAGTCATGCCATTTATCAGAGTTTGTGAAAGCTCTCTTTGTGGATAGTAGTAATCACCTTTTGGCCTGCATTTTGAGCCCTCCTGCCCCCCCGCCGTTGGTTTGGAGATGGGAGGGCATTTAATCAGATGGATAGATGTTGTGTGGAGGCTCTGCTACCCTCCCACCTTCACTCTGATTAATTCCATGGCAGGAAGACCCACAGATAGCTTTTCCTCCTCATATCCAATTGAGGATCTTAAGGGAACAATTAATGACCACTTAAGGACCTCATCCCGCTGCGACTGATACTTATTCTGTGACAGGCAGGACTGTCACTACTCAGCATGCAAACCTGTGAAGGTTGCTTGTGGTTCTCCAGTATGTGTGTGTGGGGGTGGGGGGCTTTTTCAAAGACACTTATTGCCTGATTGGGGGAACCGGCACCAGGAAGTGGTGTGCCTGCAGAAAACCATGCCCAGACCTTGCTGTTGACCCTATACGCCCCCTCCCCCAAAATCACCAGCCTGTAAAATCCCTCTCACCATCACTTTTCTCTGACCCGGGTCGTTCTGTGATCCTGGGCGTCTGGAGGGTGTAACTCCCACAGCAGGCACTGCCTCTAGTGGTGCAGCTGAGCATAAGAACTGCTGACCTCTTCTTGGCCATCTGTTCTCAGCAGGTGGGTCTTCTCCCAGCCCCCACCCTGATTCCGTGAGATGCCCGGTGATGATCTGTTAATTGTCTGTTTGGCTTGTAATTCAGTACACCATCCCCAAAGGAGGCAATGTGGGTCTGCTGCCAGCTCTCCAACTGGCGGCGGAGACCCCCATCACCACATAAAATTTACCCCTTTGAGTTAGAAGGTTGTTCAAGTCACACAAGAGATTGGAGCACTGTAGAATCTGCCAAAATAGCACGCATGAACCAAGCAGGTAGAAAACAAAAGTAAGATTTATTTATGCTACACAAGAATCTCCACCCCCCGAAGGGTCTTGCAGCCCGACCTGCATCCAGGTCGGGATTTTTATACTAGCGAGCTTTTCCCTTGATAAGGGGAAGCCCAGCCGCTGTTACCGGGGAAATACGTACTCTGTGGTGGTCATGGGGAATCTGATAGTACTTATGCTATGACCTGCACGAGGATCATAACCAGAACAGAAAGGAGTGGGGGGAAAACAAAAATTAAAAAAGCACACAAAAAGCAAAGTATTACTTAAATGGAGAACGACTGCACAATTCCAAGGTGCAGAGGGATCTTGATGTCCTGGTGCATAAATCACTAAAAGTTAATTATGTAAATACAGTAAATAATTAAGAATGCTAATAGTATACTATCGTTGAGAACAAGAGGAATTGAACATAAAAGTAAAGATGTTATGCTTCGGTTACACACTGCATTGGTGAGACTGCACCTCCAATATTGGGTGCAGTTTTGGTCTCCTTATTTAAGGGAGGATGTCAATGCATTGGAGGTGGTTCAGAGGAGGTTTACTTGATTAATATCTAGAATGAGCAGGCTGTCTTGTAAGGACAGGTTGGTAAGACACGGCTTGTTTCCACTGGAGTTTTAAAGAGTGCGGGGTGACTTGTTTGAAATATATAAATTCCTGAATGATCGTGACAAGGTGGACAAGGGACAGAGTGTTTTCTCTTGTAAGAGCCAGAGATAGGGGACTGTGTTTTAAAATTAGGGGTCGCCCTTTTTGGACAAAGATGAAAAGAATCTTTCTCTGTCAGTGGGTTGTGCAACTTTGGATCTCCGGCCGGGACGGAGAATCCCCGGGGGCGGCGCGAATCCTGCCCCGACGTTGGCTGCCGTATTCTCCGGTGCCGTTTTGCGGGCGGGGGAGGGGTTCACACCACGCAATTCTCCGGGCCCCAATGGGCCGAGCGGCCGTCCATTTTTGGCCAGTCTCGCCGACATGGGTTGCGCATGGTCCCATACGGCGGGACCTGGCAGGTAAGTTGGCTGGGGCGGACCTCGGGGGGGGGGGGGGGGGGGGGCGGCGCGCGGGGGGATCCGACCCCGGGGGTGGGGGGCCCCACGGTGGCCTGGCCCGTGATCGGGGCCCACCGATCTGCGGGCGGGCCTGTGCCGTGGGGGCATTCCTTCTTTCCGCACTGGCCCCTGTAGGGCTCCAATAAATGCTGGCCTCACCAGTAAAGCCCACATTCCTTGAATGATAGTCTTTTAAAATGTAGAAATATTTTTTGTAAAAATGTTAGGCATGGGGATCAAAGGCTACCAGTAGTAGATGGGAATGTGGAATTCGAAACACAAACATATCAGCCGTGATCTTATTGAATAGTAGTGCAGACTGAAGGGGCCAAATGGCCTATTTCTGCTCCTATTTTGCATATTCGTAGATTACTGGCTAACGTTCTGATGCAGTACTGAGGGAGTGCTACATGGTTGGTAACGGCCTCCTGATGCTGGGACATTAAACAATGGGTCCATCTGCCCTCTCAGATGAATGTAAGTTCCTATAACACTGTATAGAAGAACAGCAGCAGAATTATCTTTGTTGTTCTGGCCATTATTTATCCCTCAATTAACATCATTAAAAATACAGGTTATCCAGTTGCTTTCACATGGCTGTTTAGACCCACGCAGCAGACAATCAAGGGGATCTTCCAGCATGGCAGTCTTGCCCTCTCCATTGTAATATCCGCTGTTGGGTGTCTCTGGAAAGGGAGCAGGCAGTGTTCGCTGACATGATCGAGGTCTTCATGCCCAGTGGGCACTGTGGGGACTGTGGTGCTTTGTCATCCCCTATAATCACATTTTGTTTTGATGTTTTAGGTTGCCTTGAATATTCTGTTTACTTTGATGCAGTGGTCCTTTAATGGGCTGCCTTTTAATTTATCCCTCAATTTGTTGAGTTTGTTTATTTGGTTACCTTAAAGAAGCATATAGTTGATTATGGGATATTCCTGTACGCAAGTTCATTACTGTTTTTTTGAAGATTACAATATGAACACTCTTCAAAAAGTGTGTCATTGGCTGTAACGCGCTTCGGATTTTGTGATGTCAGAACAATGCGGTATAAATATGCTTTTTTTTCTTTTTCATGTGCTCATGCATGCAGTGAAGCAAAAAAGTTCCTTTACTGGATTCTCCACCGTAGCAACCCCCTGGAAGAATCATCGAAAGTGACTCACAGCAGATAGTTAATGATTTCCACCTCTAGCATCCAGGCTCCAAGGCCGGGAATCTCCGACACTGCGCCGGGTCAGAGAATCCCCGGGGGGGAGGGGGTGCAAGATTCGCTCCAGACCGCCCCAACGCCGGCTCGCTGATTCCCCGCCACTGACTCTTGGGCGCCCGCAGGATTGCCACCGCACCGGTCGGGGGCCGTTGATACCGCCGCCCCCCCCCCAAGCAATTTTATTGGCCCCGACAGACCGAGTGGCCGCCGAGTTCACTGCCTGTCCAGACATTTGTTTAAATTCATGGAATGTAGCCGTCGCTGGCAAGGCCAGCATTTGTTGCCCATCCCTAATTGCCCTTGAACTGAATGGCTCGCGAGGCTATTTCAGAGGGTTGTTAAGAGTCAACCACATCGCTGTGGGTCTGGAGTCACATGCAGGCCAGATTGGGTAAGGACGGCAGATTTCTTTCCCACAAAGACATAAGTGATGCAGATGGGTTTTTAACAAAATTCGATTCATGGTGATCAGAAATTTTTCATGGAATCAATATTTCACCAGCTGGCGTGATGGGATTTGATCCCTTTAAGACCATTATTTTGGGTCTCTGGATGACTTGTTCAATGATAATGACACCACGCCATCACCTTCCCTCATGACCGGCCCATAGGCCTCGATCCTTCTGTGCTGTACCAGTTCTGTGATTTTGTGAGGTAATGTTAGTCAACGGATTCTTATAGTAAGTATAGTTTTCCCTAAGTATGTATCTGTGGTTATTGCCCTGTTTTATCTTTCAAAGGTCTTAAAGAATTTTCCAGATTTTGAATATTTTAGAGCACATAATCACACAGAAGCATGCCACACATACAGGCTGCCTACTTAAAACTGTTATCACACTGAAAACTTAATATAATATCGTCTCTATTATTGTCACAAGTAGGCTTACATTAACACTACAATGAAGTTACTGTGAAAATCCCCTAGTCGCCACACTCCGGTACACAGAGGGAGAATTCAGAATGTCCAATTCACCCAACAGCACATTTTTTTTTTTGAACAGTACAGCACAGAACCGGCCCTTCGGCCCTCAATGTTGTGCCGAGCAATGATCACCCTACTCAAACCCACGTATCCACCCTATACCCGTAACCCAACAACCCCCCCTTAACCTTACTTTTTAGGACACTACGGGCAATTTAGCATGGCCAATCCACCTAGCCCTCACATCTTTGGACTGTGGGAGGAAACCGGAGCACCCGGAGGAAACCCACGCACACACGGGGAGGACGTGCAGACTCCGCACAGACAGTGACCCAGCCGGGAACCGAACACATCTTGCCACTTGTGGGAGGAAACCAGAGCAACTGGAGGAAGCCCACGCAGACAGGTGGAGACCGTGCAGACTCCGCACAGACAATGACCCAAGCTGGGAATCAAACCGGGGACCCTGGCGCTGTGAAGCAACAATGCTAACCACTGTGCTACTGTGCCTCTTCACCCAGAAAACCCTGCCAATGCCTGCTTGCTGCATCAAGCAAGTTCAGTTCCTGACACACAGGAAGGACTGGGTGATGGTCACAGCAATGCCATCACTCTTTCTGAAATTCAACGATGTTTAAATTAAGCAGCTGTCTCTGTGTTCATTTAGGGAAGACCTGAGGTCGTCTCAAAGCACCTTGCAGCCAATGAAGTGGCCGTGAAGGGTCATCACTGTTGTAGTGTAGAAAACACAGAGGACAATTCACAGCAGACAGCAAAATCCCACAGATATCTATGTGGTAAATGCACATGGTTTGTTTTGGGTATTGCCTGAGAGAGTAATGTTGACCTGGATACCAGGAGACCTATGTTCTTCTTCAAATCATGTCATAGGATCCTTTTTGCTTACTTTAGAGGGCAGATGCCTCAGTCAAAAGGCAGCATCTTCAACAGTGCTGCACTCTCTGAGTACTCACCAGAAATGTCAGTTTAGATTATTAATTCAAGTCTCTGGAGTGCGCCTTGTGGCTTCAACTCTCTGAATCTTTTTTTGGCTCACTGGAGAAGAAGGTATTCGTGATTCTCAGCGATTGCTTATAGTTTTCTATTTGTGGCAGCAATTTGTTTAAAGCTTCAGATGATTGGTACACATCTGAGGAGATACGTGCCTACCCTTGAGGAAGTTTGTAGTCGCGATTGCCATTTGCAATGCTGCTTCTGTGGTCGTGTTCCACTCTAGATGTTCATCAAGCGAATGGTAGAGCTCTGCAACTGCCTCTGTGCTTACCCAAAACCAAAGAAGTGCCCCTTGCCCCAAGTGTTTTCAAACTGTGACCCCATTCTAATGTTTCACACTTGGTGCAACCTCAGTGTGAACATTTTGAGGAAGGTGGGATGAATTGCTGATCGGGGTGAGGGGTCGGTGGGGGGGAGGGGGGGTTTGAGGGGAAGTGAGGAGTTCAGTCTGCAAGAGTACAGGCTCAAAACAAAACTAAGACACCAACCATATTCTGTTGGTGGTAGAGATCGGGCTTCAGCTCCACTGGCAAAAATAATTGCAGACCTCGCAGCTGAGCCAAGGACTGTCAAACCTGACTCTCTGCTCCACAAGCACCATTATTGCCTCGTGACCGCAATCATCCTGTAACCGCATTAGGGGTTCAGACCAACAGTTTGTGAAGACCTACTCTAGCCATTATGAGAAAGATGTGCCAAGCTCGCAGTGGTTATTCAATGGTGCACACCGGCAGCCAGCTTTGATTCCAGATGATCCCATTGGCATAAGTACTTTGATTTTTGTCTGCCACCCCAAGAGGTCTATCTTGAAGGCAAAGTATGGAGGTGATTTTCATCTTGAGCCTGAATTGGGTGGACAGTAGGTCGTGCGACTGATTTAGTTGATTAGTGGCCTTATTTAAATGAAATTGAGCAACAAAAATAGACCACTCAATGAACACCAACAGCCATTTCACCGATTGGAAGGAGAGGGAATCTGACCATTCCTCGACATAATTGAGTCAAGAGGGAGCT
Organism: Scyliorhinus canicula; assembly: GCF_902713615.1. Taxonomy (NCBI): domain Eukaryota; kingdom Metazoa; phylum Chordata; class Chondrichthyes; order Carcharhiniformes; family Scyliorhinidae; genus Scyliorhinus; species Scyliorhinus canicula. The sequence goes on from NC_052156.1 coordinate 133,500,453, forward strand.
CTTAAAGAGGAGGTAGGTGATAATGAGAAGACACCATCATGGGGTGGACCAGGACTGAGTGAGACAATTTTAGTCATGTTCCTCTTGACCTGACAGGCACCTAGTAAGAAAATATCCGAGTGTCCTGTTTTCTCAGCGTCGCCCATTGACCCTTTCATGGACTGCTGGCTTGGAGGCTTTACATTCAGGTCCACTGGGTGGGGGCGTGCACAGCATTAACGTAGAGAACACGTTCATTAATGCACCAGTCATTAATTAGAAAATATCTTAGTGTGTTATGAATGGGATCCCATGAGATCAATACATCTCCTTTTCTTCGGTCTCCAGTCACCCAGTGGGACCCACGGTATAATACAAATCGATTTTGTGTGCCAAAGACCACAGCAAGGACACATTTAGTGCCATTAAGCTGCAGCCACTAAGAAAATAGGTCAGTGAGAAAGGGGCATAAATTTGCGCCTTTTTAGAAGCAAATGCTTGCAAGTATTTTTTTTTTAACAACACTAACAGCCCTGTTTGTGAAGGTGGTGTTAGGAGATTGGAACATAGAGGTAAAGAGAAACAGCAGCACAGACACACAACTGTAATTTATTACCATGTGGGTGAAAAGCATTTTTCTGTTGGAAATGTTACTTAAAGGGCCATTGTCTTCATGAATAAAATCATTTGGCAAACATCTTTGTTGAGCAGGGAAACGAGCCAGAAGGGCTGTGTGCAATTTTCACCACAGTGACGTCATGCACAAGAGATGAGATTATGCTTTTTGGTGCAAATTACATCGCCGCCTTGTGTGTTTGTAAACAAAGGAAAAAGGTCCCATTTAAAGCTGGCTAAGGAAGCACGCTGTTTATTTGGAAAGCAGAATATAAAATAAAGACTGGATTGTTCCCCTTGAATGTGTAAGCCAGAAGCTCACTCCCTTTTCAAAATTTCAGACCCTGTGCAGGAAACACACACTGACTGAAACTGCAAGTGGCAAAGAATCCAATCAACTTAATGTTTGTCAAATAAGAACTGATGGAGCAATTGTCTCCTGTTTAGATTTGAACTAATGGTTGGAAAAAGAATGTCCCCCACTGCTGCTTCTCCTCCACCTGACACACCTTCAAAATGGTGGACATAGATGGACCTAACCCCAGAACTTACATAGTTTATTTAAAAACTCTGATAAAGATGTAGCCTCTGCCAGTTTTGACTGATTATTGAACTTAGTGAAGACAGTTCTTATTCATAAGACACAAGTGACACTGCGCTGACAGATTATTTTTGTTTTAGTTGCACTGTTTGAGCAGTAATTATAATAATGCTAATATCACAGCATGTCTGAGGGAGCTTCCTTCGAGCAGAGAAGGCTAAGAGAAGATTTTGTCAGAGGTATTTTAACAGGTTTGGGGAGCGAGTGAATAAAACAAAACTTCTTTTTCCCATTTTCTGAAGAGTCGCTATCCAGAAGGCACAGATTTAAGGTGATTAGCAAAAGAACCAGAAGTGGCATGAGGAAACGTTTATTATGACAGAGGTTAGGATTTGGAATGCTCTACTTAATAGGATGTTGGAATTAGATTCGACAGGAGCCTTCAAAATGGAATTGGCTAAATATCTGAGGGACAAAGAAGTCGCAAGGATAAGGGGGGAAAGTGGTGGAGTGAGACTAACTGGAAAACACTTTGAAAGAGCTAGCGCACATTTGATGGGCTGAATTACTTTTTGTGCTCCGTGTTCCGTTCACCTCTGAAAATGAAATGACATGAAATGAAAATGGCTTATTGTCACAAGTAGGCTTCAATGAAGTTACTGTGAAAAGCCCCTAGTCGCCACATTCCGGCGCCTGTTCGGGGAGGCTGGTAGTGCTGTTTTAACTACATCGGCTCCCAGTCAAGTAATGTGTTCATTTTTAAATTCTCATCACTGTTTTCAAAACCCTCCATGGCCTTGCCCCATCATAGCTCTGTAACCTCCTCAAACCTCACAACCCTCCACGATATCTGCATTCGTCTGGTTCTGACCTCTTCAGCATCCCTGATGTTAATTGCTCCACAATTGGTTGCCTGGATTTTAAGCTCTGGAATACTCTGCCACCTTAAAACCCACCTCTTTGATCAAGCTTTTGGTTATCTGAGCTACTTATCTCCTTATCTGGTTTTGTGCATATCTTATTTTGTAATGTTCCATTGAAGGGCCTTGGGAAGCTTCATTACATTAAAGGTGCTGTGTTATTATCGGTTGATGTTGGTATGTGGACGGATAATTTAGGAAATTTATTGTTGATCTTGAAGGAAACTTTGGAATGAATGGTTCCAATATGTTCTTTGAAGTCACTCACTCTCCCTGGGCAGCAAAACGTTTGGACTTGAACTACAGAAATAGCAGAAATGTTTGCATGCAGCTTTTGAAATATTTCAGGGCACTGGTGCAGTTGTTCAGAGATTTGGAATTGTATGCATACTCATTTCTCTGTGGAAGTTCAGTCATGAATCAGGATTCCTGTCTGAGAGAACTTGACCTCTTTCTCTTTGCACTACCAATTGCACTTGGGATTCCTTTGCAGGATAAGTCCCTTGTCTTGTGAGGGCAAAATAAAAGCATACAAACACATATGGGCAAAGTTTCCTCCATGGCTACAGACTTTTGGGAATCTACAAGAGAGGAAGATGTCGAGGATGTGCAAAGGAAGTCATTGTCTGAAACATTTTGCTTTCCCAGATAAGGGTGATCATTGGTTCGGACAAATGTCTGCTGCTTCCTTGTCTGCATTTTACATTTGTCAATATTCTGAACAAATTTAGCAAAGAATTAGAGCATTATAAAAATAATCTCTCAGGCAGTACACCAGCAAAATAGACCAGTTTGGTTATAAACTGGAGGGGCCGAGTGCTTAAAAACCGGCTCAAACGTTCAGGCTGCACGGAGTACCAGCTGCAGTGAGTGAGATTCTGGAGTTGAGCTAAGTGGGAGAGGGAGGTTTTATTGCGGGCGCAATTGAATAAAATGGGAACTATGTCCCATTGCGAGCGTGTTTAGCTGCGCGTTTCCCAGTGCCCACAGCGGCGAGAAGCAGAGACTAACATGGCTTGGGTTAGATACTGGGCCTCAGCGGGGAACACGCAGCCGCGGCCATACTTAGTCCTGTTTCCCGCACTGAGGAGTCCCACTCACCAAAACTCCTAAATGCAGGGAGAGCTTTAAAAATGGCATTCTGATGTGAACCTCCCCAAGCCACAACTCACTGCAAGGGGGGTACCACACCACCCCCCCCCCCCCCCTCCCCTTGCACCTCTCCAGGACACCCCCCCAGGCCGATTACCACTGCAAAAAAATGCCAGTTTGGCACCTTGGCAGTGACAACCAGGCACCCTGGAAATGCCCCTGCCACATGGCAGTGCCAGGCTGGCAACCAGGCGGTCAATGCCAGGGTGTCAGGCTGCCACTGCCAGTATGCCAGGCTGGCAATGCCAAGGTTGCACCAGCAGTGCCAGCCTACCACCATGCCCAGAGGGCATGTACCTGGGGGCCTCCAATCCCCTGGGAGACCCCCATGAGTGTCATTCCATCTGGTCCTCATTTGTGGAGACCAGCACTGAATGGCTCTCACCCGAGGCCTCCAATGCGAAGGGGATAGATCCCAATTTCTTGGTTACCTCAGGGAGCTGCATATTAGAGTGAGACTAGCTCTAACATGCAGATTCGCCAAAAAATGATCCCGCTCACAATGGGCGGGCTTTACATCGCGACGTCTTGTGATATAACGTTAGATCTTGCGAGGTGTGGCGAATCGGGCAGATCCCAGGAGCGGAATTTCCCGTCATCTGCTGACCACGGTGCGCACACTGTCTTGTTTCCCTTAAGACATCCTCAGGTCAGTGGGTACAAGAGCAGAACAAGGCCGGAGAGCTGGGAGATAAATTGCAGGAGTCCTACAACATCGAATCACTAGGGAGGTGGAGTGGACCCAGAGGGGTGGAGCACAGAGCTGTGAGTATAATGCTGAAACTAAAGAAAAAATCTGAAAATGTCTCATCACAGGAAAGCTGTGACCTGATTGGTTGGTAGGGAATCTGCACTAAATTTGGAAAACTAATTAATTAACTAAAGTAGTGATGGAACTGAGGAACAGAAAAGGATCGAAAGCTGTAATGGATGTTGTGTACTGAAGCCCTGGTAGCAGTTCTGAGATGTTAGATTGTATAAAGGCAGAAATCAGGCAAGTGTGTAACAAAGGCAGGGGATTTTAACTTACACATAGACTGAGAGCAGCAGACAAGTACCTGTCAGAAAGGTAATGAATTTCTGGAATGTGTCCAGGATAGTTTCCTGCAGCGATATGTTCTAGATGTAACAAGGGGGCAGGTAATACTAGATTTACTTATGAGTAATGAGCCAAATTTAATTAGTAGCCTAACTGTGCGTGAACATTTATCAAATAGTAATCACGACATGATTGAATTCAATGTAGCGTTTGAAAGCTAGAATTTTAAACTTGGGTTAGGCTGACATTAATGGGATGAGATAAAGATCCATTAGTGGGTCAAAAAACTGAAGAACAGTGGAGAACATTTAAAGAAATATTTAGTGAGATACAGAGATCCTGAGAAAAAAAACAGCCATGGACAACTAAAGACATTAGGGACAGCATAAAACTAAAAGAAAGGGCTCACAAAAAGTAAGTCAGAGCACAGATCTGGACAAATGGGATAGATACAGAGACCAGCAAAGGATCACAAAGCATCTCATAAGAGCAACTAAAAGGGATTATGAAAGTAAACTTGAAAGAGACATCAAAATCAATAAGAAGACATTTTATAATTATATTAAGGCCCACTAAATGCTGAAAATGGAGATATTGTCAGTGATAATGGGGAAATGGCAGACATGTTGAACAATTACTTTGCCTCGGTATTTAGAGTTCAAAAGGAGGATAACTTCCCAGCAGTACAGAAAAAAAGAATTGTCGACAAAGGACAGGGACTTAATATAATTAACGTCAGTACAGTATCAGTAGGAAATTAATGGAACTAAAGAGTGACAAATCTCCAGGATCTGACAGTTTCCATCCAAGGATATTAAATGAGTTGGGGAGCACATTGTAGATATCCTAACTATAATCTTCCAGAGTTCCCTAGATTTAGGAGTAGTCCCTCTGTATTGAAAAATTAAACATGTTGCTACAATTTTTAAGAAGGGTGAAAAGGGCGGGCGGCACAGTGGTTAGCATTGCTGCCTACAGCACTGAGGTGGAGATGCCGGTGTTGGACTGGGGTGAGCACAGTAAGAAGTCTTACAACACCAGGTTAAAGTCCAACAGGTTTGATTCAAACACAAGCTTTCGGAGCGCAGCTGAGGAAGGAGCTGCGCTCCGAAAGCTTGTGTTTGAATCAAACCTGTTGGACTTTAACCTGGTGTTGTAAGACTTCTTACTGTACAGCACTGAGGACCCAGGTTCGATCCTGGCCCCGGGTCACTATCGCTATGGAGTTTGCATATTCTCCCTGTGTTTGCGTGGGTTTCACCCCCACAACCCAAAGATATGCAGGGTAGGTGGATTAGCCATGGTAAATTGCGCCTTAATTGGAAAAAACATAATTGGGTACTCTAAATTTATTTAAAAACCGAAAGGTGAAAAGGGGAAATCAGGGAATTACAGACCAGTTAACCTAAAAAGGATGGGATAACTGGACACCTTGAAAAAATTTGATCGATCAGGGAGAGCCAGCATGGATTTGTGAAGCGAAGGTCATGGCTGACAAATCTCATTGAATTTTTTTGAAGAGGTGACTAAGGTAGTGGAAGGGGGAAAGTCTATGGATGTTATTTATATGGACTTCCAGAAGGTATTTGATGAAGTCCCACATAAGAGACCATTAAGTAAGGTGGAAGCCCAAGGAGTTGAGGGCAAATTATTGATATGGTTAGGAAAGTAGTTGAGTAGCAGACAACAGAGAGTAGGGATAATGAGTATTTACTCCAATTGGAAGGAAGTTACCACTGTATGCTGGGGCCTCAGTTATTCATATTATTCATTCATGACTTGGATTATGGCATAGCAAGTCGTATATCCAAATTTGCTGATGACACAAAGTTAGGTGGCATTGTAAACAGTCTAAATGATAGCATAAAACTGCAAGGAAATATTAATAGACTAGTTGAAAATAAAATGAAAATCGCTTATTGTCACAAGTAGGCTTCAATGAAGTTACTGTGAAAAACCCCTAGTCGCCACATTCCGGCGCCTGTTCGGGGAGGCTGGTATGGGAATTGAACCGTGCTGCTGGCCTGCCTTGGTCTGCTTTAAAAGCCAGCGATTTAGCCCAGTGTGCTAAACCAGCCCCTTAGTGAAAGACGGAGGCCCTTCGGCACCAGTTGGAGTGGCGCCAAGCCCTTCCGTGCCGGCTGGCGCGGCACCAACACCACCGCCACCGACCTAGCCCCTGAAAGTGCTGAGGATTCCGCACCTTCCAGGCGGCCCGACGCCGGAGTGGTTCACGCCACTCCTCGGCGCCGGTTTGGCCCACCCCGCCAGGTAGGGGAGAATCCTGCCCGTAAGTAGGGGCTGGTTTAGCTCACAAGGCTAAATCGCTGGCTTATAAAGCAGACCAAGGCAGGCCAGCAGCACGGTTCGATTCCCGTACCAGCCTCCCCGGACAGGCGCCGGAATGTGGCGACTAGGGGCTTTTCACAGTAACTTCATTGAAGCCTACTCGTGACAATAAGCAATTTTCATTTCATTCAAGTACAGTGGATGTCCACAGAGACTTGGGGGTTCAGGTGCATAGATCCTTAAAATGCCACAAACGAGTGCAGAAAATAATCAAAAAGGTTAATGGGATGCTAGCCTTTGTATCTAGAGGATCGGAGTATACAGACACAGAGGTTATGCTGCAGCTATACAAAACTCTGGTTAAAGCCTACTTGGAGTACTGCGAGCAGTCTGGGCACCACACCTATGGAATATTGGCTTGGAGAGAATGCAACGAAGGTTTACAAAAATGATACCTGTACTACAGGGGAGTTACAAGGAGAGATTACACAAATTAGGGCTGTTTTCCCTAGAATTTAGAAGGCAAAGGGGTGTCTGATTAAAGTATTCAAGATATTAACAGGGAAAGGCAGGGTAGATAAAAATAAACTGTGTTGTTCCTCGTGTCTTAAGAAAGCTCGCAGTCTCAAGTGTGGAGAAGATGCTTTATTGTGGGTTCGTTCAGTTTCCAGAGCTCGACCTAGAACTACCTTCCAGTGCTAACTACCAGCTTTGCTTGTCTTGTGTGTCCTGCTTACCAGCCCCTGCTGTGAAGAGTGTGTCCTCACTTCCTGTCCTGATGTATTTATATGGCTCTCCCGTGCTCCCTCTAGTGGTCGCTCAGTTGTGTTGCATCTGGTTAACTTGTGATCACCACATCCCCCTTTTTCTCTTAACATATTTTCTGAACATCGTTAAAGAAAATTGTATATCCTGTCCCAGTGTATTTATAGCTCTCCCGCTCGTGTTTGCTCTGTTGTTTTTTTGTATCTGGTCAATCTACGATCACCACATCCCCCTCTTTCTCATTACATAGTTTCTGTACATCATTAAGGAAAATTATACAAAACAGTAACTTATGATATGCGTATCTATACAAGTGATGATGCTATTGCCTTAGTTAACAAAGCCAATGTATTTATATGTCCAAACTTAATAAACACATTTATGAGTCCAAACTTGATGAATTTGTTCAGAGCTTTTTTTTTTTCTTTTTGTTGTTGATGACGTGGTGATATTGATATTGCAAGTCCGCTGTGAATGTTGTTGGTGTTCCTTGTTATCTTAAGTACCCAATGCGTCATCCCGAGGTGTTTGCATGGTCACATCACTGATGTTGACTGGCATGGACTTTTTTCTGTGCTTGTGGTGTTGATTTATTGTCTCATCCGCCTTGGATGCTGGTGTGCTTTGCCATTGTGTACAAGTCGTTGTTTCATTGCTGTTGTTTCTGTCGTTCCTGTTTTTGTTGTTTCCGTTGCCGTACTTGTCGCTGTTTTTGTCGTTTCCGTCTTTGTTGTTGTCGCTATCTTTGCTCCTGACTTTGTTGTGTTTGTTGCCATTCTTGTTGTTTCTGTCTCTGTCGTTGTCGCTATCTTTGTTCCTGGCTTTGTTGTGTTTGTTGCCATTCTTGTTGTTTCTGCCTCTGTCGTTGTCGCTATCTTTGTGCCTGACGTTGTTGTTTGTCTTGTTGCGCTTCATGTTGCTTTTATTCTTGCTGTTGTCGTTCTCGTTTCTGCTGTGCTTCTTGCTATTGTTGTTTGTCTTGTCGCGCTTCATGTTGCTTTTCTTCTTGCTGTTGTCGTTCTCGTTTCTGCTGTGCTTCTTGCTATTGTTGTTGGTCTTGTCGCGCTTCATGTTGCTTTTCTTCTTGCTGTTGTCGTTCTCGTTTCTGCTGTGCTTCTTGCTATTGTTGTTGGTCTTGTCGCGCTTCATGTTGTTTTTGTTCTTGCTGTGTTTCTTTTGACTTTTGTTTTTCTTGTTATACTCTATGAGTGTCCCGAGTGGATAATTTGAGTCATTGAGCATTCCGTCTCGCGAGTGGTGCGAATGATCTGATGTGCAGGTGCAGGTGACATCAATCAGTTGTGGAGAATTGGATTCCGCATCTTTGCTTTCTTGGTGCTCGTCTTCCGGAGTCAAAGTCTTCTCGATTACATTTGACGCGGTGTCTGTGGACTCTCGGCGCTCCTCTTCTGGAGTCCAAATCTGCATGATTTCAGTTGACGTGGTTTCTCTAGACTCTTGGTGCTCCGCTTCTGGAGTTAAAATCTTCATGATTTCTGTTGATGTTATCTCACTGGACTCCAGGTGCTCCTCTTCTGGAGTCAAAATCTGCATGTTTTCTTTCTGTTTGATGTCTCTGGACTCCAGGTGCTCCTCTTCTGGAGTCAGAATCTGCATGGTTTCTTTCGGCATTGTCTCTGTGGACTCCAGGTGCTCCTCTTCTGGAGTCAAAATCTGCATGTTTTCTTTTGGCATTGTCTCTCTGGGCTCCAGGTGCTCCTCTTCTGGAGTCAAAATCTGCATGTTTTCTTTCGGCATCGTCTCTCTGGACTGTTGGGTGGCCCGACTCTGTGCTTCTGTACAGACAAGCTGAGAACTGTCAGTCTCACTGTGATCCTGTACGTCGAGTGCGAGCACCTTGTCACTGTTTTCGCTCTGTGCTTCGGTACAGACAAGCTGAGAACTGTCAGTCTCACTGTGATCCTGTACGTCGAGTGCGAGCACCTTGTCACTGTCTTCGCATGCAGTGGGCAGAGGTGCATTGTCTTCTTCTTGTTCCTGTGAGCGTGTTGGACTTTCATAGTCCGCTCTTTCTTCTTGTTCCTGTGAGCGTGTTGGACTTTCATAGTCCGCTCTTTCTTCTTGTTCCTGTGAGCTTGGTAGACTTTCATAGTCTGCTTGCGGTTGCTCAGGTACAGCGGGTTTACCTTCATGGTCTTGTTCATGCTTGGTGTCCGCCCGGGAGTGTTTGCTTGCATCCCTGTTGGCGTCTTTCATCACTCGCACTGTGGAGCCTGTCATCGCTCGCTCCGTGGAGTCTTCCTGTGCTCTCTGTGTGGCGTCGTCTTCGTCTTGGGTATTGCTGTCATCCAATGTATCGACGAGCTGCCATGGCACCATGGTGTTGGATTCATCCACCATGAGTAGAGTCGTGTTGAGCTTTGCAACGGTGTCGCTGATGCTGTGATCAGCGTGTCCAAATAACTCCTCCATGTCTGAGTAGTATTCTTTGAAACCCATTTCATCTTCGTTGGCTTCTTCTACCACGAGTTGATTCGTGTTGAACTTTGCGACCATGTCGCTGATGCTGTGATAAGCATATCCGACTGACTCAGCTGTGTCTGAGTAGTATTCTCCGAAAACCAAATCATCCTGGTTGGATTCTTCTACCACGAGTTGATTCGTGTTGAACTTTGCGACCGTGTCGCTGATGCTGTGATAAGCATATCCGACTGACTCAGCCATGTCTGAGTAGTATTCTTTGAAAACCAAATCATCTTGGTTGGATTCATCTACCACGAGTTGGTTCGTGTTGTGCTTTGCGACCGTGTCGCTGATGCTGTGATAAGCATATCCGACTGACCCAGTCAGGTCTGAGAGGTAATCGTCGAAAAACAAATCATCTTTTGTTGTTTCGGAATTCTTTTTGTTCGCTTCACTGTGTGTGGTGAAGGCAGCTTTTTCCAAGGTTTTGTGCAAGTTGTTTTTCACTGTTGGTTTAAGTTCAGGCGTTTTTCTGTGTTCTGAGGCAAGAAAATTTGGTTTTACCACTTTAAGTGTCTTGTTTTCAATTTTCGGGCATTTCCCTTTTAAGTGGGCGTGGTCAGGATTCTCAGACGTCATGACGTCACGCGTAGGAACGACTTGCACATGCGCAAATCGGCTGTCTTTCCTTGTGCGGTTCGGTGTCCATTGCGCATGCGTGGCTTGCGCATGCGCATGACGGTCCGCGACGAAGACTTTTTTTGACTGCGCATGCGCGGCTTGCGCATGCGCATAACGATCGGCGCCGCGATCTTTTGTAAACTGCGCATGCGCGACTTCCGGTTCCGGCGCATGCGCGACTTCCGGTTCCGGCGCATGCGCAGACGCGATTTGTAGTTCTTTGCTTACCAGAGACTGCAAAATGTGCTCCGACGCCATTTTATCGCGGATTTCAGCGTTTTTTCTTTCTAAAAGTTGTAAGTTACCTTTTCTTTCCGATCTGGACTGGATTTCAGCGTTTTGGCTTTGTGAAAAATTCATGTTATTTCTTCTTTTTGATCTGTACTGTGCATTCGCGATTTCCTGATCTTTTTGTGATTTTTTAAGTCTTGCATCACTCAGTCTCTGTGCAGGTTGGACTGTGAGCATGCCTTGCTGTTCAAATTTCTCACAGTACTCTTCAAATTTGTTTAGTAACGTTTGTAAGCTGTTCCTGTCTTCACCTTTTGAGTGTTTAAATCCATTATACACTTTCTTATTGACAGGCCCTTCGATGAGAATTGCTATTTTAATTTTGTCTGAGGCGTCTGCTACATCATTAGCTATGAGATAAAAATCGAACATTTGTTTGAACCTTTTCCAGACATTTATTACATTACCAGTCGTGTCCAGCTGAGGTGGGTATCCATGCCACATCCTCGAATTAGCGATGTCTTCCCCAGTCAAATGTCCAGTAGGAGATTTCCATGCCATTTTGTGCTTTCTGTATCTGCAGCTGAGTTGTCCTGTAGTAAGCGTCTGAAATCACTCCTAGGTACCATGTGTTGTTCCTCGTGTCTTAAGAAAGCTCGCAGTCTCAAGTGTGGAGAAGATGCTTTATTGTGGGTTCGTTCAGTTTCCAGAGCTCGACCTAGAACTACCTTCCAGTGCTAACTACCAGCTTTGCTTGTCTTGTGTGTCCTGCTTACCAGCCCCTGCTGTGAAGAGTGTGTCCTCACTTCCTGTCCTGATGTATTTATATGGCTCTCCCGTGCTCCCTCTAGTGGTCGCTCAGTTGTGTTGCATCTGGTTAACTTGTGATCACCACATAAACTATTTCCACTGGTTGGAGATTCTAAAACCAAGAGGACTAGTCTAAAAATTAGGGCCAGACCATTCAGAAGAGATGTTCGGAGCACTTCACTCAAAACGTGGTAGAGTTTTGGAACTCTTTCCCACAAACAGCAGCTGAAGCTAGATCAGTTGTTAATTTTAAATCTGAGACAGATAGAGTTTTGTTCAGCAAAGATATTAAGGGATGTAGACCAAAGGCAGGTATATGGAGTTAGGACACGGATCAGCCATGATCTCATTAAATGGGACAGACTCGAGGGGCTGAATGGCCTACTCCTGTATATAGTCCTATAAGCAAAATATACTATACCTTGTATTCATCAATTTAACAGAGCATGAGCTTTTTAGATTCAGTTCCCTTAACAGATCGGGAATGAAAGGAAGGCTAATTTGTCTTTGTATTTCTCCACTGCAGAGCTAGGATCTCAGAAGTTTGTATTATCAATATCTAAGTGGGACCAGTGAACAGTACATTGCATTTGAATCTATAAAAACACAAATTGCATAGTGCACCAGTGTTATGCATTGCAACCACTGCCCTTCTCTTTGGTGTGTCACATGAACACATGGTGATATCATCAGAGGCACTTAGGAGATTCCCTCTCTTCCTTCTTAGACTGTGAGAAAGCAACACCTCTGCAAAGAACTTTGACAACCGGTTAAGTAACTTACAGTGTGACAACCTGGTTATCCTTTATTTATACTGTAAGCAAAAGTAAACCCCACAATCATAACAGTATTAAAACAAAAATGGCGATGACACTGTTTTTCCAGTTAAATAGTCAGAAGGAAAAAAGCAACTCAGACCTGAACCTCGAGAAGGAGATCGTTTTTCGGGAGACCACTCCACCATCCTTAAATCAGCAGTAAAAATGGCTGCCAGGAATGGGGATTTCAGCTTTGCTAAGAGTGCATGTTAATTTTAGAAGTGATAGAAAGCACTCAGGAACATTCTTAAAATTCTTTCTACGCGAGCGCATCTTGGGGTGCTTGGAAATTTGGAGGTGGGAAAAGAGAAAACTTTTCAGCCAGATTGTCAACTGTTGTGTCAGTCGATTTGCCCAATTGGTGGGCTGAAAAACAAAACAAAGCTCCTAGAAATGGGAAAGCCGGGAAATAAGAGGCTAGGCTGTAAAAAGAAAAGTTATTTCTCGAAGCCTTTGCACGTGGCGGGCTGCAGTATTGGATTCTTCGATCTTGGGAGAGAGAGAAAGGCCTTTTGGGAAATAACGTCCCAAAAAGGAACAATAACACAATAATAACCAACATTAAGCAGAATTACAGCTGAAATCAGCTGTTTTAAAAACAGATTAGTGTTGCAAAAAAAAATTTCTTCAAGCTGCAGTCCAATCAAGAAAATAAATTTGTTAAAGAAACAACAAAAGAAATAATCAAATTAAATTGGAAGGGAAGGAAAAGTGGCGCTATAAAACCATTCAATGAAAATGCAAAATCATGGAGTTCTTATGAAGAGAGATTTCAGTACAACCTTGCTGCAATACTGGATTAAATTAAAGTTGTAAATTTCTTGGATGTAATAGGACGAAAAACCTTCACACTATTACAAAGTCTTATCTATCCTGCAAAGCCTGGTACAATAGCTTACAAGGAATTGACTAAGACTCTTGAAGAACACTGCTTGCCCAAACCATTAATCATGGCAGAGAGATTCAGATTTCATCAACGTAGTCAAGAAGAGGGTGAAAATATTCCACAATTCATAGCAGTACGACGGAGACTGGAAAGGAAATGTAAGTTTGGATTAATCCTTGGGGACACACTGTGAGACAGACTTGTGTGAGGATTGAGAAATGGAACAGTCCAGAGACAATTGCTGACCGAAAGCTCTCTAACACCTAAACTTGCTCTTGAAAGTGCAGTGCCTATGGAGTTGGCAAGTGAAGAAGTTTCCTAAATTGGAGCTAGTGCCAATATAAACAAGATGAATTCTGAGAGAAAAGATCTCTCAACATACAAGAATAAATGTATTATAGAAAAGTACTTCCTCATTTAATGTTTATAGCCAATATCAGATAAGGACTCTTTCTAACACTATTAAGGAATTGTGATAGTATATTTGATGTTGCTGCTTCATTCACTGTATTCTGTATTATTTACAGCAATGAAGGTAAATTTGCTATAGTCCCAGATGGCTGCTTTCCCTTTTGAGGGGGCAAGCTGACTGGTGGTGATGTGACCCAAGGATCACCACACTTCAGGCAAGGGGCAAGGCTGAGCCTTCATAAATATCCTCGGCCGGCACAGGAATCGAACCGGTGCTGCTGGCTTCACTCTGCATCATAAGCTGTCTAGCCAAGTGAGTTAAACCAGTCAGCAACGCATACTGAAAAAAGTGGCCAACCATTCAACGTGGCAGGGATGTGGGGTTGAGGTTGCCATCAGATCAGCATGATCTTACTGAATAGCGGAGCAGGATCGAGGGGCCGAGTGGCCTAATCCTTCTCCTAATTCGTATGTTTATAGCATTATTTTATTTGAAAATGTAAAATTCAATATCTGTCATTTAAGTTAAAATAGAATATCAGATGATGAACGTACATTTTCCCAGACTTTGTTCTTGCAAGTTATGGAATCCCTCAACTGGATTACACCTAGTGTAATGTGTACAGTAAAGCTGCAAAAGATAACCTGAGTGCAGTGGGTTGATCATGGGTGAATGCTCTTGGCAGCTCTTAAAATACCCTTCTGCTGTAATGTATCATTGATCACAGTACATATCATATAGGTATAGATCATACACCTCATGGCATGTTGTCATATATCTATTCTAAGGCATCAAGCATTACAAAGTAAATTGTATGAATACATTTCATAGTGGGTTGCCTCAAGCATCATTCAGTTCTACTAATAATGCTTTATAACAGCTGTTGCAGGTCAAAAGACAAAGACTGCTTATGGTGCAGTTGAAAGTAAAGCTGTCAAAGACCATATTTACTGGCTGAGCTGTAAAATCTAGACAATCATTTCTACATACAGATCTGAACAATCCACAAATAGCTCAAATCTTTCCGAGAATAGTTCAAAGAAAGGAATTCCCTGTGTTGTTCTCAGGGATTTTGGACCCAATGAATTTAAAATGCTCCTCATGCTTCTTCACATTACCAATAACATGTCAAAGGAACCTGCCAAGCATTTATTTTTGTGCCATTATATGATCAGATTTTTTAATGATTGTGATTGTGTTTCCCCTCCTTCAAATTCATTCAGGATCTGAGCAAATTAATCCTGTATGTAAACAGAATGGAACATATACTCAATAGCACAGTTTTGCAAGGCTTCAAAATATTTCGGATGCAAATTGGGGCCAGAGTAGTTACTTGCGCCGATACTGTACTGTCTTAAACATCGCCATTATAAATTTAAGCAAAATAATGACTCCCAAACAAACAACTAGCAGGAGTTTTGAAACTTCAACTCTGTCACTGAAAACAGTTAGGTCGCAATTTAGAGATTTGGTTAGTGCCAGAAAGAGGCTCAAAATGGATAAGATGACCAGATTCATTCACAGTCACATGAGGGGGAGACGCAAGCAATTTTCAAACACTGCTTTGGAGGTGTTGCTGGAGAAGATGAGCCAGAAGAAGGAGATGTTCATCCTTTCAGAAGGTTTAGGCAAGTTGCCGGGTGCCAACAGGCCGAGGTGGTGGAGCAGCTGAACAGCTGAAGCATATATCATTCAGGACCTGCTGCAATGACAAAGCAACATTTCACGGTATGATCAGAGCTGATAAGGTAAATCTCCTATAAATCTTTCTTTGACACTTTTTTTAACAACCCCTTCCCAACACTCTCAAACTCTCCCATCCCATCACTCTCCTCAAATCACAACAGCACTCTTCGTCTTATCTCCTTTTCTGCTACTTGCGCTCTGTAAAATTACTACCATCCTTTCTTCTCTAGCATTTCTCACGTGACAACAAGACTATTCCACCCTGACAGACCTATCTTCACAACCTTATATCTGGCCACATGTTAATACACTTCCGTGCAGGCTGGCAGACAACAGGGTGGAACAGGCACAAACAGCAGAATGGAAAGCAAGCATCAACATCCTGTCCCCATAAGAAGAGGCGGCAACAGAGATTGTGGGTAAGGAGGTACTTCAACTGCGATGTGTGTGATAAATCTGGAGAATACTTGGTAAAATGTTTGTCCATCTTGTTCCCTTTATGATTTACACTGAAATTGCTCTCTCTCTCATACATTCAGCGCAGCAAAGTGGTGCTGCTTTGAACTGCCACTCATCTGCTCCTGCTAGCACTTACTATTAAGAGCGAGCCCATGCCTTCCCTTTCAGGTCCAGGAGAAGGACCTGAACTTTCTCATAAACATAGTTTTGCCCTCAGAGGTTTGTCTTTCAGCAGTCACTTGGTATTATTGTTAAACTGAGTGAAGTAAAATTAATGAATGAATTCAAGGCCTTTCTGATAAAAAGACATCTTTCATGTCACAGATACGGTGTCATTTTATTGGTTGCAGGTGTTACGACTTATGACTTGCCTATGCCCCCAAGGTGGAGGTAGACAGCATGCAAATTTGGTGCTCTTTGGTGTGAATGGCATATGTTGCAGGCATCCTTATGTTCTTGAAGGCAGTTTATCCAGAGGCTGCACAAATGCAAGGAGGCTGTTATTTAATACTATTCCTGCAATTCTAAACAAAATGAGACACCAGGGCAGAGAGAGGGCTCCGGTGTGACAGATGTGACCCTGGAGGCCTTAGTAATGGAGGAGAAAAGAAGTCATGGTTCCACAGGAAGCCAAGAGGTCTACCACAACAACCCTCAGAAAAGATCGGGAGCAGGTGGCCAGGGAAGTCAATTCATGGCATCTGACTCCAATGACCTAACAGCGGTGCCAATGGCTTCCCATGCTGGTGGTCCAAGTCAATGGCTGTATCTTCACATGACATCCCCAACCCACCACTCCTGAGCTTCTCGCATTGCTCAATGCACCACTTACAACTCCACCCCATGCCCCCATCAATCAATCAACAGCACTCCCTGACATGTATTGCCCACCCTAACTTGCAGATACTCCACCTCACGCATACCAACCTTCCAATGCTGCCAGCCTCACATGTAACTCTTACTGATTCCACGTACCTTCAGCTATAATAGAAACCCTACAGTACCGAAGGAGGTCATTCAACCTGTGGTGATATGCATCACTGTAGGTACACAAGGGGTAATGTAAATACACTAGAACTAAATAAACACTAGAGGGAGCACCAGAGACATCAGGACATGCAACCAATAGGTCAGTAAGATAGGACACAACCAATAGGCAGTCAAGACTACCCAGAGGTGACACTACCACAAGGGGGCTACCCATATAAAAGGACAGGGCACACATGCTCTCTCTCTTTCCATTGGCGGCACTCAGAGAGACAGGGGCAGATCAGGAAGCATCACACCCACCGCATGGATTAGAGCAGACTGGTTAGTTGGATTGAGTTACCATAGTAAGATCAGCAGGAGAGTCAAACTCAAGTAGGAGAATTGTTTGCTGTTCAATAAATGTGTTAAACCTATTTCCAGGTCTGAACCTTCCTTTGTCAGAGTATAAATCAAGGAAGCAGCTTATGCTACATGAAGAAGCATAACACAACACAACCCATTGAGTCACCACAAATCCTCTGATAGAACACCGTACCTAGGCTCACTCCCCTTAAACCCGCCTAAACCTTTGGACACTAAGGGGCAGTTTATCATGGCCAATCCACCTAACCTGCACATCTTTGGACTGTGAGAGGAAACCGGAGCACCTGGAGGAAACCCACGCAGACATGGGGAGAACGTACAAACTCCACACAGACAGTCACCCAAGGCCGGAATTGATCCCGGGTCCCTGGAGTCGTGATGCAGTAGTGCTAACCATTGTGCCACGTGCCGCTTGCAGACACATTGTCTAGACACAACAAATGACATTCTCTTCCCCAGACCCGCTCCCAAAGTCTCTCTCTTGCTGGTCAAAGTGGCACCGAGTAAAAGGAGCAGAGCAGAGCTGGCAGGGAGCAAGGATGCCGTATGGAGGAGACGGTTCTACATATCATGCAGCCAGCTGTGTCAGGACCCACAGCATGTGACTTCACTAAAAACATTGATGATAATGAGATATTCCTGCCAAGGTCACTTCTCAATCCCCTTGCTATCTGTCATGTTGAACAGGCTGCTGATGTGTAACCATCTGGATTCCCACCCATCCTCCTTCTCTAATAACAACCTTCCCCTTCTGAGATCCTGCTTTAATGCCAAAGGACTATTTTTTGTTCAGCCATAGGATTCTTCAGAAAAGGAAAGAAAACAACAGATGAAGTAGCCCCATCACTTGATCTGACCCTCGTAAACACTTGTACTGCACTTATATTGAGGGTTCGTATAGTGTTGGGATCAACATATGGTGAGTCACAGGGTCTGGGGGGCTGAAACCAGACCAGGAGCAAAGGATGTACAATTTCCAACTCACCAGAGAGTGAGTAGGCAGACAGGTCCTGTCGCAGAGGACCTTAATGAGGACCTTGATGGGGTGGCATGCAGGAGACAATCAAATGGACATGCAACAAAAGTACTGGGTGCATTCGCTATCCTGCCTATATTGCCATTTTTATCTACTGTAAATATGACAGTCAGTGAGATTGCCCTCCTTTCTTTGGATATCAATATTCTATTGCTCAGAGTCACCCGGTATCAAATGATACCACCACAAGGTTCAACCGGGTATCGATCAAAGAGCCAAACACCAGTTAGTTAGTTCAAGAACAAGGGTACATTATTTACACACACAATTAATCATGCAACATAAACACTACTAGTTAAACTACGCCTATCAACTATGACAACCTGTACTTAACTTCAGGCACCCGGCTTAGGTCAGAGAAACAGTGGCCGTTGTTCTGATCTGTATCTATCGGGTCTGTAGAAGTAACTGCTGCTCAGCTAGGCTCATCCGTCTGGTAGCGGGCGTTGAACTTGACCTTGCTTCTGGTGGTGCTGCACTTGGAAGTAGACGTTGCCGTAGCGCCAGGTACAAGAGAGTCCAAACTCGTGGTGGTCTCCCTTTTTATCCTTGGGAGGTTTTCTCGCTCTTTTGGGTGGTCCTTCAGTTTGGACCCCACTAATTGGGTAACTCCTGATCGCTGTGTTCGACTCGAACCAATAAAGGGGCGGGTGCCTTGATGGCTGGGCGTGTCCCAAGCGGTCATTGACCCTGTTGTTTACTCTTCCCGAGTACAGGGAATGGCGCCGAAATGTCTGCTCAAGTCCCTCAAGTATCAGTCCTTTGTCTGGCGGAGATGGGCCATCAAATGCTAATCGTTTAGGGGTTTCTATACCGTCTGGATTCCTCACTCGCAAATATACATTCAGGCTCTGAGTCTGCCTGAATCTCACATTGTCCATTTTTCCCGCTATGCTTTGCGACCTTCCCTGTTCCTTATTGTAAGTGGCCATCTCAGCCAGCTGCACCTAGCAGCCTCATATCATTGTCATGGAGCATGGAGGAGTCGGCTCCAATTTGGTTGACAGTATGGTGTGGAGCTTGGTTCAATGTTTCGGTGCTGCAGACTCAAATGCAGTCCCGCAATACCTGTTGCAACCTTCACGTAGAGAGGTCACCTATTCCTCTGCCATCCTTCCTGGGATGTGGCAACATTCTGGAGAAAGCACCTGAATGCTACCAAAAACATTACAGAGTACTCTCAAAGGCTTTCCAATAGAAAAAATTCCAAAAATGTAACTTACCTACACTAATGCTTTCTGGCCTTTTTAAAGAACACGACTGCAGAGCCTATTGACACTTCACAATATATTGTTCAGGAACAAGCATCACAGGTGTTGCCAGGATGTGTGTTGGCTGAATTGGATAACACATTAGCCAGTAGGATAACATGGCGTCAAGCGAGTATCCATTCAACATACCCTGGGTGGCACAGCTGCATCTTCCCATATCAATGGAGAATGCACTGTTGGCCACACATGTGGCAGCCATTGCAACAGCCTACCCCAGGGAAGCCAGGTTGCCCTTGTGGTACAGTTAAAAGCAGTGCTATGTGATTTGATTTTGCACCTAAAATGACCTGTGACCGCTCACTGAAAGTTATGTTGCGCTGTTTGCTGGTGGCGGGATTCTACACTCCCGCCGCTTGTCAACGGGATTTCCCATTGAAGCCACCGGGAACCCAAAGGCGAGGGTGCACTGCAGGCAGGAGAAGTGATTCACAATGGCCAGAGAATTCCAGCTATTGTGTTTTGCCGTAACAGCAGTATGGCCAAAGTACAGGTCCTGTCTGAAAGCGATGAATGATTGAAAGTGGCATTGTCAAGCACCACGCCAGGGATAGCCAGGCTCTGCAGTGTGAAACAGGCTTCCTTACTTCATTGATAAATGCTGGAAAATGTCTTTCCTTGAAATGAATTTAAAAAATAATTAAGGAAAGCACTTTCATACGATGAGTATCATTTAGAATTACAAAATTGATGGAGGCGCTGTGATTATTAATCCATTTGAAAAAGGGGCCTTCAACCAAAAAATTCCACTGCTTTTTGCTCCTTTAACAAAATATGTAAGCTTAAACTGTTGCTTTATATTATGTTTCTGTGTAATTTTACACATCAGAAGCATTAGATTAGAGGTTTAATCTGAGTTAAGTAAATCGATCACTGTGGTGACTGTGTGCCTGTTAGACTGTTCGAGATAACAGGAGCACATTCACTATTCCTGGTAGGACACAGCAATTACACGATAGACTGTCACCCGTGAAGTATCGTACAGTATCCTGCTCAAATTATGCTACCCTTAGTAATCTACACAGCATCTGAGAAACTGTTCAATCTACGTCACCTTCAACTCAAAATCCAGCCTGCACCAATGCTGCCATCTGGCCACCATCTGTCCATGTTAAATAATTGCACATGTCCCTGGGGAGAGGGATCCTCCCATTCCTCATTCACGATCCACTGGGATAGTCACGGCGCGTGGAAGAGGCATGACAGCCATTTTACTCCTGTGCCTTCACCATTTCCATTTGGTGAGGAAGGGCTAAATTCACTCTTTAATCTTATATAGGCACTGAATTGGATATAGAATGTAGCATTCCTGAAGACTAACAGCCTATCATGCAATTGCTGTGTCCTACCAGAAATACCAGGAAAGCCTTAGAAACCTTAAGCCTCCCTATTGTCACTCCTCAAGTTCTCTTCCTCCTTTCTCAACCTGTGGCTTTGTGGTCTGGTTACCACATGGTCAGGCAATACACCTGGATATACTTCGTGCAACATCTCAGTTGTTTGACTTTCCACCTGCTTTTCAAAAATAGTAGACTGCAGTCCCACCTGTGATCCAGCTATACCATTACCCAGGATAAGTTGTACCCCTGAAAATGCTTTCTATGAAACCTACTACCACTTCACCACTTTTCACTGGTCTCTCTAATTTAACCTTACATAATGGCACACTACTCATCCCATCATGAATTCCACATATGACCATCTTTTCTGGCAATACTCTTTCCAAACTATGTATAACCTTGTATCTCACCATTAAAGACTGACTTGCTCCTGTTTCCATTCAGATCTTAATTTCCTCTCCTACTTCACCCTGTACCCATGAGTAAAATTTATCCTCACAAATAAAATCCTTAAAAAGCTCTGAAGCAGGATTCACCATTTCCCAACATCGATATCGTAACCAGTGAACAAGCGGAGAATCCCGTCCGATGGCAAAATCAGTGCCGGCGCCGGTTTGATACCAGTTTTCTATCCTCCGCCCCCTCCGAAATGGCTTAATTGCGTAACGTGCCGCACACTGTTGGATCTGCATTGGCGAGTCACCTGAAGGCCCTCCCCCGATGCTCTGCCCCTGATGGGCCAAGATCCCGACCGCACGGGGGACGTGTTGTCTCAGCAGTCGGGAACCTGGCGTGGTGGCTGCAGACTGTGTCCAGTGGCGCCAAAGTCAGCCCGGAACCGTGCTGCTGGCCAGAGGGACTTCCACGAGGGCTGGGGGGACTGGTGCAGGGTGGCCAGGAGGTGTCCAGGGGGGCACTATTTGGCAGGTTGGGTCCGCGCACGGCTGGCGCCATATTTTACGGCGTGTCCGCTGCTGGTCTTCGCCATGCGCGGCCATAGACCCGGCCATTCTACAGCCATTTATATTGTAGGAGCCGGGGGTTTTACTCAGCCCAGCTGCTAGCCCCTCACCGGTCGTAGGATCGATGAAGGTTCAGCGCCGCTTTTGTCATCGTAAAGCACCACATTTCCCATGCCGGCGTCGGCATTTAGCTTCCAAATCTATTAATCCAGCCCCCGGTACCTGTGAATCCACCAACCTCTGAACAGGCTGTGCACTCTGTTGAAACTCTTCCACTGGGGCAATGGTTCTTTCTCCCACTTTAATAAACCCCACTGGCTTATCCTGTTTTACCGAGTCTGTCTTTCCGGTACTTTTCTTAAGCCCCCAACACTGAGAGTTCACATGTCCAACTTTATGACAATAGAGACATTTAAGTTTTTTTAACACTACCACTATCATAGATTTCATTTTGCTCTGAAGCACGCTCTACTTAACATCACCAACTAATCCTCTTTTGCATTGACTACCTGTGAATTTCTCATTTCCCCACTTTCTATCCTTCGCAGATTGAAATTGATGCCAAAAACCAAGCTTTGCTTTATTTTTTCAAATAAATTTAGAGGAGCCAATTCATTTTTTTCCAATGGAGGGGCAATTTAACGCGGCTAATCCACCTACCCTGCACATCTTTGGGTTGTGGGGCGAAACGCACGCATAGACGGGAAGAATGTGCAAACTCCACATGGACGTGACCCAGAGCCGGGATCAAACCTGAGACCTCGCCGCCGTGAGACCGCAGTGCTATCCACTGCACCACCGTGCTGCCCCAAACTTTGCTTTATAAACCAATTCAAAATCATTGGCTATTTCTGCTGCCTGTCTAGCAGTGTTAACTCTTTGCTCTTCTATATGAATTCCTCCAAAATAATTATTTCCTTAAATATTTAAATTCCTCCAAAATAATTATTTCCCTAAAAGCATCATATGTTTGGTCTAATTTTAACACTCCTAGCCACCTATCAAAATTATTTTGTTTAATTATTTTGAATGATGTATATGTCTGACCTGGTTCTTTCTTTAGATTTCTAAACTTTAGTCTACAGACTTTTAGCACTAGTTCATATGCACGCAATATGGTTTTACTCAACTCATCATGATCCCGAGATACCTCCTCTGATAGTGATGAAAACAGTTCATGAGCTCTACCTACCAACTTTGTTTGAACCAACTCTACCCAAACGGTCTTTTGCCAATTCAATCGCATAGTTACTTTCTCAAATTAGATGAAAAAGCTTTCACATCTTTCTCATCAAATTTGGCAATGCTTGAATATATTTAAACATATTCCCACTAGGTTTTTGCCTGGGAAGTGTTTCTCCTTCCTCTAGACCTTGCTCAACGTTTTCCTTTAACTCCAATGTTTCAGTTGATGTTCTCCTTGCTGTGCCAGTTTCCAAAGTTCAAATTTTCTCTCTCTGTCCTTTCTTCCTTTGCCAATCTTTCCATTTCTATCCCAATCTTCCTCTTTTCCATTTCCTCTTGAAAATCCCTCTGTTTTTTCCTTTCTTCTGCCATCATCAATCTCTTCTTCTTTTCCTTTGCTTCTATTTCCAATTTCTTCGAAATAAGTGAATTTCTTCATTTCTAATTGTAATTGAATTCTAGCCAATTCCAATGATTCAGGCTGTGTCTTCGGCAAATTTAAATATTGAGCTAATGCTTGTATTATCTCTACTTTCCTCGCCCCTTTTGATAAGGTTAACTGCAGATTCTCTGCCAAACCCAAAACATTTGCTTTAGTCTTCCTTTGTAAACCACTTGAGTAATTGCGTCCGCACCCAGGACATTCATTGCAACTGAAAGAGCCTCTCCAGTTATTCAGTTTTAAATTTCAAAACCTGAAAGAACACAATCCTTCCACTTACACTCACTGTTTTTAACTTCAATAACCCCAAGCCAAACATGGAATGATACTTAAGATCCCAGACCTGAGCCCCTAAATTTATTATAATCCCAGACCAGACCCCAACAGTGGCTAAGAAACTGGACTGAAACCCCACCATTTTAGTTTATTTGTAAGACTGTACAGAAACAATGGTCCATTTCAGGAGTGATTGCAAGTAGAAAGTGGGATTTTTAAAAAAAACTTCACTATGACTGCAATATTCGGGCTGGATTCTTTGGCCGCGCCTGCCGCAAGAGCACCATGGACAGGACGGGGACCATGTAATGTCTGGGCGGGAATTTCCCGGCACATGGTGGGCGCGGTCAACGAATCCTGCCCTTAACCCTTTAACTTCACAATGCAAAGAGAACTGCTTAAAAATACCCCGAAAACACTACTACTCAATTCCACATTAAACAACAAAAAAATAAACTTACAGCTTTCAATCCATATTGAAATCAGCATGGCTTAGAGTACTACTTGCTTTACAAAACAGATTTGGCTCCTGTTAGATACTCTGGCTGAATATCTTCAAAAAGCTGGATCAACTGGCATGTTTTATCTTCTTCCTTGTTCTCAGTCAAGATCACTCTGCTTCAAGTATTACTATCCTACTGTGAGAGAATTGTGGACTCATTGTCGTACAGGTCAGACTTTAACTCCCTTCTAAAGCTTTCCAAAAATGTCTCTCTGCATCCCTTGGTTCCACTCAGCAATGACATCATCTCTCCAAGCTCAAAAACAAATGAACTCTCCAGGCTGAAATCACATTGGGCGGGATTATTCTTAGCCTGACGCCAAAATCGGGATTGGCAATTGGGCAGGGACTGGCTTCTGATGCCGCATTCGGGGTTTGACGCCAGTTGGCGATGCTCTGCTCCCTCCAAATCAGTGTCATCGTGATGCGCTGCTCGCAGTCGCAAGGCCGCTGCCGCGTCACCAGCCTGCCCACCCATGATGCTCCACCCCCGATGGGCCGAGTTCCCTATGGCGCGGGCCATGTGTGGTCCCAGCGGTTGGGAAGCTGGCTTGCTGGCTGCAGACAGTGGCCAGCACCACCACACTCATCCGCGATCCATGCCGCTGCCTGGGGGGGGGGGGGGGCTGCTAGGGTTGGGGGGAGTGGTGGGGGGGTGGCCTATGGGGTATGGGGGGGGACGGGTTAGGGTTCCAACATGGCGATTCTGCAGCTATTTGCTGCGGGATCGACAGGTGTTTCACGCGGCGCCGGAGCTAGCCCCTCACCGGTACCGGAATCGGTAAGGGGTTCACATCAATTTTCCCGTCATGGAGCACCCATGGATTCTCTGTTGTCGCCGGCACTTAGCCTCAGGAATGGAGAATTCCGCCCATTATTTCCCCAGGGACTTTCCCCAGTCAAACCATAGTGCGTTAGTCAAGACTGAAAACCACATTCCTCTGGTCAATTTCACCGACTGGGTTCTAAAAGGCTACCATGCCCTGCAAAATAAAGTCCTTTTTTAAAAACATAACCACTGCAGCTAACCACACTATAACACCAGGCTTTCAACCCTTAAATTGCCCCAATATTTAGAAGCAAATATTCCTAAAATCTTCCATTCGCCACAGCCGCCACAGAGACTATTTGTTTTTGTAAATTTAGAGTATCCAATTCATATTTTCCAACTAAAGGGCAATTTAGCGTGGTCAGTCCACCTAGCCTGCACATCTTTGGGTTGTGAAGGCGAAATCCACGCAAACACGGGGAGAATGTGCAAACTCCACATGGACAGTGACCCGGAACTGGGATTGAACCTGGACCTCGGCGCTGTGAGGCAGCAGTGCGAACACACTGCGCCACCATGCTGCTCTTCCACAGAGACTATTGAAGTCAAGTCAATTATTTCATTTAAGGGAACTGGATAAGAGTGGGAAGAAGGAAAAGTACCAAATTCTTTGGGCATAAAGGAGGGAAATAGAATTGGAGGATGGAGTTCTGATGAGAACAAACTCCAGTACAGTGGATCAAATAATCACTCTCTCTGCTGAAATCTCAGTGATGTATCGACAAAAAGGTTAAAAAAAAATTCTATATTCTTTAGAATACAAGTTTAAATGTCAGCGATGAAAATGTAAATTTTGCTACATGATTGAAGTACAAAGTGCTGGACCCAGTTCTGCTGTATATTGATGTATTGTTGAAGTGGTGCTAAAATGCTCTAGAGGGAGCACGCTGAGTAAGGTAGTAAGGTTCTGCTGATGTGAATTTTTTTTTACAAATAACATCACCTTTGAAGTACTGTTAATTGGTTGTGCATATAGTTTAGTTTGAAATCTGTGTAAAGATGTGCACATTCTGTATTGGCTGGAAGAACGTTACATGCTATGGGCCACTTAGGGAGTAATTTCTCGGATTGAAGTTACACATTTAAGGGATACGTTCTTTCATCTCATTCCTTTTGATTTATTTTCTGATTGTTTTACCTCAGAAGTGTAGCTGGTTTATCCCCAATAGCTCTATTTGTGGTAATTTAATCTGATATTTCAGTCTGCACACTATGTTGAACCTGATGTTCCCTTCTGAGAACTCAGTGTTCCTCATGTGGGCTGTTCAGTCTGCACTCTCTCATGTCCCAGTTTTTTTTGTTCTTGTCATTATGTTAGCATTAAAAGTTTTCTTTTACAGCTTTTTATTTATAATTAGTTCATTCTTCTAGAATGTACTCTATGTCAAGTAAAAGTATGATGATATGGAAATGACCATATTTAACTAAAAGTGGGAGAAAGACAAGCAGAATGCTACCTAGTTTGAAGTTACCACAACAGGCTTTTTATTGAGCTAGAAGATTTGGTTTAAGAAGTTACAATAAGTAAAGACCTGAAATATATCCATGTTGATAGATTATTTGAATTAAAGAAAGAAAAGGAACAAATATTTTCATTCATATACTGACTTTCACAACCTTAAGATGTCCCAAAAGCATTTTGCAACCAATGAATTGCTTTGGAGTGTTACTACTTTTGAAACAAAAAGGTTGGGGAGAACCTGAAACCATAACATAGAATCACAGAAACCTTATCGTGCAGAAGGAGGGTAGTCGGTCTATCGAGTCTGCACTGACCCTCCCAGGTGCACCCTACCTAAGCCCACTCCATCACCCTAACCACATCTAACCTGCACATCTTAGGACACTAAGAGGCAATTTAGTATGGCCCATTTACCTAACATGTATATCTTTGGCAATAACGGGCGCGATTCAGCGGAACAAAGTTAAAGTCCTGTTTTGGGCGTGAGTTTCGCAGCGGGCGCGTTGGCACGATCACGGCCTGTATTCAACGGCGCTTAGTGCAAATGATCAGTGCCAACGAGAACCTTGCCATTATGGGCTCCCTCATCATCTGATTTGCCTGATTCGCACCTCAATTGCTTGCCACTAACAAAGGTGAGTTGCTTTTAAGTGCTCCCTCACTACTCACTCCCAGGCAACACACAAGCATGGCAGTGCACAGACCTGCCCTTCGCTCTGGCCTCACAAGACTTCTCAACACTGTATGAGAGGTGGGTCCCCCTGTACCCCCGAGGGGGTCAGAGCACCAGCAGCAGGGTGAGCAATGGCGCCTGGGAGGCAGTGGCGTTTCTGAATGCATGGCTGTGACTAGTGGCATTCCTCAGGGATCAGTGCTGGGACCCTTGCTGTTTGTAATATATATAAATGATTTGGAGGAATGAAATTAAATGAAATGAAAATCGCTTATTGTCACAAGTAGGCTTCAAATGAAGTTACTGTGAAAAGCCCCTAGTCGCCACATTCCGGCGCCTGTTCGAGGAGGCTAGTACGGGAAAATGTAACTGGTTTGATTAGTAAGTTTGTGGACAGCACAAAGGTTGGTGGAATTGCGGCCAGCGATGAGGACCATCAGAGGATACAGAAGGATATAGATCGGTTGGAGGTTTGGGCAGAGGGATGGCAGACGGAGTGAGATAATGCATTTGTGAAGGTCTAATACAGATGGGAAATATACAGTAAATGGCAGAACCCTTAATAGTATTGATAGGAAAAGGGATCTGGATGTACAGGTACATATGTCACTGAAAGTGGCAATGCATGTGGAGAAGGTAGTCCAGAAGGCCTATGGCATGCCTGCCTTCATCAGTTGGGGCATTGAGTTTAAAAATTGGCAAGTCATGTTGCAACTTTATAGAACCTCAGTTAAGCCACACTTGGAATATCGGGAGGAATTCTCCGATCCCCCCGCCGGCTGCCGTATTCTCTGGCGCCGGTTTTCGGGCGGGGATCAAGCCCCGCCGGTCGGGGACTGTTGGCAGCGGCCCCCCCCGGCAATTCTCTGGGTCCCGATGGGCCGAGCGGCCGTCAGTTTCTGGTCAGTCCCGCCGGCGTGTATTGGACATGGTCCCACAGGGCAGGATCTGGCAGGTAAGTCGGCTGGTGTGGTCCTCGGGGGGGGGGGGGGGGGGAGAGCGGGCGGATTCGACCCTGGGGGGGGGCCCAAGGTGGCCAGGCCCGCGATCGGGGCCCACCGATCTGCAGGTGGGCCTGTGCCATGGGGGCACTCCTTCATTCTGCGGCGGCCCCTGTAGGGCTCCACCATGGCCAGCACGGAGAAGAATCCCCCCTGCGCACGTGCTGGAATACACCAGCCGGTCTGCACATGCGCGGAACCACGCCAGCGGTTCTGCGCATGCGCTAACTGCCGCCGCCCTTTGGCGCCGGTTGGCACAGCGCCAACCCCTCCGTTGCTGGCCTAGCCCCCGGAAGTGCAAAGGATTCCGCAACTTCTGGTCGGCCCAACGCCGGAGTGGTTCGTGCTGCTTTTTACGCCGGCGTCAGGCCATCACAGGGACTCTGGAGAATCCCGCTTATAGTGTTCAGTTCTGATCACCACACGACCAGAAAGATGTGGAGACCTTGGAGAAGGCACAAAAAAGATTTACCAAGATTTTGCCTAGTATGGAGGGCATTAGCTATGAGGAGAGGTTGGAGAAACTTGGTTTGTTCTCACTGGAAAGACAGAGGTTGAGGGGCAACCTGATAGAGGTTTACAAAATTATGAGAGGCATGGATAGAGTGGATAGTCAGAAGCTTATCCCGGGGTGGAAGAGTCAATTACTAGGGGGCATAGGTTTAAGGTATGAGGGGCAAGGTTTAAAGGAGATGTACGAGACAAGTTTTTTACACAGAGGGTGGCGGGAGCCTGGAACAAGCTGCTGGGGGGGGGGGGGGGGGGGGGGGGGGGGGGGGGGAGGGGGAGTGGAAGCAGATACAATTGTGACTTTTAAGGGGCGTCTTGACAAATGCATGAGTAGGATGGGAATAGAGGAATATGGTCCCCGGAAGGGTAAGGGGTTTTTGTTCAGACGGGCAGCATGGTTGGTACAGGCTTGGAGGGCCGGAGAGCCTGTTCCTGTGCTGTAATTTCTTTGTTCATTGTCCTTTCCAGAAACTTGAATGTGTGATTGAGGTTCAATAAAATGGCAGATCCATCCATAAGGGATCACTTGACAAAAGCTGTTTTTTTAAACTCAGTTATCATAAACGTTGACACCCGGGTTGCTTCTTTACTTTGTCTGTCTCAACTGGCTTCAGGATTGTGTCAGTGCGCAACAGGTGTCGATGGTGCAAATGTTATCAATCCGTTCGATAATAACACCATTTCTTAAAACAGATTTCTCATTGTTTTTAGCTGATTGGATAGGTTTCCTGCTACAGGACACCAATAGAAATAAAGTAAGAGAGAAATTGACACTGCACCATAAAGGCACATGAGATGACAAGATTGGTCCACACCCATCTGGTGCAAAAAGCACGCTGGGGGTCACTTTTGGTTCTTTAGTGAGAGTTGGATTGGGCAAGAGCAAAGGCTGCCTGGAAGAGTCAATTGTGGACCCATCCACATTTGCATGAGTGAGGTTAACAAGCAGTGTAAGATCGACTCCCCAGAGACAGCTCGCCAACCAGGGGATGAGGAATCAAGCACTTGATGCATATTCTACCACAGATGAAACGGGAGGTGCATTTATGTAGTCAAATGCTGGAAAGGAACATGATGGAATGAAAGGAAGATGCCTGGGACAAGAAATGTTCCACCAAAGCCTCAGGGTTTTCAAATAACGCTGCATAAACTCTCCTGGAGGGAGCTTAGGGGAGGAGGAAGGTCCCCTATCCTTCAAATAGTTGACAGGTGCCAAAGTAAGTTGATGAAGGGGCATGGTGGGAGGTGACTGAATGTAAACAACCATGGGCAGGATTCTCCGCCGGCAGGATTCTCCGTTTTGCTGGAGCCTGGGGGTTTCCCGACGGCGTGGGGCTGCCCCACAATGGGAGACCCCATTGACCGGCCGTCGGAACGGAAAATCCCGCCAGCAGGTCGAGGCAGAAATGTGGCGCGGCGGGACGGAGAATCAATCCTTTCCTGATCACTTTTCATAGCGCCTCACAATTCAGCAGAAAAGGCTTCCCTGGGCTTCCCTCAAATGAAAAACATACATCGCAGCACATTTCCAGCCATTTGTAAAGGCTAATTCAAAATAAGGCATTTATAGTTATCAGCCTCAGATCACATCTTCAAGACTCACAATAAAAAGTCAGACTTGTTTGGAACATCTTTTAATAACTATCATCAAGAGAGTTTTTAAAATAGGAACTATTTATTCACATGTTAATATTGCAAAGAACAACAAGTACAATAGTGCTTTCGGCACCAAAATGCCAACAATGTTGAACTCAGTCCTGCATACTCATCAAAAAATTCAATCTAGTTTGTGACGGATTGGGGGGAGCAGAGTCTGGTTCAGAGCCTGGTGGGTTTGAAAGAATTGTATGTATAGAAGAGGAATGCTTTGTTATCAGAAAAGTGTAACTGTTTGGAAACATTTCCAAACGGAATCTAACTTCAATTGTCTGAAGCTTGATATTTTTCATTGAAAGCTGCTGATAAGCACAATGCATTTGGAAGACAGTGACTTGGCATATTGGCGATCTGGAGCGGCTGAGTAAATGACTTACTTTGGAATAACTTGTTTTCTTACCGTTGCAAATCTGCTGGGACAAGTGTTTTGTTGTGCAGAGGTAGAAGAGGGAGGAAAAACAAAAGAAAATAATTAACTATTGGAGCGCAAACAAATGTAGAGTGACTCTGATTTTTCTTCAGGATTAGATAAGGGAACACAGGAATTTTCCAGCACAAGAAACTCAATGATAAAAAATCTAGCTGGCGCTGTTGACAACATCAGCAGATATTTTTAATGTATTTTGCATGACGTTCCTGCCACTTTAACACCTGTTTATTTTAAATGGGTTAATGCATTTGGTACAATAAGTTATGCAATCGTCATATCTACATACTAAGTGCTCATCTGCTGATATCAGCAATAGTCATTTCTAGGCTAATGTGACTTCAGCACAAGCCACTGGGATTTGGCGACTTCAATGTTAAATAAATTAGAGTTTAGAGATAATATGCTGCATTAGCCTGACTACTGTTTCATTTAATTACATTCAAGAAAGCGGGCTAAATTCACAATAACTATTATTTTATTATTACTATTTAAAACTGCAGTTCTTTCTTTGAATCTTTATCCTGTCAGAGAGGATGCAACCACTATAAATGGCATTGCCTGGAATTGGTAATTATAAACTATGGCCATGATTTAAGGGGAAAAATTCTAAGTGTCATATCGACCGCGACTTTCCGCGTGCTTCCCGACGGCTGAGCCGGCGAGACCGCGGCCCATATTTAAATTATCCCCCACGAACTTCACAGCAGAACTGGCTGTCCTGCCAGTTGATTCACTAAAGCTGTGCCTGGCAGCTCCCCGCTAACCAAGGGGAGCTGCTCAGAAACGCTCCCTCCGAACTCACTCCCAGGCAGCAGTCAACCATGGCACCACATGGACCTGCTCCATGCTTCGGGGATGCTGACCTGGCCAGGATGCTGGACACCATGGAGGAGAAACAGGGCACCCTGTTCCCACATGGGGGTCAGAGGATCAGCAGAAGGGCCGTCATTTTCACCTGGGAGAAATTGGCAGCGGCTGTCAGTTCAAGCAGCGTGACCAGGAGGACTACTGTTCAATGTCGGAAGAAGACCAATGACATCCACCGGGCTGCAAGGGTAAGTTAATTCCGGTCCTCTGGCATCAGTCCTGCCTGCCAATCCCCTGACCTCTGGCAACCCCCTCCCAAGACAGCGGCTGGTGTGGTGATATGCATCACTGTAAATCCACAAGGGGTTAATGTAAATACACGTAGACTAGCTAGACACTAGAGGGAGCACCAGAGACATGACACACAGACATTCAACCAATAGGTCAGTAAGATGGGACACGACCAATGGGCATTCACGATACACACAGAGGTGACACTACCACAGGGGGGCATTACACCAACCCATATAAAAGGACACAGCACACATGCTCAGCCACTTTCCAGTGGAGACTCCCAGTGAGTACACAGGGTTGATTTGAAACACATCACACCCACCACCTGGATTGTAGCAGACTGGTTCATCAGTCTGAGTAGCTATAGCAGGATTAATAGGAGAGTAAAATCCAAGTAGGAGATTTGTTAACAGTTTAGTAAACGTGTTAAAGCTATCTCCAAGTTTGAACCTTCCTTTGTCAGAGTGCACATCAAGGAAGCAGCTTATGTTACGTCAAGAGCATAGCAAAACAGCTGGCACAGCCCCCCACCCCCACAGCATATCACCGCGCTTGTGCCCCAGCACAGCCTGGCACACACCAGCACAATGATGCTTCCATGCCCCCTCAGTCCCCACAGGGGATGTTGGCCCACAACAGGCGGGAAAGAATCCTGATGGGCGGCGGGTTCTGGACATCAGAGTCCTCATCCCATATGAGGGATGGACCCTCGGGATTGCAGGGTTGGCAGAGGAGAGACTGGTCACTGATGTTGGCCTGTGCTGCAGAGTGAGGATCTATTGCCCCTTCACCCAGATGACCTGTCTCACGGAGTCATTCAAGTCAGAGAAAATTATCTTTCCCTCTCACTCAACAGAATGGAGGATTCTTGTTGTGTGGTCATTTTACGTATCAATCTCTGTCCATGAGTCTCCATTGTACCGGTTTTCCCATGCGGCCTAATTTGATTGGAACCAAAGCTCGGTATCCACATGTTCTACTGGTGTTCAAGGTGCAGGAAAACAGTCTCGACATCCAGTGTGTTTGACTTGAGGCGATGTGCTAGTCGACATGCAGCTCTCACTACACTGACAATAAAATCACCCCAGCAATCGGCAAAAGCATTTCTTCAACACCTTCATCAAGTTGCTCCTTTGTATCAATCTGCCTCTCTCTCTCTCTCTCTCTCCCTCTTGCATCTCCCAGCAGTGGACTCCCCACCAGTGGAAAATCACACTGACCCAGAGCACACCAGAAGAGAGAAAGAGTTCCCCTTCCCCTTCTCTAGCCCAGGCAGCATATTATCTTCCCATCCTTCTTTTCCTTACTTCAGGCTACAGAAAAAAAAGGAAACAGCAGCAACCTCGAGGCATTTGCACCCACAAGCAGCAGCAAGCAGCAAATCACAACCTGTAGCACCCCTTGATAATATTTTGTTTATTAAACAGTCGACAGTAACAAAGATTTGAAAATTATCTGCGCAACATTCCACAAGGGGCTTTTCACAGTAACTTCATTGAAGCCTACTTGTGAACTGAAAATGAAAATTGCATATTGTCACGAGTAGGCTTCAATGAAGTTACTGTGAAAAGCCCCTAGTCGCCACATTCCGGCGTCTGTTTGGGAAGGCTGGTACAGGAATTGAATTGTGCTGCTGGCCTGCCTTGGTCTGCTTTAAAAGCCTGCGATTTAGCCCAGTGTGCTAAACAGCCCCGGTGACAATAAATTATTAATATTATTATATCACACTAAATATTAAACAAAAAGGAAATGTTACCGTTCCATATTGGTACCAATACAAAGTTATAACTGCTAATTTTCACAAGAAAACATGCAATATCAACACTTACAGGTTCCTCAGCAGAAACAGAGGTTAAGCCTGAGAATGTCTAATCATGTCCTGAATTATCCTAGAAATGATTTGTCCATCAATGTGTGACTTGTTCCACGTATCAGTGCCATTCTCCATCCAGGAACCGCAGTTGTGCAGGCCCTCCCACACGGACCAACCTCACCTTCTGAAGAGGCATGGTAAAGTGGAGAGATTCCTCACTAGTTAGAGAAAACGGAATACAACCAAAGAT
This sequence comes from Scyliorhinus canicula, assembly GCF_902713615.1. Lineage (NCBI taxonomy): Eukaryota > Metazoa > Chordata > Chondrichthyes > Carcharhiniformes > Scyliorhinidae > Scyliorhinus > Scyliorhinus canicula. The sequence goes on from NC_052156.1 coordinate 133,534,249, forward strand.
TGCCGCAATCTACCTGCCAAAAAATTCTCACTGGAACCAAATCCTGGCATCCACATATTCCACTGGCACTCAAGGTGTCAAAGAACATCTTTGACTTCCAGAGTGTTTAACCCATGGTGACGTGCCAGGTACATGCAGCACTCACCGCACCAGCAACAAAAGCATCAGCAATCTGCAAAAACATTTCTTCAACAGCGTTAGCAGGTGGCCCATTTGGAGCAATGTCACGCACTAGGTCCTACAGCGTCTTGCTTCAAACTGGATTGCCTTCTGGACCAGTAAGTTCCCCTGAGCCCGATATTGCAGGATCCTGGTATCTTTGAAAAAATTCGCCATTCTTTCCGGCGACAGAAAAGGAAGGAAACAGCAACAGCAGCCTCCAGGCATCTGCAGCCATTAGCAGAAGCAAGAAGGAAACACAACATGCAGCTGTGATGTGCTCTCACAACTAACAATGCCAATTCTTTATTAAGCAATAGCCTTCAGCCATGCAGCCAGAGGCTGCTCACGGCCAAAGGGAATTAATGTGACCATCAGCATATAACCACGAACAGAGCCCTGTCCTGGAAGTGTTTGGTAGGACAGACAGGCAGCAGCTATAGTTGCCCTTGTTATGGGTATGCACAATATTGGAGATGGCCTATAGACCCCGCTGATGCCAAGCCCTTCACCCACCTGCTCAGAGGTGACCCTCGACCTAGTGCAGCCATCCCCCCCACCCAGGCTGGTCCCCCCATGAGGGTCCCCCCACGAGCACTGGGGCAGCAGCGCCAATGCCCTTGGGCTGCATGTCAGGAAATGGAAGTGGGTTTCCTCCGGGCGCTCTGATTTCCTCCCACAGTCCAAAGACGTTTAGGGTAGGTGGATTGGTCCTGCTAAATCACTCTTTAGTTTGACTGTATGTGAGTGTGGCTGTGCTTGATGTGGTGTAATGCCCCTCTGGCAACAGACTAATGACATGTCCCAGAAATAATTAGCTACAGAAACAGATGAAAGTCTGATCTATGCAGCGTCAGGATGCGCAAAGATTGAGAGAGAAGTAGTTTGTTGCCGATTGAAGTACAGCGATCTGTGAGTTTTATCCCCAGCATTAGCTTCCAGTTTTATTTGTTGCATGCATTTGATGCCAAAAACAGATGATTAGGCAGTGGGTAGACATTATTTTAAAGAGAGAAGTGTGGTACAGATATGAGTTATGGAATCAGTCTGTCAAGATCAAGAATTGAGAAGTAACTTAGGAATAGGACCGTGATAAAGGAAAAGTGTGATGTCTATCACCACAAAGATTATACCAACACATGAATCAACAGGAGAAGGCCACTCAGCCCTTCAAGCCTTCTCCGGCATTCAATAAGATCATGGCTAATTTGCAACTTCAGTACCATATTCCTCCCCACCGCCGATAACCTCTCACCCACTTGCTTATCAAATGACAATATGAATGCATCAAAAATGTTTGATTCTTATTCCTTGTCCAGGAACACAAGATAGAGAGAACAGAACAGCTGAAGATAGAAATGAGAAAAGCTCACCCCCTTACTTAAGTTCACATAAAGACATGCGCTGATTGCTGGCAAAGCTTTCCCCCATCTCCCCTAGCGGGATTCTCCCTCCTGGGGACTAAGTCCCCACGCCAGCGGGAAAACTGGCGCCAACCACTCCGGCATCAACAGCCCCCGAAAGTAAGGAATTCTCCAATTTTTCGGGGGCTAGTTTGACGCTGGAGTGGTTGGCACCGCTCCAGCTGCCGCCGAAAAGCCGGTTCGAGTTTGCACATGCGCGGAACGGCCAGCGTGATCCGGCACCTGCGCGGAGCGGCCGGCATATTTCCATGCATGCGTTGGGGTTCTCTTCTCTGTGCAATGCTCCCGGGCAATATGGCGGAGCCCTATAGGGGCCCGCCGCAGAGGAAAGAAGGCCCCCACGGAAACAGGATCAGTAGGCCCCGATCGCGGGCCAGGCCACCTTGGGGTCGCCCCCCCCCACCCCCCCTCTCCCCCAGGACCGCCCCCGCACACTTACCTGCCAGGTCCCGCCGTGCACGAGGTGAGTAATTCACGCCGGCAGGACTGGCAAAAACTGGACAGCCACTCGGCCCGTCGGGGCCCGGAGAATCGCGGGGGGGGGGGGGGGGGGGGGGTCTGTCAACGGCCCCCAACCGGCATGGCAGGAATTCCGCCGCCTCCCGAAAAACGGCGCTAGAGAATAGGGCAGCTGGCGTCAGGGCAGCGGGGCGGGATTCGCGCCTCCCCACTGGGATTCTCCGACCCGGTGGGGGGGGGGGGGGGGGTCGGAGAATCCTGGCCCCCATTGCAAAGTTGGAAGGGGACAGTCAATGAGGAAATGGGCAAGGTACTAAATGAATACTTTGCATCAGTATTCACCAAAGAGAAGGAATTGGTGGATGTTGAGTCTGGAGAAGGGTGTGTAGATAGCCTGGGTCACATTGAGATCCAAAAAGACGAGGTGTTGGGCGTCTTGAAAAATATTAAGGTAGATAAGTCCCCAGAGCCTGATGGGATCTATCCCAGAATACTGAAGGAGGCTAGAGAGGAAATTGCTGAGGCCTTGACGGAAATCTTTGGATCCTCACTGTCTTCAGGTGATGTACCGGAGGGTTGGAGAATAGCCAATGTTGTTCCTTTGTTTAAGAAGGCTAGCAAGGGTAATCCAGGGAACTACAGGCCGGTGAGCCTTACGTCAGTGGTAGGGAAATTACTGGAGAGAATTCTTCGAGACAACTTTAAGGGCATTTAAGTGGTCACTGGATAGACATATGGATGAAAATGGAATAGTGTAGGTCAGATAGGCGTCAGATGGTTTCACAGGTCGGCGCAACATCGAGGGCCGAAGGGCCGGTACTGCGCTGTAGTGTTCTATGTTCTATGTTCTACAGGATCTACTCCCATTTGGAAGCAAATGGACGTATTAGCGAGAGGCAACGTGGTTTTGTGAAGGGTAGGTCGTGCCTCACTAACTTGATAGAGTTTTTCGAAGAGGTCATAAAGATGATTGATGCAGGTAGGGCAGTGGATGTTGTCTATATGGACTTCAGTAAGGACTTTGACAAGGTCCCTCATGGTAGACTGGTATAAAAGGTGAAGTCACACGGGATCAGGGGTGAGCTGGCAAGATGGATACAGAACTGGCTAGGTCATAGAAGGCAGAGAGTAGCAATGGAAGGGTGCTTTTCTAATTGGAGGCTTTAGAGAGGGTGCAGAAGAGATTTACCAGGATGTTGCCTGGTATGGAGGGCATTAGCTATGAGGGGCGGTTGAATAAACTCAGTTTGTTCTCACTGGAACGACAGAGGTGAGGGGATGACCAGATAGAGGTCTATAAAATATGAGGGGCATAGACAGAGTGGATCGTCAGAGGCTTTTTCCCAGGGTAGAGGGGTCAATTACTAGGGGGTACAGGTTTAAGGTGCAAGAGGCAAGGTTTAGATGAGATGTACGAGGCAAGTGTTTTACACAGAGGGTAGTGGGTGCCTGGAACTCGCTGCCGGAGGAGGTGGTGGAAGCAGGGACGAAAGTGACATTTAATGGGCATCTTGACAAATACATGAATAGGATGAGAATAGAGAGATACAGACCCAGGAAGTGTGGAAGATTTTAGTTTAGACGGGCAGCATGGTCGGCACAGGCTTGGAGGGCCGAATGGCCTGTTCCTGTGCTGTACTTTTCTTTGTTCTTTGTTCTTTGTTCACTGAATGATAAAAGCAATACAAGGAGCAATGCACTGCAAGTAGTGTCAGCTGATCAACCCACCATATGAAATAGTTTGATTCATTTTACAGCAATCCAATTTTAGATAAAGTGCTCCTGTTTTACTCAAAATACTTGCACCCTGCTCACAGTGAAAACTACTTTCCTAGGATAAGAAACCCAATGGTTTTATCCTAATAAAATTAATTAGAAATCTTGGTGCAACAAGAATGGAAAGCAATATCTGAGAAGAAATATTAGGGATGCCCATGTGGGCTGATTATCCAGAGGCAAAATGGGAGGTGATTTAATTGTGAGATGGGCTATTGCTTTGTTCAACTACTAAACAATGGCTAATTTAGTAGAAATGTCTAGTCATGCAGAAAAGCATCAAGCACTTTCGTGTCAGAAATTCCTTGGGTCAACAGAGAGAGACTTTTTTAAAAAATTAGGATACCGACATCAAAAGACCAGTCCAGCAGCATTAATTTTCAAGAGGAGGGTCTCTGGGCAGAATTTAATGCCCTCTGCTGTGATGGTTTTGGTCAGGGGCGGGGTGGCAGAATATAACTAGGTGGGAGGATGGAAGATGGTGGGGAGGGACCTCATCGCCTTCCTGCCACTGCCCCGATGACGCCAGTAGTGGAAAGGCTTGAGAATGGGCTTGCTGCTCTGCTGCCGATTCTCATCCTGCTACTGTCGCCATGCAGGAAACCCAAAAAGCGAACCTAGCTTGATGGCTTGCCACGACCGGAGCTGGGCTGAGGTTGCAATCACTGTCTGATTGAGGGACTTGGCATCAGGAAGGCCGCTAAGAAATAGCCCCCCCCCCCCCCGCTGCCACACCCCCTCCTTCATGACCCCCCCTCTTGTCACCCATCATAACTCAGATGTGCCTGTGTCCGTGTTCAATCCTTTAGGCCTGAGGTGGGTGCAGTACCAGCAGCAGCCATTATCTCCCTGGTGATGTTACTGTCAAACAATGAAGAGCTGTCAGCCTCTGATTGGCTGGCAGCTCTCAGTCGACGAGACATCTGTCTCCAAGGGTCCTTGAACCTGGGGAGGCCCACAGCTGGCCAGTTACATGTCTGATTGGCATGTACTTCGGCAGGCCTTTGCCAAAAATAAAGGTGACACGGAGTTCTCAATGCCTCTCCAGCCATGAAGTAAGACCTCATGTCAGTTCCATTAAATCCCACCTTCTTCCTTCTACAGGGAGAGTTCCCAGTTTTACAGTAAGTGGGTTGGAATATGTGTGTTCTTTATCCTTGTAATGGTTTGCAAACAGAAGTTGAACTGATTGTGCCAAGTGATTGTCATTGTAATACTCGATGTATCTGTTGAATAAAACAGTTTATGAAGATAAGGCAACTTATGAAACAAACCTAACAACATCTCACCCTGTGCTGACTTAGTCTGTCTTTGGCAAGATTAACAGACTACATGTGCGCAACACACAAATTAGGACTTGATCCAGATCACAGAGGACTATACTAGCAGTAAGAATTTTTGTGAAATGCTGAGCAACCAAATGACTGAGGGAACAACTGGAAACCCAAAAGTGGCTGGGTTGGGACGTAGGAGATTTTTAAGGAGGTCACCAATTAAGAGGCTGCCTCCAGGAGCCCCATCCAATTAAGGATGGCTCTACAGCCGAATGGCTCAGTGGGAGCACCCAAAGCTCTGGGCGGGCAACTGCTCCATCGGGAGAGGTGGATGCTGTTGCTGTGGGTAGGGGAGTGTGAGGGCGTAATCCGATGGAGGCGCCCTCTGAAGAATTGTAAATAGTACAAAATATTATTGGCCATGACTGCCAGGTCATCATTACAGAGGGGAATAACTCCACAGGCTGCAGCCCAGTGGAGCCAGAAGTATCATTCCAGTTCAGCATCTCATCTTTACTATTACTGTAAATTGTTGTCAGTTCATAAATAAGGTAGTAAAGAACTTTAAGGGTAGCATGGTAGCATAGTGGTTAGCACAATTGCTTCACAGCTCCATGGTCCCAGGTTCGATTCCCGGCTTGGGTCACTGTCTGTGCGGAGTCTGCACGTTCTCCCCATGTCTGCGTGGGTTTCCTCCGGGTGCTCCGGTTTCCTCCCACAGTCCAAAGATGTGCGGGTTAGGTGGACTGACCATGCTAAATTGCCCTTAATGTCCAAAATTACCCTTAGTGTTTGGGTGGGGTTACTGGGTTGTGGGGATAGGGTGGGGGTGTGGGCTTGGGTAGGGTGCTCTTTCCAAGAGCCAGTGCAAACTCGATGGGCCAAATGGCCTCCTTCTACACTGTAAATTCTATGAAATCTTGATAGATGATACATTTGAAACAACAGGATATTCTCAGAGCTGCACTGACATGTCAACCTGCAATACACGCTCAAATCCCAGAGTGGGGTTTTAACCCATCACCTTCTGTCTCAGAGACAAGAGTTCCGCCATCAACCCAAGACTGGCACCTGAACAATTGATTCTGAATCTTTCTTGGGATTTTTAAAATTGTGCTAAATTGGGTGTCTGGTACAGTAGCTGTAGCTTAATGAATCTAGGTTTGATATTAACTGCTCCTGCCTAGTGAAAACGGAGTACCTTACTCCCTCTGATCATGTCCCTTTCCCACTGCGCCCCTATTTTAACCTATTTTAAGTGGGGCAGTTATTGGAGGAGAGTGGGACCCCAGTTCAAATATGAAGATTGGGACCGATGATAACTGGTTTAGCACAGTAGGCTAAATTGCTGGCTTGTAATACAGAGCAATGCCAGAAGCGTGGGTTCGATTCCCGTACCAGCCTCCCTGAAAAAGCGCCGGAATGTGGCGACTCGGGGCTTTTCACAGGAACTTCATTGACGCCTACTCATGACCATAAGTGATTATTATTATTATCAGATAAATTTGATGGTCACAATATATGTGAGTGTCATGACAGATACAAATTTGTTATATTAAAAAATGGTTCATTGTGAATGAGGTTTGATTCCAATTAAAGTTTGTTTATTCTATTGTTCGTCAATGTTACGATTAATGATCAGTACAATTGATATCAGATCGTGGCCATGATTGATGGAAGCTTAAATATTGTGCTGGTTCATTACCTGATATTTCACGACTGGTGATCTGTGAGTAATGCCAATATCTACCACACATCTTTACATTCAAAATAATACTTTCAGTCTGTAAAGGGTCTGACAACCTTTAACAGCTATTGTGCATGTTAATGCTTCTTTGGTATTGTGGTTAACTGCAATCAGAAACTCGTGAACAAGCATGTTTTTGAATACGACCGAGAAAGTTTGACCTCATTGTATCAGTCTCTCTGCCTTCAATATCCTTTAATTCCTCTATTGACCAGTGTCTGGTGTCCCACAATGCTCTGTATTCCCCTCGCTGACAACTAATGTTTCTTTTCATCCTTCCCTTCTCTCCTCACATGTTACACTGCCCTTACCTAAAACAGCAATCGACATCAGAAACAGGGAGCTAATAGTTTCTGACATCCTTGTACCTCCAGGAAATAGTAGACTTACATACCATTCTTACATGTCTGAGTCAATATTTCAGCTGGGACATAGACATTTCAGTTCCCTTTCTTCCAAACATTGACCTGCCTTTTACTGGCTTATGAATTATGTGTGTCAGCCCAGGGATCAGCAGATCATAAAAGAAAAGGAAATCTGTGCAGAGTGGAAAGCTGCTTACAATGGGTAGTGAGAATAAAATCAAGAATTTCTTTTAAGGGGCATCGGAATATAGAGTCCAGCGTGATAAATGTCAGTTCACCCCAAAACTCCAATCCCTTGCATGACAAAACATCAGTGACCCCGTAAAGGACCACTTAAAGACTGTAATGATTGAACTTCACCACTATTACGTGCACTGCCATCCATTATTAGCATTCAATAAAGGCTGCTACCATGTCTTGAATGAATAGTTATTAAACAAATGTGCTTTACTTAATGTGCCTGTTCTATGCTTCCTTGCTTTACTCTATGGGTGTCTCACACATGTATCAAGTTAGGATTCCACTTCCCATTACTGCTGCCCTGCTTCTCATCCCAACCCTGGCTGATCATTCTTGAGCTGCTTCATTCTTAAATCTTCTCTTTACTTGACACCAGCAACATTAGCTTTTTTTTTCAATTTGCAATGATTGAATTTAAATACCTCTTTCCTGTGACTTTAAAAACAAAATGCATGTGAGCCTTGGGGAAGTGACTTCTAACAGGATTCTCCAGCTCTCCACTGTGATTCACTGGAATGGCTGGGGAGGTACTTGAGAACAGTGGAACGAGAAACAGTTGTGAAAGTGTGGGAGAAAATTAAGAAGGTGTCATTGGGACAGATATGTACAATAACCAAATCCAGCTGTCTGAAAATTGGAATTGTCCAAACTGGTGCACTGGTCTCGTTCCAGGGTTTGATTTAGGTTCAGGATCTCTATCACTTTGAGGATCTGCATTAGCATCCATAGAATCCCTACAGTGCAGAAAGAGGCCATTCGGGCCATCGATTCTGCACTGATCCTCTGAAAGAGCACCCTACTCAGGCCCACTCATCGGCCTATCCCCACAATCCCGTTTATTAGCCATGGTCAATCCACCTAACTTGCACATCTTTGCACTGTGGGAAAAAACCAGAGCACCTGGAGGAAACCCACACAGTCATGGGGAGATGTGCAAACTCCACACAGACAGTCATCCGAGGCCGCAATCGAAACCGGGTCCCTGACGCTGGGAGTCAGCAGTGCTAAACATTGTGCCACAGTGCTGCACAGAGCCTGTAATAAATTTAGGATGTGTTTTAATTTCAGGGAATGTTTAGAGTCATTATTATGTTCATGATCTTCATTAGCTTAAGGCAATCTGCAGGTTGGATGTTCATTATTGGGGAAAATCCAAAATACAGCATGGTCTCAGTCCAAAGGATGGGAGATTTTAGACATCGTACCTGCGTATAAAAATAGGTGTATTTAGAAAACAGGTTGTGCAAGTATATTGAACTCAAGAAATTGGAATGGAACAAATGTGAGGTTTTGATCTTGATATGTATTCTGTAAGAGACAGTTATCAGGAGTGATGTGTATGTGGGGATAAACAAATTGTCAAACAAATGGGGTTTTTTCCAGTTGATATTTGTTCTTTAACCAGATTACTGCATTGATGTAAAAATTGTTCAAAATATGATGTGAAAAGATATTACAAATTATACAATATTTGAATTTGCATATAAAATCGTAGAGCATGATTCCACAACTCTGTTCCCCCCTGGCGCAGATCCAGGTGCAATGGGTGAATCACGTGAGAACTCCAAATCGGGCTCCGTGCCTGACACCAGGCTGATCGTGAGTCACCCAACCCGTGGCGCCTGGCGTAATCTGGACCTCGCCCTCACTGGACCAGGCTTATTTAAATACCGAGAAGCCGGATTCACCCGGAACTTGGGAGTCAACGGTCAAGTCTGTGAGACCTCACCAGGGCATCTTTTAGCACTGGACCACACAAACGTCGACCTGGTGTAACAGCAACTCGGGGGGTCTTGTAGGCTATTGGTGTGGTCGGGGACAGGGCAGGGTAGTACCCTGGAACTCCCCCTGACACCTGGGCACCTCAGCACTGCCAGGGTGCCAGGCTGGCATGGCCACCGTGTCACGTTGGCACTGTCAGGGGTTGGGTCTGAGAGTGTCTTGCCAATTGGAAGGGGGCTTGGGGGGAGGGGTTCCCAGGTACCTCTATCAGTTCCACAGCTTGGGGGGGGGGGGGGGGGCAATAAAGCAGGAAGCAGTGCGAAAACACCTCGCCCGCAGGAAATCTCTCTAAGTGTGGCATTGGCGGAGAGAAACTCCGAAGAGAAACTCCCCAAGGCCAGATAATGGCAAAATGCCGTTGAATAGTGGGGTTATTCTCGGTGCTGCAGTCCACCGAGAAACACCCCCCAAACACGCCCAAAAGCGAACTTTAACTTCTGTCCACTGAATCACAGCTGCGATTTTTTCCTTAGTTATTAATCAGCCAGCTGAAGAGTGTTGGCAGTACCACATGTCCAAATTTCACAAAATGCTACAGTCCGATTGCGTGGAGAATCTAACAGGGCATTGTGCAATCCAGCCTGCACAACAATTTGAACTTTGTATTTCCTCAGAGACTATGACAGTAATTATGACTTTGATTCTTCAACTGATTTCAAACTAAACCAAAGCATGAACTTTAGAACCTATTTTGAAGTATGATTGACAACAAAACTATTTACAAGTGATTTATTTTATCGTCGAGGAGAGGTGGCTGAGAGAGAGACAAACACACAGACAGGGGAGAGTCTTATCAAGATAAAATGCATATAAACTTGCAATTTTTGTTCACAGTGAGATTGGGAAAATGATTGCTCATGGAATAGATTTTCCAGCTGTCCATTTATCCAACTCCATTGTGTAAGCAAAAATCTCAGGGTGCAAAATTAGGCTCTTGACCCAAATTTGGAATCCAAATGCCATCCACACCATGGCCGCACGTCCCTGGCTTGGTTCCTGTCAAATGTTATTTTGGTGAGTGCCTTAATGTTCATTAGGTACATGTGTTGGAAGTAAGTACAGTAGGCATATCAGTCAGCATGTAAAATTGATTTGATGCCAGCAATGCAGGACACCTGTGATAAGCGCTGGGCCTGAAGGCCTGACCTCAGACAGCATCAACTCCATATGATAACAGTTTGGGCTGGCTGCCTGAGAAGCAATAGCAGGGGCACTGTTGGGATAGCAGTGATGGGAGTATAAATGCTGTCATACTGAGAGCAGGTTCATGCTTCATGGTGCTACTGCCACTCCCACAGAGTAGCACATCAGCAATCCAAAAAATCTGTCGGATTACAAATCACCGGAATGTTCTGAAAACCTGGAAACCCCTTTGAACACTGGTATCCACCGCCATGTTGGAATCAATCTGAGCAGGCTGGCACTAAACTCCAAAACCATTTTGTCAGTTTGAGTTTTAGGCATTTGAGCAAGGCGGCACGGTGGCACAGTGGTTGGCACTGCTGCCTCACAGCGCAAGGGACCAAGGTTTGATTCCGGCCTTGGTTGGCTGTCCGTGTAGAGTTTGCACATTCTCCCTGTGTCTGCAGAGGCTTCCCTTTCGTGTCCAAAGATGTGCAGGCCAGGTTGATTGTTCTTCATCAATGCATAGTGTTACAGAGTTAGGGCGGGGGGAGTGGGCCTAGGTAAAGTGCTCTTGCGGAGGGAGGGTCGGTGAAAAGGTGATGGGCTGAATGGCCTCTTTCTGCAGTTTTGGGGTACTATGAAGCACTCAGAAATTGGTTGATTTCTGCTGAGACATTGACAAACAGATGCTGCATCATGGTCAGCTTCACAAGTGTTCTTGTGAAGGTGACCACCAGATCCACACTAGAAAGAATGGTCTGCACAAAGGCCTTGCCAAGTTAGAGCCTGGCTCCCCCATGTTCTTTAGTGACCGAGCATCTCTGTGTGCTTGCCTTTTCTGTACGTCACTCCACCAAAGTCTTCACCTAAGACCTATGTAATGACCATATTCTCCAGAAAGTTGGCATCCTTATCCGCTGCAGGCCTCCCGTGCTCAGTGACTCACCACATGCAGAACTTGCCATAATGCTACCCTCTAAATGAAATGAAAGTGAAATGAAAATCGCTTATTGTCACGAGTAGGCTTCAATGAAGATACTGTGAAAAGCCCCTAGTCGACACATTCCGGCGCCTGTCCGGGGAGGATGGTACGGGAAAGTGCCAATATTTAACATGCTGGTTGGAAGTGTGAGATTGAGTGCTGGTGTGTCTCCATCATTAGTATCCTGCTTTCTTGCACTTCGCACTTCACACTCCATTGCTCAGCCAGGTTACTGCTCCTGGATATGGAACAGGAGAAAGTTACAAGAGGAGGGTTGATAATATGAGGTGGAGAAAACATAAGAGGTCAACACCATGGCAGCTTGAAAATCAGTATAGATTTCAAGATGAAGGATGGGTGAGAAGGTGCTTGATGCTGTCATCTTCTATGGTCTCAGGCTCGCCATTGTCCATTGCTTCGATCATGGGAATTCCAATTATGGTGATTGGCTTCTTCTCCATTGGGATGAGGACCTGCAACTGGGCCTGTCCCCTGCGACTTAGCTGCTGCTGCCACCAGCTGTGTGCCATCTTATTCTCTGAAAGAAAGGAAAGAGTGTCACTGTTTGTGGGTGGTCTGCCTGTCATGGTGGAATCGTTGGCAATGTTTGCAATCTGTGAGATATGGGTGTGAGGAATTCATAGGTACCATGTGAGTACCCTCCTCTTGTAACTTTCTCCTGTTCCATATCCAGGAGCAGTAACCTGGCTGAGCAATGGAGTGTGAAGTGCGAAGTGCAAGAAAGCAGGATACTAATGATGGAGACACACCAGCACTCGATCTCACACTTCCAACCAGCATGTTAGATATTGGCACTTTCCCGTACCAGCCTCCCCGGACAGGTGCCGGAATGTGTCGACTAGGGGCTTTTCACAGTAACTTCATTGAAGCCTACTCGTGACAATAAGCGATTTTCATTTCGGAAGGTGAAGTAATGCATATGAAGTATAAGTCATATTTAATTGAGAATGTTGGTTGGTACATCAGTGAGTATGGTGAATTGAGCAATGTGTGAGGCTAGGTACAATTAGAAGGATATCCCATTTGAAGATTAATTTACTCACCTTGACCACTCGTGTGGGACCATGAAACGTCTTACAGCAATGCATCAAGTCCTTGGGAGACACTGTTCACATTGAACTCTGTGACTATCTGTTCCTATTCGAGAGGCTTCCACCCTTTGTGGATAAAGGATACCTCTCTTCCTGTCCACCTCAAAGAAAATAACCTGGAATACTGCAACAGAAAATCTGGAAACTTGCTCTCTGTCATGTGGCACCATTTTCACTCTTCCCATTGGTTGGGCGTTCATCTACAAAGTCTGCCAGTGCTGATTGTTGGGATGGTGTTGGTTAAAGAAGTCGTCGTAGTCTTCTGAATGTTAACAACAGGCCTTTAATAACTATTTGTAACAACATACGAAAAGTAAAGGGTACCAGTATTGCTCGAACTCCATCTCTTGGTCTTAACATGTCGCTGGCCAATACCACATTGACCCTACACCTGGGTCATGTGCCTACTTATATCACTATGTGGGCAATACAGTACTCAATTTCACAATAACCCTGTATGTGCCAGGCACTTTGACTAATTCTATATCCCATGGATATAGGTTTACTCAAAGTCTTACATTATTTTAAGTCTTATGCATTTACTTTATTGTTATCATAGAATCTCTGCAGAAGAAGGCCATTCGGTACATTGAGTCTGAACCAATCCTTTGGACAGGTCCTCTACCTAGGATCAGGCTCCATCCTATCTCCTTAATTCAATAGCCACCTAACATAACCTAACCTTTTGGACACTGAAGGACAATTGATCATGGCAAATCCACCTAACCTGCACATCTTTGGACTGTCGGAGGAAACCGGAGCACCCAGAGGAAACCCACACAGACATGGGAAGAAAGTACAAACTCCACACAGTCACCCAAGGCCAGAATTGAATCTGGGTCGCTGGAGCTGTGAGGCAGCAATGCTGCCCACTATGCCCCATGCCGTCCATATAATCTTAATGCTGTTCCAACATTATTGCTATTACATGATTACATTATTGCTATTACATGATTAGCATCAACAACATTCTCAGTATCGCCTCTCTTCCTTTCAACTCCTTGAAGTCCGTGATTCAGGTGGTCTGTCGGCTTTATCACTCTTCCACATCTCATGCGCCATTCTGTCGGGAGAATGCTAGACTCTGTGAGTTTTGGTTCTTGTTGGCTTGGAGGTCGGACTGGCATTTGGGGATGATTTCATTCTTTTCTTCCATTAGTTTGTGTTGAACCAACCCTGGTTGGTTCAGCTGCTGTGTCGATGTCTGGTAGTTGTTATTCTCGATCGTATCTTGTCCCCTTGGCCGTGCTTTCCCATCTTTTCCTGAGTGGGCCGACTGGAAGCCCTCTGAGGCTGCGGAGGGATGTTCCTGTGGTTAGGAGAAGGTTGAGTAGTACCCTCACCTCTGCATTTTGTTGCTGATGGTGATAGACCACTCCCCAGTTGCAGCATCCCTTGTGATTGCAGGACGCTGGCTGGAAGTTGTAGTGTGTTCACAATGCATTGACCGGCTGCATCATCATTGCAGTTGGAGTTAGAGGCTTCTCAAACTGTTGATCATTCTCTAATACCACATCCACTAAAGGTGTCATGGTAGTTTCATGAGTTTCATTGGGGACGTTCCGGGATCTGGAATGATAATGGGTGAATCTGCTTTGCAAAAAGAGATTGAAGCTGAAATCCAACTTTTTTGTTTGAGTACTTAGGACTGTACTGTTCTGGTTGGCTAACGACTGTGGTTGTCTTGACGTCCTCCACCCTCTGGAGGAGATTCAGGGTGACGTAGGCATCCCTGCTCAGGAGAGAAAAAGGCTGGATGGATGGCATACATCAGCTAAAAGATCTGTTTGCTGACACCCTTCAGTGGTTCCAGGTACATGCTGATGACTGGGACCAAGTCTACATCCTCCCCATTTAGTTTGGGTCGCCAGTGGTGTGAGATGTCACAGTGTACGCATGTAACTATGCACACTGAGGATGTGCAAACAGAACAATGAACTTACTGAGTACAACAGTCTGTACAAAAACTGCAACATCAATTTAGCTCTTGTAGTTGTTGCATAATCTGTTGTGTGCCCATTGTGCGCTCTTGAACATCAGAACTCCAACATGGCTCTTGCAACTAGTTCATAGCCTGTTGTGTGTCAATTGTGTGAACTCCTGGCCCTTCTTTCAGGGTAAGTTGGGGGAAAGGCAAAAGTCAAATGCACAGAATGACTTAACTCATAAACGTCCCGATACTGTGTGTTGGGCCTGCTCAAATGACTGGAACGTGTATAAACACCAAGATGTGTCGGTGGCACTGTCCTATCGGCAGTATGTTTTGTGGTTGGCATGCAAGACACAACATTTGTGTGGTCTGAAGGCCTTGGACTTGCCACGCAGGACTACAATGGCATCCAGGTTGAGGGAGGCATGTGGGGCCTGAGGTCCAGGAAAAGTGGTTGATCTGAGTAATCAGCTGCCGTCGGGTACTCGGCTACTGATGCACCATCGATTGCACGTGAGGCGAGTGATTTACCAATGTCAGGCTTTAATTAACTAGAACACAGCCTGGCGATCGTCTACAGTGGAAAGGGACGATCGTCAGGCTTCTGAGCATTTATACCTCGTTGATAGAGGCGTGGTTAACTCAGCCTCTCGGCCAATCGGTCGAGAGGCACATGACCGACCAGGGCCAATGGTAAGCCGACGTTCTGGCCCAATGGCAGACGAGTATGCAGATCATATCATCACAGCTACTGATAACAGTTGATGGCGAATGCATATGTACTGGCCGCCATTGGAAGCCACCGCATAGCTGTTGGGCTGCAAGGCTTTGTCACTGACCACTGTTTAACTGGTCGTAGCCTTGTGCAGTTTGCATATGGACCATTTGGCCTGGCACTAGAGGACACAGAGCGTGGGTGTGTTTGTCATTGTGCACCTTGTTGTTTAATCTGCAAAGTAGCTGTGTTTCATGCGTATTTGTTACAATTTCTGGTTGTAAACTGAGGCGCTTTCTCTAATTCAGCTACCATGCTGACAAAGTGGTCCAGTGATTTCACTATTGCAAAGAATGAATTTTGTCAGACCCAAGAAATGCTGTAAACGCTTATCGACTGAAAGGTCCATGTGGCGTTTGGCCGTCGTCTTCACTGGATCAGGTTTTACACCACCATCTGTCAGCAAGTGTACACACTGCGCCTGATTGACCCTGAATTGGCACTTTGCAGAGTTGAGTGTCAAATTATGATCACTGACTTTGTTCAGGCCACAATGCAGATGCTCAACATGTTCAGCTACCGTACGACCTCTGATCAGGATGTCATCAACTATAAGACAATAAGATATAGGATCCCAATTAGGCTATTCAACCCATCGAGCCTTCTCCCCATAACCCCTGATCCCCTTATTAATCAGGAACCTATCTATCACTGTCGTAAAGACACACAGTGACTTGGCCTCCAGCCTTCTGCGGCAAAGAGTTCCACAGATTCACCACCCTGTCTGAAGAAATTCCTCCTCGGGCTGGATTCTCCGCAGCCCTGCGCCGAAATCGCGGCCAGCGCAGAGAATCCACTTTCAGGTCGTAATCGGGCCCGGCGTCGGTTTGGTGATTCTCCGAGACCTGAAAATCGGCGTGACTGCGGAGTACGCCGCATGGCTGGATGTCCATTGACAGAGGCCCGCCCAGCAAACCTCCGCTCCCGACGGGCCGAGTTCCCGATGGCGTGGAACTAACCACCTATTGCTGGTCGGAATGCTGGCATGGTGGTTGCGGACCCAGTCCCCAGCCGTTCTGGTCGGGTGTGGGGGGATCGGACACCGGGAGGGGGGGCCTTACAGGCGGCCGGAGGTTATATCCGCCCAGATTGATGCTCCGGCGTGCGCCCGATCGGGGGGTCTCATTTTTCTGTCTGCCTCCGCGGTCCAAGTCCATCATGGAGCTCAGCGAGGCCGCTGGAGGCCGCCGGCGTGCGCATATGCGGACTCCAAACCGGAAGTATTTTGGGGTCCGTATCCGCAGCTAAAGCTGTGTGATTTACTCTGGGACCCTGCTAGCCCCCTGCCGGGCATTAAATTAGCTCAACTTGTATCTTGGAATTTCTGGAGTAAAAGTCCACCATTTTAACGCCGACTTGGGGGACATAGTCCCATTTTGGGAGAATCCAGCCCCTCATCTCTGATTTAAAGGATCGTCCTTTCAGGCTGAGACTTGTCTCCTTGGGTCCTATCCTCTCCTGCAGCTGGAAATATCTTCTCCATGTTTATCGAGGCCTCTCAGTATTCTTAAGTTTCAATGAGATTCCCTCTCATCCTTCTGAACTCCATTGAGTTGTTGTAGGTAGGATGTTTATAGGTAGGATTTTATTTTCTCAACTGTAAGAGGTTTAAGTGTAAGTTCAAATTAGGCCCTAGTCTAACTGAAAATGACAAGACAGGAAGTGGGGCTAGGGATCAGAATGCCGAATGGAAGTGGCCAATGACAAATGACAAGAAGCTAAATAGCTATCGGACATTTTACTTATGCTACACCATGTAAATTAAAACAAATCATGAAATCTTCAACCCTTTCAAAGGACAAATCTTTGGCCACATAATCCAATTTGGCACATCTGCAAAGCCTTTTGTGTTTGATGTCTCCCTACTGTAGACTGTTTTGTTTCTGCTGCTTGCTCTAGGGGAACAGTGTGTGCTAAGACCAGGCGCTGTACAGGTCAAACAACTTTGTGTCAAGTTGTTCCAGAGGAGAAGAAACTAAGCTGAACTGTAACACGGAGAGCACAGTGTTCTTCACGGTGCACAGCCTTAAAGCAAACTCCTTCTCAAGTGCTGTAGTTAATTAAAAATAGTTGACCTTTATGTTATGGACAGCACTGCAGTGAACAATATGTTCAGTTTAAGATCCGACAAATGCTTCATGACCATTTGTAGACATTGGTTATAGGGCAGGATTTGTGCATGCCTCTCTGTGTCCACCAGAGGTTTCACGGTGGGTCAACCTTTGCCTATTGATTGAGTTCTTCAGCAAACTTTCATTTATCTGGATCCATTTCATGAGAAAAGTGTGCCATGTAGACTTATAGGCCGGGATTCTCCGAAATCCTGGCCAAGTGTAGACGCTCGGAGAGGTGTACGCCAGCGTCAACGGGCCTCCTGGCCCAGCAATTCAGCGGTCTTCAGGGGGCCAGCACGGCGCCGGAGTGCTGCGCGCTGCTCTGGCGCCGAAAGGCGGCCCTGCACGGCTGGCGCGGACCCGCGCATGTGCGCGACGGCCGTCTCCGCGCCGGCGCATGCGCGTGGTTGCCGTCTCTGTGCCGCGCAACATGGGCTCGTGCGGAAGGAGGTAGGTCCCCTCCAGATCACCGGTGCTCCAGATCGGAAGCACCCGATCGCGGGCCTGGACACCGTGGAGGCCCCCCACTCCCGGAGGCAGATCCCCCTGGTCCCCCACCAAGACGGCCACCGCTGCCGCGGGTCCGAGCTCATGCCGGATGGTACCAGATTGGAACCACGCCGGCGGGACTCGGCGGAACTTGGCAGGAGTTCGGTCGGTCAACTGCGAAGAATTGACGCGGGAGCCTTTTTCAGCGGCCCCCGACCAGCGCCACGGCGATCGCGCAGGCGCGATTGGCTCCGATTCTCTGGTCACCGGACATTCGCGACTTGGCGTGGCCTGGCGGGAATTTCTCGCGTCCGCAGCAATTCTCCAACCCGGCGCGAGAATCCTGCCCATAGAATTTACAGTGCAGAAGGAGGCCATTCGTCCCATCGAGTCTGCGCCGGCACTTGAAAAGAGCATCCTACTTAAGCCAATGCCTTCATCCTATCCCCGCAACCCAATAACCCCACCTCACCTTTTTGAACATTAGTGACAATATATCATGGCCAATCCACCTAACCTACAAATCTTTGGACTGTGGGAGGAAACGGGAGCACCGGAGGAAACCCACGCAGACTAAAATAGAAAATAGAAAATAGAATAGAACAGTACAGCACAGAACAGGCCCTTCGGCCCTCGATGTTGTACCGAGCAATGATCACCCTACTCAAACCCACGGAAACCGGAGCACCCGGAGGAAACCCACGCACACACGGGGCGGACGTGCAGACTCCGCACAGACAGTGACCCAGCCGGGAATCGAACCTGGGACCCTGGCGCTGTGAAGCAACTGTGCTAACCACTGTGATACCGTGCTACCTATGAACCTTTTCAATATAGGGCGCGATCTTCTGGCTCCGTTACACTCGCGTTCAAGTGTAATGAAGCCGGTGAATAGCGGGAGAGGCCAAAAATGAGAACCGTGCCAGGCGCCAAACAGTTTGCGATACAACCAGCCTGCAAGCGTCGGCGAATTCGGAATCTCGCCATAGCGAGGCAAGAAACCAATTATCACCACTTAAGGCCCATTTCCATACAATTAACGAGAGCAACCTGTCATCCAACGGCCTCCTGTCATTCCCCAGGAAGTTCTCACTCTGGCGCCGATTGGTACTCCTTTTTAAAAATGTGAACCTGACAGAAGGGCTTCTGTGGCGACCGAGGAGGGGGAGTAGCAATCTTTGCTCACAGGCAAAGAGACCGGGGGTGCTGGCCTTTCCATCCGCTGCGGTCAGCACCCTAGCAGTGTCAGCCTCGGTGCCACTCATTGTCGGCACCATCTCCTGCGCCGCTAGCCTCTGGGACTCCTCCAATTGGCTATAAATCTGCTGGAGTGACGCTGATATCGCCCCCTGAATGTTCCGGCCGCTCCCTATCGTCTCCATCAGCTCCGGGTAAGTCTGTGCCACGGGTGCAGCATCAGGCTGGGACCCAGCTGGGTCCAGGGATCCTGCAGCCCTCCGCTGGCGCCGGTGCCACTGCGCATGCGCGGATCCAGGGATCAGCAGCTGAACTGCTCCAGTGCCCCTGTAGGGGCCAGAATTAGTCCTCGGCTTGGCCCATTCACACTGTCGTAAAACACGATGGCGTTTACAACGGCGTGGACACTCTGCCACGGGATTAGAGAATTCCGCCCCTGGTTCCCGACCTGGCGGAGAATCGAGTGTCGGGTTAAAAATGGACAGGCGCTGATCTCGGTCCAATGCTCCGGTCACCCGCCTGCAGCGGGCTGCTCGCCCCGCTCCAGCGCGAGGATGAAAATGGGTGCAAATGATCCGATTGTATCCGATTAACAGACTGAAAGCCCAATTATCCATGTCCCGATGATGCTCCTGACCTCTCAGCTGAATTTCACATGGATGTGGTGCAGGTATTTCAACGTGCGACCCTGAACCGGTCGACACTGTGGTGGGGCAAGGCGGTAAGTGTGTAATGCAGGTGGTCCTAAAGTACATCAGAGGGCCCACCAAAACACAAATCCTGCTGACAACCCTCCATCAGACCCCAACAGAGATCCCCAACAGAGAACCCTTACCAGACCCCGAACAGAGGTTCTTCCCATCAGACCATAAGATAGACCCCTAACAGAGACCCTCATCAGACCCCTGTCAGATCCCCAAAAGCAGCTCAGTGCTTTGATTTCCTCTTCATCACAGCAGGAAGCACTTAGTTGTCTTTGATGTGATGAGGGGTTGTCAATTATAGCAAGACTGCTTAAAACATTGTGGTTAGCATCAAAGCAGGGTAATGAGGATGTATTCAAGTGCGAAGGGAAACATTAATGAACAATCCACCAAGCAACTGTCTCTGTTGTAATAAAATTGTCAATTACTGGCCAATGCAATGTTCTGCTGTGTAAAATTGAAAGGACGCTCTGAATTTCAAAGGCTGTCAAAGGATTTGAAGCACTTTGACGTGTACTGGATTTTGAGGAAGCCTCTGATATTTGCAACAGCTACTGGCTTTGAACATGTCTGTCTGAGGCAACAGATGTTAGGAAAGGGTCAGTGAAAATGGAGTGGCTTTTCAATGTACTGCCTGCTTTCAGGCAGGAGTGTCTGATGGGGGGACGGTCTGATAGTGGGGTTCGTTGGGGGGGAGGGTCAGTCACCCTCATGCTTGAATGCTGTGGGGGAGTGACCCATTTTTCCCATGGTGTTTTTTTTTAAGGGGAGAATGAGGAGGCCCCTACTTGTCAGTGGAGGGAGGGCCAGGATTTGCATTGTGAAGGGGAGGGGCCCACCACTGGATTTGGTTATTGGGTCGCCCTAGCGCCAGCGGAGACATGATGTGACTATTCCGACGGGAGAAGTTAATCTCCCGACCGAAGAATCCTTCCCATAATTTTACCCTTACGTGGGTAATGGAGGCTGAGTGAAAGATTCCACGTGGATCCAAGGCAGAGGCGGAGTGGGTGGGATATTGACCTGACGTTGGGATTGCGGTGACCTCATGTGTACAGTAAAAAGCAATTTCTAATTTGCTGCTGGATGCCCTCAACACTGCTCATTACACTGACTGGGACAGGATTCCTGGGACAGGGTCCCCCCCCCCCCTCTCCTCACCCCCATGGCGGGTTCTCCAGCGGCGATCGAGGCGGCTAACTACTGGCTGCCAGCGGGATCGTCTGGTCCCACAGACGTCAATGGTCATTTGCGTTACTCGACAGCTGCATTGCGGGAAACCCACCGTGGCGGTGGGAGGGGGGAGGGAAGGGCTGTAAAATCCCAGCCGAGGTTTTAGCTTTTGAGATTTTAAGCCAGTTCTTTATTTATATATTTGTCTCATTCCCAATGAACCTGGCTATATTCTTTTCTAGCTGATGAATTACCTGTCGAATGTCCTCAAAAGTACTGTTTTGTAACTCTCTCAGCAGGTGATGTCCACATCAAAGTAAAATTTTATACATGGGACTTGGTAAAATTCAAATTTGGAGAGGAGGAATTGTGTAGTCGGTGGGGCGGGGGGGGGGGGGGGGGGGGGGAGGGGGGTCAAGACTGTGTGCTGTGGCAGTTTTTCAATAGTAACAAGTGTTGGATCTTAACAGCAGATATCCAATCTATTTTACCAGTTTACTAAATATAGAATTTAAGCTAAAATTAATTAGGTGCAAATGCTTCTTTAGAAATGATGGCACGTGCACTCAGTTTGTTTGACTTGTATCTATGATAATGGTGGTTTATCTATTTCTGCTGTCTTTTCATTGTATCGACAGCAGGGTTATCAAGGGGGAAAGGGGAGGAAGAACGGATCTCCACTTTAATATTTTAATAATGCATTTGCATTGTTATTGTTTTGTCGGCAACAAGAGATGGCAGGCTTGCATTACACAGTTAACATTGCAGTTCAACATAATACAGTTGTCAACATGAAATCATTACTAACGTACAACACAATAGACCAGCACCTAATTCACTTTCCACACAACACTATACATAGCTTAACAGGTTATAAATAGGACAAGTGATTTGATGCGGAACAACATCCTGTGACAACCCACAAATTTCTGTACTTGCTGCATGTAGCTCAATTTGCTACCCAAAGCACACAAATGTCAAGTGGCATTGAAGATTGTTTCAGAGGGGATCTGAGTGATAACAAATCACTTGGCCTGGTTATAAATAATCTCAAGCCTACTTTCTGGAACTGGAACCTGTTGACCTCCTCAATGTTCAGTTTTTATTACAGTGTTGGCTTTCCAGAAATCAAAAAGACCGGTGGAGCGGAGTGGGGGGTGAGAGAGAGCGCGAGAGGAAGAGAGAGAAGAGACAGATGTCAATCAGCTCTCTGTTTCCCCGGATCTAGAATGATCCCACACCTCCAGCCAAGCATCACAAAATCAGAATTGACAAAGTGGACCTCTGATCACCACCAGCTACATAAAATGTTAACATATATCCTTCTCTGTACTGACAAACTCAACCCCTTCCCCACCAGTGTTATCATCAGGGCTCTCTCCTCTCTCCCCACTACCTCCCCGCTTCCCCAGCACTGTCATCAGTGCTCTCCCCCCCACCTGCGCTGTCTTCAGGGTACTCCCCTCTCTCCCCTCTACCTCCCCGCCTCCCCAGCACTGTCATCAGTGCTCTCCCCCCACCTGCGCTGTCTTCGGGGTACTCCCCTCTCTCCCCTCTCCCACCCCCCACCAAGCGCTGTCATCAGGTAACTCCCCTCTTTCCCCCCCCCAAAATGAGGGGAGCCCCCACCCCATCTTGGAGGAGGGTTACCCTTTGCCAGAGTCTCCTTGGCACTGCCCTATCATGTGCCCACTTGGCACATTCCCCTGGCATTGCCCCCTTTCACTGCCACGAGGTACTGCAAGGGTGCCATGGGCAAAGACCAGCCTTGTACCACAGCCCTCTTGGCCTCCAGGCACCTCCAGATCCCTGGTGTGGTCATCAATATATTCAAACAGATGGAAATCTGGTTCACACCAATGATTACATCACCCGCTTTGGGAGGGGAGGGGGGAGGGGGGGGGGTGTAGGGAAGATCTCAAACTGAGATCTAAGGGCGCAAATCCTGTTTGGCCTTCTCGCGAGATTTAACAGCCAGAATAGGATTTGTGCCTGTAGCAAACGGGGCCACTAGATCTCGCCTTATGTTTCTAACATCTATATAATATGGCTCTCTTTTTCTTGACTATGAAATATGCCTCAAAAAAGTAATTCTTCTTCTTAATCTCTATGGGCAAACTAGTCAATTTGTAATCTTTCATTTCGAGAGGTAGTTTTGTGGTTCCCCTTTGTATCTGATTTTAGAAATCAGTTCATTGGTCTGAAATTGTACTGTGCTTAAGCAGGTCATTGTAATATTCCCTGATTGGAGAACAGCGTTGTGTTTGTCAGTACAGGATATACTATTCCATGTTAACATTTAAGTTAATGTGAACTAGATTTATCTATGGAATGTGTGCTGTGGGGAGAACTATGTCACATCGGCCTGTGGCAGGACATTTGCCCTTCAGTTGCCCTAGCTAATTGTTTACTTGCAAGAAAAGTAACGAGCTGAGTCACCTTGACTGAGTATATTCAGCTGAACTGACTCAGTCTTAAAGGTTGAAGCTCAAACTGCCCTTTAGTTACCAAACTAATTGATGCTGCCTTCAGTAACATGTTTAGAGATTAAATTCTATTATAAAGATGTTACTTTTATATTCGGAGTTTAAAATGCAGTTCTTGTGTACGTTAAGCTCAAAGGTTGTTCGAAGCTGTGACTCAACTGATGCATTTATTGAATAGCAAGATAACCAACAATACATTCCAAATCATGTTTGAACTTTGCGTTAATCGTGAGTTAAATTTGCACGGCTCTTAACAACTTATGAAGTTGCTGTTTTGAGCAGAAGTTATTTTTATGGATCATTATTCAAAGCTTTACAGTGGCTAGTTTAAGAATACTGTGGCTAGTTGAAGAGGCATCAATCATTTGAGCACTGCCTCTTTGGGTGCCCCGAAACCTATTGTCCCACAAGTCCATTCTTTGTTTTTTTAAACATATGACCTAGTAAATTCCATTTATTGTGGCTTTCATTGTGCATATTATTAGTCATTAAGCTTTCCCTAATCACTAGGTTTATGGTCAAATTCATTTGCAATGCCACATGTGACTGTTCTTTTGAGTCCATCTAGGTCAGAATCCCCCACCGTGTCAAATATAATTAGTACACCACGGTGACAATAGATGTGGGTAGATTTTACTGTGATAAACACAGATTCAAACTGCAGTTCTGCTATAAATCTCACAAGGTCCTATTTCATTCCTAAAGATAGACAAACAAGTTGTATTTGGCTTGTCCCTGAGAGGGGGCAAACTTCGTTTGTTGTGGTTATTTTGATCTTTTCCATTAACTTTGAAGAAACCTTACAGTTAATAACATGATTGGTTTTCTTCGAATTTCTGCCCTTTGCTTTGTGCTTACTCATTGTCATAAGAAGCAAAATTCGCCAACCTATTAAAGATGCATTGATGTCGTTGTAGAGAACTGCAGCCCCGAATCACTGAACATCAAACTGTAACTGAATCAGTGAAATTGTAAAGTCCAAGGTGAAAACTATGATCACATGTCAATGGGCACAGTAGCGCTGCACACAGTAAAATCAAATGCAAGTAGTGTCACATGCTAACTAAGTCTCACATTGCAATTTCTAATTCCTCATCCCTAGTTGAACAGAATAATCATGCGTGGCACCATGACGAGGTCAGGGTATTTATTCTTCCATAATCATTCCTCTTTGGCACTCAAACATAATCGGGAGAGCATACCACAAATACCTTTGAATATTCATTCAGCAATGCATTGCTCAGTATTGCACTGTCCCGTACATTTATTTTGTCACTGTAGGAGAATGAATTTATATTGGTGCCACCATTAAAGGACAAATACCTTTAAAATGTTTATTCAAAGTTTGCACGTTTTTAAAGGCTGATGCCGCATTGTGCTCCACAAATACCAATACCCCTGGAGGAACATCATGTTAATATTTACCTCAATGTTTCTTAAACTCAGATTAAAAAGTACATTATTAAAATAAATTACGTGGTCCTGACAAGGGCAGCTAAATACGCAGAATTTTTTCAGTTGGAGGGGAAATCAAAGCAAAGATTATCAATTAACAGCAACTTTCTCCACAGATGCTGCCTGGTCTGCTGGGTATTTGCAGCATTTGCCATTTTTATTGTGAAGGATTTAGTGTTGGGAAGTACGTGCTATTGTTTTCTAGTTTGTGATTTGCTGTGAGTGTCAACAACTGCAAAGTCAGAAGCAAGAACAATTTTTAAAATATAATAATAATCTTTATTGTCACAAGTAGGCTTACATTAACACTGCAATGAAGTTACTGTGAAAAGCCTCTTGTCGCCACATTCCGGTTCCTATTCGGGTACGCAGAGGGAGAATTCAGAATGTCCAAATTACCTAACAACATTTTTTTCGGGACTTGTGGGAGGAAACAGGAGCACCCGGAGGAAACCCACGCAGATACAGGGAGAACATGCAGACTCTGCACAGACAGTGACCCAAGCCAGAAATTGAACATGGGACCCTGGTGCTGTGAAGCAACAGTGCTAACCATTGTGCTACCATGCCGCCATTTTCAGAAACAGAAAAATAGTATCAGGCACAACAATACTGAGCTATTGTAAGAAATATATGAATATATATTAGTGATAATAATAGTCGGTTGCAAATCATAGAGTTTTTAAAAAATCATCTCTCAAGCACAGTTTCCTAACCAGGTCAATAATATGCCTTCACCTTTAGCTCACAGCCTTAATAAAGAATCGGATGAGGGCCGAAGGATGGCTAGAATGAAAAGCAGAACATTCCTGTAGCAACAGCATGGTTTTGTTTTTCATGTTCAAAAAAAGCCAAACTGATAACTTCAGTTTGCTGATTTTCTTTGTCAGTTATGGACAGCTTTGCGCTGAGGATAACACTGTCCAAACTCACATCAAAGGGAATTCTCACAGTCAGCAGAGAGGGAACACCAACCTGCCCTGGTCCCCCTATGCCGTCACTATAGTTAAGAAAGCCCACCAACGACTCTACTTTCTCAGAAGACTGAGGGAATTTGGCATGTCAGCTACGACCCTACCCAACTTCTACAGATGCACCATAGAAAGCATCCTTTCTGGTTGTATCACAGCTTGGTATGGAGCCTGCTCTGCCAAGACCTCAGGAAACTACAATAGGTCGTGAATGTAGCCCAGTCCATCACGCAAACCAGCCTCCCATCCATTGACTCTGTCTATAATTCCCGCTGCCTCGGAAAGGCAGCCAGCATAATTAAGGACCCCACGCACCCCGGACACACTCTCTCTTCCACCTTCTTCCGTCAGAAAAAAGATATCAAAGTTTGAGGTCACGTACCTGATGTGTTAGGCAGGTTGGTTTGATGTGGACTGCCCTCGATGCAGGGAAGCTAGAAACAGACGTCTAACACTGGAGAAGATCTAAGACTGTTTTATTCAACGATAGAACTGATAAACATATTCAGCTGTGGGTCGACACTATACTGAAATGTCTGGAGACCTAGTAATAGCCTGACCAGACTTACTAGCTACCGCATGGTGTTTGCACTTGCTAGCTCGTGGACTCTGACTGTCTCAGTGGCTGGGTCAAGAGAGAGCGGGAAACCTAGTGCCCTCTGGCTTTATGGTGGTAGTGTCCTGCCTGGTCATTGGCTGCACTGTGTTGTGTGCTTACTGGTCACCCTGTGTGTCAATCACTGCCTGTCTGCACCTCATTATATACATGAATGGATATTATGACATCTCCCCCTTTTTTTTAGATAAATAAATACTAAGGTGTGCGTGTGTATATATACATATGCCTGTCTATATACAAAAGATGTCTAAATGAACGTATATACATACAAAGGTGTCGATAGTGCAGATACATGGCAAATGAAACAATGGGCGTGATTCTCCGCTCCCGGGAAAATTCGTGAAGGCCGTCGTGAACTCGGGCGAGTTTCACGACGGCCTCCGAGCCCGCTCCTCTCACCGAATTCACCCCCACCCGGGGGGCTAGGAGCGGCGCTCCGTTATTCTCGGCCGCCGGGCCTTGACGCAACGGCGGTGCCTATGTGACGTCAGCCGCGCATGCACAGGTTGGCCGGCTCCAACCAGCGCATGCGCGGCTGACGTCACGGTGGCTGATAGCTCAAACCCTCACATGCGCGGTGACCGTCTTCCCCTCAGCCGCCCCGCAAGATGTGGCGGCTTGATCTTGCGGGGCGGCGGAGGGGAATTAGTGCGTCCGATTGAGACGCCGGCTCGACGATCGGTGGGCACCAACCGCGAGCCTGTCCCCTCCCGAGCACAGTCGTGGTGCTCATTCCCCACCAGGCCCCCTACAAGCCCCAAAACGGGCATCTCACGGCGATTTCACGGGTGTGGTTGCCGCCATCGTGAAACGGTTGCGAACGGCAGGCCGCTCGGCCCATCCAGGTCAGAGAATTCACGGCGAGCGGCGATTCTTCCGAACGGGGGGTGGGAGAATTGCGGGGGGCGCCAGGGGGTCGTGAAATTAGGCATTGGAGCGGAGAATCGCGCCCAATATTTACAGAGGTTAATTCGATGAAGTCACAAAATGTACAAAAGTTCAGTCTACAGATTCAGTCTTTGTGGTGGGCGACAAATTCTTGTCGATCGCCAGAGGTGGATCAGGAGCCGCCTGCATGTGGATAGGCGGGATTGCTGCCATCACGGTGGTCGCGGGGTCCTGGCAGGATTGCTGGTGTATCGGTGGCCTCATGGCAGGGTACGTCCAGAGGAAGCATCGTCGACGGCGGGGCACTATGGACAGGTAGTGGGCGTGGAACTCTTTGCAGTGCCCATCTGTTGCGCCGTAGCAGGGAGCCATCAGCCATGTGGACAAGGAACAATCTTGGGGCCACTTGTTTGATCACAACAGCTGTGGCTCACCAGCCGCCTTCAGGCAACTGGGCACGAACATAATCAGTTGGGGCCAGCTCGGGTAGATCCGTGGAATGAGCATTGTATGTGGCCTTCTGTTAGGCCCGTGACTGCTGCATTTTCTGTAAGACCGTGAGGTGGTCAAGGTCTGGAACATGGATGGCTGGAACTGTGGACCTCAGAGTGCGATTCATGAGTATCTGCGCTGGAGACAACCCAGTGGACAGCGGGATTGCCCTGTATGCCAGCATTGCCAGGTTGAAGTCGGAGCCTGAGTCTGCAGCTTTGCACAGCAACCGCTTTACAATATGGACCCCTTTCTCAGCCTTCCAGTTTGACTGCGGGTAGTGGGGACTGGACGGTACATGACGGAAGTTGTAGGGCTGTGCAAAATCACACCATTCCTGGCTGCAAAAGCAAGGACCGTTGTCGCTCATTACCGTGAGCGGTATCCCATGCCTGGCGAATGTTTCTTTGCAAACTTTGATTACCGCCTTCGATGTGAGATCGGACAGTTTCACCACTTCGGGGTAACTGGAGAAGTAGTCGACCAGGAGTACGTAGTCACGCCCCTTGGCGTGGAAAAGGGCTACACGTACTTTGGACCACGGAGAGGTCACAATCTCATGCTGTTGCAGCGTTTCCTTGGGTTGAGCTGGTTGAAACCTCTGATAGGTGGGGCAGTTGAGGACTGTGTCGGCAATGTCCTGGCTGATGCCCGCCCAATAGACCGCCTCCCGAGCTCTGCATTGGCATTTCTCAACCCCAAGGTGACCCTCATGGAGTTGGTCCAGCACCATAGCCTGCATGCTCTGAGGAATTACGATCATGTCGAGTTTCAGAAGGATTCCCTCCACCACCGTCAGGTCGTCTTTTATGTTATAGGACTGGGGACATTGTCCCTTCTGCCAGCCATTGGTAAGGTGCTGCATCACACGCTGCAGCAGAGGATCCTTGGCCGTCTCCACATGAATTTGGACCACCCGTTCATCAGACGTCGGAAGGTTGGTGGTACACAACTGCACTTGTGCTTCTATGTGGCAGACAAAGTCACTTTGTTCACATGGTGTGGTAATGGACCTGGATAGGGCATCTGCAACGATCAGCTCTTTGCCTGGCGTGTAGACAAGTTTGAAGTCGTTGCGGCGTAGCTTTAGAAGAATTCGCTGCAACCGAGGTGTCATGTCATTTAAATCCTTCTGGATTATGTGGACTAGAGGCCTGTGGTCTGTTTCTACCCTGAATCTTGGCAGGCCTCAAAGCTCCCCTGACGGCTTCTTTACGCAGACCATGGAGCTGACCCAGTCTGTTGGCTCTCTGACCTTCGATATGATTCCCTGGTCTTGGAGGTCCTGTAATTGCTTCTTCAGACGATCCTTGAGAGGTGCCGGCACCCAGCGTGTGCATGAATTACCGGGGTGGCGTTCGGCTTGAGCAGGATTTTATATCAGTATGGGAGCATGCCCATACCATCGAATACGCTGTGGTACTGCGTGATAATGTCATCTATGTCGGCTTGCAAGTTTCCATCAGGCGAGGCCGTCGCCGGTGATGATGACATGGTGTGGACTCGCTGAACCAGGTTCAGGAGCTTGCAGGCTCGAGCACCGAGCAGGGATGCTCTGTCAGGCTTGACGATTTCAAACCGCAATGTTGCCTTGATCACCTTATTGGATACCCCTAGTTGACACGAGCCACTGGCAGCTATGGCATTGCCATTATAGTCAACGAGCTGGCAGGCTGGTGAAAGAATGCTTGGTCTGGCGTGGATGGTGTCGAGGTCAAATTTTGAGATGAGGTTCGCCGATGCACCGGTGTCCAGTTTAAATCAGATGCGAGCCTTGTTAACTGTGAGGACAGCACACCACTCGTCGTTGGGATCCACACTGAGGATCGAGAGGCGTTTCGCCGTTGTGGTGGAAGGCAGCGCATGTGTAGTTATGATGCCAACCCGGTATGGGGACTTGAGGCACTCAGCATCAGGGTCTGTTGGGCTGTTGAGATTGAAATCTGGCATGACTTGTTGTATTGAGCGGACACTTCTGCGCTGCAGCTGGGACCGCTGGCTGCTGAGTGGTGGAGCAGATCTGCAAAGGGCTGCGTAGTGGCCAAGCTTGCCACACTGTAGACATCGGCATCCTTTTGCCGGACATTGCCGCTTTAAGTGGGCGGAGCCACAATTCGGACACGTCATGACGCTGACGTCAGCGCGTTCCGTGCGTTATTGCGCATGCGCAGTGCGGTCGATCGACGTACGCACTGTGCAGTCGGGTTATCGGTCTCGTCGTCCACTCGGTCGTGGCGCACATGCGCAGGGACCCGGGAAAAGTGCGCGAAACAACCACTCTCCTCAATGCTCAGGCCCTGCATCTGTGCGATGGCCTGCATCCGTTCTGCCTCATGGGAGGTCAGCTTTGTAGTCTCTGCCGCCCTGACGTGGGAGTAACGATTCTTAGCATGCTCATGGACAACGCATGTCTCGATAGTGACAGGGAGGGTCAACTGTTTGACTTTCAGGAACTGCTGCCGAAGAGAGTCGGAGTGGACCCCGAAAACGATCTGATCCTGGATCATGGAATCAGCCGTCAAGTCATAGTTACATGACTACGCTAGGAGGCAGAGATGGGTCAAGAAGGACTGAAAAGGTTAATCCTTACCCTGAAGCCTCTGCTGGAAAACGTACCGTTCAAAGTTCTCATTCACCTCAATGTCGCAGTGGCTGTTGAACCTCAGCAAGGCTGTTTTGAATTTTGTTTTGTCTTCGTCTGCAGCAAACGTAAGGGAGTTGTAGATGTGGATGGCATGGTCCCCTGCGGTGGTCCTTCCTGGCATCCAATGCTGCTTCGAGGTCGGAGGCCTCGACGTCCAAGAGGAATGTTTGCTTGAAGATCTTCTAATTGGCACCGACGTTGCCGGAGATGTGGAGCTGCGGAGGAGGATGGATGTTTTCCATTTCACCAGATGGCTGCTTGCTGGTCAATGCTGATTCACTCAAGGTAGGTCCATCAAGATCAGTGTAACTCTGGTACCATGATGTGTTAGGCAGATTGGTTCGATGTGGACTGCACTCGATGCAGAGAAGATAGAAACAGACCTCTAACACTGGAGAAGATCCAACACTGTTTTATTCAACGATAGAACTGATAAACATATTCAGCTGTGGGTCGACACTATACTGATCTGACTGGTGACCTTGTAGTAGCCTGACCAGACTTACTAGCTACCACGTGGTGTTTGCACTTGCTAGCTCGTGGACTCTGACTGTCTCAGTGGCTGGTACAGAGAGAGCGGGAAACCTAATGCTCTCTGGCTTTATAGTGGTAGTGTCCTTCTGGTGGTTGGCTGCACTGTGTTGTGTGCTTACTGGTCATCCTGTGTGTCAATCAATGCCTATCTGCACCTCATTATATACATGAGTGGATATTATGACAGTACCAACCGACTCAAGAGCAGCTTCTTCCCTGCTGCCATCAGATTTTCAGTGGACCTACCTTGTATTAAGTTGATCTTTTCTCCACACCTTGCTATGACTGTAAAATTATATTCTGCAGTATCTTCTTCCTTCTCTATGTACGGTATGCATTGTTTGTAGAGCATGCAAGAAACAATACTTTTCACTGTATATTAATACATGTGACAATAATAAATCAAATCAAAATCAAATCAAACAGCAACCCCGTGATGATCATGATTTTTTCTCCCTCTTCAAGAGATATGTTTATTTTCTGTTCGGGGCACTGGGTGTAATTAAATTGATTAAGATTGTGCACTGACGGCTTACTGAAATCATAGAATCATATCATAGAATTTATAGCGATAAAAGTAATATTAAATCCCGATCTTCCATCTTTAGCTACCTTATAGTGTAGCACATTCACTGCCGAGACAAACTTTATTCTCAAAATGACAAATAAACAAGATGAATTGGATTTCACCCTGCAGAAACAGATTATAGATATCTGCAGTGATTT
The DNA here is from genome assembly GCF_902713615.1 of Scyliorhinus canicula. Lineage (NCBI taxonomy): Eukaryota > Metazoa > Chordata > Chondrichthyes > Carcharhiniformes > Scyliorhinidae > Scyliorhinus > Scyliorhinus canicula. The sequence continues at coordinate 133,565,891 of NC_052156.1, forward strand.
TGCAAATCCTATCAAAGTAATTGTGGCAATTATTTAGAGTTCTGGACTAGATATTAAGTTCTTAAAATGTAACTCCTTTATTCAAAAGGGGAAGGACACAGTAAGCAGGAAACTACAGGCCAGTTATTTTCCATGGTTGGGTAAATGTTAGAAGTTATTTCTTTTATACATAAATTTAGAATACCCAATTACATTTTTTTCCAATTAAGGGGCAATTTAGTGTGGCCAATCCATCTACCCTTTGGATTGTGGGGGTGAAACCCACACAAACAAGGGGAGAATGTGTAAATTTCACATGGACAGTGACCCAGAGCCGAGATCGAACCTGAGACCTCGGTGCAGTGAGGCAGCAGTACTAACCACTGTGCCACCGTGCTACCCTCGTTAGAAGCTGAGGTAACCAGGTAGATTCAGTATGGTTTTGTGAAAGGAAAATGGTTTAACCAATTTATTGGAGTTCTTCGAAAAAGAAACATATACTGTGGATAAAGGGGAGATGGTAGATATACTCGACTTAGGTTTCTAAAAGGCATTTGATAAGGTGCCACATTAAAGATTATTGCAGAAAATAAAACTCATGGTGTGGGAGATAACATATTGGCAGACGTTGGCTGGCTAACCGGAACGAGAGATTCACCATAAATGGGGCTTTTTCTGGTTGGTAAGATGTAGTGAGTGGTGTGCTACAGGGACCAGTCAGCCTTACATAGGCACGGTTCAATTGTGGTCACTACATTTGTGGCCCTGATGTGATGGTCTTCGCAATGGGCCATGGGGGAAACCGTTGAGATGTGAGTTGCAATAAGTGCATTCCAATTACTTAAGCATATGATTTCACTGCACTCACCTCTCTTTGATGTGGTCAACCTTCACTACGGTTTCATTACATCGGCCACTGAAGCATGAAAGGATATGATTGGATCAAAGTTGCAGATGGTTTTTACAAGCTGTCACTCACAGACCACTACTCGAAAGCTATCAATGATCTGCAAATAGTGATCTGTGGGAACCAGATGCAGGCACGGCTGCTCTCCTTAGAGGAATGGACAAGTGGAGCTGCAAAGTAGGTATTACAGCTATAATGCTTCCCACTGACCCTGTCTGCGTGGCTCTCTAATTTCCAGATAGGGGTCCCTTTGCTGCGGTGGTGGGGGGGGGGTTCTGTGTTCGGGTATGTGTGTGGAGGGGGTATGAGGAGGTGGTTCCTTTAGGCAGTGGGCCCCTTTGGGGGGGTCCCCTATTACAGGGATCCCTGTGGGAGGGTCTTCCTATTATAGGGGTCCCTGTATTTTTAAGGCAGAACTAGATAGATTCTTGATAAGCAAAGGAGGTGAAAGGTTATTGGGCAAGGCAGGAATGTGGGGTTGAGTTCACAATCAGATCAGTCATGATCTTATGGAATGGTAGAGCTGCCTCGACGGGGCCGAGTGGCCTACCCCTGCTCCTAATTTCTAAGTTTGTATATTCTTTTGTTTGGCATCACTAGTCAATCCTATAAGTGATGCTCACATTCTTCCATGACCTGGAGAGTACAGTATATGACTAAATGATAGCATAACATAGAACCCTTATAACCCATAGAACTTTTAGGGCTACATAAGCATGCACAGGCCATCATGAACATTTTTCTGTCTTTATGGAAGTCAAACTGAAGAGCACTCCAATGATATGAGACACCACCCTAAGCTAATGAACCAATTTATTTATTACATAAAACAAATAGAGCACAGACTGAAACTTGTTCATTTCTATCCTTACGAAGCACCATTGACTTATCGCCCACCCCCCCCCCCCGCCCCAATTCATTGAATTCAAATCTTCATCTTCATTTACAAATTACTCCATGACCTAAATCTAATTCTACCATTCTACATACCCTTCACATTTCCTGCTATGACCTTCCTTATATCATCATTCCTTACAATCTTATATCAGTCTTACATGGAACTCACTTTCCAAATGTTTTGGCTTTACTACTTTCCTCCCCACTTTTTGAAGCATCCACAAAACTATGCCTATTTAACAGTGCTTTGTGGCACTATGCCTCATTCTATTCCTATTAAGGCCCAACATTCTAGGAATGTTTACTACAGTAAAGACACAAGTTCCTCCTTGAGTCTCATCCAGTTCACTTTGGCTCTGAAGTCTGGTTGGGAATTTTATTGAGAAATAGGAATATTTATTCTTTTCAGCCCAATTGAAAGCTATTTCAGGGAATACAGTGAATGGGCCAGTTATTCAAGAGGGGTTGGGAAAATCACAGAGATATGAAAGAAATGGGAATCAGAAGGAGTCAGACATAAATGGAGAGAGAACACTCACATAAATAAAATGGAACAACATGCAAAATTCTGATTCTCAAACATTTAATTTCCTCTCTCACTTCAGAAAAGCATTAAAAAAAACACTCGATGTAAGGAGGAAGAATAAAGTGCAACAGAAAGGCAAAAATTGGCCTGGGAGAGACACCCCATCCCTCCCCCCAGGTGCCGTTACGCCTGGTCCAGTACTAATAGGCGCCCTGGCGAGGTCTCCCAAGTGCAGCCATTGAGTACCGGGTGTCGGGTGAATCCGGCGAGGGTGTGATCCAGATTGTGGCGGGCGGAGAGAGTTTGGTGATTTGCAGGCGGCCCCCCGGGGGTTTATTGTACCATTCACTCGTTGCACCAGGCTCCACCCTGGGCACAACAGGGCCGTTAAATCGTGCCCTTTGAGTTTTTTTCTGGATCATTATTGCTATCGGAAGGCTCATAATTTTAATGTTTACTTCAGACCCAGTTAAGAACATCTCTTCCTATCTCAGTAAATGCAGTTCTATACATTACTCAGATTGAGTGGCTGAAATGTTTATTTATTATTTGACTGAAATTTACTTAAAATTCTAACTTAATAGTGAATCAATGCTAGTGTTATGAGATACTGACCAGATTACACATTTGAAAAGAACAGGTCAATGCTATGTTATTTTTGGTGCAGTGCTCACTTGATAAAATAATTTCTGGCAGTCCAATAGAGTAAACATGGATTGGCTCCATTGGCGGGCAAGCTCTGGCAATGGCTCAGCAAGTTTATCCATTACGTACCTGAGTCACACAGACCAGAGATGGCCAAGGTTCAGTTTTCAAGTCAGTGTCAAACCGGCTGATCTGAAGAATGGTTAGCAATTCCAGACATTGGGAGTGAACTTCCTCGGAACTGCTCCTGATTCTCGGCTGTAACAAAAAGTGTAAAGAGGACTTGTTAACAACATGTAATTTACTGCTTAGATGGCATATTTGGGACAGTAGATGGCAAACGGATCATTTATATGCACGGTTATTACACAATGTGCATGGTAGGCCAAGAAATCAAAGAGAGTAAAGGATAATGAACAACATTCTCGGGTTCAAAAATAAAATTAAAGGAGATGAATATAAGCTCAGAAGGTTGAAAGATAATTCTTTACATCTTGGTCCATTGTGTCGTTTAAATATGTGAGGGCATTTCCATTTAATACAGAACAGCAGACTGGAAATTAATATCAGTGATGTTATCAGGGGAACACTTACGCGCTCTTATCAAATTTGTTTCTTGCTCTTTTAACAGGCTTGTTAACCCATTAAAAATAAATGTTAATGCCCCCATTAAAATAGTGGATAAACGAGTTCAACTTGACTGTCTTAAGTGTTTTCACAGTTATACAGTACAGAATTATTCCCCAACAATATTATCATGAGAGGACAGGATGAAATTGGAGATTTGATTTGCTTCTCTTTAACTATTATTTTTTTTTTAAATCGCAACTGAACTCTTCTCACTGTAATGTTTGAAAAATACCCAAAAACAAATTCATACCAGTGTCCCAATAATTACTTGCCAAATGTACGCTGCTAAAAGTGGGTGAAAACGCACAATAGCAATGATAATTGATCCTGAAAATAAAACTGTCAACACAACTATAAGTTAGTGTACCGAGGAAGCCCAATACAAAAGTGTGATTTATTCATTTTCATAGCCTTAGAGGAAAAGTTTTCAATGGAGTTGCAACTTTGTAATGCCATTTGTGTATTTATATTCTGGAGCTGAGCTCCATAAATTATATTTTCTTCGAGTCTGTTTTGAACATTCCGGCACATGACAATCAGAGATTGGCTGTATTTCTTCACTGGGGAATGAATCAAGAGAAACGCTGTTGTTTCCAAATCTGCTGTGACTTATGGAGCATTAACTTGCAACGTTTTAATTAAGGCCACCCACGGCCGGCCGATTTTCCACGTGTGGGCAACAGCTTCCTACTCTTGTTAGCCAAGAGTTTCTTCTGGTTTGCGCTGGTTTAATTGGTGCAATCCAGTTGAAGTTGGCTAACCCAGCGTAAAAGTTCACAGAATTATAAATGCGGGTGGTACAGTGGTTGGCACTGCTGCCTCACAGCGCCAGGGACCCGGGTTCAATTCCGGCTTTGGGTGTCTGTCTGTTTGCATGTTCTCCGTGTGTCTGCATGGGTTTCCTCCGGGTTCTCCGGTTTCCTTCTACAGTGCAAAGATATGTGGCTTATATGGATTAGCCAGGCTAAATTGCCCCTTAGTGTCCAAGGATGTGCTGATTAGATTATGGGAAAACAGGGATTGGACGGGGGAGTGAACATGGGTAGAGTGCTCTTTCAAACGGTCGTTACAGACTTGATAGGCCAACTGGCCTCCTTGTAGGATTCTATGATTCTATATTGAGTCCCTGTGATCTTTAGCACAAAATTAAATTGAAGCTTGAAGCCATCCCCGACCATGTAACTGGCAATATCTTCAGATAGAAACTTGAGCATGGCAGGTTCCCACCAATTGTCCCAGCGGATGCTCAAAGAAGGGCTTCAAATTGAGCTTGGGCTTTAAGGTGCACAGGCAGTAGTAGAAACAATTTAACATGCTTTACATATTAAAAATATTAACTTTTCTAAGAAACTGACTGGTGTACACCAACAAAGTTAGCAAGCAGCTTTGTATAGTTTTTATTAAAGTCATTCTCAGTTATTTAACTTCAAGTTACTCACAGTTAAAGAAAGAGACTTTTAAAGCAGTTTATTATTGCAGTGACTGAGTTCCTCACCCACCAAAATCAGCTTCAGTTAAAGGTCAGGGCTCCTGGTCTCCTTTCACATAAACCCCCAGGACCAACAGCATTATATAAGTTTGTTCAGATACGCAGCTGAACGAAAGTGGTTTCATGCTCACTCCAACTCCCATTACCGACACTCCGGGAGAGTTTAAAGAAGTGAATGGTTCAGATCATCGTATGTAGTTGCTTTAGAACATTTGAAGACTATGAACTGGGTAGCTACCATATTTATTTTCTCAATTGAGCATTCTCACAAACAGTAGCAGCATATTGAAGTCATATAATTCAGGAGAAGGGAAACTCCTGTAAAGAATTTGGAACAGCAGATGCCAGGACAGATGCGGCAATTATATTGCTGTGTGCAACATTCAAATGTAAATGTTAACATTTGAATATTTCCCAGCATGGAGTAATTATTCCAATGATCCAGTATTTAACAAAATTAATAGGTTTTCACAGCCATTGAAATACTGAAGAGACAGATTCAACACACGTGCATTTCGCATAACACTTTTTCACACAATAATGTACAAGTGATATTATGCTGTGGTTCTAAAGTGTGGAAAATTCTGGGGCAACAATCATTTGGGTCAATCCATATATGACATTTTCAGTGAGTCTCCATGTAATGATATAAAAGTAGGCATCTTTTAGGTCAATGATCAGCTGTCAATCCTCCAGGCATATTGCCTGAATCATCAGATTTGAATGATCATCCTCCTTGACAAAATTGTTAAAAACTCATTTTAGAGACTGGAGCGGGATTCTCCGTTATCCGTAGCTGACTCCGAAATCACAAAACGCGATTGGGCGGAGAATAGGTTCCGATGCCAAAATCGCGGTGGCCACCGATTTGATGCCAAAACGCAATTCTCCATACCTCGAGAGCGGCGTCAGTGTGGTCAGGAAGGCACATACACTAAACATTGTTTGCATGTCATTAATGGGCATGACCCGGTATTCTCTAGGGCAGGGGTGGGCAAACTATGGCCCGCGGGCCGCATGCGGCCCGCCAAAGGTCTTTATGCGGCCCACCAAGTCATTCAAAAAATAAAATTTTAAAAAATTAAAACATTTTTTTTTTTAAGGTTAATGGGGGGGGGGGGGGGGGGGGGGCTGTTGGGTTACGGTTATAGGGTGGATACGTTGACTTGAGTAGGGTGATCATTGCTCGGCACAACATCGAGGGCCGAAGGGCCTGTTCTGTGCTGTACTGTTCTATGTTCTATATGAGGCGCCCAGAATCATAACCGGGTGAAGTAATTATTTTACTTAATATACTATGCGGCCCTTTAAAATTGTGAATTTCTGAATGTGGCCCTTGCACGGTAAAGTTTGCCCACCCCTGCTCTAGGGCCTCTGCGATTCTCCTCCTCCGATGGGCAGAGTTCCCGACGGTGCGGTTCACTTGTGCTTTTAAAAACTGTCATCTGCAGGTGCCCGTAGGGGGACATGCATCCCGTCGATCAACCCCTGGACCCGGTGCATCCCGGCGACTGCAGCAAACCTGCAGATGACAGGCCACTCTACACAAACTAAAAGCTGATCCACTCAATGAACGTGCAGCTAATATGTGACCATCAGCTGCACATCATGCAGAGCTGCACCCGCTACCCAGGCAGTGTGCACAATGCCTTCATCCTGGCACCCTCGATGATTCTGACATGTTCTGCCCGCTGTCCACCAGAAGCACCAGGTACAAGAGGGGGCGGAGTACGATCTGCGGTGGTGTTCCAGCATCTCCTCCTCCCTCGGGGTGGCCAATGGCCCCCGGGCTACTCCATGGGACGGGGGTGTGAGCAGAGCTATCCCTTGAGGCTCCCCTGCCACCTGACGCTCCCAGTCCAGGAGGTCCACGCTGGTCTGGACCAGGGTCTGCATGCTGGCGGCCATGGAGCACAGGGTGTGGACTATTTCTATCTGGCACTGCATCACTTCACCCACTGACTCTGAACGACCTGCTGGGTCTGTGTCACATCAGCTGGCGACTACCTCACCTCCTTCTGTGTCCACGCCATATCGGCCAGTGCCTGGGCAATGCCGCCAATGTTCTCAGCCATGGCCTACTGTGACTGGGCCATGCTCAGAAGCGTCGCTGCAATTTCCAGGGTGGTCTGACTCATGGCTGCCTGTGAGGTGGCAACCCTGCCCTGGGCGTCAGCCAGCGCCTGCACAGAATGCCCCAGGCCAATCCATAACCACAACTGTCTTTCCCAATGCCTCCATCGCAGATGCCACCTGTGCGGTGTTGGCCTGGGTGGCACGCATGGTCGGCATCATCTCCTGCTCCCTCACGTGGTTGGACTCGTCCAACTGCACCTGCAGGTGCTGGATGCTAGCTGACAACCCCTCATGTAGTCCCTGGTTCCACGAGTGCATCTCCACAATCAATGTGACTGTCCATTCCAGAAGCCCGTAACCCATCTGGATGGCAGCTAGTTCCTGGAATAATAATAATCTTTATTGTTACAAGTGGGCTTACATTAACACTGCAATGAAGTTACAGTGAAAATCCCCTAGTCGGAACATTCCAGCGCCCGTTCGGGTACACTGAGGGAGAATTCGGAATGTCCAAATTATCGAACAGCACATCTTTCGGGACTTGTGGGAGGAAATCGGAGCACCCGGAGGAAGCCCACGCAGACACGGGGGGGAATGTGCAGACTCCGCATAGACAGTGACCCAAGCCGGGAATCGAACCTGGGACCCTGGCGCTGTGAAGCAACAGTGCTAACCACTGTGCTTCTGTGCTGCCCATATTCGGCCTGCCCTCCGACCATCCACCCCCTCGGGAGTTCACCCTGGGGGGTGAGGGTGTGGGTGGGGATGAGGGGATGGTGAGGGGAGGGTGGTGTAGGGTGATGGTGGGGGGGTGAGGGTGGTGTGGGGGTGAGGGTGGTGTGGGGGTGAGTATGGTGTGGGGGTGCTGTTGGGAGGGGATTTTCACACCTGTCATGGGGGACCGTAACTCAGCAGGGTCTCACTTCCTTGCCCGTGGCCGAACTCCACCTCCCTTTCCGAGGACCATCGACTACATCCAGGGCCCTCTGCTCAGCCGCGAGGGGCCGCAAGTCCGGTTCCCCCCCCCCCCCCCTCCAGTCTTCCTCCCACTCCCGGCGATTATGGGCGACCTTCTCCTGCGGGGTGGGAGGGAATGGATAATGACAGTGTTAGACAGTCTAACGCATGTTGCCCAGGGGTTGGGTAACTGGTGGCCTCAGTGGCCAGGGCACCCGGCCATGGTGGCTGGTATGGGTGCCGGCTGGTGATGCAGGGTGGGGGTTGGGCAACCCTCCGGGTTTGGGGGTGGGGTGGGGGGGGGGGGTAGGGCTACGGGTGTGCGGGATGGGGGTGGTGCCATGTACACAGTGCTGCCTACTCACCCTGGCCGCCGTGAGGAGGTTGTGCAGTTTTCTCCGGCACTCCTAGGGGCCAAAGACTTTGGTTGTTTTTCAAAGAATTATTTATTAATTTCAATTATGTTGCGGCTCTGGGTCAAGTGGGGCTGGAATTGATCGCACACTAGCCCAGGGGATGATAAAAATCCTCACCACAACACACACCCCAATTCCTGCTCTCTAATCCAGCATTGGCAACTGTGTCTTCATCCTTCTGAACCCTATATTCTTCAATTCCCCCAAACCTCTCCACTTCTCCAACTCATTCTCCTTCTTCAATACCCTCTTTAAAGCCCATCTCTTTAGCAAACCTTTTGTTCACGCTTCCCAATATCACACTTTTATCTGGTTATGCCTCTATGAACAAACCACCTTGGGATGTTTGTCACTATCAACTTGCTATATAAATGCAATTTATTGCTGTTGTTTTCTGTTGCTTTTGATTGAGTCGGGGTTACCGTTCTACATAGTGCTTAACCAAGGCAGAACTTGGGTGTACAGATTGATGGCTGGGATATGATACATTGGATCCAATCCAACTGAACTAGAGGTGGATACTTGGTACCCAGGAAATGTTGGACAGATTAAAATCTCGGCTGGGATTTTCTGGTCCCATCCACTGGTGGGATTGGACATTGCTGCCAGAAGTCAATGAATTGTTGGCTGCCTCTCCATATTTTCCATCCTGATCACACGAGGAAACATTGCAGGCAGGAACAGAAAATCTCTGCCCTAGTCTAATACTTGGGTAACTCCAGAACTGATTCCTCCCCCAAACACCCAATCACCATCCTGACCACTCAACTATCCACCAACCTAAGCCTCACAACCACTTGACCAGCCTCCCAAACCAATATGACTACCTCTGATCACACAATTGGCCCTCTGATTCAACCTGACTACCTCACAAACGCACAACTACCCCTTGACCCAACTAACCCCAACCCGGATGCTGCCAGACCTGACCCGACTACCCTCTGACCTGACCCGGCTCCCCCTGACCACCTGACTAACACACATACTTACACCTCCTCCCACCTCAACCAATTACCCTCCTTCCCAAGTCATCAATCTACCCACCTTCCCATTTTACAAACCCAGTCATTCATCCACCTCACCCACCTATCAGCCTGATCTACCTGATTCACCTCCCCACACTAACTCCTACCCACCTCACTCACCTACCCACCCTACCCATTCACCGCTCATCCATTCACATTCATAAAACCGGGAACTTTAAGTACATACCAGAGTACAGCAGTTTGTACCATAAAGAGGAGAATGTCCTCTCTTCCCCTGGCTCTATTCTACTCTGACAGTAGATGCTGCGTTGCGTATTTGCCAGCTGAGAGTGAAGATCTGGGAAGAAATGTGCAAAGCCTTGGATTGGGGGAAGCTTTGTGTGCAGTGGCAATATGCCCAGAATTGGCGCTGCTTGGAATACTCAGGCCCATACAGAGCCTAGAGACTAATGCATATCAGTCCGGTGGAAATGGCAGGTTTCATCCCCTGAAGGATATTTGTAAGCCAGTTTGATTTTTACAAATAATGACAGCTTTTTCCTGGTGTCAGTCCTCAAATTACTGGACTTACTCAATTCAATTTCTTAGTGTTTGTGCTGGAATGTGAGCTTACAGCCTCTGGGTTTGTGGTTTTGTTTCATAACCACCATGCCATCACAGCAATGTGTACGATATCTGGAAGAAGGACTCTCCTCTGATGTTCACGTCCCGGAACTAATGTAATAACACTTTGAGCAATCCATACATTAAACACATTTGTAAATATGGGACTTTAATCTAACAACCCACTCCAGATTTCCTCCTCATCTTCTGCAGAGAAATTCTTTCCAGTTCCCTGTGGGTTGATGGGTGAGCTGTTACATGGTTCCAGTGGTTTTGCATGTTTAACTTATTACCATGGCAGGCAGTAAAGCCTTTATCCAATCTTCGCAGGTGAACAGAATGATTTTGTGAATTGAACCCTTCATACAAAATGTGTTGCTGTCCTTTTTCCCAGGACTATGCCCCAATCCAATTACCCTCCTGAGAGACATTAACATGTGCCGAAATAATATTCATAAGAATGAGCGAGTGGTAGGCATTGGTCATTTTACTGTCTCAGTGCATATTAGTCTGGAATATATAGTAATTTAAAATGGAATCAGAATGTGCTTGTAATCTACAAGGTTTGTGTAATCTAGTGTAGTCCTGAGGAAAAACTGCAATTGTTTTCTTTTCCAATTCTTCAATGAGAAGTGTGATATTAAAAATGAAGTGTTCAAGATTTTGGAAGAGCAAAACTCAACTGATGCTACGGCCTGGCTCCCCGGGTTTTTAATCAAACACTGGAGCCGGAAGCATTTTGCATTTCTGTGCACATCCTTGTCACTTGACCTCCAGAGGGAAGACGGTGGCATAATGGTAATGTCGCGAGACTAGGAATCCCACGGCCCAAGCGATGTTCTGGAGTCAAGGGTTCAACGCCTACAATGGCAGCTGATGGAACCTAAATTCAGTCAATAAATCTGGATTGTATGAAAAACTAGCAATGATGGCCATGACAGACACCAGTGACAAGTGTTGTAAAAATCCATCAGGCTCACTAAAAGGAAATATGCCACCCTGACCCGGTCTGGTCTATATGTGACTCATGACCCAGAGTAATGTGGTTGACTCATAACTGCCCCCTGAAATGGCCGAGCAAGCCACTCAAATGCTGGCCTTGTCAGTAATGTCCACATCTGGTGAAAGAATAAACAAAAAAAATAGACTGAATCGAACTGAGCTATACCCATCAGAGAAGATATTTACTTCTGTTGAGTTCAATAGAAATAAAAAGTGAGAGAGAGGTAAGCAAGCTGTTGACTCGTTGTCACTCATCAAGGTCTACCCCATGGTGTCAGCCAGCACACGGCTGAGGTACAGCCCTCACCCCAGGACTTCAGCACTTAATGTAGACTGACACTTTGGCTGAGACCTTCCGGTCCCACTGCTAATTAATTTTGGCGGGATTGGAAAATTCAGACCTTTGCTGTTGCAATGTCAGACTTGTTGTCATTCGGGTGAAATGTTAAATCGAAGTGCTGTTTGCTTATTTAGGCAGATGAAAAAGAACCTGTAACATCATGCAAGGCGGGGCAGCATGGTGGCGTAGTGGTTAGCCCTGCTGCCTCACGGCGCTGAGGTCCCAAGTTCGATGCCAGCCCCAGGTCACTGTCCATGTGGAGTTTGCACATTTTCCCCATGTTTGCGTGGGTTTCGTCCCCACAACCCAAAGATGTGCAGGGTAGGTGGATTGGCCATGCTAAATTGCCCCTTAATTGGAAAAAATGAATTGGGTACTCCAACTTTATTTTTCAAAAATCATGCAAGGAAGTACATCCAGGAGGAAAGATTAAGCTCTGTAGCTCCTGTTTTTTCAGGTGTTACACTCAGGAATGGTATCTGAAATGCGTGTGAACACTTCCGTTAGGAAGTGTGCTGGATGCTAGGCTGGATGCTATCTTAGTAATGGGGCTCACGCAAGGGCATCTGATTAACACTGGCAGCACATGGAGCAGGCAGATTTACATCAATCAGGGTATCACACTGAGTTAACAGCCTGCTATGCTCCAGCCTAGAAGTAGGTTAGCCATCCAAAACCACTGGAATCACTCACCCATCAACCCACAGGGAATTAGAAACAGAACTTTACTGGAGATGTGGAGAAGGATGGCCTGGAGTGGGTTGTTAACCTCGCACAACTGAACATAGTATTAAACAGCATGAAGGACCTTGCCATCAATGCTACTTAAAAGGATCATGAACTACTTACAGGTTAGTTGCTGAATTATTTATTCCAGCTGCTGGTGCAATTGTGGAGAATTCCTACAATTGCCTATAGTTTGAATAGTCGACAGGGCTGGTGCTGAAATATATTTTAGTTTATTGAGAAGCTTACACTGAAGCAAGTCGCTTCCAGACTTGGATAAGCTGGCAAACCTTCCCCTTGTGATTCATCACAGCAGGGAGAATGGTGGGAGATCACAGAGAGCAGAATGATCTGGGAGAAGAGAGCAAAAAAGGCCATGGGCGGGATTCTCCGTTTGCCGACGCTGATCTCGTAATGGGCGATCGAGTGAAGAATTCCTTTTTATGGTAGAATCGGGGGCGGTGCCTGTTTCCGGATACTCCGCCCCTCCAAAATGGCATCATTGAGGAGTACATCGCACGCCGTTTGGACGGCCTCAGGACGTTAGCTGAAGGCCCTCCCCTGATGCTCCGCCCCCGAAGAGCCGAGTTCCCGACCGCACGGTTAACTCATGGGGCGGGATTCTCCGCAAACTGGCGGGGCAGCCACTCCGGTGCTGAAGGGTTTGGTGCCACTCCAACTGGCACCGAAGGGCCTCTGCCAGCCAGTGCTAGTTGGCGCATGTGCGGGAGCGCCAACGTGTGCTGGCGTCATACCAACGCATGCACAGGGGGGTTCTTCTCCTCACCGGCCATTACTGAGGTTGATAGCGGGTGGTTTGGAGGGAAAGAGTGCCCCCACGGCACAGGCCCGCCCGCGGATCGGTGGGCCCCGATCGAGGGCCAGGCAACCATGGGGACACCCCCAAGGCCAGATCCCCCCGCACCCTCCCGAGGACTCTGCAGGCCACCTGTGGAGGCAGGTCGCGCCGCTAAGGATCTGTTGTGATTTACGCCGGTGGGACCCGCCGACAATGGGTGGCCACTCAGCCCATCGTAGGACAGAGAATCGGCGGGGAGACGGACGCTGCCAGCGGCCGCTGGCCGGCGCGGTGCGGATCCTGCCAGCTGCCGAATTCTCTGGTGCGTGGTTTTGGCGGGGTGGGAATCGCATCGCCCCGGTCGGTGGCCGCTGGCAGTGCCCACCCCCCCCCCGCCAATTCTCCAACCCTGGGGGGGGGGTCAGAGAATCTCGCCCATGGTCTCAGTGGTCAGGAACCCGGCGTGACGGCTGCGGACTGTGTCCAGCGCCACAAACAATTGGACGGGAGATGTGTTGCCGGCCAGGAGGGGCTTCGGTGAAGGTTGGGGGGCCTGGTGGGGGGGTGGCCTGGGGATGGCGAAGGGGTGTCCAGGGAGACGCTATCTGACAGGTCGTGTCATTGCACAGCATAACTGCTGCAGGTCATTGCCATGTGCATGCGCGGCCAGGGACCCGGCAATTCTCTAGGCATTTATATCGGGAAGGCCGCCCATTTTATGTGGTACGGCTGCTTGCCCCAAACTGGTTGGAGTTTCGCTGCTAGGGTCACGCTGATTTTTCCAACGTAAAATGCCATGGATCCTCTGGACATAGCTCTAAAATCGGAGAATCCAACCCCATATCTGCAGAGAGATTTTAAGAATCACTTCTCTTCCTGCAACTTCAAAGACCAACGGTTGTGATGTTTTTTGCTTTACTAACGATGTTGTGACTGGAATCTGCCAGCTGCTGCATCTGTAACTGCAATCTTGAAAGCAGACCACCTTGGATCTCAAGGTGGTCGTAGCTCTTAACTTTGATCCATCTCCCTCCTTCCAGGCTGTTGCTGGAGATTGAGGCACCATCCCACAGTTTACTGTGTACTCTGTACAAGAGGCACTGCTGAGGCCCTCGATAGAGACAGCTTCATCATATTTCCTCTTGCGAGAGCCAAATGGCTGGAGCAAATACGAGAGTTTTGTAGGCCACAAATGAGTCCAGACCAAGTTGGTAAAAAGCAACCTTGGTTTATTGCAAAGCAATTATATTTACAATATCGATCAGATCCCAGCCGAGTCTGCTCTGTCAGTTCCATACCTGGCCGATTTTATATAGATTTCAATCATGAATGATCTTGTGCTCTCCACCCCCTTATCGGTAGAGCACGTATTCAGCGAGACTCACGGGAAGACTGATTGCTCCAACCCCGTAGGTATTTTCCGGTTATAGAAGATTTACTTGGCGCAGGATGACTGTCTGCATCTGTGTGACTTCATGTGAACTCTACCATTTCATGAACCTAAGGGTTTCCACTCACTCAATTTGAAGCTGGCGTGTAAGCACAGGTAACGTGAAGGTGAATTCCCATTACCCTTGCAGTCGTCACGATTCCTTCATTCTGCAGCAGTGTGTGAAGGTATCGTAAGGCATCCAAATTTAGGGTTGAGTACTGATTGAAAGAGATTGATGGCAAGTGAGTGATGGGGTGTATTGAGAAGTAGATGAGGTTAATGGCCCAGTTGTTAGGGTTTATTTTTCGAATATGAAGTCACTGACCTTGGCGACTTGTGTGAGATTGTTGGACTTTTTCTTGCACTTTATTTATGTTCTTTCACCAAACCTGCTGGACTTGATTCCCACTTTGACCTGTTGCCACTTGAGCATCTATCTGGAGGGCCTCCTGCCCCTCTGCAGATGGAGGATATCTTCTACCTCTTCCACCAAGATCTCAGTGTCTAAAAACTCTAGTGTAATCTCGCTTGCATTCTCAACTGTTGTGCAAGTATCAAAGGACAGATTCAGTTTGCAAATGACTTACCCTTCTTACCACCACAACGGCTGTCTTTAAGTAATGCTAGTTATGATGTTGGGACACCTGCTAATGTGTGAGGCCAATGAACACAGTGCATGGAGCGCAAGCAACAATTATGTAAAGCAGCAGGCAACATGAATTTACCATGCCATCTAGAACGCGATGAATGGGCACCAATTAACCTCCACAATATCAACCATCATTTTGTAGATTAACTAATTTAATATGAACCCCAAAAATCTCCTCCAGCTCCTGCCGCCTGCCCATCCCCACCAGTGTCATTATCCACATCTCTCAATTACCAACAACAAGTTGACTTACTGATTATTTATCTCATTATTTACTGGACCTTGGTCTTTGCAAATCGGCTGCCACAGTTGCGTTGAAATGACAGCAACTACACAGCAAAAGTAATCAATTTGAAGCAGTTTGGGATATCTTGGGAGCGTAAAATGTGCTTTAGAAATACAACTGTTTCCCTTTTATTCTGTTGTGTTGATGGATAGAATGGGGATTTGCAACTTCAGCGGAGTGGAAATTGAGTTTGCACATGGGCATTTAAAATACCTCAAGCAGGATTTGATCTGATGTGATCCAATTTTAAGAATCCCCAGCATTTATTTCCTTGGAAATTCCTTTCTGTAAAAATGGCTGGCACGTTGACAAAATATTGCACCAGGGATGTGTTTGAGCTGACGGGAATTGGCTGTATGTACACTGTCAGTCGTAGGAAAGTTTCAGCAAACAAGCACAAGTGGGAGGGAACAACTACACAGACTTTCTACATTAGTAAGCTTTTTCATGGCTATTGAGTGATTTGGCTACAGTTGTCTCTAAATCAGAAACATAGGCATTCCTAGACATAACATACCTTCAAATTTAAGAATTAACCACAGTCCCTATTTAAATAACTTCACCGCAGTGGTAATAAGCCTTGGATTAGGATCATAAAATGACAAGTAGCTGGTCTGCTATGTGATAGGATCCTTTGAAGCAATAAAGTCGCCATAGTCTCAGATGAGCATAGGTTGCTTTCCCCTTTGAGGGGGAGAGCTGACTGGTGGTGATTTAACCTGTGGGTCACCACACCTCAGGCGAGGGGTAAGGTTGAGAAGGTGATGCCTCCATGAATAACCTCATTCGGTATGGGAATTGAACGCGCACCATTGGCCTTGCTCTGCATCACAAACTAGTTGTCCAGCCAACTGAAGTAAACGAGCCCCCTTTGAAGTATTCAATGCTGAAGTGTCAGCATTTTGAAGAAGCCAGTCCGATCTTTTGGATGGAATACAGCGTGTACATGAAAGCGGGTTCTATCAAACGTGTGGAACACTGAGACATGTTTTTCAGTAACAACTGCCTGCTCCAATGAATCCTGTTATTTGAACTGGGGGTGGGGGGTAGAATTTAAACCTGCCATGGTAGATGGGTTTCTCTGCAGGTATCTATTGACTTCCACCTTTAACCAGAGTGTGATCTTCAGCACATGCAAAATCCCCTGTGGAATTGACAAGTCTGCCACTTAAATGTGTAAAATGAGCTCTGATTATGAACACTCTGGGCTGGATTCCCCAATTTTGAGACTAAGTGCTGACGCTAGCGTGGGAACGGTGGCATTTTCCGACTGAAGAAATGGCGCAAAACAGTCACCGATCCTCCTTCTGGTGTGGAGGGGGGGTGGGGGGGCTAGCAGGCATGCAGCGTAGAGCCCCCGGCTCTAGCTGCGGACACACCAGAGAATTGCCAGTCCGTGAACGCGCATGCGCACGGCGGCAGCCTGCAGCGGCCGCACCGTGCAACATGTGCGGACCCGGCCTGCCAAATAGTGACCCCCTTTTGCCAGACGCACCATCCCCCTGACCACCCCCCACCAGTGCCCCCAGCCCCGCCAAAAGCACCCCTGCCCGCGGAATGGTTCCCCTCACCGACGGTGGCGGCGCTAGACTTAGTCTGCAGCAGCCACGCCTAGTTTCCGAAAAGAAATACCACATGTCACCAACGCCGTCGGGAACTCGGCCCATCAGGGCCGGAGCATCAAGGGGAGGACCTCAGGTAACGTCCTGCGGTCGTCCTAACGGCGTGCTGCGTATTCCTAGAGTACGCTGTTTTGGAGGGGGCGGATTTCGGGGCCAACATAGATTCTCCGGCCGATCGGCAAATGCAGTTTCGGCGTCGAAGACCGAAGAATCCCACTTGTTCCACAACTCATGATTCTAATGGGACTATGTGACAAAAAGTGGCAACTCCAGATTTTGTTTTGAAGACCTTACGGGCTTTCTCTGCCCATCTGAAGATGAGCTGTATGGGTTGGCTATACACTGAAGTTAAATTTAATTCAAAGTTATTTATAGTGGGTGGCATGGTAGCATAGTGGTTAGCATTGTCGCCTCACCGCTCCAGGGTCCCAGGTTCAATTCCCGGCTTGGGTCACTGTGTGGAGTCTGCACGTTCTCCCCATGCCTGTGTGGATTTCCTCCGGGTGCTCCGGTTTCCTCCCACAAAGATGTGTAGATTAGGTGGCCATGCTAAATTGACCTGAGTGTCTAAAACGGTTGGGTTGGGTGGGGTTGCTAGGTTGCGGGGATGGGGTGGGCTTGAGTGGGGTGCTCTTTCCAAGGGCCGGTGCAGACTCGATGGGCTGAATGACCTCCTTCTGCACTATAATTTCTATGATTCTATACAAATCAATCAAGATTCAGTGAGAAAAGTGCTTTAAGCATTAGAATGCTGACAATACATTTGAACAACATGGTTACATGATTCATGAAATATAGTCATTAACATTTAGTTAGTCAGAATCAAATATTTTTTTAAAAAATTACCACGTATTTGATTATTCTATCTGAAACATTCCAATTAATTCATGTCGACTAAAGAAATAGCTTGGAGATTGGTTCAAAAAATTCACTTAATCTTAATTTCTAATTTCTCTCGGTAATGACTGACAACACAAGATGTGATCCTACATGGATCAAAGTTTTGAGGTTTGTTCTGTAAGTGGAATAATCCATTACACCCCATGATACCTGTCAACTATTCCATTGCCATAATTTTACTTTAATTATTGCAACTGACAACATTATTTTTTTTCCAATTAAGGGCTAATCCACCTACATTGCTCATCATTGGGTTGTGGGGGTGAGACCCACGCAAACACGGGGAGAATGTGCAAACCCCACATGGACAGTGACCCAGGGCCAGGATCGAACCTGGGACCTCTGCGCCTTGAGGCAGCAGTGCTAACCACTGTGCTGCCGTGCTGTCCCAAGAAAAAAGCTTAAGAAAATAAATTGAAGATGTGTTCAAAATGTGGTCAAACAAGGGGTGGCATGTGGCGCAGTGGTTAGCACTGGGACTGCGGCAATGAGGACCCAGGTTCGAATTCTGGCCCAGGGTCACTGCCCATGTGGAGTTTGCGCAATCTCCCCATGTCTGCGTGGGTTTCACCCCCAGAACCCAAAGATGTGCAGATAGGTGAATTGGCCATGCTAAATTACCCCTTAATTGGAAAAAAAAATACTTGGGCACTCTAAATTAATATTTTTTTTAAATGTGGTCGAACAGGTTGTATATTAATCTGTCGACCTTTCCACCACACATCAATTACACGTGGTAAGAGTGGGAGCGATTCCTGGTCAACCATGCGATGGGAAGGGTTTTGTCGTCTCCACCATCACAATCCATAGCTCCAGACAACAGCATGCATGTTGCCACAGCAACTCAGATTCCCCTCGTGAACTGTAGCCTCACACAAGGTGCAGAGCGGGATTCGTCGTCCAGCGACGCTTGAATTGTGAAATACGATCGGGTGGGGAATTCGGTGTTACCAGAAAATTGAGTTGGCACTGGGTGTAAAATGGAAAACCATGCTCCAGTCCCTCGACTGGCATGAATGCATTATACGCTGCAAGTTGGCATGGACATGTAAATGTAAATGCTGTTGGCATATCATTAATTGGTTTGACCTGGCATTTTCTGGGCCTTTTACGATGGTCCGCCTCCGTGAGGCGAAAATACCGATGGCGAGATTCACTTATGGTATTTTAAATTGGGGCACTGGCACGTGGTTGCTGAGGAAGAGAGAGGAGATACGAAAAGTGCCCAACATTGCTATAGTGTGCGGACAGTTGTGCCACTGGCCGGGGCGTCTGCTAAGGCCAGGGAGTGTACATGGGGGCAGCCAGGAGGTGGGCGGGCACGGACCACCATTGTCACAGCCTGCAAGGCAGCCATCCAGCTGCATATGCCACTGACTGCCCACTGGGAACCCCACCAGGCCACTCCCCGTTGGTACTCTCTGGCCCCAGCTGATCCATCAACAGGACAGACATGCGCTCCAGCGCAACCATTGCCATCATCTTGGCTGGGATGAGGGTTGGCATGCATTGGAATTCTGCAAGTTCCACGTGGTGCCAGTGCTAGCCCATTAATGGGACCTGAATCACTGCGGGACTGGCACTACTTCCGTCCACTTAGAACACTCTTGATTCTGTCTCAGCGTCACCACTTAATCTGCCAAATGGAGAATTCTGCCCACAATGTTTCAATAAGGCTGTTCACCACCATCACCTGAAGGGAAATTAGGAATGAACACCCAAATCATAGAATCATAGAATTTACAGTGCAGAAGGAGGCCATTTAGCCCATTGAGTCTGCACCGGCTCTTGGAAAGAGCAGCCTACCCAAGGTCAACAACTCCACCCTATCCCCATAACCCCATAACCCCATAACCCAGTAACCCCACCCAACACTAAGGGCAATTTTGGACTCTAAGGGCAATTTATCATGGCCAATCCACCTAACCTGCACATCTTTGGACTGTGGGAGGAAACCGGAGCATCCGGAGGAAACAGCACTCACACACGGGGAGGATGTGCAGACTCCGCACAGACAGTGACCCAAGCTGGAATCGAACCTGGGACCCTGGGAGCTGTGAAGCGATTGTGCTATCCACAATGCTACCGTGCTGCCCTTATGCTGGTGTTATGGTATTTTAATAAGCATTGACCTATTTGATTATGTGTATGGATTTCTATAACAAAAGTGCGCGTGCACGTGTGACATTATGGGTGCACGGGCATACACAGGCTTTCAGTTTCGCCACTCCATCCATGGGAGTCGCTTGACCGTCGACGTCATGTGGATTTTGCAGAATCTTTCATGGGTCATAGGTTTCTAGTCATCTTGCATGCACATTCTAAGTGATTAGACATGCACATGTTGAGCAACATTACAGCTTCCATTACAATTGAGAAGCAACAGCAAGTTTTTGTGACCCATGGCTTACTGGAATCTCTGATTCCTGAAAATGAGACATTTATGAGTGATTTATTGCAAGAGTTCATGTGGAAAAAATGGAAGATGCCATGTACGTATTGCTCCTTTTCATCCAGCATTGAATGTTTCAGCAGCCCGAGCTGTTCAGGCACTGAAAGAAGTACTGAAGAGAATTGCAGATGGTACTATGGTAACTAAGCTCACACTATTCGGGTTTTAGTGTAATGCAACCACAAAAGACAACAGGACTTTCGTCGGCTGAAATGGGAATAGGTAGGAAAACAAAGTCTCACCTGGATCTGCTACATTATGATGTCAAAGCGAGGGTTGAAATGAGACCGGAAATGCAGTAAGAGAGGCAGACCCACCATGAGAAAGAGATGCATTTCAACCTTGATGGCTGTGTCAGTGGGCAGAATCTGATTTCTCGTGGAATTTTGAGCTTTGAAAGAGAAGTTTTTCCCCCATGAGAATCACGCCTTACTCTTGGCGGCCTCCCGCAGATTCACTCGCCCCGGGGAATCTTAAACAATGCAATCATTGGGGAGCTCCATTTAAACGCCTCCCCAGCACTTGTTCCAAATCCATTTAAGGGGCTGGCTGCCTGGAAGCCAGCACTGCATTTCCCCAAAGGAGCTCTGTCCAAACTCCTGGAAGGTGTGAAGCGGATACAGGGTGTCCTGTATCCACACTCCAGGATGCAGCCCACCCGCAAGGTGACCACCCATGCCTGGGAGGGCATTGCAGCCTCAGTAAGTGCCAACTCCCTGCAGAAGAGGATAGGGCAGCAGTGCCATTAATAAAATGACCATCTTCACCCAGCCAGGGTAAGTCTGCCACTTCCAATCTCTCAATGTACCCTCTCAGCCACCCCTCGCAACTCCAAGGTGATCTCTCACCCAGTTACCTCGCAGGATGGCCATGTGCCTTGAAGCTCACTTCCCCTCCCCTTCCCCCTCCCCCTCCCCACTATCAACCACCTTGGTGCCCCCATGTCTCAGCTCAACTCCTCACATCCCAACTCCCATTCTAGTCCCACGCAAGCCACTCCTCAATCATCGGGACTGGCAGAACTCCCCCACACACTCCATCTGTATTCTCGGAGGACAAAATAGAGCACAACAGACATGATAGGTCAAAATCACCTGGAGTCATGCAGAAGCTCTGCAGTCTCACCACCCCACCATGAGGAAAGATCCCTTGAGCTGGCCGTGGAGGTGCAGGACCGCCCCTGTGCTGATGGCAAAATAGGGACAACGAGCAAACTGAACTGCAGAGAGAAAACTGGTGTCACAGCTTCAGCTAGAACTCCATTGACCTGCTTGCCCTGCAAAATGTCTGATAACTTAGGTCCGCTCAGTAATGACATCACCTTAAAAAGCTGAAATCTAATTAATTCCACAGGGAATGCCCTTAATCAAAACAGCATTCCATTAGCCCAAACTTTTACGATGCTTTAATTGCACTCCTGGCTCCCAAAATATATTTGCCTTTCAAACTTGGATTTCTTTTACAACAGATCATTTTATTTCATTGTAACAATTGGATCAATTGACAAATCAAATTGTTCCAAGCTTCGCACCAGAGCAAATATCCCATAAGTGAAATAAGAGTCTGAGGCAAATCGATGCCTTAAGTGTTGAAAGGAAAAAAATCACTGGAGTTAGATAATCATTATAATTTCTCCTTTCTAATAGACAACTAGGAACCAAACACTATATGTTGGAGGAAACTGAAAGGAATTGGTATTTTTGGAAAAAAGTAACTCGTATCAAAATTGGGTGAACTACACAACAAGGATAAGAACACTTCCCCAAATTTAAAATGGATAGAAAATGTAGGAATATCGACTGACACGGAGGTCAGTCATACCAATCTGACCTTCCCTCAAAAGTGCATATGGTAGGCAAGGGAACTCAGGCCTGGGTAGTAGATTGGACCCCAACCAAGATTCCAAAAGGAAAAAGAGGGCATCAAAAAACCCAGGTATTGTAACCATAACCTCTCCTCACCTACATTAATCTAGGTAGGAATGTAGGAACAAGGATACGCTATTCAATCGTGGTAAAACCTGCTCCACCATTTCGGTAGATCATGACTGCGCCATTAACACCATTTGCCAACTTTCTCTCCATATACTGTGATACCTCGAGTTAACAAAAATTGATCATTTAGATCCACGACCTTTTATGATAATTTTGGATTGCACTGCCCTATGAGTGAAAATTGGTTCCTGACCTTACTCCTAACTGGTTTAGCTCTGATTTTAAGATTATAGACGCAATTCTCTGGAAAAAGTTCCAAGTGCTGTCAGGGTCGGAAATTACCGTGAGTTTCCCTGTGCTTGGCCCAGTGAAACCGGCAACGCAATTCAATGTTAATTGGTCCACTTATGGAGGCCTCACAGGCTTGTCACTGTAAATAACGCCTCACCAGCCAATTCGCTGGGACTGGGCTCGCCAGCTCCCCTCGCTCACAAGGTCGAACAGCACTTAAACTGCACTTGCTCAGCCAACCCCAGCCAGCTTGCAATAATGGCGCTGAGGAGACCGGTCCCAAGATTCTGGGACACTGACCTGGGGAGGCTGCTGGTGGAGACCAAGAAGGATGACCTGTTCCCTCGGGGATCCCGGAGGGGGAGCCACAAGGCAGCCAGTGCTGCCTGGGATGTGGTGGCGGCAGCCGCTGGTTCCAACAGGGTGCTGGTCAGCAGTGCAGGAAGAATGTCAACGACCTACACGGTGCAGCACGAGTGAGTAGGCATCAACGCTATACACAAACCCCTCCCCAAGGGAGAATCCACCCCCCAAGCCTCAAAGTGACCCCCCCCCCCCCCCACCACCCCCGCAGCCCTCCCTTCCCCTTCCCCCCAAACCCGGCTTTCACACCCCCTCTCCCACCACTGGACCAGGCATGTGGCTAACAATGCCTCTCTGTGTGTCTCCTCAGGAAAAGCTCTCCCGCAATCGGTGGGAGAGGGCCCAGACTGGCGGAGGGGTGGCAGACATAAGAATCCTCACCTCTTTCGAGGAGCGGACCCTGGAGGTGACTGGTGTGGCTGAGGTATGTCATTGTACTGAGCTGAGCAGTAACAGCGTCCCTCATGGGCAGAGTTGTACCATGTCGTACCAGTCGTAGTTCCATTGGTGTAGTCTTCGTCATGATTGCTGTCGACGATGTTGCCGTTGGTACGCGTCGTGTCGTTGTCTTGGATATGGTTTTCATATGTTGTGATGTTGTGTTGGATGGTCCTGTTGTTATGTTCGCTGTGCTCAAGGACCACATGGTGTGGATAATACGAATCCTTCACACAGTTACTCGTGTCAGCGTGCTTTGTGGCATCTGCTGTTTTCTTGAGTGTGCCGTCACTGAGTTTGCGGCGCTCCCTGTCTGGAGTCATGTCCGGCTTACTTGAACCAGTTTTGGCTTGTGGTCGCTCCCCATCTGGAGTATGGTCTGTTTCGCATGAGTCAGTTTTGGTTTGTCGATGCTCCACTTCTGGAGTCTGGGCTGTGTCACCTGAGTCAGCTGTGGTTTGTCAATGCTCCCCGTCCAGAGTCATAGCAGGTTCACTGGAGTCAGCTGAGATTTCTTGATGCTCCACGTCTGGAGTCAAAACATTCAGGAATGCATTTGCTTGTGGAGAGGCTCGAGCGAATGAGGTTTGAAGTAATGTGGTGTCACCGGAGTCACCAGTCGTCTCACTATGATCGTCGAGTGCCTCTGTACACACTAGCTGAGGTCTGTCACATTGCACATCTTGTTTAGGAAGTGGGATGCTGTCGTTACTTGTCTCACATACAGTGGATAGAGCTTCAGTAGCTTCTTGTTGTTCACTTGAGCTGGGTAGACTGTCAGAGTCTTCTTCTTGTGGCTCAAACAATGTGGGTGGACTGTCATAGTCGCTTTGTTGTTCACTGGAGCGTGGTAGACTGTCATAGTCATCTTGCTGTTCACTGGAGTGTGTAGACTGTCATAGTCTTCTTGCTGTGCACTTGAGCATGGCAGACTGTCATAGTCTTTCTGTTGTTCACTTGAGTGTGGTAGACTTGCATCGTCTGCTGCTGGATGCTCAGAGGAGGTTGCCAGACCCTCATGGTCTTGTTCATGCAAGGATTGTGGTGTGGAGTCTTGCGTTTCTTCTATCATGGAGTCTGTCCATGAGCTTGCTGTGGAGGCTTGTGTCACTGGAGTCACTTCTTGTGTGGAGATGTGCAGTTGTCTCGCTGTTGAGTGTTTCATCGCTTCCTGTGTAGAGGCTGGGACCCTTTGTGGTGCGTGGACCACTCTCTGTGTGGAGTCAGGAACCCTTAGCGGTGCGTGGACTACTCTCTGTGTGGCAGCAGGCCGCTCTCTGTGGGCTTGTACCTCTCTCGGTTTCTTGGTGTCAGGCCTCACCATAATCCTGCACTCACGAGTCGGGATGTCATATATGCTGGGCTGAAGATCCTCTAATCCGAAGAACAAATCCGGCTCTGTGTCGGATTCTTCACTGTAGAACACATCTCGTTGCAGTTCGGATTTGGTACTGGGGTCGCCATCTCTAATGAAAAAACCTTTGTCTGAGTCATAGTCTTCTCGGACCATGTCTTCACTGTTTGTGATGGAGCTGGCATTGGGCTCGTGATGTCCAAAGAAGAAATCAAGGTCGGAGTCGTAGTATTCAAGGACTGTATCATCTCTTTTGGCAGTGCTAACTGCTTGTTGCAGAGTTCTGCGGAGGTTACTTTCAGCTACTGGTTGAATTTTAGGCATTGTGCTGTCGTTCCAAGTGAAAGAATCAAGTTTTACAGCTTTAATTTTTTTTTCATGTTTTGGGACATTTCCTCTTTAAGTGGGCGTGGTCCGGGGCCTCTGACGTCACGAGGTGTGTGATGTAGTGTGTAGGAAGCATTTGCGCATGCGCATATCGCTATTCCTTTACTGGGGGCCTTTTTTGCAATTGCACATGTGCGGCTTCTCGCACATGCACAAACTGACCTTTCCGTTCTGTGCGCTTCTCGCGCAACTGCACATGTGCAGTACCTTTTTCAAGATGGCCGCCGATCAAAATTGTCGTTTTCTGCTCCGGGAACTCGGCTCGTGGTAAGTACTGGCGCCTCTCTTACCGTTTTCTGTTGGTTTGTTCGTGTTTTCCTCGCTGTATTTACCGAATTTGTCCAGGACTGCCTGGAAGTTGCTTCTGTTTTGTCCTTTGGAGAACATGAATGTTTTGAAGATCTCTTCTGCTCTGGCACCAGCAATGGTGAGCAGAAGCTCTGTCTTTTCAGCATCGGCCACGTCTTGTAGGTCCGCTACTACCAGAAAGATCTCAAATCTTTGCCTGAATGCACGCCAGTTTTCGCGGAGATTTCAGTGGCACTTGAGCCGCTGTGGAATGGGGATCTCAATCATCTTGCCTGCGTGTTATTGCTGGTTGTCACTGTTTGCTAAGTTGTAACTATATGGATTGAAACAGTCACTCGCTGGTACCATGTCTTGTTATGCTCTTGGCGTAGCATAAGCTGCTTCCTTGATGATCACTCTGACAAAAGAAGGTTCAGACATGGAGATAACTTTAACACGTTTATTAAACTATTTACAATTCTCCTACTCGGATTCGCCTCTACTGTTAATCCTTCTGTAGCTACTCAGACTGACAAACCAGTCTGCTACAATCCACGTGGTGGGTGTGATGTTGAATCAACCCTGTGTCTGTACTCACTGAGTGTCTGCACTGGAAAGAGGAAGATCATGTGTGCTGTATCCTTTATATATGGGTTGGTGTAATGCCCCCCTATGGTAGTGTCACCTCTGTGTGTATCGTGAATGCCCATTGGTCATGTCCTATTTTACTGACCTATTGGTTGAGTGTCTGTGTGTCATGTCTCTGGTGCTCCCTCTAGTGTCTAGCTAGTCTACGTGTACTTACATTAACGCCTTGTGTATCTGCACTGATGCATATCACCACACCCAGAGCTAATGGAGACGATAGGGAGCGGCCGGGACATTCAGAGGGAGATGTCAGTATCACTCCAGCAGATCCATAGCCGCTTGGAGGATCCCAGAGGCTACGAGTGCAGGAGTTGGCGCCGGCAATGAGTGGCACCGAGGCCAACACTGCTAGGGTGGCGACCACAGTGAAGGGCCTGGTGCATGACATTGGCACCATGAGTGAAGATGTCCAAGGCATCACGCATTTCATCTGACCGACATCCATTTGTTTTCCCACTGGCTGTAATTGGTCAGGAAACTTGTTTCCATATCAATTTAAGGTATCACACCTGTGAAAATCTGAACTTCAGTCAGTTGCCCATCAGAGGCAGGTTTCTGACACAGAAACTGAGTGTGCTCCTGTTTCCCACCTCCGTAGCTAAGGTCCGTCCAGCCTTTAATGTCTGTTTTGCTTTTCCCTTTGCCCGACCTAGCACCACTACACAGTGCTATCCCAGTGGCTGCAGAATGGCTGGCTTTCAGTGGGGGAATCTATTGATGGCCTTGCAGGATGATTTTGAACAGTGGTTGTGGACTGCACCACCTTGGCGATGGGTGGCAGCAGTCTGGGCTGGCAGGCAGGAAGGCAATGCAAGGGCAGCTGTGTTGTGGCAGTGGTGGGAAAATGAATGTTACCATCTGGGAACTAACAGCAGGTTCATGGGCCACCCCTGCTGCTTCTCCAGGGCAGTGCCTCAGCATTCCTGGTAACCTACCTGTTGAACGACAGATTGCTGGACTGTTGTGAAAGCCTGCAAGTCCTTTTGAACACTGGTATCACAGCTATAATGGCAGCAGTCTGATTCTGCCAGGCATCATTAAGCTGGGCTTTTACAATAACAAGCGCTGCAAGCTGAATAATACTGCACAATACTGTTATCAGATGGCTTCTGCCTCTGCCGTATTTGAAGCTGAGACATTAGCCACCAGATGTTGTAGATTCAGAATATCCCTCATCACACAACTGTACATCACTAGTCTCGCTCTTGATTTTGCAATTAGTTTACTCCTAAATTTCTGTGCTAATTTGATTCAATACTAAATTAATTGGAACTAATTCTCACTTACTTCCCTGGCCTTGCAGATTCAGACCCAGTCTGTCTCAGCGCTGAATTTCATTTTTATCCAAATTAATTCTTTTACCTTCACTTAACACAGAATTATTGTAGTCTCCCACTCAGATGACCTCTTACACCTAAAAACAAATTCCCATTGGCATACATTACATGTGTCTATCGCTTACAAGGTGTTTAGCAGCAACTTTCCACGGCTCCTAGAACAGCACCTTCCAAACACACAGCCTCTACCATCTGGATAGACAAAGGTTGCAAATGCATGGGAATGACCACTATGTGCAAGTTTCTCCTCTCAAGGTGTATATCATCCTGACTTGGAACTACATTGGTGTTCCTTCACTGTTACTGGGTCCAAATCCTGGAACTCCCTCCCTAACAGCACTGTGGATGTACCTACACCACATGGACTGCAGCGGTTCACCTCCACCTTCTCAAGGGCAATTAGGGTTGGTTAATAACTGCTGGACCTGCTAATTATGTCCACATCACATGAATAAATAAAAATGTCTGCAAAAATCTACCAGACGATTTACAAATAGCTCTACATTGATTTACTACTAACCCTGAAGAAGCAGAAATAGATGTCCTCTGGCACAGACACCTCTCAAGAAATGGAGATTTGATTTAGTGTGGGCCTCTTATCATCTTCTTCCTCCTTAATTAATAAATAACTTAATAAAGAAACCTTAAAAATAAAATCACTTTGCAGAGTTAAGAAAAATATTTTTTCCCCACAATAATACCAATAACGTTTCAGAAATATTGGACAACGCGGTTCTCAAAATGTACTGTGTGTACTGCTCAAATCAACAGAAACCTTGCTGGTTTAAATTTTCACCTTATGTTCCCTTAATAAATAAAGTCTTCCCTATATTTTCAATGAAATTGACCCAAGGAAAGTGAATAAATCCAGGGCAAAGTGTCAAATATTTTGCTCAAGTGCTATATCTGTGGTACAGCCAAACTAATCACAAAATGTCACTCAAACTTTAAAAATTATTATATTGACGTGGTCATGTTGTGATGTCGTAGGTACATTTTGATAGTAAAACCAGCCATTAGTTCTCTTGTAGGCTTTATTTTTTTGCCAGAGATTTCGACTCTTAAACAGCACGGAGGTTTTCAACAGCTTGACCTCCAATTAACAGTTTGTGGTAGTATGGCTAGAGAGATCATATTACCGGAGAACCAGGCTGCCATTGGTACAGCAGCCTCGCTGCCCATTGGCCCAGGCAAGTCATGTGCCTCTCTGCCAATTGTTTGTGGCTGGTCATGTGACTCCCTGCCGATTGGCTGAGAGGTTGGTAGCTCCGCCTACAAGCGGGGTATAAGAGCTCGTGTTAGCTGGCAGTCGGCCTTTCTCTGTATGACCACTGCCGGGCTCACATCTAGCATATTAAAGCCTGTTGTTTGGAACTTCACTACGACTCGAGCCCAATTGATGGTGCATCACAGTTAAACAAATCAAAGCCACCATTTTGCCTGTTTCCAGTTGGGAAGCTGTTTTTGTTCTCAATTGACAATTGTGGTGTTAGGTTTCACTGCCATGTGGATGTGTCATCCTTTTGTGTGAAACAGGCAGTATTTGGAAGATTTGCATTTAGTGGGCCCCTTGGTACTTCAGCCAGTTCATTCTTCAAATTTTTGAGTTTAAAATGTCTTTTAAAAAGCATTCTTTCATGGAACATGGATGCTGGCCAGCATATTGCCCATCCCTAAATGCCCTTGGGAAGGTGGTGGTGAGCCACTCAAAATGAAAATGAAAATGAAAATCGCTTATTGTCACGAGTAGGCTTCAAATGAAGTTACTGTGAAAAGCCCCTAGTCGCCACATTCCGGCGCCTGTTCGGGAAGGCTGGTACGGGAATTGAACCGTGCTGCTGGCCTGGCTTGGTCTGCTTTCAAAGCCAGCGATTTAGCCCTGTGCTAAACCAGCCCCACTTGAACTACTGCAGTCTGCGTAGTGTAGGTACACGTACTGTGCTGTTAGGCAGAGAGTTCCAGGATTGTGCCTCAGCTACAGTCAAGGAATGACGTGATAGTTCCAAGCCAGAACAGTGTGTGTCTTGGATGGGAAATTCTGGGTAGTGGTGTTCCCATGCACCTGCTACCCTTGTCCTTTATGGTTGCAGAGGTTGCTGTGACAAGATGTGTATTTTAATGATAACGAAGGGTTAACAATTTACTGTAACTACATCCAAACACTAGATGGCAATCAAGCGCATACAAGGGAATCATGTGGTACTCTTGATTCGGGGAGTAGGTTGTTCGGCGAGATAGTGTTATCAGGAGCTCTGTAGTTAGAATCATAGTTTAGTCAATCTGTTATCTTTTATATCTTAACGAGCAAGTTGAATCTATTTAGTTGCAGTGTTAATAAAATAGCTTTCAAAGAATCATAGAATTTTCAGCCCATCGAGTCTGCACCGGCCCTTGCAAAGAGCACTCTACCAAAGCCCACACCTCCACCCTATCCCCATAACCCAGTAACCACCACCCAACCTTTTTGAACACTAAGAGCAATTTAGCATGGCCAATCCACCTAGCCTGGACATCTTTGGACTGTGGGAGGAAACCGGAGCACCCGGAGGAAATGCATGCGCACACGGGGAGAACGTGCAGACTCCACACAGACAGTGACCCAAGCCGTGAATCGAACCTGGGACCCTGGAGCTGTGAAGCAACTGTGCTAACCACTATGCTACCGCGCTGCTCAAAGCTTTATTCAAAACGTAGCTTGATGTTCTTTGTGGGACACTACATTTCAAAGCCATCTTCATCCAGAAATCAAAGAACATCACAGTTTCAGGTTTGAAGGTGCTGTCGAAGGAGGCTTGCTTTATACATGTCTCCAGTTTGGACTTGATGCTATTTGGTTCAATGATCCATTCTTTCTGACTGATACCTTAACATGGAATTTCTTTTCTTTGTGGCACTTCATGTTACTTGTGCTTTCTGAGAATCTGGCACACTTTTTCCACTTTTATGTCTTATAGTGGATGTGTTTTACAGGGAATGAATGCTTACTTCTTCACTGTACCCTTTGAAGTTTTTATGTAGAAGCTGGACTGGCAAGCCAAGACATGAGTGAAATTTTGTTTGAGCTTGGGGTGACTTGTACCGAGAAAATGATGTGTGGGACACAAAACATGAGCAAGGTGTGATCCTTCATGCCACGTCCCCATAGCACTGTCCCCTGTCACCCTGGCAGTGCCAACCTGGCACCCTGGCATTACCAAACCGGCATCCAGGTTGGCACTGCCAGAGTGTCAGGGGGTAGTGATAGGGCACTGCCCTGCCATGTCCTTGACCACCTGGGGGCTACAATAGGCTCTGATCACCCTCCCCCAGCAGGGTTAGCACATTGGGCATGAGGCAAAATGAGGGCGTGAACCAGTTTACATCTGCTTGGAGGGCCCTGGAACATTGCGCACAGTTTCGCACCTGGCGCAAATTCTGTTTCAGGGCTCTCCCACAATTTTACTGAATTAGCAGGATATGCGCCAGGCGCAACACAATCAGAAATTCGCCCCCAAATAATTGATTTTGCAGTAGGTAGTTCTAATGAAGATTTGACTAAGTTCAATGTTGTGTGGCAATTCCCAATCACAATTTTTCAGTACTGTCCCAGAAAACACAAAATGTAATAGAGCAGCAGCCGTGAAAAGGTTGTCACTCATCATTTCTAACAACAATGGGCTACATTGTGCCCCAGCCTGGTTGTAAGAGGATTTTCATTACTTCGGGGAAATGTGTGTAATACTACATTTTAATTTTTTTTCTGTAATGACCACTGTGGAAAAGATTTATTTTCAGCCGAGCCTTTAAAGACCATCCTGGATCTGTGAGCGAATGTGCAAGAAGTTCAATGAGATCAGTTACCCATTATTCAGACATAGATCAAATCTAAATGTTGAGCTGTGCGACAGCACATAAAGTATAGATAACCATCACACCTTTTCTCAAAGTTACTTAAGTGCACAAAAGCTGCAAAGCATATTCTAGTTGGGCCATTAATATTCTTCATATAACAGTTCAAAGCTCCACCAGCAAGCATACTATTATGAAATGTTTTCAGGCAATGGGTTAAGTGGATTGGAAAATGAACTGGTTTTGGGGGTAATCAAACAGTTGCTAATGTATTTTCCCCATCCCAATGCCCCTTTTCTATTTTCCCCCCTAATGATTGGCTCCATCACAAATATTTCTCCTATTATAATCTCTCTGGGAGCTGCTGCTAGTGATGCATTAGCTTGAACTTCCAAGCCACTACTGCAGCCAGCTGCTTGGACCTACCCAGCGTCACACTGAGCAGATGCCATTTAGCCCTGTTAGCCAATATCCAGTGTGCCTCCGGCCCACCCGCTAAGATAGAATTTCTGAGCAATGTATTCTGGTGGTGGTTGGTTGAGGGAAACCAAGAGGACTCATTCTTCTTGGGAAAATAAAATGGGCAACAATATTGGTAAACAACAACGTAGAGGAAGGTTTTTAACCGTGTTCAATAGACTACAGTAAAAAGAATTAAACACTAATGGAACTTCATGTATGAATAAGGACAATAATGGAACAATTGAGGGTTAGGAAAGAGGCATTCATTAAGATCATAGGCAGTGAAGGAGATCACAATAGAGAAATTGCAAAAAATTAGGAGAGAGATGAAGAAAATTAGGAAGGTAAAGGGGAACTATGTAATTAAGTTATCAATGAACATATAACAGAATAGTACAATGTTTTTCAGACATGTGAATAAGAATGGGTAAGATTGTGTTGATAAAGGAACCATTAATGAATAGAAAGGACATACCACAGGTAAAGATAGAGAAATGGCAGAAATATTAAATATTATTTTACTTTGATATTTCCCAGGGTGATAAAACCGGTGTACATGTCATTGAGTGATGAAATGAACAATGAGGTAAGTTCACCTAAGATGACAAAAAGGGGATAAATTGCATGAACTAGTTTGAGATCCCACCGGCTGGAATGGCTGACAAATCCAGTTAGAATCTGTGATTGGAGAAGTAGCTATGTCCTTCTCTCAGCTGCTGCACGTTCTTCTAATCAAAGCTCTGCAGTCAGTTCCTACTCTCAACTGACAGTGGCTGAGAGCAACATTGTGGGTTGCTTGGTTTTCAATTCAGATTTTTTTAAGAGCCGCTATTTAGATGCCACCTTCCCAAATTGTACCGCCCTAGGTGACATCTCGTTTGCCTTGTGGTTGCACCAGTCCTGGTGTGGGGAAATATAGATTGAGGAGCACAGTTTAAAAGTAAAGATTCTCCCACTTAAGATAGAATTGAGTTGTTGGGTCATGTTGCAGAGGACAAAATGGACGGTCTGTCCGATAGCTAATTTTGGAGTCAAATATGATACCTACATTGTCAACAACCTGGCTCAGCCTCCAACAGTAGTCAGGGAGATGAATAGAGTCCGTTGCACGAGAGTGGAGTTTATGGTTGTGTGATGAATGTAGGAATTTCAGATGTATTGTATTGTAGGCATTTGGCACAGTAAGATGATGTCTTTACTGGGTGGAGCCAAGAATCAAGCATTTTGCAGGAAAGGCAGGTTCTTTTGTGAGCTGGATGAAGCTATGACCATTAGTCAAGCAGTTAGATCTTTGCAGTTCAGGTAAAATATATGTCTGCAGACAGAAAAGCAGTATAGTTGGGAAGGTGAACATACCAGCTGAAACAGCTTCTGAAGAAATGCAGTCAGATTTTCTGCCTGGGTCTGACAGGTGTCAGATCTATTCCTTAAAGCAGTGTCAAAATAATTTTCTTACTGAATGAACATCTCTGCAAAGCAAGTATTCCTCAATGCCAATGGTTTGATAGTGGATTGAGAGCTCAGATGCAGAATTCTCCATAGCCCGACGCAGAGATCGGGAGGAGAATGGCTTCCGATGCTGGAATCGGGACAGTTTGACACTAGTTGACGATGCTCCGCCCCCTTCAGATGCAGAATTCTCCATAGCCCGACGCAGAGATCGGGAGGAGAATGGCTTCCGATGCTGGAGTCAGGACAGTTTGACACTAGTTGACGATGCTCCGCCCCCTTCAAATCGGCATCATAAGGACGCGCGCCTGCAGTCGCAAAGCTGAGTTTCCGACGATGCAGGCCACCTGTGGACAGTGTCCAGCGCCGCCACACTCGGCTGGGATCCGTACCGCTGACTGGGGCATTCTGCTAGGCCTGGGGGGAGTGGTGGCCAGGGGGTGGGCTGTGGGTTCGGAGTTAGCGGGTCTGCACTCCAGTACGGCCGGCACCATGTTTTCCAGTGCGACCAGTGCAGCTCGTCAGCCCTGCGTATGCGCAGCCTGGGACCCGGCAATTCTCTGCCCGTTTTCCACGTGATCCGGGGGTGTTTCACGTGGCGCCGGTGCTAGCCCCTCACCGGTACCGGAGTCGGTGAGGGGTTCACCTTGATTT
The DNA here is from genome assembly GCF_902713615.1 of Scyliorhinus canicula. Lineage (NCBI taxonomy): Eukaryota > Metazoa > Chordata > Chondrichthyes > Carcharhiniformes > Scyliorhinidae > Scyliorhinus > Scyliorhinus canicula. The sequence goes on from NC_052156.1 coordinate 133,599,643, forward strand.
TCCCATCATGAAACACCCACAGATCCTCCCTTGGCGCCGGCACTTCGCCTCAGCGGAGAATTCCGCTCCAGGTATTTTCTTTCTTGTTTGAGTGGGAGTAACGATAGCAGTGAAGGATATTGTATTCACTGTACTAAGTAGCATTGTTTAAGGCGTAATTGTAAGTTATTTTCTTATGTGATGCTAACGATTTTAATACTGTGCTAGTAATAAAGATTTTTATTATAGCCTATCCCTATTTCTTTGAGAGATCATTCCTGGAGCAGGGCATCCTTTCCTCACAGTCTTTCATAATGCAAATAAAATATTGGGGTTTCTGTCCAGTATCATACCCACTATCGGGGTCTGGTCCTTGATTGTAATCGTGGTCAAAGACAATGGCCAAGCTGCAACAAATGAAAGTATTTGGGAGGTGTTTAAATGTCATAGAATCATAGAATTTATAGTGCAGAAGGAGGCCATTCGGCCCATCGAGTCTGCACCGGCTCTTGGAAAGAGCATCCCAACCAAGCCCACACCTCAACCCTATCCCCATAACCCAGTAACCCCACCCGACACTGAGGGCAATTTTGGACACCAAGGGCAATTTAGCATGGCCTGTCCACCTAACCTGCCCATCTTTGGACTGTGGGAGGAAACCGAAGCACCCGGAGGAAACCCACGCACACACAGGGGGAACATACAGACTCCGCACAGACAGTGACCCAGCCGGGAATCGAACCTGGGACCCTGGAGCTGTGAAGCAATTGTGCTAACCACTATGCTACCGTGCTGATATACATGCCAGTCAAGGCTATGGTATTTAACAGAAGCACATTCCTTAATTATCATTAATTATATTGATAATATGGACACTTCACAGAATCATAGAATTTACAGTGCAGAAGGAGACCATTCGGCCCAGCGAGTCTGCACCAGCTCTTGGAAAGAGCACCCCACCCAATCCCACACCTCCACCCTATCCCCATTACCCAGTAACCCCACCCAACACTAAGTAACCCCACCCAACACTTGTCACAACTGAAAAGGTACAACGTTTATTTCTGTTTTAGCCTCTACAAAAAAGTGAACCAATTGTAACTATACATATGAAGGGGAAATTTATATATTTTTAAATCTCCGAACCACCTAATCACTCAAAACGATCAGTAGATATTCACAATTCCCTGTTATTCATGGATGGAATTTTGCAGTTTAAAAAAACACTGTAATGATACACCGTAAATAACTCTCTACGAGGCTGAACATTACATGCTCTGTGCCTTCTATTTTGTGACTACATGTTTCTATCTCAGTGGCTCTGGCCAGGCCTTCATGAGTATTAACTTTAGCTTTTGTAATAATTATTGGATCGGTGAGATTTTATCATTACTTCAAACAATATTGCATGTCTTAAGTGTCCTTTGAAAGCAAAAAAAAAAGATTAGTTGAATATTTTAAATTTGAAGTGTTTCCAACATTTCTCATATTGTTTAGCGACATGCGTTCATAGCGCTTTTAAAAACCATTCAGACAGCACAAACAGAAAAAAAAAAGCCCAGTGCGACTCAGAGCCCAATCAAGTCAACTTCAACAGGCACCTCACTATATTAACTGGCGTCACCTCAGCACACAGAGAATTCAGTGAAGCTTTAAAATCAAGCCATGAATTTACACAGTTGTACATACTGACGCCCCGCTGTACAGAGGTTGACTGATTACATGGTCTGCATTTCTCGGTTGCCACCGTTACCGGTCGTTGAGGTGGAAAACATGGAAGAATGAAAACAAACGTGAGGTTTATGATATTAAGTCCCAGCACAATACATGTTCTGCTAAGCAGATTTTCATTATTGTTACTGCGAAATTTATTTAGCAGAGCAAAAAATACCACACATGGCGAAAGGAGGGGAGTTCCTGCCAAAGGTATGAATCAGCTGGAACATTTCAGTAAGTTTGACAGACAACCAAGCAATGTGTTTAATGGGTTCATTTTCCTGAAGTACCCAATCAATCCTTTTCTACCACACAAGAACAAAGAATTATTATGATATTAATAATAGTACTTGAGTATACGTACAATACTTTGGGACTGATAGATATGCTGTCTGACTGAAGGACTGGCCGACAGCTCTATATAATGCATGTGCACAAATATTACTGCTAAATATTAACCTTTAGATTATGAAATGCACATATGTTTTATTTGTAATGGAGTTAAAATATAGCTGCCGCTAAAATTTCTATTATTTTAACAAAATCCTTTCACATTGAACTACTTTTACCTCCCCATCAGTGTACTCACAATCATCAGCAAAGTGCTGGAAGTTGTCAAGAACAGCGCAACAAGCATTTCATAGCAATAATCTGTTCACTAATGTTAGTCGGGTTTCTTTGTCCTGCCGCCCAGGGGCGGGATTCTCCGCGATCGGCACGATGGCCCAACTCCGGCGTCAAAAACAGCGCGAACCACTCCGGCGTTGGGCCAACCGGAACGTTGGAAAACTTCCGACCCGGAACGGGCTAGTAGCGGCGTGACGTCATTCGCGACGGCGTCACGCGCGCGCTGTCATCGACGCTGTGCGTCAACGCAGCACAAAAGACAACCCGCCGGAGACCCGGCAAAATGGCCGCCCACCGCACAGCGCCGAGGCTCCAGGAGCACGACATCGAGGTGCTCCTGGACATAGTGGAGCAGAGAAGGGACACGGCCGCAGGGTCACACCACACCTCAGCTGGCGCCTGTGGAGGGAGGTGGCAGAGGCCGTTAGTGTCGTGGCCGTAACAGCCAGGACAGGCATCCAGTGCCACAAGAGGGCCAATGACCTAGTCAGGGCAGCCAGGGTGAGTAACCCACCACCCCCCTCCCCCAACCCCGCGATGGGCGGGACAGCCCTAGCTGAAACCGATATGGCTGCACCCACCCATGCAGGCTGCATTGGCAGGATGGGGTGTTAATCTATGCCAACATGCACAGAACAGCTGGTCTGCATGTATATGTCTCGCCTAACACTGTTGCCGATTATCCTTGCCCCCCCCCCCCGGCAGGAGAAGCACGCTCAAAACAACCGGGAGCGTTAGAGGACTGGAGGGAGTCTAGCTGAAGTGCGCCCCTTCACCTTTCATGTAGAGAGGGCCCTGGACCTTGCAGGCGGACCCGAGGCCTGGGAGGTTGCGGATGCAGAAGTCGTGAGACCCACCATTGCCTGCCCTCCTTCCCCCTATCCCCATCCCCCCTTCCCCTATCCCCTTACCACCACCCCATCCCCCATCCCCCTTCCCCCACTCCCCTTCCCCATCCCCCTTCCCCATCCCCTTCCCTCATCCCCCTTTCCCCATCCCCTTCCCCATCCCCCATTTCCCCCTTGCCCCATCCCACTTTCCCCATCCCTACTTTCCCCCTTCCCCATCCCTCCTTTCCCCCTTCCCCATCCCCCTTTCCTCCTTCCCCATCCCCTTTACCCCCATCCCCCTTCCCCCAAACCCCTTTCCCCATCTCCACCCCCCCCATCCCCCACCCCCCCTTCCCCCATCTCCCCATCCCCCCTTCCCCATCCCCCATTCCCCCATTCCCCTTCCCCCTTCCCCATCCCCCCTTCCCCTATCCCCCCTTTCCCTCTTCCTCCCTCCCCCATCCTCGTCTGTGTGTCTAACCATGCATGCTGTATTGTGTATTGCAGGACCAAATGTCGACCCACCCGTCCCTGCGGATGCCGTCCGCCCCGGGATTTGCCAGGGCGCCCATGAGACAGGGATAGACCCGGAGCATCAGGCATACGACACCCCCACCCAGTGCCAGGGAAGGATCCAGACCATCAGGCATACGCCACCCCCATCTAGTGCCAGTGCGGCAACACCGGTTGGCCACTCCCAGCGATGAGGAGGGCAGCCACAGCAACAGGCCCCCGTCTCAGTCGACCCGGGACAGACTCACATGACACAAGCACCCAGAAGACCCACATACGGGACACACATACACAGGACACACCCACCCAGGACACACTCACCCAGGACACACCCACCCAGGACACTGACAAACAGGACACTGACACATAGGACAACCACACACAGGGGACGGATGGACAGGAAACACCACTCCAAGGGACCCCAGACTTCAGGTTAGATGAGGACCTCGACATTACGCCACTGCTGTCTCCTATACCCTCCACCATTACAGAGACACTCACCTCGGTTAGGCACTTTAGCAATGAGGCCTATGGTACACTAACTGGTGCGCACAGGTCCCGGTACAGCAGCTGGAGGTAGGAGTAGCCGAGGGGCCGGATGGTTGGAGGGCAGCCCGGCGCAAGCAACCATCTGCAGTCCAGACAAGTCCCGGGTTCCTGATGTTACCACGCCCACCATAGGCCCGATGCAGTCACGGACCCAGGGACGATCGAAGGGGGTGACGGCAGGCTTGCGGCAGCTGCAGACGCAGGTGGAAGAGTCCACCCGTGTACAGGAGCAGGGGGTGGTGCCGGTCATGCGTGCCACCTAGGCCGACACCACACAGGTGGCGTCCGCGGTGGAGGCAATGGGGGTGACGGTGTCAGACATGGGAAGCAGTATGCAAGGCCTGGGCTTTCCGTGCAGGTGGCGTCCGTGGCCCAGGACATAGCTGCCCTCTCACAGGAAGCCAGAGCCAGCAGCAGATCGCAGATGCGCTTGATGCCGTTGTCCAGTCTCAGCAGGCCAGAGCCCAGTCTCAGCAGGCCATGGCCCGGTCTCAGCAGGCCGCCCAGTCTCTGCAGGCCATGGCCCAGTCTCAGCAGGCCTGAGCCCAGTCTCAGCAGGCCATGACCCGGTCTCAGCAGGCCGCCCAGTCTCTGCAGGCCATGGCCCAGTCTCAGCAGGCCATGGCCCAGTCTCTGCAGGCCATGGCCCAATCTCAGCAGGCCATTGCCCAGTCTCAGCAGGCCATGGCCCAGTCTCTGCAGGCCATGGCCCAGTCGCAGCAGGCTGTGGCCCAGTCTCAGCAGGACATCACTGAGGGCATCGGCCCCATTACCCAGGTGCTGGCCGGCGTCGCCCAGACACAGACAGGGATGATCAGCTCCCTGAGTTCCATGGCAACAAACTTGCAGACCCTTGTTATTGCCAGGGCCGGCCTCCAGGACTGGCAGCGCCAGGTGCCGGGGGTGCCTCAGATGCTGGATCCGTTCACACACCCGATCCATGGAGGGGGCCAACGGGCACCTCAAGGGAGGAGGAGGTGCTGGGGCCCATTCCGGGTTCCCCTGCAGGGAAGGTCCCGGTACACCACGACACCCCGGACTCCCCCCCCCCCCCCCACTTCCGTCCCAGGTGCATCTGGTGGGCAACAGGCTGGACAGGCTGGCAGCTCGCCATCCCAGTCGCCCAAGCCGTGGCCTGGCCCATCCAGGCTGGGCAGCCCCAGGAAACGGCCGCCAAAGGGGACCCTAGTCACAGGGCAGGAATCACAGGAGTCCACCTCCAGCTCTGCTGTACTGTCTGGAGAACTACCTAGATGTAGTCATAGGGCCCGTAAGCCAAAAAAATAGACACTGAGTAAGTTGGCATGGGTGCAGGGCACAGGTTAGTTATAGGGGCTAGGGTAGTTGTATGAACTGCTTGTCTTTAAAATCACTTTCACACCTACAGAAGCTGCCTCTGTGCTCTGTCCGATGCGTGCAGAGGTGTGCTGTGAGGTGAGTGCCAGTGTGTGTGTGAGGGGTGATAGGACGTCAGCCTCAGGTGAGTGTGCCCCCCCCCCCCCCCCCCCACACCCCGCCCAACCGGGTCGCCCTCACCATCCCCCCGGGCAGATGACGGGACCGTGCGCTGCAGTGTCAAGGTCGCATGCAGGGACGGTCCGGCTGGAGGGTGGGACTGTGGCCGAGGGTCAGACATTGTCTAACAATGTAGAGCCCAGAGTTCATCGCAGAGCGGGTTGTCATCACCCTCCATGGCCTACAATAGACACTCTTCCGCTGGCGACTGTGTGAGCCTTGCCCAGTGTGCCGCAGGTTGATGTGCAATGGAGGGGTGGTGTGCATGCGGGTGGGGTGGGGGTGGTTGGTGGTGGGTGGGTGGGGTGAGGGTGGTTGGTGGTGGGTGGGTGGGGTGAGGGTGGTTGATGGTGGGTGGGTGGGGTGAGGGTGGTTGGCTGCTGCCATACTGTGCTCTCTGTGCCCATACCTAGCGATACCCACACCCCCGCTGGCCCAGCCAGTAATGGTGGCCCTCCCCGGCGCTCACACTCCCCGCCCCCCCCCCCCTCCCCGGCCCCCCCTTCCCGGCACTCATCCTCCCCGGGCCACCCTCCCCGGCTCACCCTCCCCGGCACTCACCCTCCCCGGCCCCATCCCCCCGGCCCCCCCTCCCCGGCACTCACCCTCCCCAGCCCCGCCCCCCCCACCCCGGCACTCACCCTTTACCAGCCCCCCACCCATCCCCGGCACTCTCTCTCCCAAGCCCCCCCCCCCCCCCTCCCCCAGCACTCACCCCCACCCTCGGCACCGACCACGATCACCGGCGCGCACCCTCCACCGGCACCCGCGACCCCACCCCACCTATGGCCGTGCCGTCACTTCTCCAGCGGCCGCTCCATGCCGACCCCTACCTCCGTGCTGGCCGGCGCCAACCAGCACGACTAGTTGACGCTGTTAAAAAGGTTGTTTGATTTACGCCGGAGTGACCCGTGGGACTTCAGCCCATCCGGCCCGGAGAATTGGAGCAGCGTCGGGGCCCATAGCGTCGCGCCAGCCCTCGCTATTCTGGAAGGTGCGCAGCTCAATTCCCGTCAGCACAAATTTTTGGCTGCTGGAGAATATCGCGGGCGGCTTCGGAGCGCCAGGGCGAGATTCACGCCGCCCGCTGGCGATTCTCTGACCCGGCGGGGGGCCCGGAGAATCCCGCCCCAGATTTCTGGTGCGGGACGCCATCTGGATTCTCCGTTTCGCCTGCTGGTTAATGGGGTTTCCATTGTGGGGCTGCCCCTCGCCGTTGGGAAACCCCAGGGCTGCCAGAGAATCCCGATGGCGGAGAATTCAGCAGGTTGAGCTTGGATTCTGTCAGGATCATGTGGCTCCAGACCTCATTACAACCACGATTCAAAGTTGGACACAAGAGTGGACTCCCAAATGTGAGGGGAAAGTGACTGCTTTTGACATCAGCGTGTCATTTAACTGAGCGTGACACCAGGTATCCCTTTTAATACTGATATCAATAGTGATTTGGGGAAAATTCCCCAGTGACTCGAGTCACATAGGAACATAAAAAATAGGAGCACGAGGAGGACATTCGACCATTTGAGCCTGCTCCACATTTCTTTATGATCATGGCTGGTCATCCAACTCAATAGCCTGATCCTGTCTTCCCACCATACCCCGCCCCAAGTGCTTTATCTAAATGTTCCTTGAAAAGATGCAGGGCAGAATTTTCCATCCTGGAACGCTCGGAATGCGTTTCCCAATGGGACAGAGAATCGGACATCGGGGAAAAATTAGGACAGGCGCCTAAAGCTCAGAACCCCAGTGGAGGCGGGAACGAGGTCCACGATGCGTGCCGGCGGGGGATGTAAATAAATGCAAATGGGTCTTAATGACATATTTCCATCTATCTGGTGGTCCCGCTGCCCAATACTCTGGCCTCCCATTATTTTCCGGTAAGGAGATCAGGGGTTATGAGGAGAAGGCAGGAGAATGGGGATGAGAAACTATCAGCCATGATTGAATGGCAGAGCAGGCTCGATATGACGAGTGGCCTAATTCTGCTCCTATGTCTTAAGGTCTTATGGTCCCCGCAACCGGGTATCACATAGGTGTGGCTCACTTGTAGTCTCAGCAATCTGATGTGGTGGAACTTACAGTGGGCTAAGGGGGCTACGGTTTTCCCCTTGGCCCAATACCATGCCAGGGTCACGCTGGTAGAGACCATCCGAGGGCCACCCCCCCCCCCCCCACCCCACCCCCCAATTAATGCATTGCCTGCCCACACCTCCTCTAGCAGACCGCCCCCAAACCTCGCCCACAGGGAACCCTATAATAGGGGGACCCCCCCAGGTATCCCTGTAATAGTGGGACCCCCACAGGGATCGCTGTAATAGGGAGAGTCCCCCTATTACAGAGCTCCTTGTGGGGGTTCCACTATTACAGAGATCCCTTGGGGGTTCTCCCTATTATAGGGTTCCCTGAAAGAATTATTAAAGAGATTTTGAGATGTGTGGGTCAGCCTAAAATACAAAAAGTGTATGTTCCAGGTGTTAGACGTGACATACCTAAGATTTTGTGTTGATATGACAGGATTGCATCCCCTGGAAGAAAAGGTCAATGCTACACGTGAAGTCCCTGCACCCAAATATGTCAATGATGCCCACTCTAAGTGGCTATCGGATCAAGCGATGGTGAATGCCTTGTACCAAGTTTTTGCCTGTCATGAATTCCCTGAATCCATTGTGTTCTATTGGCGATGATTTCCAGAATTTTGTACGAGAAAATGGCCCTGTACCACCCAGCGTCTAATGGATTGTTTGAGGGCTGTTCAAACTTTCAAGAATGCAATGAGAAAGCAACCTGATCAGCCACTCCGCCATGGGGGTCACACCCGCTGAGCTGCTCATGGGCCGTTGGTTGAGAACACAGTTGGATCTTGTGTTTTCAAATTTGGAGGGGAGGTGGAGGCACGTCAGGCCTCCCAGGAGAGTCAGCAGTCAGAGCAGAGGGGTGACAGGTTGTTGCAGGTGAGAAGCCCGGTTTTGGTCCTTAATTTTGCTTCAGGTCCGCCTTGGCTAGCGGAACACATTGTGGCCCAGTCTGGGCTGGTGTCATGTGTGGTCAATAAGAAGACTGTCAGAAAGCAAGTTGACCACTTGAGGAGGCTGGAGGTTGGCAAACCCTAGATATGAGTCAACAGTCCCACCTGTATTGTGAACAGCCCTGTAACTTCGCCAGGGGCCCCTAAATCTACTCAACCAGCTTTACCCATCGAGGCTGTTGAGGCCAGTTTGCCTCTCGTTCAGGTGGTGCCTCTGGATGGGACACTGACTGTTGACAATTAAATTACGCAGAAGTGTGCTGAGATTGTGATGGGGCTGTCCAACCTTTCAAACATCACCTTCCCCACATCTGGCAGAGTCTACAGATCCTCCCCTATTGGACTTATCAGTAATTTCAGAACCCATCAAAGCTTATCTGATTGTAACCTCGACATCACATTCCTGCCTTCCCCCTATCACCTTTCACCTCCTTGTTAATTCAGAATTTATCCAGCTCTGCCTTAAAAATATTTTTGATGGGGAGATGCTGCACTGGACTGGGGTGGGTGGGGGGGGGGGGGGGGGGGGGGGATGCACAGTAAGAAGTCTCACAACACTAGGTTAAAGTCCAACAGGGTTATTCAAAATCACAGAGCGCTGCTTCTTCATCATGTGAAGTGGAGGCAGATTCACAATCACACCAAATATAGGAGAGACACAATTGCAAGATAATTACAGATTGGAATGTTAAGGATGGTTGGAATGTGAGTCTTTACAGGTAAACAAATCTTTACAGGAATAGACAGTGTGAGTAGAGTGATGATAATCACAAGTAATCGAGATGTGAATTGTCTCAAGCAAGACAGTTAGTAGGATTCTGAAAATCCAGGCAGTATGGTGCGGAGTGAATGTCATGTGACATGAACCCGAGATCCCAGTTGAGGCTGTCCTCATGCATGGGGAACTTGGCTACCAGTTTCTGCTCGGTGATTCTGTGTTGTCGTGTATCTTGAAAGCCGCCTTGGAGGATGTTTACCTGAAGATCGGAGGCTGAATGTCTATGACCGGTGAAGTGTTCCCCGACTGGAAGGGAACACTCCTGCCTGGCAATTTTTGCGCAGTGTCCGTTCATCCGTTATCGTAGCGTCTGCATTGTCTCACCGAGTTTACCACGTCTCAGGACATTGTTTCCTGCAGCGTATGAGATAGACAACGTTGGCCGAGTCACATGAGTATGTACCATGGACCTGGTGGATGGTGTTCTCATATGTGATGGTAGTATCCATGTCGATAATACTGCATGTCTTGCAGAAGTTGCCGTGGCAGGGTTGTGTGGTGTCGTTGCCGCTGTTCTCCTGAAGGCTAGCTAATTTGCTGTGAACCATGGTCTGTTTGAAGTTAAACCGTTGTTTGAAGGAGTGGAAATGTGGGGATGATCTCGGAGAAATGTTTGTCATCGACAATAACTTGTTGAAGGCTCTGAAGAAGTTGTCATAGTTTCTCCTCTCCGGGGAAGTACTGGATGATGAACGGTACTCTGTTGACTCATAGCTCTGTATGCATTGGCTTCGCATTAGGTTTAGCTTCGCAAAAATATCCTGGGCGGGATTCTGCGGCGCACCCCCGTTGGCAGTGGAATCCTCCGTTCCGGCAGCTGGACAATAGGTTTCTCAATGTGGTTATCCCACGGGCATGGGTGCACTGTCGGCGAGGTGGAGCATCCCACCGATGGAGAATCCCGCAACCTCAATCTTTGGAATCAGATACCTATCCAACTTGACTGCTTGATTGATGGTCAGTGTGTGGTCCACACAAATGTGGACTGTTCTGTCCCATTTTAATGCTGGTGCAATGGGGGCAGCCCATTCAGGAAACTACACTGGCTCCACGACTCCCAATTCATCCAAAAGTTCAAGTTCTGCCTCGACTTTTAGATGTGAGGCATATGGCACCGGAGACGTTGGCCTTGATACCCCAGATTCTGTCGAATTCATTTTGAAAGACCCCAGGGTATTTTTAAAAAAACTTCTTGTATACTGCCACCAGCTATCTCTAGCCAATTCCGTTTTATTTGACGCAATCAATTTCATCCCATGAGACTAAGCTCTTTTGCGAAGATCGGTAGTTAAGCCGGGTGATGCTGGCGCAACGACAATAATCTCTCCCTCAATGTCAACAAAACGAAGGAGATTATCATCGACTTCAGGAAGCATAGTGGAGAACATGGCCCTGACTACATCAATGGGAACAAAGTAGAAAGGGTCGAGAGCTTCAAGTTTTTAGGTGAACAGATCACCAACAGCCTGTCTTGGTCCCCCCATGCCGACACTATAGTTAAGAAAGCCCACCAGCAACTCTACTTTCTCAGAAGACTGAAGAAATTTGGCATGTCAGCTACGACCCTCACCAACGTCTACAGATGCACCATAGAAAGAATTCTTTCTGTTTGTATCACAGCTTGGTATGGAGCCTGCTCTACCCAAGACCGCAGGAAACTACAAAAGGTTGTGAATGTAGCCCAGTCCATCACGCAAATCAGCCTCCCATCCATTGACTATCTATAATTCCCGCTGCCTCGGAAAGGCAGCCAGCATAATTAAGGACCCCACGCACACCAGCCATACTCTCTTCCACCTCCTTCCGGCAGGAAAAGATACCGAGGTTTGAGGTCATGTACCAACCGACTCAAGAACAGCTTCTTCCCTACTGCCATCAGACTTTAGAATGGACCTACCTCGTATTAAGTTGATCTTTTCTCTACACCTTGCTATAACTGTAACATTATATTCTGCAGTCTCTTCTTCCTTCCTTATGTACGGGATGCATTGTTTGTACAGCATGCAAGAAACAATACTTTTTGCTGTATACTAATACATGTGACAATAATAAATCAAATCAAATAAATCACTGGCGTGGAAGGGGTTTCAAATTTTTTTTAGAGTTTCTCCGTATATGTAGCCAATTTAGCTGTTCCATTACTTCACTTTAGGGTTTGAGTTATTTAAATGCTGCTCCCCTTCAATAGTAGCAGAAGTACCGGTATCCACTTCCCTGCTTAATGGCCGCATGTTTATTAGGGGTGCTATAATGATAGGAGCCGAGTTACTCATCTTGACATTATTCAATTGATATAGCTCGGATTCCTCTTCTGAATCATGTTCAAGATTGTGCATTGGAGTCCATGTTACGTTTTTGTTCAAGCCAGGTGCATTCTGTTTAGCTTGGTGCTTAATTTGGAGGTAACCTCCCCGATTGCAGCCAAAACGGATAGAATCCCAGAATTCACATCTTTCCTGGGGGTGGTCTCCCCTGCACTTATCAGAAGCATTCATCAGAATTTCTGTGCTGTTGACCTTTGTTTTCTTTCTGTCCCTTGTCTTGCTCAGTGAGTTTCTGCTGTACTGTATCACTCCTGCACATTTAACTATGCTCTCCCGACTTGTAAATATTTTGCGCCATAACTGATTAACCTAGCCTATAACTCAATAGTGCCTATCCCTGCACTCACAATTGCCTGAGCTATTTCCATGGCTTTCCCTAGTGAAATCTTACACAGTGGCGCAGTGGTTAGCACTGGGACTACGGCGCTGAGAACCTGGGTTCGAATCCCGGCCCTGGGTCATTGTCCGTGTGGAGTTTGCACATTCCCCGTGTCTGCGTGGGTTTCGCCCCCACAACCCAAAGATGTGCAGGTTAGGTGGATTGGCCACGCTGCATTGCACCTTACTTGGGAAAAAAAAAATTGGGTACTCTAAATTTATATTAAAAAGAAGACTTATCTGGAACTACTGGGGATGTTAAATTTCTAATGAGATTGTAAGTCGGGGATCCACAAACTGTAAGCAGAATGATATTTTGCCTATCCTTTGCTGTAATTTCATTAGCGTTGAAGACATAGCGAAATGTTTCAATATACTGAACACAGTGTTCAATATCTGGGTCTAAAGGATCAATTTAATCAAGAATCAACCCGAAAAGAGGCTTTTTTTCAGTTACTGTTGTAGAGATTTTTTTAAACTTCAAAGGCAGACCTGTCCACCCCAGGAACTGGTGACCGCAGCCCCGATTTACCTCACTGCCTGATAGCTGCGAGGCTCAACAACTACTCGGTAGGTGACAGAAAACAAATTTGTTTGTTGAAGTGTAACTATACCAAAAGGAGGCCTAAGAATGCCACACTACTCCTTGATTACTGGCCGTCGACTGACCAACGTTCAACTGCTGCTCCGCGAATTCGGACTCGCGTTCAATTGCTGCTCTATGAGTTAACCACCAACTCGCGCTCCGCCGCTCCACGTGTTCTGTCCGGCTACCACACTGAGCTGAAATGGGAACAAAAATGACCAGAAACAAATGAAGAAAAATCAATGCCAAAGGGACCAAATAGACAATTTATAATCCTTATGCTTCTTCGCTCATCCTTATTTAACAGCATATCGGAAAACGTAACAAACCAAGAGTACAAGATAGCGAGTTATCCTTATTTGTTAAACCTCTGCAGCCCTTGCAGTGAGGAAGCTTCAGATCCAATATAACCTTAGTTGAAGTGAGCGCCTCAATTAGCCTGCACAATGAGGCATGCTCTTCCTCTGAGGACAATCTCTAACTACGAAGGCTTATTATGCCTTTCAGAAGCTGAATGTTTGATTGATTTACTCTCTATCTCACAGTCAATTTGGTTAGCACACCTTGAACAGATCCTCCCTCCTGTCTGTAGTTCTTGGGAGCAGAAGTGAATATGAATGTCACGTTGAGTGGTTACGCCTACAACTTTTAAGGACACTTTCAAGCCCTTATCCGAAACAGAGCCTCACCTGATAGCATATAATGTTCAGAAAGTATAATTCAGAGAGAGATGAGGGGAAGGGTGAATAGAATGCTAGATAGAGAAGATGCAAAATGTCAGTCAAGTTTATTTTTGATATGATTTAAGTTCTTTGATCTAAGGGGCAGCAGGGTAGCATGGTGGTTAGCATAAATGCTTCACAGCTCCAGGGTCCCAGGTTCGATTCCCGGCTGGGTCACTGTCTGTGTGGAGTCTGCACGTCCTCCCCCTGTGTGCGTGGGTTTTCTCCGGGTGCTCCAGTTTCCTCCCACAGTCCAAAGATGTGCGGGTTAGGTGGATTGGCCATGCTAAATTGCCCGTAGTGTCCTAATAAAAGTAAGGTTAAGGGGGGGGTTGTTGGGTTACGGGTATAGGGTGGATACGTGGGTTTGAGTAGGGTGGTCATGGCTCGGCACAACATTGAGGGCCGAAGGGCCTGTTCTGTGCTGTACTGTTCTATGTTCTATGTTCTTTCTATTTTTAACTGTAGCATAATCCTTATTAATCAATCAATCAAGTATTTTGCTACCTTTGTTCATATTTTTATTAATTAGATTGATCTTTATTTAATTAAGGTTTAATATTGGTGTTTAGTAGTCTTACTTCTAACTGATCTTCCATTTAATTTTGCATTATGTGCTTAGTCAAGTTGAATCACTGATGATAATTAGAAGTTCAAGTTTGTCTTTGCCAACATATGAGGTATCAACATTGGGGAATGAAAGTTTCAACACCTAATGTTAACAGTAGCCACTCCCAACTTAAGTATAATAATCAAACCATTGCAATGGTGTAACCTTTGACCATGATTTTGGGCTGCTTAGTATCACTGGTGCCAATGTTATGGAATTCCTGAAGTGATAAAATAGTATGGGCCATGTTGCTGGCTGCTTCTGGTGCATCCCGCATGTTGCTCCATGCTGGGCCGGGCCTTCGTGTGACTGAGTGTGGTGATAATATTAGGAAGGGTCTGATTGTGATGTTAATTAGCTGTTCTGCATGGTTTGAATCATGATTTACAAAGTTGGTTTGGGAATATACACTGAACATTGTGTTAATCACTCTCAATTTAAGTTGTGTTCAGCAGCATGAGGGATCGACCCACCACGCCCACCATCAATTAAAAGGTCAGGCCTCCAATTTACAGGTGAAGTGATTTTGGCTGACCTCAGCTGTGGCAAAGCTAACAGAAGTGCTGAGACTTGTCTTTGGAGGTTTTGTGGTTAACTACTGCTTACATTCAGGGAGGAAAGAGAATCTGGTCACCCAACTGTGGAGGAACCAACAATGGAGCAGGAGCTACAGAGAGAGAGAGAGGAGAGTTCTGCCCAGAAGACCTACCTCATCATGGGTATTAAGACCCAGGAAGCCAAGCAGTAAGGTGAACATAGGTTTTAATCAAAGTCACTTAAAGTCAGCCCACGGCTGAAAACTATTTAAATAGTAAAGTCCCGTTGGGGCAACCAACATGTCGATCCCTGTCCGGGCCGGACTTTATGCCAGATTCTTAAGAGTGCCAGCTGGATGGGCCTCCGCCCACTAGTGGGGAAGCTTGTATTCCACGAGCTCCTCAGGGAGATCAATCAGGGAATCCCATGGGCCTGTGCAGGCTATTACAATGGGCTTTGAGAACAATTCTCTTACCTCCGCTTAACTCAGGAGCAGTGCCCGAGTTAACTCGCGTCCAACAAGAAGGTGGTCACAGAACAGTGCCATATCCTTCAACGTGATCTGGAGCCTTAGTGCCCAGAAAGGTCAGAGCCACATTGAACTTTTACATGTCTGGATTATTCCAGACGGAAGTTGACAAAGTACTGGCCATCTCCAAGTACTCTGTTCCCTATTGCTTTCGGGGGGCCAACCCTGCGAGGAGAGGTGAATGCATTGTTGTCTCTCTCAGCGGTGAAAAGCAGTGTGGTGGGCACATGGGTTTGCCAATTGTAGGAGCATGAATGCTGTCATCCTTAGAGAGTTTCTGCATGGTGCCACTGCTATGTGGGGGGGTCAGCTCAGCAATCCTAGTAGTCTGCTCCACTGCAGATGGCTGGACTGCTATACGAAACTGAAATCTGCAGCTATTATTACAGTGGTCTGAGCCTGCATCGCACCAAGTATGGATCTCATGAGCATGAACTGATATTCCACAGCAGCACTGAGATGCTGAGTACCTGCCACTCGGCACCCTGTATTCCTAAGGTTGCGGTCGTGCATCCTCAGATGCGACCCAGAGGCGAGGGAGATGGTTTGGTGCACCGAGAAAATTGTGAGTGAGCACGTCTTACCATGTCCCAGTGAATGAAGCTCTCTGTGCTCCCGGAGTCGAAAAGGCAAGGCGTCTCATGCCCGTTTACCCAGACGGTCATCATAGAGCTCCGGAAGTACTTGGGTCGCGACTATCCAGGGTGATCGCGCTGAGTTGCGGGTAGCCGGCGTGGTCGAAGGTACTGGGGCGGCTCTGCGATGGCTGCCCTTGTTTATCGTACGCATCGAGCGGCATAGCAGATAGCGGCCAAGATGGCGGCCCCCGTTGGTCGAGCGTGGCAGGCGGTGAGGAAGATGGCAGCCCCCATGGATCGCACGTGGCCGGCCATGTGAGGGAGGATGGCCAAGATGGCGGCCCCCATGAGTTGCACGTGCTGTGAGGGCTGGAAGATGGCTTCCCCCAAGGATAGCACAAGGCTGATGACGCGTCTGCAGGGGGCGGAGTCGGCAGACACGCTGTCACACTGCGGGGTCTGCGGACCTGTTGAGTCTGAGGATCGGGCCTGTGAGTTAAGAGTTCTTGGACCTGGCCAGGCAAACTTTGGCGAAATGTCCTTTTCTCCCGCAGCTGCTGCAGTTCACGTTACGGGCCGTGCAGTGCTGCCGTGGGTGTTGGGACTGGCCACCCATGGTGGGCGGGTGGCTGCGCGGCACAGGACTGGGGTAGTCTTTGGTCGGGGGTCCACGAGGAGGTCGTGCAGTCAGTCGGGAATGCGTTAAGGCTCTGGAACGCTACTTCCAGAGAGGAGTCTAACTTTACCGTCTGATCCGGGGCCAGGGCCCCCTTTTTGAGTAGGCGCTGTCTCACGTAGTTGGACCGGACTCCTGCCACTTGGCCGTCTCGGACGGTGAGTTCCAGATATTGAGTGGCCATAACGGCCTGGTAGTTACAGCTGCGTGCGAGGACTTTGAGGTCGCGTAGGTAGTCTTCTAGTGATTCCCCGGGACGCGGGCGGTGAGTGGTGAGGATGTGTCGCGCGTAGGAGGAGGCTTCGTTCACGGGCCGTACATAGAGGCGTTCAAGCATCACGAGGGCATCTGCGTAGGAAGAGTCCTCATCGAGATTCGATGGCTTACCCGTGCGTGGAGGAGGGTCAGCTTCTGTTCATTGGTGACGGAAGCCATGGAGAAGGCTGCGAGATAGGCCTTGAAGCAGCGGAGCCAGTGCGAAAAAATTTATTTTGCCTGCACGGCTTGCGGATCGAGTTCCAGTCGGTCAGGTTTGAGGGCCAATTCCATAGTTGCGTTTAAGTTGATTAAATTGATGCAACCATCAATTCACTCGAGACAATAGAAGTAAACCGTGGCTTTAATCAACTTTAATGGCCCATAGGAGAAGCCCACAAGGGCAACAGCATAGCACAGATACAAATGCAAGGGCAACAGCACAGATACAAATACAATGGTGGATGATTGGCATAATACATTCACCACACACGTGTCTTACAATAGAAGCTGAGGAATCGGGCATCAGCCATCATATGGCTTATGGCTGGGCCCATTGCTCCTACCATGTAGTAATGCTGTCATGAGGATGAACTCCAGCCCATCAACCCTTCACTATTTTTGCGATTCTTTAATTCTAACATCTTCGGCATTCCCATTTTAAATCACTCCACCTCTTTCAGCTACCTGGATCTTGAGCTCTGGAAATCTGTCCCTAAACCTTTCCTCCCCTCTACCTCAATCTCTCCTTTTTTAACATGGTCCTGAAAATCTCGCTTTTCGACTAAGTTTTTGTTCATTTATCCTAAGATGTCCAATGCAGCTCGGTGTCAAAATACCTGTCAACACCTTGGGACGTTCTGGATTGCTAAAGGCACCATGTAAATACAAGCTGTTGTTGTAATGATTCAGAAATCCTACATTCACTGTAAAGTTATAGAACGTTTTTACTTTTTATCCTACTCTTCCTTTCCGTCTCCACCCCCCCCCCCAAAAAAAATCCAATCTTTCATTTTCTCTCCTTATTTCCCTTCCTGCATCTAAGTTTCACTCCAATTTTGCACCGCTTCCTTCTCTGTCGTTCATTCAGTTTCTTTCTCCTGCCTCAAATTTACATGGTTAAGGAGATAGACTGTTGGTCCTGCTGTTCACGAAGGTATCAGATAGCTGGCTGACTTTGCCGCTATCACCTGGCACTTCTTGCGTTTGGGCCACAAAATTCATAGATACTAAATGAGGAAAGCAATCCAACTCACAGCACTCAAAATAGCTACAAACATAGTCAACTAACAAAGCAATACGATAGTTCTCATCTCATATTAACCTGGCCCAGAAATACGCACAGACAGAATGTCACAAACCTTACTATTCACTTATTATCTCACCTCGACTTTAATTATCTCGTGCTGCCTTGTGGTCTATTTTGTTTTGTCAGTTGGAATCAGATCAATGTTTAAACTGAAAGCAGTTTGTCCCTTGTACTCACTGGGGTAAATACTTGATACAGCTGCATCCACATGGGTCCCTCAGGGACAGCTGCCTGGGCATAGTTCTCTAGTTACCCTTTGGATAGACAGTATTGCTACAAGGGCAAAGTCAGGAGGAGGGAGGCTTCTGTTGCTTTAACGTTTTTTAAGTAAACGCAGGCAGATGGACTACTGGTTTTCTCTTTCTCGGGAATGCATAGAATCAGAGCATTTCTTTTAGGTAATTTCTGTTGGATAGCTGCATCCAACTGTGCCCAGTTTGGGATACAAGAACTCTCTTTCTTTTTTGTTTCTGGGCGCTGCATGCTTTACATGGCCTCCCAAGACCGTTTCCTTTTAAATTGCCTTATTTGATGGTGGGAAGGGGAGGAGCAAGGGGGTGGGGGTGCTTAGAGAGTGGTAGGCTCTACTGAACCACAAATGGAATATATTCCCCCAATTACCTTTTGACCAGAAGAGGCATTGTTCACAAGTGGTCTGGAGCACAACTGTGAGTCATTTTGACGGAGGTGAGAGAAGGATTTCAGATGCTGGGTGCGGTAGGGATTTGCTTGTTTTCCCAACATGTTCCCCTCACCTCCCCGTTATATTTACTTAAAACGGTCCTCAGGCTCACCATCAGTTGCAGTCAGGGCAGCCACATTTTACAATGAGTCTTCATTGGGCCCGATTTGCATATGCAAATTTTCTATCATCTGCCTTGAGCACCTGTCCATGTGCAGTTTGCACGTTCTCCACGCGTGTGCGTGGGTTTCCTCCGGGTGACCCGGTTTCCTCCAACTATCCAAAGATAGTGTCCAAGGACATATAGGTTGGTTAAATTATGGGGATAAGGTGGGGGAGTGGGCCTAGGTAGGGTGCTTTTTCAGATGGTTGGTGCAGACTTGATGGGCTGAATGGACTTCTTTCATGTCTTCAAGGTCAATTAACGTAAGCAACTTATATTATTACTGGGCGGCAGATGTTAAGAATGTACGGAGCTGGGTCAGAGGGGTTGACTCCCTGTGGGTCAGAATGGAAGAGAGTTTGTGTAGGGGGTTGGGATTGAAGGCGCTAGCAACAGCGCTGCTCCCGGCAGCCCTGGGGAAATACTCAGGGAGTCGGGTAGTAATAGCTTTGTTGAGAATTTGGAGGCAGTTTCCCCAGCACTTCAGGCTGGGGGCAGGGTCAAAGGAAATGTCGATTCGGAGGAACCCTAGATTTGAGCCAGGGCAGTGGGATGGAAATTTTCAGAGATGGGAGGAGAAAGGAATTACAACACTAAAAGATTTGTTTTTTAGGGGTTGGTTTGCAGGATTGAAGAAGCTGGGAGAAACTTATGGGCTGGAGCAGCGGGAAATATTTAGATACACGCAGGTTCGAGATTTTGCCAGAAAGGAGATACAGAGCTTCCCGGTAGAGCAGCCTCCACATTGCTGGAGGAGGTGCTGACGACAGGGGGACTGGAGAAGGGAGTAGTGTTGGTGATTTATGGGGCTATTTTGGAAGAAGAGAAGGCACCGCTGGATGGGATCAAGGCAAAGTGGGAGCTAGAGTTGAGAGAGGGTATGGAGGAGGGGTTCTGATGTGAGGTGCTCAGGAGAGTGAAATCCTCCATCTCGTGCGCGAGGTTGGGGCTGATACAGCTGAAGGTGGTATATAGAGCGAGGGCGAGGATGAGCTGGCTCTTTGATGGGGTAGAAGATGTGTGTGTGAACGTTGGGGAGGGGGGAGGGGGGGGGGGAACGCAAACCACGTTCATATGTTTTGATCCTGTCCAAAGCTGGAGGATTACTGGAAGGAGGTTTTTAGGGTAATCTTAAAGTGGTGCATGTGAAACTGGACCCAGGCGCTCGGGAGGCCATATTTGGATTGTCGGAGCAGCCGGAGTTAGAAACGGGTACGGAGGCAGATATTGTAGCATTCGCCTCGTTGATCGCCCGAAGGCGGATCCTGTTGGGATGGAGATCAACCTCTCCACCCTGTGCCCTGGCATGGTGGGGGGACCTGCTGGAATTCGTGGCTCTTGAGAAGGTCAAATTTGAACTGAGGGGAAAGATGGATGGGTTCTACAATTCAAGGGCATTATTCATTATCCATTTTCGAGAATTGGATTACATCGAACATTGGGTGGGGGGGTGTTGGGGGCGCTGGGGGGGAGGGGGACTGACTGTATGTGTCAATGGTGACCCGGGATGATTCCTGATTCCTTTTTGTTATTTGTCTATGTTAACATGCACGATGCTGTTTGGGGGTTTGGTGGGAGGATGGGATTGTTGTTGTTGATGGGGATTGCCATTACATTAGTTACTGATTATTGTTTATTGTTGGTGGGTGTAAATTTGGGAGAAATGTGAAAAAGGAGGAGAATAAAAAGATTTTTTTTAAAACGTATAACAAAGCACCTCTTTATAATATCCAAGACAAGTTTTTCACTGCTATCATCTGTGTCTATTCATCAATTACGACCAGTGAAAGTGTGATAAAATAAAGAATTCTACAGCGACCATTAGGATGCTATTGCTAAAACTACTGGAGTAATAAATGATTACTGTGCAGGCTTGGATTGGAATTGCACCTAGCATGAAGCAAGTGCTCTCAACCACATTGGTAGGAAGGGTAGCCGATAATTTAGCTGTACATCAGATTCCTAGAACATAAACTTATCATCACAAATAAACTGCTGGATTGTCCACTGGCAGGGTCCTCCATTTCACCAGCAGCGCACTCACGCCCATGGATTTCCCGATGATGCGGGGGTGCCCACAATGGGAAGCCCCATTGGCCGGCTGCCAGGACGGAGAATCCTGTTGCCGGCGGGAGCGCGCCGCAGCAGAAAACAGGTGAGGCAGGATGGAGGATCTCACCCAGAATCTTTCATCAAACCGCTAAATATAAGCTATCATGGATTTTTCGTTGCTCGGGGCTTGGTTCCCGCTCGGGTCTGGTTTAGCACAGTGGGTTAAACAGCTGGCTTGTAATGCAGAAAAGGCAGCAGCGCGGGTTCAATTCCCGTACCAGCCTCCCTGAACTGGCACCGGAATGTGGCGACTCGGGGCTTTTCACAGTAACTTCATTGAAGCCTACTTGTGACAATAAGTGATGATTATTATTGTATTGAAGCATCAACATCCAGCTGATTGTGTTGTAGGAACATCAGAAATAGGAGCGTGGGTAGTATATTCGGCCCCTCAAGCCTGCTGTGCTATGATTGATCTTCGACCTCAGTGCTACGTTCCTGCACTATCTCATATCCTTTGATATCTTTAATATTTTAAAATGTATCGATCTCAGTCATAACTGCCTCCCCAGCACTCTGAGGTAGAGAATTCCAAAGATTCACCACCCGTTGAGTGAATAAATTCCTCCTCATCTCAGTCCTGAATGGTCTCCCCCTGATTCTGAGACTGTCGCCTGATGCAAGACAGCCCCCGCCAGGAGAAACACCTTTCCTGCATCTACCCTGACAACCCCTGTCAGAATTTTGTGTTTCAATGAGATAACCTCTTATTCTTCTAAACCCTCGGGAATGCTGGTCCAGTTTTTCAATCTCTCCTCATGGGACTGTTCTCTCATCCCAGGGTTAGTCTGCTGAACCTTTGCTGCATTCCTTCTGTGGCAAATATATCCTTCCTTAGATAAGGAGACCAAATTTGTTCACAATACACTGGGTTCTGTCTCACCAAAGCCCTATACAATTGCAGCAAGACATCTTTACTCCTTCACTCAAATCCTCTTGCAATAAAAGCAATCATACCGTTTGTCTTCCGAATTGCTGCTGCATCTGTATGTCAGCTTTCAATAGCTTATGGACATGGACACTCAGGTCCTTTAGAGATTAAAGTAACGTGGTGGTTAGTGGAGGGGGGGGGGGGGGGGGGCTTACATTGGAAGTTCTGAGAGGGGTTTGTCCCTGTCAATGTCACACTCATAGAATTTACAGTACAGAAGGAGGCCACTCGACCCATCGAGTCTGCACCGGCTCTTGGAAAGAGCACCCCACCCGAGGTCAACACCTCCACCCTATCCCCATAACCCAGTAACCCCACCCAACACTAAGGGCAATTTTGGACACTAAGGGCAATTTATCATGGCCAATCCACCTAACCTGCATATCTTTGGACTGTGGGAGGAAACCGGAGCACCCGGAGGAAACCCACGCACACACGGGGAGGATGTACAGACTCCGCACAGACAGTAACCCAAGCCGGAAATCGAACCTGGAACCCTGGTGCTGTGAAGCAATTGTGCTATCCACAATGCTACCGTGCTGCCCTCACTCAGATGATCAATTCCCTTACTGCTGCTACCTTGCTTGTCAACTTGCCTTGTCTTCTCTCTTTAATTTACCACATTTTCTCTCACCTGATCTCTCACCCCCACCATTTCCTTCTCTACCATCCTAGTAATGCAACTTGCCAGAATACTGGTCGCAGCATGGTTCAGAGGAAGACCATCTCAATGGTACAGCTGCCATTTTCCACAGTGTTGGTCCCAGTGTCCCATAAATCAAAACCCATTTCTTCCACACCAATCTTTCAGCCATGCATTTAATTCTCTAATCGTATTCACCCTTCTCCAATTTGTTCATGACTGTGTTAATAATCCAGGGCAGAACCTTGAAGGTTCTACTTTTACATTTATCAGATAGTTACTTATGCTGTCTAAGCAGACCCTCTTGCCCTGTGTATGTCATCAGTGTGTATGTATCACAATACTGGATCCTTTCCCTCCCACTGAAAGCTCTTCTCTGCCCAGAGCAGATGTTCCTTGCCCTGGCACCGGGCAGGTAATATAGCCTTCTAGATTCTGGTTCTTGGTTGAAGAGAACTATCTCCCTGACCATATTGTCTCCTACTAGCACTACATTCCTATTAAATCCCTCTCTTGCCAACCCCTATCCCCGGTTGAATAGATTCCTGTACCATGGTGCCATTGTCAGTTTGCTCATCTTCCCTGCAGCCCCCGCTTTTGCTTATGCAGGTTGCAAGAACCTCTAACTTTTTGGACAATTGCAAGGACTGAGACCCTCCCACTTCTCCCTGCTCGATCCGCATACTTGCCTCACGTTCAGTCAAACTCTCTTGTCCCCGACTACGGACCAAATCAGATGACCATACCCTGTGACGCCTTCTGAAACAAAATGTCTGGATAACGTTCCCCCTCACTGCAGTGTCCGCAGCTTGGGGTCCATCTCAATGACTCTGAGCCGAAATTCCTTTAACTGCACACTTACTGCAGACGTGTTTGCTTTCAATCACACAGGTGTTCAAGATCTCCCACATTCTACAGCCGCCACACATCACCTGTCTTCTTTATAGCATCTAATTAATTAGCTATTCTACTGATTAAATTTAAACTAACGTCTCTTGTCCGGCCTGTGCTTACATTATTTCAATGGATCTTCTGTTTACCTGATATATGTGCACTACGTTTTACAGTATTTTTGTTTGAAAAGTTTGTTCTACAAATAACAATATTTTCAATATAAATGCATCAGGAGCAGAGCAGCACTATGGCAGAAAATTGTTGCACTCACCTCAAAGTCACTGGTGAACTGGGAGTCACATTGTGCACGCCACTCATTAGCAATCGGTTTTGACGCCAATGTGAAGAAAGCCTATAGTGTGTTAGCATTTATTAACAGGGGTTTGAGTTTAAGAGCCATGAGGTAATGCTGCAACTGTACATGACCTTGGTTAGACCACATTTGGAGTATTGTGTGTAGTTCTGGTCACCTCAATATAGGAAAGATGTGGAAGCATTGGAAAGGGTGCAAAGGAGATTTACCAGGCTGCTGCCTGGATTGGAGGGTAGGTCTTATGAGGGAAGGCTGAGGGAGCTAGGGCTTTTCTCATTGGAGCAAAGGAGGACAAGAGGTGACTTAATAGAGGTGTATAAGATGATGAGAGGGATAGATAGAGTGGACGTTCACGACTTTTTCCGCAGGTGGATGCAGCTGTTGCAAGGGGGCATAACTATAAGGTTCATGGTGGAAGATATAGGAGGGATGTCAGAGGTAGGTTCTTTACTCAAAGAGTGGCTGGGGCGTGGAATGCACTCCCAGCTACGGTAGTGTATTCTCATGTATTTTCTTGAATTCTGTTCAATTCCCTTTTCTTCCCATGTACTGAATGATCTGTTGAGCTGCTTGCAGAAAAATACTTTTCACTGTACCTCGGTACACGTGACAATAAACAAATCCAATCCAATTACAGCCTCGGGCCAAAGCCAAGAATAAGAAAACCCTAAGACAGAAGCTCCTACTCCTGTATGTGAATTCGATCTAGTCCAATTTCACCCACATGGATATATATGGGACCCACCTATGGATTTCCAGGTCAGGACTCCTGAAGAATGTTAACAGGCACTGGAATGTCTGGCAGACATGGGCAGGAAGTCTATCAGAGGTATGCCCAAAGAGGGGCTTATGCCTGCCTGCCCAGTGCACAGAAGCTGATCTCCCACAGATTCTGACAGGAGCAGTGCTGCTGGGCACTGATCATCATAAGCACGATCACAGCTGGAGGAATGTCAATTCTTGTTATTTTTAAAGCATTTTCTTTTGCTGACACTGATCTTCCTTATCCCATGACCTTGTCTTCCCAGTCTCCTAACTTTTTTAAATTTGATTTAAATTTTAACACACATTTATTTTTGTCTAATAAAGCATAATCTATACTTCCTATACCTTTGCTTCATTCTTTTTCCTAGTTGCAATTTATTCGCAAAGATTATGATTTAATGACTAAGACTTTGATTGACATGCACACATTACAGATGTAATCAGATTCAATCTCAGTTACGCAGTTAGTGAATAAATGACTTTGAAAAAAAAGCATTCAGATGAATGAGTGGTCCAAAGATTAAAATACTTGCTTACTGTTGGGCAAAGAGAAGTAAGTTTGTCGATGTTAGTTTGAACAAAAACCTAGCACTTACCAAATCAAAACTGCCCAAAAAAAAATAGATTGGTCCTGAAATTTCTGGTGATGTCGTTCAACGTATTCTTATCACATTTTCTGTCTGATATTTTGAGTTAACTTAGAATAATGTCACTAGAACATGTTCAGTAATTGACTGCTTTCATTACCAAGCAAATTTCTAAATTTATTAGAGAGATTTTCCAGTATTCCTGGAGAGATGTGCACTCAGACGGCCTCATTTATTGATATTCAATGTGCACAGGCAAGTCGGTGCACCTGGGGGTAGACCCAGGTAAATGTCTCCAATGTGCCTGTTCCATCATATTGAAAGCAACAAAGGATAATCTCGAATGACTATCATTCAAATAACCAGAAACATTTCTGAAGTGTATCATTAACACAGAGAGAGAGAGCATAGTTTGCTTTATAATGGCTCTTATCACTGTTTGGAAGGTGTATAGAAAAATTATGGCATTGTACAGCGTCAGTGCCAGAATACTACTTCAGGGTCGAGCTTGGAATAGAAATCCAGTTGGAACTCACATTTTATGCCTTATTTCTTCAAAGCAGCATGCCTTTTAAAAGCTTTCATGTATATGACATGACAATGGAAGTATCTACTGGGACGATTGCCCCACAGTCATTAAAAGGATTTATAAACTATCTTGACTCTAAAGAACCTTTATTCACATCCCTGAATCAGAGACGCCATCTGAATCCCAGGTGGCACGGTAGCACAGTGGTTATCACTGTTGCTTCACAGCGCCAGGGACTTTGGTTTGATTCCTGGCTTGGATCAACGCCTGTGTGAATTCTGCACATTCTCTCCGTGTCTGCATGGGTTTCCTCCCGGGTGCTCCAGTTTCCGCCCACAAGTCTCGAAAGACGTGCTTGTTCAGTGAATTGGACATTCTGAATTCTCCCTCAAGTATACCCAAACAAGCGCCAGAGTGTGGCGACTAGGGTATTTTCACAGTAACTTTGTTGCAGTGTTAATGTAAGCCTACTTGTGCCACTGATAAAGATTATCATTATTGACAGGGGTAGCGTGCACATCTGAGTTAACCACATTATGTCTGCAATGTTCTGTCGGCTGAATGTCATGCTATTTTAGTGATGGAGAGGAGACTCGTTGAGACACATTAGATAGTCCTGCTCTTTTCTACATTCTCCCTAAAACCGTCACATCCTTTCTGATGTGCTGGGCAGGCTGGGTCTGTGTGGACGTTTTAATCTAGTGTAGCGAGAGACAGACATCCAACACTTGATGAGATGCAACACGATTTTATTTAACATCTAACTATTTTACATGTTCAACTGTGGGTTGACACTATGCTGACTTGACTGGAGACCTGAGGCTAGCCTGACCAGACTTACTGACTACCACATGGTGTTTGCACTGGCTATGCTCATGAGCTCTGACTGCCTCAGAGGCTGGATCCCGAGAGAGCGGGAAAACTGGTGCCCTCGGGCTTTATAGTGGTCGTGTCCGCTCTGGTGATCGGCTGCTGTGTTCTGTGTGCTTACTGTGTGTCAATCACTGCCTGTCTGCACTCCATTATATACATGGATGTATATTATGACACTTTCTAAAGTATAGTGCTCAGAAATGGACGTAATACGCCTGCTGCGGCTGGACCAGTGTTTTCTACACGTTTAACTCAACTTTCTTACTTCTGTACACTTGTATATATTTATAAATCTCAGGATGCTTTATTTACAACACTCCCAACCTGGCCCACCATCTTCAATGATTTGACACAATACCCCCAGTCGCTTTGCACTGCTGCCCCTTTACAATTGTACCGTTTATTTTATGTTGTCGCTCTGTGCCCTTCCTACTAAAATTAATCACTTCACACTTTCATCTGCCACCTGTCTTCCCAATCTAGCAACCTGTCTACGGCCTTTTCAAGTTATAAATGATCCTCCGTACAGTTCACAATACTCACATCTATGTTGTCTGCAAATTTTGAAATTGTGCCACGGACTAGGTTACTAAGAAATGTCAGGAAGAGTAGAATCCTAACCAACCACTTGGAAACTCCACTATAAACTTTCTTCCAGTATGAAAAGCAACTGTTCACAGCAACTCTGTTTCCTGTCCCTCAACCAATTTCATACCCATATTGCCACTGTCCCTTTTATTCAAAAAACTCAAGCATGTTAGTTAAAAATAATTAGACGCAACAAATCTGTGCTGGCTTTCCATAATTAATCCAGATTGCAGCAAATGATTTAAATTTTTCCCCAAATTATTGTTTCTAAACGTCTCCGCACCACTGAGGTTTAATTAGCTGGCTAGATTGCTGGGCTTAGAATCATAGAATCACAGAATCCCTACAGTGCAGATGGAGGCCATTCGGACCATTGAGTCTATACCGACCCTCTGAAAGAGCACCCTAAGCAGGTCAACTCCACCACCCTATCCCTGTTACCCCATAACCCCACCGAACCTTTGGACACTATGGGAAATTTAGCATGACCAATCCACCTGTGGACTTTTTTTGAACAAATGTGTAACATATGCAATTCTCCAGTCATCTGGTCCTGAGTCCAAGGAACATTGGAAAATTATTGCCTGCTCCTCCACGATTTCCACTCTTACTTTCCCTCAGTACCATTAGATGCATCTCATGTGGTCCTGATGACCTGTCAACTTGTACAGGCAGCCTATTCAATACATTCTCCTTATCAATTTTAAAACCTTCAAATATCTGAATTGATAAATGGATCCTAAGCTAGATGGTGACATATGAAATTAGATACAAGTTCCTTTCTTGATAGTTACATATGCCTGCCTCCTACCCACTAACATCCCCAGTGCCCCAGCAGTCTCTGTTTATGCTCTTTTGAGCCAGTCTCAGTTTCCGTCCGCTGAAGATATACCAATCAGTAAATAGCCTCTACCTGTTTATCTGGGGCAGCACGGTAGCATAGTGGTTAGCACAATTGCTTCACAGCTCCAGGGTCCCAAGTTTGATTCCCGGCTTGGGTCACTGTCTGTGTGGAGTCTGCACGTTCTCCCCGTGTGTGCGTGGGTTTCTTCCGGGTGCTCTGGTTTCCTCCCACAGTCCAAAGATGTGCATGTTAGGTGGATTAGCCATGTTAAATTGCCCTTAGTGTTGGGTGGGGTTACTGGGTTGTGGGGATAGGGTGGAGGTCTGGGCTTGGGTAGGGTGCTCTTTCAAAGAGCCGGTACAGACTCGATGGGCTGAATAGCCTCCTTCTGCACTGTAAATTCTATGTTTCTATGATTCTTCACCCTAACAGTACAATTAGCATAACATTAACACCAACCACCTCCTCTTTCACCACCACCTGGGAAGCATCTTATTCCAAGATAAAGAGTGATGTGATAGTGGAAACTCCAATTTTTTTTCCTTCACACGGTTGATGAGGACACTTATTGCCTGTCCTGGGCGCATTTTGAAAGTACATGTAGATTAATTCTCAACCTGCTAGGTTGCATTATGAATGCACCTTCCTTGAGCATAGTCGTTATACACTTTTAACACTTCATTTGCAGATATACACATTGCATATTGCATACCTGGGGCTGGTTTAGCACACTGGGCTAAATCGCTGGCTTTTAAAGCAGAATATAGTATATATGTGAGCACAGATGAGCCCAAACTTAATACCCACCACCTGAACACAACCAACATCCAAATAAGATACAATTAATACCCACTTTACACTACGAAGTATACCTTTATGTCTTACCCTATTATCACCTCTGTCGCTGAATTGTTTTCCATACTTTTTGTAAGGGCAATGAAGAGTCCACATCAAGTCTGGTCGAAACAAACAAACTTACTTTATGTACAATTTGCTATTATATAAACTGTAGTAGTACCTTACTGGGTCTTTTTTCTAGCTGGTGCCTAAAGTGGCCGGCTTTAAAATGAACATCGACACATTATTAAGGGGTCCCTCGCCCCCTTAACGGGGGAGCTCGAATTCTGCAAGGCCAGGGTGAAGTTAATTTTTCCCACCCTGTAGTCTTCTGCGGGTAAAAACAATACTCCACCACTTTAAATCTCATTCTTTTATCTTTTTGTGAGTGTGCTACTTCCCCAAATCCCAGCTCCCATATCCCCTTCCTCTTCAGAGTGATAGAGTGTAAAATCTGGTCCTCTGCATTTCCCAGGTAGATTAGGTTAAAATTAACTGACCCATTAAAATTTCTGTCAGAACTTGAATTTTAAATATTAGCTACTCATTGACAATTTTAAATCGCTTGAATGATTTCAACTTTATTTCAGATTTTATGGGTGTGTACAGAGTTTGTTTTATTGTGTGATTCTTTGGGCTGAGTTTTTACCTCGGGGGTGGGGAAACAACAGCCAGGACTGTTTCTAAGTCCCACGCCCACCACCAGGGAGAAACAGTCACTGGAATTTTGGCCGGGGTGCCCCCTTAATTTGCATGTAGACAGGCTCCCTGTCCAGTTGAGGGAGGCAGGGAGGCTCTTGAAGCTGGAGGGCCAATCAGAGGCTTTCTGGTTTCACAGGCGCATCCGAACTGCACTGCCCAGTAGATGGTGGACTAGTGGGAGTGTCACTGAACTAATAATCCAGAGGCCCAGACTAATGCCCTGGGAACATGTGGCCAAATCCCTCAATGGCAGCTGTGGGAATTTAAATTCACTGAATAAATCTGTAATATGAAGCTCGTTTCAATAATGTGACCATGAAACTGTCATAAATTTCTGTAAAAACCCATCTAGTTAGAGAAGGATATCTGTTGTCCTTGGTCGGTCTAGTATAATGTGACTCCAGATGCACAGCAATGTAGTTGATTCTTAACTGCCCTCTGAAATGGTCTAGCAAGCCACTCATTTGAAGGGCAATTCAGGATAGCAAACAGTGACACCCATATCCCATGAAAGAATAAAGAAAAATGGGAATTTACTCTTTTGTGTCAAGTCGGGTGGGAAAAGCGATGTATAGCCCGCTGGTTACACTCCCGGTTTTCCCTGCTATAATTGTTGGCACAATGTCAAAAGAAATCCTGGAGGCAGGTCCCACAGCACAACCCACCAGCAGCAACTTCAGCCCCTGGCAGATTGGGCACCCCCAATAACAATAACAAAAGAATCATAAGTACCCCATGAAACCACCTCCCATGAAACCACCTCCATCTATGCCACACAGACTCAAGATCATTTCTTCCCCAGGGACTATCCCCCGCCGGACCATGGACTTGAGACCGCACCTTTCCCCGGGAACCCCACGCTGAAACTCCCCAATGGAATCCTCTCCAGCAGTGCCCCCGCAGTTCCAGGGGGCAATACTAGGCAGTGGTGCCCAGATCCTCCAGGGTGCAGTGCCAGTATCCTGCCCAGGCATGACCCTATCCCCCCTGGGAACCCGCAGCGACGGTTCGCCAGGAACCCATTTGTCAGGACAGGTTGTAAACCCTGTCTACATGACCTCACACCGGGGCAGCACAGTGGCGCAGTGGGTTAGCCCTGCTGCCTCACTGCGCCGAGGTCCCAGGTTCGATCCTGGCTCTGGGTCACTGTCCGTGTGGAATTAATTAGAAAAAATGAATTGGGTACCAATTCTTATGTGAGGAACCCGCTAATGATATTTCAATGGATGGTAATGGGGTTCCCGGTCTATTATGGCAGCAACCTTGTTACGTCATTGGCAGGGGTGGGGGCAGGGAAATCCCACTGGAGTAAAGGATGTTTTGGGACTCCCCCTCAATTCTCAGCCCTGCCACCATTCCCGTCTACCAAGAATAGGGCCAGAAAATATCCCCCAGAGTAACTAACCAGGAAGGTGCTTCAACAAATAGGTACCCATTATGCCATCTTTTTAAAAATGTAATTAAAATGTACAATTAGCAGCTAGACCACCATTGTGGGGTTTGGGAGCCCCCCTACAGGGTGACCTTTGGCTGTACAGAGGGCCTGTAAGCCTGCCTGAAGCACTGGAACAATGGAACTCCAGCCTCCTGATGGAGGCCTGCTTCCATTTGTTGATCTGCCCTCCCGATCATGTCAGAAAACTGGAAGCAGGCCGTAGTTCCCAGTCAAACTCCTAAAACTAAATTTAACATGATTCTTAATGACCCTAATTGCTTGCCCGCCTTCTGAGGAATGGGCTCAGGGAGTTGCCATATTAATTATCGGAATTTTCAGGCCCCATTTGCCTCTGTTTCCGACATCAACGATGCCTGAAGATTCAACCCTTATCTTCAAACAGTCTTTGACAACGCGTGGACTGATATATCAGGCAAATCATTCAGCAATTAAATCCCACAGTGATACATCCATACCGACTCAAGTCTTATTCGTTCAATATTTTCTCAAGATGTTGAAATTTCTAAACCTTGAATGGTAAAACATAAGTGCAAAGATTGGAGAATTTCTTCGGAATGGCACAAGCCTCCAATATCTTAATCCTTCATTTGAATGGCACTATAATTCTGCGACCTCGGTATGTGAGTGCCTACTTGCTGATCAAACCAAAGTCACATTGTGCTGGTCACTCAGTTTGTTGCTGACTCACGTAGTTTGTGAACTAGTTGACCACTGGCTAACCAATTATCACATATGATTAGTAAGGCATTTAATTATTGACCCACACACTCGTCAAAAACCTGGTCAGTTAATACTTGTACTAGTGGAGCAATTGATGATTGACTTTTGGAATTAATTTCTGAAAAAGCAGTCATTAAAATTCCTTGCCCTTCTTTTATTGCCATGTTGCATAATTCGTTCACCCACTCAGTCCAGACTTTTTCAGGACTTGAATGGAATTCGCAATCTTATCTGTTTGTTACAGATAAAAATCTTGCTCAGATAGTTCCTTAACTGTGTCTCTTAGTACTCAACTAAGGTTCTTGCAAAACCAAAGGAGATTACTTTTCTGATCAAAGGGAAAAATATAGTTGGGAAGGGTAATGAGTGAAGGTTGTGGAAACATTGGCCGGAATTCTCCGGTCACTGCGATTCACTTTTCCCTGCTGGCAACGCATCCCTGCCAGCGGGTTTTATGGCATCTTGGGGTTGGTTCCAATGGGAAATCTCATTGACAAGCGGCGGGAAGATAGAATCCCTCTGCCAGGGAACAGCGCGCCGCTGAGAAACAGGTGGCTGGGAGACCGGAGAATCTCACGCAGCATTTAACAATGCATTTTTTCAAAGTACTTTCATGGCTAGATTCACAGAAAAAAGAACATTTAGAGGCTGAAAAAATAGTTATATGGGGGTTTCAGTTTTATTATTCTAAATCCACATTTATGTCAGCGGATATCCAGATATTATGCTGTCACAGGAATTGAAATGGAATTGAAATTCTGTGGGAGTTCGCCAATTATTAATATTTTAAGCAAGAGGCATAGAAATTCAGAAGGAACAGGGTAATTGGTGTTTATGGTATTCCCCCCACAGACAATCGGTGCGATTCTCTGATCCCCGCGCCAGGCCGGAGAATCGGTGCTACTGCACCACGCTGCCCCGACGCCGGTGTGCGATTCTCCGTGATGCGGAGAATCGCCGCCGTTTGGCGTGGCGCGATTGCAGGCCGCTGTCTGCGTCCGGGCCGCCGATTCTCTGGCCCGGCCGTGTGGAAACGGCAGAGTCCCGTCGGCGCCGTTCACCCCTGGTCATGCTGGCGGGAACTCTACGCGAAGGGTGGGGAGCGGCCTGTGGGAGAGAGGGGGAGGGGGGCTCTGTCCCCGGGAGGGGGGGCCTCCGATGGCATCTGGCCCGCTATCAGGGCCCACCGATCGGCGGGCCGGCCTCTTCCCCCCGGGACTACGTTGTTGCACGGCCGGCCCATGAACCCCCACGCCATGCTGCGTAGGGGCCGGCGCGCTGAAGAAGTCCCCTGCGCATGCGCGGGTTAGCGCGGCCCAACTATGCATGCGGGGGTTGGCGCGGAGCCCATTTGATGCTGGAAAGGGAGGCTGGAGCGGCATGAACCGCTCCAGCACCATGCTGGCCCCCTTGTGGGGGCCAGAATCAGTTGTCCCCGTCATGCACGCCATCGTGAAACGCGGCGCGAACACTTAGGGCGCGATTCTCCGCCCCCCCACGATGGGTCAGAGAATAGCAGGAGGGCCTTCCCGACATTTTTCCCGACCTCCCGCTATTCTCCCCCCCCCCCCACGGCCGCCCCACGACACGAATCGCTGCTCGCCGGTTTTTTACGGCGAACAGCGATTCTCCCCAATCCAGTGGGCCGAGTTCCCAGGCCTTTACGGCCATTTTCACGAACTCAAACACACCTGCTCTCACCGTTTTTGAAAACGGCCGCAAAGTGCCGTTCTGGAGAACCATGGCACCGATTGGCACGGCCGCACCACGGGCGTGCCAAGGGTGGCATGGACCCGCGATCGGTGCCCACCGATCGTGGGCAGCGGGTCCAGAACCCGCGCACTCTTTGTTCCTCCGCCGCCCCGTTGGATCAGTCTGCGGGGCGGCTGAGGGGCATGACGGCCGCGCATGCGTGGGTTTGACGCATATGCGTGATGACGTCATCCGCGCATGCGTGGGTTGGAGCCGTCCAATCCGCGCATGCGCGGATGACGTCATCGTGCGCGTCAGCCGCCGTTACCCTTGGCGCGCGGGCTTAGCGACGTTCGCTAAGCCTGCGATGCCGTGGTTCACGGGGCCTCGCTGCTAGCCCCGACCGGGGAGCAGAATCGGGTCCCGGGAGGGGGCGCGGAGGCTGCCGTGAAACACGGCCAGTTTCACGGCAGCCTTTACGACTCTCCGCATTTGCGGAGAATCGCGCCCTTAGTCTCCATTTTGGAAAATCGCGTCCAGTATCAGGAATACGGAAAGAGCAAGCCAGAGGTAAACACACAGCTGAAAAGAAGTGATCAATAAAGGCTTGGGGGCCATAAAGCAACTCCTCCAGGAAACCCCAAATCTCTTAACATATCCCCTTAAAAACCTGACACCTTCAACAATTACGCACAAGCTGTAACGGTGGAGTCTCCCCAGTACCCAAATGCCCATATTCTACAATTTGCCACCAGTCCAATATCAGTTGACAGGCTTGAGGTCATCACCAATGCTCCCTGCAGTCCCCATATCTGACCCTATTAGGAAAGTTTTCAAATAACAACTGTCAGATCTTGATGAAAAACTGAATAGCTAGCTCAACTCAGTACAGATAACACAACAAAACCTTACAATATGTGCCCAAACTGCCCATGAAATTTACTAACAGGTAACTTAAAAGTGATTGATTTCCTTTTTTAACAATGTGCTGGAAATGTTTTACGTTACACATATCCACAGTTGGACATGTGAGGGTGCTGTCTCTTCACTGATGCAACAGAGTCAGCACTGTACTGACACTCACACATTGCAAATGCTGTGATCATTTTCCATACCTGTCTAGGTATGTATCCAACTGTCCTCAGAGAAAATATTTATCCTCAATTAATTAAAATCCAACATTATTGCTGTGTCGAAATATATTTTATATTTGAAATAATGATAAATCTGACAGTCAAAGATCATGCAGTCTAGAAAGGGTTAGACAATGCTGGAGAACAGGAAGCCAAGGCAGAATCTACCCTCACCCAACATCCATACACATACATGTTCCAGCGGAGACAACTTGAAAAAGAGCCTTGAACCAAAGGGCACGCATGTCACCTGATGACTTATCTGGTCTCAGATCAACAATGCAAGATCAATTAGAAAACAAACCTGAACTCTCAAGTATAATTAAAGTGGGGAATTGTGGAAAATGAAAGAAAACATTACTGTGCGAAACTTGCGAACATTATATGTCATATTTCCATAATTGGGAAGGGGTCTTATCATAGAATCATAGAATTTACAGTGCAGAAGGAGGCCAGTCGGCCCATCGAGTCTGCACCGGCTCTTTTGAAAGAACACCCCACCCAAGCCCACACCTCCACCCTATCCCCATAACCCTGTAACCCGACCCAACACTTAGGGCAATTTTCGACACTAAGGGTAATTTAGCATGGCCAATCCACCTAACCTGCACATCGTTGGACTGTGGGAGGAAACTGGAGCACCCGGAGGAAACCCACGTACACACCGGGAGAACGTGCAGACTCCGCACAGACAGTGAACCAAGCCGGGAATCGAACCTGGGACCCTGGAGCTGTGAAGCAATTGTGCTATCCACCATGCTACCGTGCTGCCCGGGTCTTGGGGTGAAATTGATCTTTGCCAGGGGCATGAAACTCCTTCTCAGCAAATCAGCAGTTAATTTAACCAAGCTCTGTGACACAGGAAATCGGGCACTCTGTAAAATGTGCGGCCGCTTCGTTATGATTGTATTTCACACTACTTGAAAAAGACTAATTTCATCTCCAGAATGCTTTCCCATGTTATTTACTAATTTCATCCCCAGATTACTTTCCCATGTTACTTTATTTCAAAAGTAATATACTCCAGTCTAGTGGCCTGCCCCGACCTTTATCATTTGAGCCTCAGGCTATTTTATCACCCAAGTCTCACTTACATTCTGCCAATCAACGCGTAATAAAGAATTTCTATATCACCGTCCATGGTCTGAGGATGTTCCAAAGTGGTTTATAGAATCATGGAATTTACAGTACAGAAGGAGGCCATTCGGCCCATCAGGTCTGCACCGGCCCTTGGAAAGAGCACCCTACCCAGCCCACACCTCTACCCTATTACCGTAACCCAGTAATCCCACCCCACCTTTTGGATACTAAGGGCAGTTTAGCATGGCCAATCTGCCGAGCCTGCACATTTTTGGACTGTGGGAGGAAACCGGAGCACCCGGAGGAAACCCACGCATACACGGGGAGAATGTGCAGACTCCGCACAGGCAGTGACCCAAGTCGGGAATCGAACCTGGGACCCTGGAGCTGTGAAGTAACTGTGCTAACCGATGTGCTACCGTGCTGCCCAAATTGGTTGAATTTACAACCAATGAAGTACTTTTGCATTTATTGTTGTAGGCAAACAATGTGTGCACAGCTAATTTTCACAAGGGGAAATTTGAGAACGACCCCCCACCAGGTCGGAGAATTGCCGGGGGTCGGCGTGAATCCTGCCCCCGCTGTCCTCCAAATTCTCCGGCCCCCCAAAAATCGGCCCGCCGTGAATAACGCCGCCCACCTCGGAGAATGGCGGGGACCGGCGCGATTCAATGGGCCCCGGGTCTGCCCGAATTCTCTGTCCTGCCCGTTTATTGCCAGTCCCGCCGGCGTAGATTAGACTAGGTCCCTTACCAGCGGGACCTGGTGGCGTGGGCGGACGGCGGGGTCCTGGGGGGGGGGGGGGGGGGGGCGCGGGACGATCTGGCCCCGGGGGGTGCCCCCACGGTGGCCTGGCCCGCGATCGGGACCCACCAATCCACGGGTGGGCCTGTGCCGTGGGGGCACTCTTTTCCTACGTGCCGGCTGTGTCAGCCTCCGTGATGGCCGACGCATAGGTGAACCCTCCCCCCCCCCCCCCCCCCGCGCATGCGCGGGGATGACATCAGTAGCCGTTGATGCTCCCGCGCATGTGCGGACTCTCGCCGGCCGGCGGAGTCCCTTCGGCCTCGGCTGGCGTGGCGCCAAAGGCCTTCCACGCCAGCTGTCGGGGCTCAAACCACTCCGGCGCTGGCCTGGCCCCTGAAGGTGAGGAGGATTCCGCACCTTTTGGGCGGGCCGATACCGGAGTGGTTCACACCACTCTGTCCCGCCGGGACCCCCCGCCCCGCCAGGTAAGGGAGAATCCCGCACTATGTCTTTTTGATTTATAAATTTAGAGTACCCAATTCATTTTTTGCAATTTAGCATGGCCAATCCACCTACCCTGCACATCTTTGAATTGTGGGGGCAAAACCCACACAAACACGGGGAGAATGTGCGAACTCCACACGGACAGTGACTCAGACCGGGATCGAACCTGGGAACTCGGCGCCGCAATGCTAACCACTGCGCCACCGGGCTGCCCTCAGGTAATTTGTCTGAGCAATATTGGTTGAGGAATAAATATTTGTCAGGACATAAGAGAGAATTTTCCTGTTCCACATCAAACGTGTGCCTTGGGAGCTTTTGTAGCCAGCTGGAAGGTCAAGTGGGGTCTCGGTTTAACATTTCATCCAGAAGGCCTCTGACAATCTTGCACATTTTCGACACTAGGCGGAAGTATCAGACTAAATGATGTGTTTACGTGTCAGAGTGGACTTTGGACTCACAACGTTGTGCCACAGTGGTGAAATTCGCAAGGTCCAGTGTTTGGTCACTGACAGGAATGTAAGTGGTGATGAGGGTAGATATCGACAGGGGCTTGCAGGTGGGAAAATAGGTGGAGTCCCAGGCAGCAGAGGCTCCTTGTTGACCCCTGTTCCTCTGGGCCCCACTAAAAGACCGTCTAACCGCCTTTTAAGCGGCCTCCTCAGTTGAGAGAGCAGCTTTCACTTAGTATGGTATTTATGTCAGGCATTAAAAGGATTGGTATTTCTTGGTGAGATACAATAGCAAAAAAAAATCTCCTTTTAAATTTTTTAAAGAAAGCTAATAAAACAAGATATTTACTATACTATTGGAATTATCATCTGCTGAAGCTGGTGTCACCTCAGTGGGGAATAAAAAAAATCAATTTACCGCAGCTTGGAATGCCCAATCTGCCCACTCTGTGCATGTTAATATATTTACACTTTTCACTTCCACCGCTTAAAATAATATTCACATTTCAGACAGGAGTCTATTTGCTGCTAACAAAACTGGCACCAAAGCTACTGCCACCCACTCAAAGGAACATCACACCCCTGGGTTATACACAGCGCTGGAAAATTTCAATCTCTCGATTCCTTTTAAATGGAGCTTATATGTAACGGCAGATGAAGCAGTGACAACGACAGCATTTGAAGATTTCTGTGAACGAGGAAACAAAACTTTCCAGACTGGAAATTGTTTTGCAAAGGTTTTTCTCGCTTGCTTGACAATAAATCTTCCATGGCAATCATCTTGAGAAAGTATCGAGTTTTTCTGTATGCTCATGTGATCCCAATTAATACGGTGGGCTTCTGTCCTGACTACCTTTCCTCGCTGCAGTAGAGCCATTGCCTGTTTAAAATGCAACCGATAGACCCTAACAGAGCTGTAGCCTGGTAGAAACTAGCTGTTGCTCTGTTTATTCAGAGGAGATTATGTATACAAATCAAAAGTTGAATCACAGCACATTTTACTTATACCAGAAAAACAAATACAGCCTCTAACTCCTATCAAAAACAATAGAAGATCATCTTAAATTTCCCTCTTGTCGTTCTACAATGCAACGCTGTTTACACGTGGGGGAGTTCCATGAATGAGTTTGAATCAGCGGTTTACAGTATTTCCTGTGCTAGTACTCCTTTCAAATAATCGCTCATGGGGGAAAACAATGACTCAATCAACTACACATAAGCACTTCTCATAAGATCACAATTGGGCATCCCCTATGTCGGAGTCAGACATCTGTCAATGGAACTTGTACACAAACTGGAGAAAAATTTTCAATCAAAGAGCTTTCAGAAACAGGTTTTAGATTCTGTAACTCTGGAAACAGAGAATTAGAGAAGATATAGGGAATAGAATGTAGTTCATAAAATTAGGTCGGAACTTTATTAACCTAGCATTGCCTAATTTTATTCTCCTTAATCTGCCATTGTCCTCTGCATGTCCTCCACGAATCCTTCATTTTGTTCGCAAAACCCATAAAGCCCAAGCTATTTCTATCAAAATGTGTGTAATGTGCTCCCATTCAAAAGCCCCAATAGCAACAGTTGTAAAGAATGCTGCATTCAAATGTAAGTACGAAGAAACCCACATATATGCACTAATTGAATAGGTGATGATAGAGGATAAATTAACATGGTGATGAGTGTAACTATTCACTTGTTACACTTTGGAACTTTGGCTGGCAAAGTATCATGAGAATGAAAAAGATTCCAAGATCAAATGTGGCTTACTCGGCCAGTTACATTAAACGTTTTTTGTTAATAGATAATGATTTGGGTTTTTTCAACAGTGTAAACGAGGTAATAGAATTCCAAAGTACAATTGACAAGAAGGAACCTGGCAAGCTGTTATGAAGCCACCTTCAGAAGGTAGTCTCACATTTTTTTGGCTCTGTACCCGACATTTGATGAGTAAATTATCTGACTTTATGCCTCCCAGTAGATAGCCGTGCTTGTCAACATTACAAAACATGAGGACATACTATATATTGTTTTATAACCGTTTAGAAGGATGGCCAGAATTTCCGATATGTTATAGCAATGGACAAGGCTCCATGTTGGAAGTTCAAAATGAGAAAATTACCCCTTATGAGCACAACTGGGCCAATATATAATCAATAAGTTTTCCAAACAGTCGGCTGACTGACTAGCCAGAAGGTTGTATGGACATAAATGCGTAGCTCAGACAAATGCTTCAATATAATGAGGCACTGCTCTCAAACCTACACAGTTCGGCATACGGACCTGAGATTGCCGCAGTGTCAGAATTGAGGCAGACCAGAACTTTCATCCACCTTCATGTTGTGGCGCTGACTCTGGAATCTGTTCATTTAAATAGGCAATGCGTAAGCATAGCCTGCAAAATATCTCATTGGGGTGAGGGAAGAGTTAAACCTCAACTGAAGGAGGGATTGAGGAAAGAGAAGCATGCTTGGAGGTAAGGGGAAGGGCTTAATAAAAGGGGGGTTGTTGTAGGGGATCTATGATACTTGGAGGCGAGGCAGAAGCTAGATGCAGCAGCAGAAGATAAAAGGTGCTGCTGCTTAAAGAAGCAATGGTAGCTCTGGAAAAAACAGACAATCTGAATGAGAAGGATGGCCAACAGATCAAAGAAATAAGTGGTACAAAACAGGACACAGCATAGAAGGGGTGGCCTATTTGGAGACAGGCAATAGAGTCCCATTAAGAGTTTGATGACGAGGGGCAGCCTGGCAATTAAAACAACCTCTTTGACTTCTAAGACTTCTTGACAGCACAGAATGAGGTTTCAAAGTATCAACAGAACAGACAAGGTAAACTGAATCTTTCTCAGACCCTTCCTTTGAAATGTGTGATGTTCTTTTTTTTATTACCCGAGGAGTCAAGAGGGAAAAATAAACATCTGATGGAGGGAAGTGGCGACGCTGCAGTAGTCACTTGGAGCTGTGAGGTGCAGTTTTCAAAAAGAATGCTGAATGAACATTCCATTCACATGGGGCCACTGGGGCCTATCTTGGGTATGCTAAGACAGAAAGAAGGAGGTCACAGTGTCATCCAATTCCATTTTCAGTGCCTATATTCAGAAGAGTTTGATATATGTTGCAGTGTCTCTTGGATCTGCTGGTTCACCACAAACATCTGAATCCATTCCCATTGACAGAAAGGTATTCAAACCAGCCAGTGCATCCCAATTAGATGTTTTCGCCATCGGCCTTTAGACCTTAGGGGATTATCTGGAGAAATGACTGCCAACTCACTTCCAGATGCCATCTAACCAGGTTGCAGTATTTAACCTATATCACTGTGTTTCCCTTCCCACTGATCAGTAGATATTCCAATCAGAAACTAGCACACTTTGGATGAGTAAAGTTTACTTTCATTTGGCCATTTTCTCTCCAACTCCGCACAGGTATTTGCACGTGTAGCTGACAGGATTCACCTACATAGTCCTAGGCAATGCAGTGTGTTGAGTGGTCATCCCAGAATTCAGAGATTTTGAGATTATAGGCTGCCATAGTCCAGAAAGACTCATTGAATCACCAAGATTCTAAGTACCACTGGTATCATTGGTCTTGGAATGCAATCCTGCACAGAGGCACAAGATATAGTATTGATGCCAACAAGAAGCACTCATTGTCGGTATACACCTGCACAGAAAGTGCTACTGTTCCAAAGTTGTTTCTATTCTTTGTTTTTCCCTTTGAGGGAACGTTTTGAGGTAGTTTGCAGTAGGACATAAAATTCCTTCTACTACTACGACCTCCTTTACCAGACGCCATCAAAAAAATGGCTTGCTCTGCAAACTCTGCTTGAGGGAAATGTCCAATTTGGTCTTCACCTTTCTCAATGTGCCTCTCTCAGTTCCTATTCTTCCTGTTACTGTTCGACCGGTATTTTAAGGATGAATATGGGAATGCCCTTTGTGAATTCCAGTTAGATCTTCATGACGGGGGTGGGATGGGAGTTGGGGGCAAGGAGAAGCAAAGGGTTTCCACACCTAAAACTGTTGGAAAAACCGCTGAACAAATATTATTCGAATTACTTTGGTCTGCGCTGATGGTTTGCATAAATGTTTGTGAACATTCAAAGTCAGTGAGTTTAACCACTTGCTAGTTTGACATGTCATGCAGCTAAATTACATTTGTCTTTTAACATAGCCAGATGCTGTAAATGGTGGAAGGCAACCTTTGCTGGTGTCATTTGCCATTGTGTTGTATTGTTAGCCCCTACCTCCACCATCCTCTCCATTACTGACCCCACTTGAAGCCAGCTGAGTTGCACATCTTTTTGCTTTTCAATCATGCAATTCTTATATAATTCAAGAGTAGTGCACAGGGAACATGCTGAACTACACTGGAAAAGAAATTTGGTTAGGGTGTTCAGGGTGCTGATTGACTATTACCTGTTCTGTGCACCTAGGAATAGATTTGTTCATAATTCTATACTTGTAAGGAACTGGAATCATTTGACTTTTAAACTTTCCATGCACATTTATGGCTATATACTTATTCTTACTAATATAAAACTAAAATGCTGCAAATGCTGGATATCTGGACTAGAACAGAAGATGTTAGAAATACTCAGCATATGTGATGAAAGCAACAAAGCTAATGCTTTCGGTCAGTGAATGTCTGGCAGAATGGGAATAACTGACAGATGTAACATCGAACAGGTTTTAGACAAGTACAGAAGCCGGGAAAGAGGGAAGGAGTGGAAAGAACAAAAGGCAAGCTCGCTAATAACGTGCAGGATAAATTAAATGACAAAAGATATGTTGACGTGAGTGCCAAAGAGAACTTGTAATGGGACAAATAAAGAAATAGGGGTTGTGTGAATGGCTAAATGGTTAAAAGGCCATTACCTATCAGTGCTGCATGCAACAGAATAAAGGTAAAGGAGAAATAAATGGGGGAAAAGGTTACAATTTGAAATTGTTGAACTCGGTGCTGTGTCTGGAAGGTTGCAATGTGCACCATCGAAAAAGCAGGTGCCATTCCTTAAGCTTACGTTGAACTTCATTGAAAGAGTGTAGGCAGCTGAGCACCAAGAGGTCAGAGTGGGAATGGGAGGATGGCAAATCAAAGTGACAGGCGAGTGGAAATGC
Source organism: Scyliorhinus canicula (assembly GCF_902713615.1). NCBI lineage: Eukaryota > Metazoa > Chordata > Chondrichthyes > Carcharhiniformes > Scyliorhinidae > Scyliorhinus > Scyliorhinus canicula. Next base: position 133,642,039 of record NC_052156.1, read on the forward strand.
AGCGACACACTTGTGGACTAAACAAAAGTGTTCTGCAAAAGGGATCATCTAATCTGCATTTGATCTCCTCGATGTGGAGGAGAGCGAATACTGGATCAGAACAAATATAGGTAAATATCTGTTTCCCCTGGAATGAGTGTTTCGAGTCTTGGACGGTGAGAAGAGAGAAGGAAAAACGGCAGGTGTTGCATAGGGTGGCGTCATAGGAAGGGGAGGGATTGTTGAATGTGATTGAGGAACGGTCCAGGGTGCTGCAGAGAGAGTCTTTAGTAGCAGCATCAAGTTGGAGCTGGTGGAAATGGTGCAGAATAATCCATTGAATGCAGAGACTGATGGGGTGGAAGGTGAGGACAAAGGGAACTCTATGTGGAGCAGGTGGAGCGCAAAAGTGTAGGAAATTAAACAGACATCTTTAAGGTCTCTGGAAATCATTGTGTGGTTGGGCATATTTCTTTCCTGAGGGAAAAGGAAGACAAATTGGAAGCATTAGTAAGTGGAAGGCCATATCTTCAGAAAAGATTAAATGGAACCAGAGAAACTGGAAAATGGAAAAGAATGTTAACAAGAGGTAGGATGGGAGGAGGTGTAGTTAATGTAGCTGTGGGAGATGGTGGGTTTTTAATGGATTTTAGTTGATAACTTGTCCATAAATGTAAATGAAGAAGTCAAGAAAGGGGAGGGAAGAGTTGGAGATGGTCCATGCGAAAGTTGATGAAAATTTTGAGTCAATCCCATTCTGTCTTAGAATCCTGACTGTTCATCCTGGCATTTAGTTTTTTTTTTAAGACCATAGAGACCAAAAGAATTTGGCCATTTGGCCCATCGAGTCTGCTCCGCCATTCAATCATAGCTGATATGTTTTGTATCCCCATTCTCCTGCCTTCTCCCCATAACCCCTGATCCCCTTATCAATCAAGAACCTATCTCTCTCTGTCCTAAAGACACTCAGTGATTTGTCCTCCACAGCCTTCTGCGGTAAAGAGTTCCACAGATTCACAGCCTTCCGGCTGAAGAAATTCGTCCTCATCCCAGTTTGGACGGATCGTCCCTTCAGCCTGAGGCTGTGCCCTTGTGTTCTAGTTTTTCCTACTGGTGGAAACATCCTCTCCACGTCTACTCTATCAAGGCCCCTCAGTATCCTGTAAACTTCAATAAGGTCTATCCTCATCCTTCTGAACTTCAACGAGTACAGACCCAGAGTCCTCAACTGCTCCTCATATGACAAGCTCTTCATTCCAGAGATCATTCTTGTGAACCTCCTCTGGACCCTTTCCAAGGCCAGCACATCCTTCCTTAGGCTTTTTTGTCAGGGATCTCCATCTGAAGATGAGCAAAGAGTCCTTCTGTTGTCCGGCTATAATTCCTTCTTCAATCATTGCTTCCAATAAGAAAAATTGAATGGTAATTGATTTATTTTCGTTTGAAAATTCTGCTGTGACAAAACAGCTTCAGATTCACCGTCAGAACAATGAAAGCAATTCACTGTGTAAAGATGTTTGAGATTTTTCTGTGTGACAAGACATTTGAAAAATGTATGTAAATGTTATTAATAGACGCAGAAGTACAATTTAACACAGAAGTCATAGCATGTACCTAATACATGTGGCAAAGTAATAAGTTAATTTAATTTAGACTAGGATAGTTCCCAGTGCTTTTATGGGATCCTGCTCAAACTGTGATCAGGCGAAGATTATATTTTGTGTAAAACCAGATCAGGCGGAATGCGATGTGAAAAGATCTCCTTCATAAAGTGGCTGCAGCTGGATTGTGAATTTAAGCTTGGGTTTGTACAGCAGTTAATGACGTGTGAAAGAACCAGACACAGTCAGCTGAGAGTTGAATGAATTCCAGCTTTTCTCCTTGAAGGCATCTTGAAACATGGTGGCTATCATGCAGCAGTAAAGTGCTCAGCAAGACTTTCAATAGCTAGGTATGATGCCTGGATAGACTTTCCTGCCAATTACCGGTACATCCCATTTTGTGATATAATTGTGGAATTAGCTGAGGAAAATGCCATGGGGAGGCCTTGTGTCAGTCAACGCTGATCCTTCCCTGTCTGAATGTGTGGGTGCCTTTCCATTTGCACCAGGTTTCTATTATGCACTGATAACCAATGTTGAACTTCCCTTCAATATTTTCTGTGGCCCACTGAAAAAAATAACAGGGCTAAGATTTGGTGCTTATGTGTGGCATAAACAGGATCACAGCAACCTACAAAATTGGCTTTGGGTAGTTTACCACCCTGTTGTCGATGGTACCCCAGTCACTACCATCTTAACTAGGGTCCTTCAAAAGACAACTGAAGCAGCCACCTACGTCAGGTGGACGGCTAATTACAGTCTGGAATTTGAGGCCCTATGTTGTGGATTGGGAAACTTGGCACAACGTCTGACACTTCCCTTATTTGACATGTTTAACCAACGGTCTTGAAAGGCTGCTCAAAAACAGGCTAGAACTAACAGGACTGCAAAACATTTCCAAGCCTCTTGCGATGGCTTTAGTCCCCTCATGTAGGTGCGAACCAATTCCTATTCTCCCCAGCCGATGGGTTGCCAGTTTTGATACTGGTAGCATGCAAATGAGAACGATGTTTCAAAATGGCTCAATTGTCATAACAGTAACAGTAGTTGGGCAAAGGGTGTGTTCTACCCACTAACTGACCATTGCACAGCACCATTTAAAATCAGTTCCGACATCTGTGTAAAAGAGCAAATGCAGGTTGTTAAGCAGCATTAGGTAGACAGGCTTCACTTTATGAGAAGAATGTATTGAATCTAACGTTGCTGCTGAAGAATCTTGCTTTGTTTTGCATGTTTTCTCTCTTATGCTTTCTAATATGTTAACCAGAGCTGACTGATGCTATGGAAAGTTTTCAGCTATTATGGTACAAGACATTTTAGTGTGTGGCCATCAGCAGCAGCAGCAGAATTTTATTCTTTCAGAGGCAGCATGGTGGCACAGAGGGTACCACGTCTGCCTCACGGCGCCGAGGTCCCAGGTTCGATCCCGGTTCTGGGTCACTGTCCGTGTGGAGTCTGCACGTTCTCCCAGTGCTTGCATGGGTTTCATCCCCACAACCCAAAGATGTGCATGCTAGGCGGATTGACCACTCTAAATTGCCCCTTAATTGGAAAAAAAGAATTTGGTACTCTAAATTTAAAAAAAAAAAAGAATTTTATTCTATCATAATTTGTAACTTCATGGCTCGGCATATCTACCCTACTATTAGCATCAAGCGAGAGGATCAACCATGGTTCAATGAAGAGTGCAGGAGGATATGCCAGAATCAACATCAGGCATACCTAAATATGAAGGGTGGGATTCTCCCTTGGCAGATGCCGAAATCGTGAAACGCAATTGGGCGGAGAATAGGTTCCAACGCTAAAATCACGGCAGGCACTGATTTGACGCCAAATCGCTATTCACCTCGACAGCGGTGTGGAATGCAGGTACAGTAAACACTGTTTTCATGTCATTAGCGGGCCCGATCCGGTGTTCTTCAGGGCCTTTGCGATGCTCCACCTCCGATGGGCAGAGTTCACGATGGCCTGGTTCACTTGTGCTTGTAAAAATCTTGAAACTTGAAACCGGCGTCATGGCTGCTGAGCGAGAGAGAGGGAGTGCGGAAAGTATCCAACATCGTCATAGTTTGCTGACAGTTGTGCCACTAGCTGAGGGGCGAGGGGGGGGGGGGGGGGGTCTTCTGCCAGCACCGGGGGAAGTGGCAGGGGGTGGTCAGGAGGTAGGCTGTGGGGTTGGGATGGATGGGCATGGAACACCATTGCCGCAGCCGGCACGGCAGCCATGCAGCTGTGCACACCGCTAACAGCCCACTGTGATCATGGGTTCTATAGCTGTCCCGCCCCGGCCATCCCACAAGGGGCCCTCTGGCCCCAGCCGACGCATCAGCTATATGGGTTTGCTCCAGCACAACCAGTGCCATTTAGTTGGCTGGAATGAGTGTATGTGGGGATTGTAATATGTATATGCGGATGCAGCTTGTCAGCCTCCCAAGTGTCAATCATGGACCCTGGGAATCCCGCACCTTTTTTCATTGGAATGACTGTTTTTCACGTGGCGCCGGTGCTAGCCCCTCTACAGTTACTGAATTGATCCAGGTTCGGCACCAGTTTTGCTGTTGTGAAAGTCCATGAATTTTGCGTAGCCGTTAACACTTAGGGCTGGATTCTCCAATTCTGCAGCTATGTCCGCAATATCCATCTGGTCTTACAACCAAAAAGTCAACGCAGCCCCCGCACAATCTTTCACCCGGAGGGGGGCTAGCAGCCACGCCATATAAAGCCCCCAGCTTTACCTGCGGATATGGCCACAGAATGGCCGAGTCCATGGCCGCGTATTTGCGGACCCGGCCTGCCAAAAACTGCCCCCCTGTAACCCGCTCGCCCCCCGGACCACTCTCCACCAGTTCACCCAGCCCCCGCCGAAGCCCACCCTGTCACCGGAATGGCTCCCCACACCCCCCACCAACTGAAGCGGTGCTGGGCACAGTCCGCAGCTGCCACGCAAGGTCCCCAAACGCTGTGAGGGCACGCACCCCACACTGTCAGGGGGTCGACCCATCGGGGACAGAGCATTGGGGAGAGCCCTAGGTGATGTCCTGAGGCCTTCCTGACACCGTAGCTTTTGAGGGGGCGGAGCATTTGAAAAACAGCGCCACCCCCAATGTCAGCATAGAAACACATTCTCCGGCCGATCGCCGAACACGATTTCGGTGTCGGCAATCGGAGAATCCAGCCCTTACTCTCAGAAATGGAGAATCCCTCCCGAGGTGTCAACCTTGTGAAACTTGGAATATTTATGTGCCAAACAGCATAAGCAACAAGTTATAGACAGGGATAAATGAATCTACAACCAACGGATCAGATCTAAGCTCTGCAGTCCTGCCACAACCAGTCATTAATGGTGGTGGACAATTAAGCAATTCACTGGAGGAGGGGGCCCCACAAATATCCCCATACTCAGTTATGGAGAAGCCCAGCACATCGGAGCAAAAGATAAGGCTGAAGCAATAATCTTCAGCCAGACATGCCGAGTGGATGATCCATCACGATCTCCTCTAGTGTCCCCAGCAATACAGTTGCAAATCTGCAGTTAATTTGGTTCATTCAATGTGATATTAAAATAGATTATTAAAATAAGGGAAGTTGCAAGAGTATGCTGATATCGCAGAAAAATAGTTGGAAAATTTGGCACCGTGGATCCATTTGAGGAAGAATCAGAAAACTGGAAATCATCCATATGTCGAAAGATTCTATCAAAATTTCAGAAGGTATTAACATCCCTGTTTTTCTAGGTACTATAGGAAACAAAACTTGTAATTTACTCAGAACTTTGGTCCAACCTGAGAAACCCTGTACAAATCTTATCAAGAATTGGTTGAAATATTAGAAGACAATCATGCACCAAATCTATCAATTAGCACAAAAGAGGTTTAGATTTCACCAAAGGAATCAACTAGAAGAGGGAATCATAGCACAGTTCATTGCAATCCTAACTCACCTCGTAGAGTTTTGCAAATTTGGTGACTCGCTAGATGATACCATTAGAGATTGCATAGATGGTGTGTTGAGAAATTAGGCCATTCAGAGAAGATTATTAATGGAACAAAATCTAAGTCTGAAAACATCATTCGATATAGCTGTTTCAATGGAAATTGTTGCTAAGGAGACTTCTCAGCTCAAAGCAGGCATGGGGATCCATAAACTGGCTGCTGCCCAGAAAAAGTTTACCCAGCAACAGGTGTGTCGTCGCTGTGCAAAAATGGGCCATTCACAAGCTGATTGCTGGAGCAAAGATAGCAATGCAAAAATTGTGACAGAACTGGCCACTCACCAAGAACTTGCTGGAGTAAAACAGTTTCTCCAGAGAACGTTAAAGGAAAAGCACAAAACACTTATTTTTTAAAAAAAACAAAGCAATTTCAACTAAGAAAATTCGCAACATGGAAGAAAATGAGAATAACAAAAATGAAAACACAGCACATAGTTCTGAAGAGGAATTGAATTGAAGGCAAATCACATCGGTTCTGATAGGTCCAAAAGTGAATGGACACCATGTAAAAATGAAGGTTGATATGGGGGCTGCCATCTCCTTCATTCCCGAGACCATCTATGAACACAAATTGAATTACGTACCATTAAAGCCAACAAATTAAATCCTGAGGACCTCCACTGAGGTAATAGTGTCTTTTAGAGGATGCATCACAGTCAAAGTTGAGTTAAGTGGGCAAGCTGCAGAGCTGCCATTCCATGTTGTCCAAGGAGGTTTTCCTGCTCTCTTTGGCTGCTCTTGGCTGGAAAAGATGAAATCAAACTGCAGTGCTGCAAACAGCTCAGTTGATTCAAAGATGGATTTACAGACCCTCCTAGAAAAATACAGCAATGTATTGGAGGACTCACCGGGATCCACGAAAGGAATACAAGCGTCAATAAAGACCAAGCAAACAAGCCAGCCTGAGGCTGGAGCAATGCCTTGCGCTATACACCCAAAGGTGGAATTTGAACTCATGGGGCTTGTGGATACAGGATTCTTAGAACCCATCACTGCTAGTGGCTGGGCAACCCCTACTGTGCCTGTAATGAAACAAGATCGAACTATTTGCATCGCGGAGATTTTAAAACACCCATCAATCTGGTTCTATGTGCAGATCAATACCCACTCCCATTGGTAGAGGATTTGTTTGCCGGCCTAGCAGGAGGACAAAGTTCAGCAAGATTGACCTATCGCAGGCTGGATCTCAACACCTGCTCACAATTATCATGCATAAAGGCCTCTTCCATTGTAAGAGATTACGTTTTAGAATAACGTCAGCATGCGCTTTATTTCAGTGATCCATAGACCAGGGCTGGGATTCTCCGATCCTGTGACCAAGTTCTGACGCCAGCGTCAAAAGTGGCACGAGTGACTCCGGCGTCAAAGGGCCTCAAGGCTGGGGCATTCACCCATTCCTCGGGGGCTAGTACGGCGCCGGAGTGGTGTCCGCTGCTCTGGCGTTTGAAAGCCAGTGCGCCACAGCCAGCGTGGGTCCGCGCATGCGCGCCACGGCTGGCCCGAGTCCGCGCATGCGTGTGGGTTGCCATCTCCGTGCCGGCCCCCGGGCAATATGGCGGAGACCTACAGGGGCCCGGCATGGAGGAATTAGCCCGCCCGCCGATCGGTCGGCCCCGATTGTGGGCTTGGCCACTGTGGAGGCCCCCCCCCCCCCACCGGAGTCGGATCCCCTACCCCTCCACCAGGACGGCCCCCGCAGCCAGAACTCCGAAGTCCCTCCAGGTAGGACCATACATAACCTACTCCGGCGGGACTTGGCCAAACTCGGCAGGCACTCGGCCCGCCGAGGCGTGGAGAATGGCTGTGGGGCTGCTTTTAGCGGCTGGTTTAGCACAGAGTTAAAGAGCTGGCTTTTAAAGCAGACCAAGGCAGGCCAGCAGCACAGTTCAATTCCTGTACCAGCCTTCCAAACAGGCGCCGGAATGTAGTGACAAGGGGCTTTTCACAGTTACGTCATTTGAAGCCTACTTGTGACAATAAGCGATTTTCATTTCATTTCAACGGCTCCCGACCGGCACGGCAGCAAACCCACAGGCGAGATTGGCGCCGATTCTCCGGTCGGCGGAGAATCGGTGGCCCGGCGTCGGAGCGGTGTGGCACGATTCTCGTGCCACTCCAGAAATTCTTCGAGTCGGGGTGGGATCGTAGAATCCTGGCCCAGGTCTTTAGTCGTTTACAGGGGGGTACAGCGTTATCTTGATGATATACCAATTATTGGTGCCATTGAACAAGAACACTTACATAACTTAGAAGCCACATTGCAACGCCTTCAGATGCATGGTCTTCATGGGAGGAAAGATAAGTATGACTTCTTTCAAACATCAGTCCAATATCTAGGCCAGTGTTTTTCAAACTTTCTTTCTGTGGATCTTTTGGGACCCAGCCCGGCATACCTTCGCGACCCATGCCGGCCGACCTTTGCGGCCCACGCCGGCCGACCTGCGTGACCCACCATTTACTCTTACCTTGTTTGTTGCTGACAAAAATGGAGGAAATGGTTTTGGGTCCCTTTGGCCCTAATGGTCCCTTTGGCCCCCTGAATTTGAAAAAAAAAGGCTGTGACCATATAATAAAAATGCGGCCACACTGCGCATGCGTGCCCGATGATCGGGCACGCATGCGCATTGGGGTTGAATATTTTTTATCTGTTCCTGGCCATTTTGAAGGCCGCTCGCAGCTGGCATTATTAAAAGCCGGCTGTTGCGCACAAATTTACGCGACCTGGAGCACTGCGACGGACGGCTCCTTGCCCCTCCCGACACCCACCCGCGGGTTGCGCCTCTGTGTTTGACAATGCCTAATCTAGGCCATATATTTGATAGTAAGTGTTTACACAGGGCACCAAGGAAGATGGAGGCTATAATGGAATCTCAGGGAAGCACAGTGGCACAGGTGGTTAGCACGGTTGCCTCAAGGCGCCAAGTTCCCAGGTACAATCCCGGCTCTGGGTCACTGTCCGTGTGGAGTTTTCACATTCTCCCCATCTTTGCGCGGATTTAGCCCCCACAACCCAAAAGATGGGCAGGATAGGTGGATTGGCCATGCTAAATTGCCCCTTCATTGGAAAAAATGAATTGGATACTCTAAATTTATTTTTTAAAAAGATCACTCATAGGGTTAACTACAATGGGAAATTCATCCCGAATCTAGCAACCCTACTTCAATCATTACATGCCTTGCTGTGCGTGAAACAAGCATGGCAATGGACACCAGAATGCAAAAATGCATGCCAGTCAGTCAAACAAGCACTGAAGATGTTAGAAGTGTTGGTATATTTCCAGCCAAAGTTAGTATTGCAGCTTATCTGTGATGCTTCACCATATGGAGTTGGAGAAGTGGTGTCAGATATACCACCTTCAGGGGGAAACCAATAGCTTTTCCGTCGTGTACCTTAACAAATGTTGAATAACACTACATTCTGAAGCAAAAGGAGGCACAAGCTATAAATTTCTTCAATGTCTATTTCGTCATCATTTCACATTGTTGATGCATCCCAGGCTCTTGACAGCTATTTTTGGGCCAACACAAAGATATTCCTTCATTGGCAGCAAGCAGACTCCAGTGATGGTCTTTGATATTATTGGCAGATTCCTCCAAGGTCAGTTTTATCAATACATATTGATGTGCCAGTGCCGTGTATAACAGAACTACCTCAAGAAATGCATCATCAATACAACCAGACCGTGTGTCTGTGACTTCTGGTCAGTCCACTGAAACAGACATTGCCGAAGTATCCCCTGCTGATACCAGTCCTCCTTCTGCAAAAGAGACTGCAATGCCTTCCAGGGTAGAGCCTCTGCAGAAGAACCTGAGAATAGAGTCAAGAAGAATCAAATCCCTGAAGTAAGCAGGCAGTGTGGAATTGATGCCCACTAGATCATCTTTTTTATTGACTGTGCTACCACTGAGTAATAATTGAATGCCTATCTTTGTATATATGTTTAATGACTATGTACAAATACTATAGTTATTTGTTGTTTTGGACCTTTCGAACAAAAGGGGGAGGGATGTTATTGTTGTGTTGTTGCACGATCACTTTAAGAGTTGAGTCACGTGACAGTCCATGACATCACCGGACACTTCGTGGCCTCAGAGTCAATTTAGACTAAGCCTTTATACAGTTAACAACCATCAAATGAAACACTGTTAATTCTTGCGTTCAATCCATAGGCTTCGCCATTTCCATTCTTTTATCCTGCAAGTACAATACACAACTCCAGAGCTTGCTCTGTCTCTATCTAAGCTGTACCAGTGCAGCTACAGCACTAGTATCTACCTGGCAATGTGGAAAATTGCCCAGGTCCGTTCTGTCCACAACAAGCAGAACAAATCCTACCCAGCCAATTAACACCCCATAAGTCCTCTCAATCATTGGTAAAATAATGGAGAGGTTCATCGACAGTGCTATCAAGAAGCACTTGCTCAGCAATAACCTGCTCATTGATGCTCAATTTGGGTTCCACCATGGTCACTCAGCTCCTGACCTCATTACAGCCTTAGTTCAAACATGGTCAAAAGAGCTGAATTCCAGAGATGAGGTGAGAGTGGATGCCCTGAAGATCAAGGCAGCATTTGCTCGGGTGTGGTATCAAGGAGCCCGAACAAAACTGGAGTCAATGGGAATCATGGGGGAACCCTCTACTGGTTGGAGTCATAACCAACTCAAAGGGGAAATTGTTGCAATGGGTGGTCCTCAACCAGAGTAGATCATTCTGTAACTCATTGGCAATCAGGTGGCTTATGTATGTGAGAGGGCGATCTTGGACCCCCACAATTGACTTGCCGTCAGTTTTTTTAATACAGCAAACTGCATCAAGATACATGTCAGTATCCTTAATGGCATAATTCAAGGGAAATAACATTTACAAGAAAAAGTTTATTCACTTTATTGATATCGTCAATATGTGTATGGAGACAGGCTCTGATTGGCAATTCTAGTGATTTCATATTTGCATTAATTTTAACACATTTTACTGCACAGAGAAAATAACTGTCCGTAGAGAGCCTGTTTGAATTTAATAAAAAACAGCTTCTAAACATATTTGCAAAAAAAGCTTTAATGATAAGTATTCTTAAGCAAAAGGAAACATTTTATGAAGCAATGTTTTAAGATGGCATTGTTCCTTTTTTTCATTAGCTAACTTTGTAGCTTTTATTTGTCATTTGAGTGTTGCTGTTTGACAGACTGAAAGCAAGCTAAGAACTATAATCTAGCAAATGCATTTCTCATAACTCAATAATTGAGTTTGCTGTCCCTCGATAGCTTTAAAAGCATTTGTATTCATATAAATATGAGATAGACAATGAACTTTGAACACTGAGCCCCAGGTTTACCACAAGCTCATGTTGAGGTTTACAGGAAATCCACAGTTCCAGTCTAATCCACACAGCTCCTAATAGCTCGAGGGGGCATAAACCCTATGACTTGTTTTCATCTTGTGATCTCTAACAGTGGAATGTCTGCAGTCAGGTGCAACAACTGACCTAATACAGAAGTTATGCAATATGCTAAGATGAACAGCGAAGTTTATGGTTTCCAACAGACTGCAGGAATGTTGAGTAGAAACGGATTTCAGCCCCCATCGACACAGGAATCAGAGGGAGCTGAAAAATAACTCCACCTATTGCCGATTCCCGCACAAGCCATTTTTCAATTTAAACTTTAAAAGGTTAGAGAGAGGATTCCTCTATCTGGTAGCGCCCTTTCTTTTACTTGCCTTCCTTCACTGCCTTCTGCTCCTTTCAAGCTGGACCGCCAGCATTGAGAGCCCACTCAATGCCCTTAATTGGACTGTGAGCATATCTCCAAAGGGGGCACACATGTGACAAACACAACAATTGACTGCTTCCTTCAGGGAGTGGGACTGGAACCGGGGAACCTCTGTTTCATGCTCCTAATCCCACTCCCTCAAGGGGTAATCCTGTCCACTCTGCTTGACCCTGCCCGAAATTCATATGTTGAAATTCCAGCAGAGGTCACTAGATAGTGATTGGTTCTTGGAATAATGAGTACTTTTCCCCTCCCTAATCCAAAGGATAGGGATCAATTGCAGTACCCTGGAAAACCACTCTGACTCTCACTGTAGATGGCCAGTAGCCTCTGAAGTGCTACTTTTAAAGCTGTAGCTCCAGTGTGCCGCAATGGTGATCATTCTCAAAGACAGGTTGAATTAAGGGATGTCGGGGCCAGGTGGGCAGGCCGTGGTGAATGAAGAGTGGAGAAGGGGGATTGCTATTATTACAAGGGTATCCTTTGCCATTGGGGGGTGACCTCTGTAGATCTTGGAGCACTTATAAAGGAGGTCCCCATAGGAACCCAGTTTGTCCACCTCCTGAAGATGCGCCGATGAGCCAGTGTCCATCTCCTCTGAGTCCTTCCCTCGATGGTGCTTGTTGCTGGCCTTGCTGCCTCTGTTGTTGACCAGTGAGAACCCTCCTTTGTCCCAGCCTCTCTTTCATCTTTCAGGTTTGTAGGAATATTGGGTTTGTGAGACCCACTAAGTGTAAGATGGTTTCCATCCATACAGCTACTGAGCAGTGAAATTTTCTACTCTCATTTGTCCACACCCGATTCAATCTGAGAATTTTGATCTGGGGGGGATAGCCAATTTTGAGTGGGGCCTGGTTCAATCTAAATGAACTCTAAAAACAAGGTAAAAGATTACACAAAAAGCAAATGGAAATGGCATTGTGTGTTAAGACGCTTGTCTTCTTGTAGACTTTTAAACATGGAGAAATAGGAACAGGGGTAGACCACAGGGCCCATTGAGCGTGTGCCACCATTCAGTATAATCATAGCTGATCTTGGGTTCTATTTCTGCTTTCCTGCCCATTCCCCTTGATTCTCTGAGAATTCAAACATCTGTCTCTTCCAGTATCTTCTTCCAATACTTCTTGCAATGTTTTGGTTAATTTTGCCCATGTTGTGCTGATGTAACGAATGGAAACAAACAAAAACTGGAATTTGGAATTTAAAATTGTCAACATTTTGTATGCTTTCATGGTATTTCTTGTGTTTACTCAATAGCAGCCTTGCAGTGGAACAGGGGCACTTTATATCATTGGCTGTTTGCGTGGGTAAACGGGCAGTGTAACATAGCAACCTGTCAGTGTTAACATATCCTGAATAAAGTTCTTTGTTTAATTGACCCTCTGTGGCCTGCAGATCTAATTTTGAAATCACCACATAAAAACTGGCAACGAGGTATGCAACAGCGTTTGTAGGCACCTGAAAATAAAAATAAATAATTCAAATCATTTTTACATGAAAGCTGGCAATGGGGGAGATAAACAACAGTTGCAGCCACCTCAAGAACCTAAAAATCATTGAGGAATCTGAGGAAAACAACTTTGGATAGAAGTTCACCACAAGCTCCACTTGAAACAGTGGAGGGCCACTATTCACTGAAACCTTTCATCATTGCAAAAAGGTCTAGGGTTCATAAGCGCAATCCAAATGACGGTGAATTGATTGCACAGTTTGTAGCTGAGCTGAAAAGACTTCTTGAACACTGTGAATTTGGGGATATGCTAAATGATACCATCAGAAATAGATTAGTCTGTGGTTTAAGAAGTGAAACTATTCAAAGACAGTTGTTAATATAAAAACAACCTGACCTTAAGAAAGCTTTGGAAGTTTCTGCATTCCTGGAAACCCTGCAACCGATATGTTATGTATCACCTTTTGAGGTTGGGGTGGTTGTTACCCATAGAACGCCCACAGGATAGCCTTCATATCCAGGACCTTGAAAAAGTCTGAAAGCAATTACTCAACAGTTAGAGAAAGAAGCCTTACAAATCAGTTTTGGCATAAAACAGTTCTATCAAGTCCTGTATGGGAGGAAATTCACTTTATTGTTGAACCATTGTCCACTCACAACGATTGTAGGATCTCATACTAGATTTCATCAATGGTAGCGACCAGGATGCATTGCTCTTGTCAGCATACACATACACAATCAAGTATTGTCAGTTAAATCATCATGGGAATGCAGATGGACTCTCCCAAATACTCTTACCAAATAGTTTGTTGGTAAACAGTTTGTGTAGAAACACTTTCTACTTTGAGCAAGTTGATAACACTTCTGTAACCACAGAACAAGTTAAAAACACCAGAAATGATCCAGTACCCATGGACATAGTGCTTCGAAGAAAGACTTCAGGAGCAAACCCTGAGTTAAAGTCACTTTCCACTATGAGACTTGAATTTTCCATACAGGCAGTTTATCTCCTCTGGGGTAAGAGTCATCATTCCACCACTGCTAAGAAAATGTGTATTAAATCAATTACACACAGGCCACTTTGGTATTGTAAGGAGGAAGGAGGTAGCCAGTAGCTATTTTTGGTGGCCGAGGCTAGATGCCAAAATGGAAGAGAAGGTGGGAATGTTTTGTCTTGTGCAAAAGTGCAGAACCTGCTGCCATTCGTCCCATTACACCCGTGGGCATAGCCATAAGAGGCCTGGCAAATGGTACATGTTGATTATGCCGGATCGTTCGAAGAGCGTACGTTTCTCATTCTAGTCGATGCTCACTTGAAATGGCCTGAAGATAACGTCATGAAGACAACATCAGCAGAGAAAACAATTGAGCGATTGTGCGAAACCTTCAGCAGATTTGGTTACCCTGAACAACTTGTGAGCGATAATGGGCCTCAATTTATTTGGCAAGAGTTTGCACACTACTTGAAGGAGAATGGAATTCAGCTCATCAGGCCCACTCCTTATGGGCTGGCAGAACGTTTCGGACAGATGATGAAACATTCATTGAAGGTAACTGGAGAACAAGATTCATTGTCAAAATGCTTGAGCCAGTTCTTTTTTTAAAATAAATTTAGAATATCCAATTCATTTTTTCCAATTAAGGGGAAATTTAACGTGGTCAATCCACCTAACCTGCACATCTTTGGGTTGTAGGGGTGAAACCCACGCAGACACGGGGAGAATGTGCAAACTCCTCACAGACAGTGACCCAGGGCTGGGATTCGAACCCGGGTCCTCAGCGCCATAGGCAGCAATGCTAACCACTATGCCACCATGCCGCCCCTTGAGCCAGTTCTTGCTCACATACAGAATAACTGTGCACTCATCAACCCAAGTTTCTTCAGCATTGTTAATGGTTAGACATCAACTGCATACAGCATTCGATTTAGTAAAAGCAGGACAAAAGCAATCGTTGAGAAAAAGCTGCAGGTTCAGGACATAAGGCAGGAGAACAAGGAGCAATGTGTAAAGACGCCCTGGCGAAGAACCATATCACAGGTGGAAAGTGTATATATGCCATCATTTGAGCACAGACTCGGCCAGTTTTTTACACTGCACAATCCTGAGACAATATAATGTGAAGAAGACATGTGGCTCAACTTTTGATGACAGAACAAATCTGCCAGAGACAGAAGCGACAGAATCCAAATCAAGCTGTATCTATAGCTGACCTGGACCTTCCCGAGAACCAGACACTAATTGGACAAATTGGGGAAAGCAGTACCTCAGTTGAGAACCAGACACCCAGTCAACCTCAGAACACTATGTCGACTCCGGTTAAGTTGATCATGGACGATGCCCAAACCAAGCCAAATACACCAGAGGTTGCAGCAAGCACTAAAAAGCAGATGTCTGAGGTTTACCGACAATGGTAGAACAATGGTCCCTGAAGCATCTGACATACTGATGGTCATTATTATTTGATTGCTAATGTCATACTGTGTATTGTGCCAGACTGGAAACGTTAGCTCCGTTCTCTCCACAGATACTGTCAGACCTGCTCAGATTGTCCAGCATTTTCGTTTTTTGTCCTGAATAAAGGTCTTCTTTTGTTTGAGCCTCTGAAGCCTGCAGGCTCAACTGGTGTTAGTCCAGTGTTGCCTGCCCTTTCCCTGATTATTTTTGAACACACAATTCCCCCCCAAAATAATCACATTTTAATGCCCCATTAACATGCAACAATGGACTGGAATTTATAAAGGGGGGGGGGGGGGGGGTGTAGACTTCATCACTCCCACCCTAATCAAAATGTCAGTATGAAACCAACCAATGAAAATATGTCCATCCCACAGTAATAACCTGGCAGTAAGAAGTCTTACAACACCAGGTTAAAGTCCAACAGGTTTGTTTCAAACACGAGCTTTCGGAGCATTGCTCCTTCCTCAGGTGAGTAGTGCTCCGAAAGCTAGTGTTTGAAACAATCCTGTTGGACTTTAACCTGGTGTTGTAAGACTTCTTACTGTGCTCACCCCAGTCCAACGCCGGCATCTCCACATCATGGAGACCTGGCAGTGTCAGAGTTCAGCAATGGACACTGCTGGGACTATATGCAGGCCCAGGATGAAGGCCCCAGTGGATCCCCGACTCACGTAGCTCAGCGGTATTCAGCAGGGATGAATTGAGCATCGTGGGCGGATTGGGGGAAGGGATTTTGGAGTACAGGAGGGGAGGAAGAAAAGGAAATACCATCTTAACACTATATTGCCTTCAATGTGCAAAGGGCAGCCACTGAAGATAATATCCTCCTTCCTTTTCGTCCTTATAAAAACTGTTCTGAAAAAGATTCCAGCCTGCCTGCCCGAGCCAACCACGCAATGGTGTAGGCAGCAAAACGTTTTGGGGTCAAATAGAATTGTAAGCAAGCTCAATTGGCCCTGAATAATTTATTTACATATGGCAGGCAGGCTGGCAGTTCCTCCCCCACCCCCCCGCCCACCCACCACACCCCCCAGATTATGGGAACAGCTCAGGGCACTGGAAGCACCCCTTGTATTTTACCTGCCTCCCACACTGAAATCATGGCTGACGGAGGACCAGCCCAATTAAGCATCCATGAACTGATTAACTTTTAACTTACAGCATTTTCTTTTGTTTCATATATTGGAGTGCAATCTCTGAATTAAAAACTGAATGTCTCCCAAGGTTACAGTGACCATATTGAAAGGAGAGTCAGGAAAACGACTTGTTCATGCTTCTGGTCCTAGTTTGCATCAAAGAAAATATGGAAACTACTTGGACCGTGGAAGTTGAGCTGTGCATATTAATAAGTGTTTTAAATGGCCAGGGTAGCATATGACTGCCATTGACAGCACCGTGTCAATGTAAAAGCATTTAATGTGTTCTACAGTGCACACAAAGAAAGTAGGAAGCCAGGCATTGCAGGTGACATAAATAGAAAATTGAAAAGTTCCCTGTGGAGCACCAGAATTTTTTTCCGCAAATGTAGCTGAAGAGAACATCAGTCAGTCTCACAGATAAAAATGAAAGCATACTTCATTGGAAAGCGTTCATTTTTCTTATTGTCTGGTTCCCCCGGTCATCCACCGGAACAGTCAAAATGGCAACGATGTGTCTGAGGTGGAGGTTATCAAAGACAGGTTGAGAGAATTTAACCCTCAGAAATGTGTGTGTTTGGGATGTGAAAATTTAAAAACTCTCAAATTTGATACCAACCGATCCACGTTTATTTTAATGCTGAAGGAACTCGGGTGCAGGCAACTAACCCGCTCCCATGAGGCGACTTGCTCCTTTATATGATTTAATGAGGCTGCATGCCCCAGATTTTATGTATCTTCTAGGTTTAACCCTGGCCAGCTATGTTTCTTGTAGCCCAGGAATCCCGACAGCTAAAGGGAGGCGAAGACTGAAATGAGAAAACGCTAGCACCTCATGGACTTTTGCCCAACTCCAACATCACTTTCCTCTCCAAAGTCATGCCCATCAAATTTATCTGATGAGCAAAGATGCTGTATAGTTTCATCTTGATCTCATAGAAGCTAGTGGTGACTAAATTAGACAGCACCCAAAACGAACCTGGTGATTGAGACACACGAAGAACCCTCTAAGTGTGAACCAAGTTTGTGATTTCAGCTCATTTTTATGATTGCTGTGTTCAGTCAACGGTAACCATTCGTGGACTGCATGTATTAGCAGAGAGTTCAAAATCATTACCTTCCAGCACAGTTAAAGCTGGCCTGCAGCTCTTAAGGGGGAGGTGTTTGGAGTAGGTGCAGTCACAAGACTGGCATCATGAAGGCGCACAAAGGTGATTGTTTTATGTTAATTTGGTTTGGAATATTTATTTTGAGGTGACTTTTAGAACATAGAACACTACAGCGCAGTACGGGCCCTTCGGCCCTCGATGTTGCGCCGACCTGTGAAACCATCTGAAGCCTATCTGACCTACACTATTCCATTTTCATCCATCTGTCTATCCAGTGACCACTTAAATGCCCTTAAAGTTGGCAAGTCTACTACTATTGCAGGCAGGGCGTTCCACACCCCTACTACTCTCTGAGTAAAGAAACTGCCTCTGACATCTGTCCGAAATCTATCACCCCTCAATTTAAAGCTATGTCCCCTCGTGTTGGTCGTCACCATCCGAGGAAAAAGACTCTCACTGTCCACCCTATCTAACCCTCTGAGTATCTTATATGTCTCTATTAAGTCACCTCTCAGCCTTCTCCTCTCTAACGAAAACAACCTCAATTCCCTGAGCCTTTCCTCGTAAGACCTTCCCTCCATACCAGGCAACATCCTAGTAAATCTCCTCTGAACCCTTTCCAAAGCATCCACATCCTTCCTATAATGTGGTGACCAGAACTGCACGCAGTACTCCAGGTGTGGCCGCACCAGAGTTATGTACAGCTGCAGCATGACCTTGTGGTTCCGAAACTCAATCCCCCTGCTTATAAAGGCTAGCACACCATATGCCTTCTTAACAGCCCTATTAACCTGTGTGGCAACTTTCAGGGATTTATGTACCTGGATGCCGAGATCTCTCTGTTCATCTACACTACCAAGAATCTTGCCATTAGCCCAGTACTCTGCATTCCTGTTACTCCTTCCAAAGTGAACCACCTCACACTTTTCCGCATTAAACTCCATCTGCCACCTCTCAGCCCAGCTCTGCAGCTTATCTATGTCCCTCTGTATCCTATAACATCCTTCAGCACTATCCACAACTCCACCGACCTTCGTGTCATCTGCAAATTTACTAACCCATCCTTCTACACCCTCTTCCAGGTCATTTATAAAAATGACAAACAGCAGTGGCCCCAAAACAGATCCTTGCGGTACACCACTAGTAACTGAACTCCAGGATGAACATTTGCCATCAACCACCACCCTCTGTCTTCTTTCAGCTAGCCAATTACTGATCCAAACCGCTAAATCACCTTCAATTCCATACTTCCTTATTTTCTGCAATAGCCTACCGTGGGGAACCTTATCAAACGCCTTACTGAAATCCATATACACCACATCAACAGCTTTACCCTGATCCACCTGTTTGGTCACCTTCTCAAAAAACTCAATAAGGTTTGTGAGACATGACCTACCCTTCACAAAACCGTGTTGAGTATTGCTAATCAACTTGTTCTTTTCAAGATGATTATAAACCCTATCTCTTATAACCTTTTCCAACATTTTACCCACAACCGAAGTAAGGCTCACAGGTCTATAATTACCAGGGTTGTCTCTACTCCCCTTCTTGAACAAGGGGACAACATTTGCTATCCTCCAGTCTTCCGGCACTATTCCTGTCGACAAAGACGACATAAAGATCAAGGACAAAGGCTCTGCAATCTCCTCCCTGGCTTCCCAGAGAATCCTAGGATAAATCCCATCTGGCCCAGGGGACTTATCTATTTTGACATTTTCTAAAATTGCTAACACCTCCTCCTTTTGAACCTGAATTCCATCTAGCCTGGTCGACTGAACCCGAGTGTTCTCCTCGACAACATTGTCTTTCTCCAGTGTAAACACTGACGAAAAATATCCATTTAATGCTTCCCCTATCTCCTCTGATTCCACACACAACTTTCCACTACTATCCTTGATTGGCCCTAATCTTACTCTAGTCATTCTTTTTTTCCTGATATATCTATAGAAAGCCTTAGGGTTTTCCTTGATCCTATCCGCCAACGACTTTTCGTGTCCTCTCCTCGCTCTTCTTAACTCTCCCTTTAGGTCCTTCCTGGCTAACTTGTAACTCTCAAGTGCCCTAACTGAGCCTTCATGTCTCATCCTAACATAAGCCTTCTTCTTTCTCTTGACAAGTGCTTCAACTTCCTTAGTAAACCACGGTTCCCTTGCTCGACAACTTCCTCCCTGCCTGACAGGTACATACTTATCAAGGACACGCAGTAGCTGTTCCTTGAAAAAGCTCCACATTTCGATTGTACCCATCCCCTGCAGTTTCCTTCCCCATCCTATACATCCTAAATCTTGCCGAATAGCATCATAATTGCCTTTCCCCCAGCTATAATTCTTGCCTTGCGGTATATACCTATCCCTGCCCATAGCTAAAGTAAACATAACCGAGTTGTGATCACTATCACCAAAGTGCTCACCTACATCTAAATCTAACACCTGGCCGGGTTCATTACCCAGTACCAAATCCAATTTTATTTTTGAATTGTCCCAAGTCGATGATGTGATGGTCAGTGACAGAGGAAGGCAAAGTGTGGAACTGTCAGCGAATGAAGAATTGGGATTGTGATTACAGATATTGGGCTGTATTCTCCGGTTTGCAGACTAGGTGCTGATGCCAGCGTGGGAACAGTGCCGTTTTACGCCAGAAAACATGGTGCCAAAAGCTGCACCGATCCTCCATCTGATGGGGGGCTCGCAGCTGCACAGCGTAAAGCCCCTGGCTTTACCTGCGGATACGGCTGGAGAATTGCCTGGTTCATGGCCGCACATGCGCATGGCGGCAGCCTGCAATGGCCGGCCCGAATGTGGCGCCGCTGGACCTCAGATACAAGATGATCAGAGGATTAGATAGGGTGGACAGTGAGAGCCTTTTTCCTCGGATGATGATGTCCAGCATGAGGGGACATAGCTTTAAATTGAGGGGAGATAGATATAGGACAGATGTCAGAGGTAGATTCTTTACTCAGAGAGTAGTAAGGGCGTGGAATGCCCTGTCTGCAACAGTAGTGGACTCGCCAACACTAAACGCATTCAAATCGTCATTGGATAGGCATATGGACGATAAGGGAATAGTGTAGATGGGCTTTAGAGTGGTTTTACAGGTCGGCGCAACATCGAGGGCCGAAGGGCCTGTACTGCACTGTAATGTTCTATGTTCTATCTGGAGTAAAAATAATTAGGTGAAGGAGGGCCAATTTTAATCTGGTATGAATGGATTTATCTCAGATAAATTGGATTCAATGGTTTGCAGTCTGAAGAACAATGGGCTGCATTTCAAGAGGAGTTGGTTCGTGTACAGTAGAGGTTGGAACACTGGTTTGTAGTGGTCTATGTGTTTTTTCTGCTGTGATGTGAGGAACGGTGTCCAACCCAGTGAAGGTCAGTCCGCGTATTGTGTAAACAGAAGGATTATAATATGCCATGACACTTAAATAGACTGATGACTATACATCCATAATTGTATGAAAGTATTCCTTGGTCCCCAACTGCCTGCGGTAACCTGTGTGGTAGTCACCACTGATGTATATGTATATATTTTATATACAGGATGTCGGTGTAGATGTTTTGTGGTGAGGCCCTGTACTACAGGTACAGGGGTAGTTCCCTGCCTGCTGGCTCCGCCCAGTAGGCGGAGTATAAAAATGTGTGCTCCCAGTACAGCAGCCACTTCGCCAGCTGCTGTCGGAGGCCACACATCTTAGTGTAATAAAGCCTTGATTGCATCCAACTCTCGTCTTTGTGTGATTGATCGTGCATCAATTTATTACACTAAGTTTTCAGAAGATGGACTTCCGCATCAAGCCGGATCGCCTGCAGCTGAATCCACAGTCAGACAATGCCAAAAAGGACTTTCAACATTGGCTAGCCTGTTTCGAAGCATACATTGGGTCTCGGCCAGACCCAATTCCAGAAGCTCAAATGATTCAGATCCTCTACACGTGGCTGAGCTCCAACGTCTTTCCACTTATCCAGGACGCGTCGACCTACACAGACGCCATGGAGCTACTGAAGGAAAACTACGCTCAGCGGACTAACACGCTCTACAACAGTCACATCCTCTCCACTCATCATCAACTTCCTGGTGAGTTAGTGGAAGATTTCTGCCGTGCCCTGATTCCCCTAGTTAGAGACTATGATTGTCAGGCCAGCACGGTCATGGAACACTCGAACTTGCTCACGAGAGACACTTTTGTCACAGGGATAGGGTCCGATTACATCCGACAGCGTTTCTTAGAAGGGACCATGCTCGACCTCGCGGAGACAAAAAAGCTAGCACTCTCACTGTCACTTCGCGCAACATCCAGGCCTTACGCCCCGGGCCACGTGGCCCACCCCTCCTGCGCATCGTGGACTCCGCATATGGCCACCCCATCATGGACCTCACCAGCGACCTCCCCTAGCCAACCCCACACCTGTGCCGTGCGGCAGCCAACCAGCCCCGGGGGTCCCAAATGTTACTTCTGTGGGCAGCATAAACACCCCCAACAGCGCTGCCCGGCCCGGAGCGCCCTTTGCAATGCCTTTGGGAAAAAGGGACACTTCGCTGCAGTGTGCCAGGCCCGCGCAGTGCGACCAGTGGCCGCCGCCATCTTCCCCTCCTCGGACCACGTGCGGCCCGTGGGCGCCGCCACCTTGTTCGACCCTCACCATGTGCGGCCCGTGGGTGCCGCCATCTTACCAGGACCCATGCACCCCGGGCACCTCATCGCCTGCCACCATCGACGACCAGCCGCATCTCACCTCGATCACGATTGACCAGTCTCGCCCTGTCAACTGCTTTCACCAACGTGAACATCGATGGGCACGAGATCTCCTGCCTGCTGGACTCCGGAAGCACCGAGAGCTTCATTCATCCCGATACGGTAAGGCGCTGCTCCCTCACGGTACACCCTGCCAACCAGAGAATCTCCCTGGCCTCCGGGTCCCACTCCGGGTCGGTATCGGGCCCCAGAACTCTGTTCTAGACCACAGAGCCAAGGATGGCTAAGCGGTTCGTGCTGAACACGCACTTCTCCTTGTTATAAGTTAGGTTGAGGAGAGTGGCGGTGTGGAGAAATTTAGCAAGGTTGGCGTCATGGTCCTGCTGATCGTGGCCGCAGATGGTGACATTGTCCAGGTATGGGAAGGTGGCCCGCAGCCTGTACCAGTCAACCATTCGATCCATTTCCCATTGAAAAACCGAGACCCCGTTGGTGACGCCAAAGGGAACCCTGAGAAAGTGGTAAAGGCGGCCATCTGCTTCGAAGGCAGTCCGCCTTGCGGATGGGGAGCTGGTGGTAGGTGGATTTCAGGTCCACAGTTGAGAAGACCCGGTACTGTGCAATCTGATTGACCATATCAGATATGCGTGGGAGGGGGAACGCGTCGAGCTGCGTGTACCTGTTGGCGGTCGAGGCTCACCAGACCTTCAACCGTATTAAGGCTGACATCGCCAAGGCAACGATGCACGCAGTCGACGAGACGTTACCATTTCAAGTCGAGAGCGACGCATTAGACGTCGCTCTAGCCGCCACCCTCAACCAGGCAGGCAGGCCCGTGGCATTTTTCTCACGAACCCTACACGCCTCCGAAATTTGGCATTCCTCCGTCAAAAAAGAGGCCCAAGCCATCGTTGAAGCTGTGCGGCATTGGAGGCACTACCTGGCCGGCAGGAGATTCACTCTCCTCACTGACCAACAGTCAGTAGCCTTCATGTTCAACAACACAGAGCGGGGCAAGATCAAAAACGATAAAATATTGAGGTGGAGGATCGAGCTCTCCACCTACAACTACTCGATTTTGTATCGCCCCGGTAAGCTCAACGAGCTCCCCGATGCCCTATCTCGAGGTACATGTGCCAGCACACAAGTGGACCGACTCCGGACTCTGCACGACAGCCTCTGTCACCCGGCGGTCACACATTTTTACCATTTCATCAAGGCTCGCAATCTTCTCTACTCCATCGAAGAAATCAGGGCTTTCACCAGAGACTGCCAGGTCTGCGCGGAGTGCAAACCGCACTTCTCCCGGCCAGACCGTGTGTGCCTGGTGAAGGCCTGCCGCCCCTTTGAACGCCTCAGCGTGGACTTCAAAGGGCCCCTCCAATCCATCGGCCGTAACGTGTACTTCCTCAGTGTGGTCGATGAGTATTCTAGATTCCCTTTCGCCATCCCATGCCCCGACAAGACATCTGCCACCATCATCAAAGCCCTCAACACCATCTTCGCTCTGTTCGGCTTCCTCGCCTACGTCCACAGCGACAGGGGATTCTCATTCATTTTTTTTAATAAATGTTTTTATTCAGTTTTCATATTTATATTGAACAAATTACAAATTGTTAGAAGAGAGAAAAAAAAAACAAACACGCAAAAATTAACATACATATTTACAGGTAAGCATCTTCGTAGCAGTAACTGCGCCCCCCCCCCCCCCCAACATGTTTATTTAGTTTGGTTTTGGGCCTTAGCTAGCCATCGAACCCCCGTAGCGAACCTGTAGCCCCCCCCCCCCCTCCCGCTACCTTCCCCCGACTATTCTTCCTCTTGTACATTGGCCACAAATAGGTCCCGGAACAGTTGCATGAATGGCTCCCACGTTCTGTGGAAGCCGTCGTCCGACCCTCGGATGGCAAATTTGATTTTCTCCATTTGGAGAGATTCCGAGAGGTCGGACAGCCAGTCCGCAGCTCTGGGCGGTGCTGCTGACCGCCAGCCAAACAGGATTCTACGGCGGGCGATCAGGGAGGCAAAGGCAAGGGCGTCCGCCCTCCTCCCCAGGAATAGATCTGGCTGTTCTGAAACCCCGAAGACCGCCACTATCGGGCATGGCTCCACCCTCACTCCCACCACTTTGGACATAACCTCGAAGAAGGCTGTCCAGTACTCCACGAGTCTGGGGCAAGACCAGAACATGTGGGCGTGGTTGGCCGGGCCTCTTTGGCACCGTTCACATCTGTCTTCCACCTCCGGGAAGAACCTACTCATACGGGTTCTCGTTAAGTGGGCTCTATGTACCACTTTTAGTTGCGTCAGGCTGAGCCTTGCGCACGTGGAGGTGGAGTTGACCCTATGCAGTGCTTCGCTCCAGAGTCCCCACCCTATCTCCATCCCCAGGTCGTCCTCCCATTTCCTTCTTGTTGCGTCCAGTACGGTGTCGTCCCTATCTACCAGTCGGTCATACATGTCACTACAGTTCCCTTTCTCTAGGATACTTGCGTCCAGTAGGTCTTCCAGTAGTGTCTGTCGTGGCGGTTGTGGGTACGTCCTTGTCTCCTTTCGTAGGAAGTTTTTGAGCTGCAGGTACCGTAGCTCGTTCCCCCCAGCTAGCTGAAATTTCTCTGTCAGTTCGTCCAGTGTTGCGATCCTGTCGTCCGTGTATAGGTCCCTGACTGTCAGTGTCCCCCCGTCCTGCCTCCACCTTTTGAAGGTGGCGTCAGTCAATGCTGGTGTGAACCTATGGTTGTTGCAGATGGGAGCCCTGTTCGACATTTTGGTCAGGCCAAGTTGCTGCCGCAGTTGGTTCCAGGATTGGAGGGTGGCTGTCACCACTGGGCTGCTGGAGTGTTTTTTGGGTGGGGATGGGAGTGCTGCCGTGGCGAGGGCCCGGAGGGAGGTTCCCATGCAGGAGGCCTCCTCCGCACGCACCCACTCAGCTTCTGGCTCCTGGATCCATCCCCTTACTCGCTCGGCTGTTGCTGCCCAGTGGTAGAATTGTAGATTCGGGATGGCTAGCCCTCCCCTGGTTTTTGTTTTTTGTAAGACCTTCTTTGGGATCCTAGCATTTTTACCCCCCCATACGAACGCCATGATGAGTTTGTCCAGCGCTTTGAAAAAGGCCTTGGGGATGTAGATCGGAATGGATCTAAACAGGAAGAGGAACCTGGGCAGTACGTTCATTTTGATCGTCTGAACTCTCCCCGCGAGGGAGAGCGGGAGTGTGTTCCATCTTCGCAGGTCCTTTTTAACTTCCTCCGTCAGGCTGGTGAGGTTCCATTTGTGGATCCCTTTCCAGTCATGGGCTATTTGGATCCCCAGGTAGCGGAATTTATGTCGGGCTTGTTTGAACGGCAGCCCCTTTAGTGCTGCCCCCCCCCCCCCCCCCCCTCCCCCCCCCCCCCCCCCCCTTGCGGGTGTACTGGGAAGATCTCACTTTTGCTCATGTTGAGTTTGTAGCCCGAGAAGGCTCCAAACTCTTTCAGGAGCGCGATGATTCCGTCCATGCTGCTTTGTGGGTCCGAGATATAGAGGAGCAGATCATCCGCATAGAGTGAGACTCTGTGCTCTCTACCTCCCCTTCGGATCCCCCTCCAATTTTTTGCTGCCCTGAGCGCGATTGCTAGCGGTTCAATTGCTAGTGCGAACAGCAGCGGGGACAGTGGGCATCCTTGTCTGGTGCCCCTGTGCAGCTGGAAGTATTGGGAGTTGGTACTGTTGGTCTGTACACTCGCCATGGGAGCGTTGTACAGGAGCTTTACCCAAGCGGTGAACCCTGTTCCAAGCCCGAACCGCTCCAGTACCTCTATGAGGTATTTCCACTCGACTCTGTCGAAGGCCTTTTCTGCGTCCAGGGAGACGATCACCTCTTGTGTTCTCTCCCCGGAGGGGGTCATTATCACGTTCAGCAGGCGCCTGATGTTCGCGGTAAGCTGTCTACCTTTGACAAAGCCCGTCTGGTCCTCTGTGACCACCTCAGGTACACAGTCTTCTAGCCTCTTGGCTAGGATTTTGGCCAGTATTTTGGCGTCTGCATTCAGCAGAGATATGGGTCTGTATGACCCACATTCCGTTGGGTCTTTGTCTTTCTTAGGTATCAGCGAGATTGAGGTCTGTGCTAACGTGGGTGGCAACGTGCCCCTAGCTAGCGAGTCTGTGAACATCTCTCGCAGGTGCGGGGCCAGCGCTGTCGCAAATTTTTTTAGGAAGTCCGCCGGGAATCCGTCCGGTCCCGGCGCCTTCCCCGCCTGCATGGAGCTAATGCTCTCCATGATCTCTCCCAGTGCTAGTGGTGCTTCCAGATCCCGTTTTCTGCCCTCTCCCACAACTGGTATGTCCAGTCCGTCAAGAAACCGGTTCATCCCAGCCTTCCCCGTTGGGGGCTCTGAGGTGTACAGCTCTTGGTAGAAGGCCTTGAAGGTTTTGTTAATCCTCTCTGGTTCTGTTTCCAACGTGCCTCTGGTATCTCTGATTTGCGCAATTTCTCTGCTGGCTGCCTGCTTTCTCAGCTGGTGGGCCAACAGGCGGCTGGCTTTGTCTCCGTGTTCGTATAGGGCCCCGCGTGCCTGGCGGAGTTGGTGTACCGCTTTCCTGGTGGAGAGCAGGTCAAAGTTCCTTTGTAATTCTTTTCTCTCCGCCAGGAGTTCTACAGTCGGGGCCTCGGAGTATTTATGGTCTACCTCCAGTATGGAGTCGACCAGCTTCTGCCTAGCCACCCTTTCCTCCCTATCTCTTTGCGCTTTGTAGGCTATGATTTCCCCTCTTAGTACGGCCTTAAGCGCTTCCCAGAACGTGGAGGGTGAGACCTCCCCGTTTTGGTTGATCTCAGTGTACTCCGCTATGGCCTGCACTATCCTTTCGCTGAAGGCCTTGTCAGCTAGTAAGGCACCGTCCAACCTCCATTTGGGGCGCTGGGCCCTTCCCGTCTCTAGCCGCACATCCATGTAGTGTGGAGCGTGGTCTGATATCACAATTGCGGAGTATTCCACCTTGTCTATCCCTGGAAGCACCGTTTTCCCCACCACAAAGAAGTCAATTCTGGTGTACACGTTGTGTACTGGGGAGAAGAAAGAGAATTCTTTCTCCCCCGGGTGGGCGAATCTCCAGGGGTCTACTGCTCCCATCTGCTCCATATAGTGACTGAGTTCCCTTGCCATGTTTGAGGTTTTCCCCGTTCTGGGGTTTGATCTGTCCGTCGTTGGGTCCTGTACACAGTTGAAGTCCCCCCCCATGATTAGTCGGTGCGTCGCTATGTCCGGGATTTCTGCCATGGTCTTTTGGATGAAGCTCGTGTCGTCCCAGTTGGGCGCGTACACGTTAACTAGAACTACCGGCGACCCATCCAGGGCCCCGCTGACCATGACATACCGTCCCCCTGGGTCCGTAACCGTCTTTGTCGCCCTAAACATTGTCCTCTTGCCAATCAGAATCGCCACCCCCCTGGCCCTTGCCCCATAACAGGAATGATAGGTTTGTCCCACCCAGCCCTTTCTTACCCGCAGTTGGTCCTGCTCCCTCAAGTGCGTCTCTTGGAGGAAGACTATGTCGGCCCTCATGTTTCTAAGGTGGGTGAGGACTCTAGATCTCTTCACTGGGCCGTTAAGTCCCCTTACGTTCCAGGTGACTATTCTGGTGGGGGGCTTCTGCCCCCTTGCTCCTGTGGGGTTAACCATATTTGTCCGGTGGACGCGCCCCTGCCCTCTGGGGTTTCCCTTTGTTAGGGGGCCGTCCAGGATGTCCACTATCACTGCTCTCCCCATGCGGTCGGGTCCCTGCGCTCCGGGGTTCCCCCTTGTCCCGGGGACACCCGCCATGGCCGTCCACTGTGTGTCCGCCACGCGGGTAGTCCCCTGCACTCCGGGGGGCCCCTTCTCCCACAGACCGTACTGGGTGGGTGCTTGCAGCAGTTCCCTGTTTCGAGCCCTTGTCTGTGGCACTTTGTGGCCCTATTCCCTTTCTGGCCTCTTTTGTCCCTTCGTCCCTGCATTTCCCCTCCCTGGTCTCTCGCCCCCCGCGTGCCCCCCCCCCCCCCCCCCCCCCCCGCTCTATCCCTTTCGGGGATACCCCTGTATACCCCTCCATTGCCCCTCTCTCCCCCATTCCTGTCCCCATTTGCTCTCCCACCTTTGATGGGTGATCCCCCCCCTCCCCTGCCTGGCGCCTTCCCCCCTGTTGGGGGTGCGCTGCGGCCCTGCTCTGTTGCGCGCCCCCTTCGCTAGCTTTCCTGCTAGCACGGTGGCTCCCCTCTCGGAGGTTGCTGTCCCGCTTCCCCTCTCCCCTCTCCAGTACTCCCGTTCCCTCGTGCCGGGGCCTGGCCTCCCACCTGGAGCGGGCCCTTGGGCATTGGGTTGTTTTTCGTTCTGGGTGTTCCTGCCAGGGGGGAGGGGGCTGGCTTTGCCTCGCCCCTCCCCACCCCCCCGTCGGCATGACGTATCTCCTTGCCATGGGCCCCTCGTCCCTACTTCCCATGGCGTTTTTCCAGCCCGTGCTCCTCGACGAATCTATTCGCCTCGGCAGGGGCTGTAAAGAAATATTCCTTGCGTTGGTATGTGACCCAGAGTTTTGCTGGGTACAGCATACCAAAACGTACTTTGTTCTTATAGAGCGCTGCTTTCGCTCTGTTGAACTCCGCCCGTCTCTTAGCTATGTCCGCTCCAAAATCCTCGTAGATTCGGATGGCGTGCCCGCCCCAATTGCAGGCTCTATTCTCCTTGGCCCAGCGCAGGATTGTCTCCCTATCCCGGTACCGGTGCAGTCTGGCTATAACTGCTCTCGGTTTTTCCCCTTCCTTGGGCTTCGGGCGCAGTGACCGATGAGCTCTGTCCATTTCCGATGGGGTGGGAAAAGTTTCCCGCCCCACTAAGGAGCCCAGCATCGCAGCCACGAATGTTGTGGGATTTCTACCCTCTATCCCCTCTGGCAGGCCCACTATCTTAATATTTTGCCTTCTCGAGCTGATCTCCTGGTCGTCTACCCTGCCCTTCAGGCTCCCCTGTGTTGCACTCAGTTTCGCCATTTCCCTCTCCAGGGACATGACCCGGTCGCTCACGTCAGTCGCTGCCTTCTCCAGCTCTTTAATGGTTGCCCCCTGGGCTTCCAGTATCTTCCCTTGGGCATCCACTTTCTCCTCCAATCTGGTCAGAGTCTGCTGCACCCCTGACATGGCCCTGGTCACTGCTGCCTGTGCTGCGGCCTCTGCGTCTGCTTTTAACTCTGCCTTGATTGCCTGCAGCTGCTCCCTCACCACCTCGGCAAAGGCTTCCTTCCAATTCACGCCCCCCTCTAACCCCAGGGGAGAGGTTGCCCGCCCGTCCAGCTCTTTTGGATGCGGCGATACATCCTTCCCGCTGCTTCGCGTGTTGACTCGTTCGCCCAAGCTGGTTTGCCCTTTGCCCCGTCTACTTCCGGTGCCCCTTTCTCTTGGCTCCCTTCTGACATTTTTTTCTCCCCCTTCCCCTTCATCTTCATCTTTTCTTCTCTCCTTGTTCTTCTTTTCCCCCTTTTCCGCACCCTATTTTTATTTTATTTATTATTATATATATATATATATATATTATTATTTTATTTTTTTTAAATAAAAATTTATTTCCCCCCTTCTTTCCTTTACCCCTTTATTTTACCCCTTTTCTCTTTACCAGTTTTCTTTTGGGGTTTTTTTTTAAAAACAGATATAAGTCTCTTTTTTTTCTTTTGTTTTCTCTCTCCACTCGCCCAGGAGAGAGAGAGAGAGAGTCCCTTTGTCCTTGCCACGTGGTCGTCACTGCAGTTGGGGGGGGGAGGGGCGAGTGGGCCGGTGGTCGCTGCCGGTAAGGGGGGGGGGGTCGCTGCCGGTAGGGAGGGGGGGGTGTCCCCGCTGCTGGTTGGGGGGGGGGTGTCCCCGCTGCTGGTTGGGGGGGGGGGGGTGTCCCCGCTGCTGGTTGGGGGGGGGGGTCCCCGCTGCTGGTTGGGGGGGGGGGTGTCCCCGCTGCTGGTTGGGGGGGGGTGTCCCCGCTGCTGGTTGGGGGGGGGTCCCCGCTGCTGGTTGGGGGGGGGGTCCCCGCTGCGGGTTGGGGGGGGGGGTCCCCGCTGCTGGTTGGGGGGGGGGGAGAAAAGAGGGCCCGCCGCTGCCGCACTGCTCCCGGCCCGCGTCTGGGGGGGGGGGAGAGAGAGAAGAGGGCCCGCCGCTACCGCACCGTTCCTGGCCCGCGTGGGGGGGGGGGGAGAGGGGTTGGACCTGCCGCTGTTGGGCTGGGGGTGTCGCCGCCGCTCCTCTGCGTCGCCTCTCCGCCTCCGCTCGCTTCTCCTCCGCTCGCTCCTTCTCCTCCGCTGCCGCTTCTCCTCGGCTCGCTCCTTCTCCTCCGCTGCCGCTTCTCCTCGGCTCGCTCCTTCTCCTCCGCTGCCGCTTCTCCTCCGCTCGCTCCTTCTCCTCCGCTGCCGCTTCTCCTCCGCTCGCTCCTTCTCCTCCGCCGTCCGGCCTGTCGGGGGGGGGTGGGTGGGTTCCTTGTCTGGCGCTTGCGGGAGCCCCTCTCCCTGCGACCTCCTCGCTCGCCGCCCGGAAGTCGAAAAAAAAAGGATTCTCATTCATGAGCGATGAGCTGCGTCAGTTCCTGCTCAACAGGGGCATTGCCTCGAACAGGACAACCAGCTACAACCCCCGGGGAAACGGACAGGTGGAGAGGGAGAATGGGATGGTCTGGAGGGCCGTCCAGCTGGCCCTACAGTCCAGAAATCTCCCGGCCTCCCGCTGGCAGGAGGTCCTTCCCAACGTCCTGCACTCCATTCAGTCCCTCCTTTGCACGGCGACTAATGAAACACCCCATGAACGTCTCTTTGCCTTCGCTCGGAAGTCCACCTCCGGGGTGTCGCTCCCGACTTGGCTCGCAGCTCCAGGACCCGTACTCCTCCGTAAACACGTACGACTCCACAAGGCGGACCCGTTGGTTGAGAGGGTACAGCTACTTCAAGCCAACCCACAGTACGCCTACGTAGCGTACCCCGACAGACGCCAAGATATTGTCTCCCTCAGGGACCTGGCACCAGCTGGTTCTACATACACACACACAACCCCCACCCCCGGCGCACTCAGCCGCAAACCCCACCCCAGGACAATCCGTCCTCCCCTTGCCCACACTCGAGGATGAAGAGGAATTCGACATGCTGCCCGAGTCACCGAACACCAAACCGACATCGGAATCACTGCCAGCACTGCGGCACTCCCGACGGCAGATCAAGGCTCCGGACCGACTGAATCTGTAACATGACCTGGACGTTTAAAACACCATCCCTCTGTACATAATTTTCCCCTCCACCCCGCTGGACTCAATTTTCTTTGCTCTCTGTACTTTGAAAAGTCTACTTGTATATAGTTCTCCACCACCCCCACCGGACTCAATCTTAACAGGGGGTGAATGTGATAGTCACCACTGATGTATATATTGTACATAGAGGATGTCGGTGTAGGTGATTTGTGGTAAGGCCCTGTACTACAGGTACGGGGGTAGTTCCCTGCCTGCTGGCTCCGCCCAGTAGGGGGAGTATAAATATGTGTGCTCCCAGTACAGCAGCCACTTTGCCAGCTGCTGTAGGAGGCCACACATCTTCGTGTAATCCAACTCTCGTCTTTGTGTAATTGATTGTGCATCAACCTGCCGAGTTCTCCAGCGCCGGAGAATTGGCGGGGGCGGGAATCGCGCCATGCTGGTCGGCAGCCACTGGCAGTGGCACCCCCCGCGATTCTCCGGCCCGCGGCCGAAGTCCCGCCCGTTCTATGTAGGTCCCGCCGGCGTAAATTGGAGTAGGTCCCTTCCCGGCAGGACCTAGCGGTGCGAGTGGGCTTCAGGGTCCTCAGGGGGGCGCGGGCGATCTGGCCCCGGGAGGTGCCCACACGGTGGCCTGGCCTGTGATTGGGGCCTACCGATCTGCGGGTGGGCCTATACCGTGGGGGCACTCTATTCCTCCGTGCCGGGCGTGTAAGCCTCCGTGATGGCCGGCGTGAAGGTGAACCCCCCCGCTGCGCAATCCCGCCCCCCTTTTCCCAAACGAGATCCAATTTTAAGTAACTTTATGAGCTAAATCCAGCAAGTAATTATAACAACCAGGTTAAGTAGGCCACGTCTGGGGAACAGTCTTCAGGTCCAGTGAAGGCAGAAATGGATGCTTCTTTCGGGAGACTAATGGGCGCAATTTAATGACCCCGTTGCACCCGGCGCGGATATAGGTGCAAGAGATGAATTGTGCAAGAGCCCAAAATCAGCTGACCGTGAATCACCCAAGTTGGGTCCGCCCGCCACGATCTGGGTCTCTCCCTCACTGGTCGAGATCCAGATCTTCATATTTAAATGGCCCGGGTTAGCACTGCCAGGGCGTCGGGCACAACTAGGCTGGCAGTGCGAGGGTGCCCAGGTGCCAGGGTTGGCACTGCCAGGGTTTGGGCCCAGGGGAGCCTTGCAATTGGAGTGGGTGAGGGGGGATTTAAGGGGCCTTGGGAAGGTTTGGGTGGATGAAGTGTGGGGGGGGGAGGGGGGTTCCTGAAGTTTCCACCTGGGATCTAACTGGGGCCATTTCCAGAGGCCCGCTCCACCATCCGCGCCCCCCCCCCCCCCCCCCCCGACGGCGTGGGACTAATGTGGGCCATCCGGTCTGGTTACTCTCGTGGCGGCTGCAAACTCAGTTCGCAGCTGCCCTGGTCGGGGGC
Organism: Scyliorhinus canicula; assembly: GCF_902713615.1. Taxonomy (NCBI): domain Eukaryota; kingdom Metazoa; phylum Chordata; class Chondrichthyes; order Carcharhiniformes; family Scyliorhinidae; genus Scyliorhinus; species Scyliorhinus canicula. The sequence goes on from NC_052156.1 coordinate 133,674,890, forward strand.
GGGCCGATCGGAATGCAAGAAGGGCCTTATAGGCGGCCGGTAAATGCTTGTGTGGGCGTTGAAGGTCTGGCGTGCAGCCGATCGTTGGGGGGCTTCTTTTTAGGGTCCAGCTCCGCGGTCCGAGTCCACCATGGAGCACAGTGCAGCCACTGGAGGCTGGCGCCGTGTGCATGCGCAGCCTCTGACCCGGATGTGCGGGGGCCCGTATCTGCAGCAAAAGCTGCTAGATCTACTCTGGGTCCCTGCTAGCCCCCTGCAGGGCGAAGAATTAGTGGTCCTTTCACACCAGTCTCTGTTCATTTTCAAAGTCATGCTGTACTCCCCAAGGAAAGGCTACAATTGCACCCATTGCAGCAATTGGCTTGTGCAGAAATCTTGAAGTCAGCAAAAAGTTCTTCAGCACCTGCCACACCACTCCCTTTAGACTTTTATAACTTGAAACAACTGCACAAAATACCAAACACTTGCAGAAATGTAGCAGCAATAACAGCCAGAAGAAATAAATCAGCAGCTAACCTGTAAGTAGTTGATGGTCCGTTTAAATAGAATTGATTGGGGAGGGTGGGGGGGGGATCGTTGCTGCTGCTGAATATATGTTCAGCTGTGCAAAATTAAGAGAAGACATTGGCTGGTGAAGTGAGTTCCAAAATAGTAAAGTGTTAAATAGGCAGTGTACTTAATTAGTGAGCTTGTTCTGAATTGCTGCACTATGAGCGGATTTTTGCAACAAATGGGTCAATTCTCACTATAGTTGGACACTGGGCAGGCTGTGGGTGAAGCAATCGTGATACTACATAACACTTCATTCCACCATTACAATTTGGTTGAGCAGTAGCACAGTTATATTCACTCTAGGGGGTTTAGTTGGTGAGAATGAAGGGAGCACAATGGGTCATTCATATGTGGGACATCCCACCCAGCAGCTCCAATACCTGCAAATGTGGTAAAAAGGTAGAGCCACGTTACCTATTCAGTAGGACAAGAAGTGCAGCCTACAGCCAGTCCATTTTGTTAACATAGTTGCCATGGGCCAATGGCCATCTTACTCTCTCTTTAAGCATTGCAAACCAATACCACATGAATTCTCACCGTTCAGGTAGGGAAAGCATTTTGGGGGAATTACTGCTTAAGGTCTGAAAATGGGCATGGGGCTTGTAACGCACGATTAACCTCAAACTGTTCCTTCCATGCTGCCTTCTAATTTAAATGTTGTAGTGTGCAGCCCTGTTTTAAATGGGCTGATGGCTGGCAGCACGCCTCAGCAGGCTGCTCATGGTCAAGCCAGACTAGCATAATTTAATGTTGGCCTGCATCACTTAATAGAGGCATACAAAATGATCAGAGGGTTAAATAGGGTGGACAGCGAGAGCCTTCTCCCGCGGATGGGGGTTGCTAGCACGAGGGGACATAGCCTTAAATTGAGGGGTAATAGATATAGGACAGAGGTCAGAGGTGGGTTTTTTACGCAAAGAGTGGTGAGGCCGTGGAATGCCCTACCTGCAACAGTAGTGAACTCGCCAACATTGAGGGCATTTAAAAGTTTATTGGATAAGCATATGGATGATAAGGGCATAGTGTAGGTTAGATGGCCTTTAGTTTTTTTCCATGTCGGTGCAACATCGAGGGCCGAAGGGCCTGTACTGCGCTGTATCGTTCTATGTTCTATCACGTAATGCCAGTCTGCACCTCGAAAGAGATGTATTCTGGATGCATCAACTCCTGGAAGTGACTGCGGAAGACAATTCTGAAGAACGCTGACTAATTGTGCAACAGGCAGATCGTGGACTCCAAAGTTACAGCACTGGGCACCTTGCTGTAAGAGGACGACAGGAAAGGACTGGTCCTTGGTTCACCAGGAGACGAGGAGGTCTGCCTGATGGATATCACAAAGGCAGTGGGTGTGGATAGTTGACATGGTCATGCCAGGAGTCTAGCCCAGAGGACTTGTATGCAGTCTCACGTGAAAGGGAGTGGTCAAGGTCAGTGAATGCAACTTCAAATACCATTTCCTTATTTGAACTACTAATCTCACACAATGCTCAATTTACCACCTCTTGTTGCTGTCTACTGGTCGCTTTACTATGCCAGCAATCTCAATTGACTGTTGTAATATGCCTTTAAAGGGTATCCGCAAGATATCACCAGGAGTGAAATAGGTCACCTGATCCCGTCTTAGTTTCATTTTACTTTGAGCAGAACACTCGCGTAGACTTCAAGCTTCACAGTTATGTAGAACAGTTCTCATGTGCTTAGTCTTAATAAAAGAACCCAATCTCTCTGTTACCCAATTCCTTGGGTGATGGTGGCAACAAGCCCAAGGTATTAGGTCATTATTGTAAGATGGCATTAACTCCGCCTTATACTTCACATTCAAAACTTAATCTAAGTATGGGAGCAAGCCTCACACCTACATCGAACAGCTTGCATACACTGTCAAATATTCAACTCTGACAACCATACCACCCAAATACATTGCTCCATACTCACTGGTGCACTTCTCTATCGCTTTTAGGGCAAGGTGGCAGGCAGCAGGAGCAACCTAGCAGGGAACAGGCATGGATATATGTCCACGCCCCAGTGGAAGAGATTATGCTCACCATCCCTGGTGCGACTACGAATCAGGCCTTAATTATCACAACCCTATCCTTCTGTCTTTCTCCTTTCAACTACCCAAGAACTGCAACCTGGCCAGACAGTGTTGCAGCACCAAGAAGTGCAAGACGAAGACTGATGAGAATGAATCCTCTGACTGGATCTCACACTCACAGCCAATAGTTCCGATGCTGCCACTGTGCATACTTTGGAGAGTAGCACAGAGGCAGAATCTTCATGGCACAAGTGCTCTGGAGCTAGGGGAGGGGAAAGGATAGTCCAGGCAGCAACTCCCCGGAGGGTGAATCCAGATTTGAGCGCCACTGCAGAGGACTCTAATGGGAATTTTGATAGTTCAAGTACAGAAAATGCTAAAGGGTGTTGGTAGGCCCGCAGAAAGACTGCTGTCACTGTCGAAATCCAGTTCCAAATTAGCACAGAGCTTTGTTCAGAGCTTGGATCCCATTTTTTCCACTACACAAGTGGTGGCAAACCCCATGAGAATATTTGTGGACCCAACCATACAGCAGTGTCCGAGGGCCAATGTCTCAGTTCCCATTGTAACACAAGCAGAAGTCACCCAATATCAGACTGAGGTTATGAGATGTTTGCTTAGTGCCAGGCTAGCCCAGACTCCTGCCATCAGGGCTGTAGTAACCGATGCTCAAAGAGGCTTTCCGGCTCTCACAAAAATGCAACAATCTATGCTCCACAAGATTGCGAGATTTGCTGAAGTGCCACCTTAGAAATATAGGGCTCCAAGGAGCATAATTCTGCTGTCCAACCTCAGAATCTGTGTTCCCACCACTTCCAATACACCAGTGCTCTTGCTGTTACTTGCCTGCCAACCAGTCTGGATTGCTGTCACTTACACTAATGTGACGCAGCCCTTTCGGCTTGGAGATTCTCACAAGTGTCTTCTAAAGCCATTTGCAGATTGTATGGGTGCTAATGTGAGGATCAATCCAGAGTAAGGCATGCCCGATTAGCCAGAATACAGTGGGAAATCCATGATATTGCCTTCTTTCAAATCAACAAGTCCAATTCCAGTGTAAAGGCAAAGCTCAACAGAAGAGATGCTCAATTAAAGTTTGGTGAACTTTTGTTCTTCCAGCACTGGTTCTCATTAAACTATGTCTGGCTCCACATCAGAATCTTTTACCTCCTCCTGCTCCTCACGATACGACTTACTATCAGTGGGTATATGTTGAACACCCAGCAGGCACTATCTAAATCAGCACACTGTAAAAATTCCGATGTAATCCAAACATTGGAGCTGCTGTGTGTGTGTGCACACCACATGCAAAGATCTTTGATGTTTCTGTTTCTCAAACGTGCTTCATTGTAAATTTTTTTTTGCTGAAGGGATTAGGAGTCACACAGTGATGTCTGGAACTGCATTTTGAGCTGTTAGCTCGGTAGACAACTGTTCAACTTATTTCTAACTTGGGGAAGCCAAGATTCTCTTCTAATACAGGAATGGTGGGCACTCTAGAAATATTGTGATAGCTACAAAATTAATCAAGCAATATACTTCTTGTTTAATAAATACGCTGAATGTTGCTCATCGTCACACTGCTGTAATTGGTCAGGACCAGCCTGTACCCCGGAAATACCCCCAAATACATTTACTTGGACGTGTTTATTTTTAGCACATTAATCAGTAAGCAGATTACTAAATAAATGAAAGGTAAAGTCGCTGTAGTCCCAGATGACCATAGATGCTTTCTCCTTCGAGGGGAGAGCTGACTGCTGGTGATTGAACCCAAGGATCAACACATCTCAGGAGAGGGGTAGGTTGAGAAGGCAGGGCCCTCATGAATAACCTCAGCCGGTATGAGAATTGAACCCATGCTGCTGGCGTCGTTTGGCATCATGAACCAGCTGTCTAGCCAACTGAGCTAAATCAGCCCCCAGGAAATAGCCGCAAAGGTGAAAGGAGGAAAATAACATAAAACTTTAAACACTTATTATTGTGAAAGGCGCCAACTAATCTTTATGTGCCTCACAAAATTATTTCAGCCTTTTCTGCCGCATAACCCACTTTTACAGTGTATTCACCTCCATGTTGAAGCAGGACGTGGTTAATACAGCGACAAGCTGAATGATTCTTGTAAAGGCAGCTCCTGCCTTAGAAAAAGCAAGTCACAAAAAAGTTGAGTCGCCTTGTCATTTTTAGCACTGCTGATGTCCCAGCTCTCAGGTATGGTTCCAAGTAAGTACTGAGCTCTGAAGGTTCCCTGCAGTTTATTTTTGAGAGGCACACAAAAATTAGTTGGTGGCTTTCACAATAATAAGTGTTTGAAGTTTTATGCTATTATCTCCCTTTGGCTTTTGTGGTTGTTTCTATTTAGTAATCTGCTTACTGATTGATGTGCTAAAAATAAACCCCTCCAAGTAAATGTAAGTCTGGGTGACTGATACTTAATCTGTTCAAAACTTAAAACTCCAGCAGGAAATTGCACTGAGGCCATTGTGCTGACTTGAATGCGTAATGTTTTGACGAACTACACATAGACTGATAATTGCTAAGCTGTGTCCAGAAATAGGGAGATGGTTCATTCAATTTGCTGATTAAAATTCAAGAGCTTTTCTTCACTTTGTGTGGGTGAGGGGAGGGAGGTGGAGAGGAGGTTGGGTGATATGAGCTGCATAGGGTTTGGGGGTGGTTCTGTCAAATCGAAGGTTCTTCTTTTAAAAGTGTCTCGAACATTCTTTTTTTATGTACATAAATAATTATTTGCAATGAACCACAAAAAGTTATTTCTTCCCATCCTTCCTGTTGCTGCAGGGACTGGCAGTTGTGGGTGTGGGGGTGGGGGGGGTGTGTATGGAGAGATAGATTTTCATTATCAAGTGCTCAGGAAATGGCCTTAACTGGTCAAACAAATAGACAGCTGAAAAATGTGAAGCATTCACCAATTCCCGTAACAGCCTCCCCGAACAGGCGCTGGAATGTGGCGACTAGGGGCTTTTCACAGTAACTTCATTTGAAGCCTACTTGTGACAATAAGCGATTTTCATTTAAGTTTCAGCTTTGAAATGATTTTGATGGTTAAATTTAAATTTACCATGTTTATATTTTGAGTGGCTTTTTTTTCTTGTTTTCACTTAGTTGACGAGAACGCTTTGTGCGAAGTGTTCTAACATAGCCATCTTTGTTGGTACATTTACTATGTTGGTACATTTACTATGTTGGTACTTCCCAGAGGGACACCTGCCTGGCGGCTTCCACAGCCTCCAAGTCAGCAACATCTTCCGAGTCCTCCACAGCAAGTGGTCGGTGACAGTCCTCACTGACTTTGCGGCCAAGACTGATGTCATCATCTCTACTCATTTCTCCATCTCCTGCACCACCATCCTTCACCTTGTCAAGAGCAAGGTTCCCAGTGGAATGAACATCGTCCACAGGATGGACGGAATACTTTTCAACCTCTACCGGTTGAAATCCAAGAACAAAATTACACTGACATCTCCTGCGGAACTTTGTATGTGGATGACGTCGCCATCTCCACACTCTCAGAAGAAAGCTTTGACACCTTCGCGGAAGCAGACCAAAGAATTGGTCTCATCCTCAACCTGAAGAAGACTCAAACAAGCTTTGCTTTGGCAGTCGGGACACTGACATCCTAAACCCATGGCTGGCCCGGCGGAGTTGGTTTCGGATGAGCATGTCCTCTTTGCTGGTGCTCTTACCAACCCTTTACCAACCCGCCCCAGGACAAGGTCCGACCTCTCCCTCCATCAGGATCAATGAAGAAACCCTCCCAAACGTGGAACATTTCCCATACCTGGGAAGCCACCTCTCCTCTAAGGCTGACATTGATGTGGAGATCCAACATTATATCCGATCCATGAGCGCCTCCTTCGGATGCATAAGGATGAGAGTCTGGATGACCATGACATCCGTGCTGACACCAAAATCCTCGTGTACAAGGCTGTCATCCTCCCAACTCTTCTATATGGCTGAGAAACATGGACCTCATACAGATGCTACCTCAAGACCCTGGAGAGGTAACATCAATGCTGTCTGAGACAGATTCTCCACACAAGATGGGGGGACAGGCATACTAACCAATGTCCTGGAAGGAGCTAAGAGCACCAGCAATGAGGATATGATTATCCAAAACCAACTCCGCTGGGCCAGCCATGGATTTAGGATGTCAGTGTCCCGACTGCCAAAACAAACCTCCTTTGCCCAGCTCAAGGAAGGCTTCCAAGCAGGAGGAGGACAGAGGAGGTGCTTCAAAGACTCCCTGAAGGCTTATCTCAAGAAATGCGACATAGACGTCAACACCTGGGAAACACTTTCTCAGAAGAGACCTACTTGGAGGAAACTCCTGATTGAAGGGACACAATAGTTTGAGGACACCCGATGGCAAGAAGTGGCCTGGAAAAGGAGCCAGAGAAAGGAATACCAGTGACCTAGAGTCCAAGGACCGATCCCATCTCCCGGAAAAACCTGCCAAGTGTGCAGTCCAAGATGCGGCTCGAGGATCAGCTCATTAGCCATGCAAAGACCCACAGAATGGATGACCAGTAACCCGGAGTTTCTTAGGTGGTGAACAATTGCATCAAGACCAGCCAAAGAACAGCTAACCATATACTTCTCTGTTCTATCTTCTTCACAAATTGTAAAAAATCTTTAAGCCTATCCTCCCAGTCTGCTATCTGTACATTCGCTAGCAAGTGATCATCAAAGAAGAATCACCTTCTTCAGCACCAATTTCAACCTTTATACATCAACAAATTGGAGAATGTGGAGCATCCCAGGCTCCATTGCGAGTTCAGGGCATGATGATGGCAGTTTTGATAGGGAGGCAGCTGATGCCTATGGAAAGGGTATAATTAGTGATATTGGCAATCACTTGGACAAGTTTATGTGACTGAATGGTCACACATTGAGTGAGGAAAGAATTGAAAAGGCAGGAGGTGGGTCTCCAAGAGAATATTGGTCTGTTTAGATCTGGGGGTATGTTTGTGCTGGTACCCAACTGGGTCTTTGGACTGTCTTTGAAAATATTCTTGGATCTTTCCAACCATTTTTATTCCAGATGATTTGGACTTTCACATCTTGGGCCACTGTCATCTGTGTGGCCCACATGGCAAGCCTTCAAGAATCCGTACATTTGCCTGGAATGCTAGGAAAGATTTTGGTAATGTGCCTGAGTTAATAAATAACAAATCCTGTTTTGTAATTGCTGTTTGCAACTGGACTATTTTAAATACCCATTTGGTCTTCAAAAGCAAATGAGTACAATGAAATGAAAAATGAAACAAAATCAAATTCGCTTATTGTCACGAGTAGGCTTCAATGAAGTTACTGTGAAAAGCCCCTAGTCACCACATTCCGGCGCCTGTTCGGGGAGGCTGTTACAGGAATCGAACCGTGCTGCTGGCCTGCTTGGTCTGTTTTCAAAGCCAGCGATTTAGCCCTGTGCTAAACAGCCCCTTAATAAAACTTGCCTGAAGTTTTATACAGCCACAGAGGAGTCCACACCGATTACAGTAACTATTATGAACAATAATAATAATCTTTATTAGTGGCACAAGTAGGCTGACATCAACACTGCAGTGAAGTTACTGTGAAAATCCACCAGTCACCACACTCCGATGCCTGTTCAGGTACGCTGAGGGAAAATTCAGAATGTCCAATTGTCCAATTCATCCAACAAGCAAGTCATTCGGGACTTGTGGGAGGAAACCCATGCAGACACGGGGAAAACGTGCAGACTCCGCACAGACAGTGACCCAAGCCGGGAATTGAACCAGGGTCCGTGGCGCTGTGAAGCAACAGTGCTAACCACCACGCTACCGTACCGTCTGTACATCACACGGTAGATCCCAACTGGGTCTGCCTGCCGGTGCCTACCTGGCCGGCCTCATACTAATAACAATCGCTTATTGTCACAAGTAGGCTTCAATGAAGTTACTATGAAAAGCCCCTAGTCGCCACATTCCGGCACCTGTTCGGGGAGGCTGGAACAGGAATTGAACCTGCAGTGCTGGTCTTGTTCGGCATTACAAGCCAGCTGTCTTAGCCCACTGCGCTAAACCTGCCCCTGTCAGCCTAATATACCTTACAACTGTACATTGTTTAACGGTCCCCCGTCCTCTTAACGGGGAGCTGATATTTCGCAAAGTTCACAGGAAAGTTAATTGTTTCCACCCCATAAGGTACTTGCTGGTTATAACTGAAGTAAGGCATAAAATAAATTTATTAAATAAACAATAAACAAGAAAATATAGAATTGCAGCAGCGACATAGGCCAATGTTTATGATCCAGATAAGCTTGCTCCTACTCTACTTACCACATCTCACACTCTTGATATAATCTTTGTTATGAGGATGTCCTTTTCTTAAAAGAAATGTACAATTTATAATTTATCTTTTTCTGGCTGCATTCGATAAATCAATTGAAATTCTCTAAAGACAATGGAGGAGGACTGGCAGATGGCTACCGTTTATAAATTTGCATTCAACCAAAGTGAGATGAAACAGAACAGGTACTCAATCCCCGAGAAGTGTAAAGGATGTGAAATAATCTCCTGTTGTCTTTGCACCCTCCTGAAACTTTTCAAATGTTTTTGAAATCAGATATCAAAATGCAACTACCTGTTCTAAAAACAATGGGCAGAATTTTACAGCCCATCCCGCCAGCAGGATTTTTTGGCCCTGCCGAGACAAAAAGGACTTTTGAATAACTTGCTGCATTTTCTGGCCCTGCATCAAAATTCTACCCAATGTCTGCAGCCGACGTGGATTCATAAAACTTCCCAGGAATATTAAGGCCCTGTTTTATCAAATAGAGAGAGAGAGATCAGAAATTTGAATGCTGTACTGAAAACAGCCTGCAAAAACTGTCCGCTCTCTCTCACTTAAAAGTATTGTGCCAGGATTTGAAATGAAATGAAAATCGCTTATTGTCACAAGTCGGCTTCAAATGAAGTTACTGTGAAAAGCCCCTAGTCGTCACATTCCAGCACCTGTTCAGGGGAGGCTGGTAGGGGAATTGAACCATGCTGCTGGCCTGCCATGGTCGGCTTTAAAAGCCAGCTCTTTAGCCCTGTGCTAAACCAGCCCATTTGCAAAGTAGCCATCCTGAGAAGAGCAATCCAATCCATCCAACGACACCCAGCGAGACAACTGAACAAAACGTGGAATCCGCATCGAGACCAGCCAAAGAACAACTAACCATATACTCCTCTGTTCTATCGTCTTCACAAGCTGTAAAAAATCTTTAAGCCTATCCTCTTAGTCTGCCATCTGTACTAGTGTGTCTGTGGGCCGAGGAAATGTGTGTGACGTATGAATGACAGTTGTAATTTATCTAATTTTTAAAAACTTGGGAAATAGTTTCAACTTATCTCGTTCTTTGTTATACTCAGAAAACCTGATGCGGGCATTCGGTGGCAGTGATGCGCTGAGCGGAGCGGTCACACGGAACTTGGTTCTCCCTTGGGAACTTCAATTTAGGCCTTTTAACCTGTAAATCGGGTAACAAAGTAATGTTAAAAAAACACCCTAACCCTAAACTAATAAACATCCGAGGAATGCTTTTGAACCAGCCATGGACCTGTAAAAATAGAAGTAATAGTAAAAGTCGGGAGAAGAAGATCCAGATCTCAGAGTGAGGATACAGGCAGAGCGATGCCGAGCAGTGCATGGCGGACCGTGCAGGTTCGCCAACGCAAACGCCAGTCCACTCACCGATGGAGCAATGGATGGAGTTTCTTTCAATAGTGCTCCAAAAATGACTCTATAAAGGAGGACTTCATGTTGGGCATAGAAACCGCTCTGGCCCCCATCAAAGAGGCGTTGGAAAGAACGGAGCAGAGACTGGAGACCCAGGAAGAGACGGTGCAGGACCTGGAGAAAGCGGCCACCGCCAGAACGATCAGAGCACTTCGCTCGAGGTCAAAGTGGCAAGGTTGGTAACAACACAGAGAGCGCTCAAGGGAAGGTGGAAGTTCAGGAAAACAGGTACAGCCGACAGAACCTAAGGATTGTCAGGCTACCTAAGGGAACAGAGGGCAGAAACCCGACAGAGTATGTCGCGAGGATGCTCAGGAAGCAAGGCGGAGGGGAATTTTTCACCCAACCCAGAGAGGTAGACCGAGCCAACGGTCATCCTGGCAAAGGCCTAAATTGGAGAACCACTGCTGGTGATCACAGCAAAACTCCATAAGTTTCAACATAAAAAGAAGGTGCTGAACTGGGTGAGGAGCACGGTCATGTAGATGGGAAGGACACACAATCCGCATCTACCAGGACATCGGAGCTTATCTGGCCAAGCACCAGGAGGAGCTCAATGGAGGTAAGGTGGCTTTATTTAAAAGGAAGGTGCAGTTTGACATGCTGTACCCGGTGAAACTTTGGGTAACCTATGGCAACAAAGGGCACTATTTTAACACGCTAGAGGATGCAAATAAGTTCATCCAACAAAACGGGCTGGGACAACAGCAATGTTGGACAAATAAGAACTCTTAGGCAAGACTTTTCTTTTTCTGGGCGGCAGAGAAGGCAGAGGTACACTGAACTGATAAGGGTGGGGGTGGAGACAAAACGGGCTGACGGCAGAGGGAGCTGCTCCCAGGAGGGAGCCACTACACTGGCGAGTATGCTAGTGTGTGGAAGTAAAATATGTGGAGAGGGGGCACGGCACAGTGCAGCTCCCACAAGAGAGGCAGCACATGTCAGAAGGGGGAGGGACAAAACAACCAACAGGGACGGGGGGGGGCGGTTAAAAGGGGGGAGGGAAGTGGGGGGCAGCAACAGGGGTAAGGGAAAGTGAAGAAGGGAATGTAAGGGTATATGGGCTGGGGGATTGTCGGGGAAGGTTGAATGCTGGTCACAATAGATCGCACATGGGGATGGCTGGAACAAAGTAGAAAGTGGTGGCCTTCTTCGATGGCTATCAAACAAAGGGAAACCCCGGAGTGCAGGGGCATGTCCATGTGATAAAGTTGGATGACCCCAGGGTGGCACGGTGGCACAGTGGTTAGCAGTGCTGCCTCACGGCACCTGGGACCCTGGGTCACTATCCGTGTGGGGTTTGCACGTTCTCCACGTGTCTGTGTGGGTCTCACCCCACAACCCAAAGATGTGCAGGCTAGGTGGATTGGCCATGCTAAATGGTCCCTTAATTGGATTTTCTTTTTTGAAGTTTAGAAGTTCAGAGGGACCTGGGGAGGTGAGACCCGCGCCCACTCTCTCTGGCAGGGACAGTGCAGACAATCAAAATTAATGTGCTACCAAGATTCCTCCTCCTATTCAGATCCCTCCTGATCTTCATTTCCAAGGCCTTCTTTACTAAAGTTGACAGCCCCTGGGTACCAGGTTCGATTCCCTGCTGGGTTACTGTCTGTGCGGAGTCTGCACGTTCTCCCCGTGTGTGCATGGATTTCCTCCGGGTGCTCTGGTTTCCTCCCACAGTCCAAAGACAAGCAGGTTAGGTGGATTGGCCATGTTATATTGCCCGTAGTGACCAAAAAGATTAGGAGGGATTATTGGGTTATGGGGATAGGGTGAAAGTGAGGGCTTAAGTGCAGATTCAATATGCTGAATGGCCTCCTTCTGCACTGTATTTTCTATGTTGACAAATTAATCATGGTGTTTGTGTGGGGGGAAGAGGTAAGTGTGGTGATATGCATCACTGTAAATACACAAGAGGTTAATGTAAATACGCATAGACGAGCTAGACACTAGAGGGAGCACCAGAAACATGACACACAGACATTCAACCAATAGGCCAGTAAGATAGGACATGACCAATGGGCATTCACGACACACACAGAGGTGACACTACTACAGGAGGGCATTACACCAACAGATATAAAAGGACACAACACACATGATCTTCCTCTTTCCAGTGGAGACACTTAGTGAGTACACAGGGTTGATTGAACACATCACTCCCACCACGTGGATTGTAGCAGACTGGTTAGATAGTCTGAGTAGCTATAGCAGGATTAACAGGAGAGTTGAATCCAAGTAGGAGAATCATTAACAGTTTAATAAATGTGTTAAAGCTATCTCCAAGCCTGAACCTCCCTTTGTCAGAGTACACATGAAGGAAGCAGCTTATGCTACGTCAAGAGCATAACAAAACATGGTACCAGGTGTGGGGTATGTTTTGTTATGCTCTTGACGTTGCATAAGCTGCTTCCTTGATGTGTACTCTGACAAAGGAAGGTTCAGACTTGGGGATAGCTTTAACACATTTATTAAACTGATAACGATTCTCCTACTTGGATTCAACTCTCCTGTTAATCCTGCTATAGCTACTCAAACTATCTAACCAGTCTGCTACAATCCACGTGGTGGGAGTGATGTGTTCAATCAACCCTGTGTACTCACTAAGTGTCTCCACTGGAAAGAGGAAGATCATGTTGCTGTGTCCTTTTATATGTGTTGGCGTAATGCCCTCCTGCGGTAGTGTCACCTCTGTGTGTGTCGTGAATGACTATTGGGCGTCTCCTATCTTACTGGCTTATTGGTTGAATGTCTGTGTGTCATGCCTCTGGTGCTCCCTCTAGTATCTAGCTAGACTACGTGTATTCACATTAACCTCTTGTGTATTTACAGTGATGCATATCACCACAGTAAGAACCCTAGGGTATATAAAAGTGTCCCGCAAAGAAGGAGGTACATAGGCGGCTTGGCCCTTCCGAACCTCCTATTCTACCACTGGGTGTCCAATGCAGAAAGTGGACGGGGGTGGATCAGGGAGCCGGAGACTGAATGGGTGAGCATGGAGGAGACCTCCTGCCCAGGGACATCCCATGGCCCCATTTCTCCCCCAGCCAATTACTCAAGGAACCCGGTGAATGTGGCCACTCTGAGGACATGGAATCAACTCAACCATTTCCATCTGGGTGCAATGTGCATTATGGCCTCCATCTGCAGAAACCATAAATTCACCCCTGCGACATTAGACACCTCCTTTAAAAGGTTTCCCATTGTGGCCACCCTCATGCCATCGGGAAACCACCGGACAAGGGTACGCTGCCAGAGAAGCGGAGGATCCCGTCGAAGGAAAACCCCGCAGCAGATTATCAATCGCATTATCAATCCACCGCTTTGCATGCTCACATTCTTTTTCTATTCAACAGCATGTCTAAATAGATTTAATTTAATTAAAAGCAACATGTTATGGATGCTCTAAATCTGAAATAAAAACAGGAAATGCTGGAGCACTCAGGTCAGGAGCAAGGAACAGAGTTAACTTTTCCAGTTGATGATCTTGCATTAGCAAAGTGTTAATATTTAGTTTACAGATATGAGCATCGTTCACCACAAGTCCTTTTCAATGTCTCCCAGTCTTCATTCTTTGCTTAGAAAATGTCCCCACAGATTACTCCATTGGCACATTCGCAAACTCCACCACCGTTGGCCACAGAGTTGACAAAGTGTCACAGCCTTCCATGAATTAAGTTGTGTGGTCTTTGTTATCACACTTGGGCATGGAGCACTAAAAATAGCGAAGATTAGAATTTGCCACCAACATAAACTATAAAAAGATGTCAAGAAGTACAAGTCTGGAACCAGCCATGAGATGAGCCCTAAAGTCATAAATCTGACTCACCCTTTGCTATACAATACTGTTGACTAGTGCTGTACACACGCACTAAGCATCTTGGGACTGAGGGCATAAAACCCGACAGTGTGTCTGATCTCTTTATCCTGCCAGACAAAACACTTAGTGAAAGTATACATTCATCATAACCTTGCAATGAATACCTACATAATAATACCTCCAGCATAATTACCTTTGCGTCACAGTAACAAAAACACAGCCTGTGCTGTTGTGGACACGGATTATTATTTCAGCAATTGTGTGTGTTCTGCGAGAAACTGTAGGAAGCACTTGAGGAGTTATTAGTTGATAAAGCTCAATGATTTATTTTCAACTTTTATGGTCTTCTGAGTAGTCTCCATAAAGAATGAGATAAAATTAACCACTGGGCACAATCAATAATAATTAGCAATATGAAGTTTTCTTTGAATAGGGTACTGGCAATTTTAGTACTGAGCACGTAAGCATAATGGAAAATAAAACAGATCCTCATAGAATACAACTTACAGCACATTCTATCGATGAAACAATAAAAGTCATTTAACTGTTCTAAAATTTTGTAAATATGGGTCAGATGGCGTAGATTTGGGAGAAACGAGTGCCTCGATATGAATGCCCACACACACACACAAAATGATGGGACAGGGTCAGTGGGAGTGAAAATGAAAAAATCGCTTATTGTCACTAGTAGGCTTCAATGAAGTTACTGTGAAAAGCCCCTAGTCGCCACATTCCGGCGCCTGTTCGGGGAGGCTGGTGCGGTGATGATTTAACTCATTAAATGCAGAAAATGAAATCCCAACCCAGCATGAATGCACCTGTTACTATTCTTAATGGTAATATGTTTCATGCCACCCAGTATTCCACCATGCAGAGGTGAGATATTTAATTAATATGTTTAACTTGGGTTCCAACAGTGTAATCGGGTATCTGATTCAAGTGCAAAGTACCTCTTTCAGCAGTCCTAGACCAGGAGGGGCAGAAATGCACCCCTCAGCTACTTAAGAAGAATTTTGGGTTCCCCTCTGTCAACTGACACGGAATTACAAAATCCTGGAAGTAGGCCATTTGGCCCATCGTGTCTGCACCGACTCTCCAAAGGATCATTATGATTTAGAGTCACTCTCCTGCCTTTTCCCTGGAACCCTGCACCTTGTTTCTATTCAAATAATCATCTAATGCCCCCTGGAATGCCTCGATCAAACCTGCCTCCACCACATTTCTAGGCAGTACATTCCAGACTCGAACCACTCGCTGTGTGAAAAAGTCTTTTCTCACAGCGCATTTGCTTCTTTTGCAAGTCACCCTTATTCTGTGCCTTCTCATTCTCGATCTTTTCATGAACAGTAACAGCCTCTTGTCCTACTTTTTCCAGCCCCCTCATAATTTTGAACATCTCTTATCAACTCTAATTGCGACCTCTCTCTTTCCCACATTCGCTGATCTTCCCTCTCCCACCCCAAAGCCTTCTCTTCCTGCCATTCCCCCAAGTTGAAATTTCCACTCTTACGTCTCACTCCAATAACAATATTGGTAGCAGTAACCACCACACTGTCCTTGTAGATACTCAGTCCCTTCTTTGTACCGAGGAAACTCTCCATCATGTTGTGTGGCATGACTACAGTGCAAATGGGACAGATTTAGAACAGATCCAATAGTTAAAAGCTGAAAATCAAAGAGGCCTTGTGGACCATCAGCAGCAGCAGAACTGTGTTCAACCGCAATCTGTAGCTCCATCGTCCAGCAAATGCCTCGCTCCGCCATTACCGTCAAGCCAGGTGATCAATCCTGATTCAATAAAAGTGTGCAGGAGGGCATGTCAGGAACACGAGGCATAGATAGAAATGAGGTTTAAAACTGGTGAAACTACAACACTGCTCTGTACAGAACTAAACAACAGAAGCAGTATGCTATGTTTTTTTAATAAATATTTTTAGTAGCTTTCCAAAACTTTTCTTATACATAAATTACATTACATATTTAACTAACATTTAACAATCCCTCTCTCAACCCGAAAACAATTAATTCATTAACTAACTATCCCCCTCCCCTTTAAGCTTCTGACTCAGGTTAATTCCTTAACATAAGATATGAACGGATGCCATCTTTTATGAAACCCCTCCTCATTCCCTCTTAAACTAAATCTAATCTTCTCTAGGATTACAAACTCCATTAAATCTTCCAGCCATATTGAGGCACAGGGTGGAGAAACTGACCTCCAACCCAATTGAATCTTCCTCCTCGCCACCAGTGAGGCTAAGGCTCCTGCCCCCATCTGGGGGTCCGGCAAGTCCAACACCCCAAATATGGCTCCCAGAGAACTGGGTTCTAGGTCCACCTGCAACACTGCTGACATGGTGCTAAGTTTCCTCAATTTTAAGCATGACCAAAACATGATTGGCCGGCCCCTTCTCGTATCTGTCACAAATGTCCTCATTCCCTTCAAACATGCAACTCATTCTCAACCTCATCAAGTGAACAACCTTCAATTGTATTAGTGCCAACCTCGCGGACAAGGTCAATGCATTTATCTTCTGTAAAATTTTGAACCAAAGCCCTTCTTCCAAAGTCTCCCCCATTTCCTTCTCCCACTTGGCCTTAACCCTATCGAGGGATTCTGATCCTGCTTCCATAACCTTTCTATAAATAGCAGAGCTAACTATCCCTTCCATCCCTAACACCATCAACACCTCCTCAAGCAAAAGAGGGTAACATTTGAAACGTAGGCAAGATCTCCTCTACGGAAACCCGCAAACAGCATGCCATAAGGACAGAGCAAAGTGATCCGATAACCAAAGGTTCAGATCAAAGCTCTGCAGTACTTTATAACCGGTCATGAAAGGTGGTAGACAATTAAGCAGCTAACTGGAGGAGGAGGCTCCACAATTATCCCCATCCTCATTAATGGAGCAGTGTAGTGCATCAGTGCAAAAGACAAGGTTGAAGCATTTGTAACCATCTTCAATTAGAAGTGCCAAGCGGATGATCCATCTCAACCTCCTCTGAAGGTCCCCAGCATCACAGATACCAATCTTCAGTCAATTCAGTTGACTGGCTATCAAGGAATGCCTGAAGGCACTACTTACTGCATACGCTATGGGCCTTCACAATATCCCAGCTCTGGAACTGACATCAACAACACTGGCATCAGCCCAGCCCAACAATGTGAAAACTCACCTCAGTATGTTCTGACCACAAGAAGCAGAACAAATTCAATCTGAACAATTACCAAGCCAAAAGTTCCGCCTTAATCGCCAAAATGATGTAAAGTGTAATTGACATTGTTATAAAGCATCATTACTCTAAAATAACCAGCTCACTGATGCTCAGTTTGCATTCTGCCAGGACCAGTCAGCTCCAGACCTCATTATTATCCTGGTCCAAACAAGGACGAAAGAACTGAGCTCCCAAAGTGAGATGAGAGTGATTGCCCTTGACACCAAGACAGCATGATGGAGCTGTAGCAAAACTAGAGTCAACCCAAGTCACGGGGGAAATCTTTCACTCGTGAGAGTAATGCCCAGCACAAAGGAAGTGGTTGTTGGAGGTCAATCATCTCATCTCAAGATATTGTTGCAAGGTTTCCTCAGGTTAATGTCCTAGACCCAACCATCTTCATTCGTTTCATCAATGACTTTCCCTCCAATATTAGGTCAGAAGTAGGATGTTTGCTGATGATTGCACAGTGTTTAGTACCACTCATGATTCCTCAGATGCTGAAGCAGTCTGTGTCCACATGGAGCAAGACTTTGACAAATTCAGGCTTGATTTGCGAAGTGGTAAGCAACATTGCACGGCACTAATATCAGGAAATTACCATCACAACAAGAGAAAATCTAACCATCTCCCCTTGGTATTACTATCCTTGAATACCCCTCCATCAACACGTTGGGGGATACATTGACCAGAAACTTAACTGGACCAGCCATGTAGAAACTGGCTACAAGAGCAGGTCAGAGGTTCGGTATTTTGCAGCAAGTAGCTCACCCCCTGACTCCCCAAAACATGTTCATGGCACCAGTGTGATGGAATACTCTCTACTTGCCTGGATAAGTGCAGCTCCAACAACATTCAAGAAATTCAACAGCACCGAGACTTTCAAGGACAAATGGCGTATGGGAACAACATCACCAGAAAGTTTCCCTCCAAGTCACATGCCATCCTGGTTTGGAACTTTATGGCTGTTCCTTCACTGCCAATGTTTCAAAATCCAGGAACTCCCTTCTGTGGATGTAACTACACCACACGGCCTGCAGCATTTTCATAGAATTCATAGAATTTACAGTGTAAGAAGCCGGTTCACCATCAACCTCTCAAAGGCAAATAGGAATGGGCAACATATGCTGGTCTTGACAGTAACACTCACATCTTATGAGCAAATAAAAAATGTTTCACTCTCATAGCAGCACGGTAGCATGGTGGTTAGCACAATTGCTTCACAGCTCCAGGGTCCAAGGTTCGATTCCTGGCTTAGGTCACTGTATGTGCGTAGTCTGTACGTTCTCCCCGTGTCTGCGTGGGTTTCCTCCACGTGCTCTGGTTTCCTCCCACAGTCCAAAGATGTGCAGGTTAGGTGGATTGGCCATGCTCAATTGCCCTTAGTGTCCAAAATTGCCCTTCGTGTTGGGTGGGGTTACTGGGTGTGGGCTTGAGTAGGATGCTCTTTCCAAGAGCCAATGCAAACTCGATGGGCTGAATGGCCTCCTTCTGCACTATAAATTCTATGCTTTCTGAACAACAACTTGCATTTGCACAGTGCCTTAAATGTCAAAAAAATGACCCAAGGCACATCACAGATGTTGTTTTTTTTGTATTGTTGAGCCAAAGCAGGAAATAATAGGAGGTTCATGAAATACTTGGCCAAAAAAGTGGATTTAAATTAGGCTTTTACGAAAGCAGAGAGGTTTCAGCACAGAATTCCAGCGGATTCAGCTGGTTGAAGTAATGGCTGACAATGGTAGGGCAAAGGGAGTTGGGGGTTGGAGAATGTTACAAAGATTGCAAAGGTGAGACCATGAAGGAATTTGAACTTGACAAAGATATTTTAAAGTTGAGACTATGGTAGCCAGTGTAGTGAGCAGACAGGTGCCGGCTGTGTGAGTCCTTCCTGTTATTTCTTTTGTTCCCATATCTTATTTCACTATTTTGATCCATGGATCCATAATGGGGATGTGCCTTGAAGCAAAAGACGCAAGTGAAACAGTCTGGTTGCCATGACATTGTGTTCCCAGGTTTTGTATTTTGGAGAGCACAAACTTCACTCCTTGGCACGGAGTGTGTCTCAGCAACCAGCTTTGGAGGGAGTGGGTTCAATTGGTTAACTGGAAATTGGTGGGTTGGACAGGGACAGTGTACTACCTGACAACTATCAATGATTGGTTCCTGTGTGATGCTTTCTGAGAGAACTTATCACACATCGTTAGACCTTGGAAGTGAAAGAAACACTCTCTCTCACCCTCCTGCTTGCTGAAGTGAAAAACTGCTCTATTGCTCTGAAAGCAGTGAGTGCCGGGCACATCCTCTATTGTGAACCTAAAATTATGCTGAGTCTTCAGAGATGGTAGTCAACCTTTCCAGAGAAAATCATCTCAAGCCTAGAAGGAAGAAGTACCAAAACAAAAGCCCGAACTTCAGAAAGATATTGACTGGAAATCATTGCAGTGCATCAAAGATCCTTATTCTTTTATTTTTATTAATATTTTCTTTCCTTTTCCACTACCCTTTCTCCTCTGGTCTTGTTTGGCGATGGGTGTAGAGAGAGTGAGGTGAGTTAGGAAGCCGGGAGTGGGGGGGGGGGGGGGGGGGGGGGGGCAGTTGGGAAAGGAGTATCAGATAGTCGGTTACATTTTCTATCGGATTAATTATTATACTGTACATAATGAAACATTATAGTACTTGTGTTTTAAAGTTGCAAACCTGGTGACTGCAATTTATTGGGCTCAACCAAGGACCTCAGGTACTTTAAATAAAATATAATTTCACCTGTGAGATTCTGGGCCAAGTGGGGCTGGAATTGACCACACACTAGCCCTGGGTGTTTGAGACCAGGAAAGGATTAGAATAGGGGCTTAGTCAGTTGAAGTTTATGGACAATGGTGGCTTGGGGACTGGCTCGGAGAGCATTCAATAGTTGAGTCTGGAGGTGACAAAAACATGGGTGAAGGCCTTCCTAGCAAGTGGCTAACACTGAGTTGGAGATGGGCGATGAAAGTTGGCAGTCTTTGTGAAGGAGAGGTTAGGGGCTTTGGGGCTCAGCTCAGGTCAACATGGATGCCAAGGTTACAAACAGCTTCAATCTGACACAACAGTTGTGTGATGCAGGGAAGATGTTACCAATGATAGGTGTGTCCAGAACCAGGGGCCACAGCCTGACCATTTTGGACAGAGATAAGGAGACACTTCTTCACACAGAGTGGTGAGCCTGTGGAATTCATTGCCACAGAAGTAGTTGATGCTAAAACTTTGAATATATTCAAGATGCGGCTGGATATAGCACTTGGGGAGAATGGGATCGAAGGCTATGGGGAGAAAGCAGGATTAGGCTATTGAGTTGGATTATCAGCCATGATCGTGATGAATGGCGGAGCAGGCTCGAAGGGCCAAAAGGCCTCCTCCTGCTCCTATCATCTATGTATCTATGTGAGGGATGAGACTGAATGTCAAGGGTTCAGACATTGTGGCAGGGGTCAAAGATGATGGCTTCTGTTTTCACTGTGTTAAAGATCATAGACCACAAGACTTTAACTGGAGATGATGGCTTCTGTTTTCACTGTGTATAACTGTAGGAAATTGTGACTCATTCAGGACTGGATGTCAAACCAGCAGGCTGACAACAAAGAGGGTTTGAGAGGGGTCATAAAGAGGCGGATCTGAATGCTGTGAGTGTACATGTCACAGTCAACTACCTGTTATTTCCTCGGCCATGTATGCAATGAATGTGTAGAGATGCTACAAATCGCTTGCTGTCTTGTTTTAAGATTGCTACTTACAATCAGAGCACTGGTGGCATTATCCTGTAAAAATGGATACTGATTCATTTATGCAGACATTTAACACACTTTATAGCAACCAGTCATTTGAAAGAAAGTTAATTATAGAGTTGATATAAAGAAAACAAATAAAGTAATAAATGTGTCGTGTGCCTTTTCTATATTTTTCCTTTGTGAAATATGTTTTTCTTTGTTTCCGTAATCCTCCTTTGTAAATGGAGATAATCAGAAGAACATTCATGAGCTTTTTTGGTTGAATCATGCTTTAGTTGATGGCTGACTTACAACTGTGTCAAAGCATGCCAGATCACGGAGAAGGTTGGAATAGTGGGCTGGTTGATTCATTCCTGCCTTCTTCCACCCCACACAGTAAATCTAGCCTTTAGTGCCGATAAGCTGCACAGCTGCGTGGAGACGTGGCTGTGATTATGTGTCAGCCTCCCTGCTGCATGACTAACCAGTGACCTTTTCAAAGCTCCACTGATTGCTCATCGCTAATGGAGGAAAGCACGTTTTATAACCAGAGCTGTCAGGTGAATAACTACATGTTGGACTACAGAGTTAGCTTCGGCAAATGTAAATTAAAAATGAATGCAAAAATGAAGCTGTAGGGAAATGTAAAAAAACCCCCACAATTATCGATAGTCAGCTGCTTCTGAGGGGAAATGATTGCAAAACATAGATTTGTTATAAAGAATTGATTTGAGTAGGACATTTTTAATCGGTTGATGAAGGGTTTGGTGCTCGTTGCAATGTAATCTGAAGCTATAAAATATTTTCTTGAGAATATACCTGAAGTTATTAATATTTCACACAGCTTGAGGAACCAAAGATATCGGGGGTAGATGAAGAAAGGTTCATTTTTTTTAAAAATCCTTTGCTGTTTATTCTTTAGGAAAGGAGAGTGTTTCTACTCCTGAATAGGCGATCTGAGATCTATTTGCTACTATGACAAACAACAGATACATAATGAGACAGGGCAGCATTCTGTAAGTTCATTTGCAATAAGATCATTTCATCCAAAGGTCATAATTTGATAAGCCCACTAAAGCACAGCTAGCTATTTGTAGCTTTTGTTCAATGCAAATTATATTGAATGCATTGGATTTCTATCAATGGAAAAATTAACATCTAGAAATGAAGTATCTTTAGGTCCTGAAATTATGCAGAATGAATATTAACACTGAGCGCTCATATGAAACTCGCTTATTCGTAATTTCAACAGACAATATCTTTAACAGGTTAATACCATCATTAAAATAGTAGACAAAGAATTTTCACATGATCCATTAAATATTTGTGCACTAATATTGCACAGCAAGATTTCAGGCTATTAAGGGTCTGATCGCTTCCCTCCAGTATGTTTTGATGAGAAAATGTTTGAAGTTAATGTCTGAATAAATTAAGGACAAGTTCCAATTTCTAAAATTCTTGTGAGGATGCAACTGCTTCTCGGGCTGAACAGGATTCCCCCTAACCGTTGCTCTTTCAATTTTGTCCGAAAGTCTTCAAGGTTCTTGCATTGAATGATACCCAAGGGACAGGCAACAAGAACCTGTTATTTGTAATCCAATACTACATTTGCATTATTTGCCTTATAATTTGCATTAAGATAGTTTTACACTGATATTCAATGTAAAATGTTTTAGATGTGGTTGGCCCAAAACTTTAGAGGTCTCTGAATTGTTGGAGAGAGGTCTGGGTTGGGAGATGTGTGTCAGAACCCAACAGATGTCCTGGCCCACACACATGCGCAGACATTGCCCCGGACGTTGAAACTACCCATACGCTGATTTGTGCTGCCCGACTCAGGGTTTCCGATACAGGATTAGCTTACCCAGGAAACGTGACACAGTTTAATACCTGGTCTAACTCCGAGATTAGCCAGTGTAACTCCACTGAGCAACACCACAATCGACTGCCCGACTACCTGTGGTGAATGTGTAACCACTATAAATTCACACTGTACATTACTGTGTCCCTGTGGGCTCCATCTGTGAGCCATTGCGCGGCTCTGCCCACAGGGGGAGATGAGGAGCATGTACAGGGCTCCGCCCTTGGCTCCGCCCCCAGCAGGAAGTATAAGTACTGCGGTCCTACGAGTCCGCCCTAAGTTCAGTATAGTCGCAGGCAGGCTCAGTTGTACGCCGATTAAATTGATGCAACCATCAATTCATTCAGAGACACGTGTTGAAGTAAACTGTGGCTTTAATCGGCTTACAACTGAGCCTGCCTGCGACTATACTGAACTGAGGGCGGACTTGTAGGACCGCAGCACTTATACTACCTGCTGGGGGCGGAGCCAAGGGCGGAGCCCTGTACATGCTCCTTATCTCCCCCTGTGAGCAGAGCCACGCAATGGCTTACAGATGGAGCCCACAGGGACACAGTAATGTACAGTGTGAATTTATAGTGGTTACACATTCACCACACTACCTACCAACCACTCGACCACCCCCAGCCACCTGACTGACACTCCTAACCAATCAACTAACAATCTCAAATCGCCTGACTAAACCTCCCTGATCACCTGCCTACCTCCTCCGACAACCTCACCCAATTATCTCCCCTGCTACCCAACTACTCCCTGACTTGACCTGAGTATACCAAACCGAATATTCACCCACTCACCTCCTCACACATTCACTCGCTCATGCACCAATGCACTCACCCACCCATTCACTAACCCACTCACCCATTCATTAAAAGACACAAGACCTCTAAAAAGTTACCTGAATATGACACTTACTGACACAAAAAGTGAGCGTGTCCTCTCCACCCAAATACCCTGCCTTCCTCGTGAAAGCCTTCACGACCCCATTTCTGTTTCACCGTGGATTGATTGGAAGTCCGAGCTGAAAATAGATAATATCATTGGGTTGGAGAAAATTTCAATGCACCCAGCATTGCCATTGACTGGAAAATCTGGGCCTATATATATATATATATATATATATATAGTCAGAAACAGCTCAAAACTATTTCACGTACAATGAGCTACTTTGAAAGGAACCAGATTTTGTATTGAGGCAAACTCAGCAATAAGCGTCAACAAACAGCAATGAGCTGTGCGTTTTAAGTGGAAGATTTAGTGGAAAAAATGGGTGACTTTGACCATCACAGGTGGTGCATGCCCGCCTGGTCCATTTGGCAAGAGGTCTTCTTTCAGAATGCTGAAAATGTCAGCTGCCATTTGACTGGAAACTGAGCCTCCTGAGACACTCGCATCCATCTGTTGCTTACTTGCGATGTGTGTTTCACCATGTGACAACTTCCAATTGCGTGTCCTTGTGGCCCATTCAAGGTATGCCTGTCTGACTGAGCTGGTGCATGAATCCAGGAACAGTGCACCCTCAGATTGTGAGTCAGCTTTTCTGAGGTGCCTTTGCCCAGACCATCTCATGACCGATTTTCGAAGGATCCATGGGAGTTGCAAGACATAAATTAGAACTGATCAGATGAGTGGATTCTAAGTCATCGTTGCGCACATTATCATCATTCATTGCCTGCTGACATCAATTTGAGTGTCGTATGCCAGCTGGTTGTGTTATATTTAATATTGTCACCATGTAGCTAGGAGAGCCCCATCTCCCCCTGTCCATTGGACAGACATGCCAAGGCCCTGCTTGCCTCTAGTGCCTCCTCATCTGCAGCCATCAAGCTGGAGGTAGTGTGTACCAACACTGGCTCTCTGCCTCTCCCTGGTGTTCGTGTTCTCTTTTTGTTCTGCAAAGAGGGCAAAAAGAGAGCTAAGAATGTGTGAAATGGAAGGTTTTGAGAGGCTGGAAAGGCGGGTTTGAAATTGTAATAGATGATACTAGATGATGACAAATGTCAGTGGTGGCTGGTCAGAAGGGGAGGTGTCTCGACAGAGTGGGATGGGCGCACCAGAAAGGATTCTTTGTATGAAGAGTTAAGTCCAAGAGAAGCTTTGGGAAAAGAGAGTGAGAGGAGCCATCCTTGTTTGCCCACACCACATTTCCTGCCCTGATCATTTCAGTGACCCTCTTGCACCATTGTATCCAGGAGAGAGGATACTCATTCCTGCTTGTTTTCTGTGGCCGCCTTCTTCCCCCCATCCATGGGAATAGAATCTCACTGTGGACCTTTGCTGTCTACAGCATTATCTCTGTAGACGCAACAATATTCAGGCTTGGGCTGAAATGTGGCAAGTAACATTGTTGCCACGCAAGTGTCAAGCAATGACCATCTCCAACATGTAAGAACCTGACCATCTCGCCATGACAGTCAATGGCGGGCAGCACAGTGGCGCAGTGGTAGCACTGCAGTCTCACGGCGCCGAGGTCCCAGGTTCGATCCCGGCTCTGGGTCACTGTCCGTGTGGAGTTTGCACATTCTCCCCGTGTTTACGTGGGTTTCACCCCCACAACCCAAAGATGTGCAGGATAGGTGGATTGAACACGCTAAATTGCCCCTTAATTGAAAAAAATGAATTGGGCACTCTAAATTTTAAAAAAAAATGACAGTCAATGGCGTTTCCATCACCGAATCCCTCACAATCAACATCTTGGGGGTAACCATTGACCAGAAACTAAACGAGACATATAAATACTGTGGCTATAAGACCAAGTCAGAGGCAAGGAATCCTGTTGTGACTCCCCAAAACTAGTCCACCATCTACAAGGCACAAATCAAGAGTGTAATGGAATACTCTCCACTTGCCTAGATGAGTGCAGCTCCAACAAAACTCAAGAAGCTCAACACCATCCAGGACAAACCAGCCTGCCTGATTGGCATCCCACCAACAGCCCAACATCAACGTTCACTCCCTCCACCACCAACGCACACAGTGGCAGCAGTGTGTGTGTACCATCTACAATATGTACTGCAGCACCTTGAAAACCTCCAACCACTACCACCTAGAAAGACAAGGGCAACAAATGCATGCTAACACTACCACCTGCAAATTCCCCTCCAAGCCATACATATTCCGGACTTGGAAATATATCACCATTGCTTCACTCACTGGGTCAAAATCCTGGAATCTGCTCCCTAACAGCGCACACCATGTGGAACACAGCGATTCAGGAAGGCATCGCACCACCACCTTCTCAAGGGTATTTAGGTATGAGTAATAAATTCAGGCCGAGCATCCCATGAATCAAAACAAAAGTGCGGTGGCACTTTGTCACGAGATTCCAACTCGTCAGTTTAAAAAATTTGTTCAGGTACTTCTAGTAACATTTAAGTCTGATCTTCACGGGGTCTCTTTTATCAGTGAAGCTGAAGGAGGCTGTTGTATGTCACCATCTTGTCCACTTGCTCTAGTTGGTCGCGAAGCCCGACAGTAGATGCAAAAGCAGTGACGCGGTTAAAAGTCACAGACAAACATGAAAACATCTGCATTCCTGACTTGCTGCCAGTCTCCCCCACTGCAAACAGGTCAGCAAATTACATTTCTGTCTTATGTGTTCAAGTTCAAGTGTGGTACTGAACCCCTAAACTGTTAACTCGGGGTTGAGAGCGTGACTGATAGAGATAACGCACACATTTGGCTTTCTTCTAATAATGTTTTGTTTTTTAAATATTTATTCTATTCTCTTCCTTTATCCACGTACAGGATACACCACATACCATGTCTGAGAAATAAAAATAAATCACCACATTCCCAGAGATTGCTCTCCCCTTTGAGAGCTGACTGATGGTGATTTAACCTGAGGGTCACCACACCTCAGGCGAGGAGCAAGGTTGAGAATAACTTCAGCTGGTACAGGAATCGAATCCGTGCTGTTGGCATTGTTCCACATCATAAAGGTCGCTTCACAATTGGCTTAGCTATAGGAGACAGAAAATGATGACAGATGGCTGCTTTAGTGACTGGAAGCCAGTGTCCAGTGGTGTACCACAGGGATCTGTGCTGGGCCCCCTATTATTTGTCATTTATATAAATGACATAGATAACTATGTGGGGGGTAGGATCAGTAAGTTTGTGGATGACACAAAGATTGGTCGGGTGGTTCACAGTGAGGTTGAGTGTATTGGATTGCAGGAGGATATAGATGGGATCATCAAATGGGCAGAGAAGAGGCAAATGGAATTTAACCCTGAAAGGTGTGAGGTGATACACTTTGGAAGAAGTAATTTGACAACAAAGTATTCAATGAATGGCATGACGCTGGGATGTTCCATGGAACAAAGGGACCTTGGCTTGTTTGCCCATAGATCTCTGAAGAAGAAGGTCAGGTTAATAGGGTGGTGAAAAAGGTATATGGGACATTTGCCTTTATTAATCAAGGCATAGATTACAAAAACAGGCGGGTAGTGTTGGAGTTGTATAGAACTGTGGTGAGGCCACAGCTGGAGTACTGTTTGCAATTCTGGTCGCCATATTATAGGAAGGGTGTGATTGCACTGGAGGGGGTGCAGAGGAGATTCATCAGGATTTTGCCTGGGATGGAACATTTAAGATATGAAAAGAGGTTGAACAGGCTTGGGTTGTTTTCATTGAGGCAGTGAAGACTGAGGGGCGACCTGATCGAAGTGTACAAGATTATGAGGCGCATGAAAATGGTGGACAGGGAGCAGCCCTGAAGCCCATGAAGGGTCGGTTACAAGGGGATACAAGTTCAAGGTGAGGGGCAGGAGGTTTCGGGGGGGATTTGAGGGAAAACCCTTTTAGCAAGAGTGTGGTGATGGTCTGGAATGCACTGCCTCGGAGTGTAGTAGAGGCGGATTGCCTCACATCCTTTAAAAAGTACCTGTGTGAGTACTTGGCATGTCATCTTTTTTTTCTATTTTAAGTACCCAATTAATTTTTCCAATTAAGGGGCAATTTAGCATGGCCAAGCCATCTACCATGCACATCTTGGTGGGGGCAAAACCCACGCAAACACGGGGAGAATGTGCAAACTCCACAGTCAGTGACCCAGAGCTGTGATTGAACCTGGGACCTCGGCGCCGTGAGGCAGCAGCACTAACCACTGCGCCACCGTGCTGCCCCGTACTTAGCATGTCATAACATTCAAGGCTATGGGCCAAGTGATGGCAAATGGGATTAGGTCGACAGGTCAGGTGTTTTTCATGTGTCGGCACAGACTGGATGGTCCGAAGGGCCTCTTCTGCAATTTATACACAGTAGGATCCTATGTTGGTGGTTTTGATCAATTGCGAAGAATCCAGAAGGTTATACTGATAGGGTTAAATGAAGATGCTCATGTGCAACATAAACACTGCCTTGGCCAAATGGCTTGTTCATTTGATGTAGTTCTCTGCAGGTTGAAGGTAATTGTGCTGGAGATATTACCTATTGCCTCAAAACTACTGTCTGCATTATATTGCCATGTTACTATTGCTGAAGAGTTGGTGCTGACATGTAGTAACAACCACCCATACATTTGGTTTTTAACCCTGATTGATTTGATTGTGCTGCCCTTTAACTTGCCTCTGCTTTGGCAGTTTGATGCCAGCTGTCCTCCGAGACCTCGCTCTTGCTTGGCGCTGCTTCCAATCGGCTAGTGTTGCAGCCTAAAACGGTGTCCACGTGACTGACTTCCTTTTTCCCTCTCGGTTCTCTTATTTCCACTAAGTCTCTTGGGCTGGACAACCTTTCTTAGAAAGCTCCAGTCGCACACAAAAGGTGCTTGCTTTTGTGGCAAAGGGAAGCAAACAAGTCGAGTTTCGGGAGAAAGGGATCCTGTGAAAATGATTCATTGTAAGAAATAAAACACCCCTAAGCGGATGTCACGAACTTTCACTGCATACTACAACACGTGGGGCTTCCAGGCATCTAGTAACGCACCATGGCAACAGCACATGTTTGTGCACACTACCCAATGTTGTTACATGCTGTGTCACCATGAGTACCCATGTTAAACTGTTTTCAAAGCTTGAAATAATGCCTAGGTGCTTTCTACCCTCCTCGGGAGCTAATTTGAATGTTGCATATTTGGTTGACATAGAAAATCAATTCCTGATCTTTTACTATAGATGTGGGTTCATCATTGCAGTGCCGTTTACAGTACTACTTGAAACTTTAGCACAAACATCCCAGCAGCATATTTACTCACAGGATCTCACAAGAGCTTGCTCATAACAGCTGCCAGCTTTCAATACAGTTTTTTTTTTAAACTATTTAAAAATAATTTTCTAACTGGAACTCTATGCAAGAATAGAATATCCACAACCAGTGGATTCATTTGGAGATTCATCCGAGACTCCTGGATAAGGGAAAAGATTACCCGACACACCCCATCACAATTCAATCCAAGAGCAATATGATATTCAGAGCAGGCCACCTGTTTATCTGTTGCTATGGTTTAAAATACAGACAAGTGACCCATTTATAGGATTAGCATAACATTAGTGTGATATGTATTTTCTTTTTTCTTTTCCAGTAGCTGTACGGCTGAGCAAAATTACATTTCAATCATAATTCTTCAATTAAAAGTCAGTACCAAAAAACACTATAAGGACAATATAGCTTTGTTACTTGTAAACTCAGTTTTTCCAACATCCACTTGCCTCCCACCCTGCTATCCTTTTTGGATCCCACACAGTAAGACCCACCAAGTGATCCCTTCCACTCCTTCTGTTCCCAAATTGAATATGGAATCTTTTTCATCAGCTTCAAAATTGTTTTATGGTCTTCTGCACATTGTGCACTCCCCACCCCATGCCTCATTGTGACTGTCACTATCTTCAGCTTCTCCTAATGGCTGGAGTTCCTTTCCTAAACACCCAGTATCCACATGCCTCTCTCTAGCTTTAAATCCTAGTGTGATCCGGAAGGAGACATAATCCAAGGTTGTTTCTCCTGGTTTTTGTGTGCAAACCAGGTCTACAACATGCCATTTTCAAATGTGGATGTTGTTGCTTTGATGTCAAAATTGTAAAAACTGCCCATATATTGTTTAATGTACCGACCAATTGTTCCTTGTCAACTGCAGTGTTGTGATGATCCAGGCCAGGACCCCTTACCAGCAAATGGATTCATCCACACTTTGTGATAATACGCAAAGGCAACCTAGTGCACCTAGAAGTTCCTGGCTACAAACATCAGTTGTCTTTTATAGACTCATGCATCAAAGTCGTGAGCATTCTGCTCTGTAGTAGGGTACAGATGCATGCCCTCTATATCCAGTGATCTGCTTCTTGGGTTGTCCAATCACCCTGTCCTTGGTCCACTGCATTACTGCTGGATGTATCTCCCTGGCTCCCTTCCTCCACTCTGAACTGTACAAAGTATCAATGTCTGAGCTGCTACCTTCAAGGATGAGATCAAGTGGACCAGGACAGATTTTTGGAGATGTGTACCCCTAGGAATTTGAAATTGCTAACCATCTCCACCTCGGCCTCGTTACTGCTGACAGGGGTGGGCCCTCATAATGGTTGTTTCAGTCATGTCTGAAGTATCCACAGTAGACTTCAGCTTTCGGAAGCCAAAGTGCAGCTCTCTTTTACGAGGTGCAGGCAGCCTTTAAATAGTATCATAGACAGGTCATTTTCTGGACACCAAATAAGTGAGCTGCCAATGAATGGCACGAGTAAAGCTGGCAGTTCGCCTATTCAGTGTTAATGAGGCACAGGATTCAATTTCTCTACTGAACAGCACCCATGTGCTTAGGTGCTGCCTGCAAGTGTGGTGCCTGTACAATGATACGGACCAATTTCTACCCTCATCTTTCTGCCAACATTTTTGGCCACCTCTCAACTTTTCCGTTGTGTCCCATTACCCATTTCCTTCTGGCTTCGAAATTAAAGCCTATGATTTTCTATATATTAAAACGACTGGTCAGACCATCAAGGGCACTACATGAATGAAATATCTAACATGCACCATTAGCGGACAATGTCCCTTGTCAGTAACGTAGAGTTATAAAGTTCTACCCTTTATAATGGGAATAAAATTCCATGTGTTATGTACAAGGGCTGGGCAGATTTTAACAATGTTTTTAAAACTGTCCCTAATTGGTGAGATTGTGATAACTGAGGTAACATGCTTTGTCAGGGATCTGTATTAATACCCTATGTTTTTTTTGGAGGGGGGTTACTGCTTACAAAGTTAGTGTTTCCAATTAAAGCTGCTGTCAGATGATGGTGTAGGTTTACGCTCAACAAGGGGTCTCTATTAAAAGCTATTTTGATTCACTCCACAGGACATCTAGAAACAGCTGAGAGCACTGGACACTGCAAAGGCTGTGCTTCCAACAGCTACCCGGCTGTACCTTTGAAACTTGTGCTGCAGTACTAGTCACACACAGCAGCTACAGCACTGGTATCTACCTACCTACATGAGAAGCTGTCCAGGTATGCCATGTCCAGAACCAAGCTAGTATCGAATCTGGCTGGTTACTGCCATATCAGGCTACTGTCAGAGGCTAGGAATTCTGCAGCGATTAATTCACCTGCTGACTCTCCAAAGCCAGTTCATCATCTAAAAGGCACAAGTCAGATGTCTGATGAGATATTCTCCACTTGCCTGGATGAGTACAGCTCCAACAACATTCGCGAAGCTCAACACTGTACAGGACAAAGCAACTCACTTGATTGGCATCCCATCTGCCGCCTTAAACACTCAATCCCAACACCACCAGCCCACAGGCGCCGCAGTGTGTACCGTCTACAAGATGCACTGCAGAAACTTGGCAAGGCTCCTTGAACAGCACCTTCCAAACCCGTAACCTTTACCAATTAAAAGAACAAGAGCAGCAGGTGCATGGGAACAGCACCAGCTCCAAGTTTCCCTCCAAGTCACACACAATCCTGACTTGTAACTTTATTCATCCAAAGTCCATGGATCAGAACCTGAACTCTCTCCCTAACAGCACTGTGGATGGACCTACAACACATGGAGACTATAGCAGTTCAAGAAGGCAACTCACAACCAACTTCTTAAAGGCAATTAAGGATGGACGATAAATGCTGGGCTTGCCTGCAACACACATGGCCAAAGAATAGCCTAATGAAAATCATCAGCAAAGTGATGGAAGGCATCACTAACAATGCACCAACAGGCATTTACTTACCAATAACATGCTCACACAAACTGCTTGGCTCAAGATCTCATTGCAGCTTTGGTCTGAACGTAAGATACAAGATGAATTCCAAAGGTAAGGTGAGAGTGGCGGCCCTTGAGAACGCAGCAACATTTGACTGTGGGACACCATGGAACCCTAGGAAAATATAAGCTAATCAGAGGCAACATTTGACTGTGAGACACCATGGAACCCTAGGAAAATATAAGCCAATCAGCAGCAAGGAAAAGCTTTCTTGTGGCTGGAATCGGCCTGATAGAAAAGAAAATATGATGGCTCAAAGCCAATCATCTTAACCCAAGGACATGACTGTTCGAGTTATTTCAGGCAGTATCCTAAGCTCAATCACCTTTAGTTGCTTCATACGTGACCATCCATCTGTTGTTCAGCTCCGTTCACAACTCCTCAGACAATGAAGCAGTCTCTAATATATGTCAAGACATAGACAATAACCAAGCTGGGAAGATAAGAGGCAAGTAATATTCAAGCTACACAAACTCGAGGCAATGACCATCACCAACAAAAGAGAGCCATTGTCAAATCTAAACATCAACCTGGACGTCACAATAGACCAGAAACCTAACAAGATCAGTCACATGCCAAGGCTACTGGAGAAAGCCAGAAGTTAGATATTCTGTAGTGAGCCAACACCCAGCCGCCCATCCCCCAAACTCTTCACAGTCTCCACACCATCTGCAAGACAAATCTGTGATGGAAAACTCTCCACATGTCTGGAGAGTTTTCCACGCCACATAAGGATCATGCAGGTTTCTGCTTCCCCACTGGATGCATGGATTTTGTGGCAGGCTTTCTGGAGGTGATGTGATCCCTTGTGCCCAGCACGCAGATATCAGATGAAACTGACCTGGGTAAAAACAAAATTATGAAGAAATAAAATGCAACAATATGGAGTGGAAAGAAATAAACCCACGGAGATAGGGTAAATGTAGGATAAATAAATTTAGCATGAATAACATGAAGGCGGATTTACCTTCACAGGCTGATGTTGACAAATAATATTTATGGACCAGTAATTAAGCAAAAAGCAGTGCTTGAAAATAAATGTATCACCTCTCCAGCTAGCTTACTTTTCAACAAAGATTGCTGTGAGGTGTTCTTGCACAGTTTGGTGTGATCGTGACTTACAGTACATCACACACCATTTGGAGAGAGTGATAGACAGTGTAGGAGAGAGGTAGCAAGTACCATTAGTGGGTGTGTGGTGTTGTGATGACAGGATAAGGAAACAAATGGGCCAGAAATCAAGCTGTGGGGAAAACAGTCTGGAAAATGCAAAGCACAACTATTTAATCACACATTGGAGGCATCGGGGAAGATTGACTTATTCTGGCACCTGGGCATACTGGTTTGCCTGAGTGCAACACGGAAAAAAATCACGTTGGGAAGAATGACGGGCGAAATTCTCCGCACCCGCGGAAAGTCGGCAAACGGTCGTAAAAATCGGGACCGTTTTACGACGGTCGCGAAGGCTTCATTTCCCGACCGATTCACTTCCTGGAAATGGGCTAGCAGCGCGGCCGCGTCAATTACGTGCGTGATGACGACGGAACGCGACGACGACACGAACCCGCCCATGTGACGCCGCCCGACGCCGTAAAAAGGCGCGGGCGACCACAGAATCTGTCGGGCAGGATGTCGGAGCCTAGGCGAGCTGCACCTCGCTTTATTGATGCAGACGTCGAGGCGCTGCTCGATGCCGTGGAGCAGAGGAGGGGCATCATCCGCCCGCGGAGAGGGCATTGCCAACCTGCCAGCACGGTACGCCAGGCCTGGCGTGACGTGGCTGCTGCCGTCAGTGCTGTGGGGCAGACCCCTCGCTCAGCAGAGCAGTGCCGAAAGAAGCTACATGACCTCACCAGGTCTGCCAGGGTAAGTGCCATGAGGGTGCCCCCTAGTCACAACCATCCCTCCCCCTTAACTGCCCGGGGGGGGGGGGGGGGAGAGGGATTGGGGCAGAGTTATTTGAGGGTGGTTCACAAAGTTGTCACAGACCCAGCGCTCTGGCCCCGAGGAGAGATGCAATCATCTGATGACAACTTGCCCCCCCCCCCCAAACTGTGCCAGTATCAGAACGGACTTCTGAGACCTACCGTTTTGTAATGATCTACCTATGTTTCCTCCCCCAACAGGCCAAGGCCGGTCATAACCACCGTGAGCGGCACAAGACTGGAGGGGGTTCGCCCAACATGCACCCCCTCAGCACCTTTGAACAGAGGGCACTGGACCTTGTTGGGGGGTCTGCCACCCGCGATATCGCGCAATGCGAGGTTGGCGGAACTGCAGCAAGTGAGACAACCCTCCCTGACAAACACCCCCCCCCCCCCCCCATCCTCTGTCCCTTCACACACCCTGCCCACTGGGACACCTCCCCATCCTCTGTCCCTTCACACACCCTGCCCACTGGGACCGTCCAGCGGCCTGCCGAGCAAATCGAAATAACCCGTCTCATTCTCTTCCCTAGGACGTGATGCCGAACGACCAGGGCCGTCTGGCTGCAGACGGAGACACGAATCTGCCGCCACCTCACCCGGGGCCTCACAACAGAGGGTGCCCGATCAGCGGGCAGCCCTATCTGCCCCAACCCAATCTGCGGACCAGGACGCACAGAGGGTTCGAGGTCCACCACCACCACCAGAAATGGCCAGGGACAACCCTCCTGTCGCTGAGCGGCCCCACACCCTGGACGAGGACCTAACCATTGAGAGCGTCGGGCTTGCGGCACTGCTTTCTCCCACCACTTCCATCATCCCAGAGATACACACCCCGGCGGGCCTATTTAGTGATGAGTCTCCTGGGGCACAGTCTGGTTGTCACATCACAGATGAGCAGGTACAGCAGGTGGAGGTTGGAGCAACAGAGGGCCCGGACTCGCGGAGGCCAGACCAGGCCCAGGATGCAGCTGGCTCCCAGACGTTTTCGGAGTTCCTGGAGTTTCTCAACCCACCCGCACAGCCGATGCCTCAGGAAACCCAGGGAAACAATGACGGGATGAGGGCTTCCTTCCAGACTCTGCAGACGCTGTTAGAGGAGTCGATCCGCGTCCAAGAGCAGGGAGTGGTGCCGCTCATGGCAGAGACCCAGTCCGACACCGCACGGGTGGCATCCGCGGTGGAGGCAATGGGTCAGGTTATGCAAGACGTTGGGATTAATGTGCACGCGTCATCCTCGGCCCTGGACAGGGTTGCCCTCTCACAGGCAGCAATGTGCCAGAGCCAAACCGACATTGCCGGCGCCCTGCGGGCCATGGCCGAGTCTCAGCAGGTCATTGGCCAGTCGCAGCAGTCAGTCGCCGAGAGCATCAACCGCCTGACACATGTGCTGGATGGCGTCGTGCACAATCAGGTTGAGATCGCACAGTCCCTGGCGGGAATGTCTAACTCCCTGGACTCCGTCTCTGCAAACCTTCGGATCCTGGTGGATACCGTTGCAGGCCTCCAGGACTGGCAGCGCCAGGTGTCGCTGGTGCGACGGGGAACCTCCCCGCTCGCACCTCTGTCCCAAAGTGAGGCCCGGGGGCCACCGGGCTCCCCGAGGGAGGAGGAGGTTTCGGGGCCCGTCCCATTAACTCCATCACGGGACGTCCCGGAATTCTCGGCCTCCCCCCGTCCCATCCCTGGTGCATCGGGTGGGCAGCAGGCAGAGCAGGGTGGCACAATGTCACCCGAGACGCCCGCAGAGCAGCCTGGCCCATCAAGGCCGGGTCGCCCCAGGAAACGCTTGGCCAAGGAGAAACGAGTCGAGGGGGGCGATTCGCAGCAATCCTCCTCCACTCCTGCTGTATCATCTGGGGATTCACTTAGACGTAGTGGTAGGGCCCGTAAGGCAACTAAGATAGACACTGAGTAAGTTGGCACGGGTGAAGGGCACAGTTTAGTTGTAGGGGTAGGGCACCTGTAAATAATTGTTAATATTAAACACACTGTTCCACCTTACTTGTAATACCGTGTGATTGTTCCACAGCCACAGGAATCGTGATGGTGACCGAGTGTCGCTGGGGGTGGCGGGTGGTGAAACCTCGGTGCCGGGTGTGCAGTCCCTGCCCCTACCCCCCTCCCACAGCTAGCCCACGCGGGCACGTGATGGAGTGTCAGTGACGAACTCAGCGGCCAC
This sequence comes from Scyliorhinus canicula, assembly GCF_902713615.1. Taxonomy (NCBI): domain Eukaryota; kingdom Metazoa; phylum Chordata; class Chondrichthyes; order Carcharhiniformes; family Scyliorhinidae; genus Scyliorhinus; species Scyliorhinus canicula. The sequence continues at coordinate 133,711,175 of NC_052156.1, forward strand.
CAAGGTGGATGGTTCAGCTATTGCCATGGGTCAGACTCTCTCTAACGATTCTGAGCTCACAGCTCTTCGCAGAGCGGGCTGTCATCATTCCACATGGCACTGATCACACCCGCTGACACAGCCATCAATGTTGTGCCATTCCGTCTGGACCCAGTGATAAGCGTCATGTCGAAGTGGAGCAGTGTACACTGAGGGGGGGGGGGGGGGGTTTGGTGGTGGCAGTTGTGTGGTGACCCTCTGCATGACTAGCGATGCAGGTGGTGGTTTGGTGTTCATCGGGGACGTCACATGCGATGCGTGAACCGTGCTGCCACCATGGCGTCGTGTGCCCGCCGTCCTTGCCGGGTCCGTCGTGCCGCCTCCTGGACATCACCAGCGCCTGGGTCGTGTCTGCGTGCTGCGCCCGCCACTCCGCCAGCGTCCTCCTCCTCCTCCTCCTCCTCCTCCTCCTCCTCCTCCTCCTCCTCTGTGCTGGCACCACTGCCACTAGCTTCTCCCTCCGCCTCCTGCAACAGGTCATCTCCCCTCTGCATCGCGATGTTGTGCAGCGCACAGCAGACCACTACAATGCGAGCGACCCTGTCGGCCTGGTACTGCAGGGCCCCTCCGGAGCGGTCCAGGCACCTGAATCTCATCTTCAGGAGGCCAAGGCAGCGCTCCACCACACCCCTGGTTGCTGCATGGGCCTCGTTGTATCGTGTTTCCGCATTGGTCTGAGGCCTCCGTATCGGCGTCATCAGCCAAGACCTCAGCGGATAACCCCTGTCACCTAGCAACCAGCCCCTCAGCCGGGGGGGACGTCCCTCAAACATCGCAGGGATGAACGACTGCGCTAGTATGTAGGAGTCATGCACACTCCCTGGGAACCTTGCACAGACGTTCATGAACCTCATGTGGGGGTCGCATACCACCTGGACATTAATGGAGTATGTCCCCCTCCTGTTTGTGAACACGTCCCTGTCCACAGCAGGCGGGCGCATGGGGACGTGAACACAGTCGATTGACCCCTGAACCCTCGGTATCCCGGCCACACTGGCAAATCCACGGGCTCGTGAGTCTTGACTTGCTCGGTCCTCGGGAAAGGTGATGTAGCGATCGGCGATGGCATAGAGGGCGTCGGTCACATCCCGGATGCACCTGTGCACCGATGACTGGGAGATCCCAGAGACGTCCCCGCTCGGAGACTGGAAGGAGCCGGTAGCATAGAAGTTCAGAGCGACCGTCACCTTGATGGCTACCGGGATCGCGTGTCCTCCCCCCGTTCCACGTGGGGCGAGGTGCGACAGGAGTTCGCAGATATGTATCACCGTCTGCCTACTCAGCCGGAGTCTTCTCCTGCAGGTGATGTCCGGCATTGTTAGGAAAGAGACCCGGACACGGTACACCCTCGGCTTTGGTCGTCGCCTCTGACGCCGTGGCTGCACCCTCACTCTCTCCTCTTCCTCTTCCTCCTCCTCCTCCTCCTCCCCCCCCCCATGCTGCTCGACGACTGGCAACTCCTCGGCCCTTCCCTCTGCTGCTGCAGCTGGCCCTGCAGCCACTGCGGGTTGTGGGTGTGGATGCTGCTGCATCTCCAAATCCAGTAGAGCTGCCCCAACCACTGCGCAGAACATAGCCGTTCTGTTCCCATGCATCGTGCTAACCTACAGAAGGGTGGTGGGGGGCGGAGAAACGGGACATGTTAGACGGACGTTAGTCGACACCTCGGCAGCCGCCAGCCATGGGATACCAGTGTGTCCCGGTGGCCTGGTCGCGCTGCTGACACGCGGTCAGCCTAACCCCTGGTCACTTCCTGCATCCAACGGCCAGTAAACTATGTCCTCCTCACGGGTGCGTCAGTGGCCTGTGGCCGGAAGCCACAGGGGAACCAGCGGCCGTGTCCTCGTCACCTGCACACCATGGCATGGTGGCAGACATTTTGTTACGGGGTTGGACGGCTCACTCTCTACCTAAACCCCCCCCCCTCCGTCGCCCCCCACTGCCTCCCCCGTCTCCCCACTGCCCCCTCCGTCTCCCCCACTGCCTCCTCCGTCTCCCCCACTGCCCCCTCCATCTCCCCCACTGCATCCTCCGTCTCCCCCACTGCCTCCCCCGTCTCCCCCACTGCCCCCTCCGTCTCCCCCACTGCCCCCTCCGTCTCCCCCACTGCCCCCTCCATCTCCCCCACTGCATCCTCCGTCTCCCCCACTGCCCCCTCCGTCTCCCCCACTGCCCCCTCCGTCTCCCCCACTGCCCCCTCCGTCTCCCCCACTGCCCCCTCCGTCTCCCCCACTGCCCCCTCCGTCTCCCCCACTGCCCCCTCCATCTCCCCCACTGCATCCTCCGTCTCCCCCACTGCCCCCTCCGTCTCCCCCACTGCCCCCTCCGTCTCCCCCACTGCCCCCTCCGTCTCCCCCACTGCCCCCTCCGTCTCCCCCACTGCCCCCTCCGTCTCCCCCACTGCCCCCTCCGTCTCCCCCACTGCCCCCTCCGTCTCCCCCACTGCCCCCTCCGTCTCCCCCACTGCCCCCTCCGTCTCCCCCACTGCCCCCTCCGTCCCCCCCACCGCCCCCGTTCTGGACCCCCTCCCGTTCCCAGGGATGCCTTCCCCGTTGTGGCCAGACTCGAGCGGTGCGCTGAGCGGTGCGCTGAGCGGTGCGCAGAGTGGTGCCCTGACCTCCTCCAAGCAGTCGTCAGCCAGGCCGACTGGTTGACGAATTTAAAAAGCAGGTGTGTTTCACGACGTCCAAACAGGGCGCCATGACGTCGGGACTTCGGCCCATCCGGGCCGGTGAATAGCGGGGGGGCTCTCAGTGGCGATTCTGGTCGTGTCAGGGGCGGGAAGGAGGCGTTTGTCGGGAAACGCGACTCCGACAATTTGCGGGGTTCGGAGAATAGCGGGAGGGCGTCGGAACAGCGTCGCCGTAAAAATTTCCGACGCCCGCTATTCTCCGACCCGTCGTGAGTCCGGAGAATCTCGCCCGACATACCCAAAGCAGAATTCTCCGTTTAGGAGGCAATGGGCTGGATTCTCCGTCCCGCTGTGCCGGATTTCTGTTTCATCCCGCCGGCGGGATGTGCCGTTTCGCCGACTGGTCAATGGGGTTTCCCATTGTGGGGCAACCCCACACCGTTGGGTAACCCCCGGGCTGCCGGCAAAACAGAGCAGCCCGGCGGTGGAGAATTCAGCCAGCGGAGAATCCAGTGGTGTTTGTAATGTTTGATTGTTTCTTGAATGATTACAGAGGCGTTGCTGCCACTCTAGCCTTCTAGGAAGTCCATTGCAGGAGCTGATCTCTCTCTGTGCGGTATATTTTAGGATACAAGTTCAAAAATTATACCTCTTACTGGTTTGAACCTCTTGCTTTAATTTCACAATTTAGTTGAAAATAACATTTCAAATTTCCTGTTGTTATTATTAGATAGGTTCTTAGATATTTTCATTTCTGTCCGACAAGCACCAGGTTTTGCCAACTTTTTATCAGAAGTCCAATCCCTGCTACTTGGGACTGGATTTCTGCAGCCCAATTGGGACAAGAATGGAGGCAGACAGCCTGAAAATTGGTGGCGACATCATGCAGCTGGATGTCTCAGCTTTATTTCTGGCATTTCTGACTATCCCCCAAGAACAAAGGGGAGCGCCGGGCCTCCCACTCACCCGCACTCCTGAGCAGGTCAATTAAAGTGGTCAAAGGCTTGTTAAAAGGCCAACTCTGCAAATGTTTTGAATCTCCCCAGGGACAGCCATGGTATAGCAGCTGACTCAATCAGACCTCAATCAGGCGAGGACCATGTCAGGACAAGATACGGAGAATTTTCAAAGGTGAAAGTGCACATACTTATCATAGGCTAAAGGGATTATTCTCTTGAAGTAAGAGTTGCCGTTGTTCATAACAGGTCATGGGAGGAGTCAACATTAAGAACGTTGCCTGTTCCAAGTTGCCACGCTCCTGGCATTGAATGGGTAGTAGAGTAGTAAGCAAGGCTGTTTGGAATTCATTGGTGCGCCAGGAAGGGAGCAGCCGGAAATGTGTGCTCTAGCCTCAGAAATCGTGGCCATTGTCGATGAGGAACAGCAGCTTGCACAGGATGGTCAGAGCACTGGGCATCATGAGGCCAGAGGTGAGGGACAAAGTGCGCAAAGGAGAAATCATAGAGTTTTACAGGACAAAAAGAGGCCCTTCGGCCCATTTTATCTGCGAGGGACATTCAAGCAACTATATACTCCAATCCAATTTTCCAACACTTGGTCCATAGCCTTGTATGCTATAGTGTTTCAAGTGTTCATCTCAATTCTTATGAAAGTTGCGAGGGTTCCTGCCTCTATCACCCTTTCAGTCAGTGAGTTCCAGATTCCCACCACCCTCTGATTGAAAAGGTTTTTCCTCAAATCCCCTCTAAATCTCCTGCCCCTAACCTTAAATACACACCCCAGCACCCCCCCCCCCCCCCCCCCGGTTATTGACCCCTCCAGTAAGGGGAAATATTCCTTCCTATCTACCCCATCTATGTCCCTCATAATCTTGTACAGTTCGAGGAGGTCCTCCCTCAGCTTTCTCTGCCCCAAGGAAAACAACCCCAGACGAACCAACCTATCTTCATAGTTTTTATTTAATAAATATTTTTAATCTCCTCCTTTTTCACATTTTCATCTAAATTTATACCCATCAACAAACAGTCAATGGTAACAAATACAATGTCAATCCCCTGGCCAACAATTCCTCCCTCCCACCAACCCCCAAGCAACCCTCAACATTTTAAATACAAACATCGAAGAAAAGGATTCAGGAATCCACCATCCACCCATACATAGTCACCAACAACATACAAAGGCCAACCCCCCCCCCCCCCCCCCCGGCCAACCTACCACCCCAAACCCTGCACCCCCCCCTAATCTTTGATGTCATCCAATTCTTGAAAGTGCATAATAAACAAAGCCTATGAATTGTAGAACCCTTCCATCCTTCCTCTCAACTCAAACGTCACCTTCTCGAGTGTTTAAAAACTTCAATAGATCACCCCCCCCCCCCCCCCCCCCCCCCCAAACCAGGGCACAGGGTGGAGAAACTGAACTCCGCCCAACAGGATCCGCCTTCGGGCGATCAGTGGAGGCGAAGGCTAAAACATCTGCCTCCGCATCCACTTCCAACCCTGGCCGATCTATAACCCCAAATATGGCCTCCAGAGGACCTGGCTCAAATCTCACATGTGCCACCTTCGAAATTACCCTGAACACCTCCCTCCAATACCCCTCCAGCTTTGGACAGGACCAAAACGTGGTTTGCGGGGCCCCCCATGTAACGTTCACAAACATCCTCTACCCCCTCAAAAGTCAGCTCAACCTCGCCTTTGTGAGGTGCGCCCTAGACACCACCTTCAGCTGTATCAGCCCCAACCTCGTGCACGAAGTTGAGGCATTTACCCTCCAAAGCACCTCACACCACAACCCCTCCTTCATGCTCTCTCTCAGCTCACCTATCTTCATAGTTGAAAAACTCTAGTTTCCCTGCCATTGATGAAGGCTCACTGGCCTTTAATTGCCTGGTTTATCCCTATTTCCCCTCTTGAATAATGGTCCCACTTTATCTGTCCTCCAGTCCTCTGGCATCACTCCTGTGGCCAGAGACGATTTGAAAATTCATGTCAGAGTCCCTGCAATCTGTTCTGTTGCCTCACACAGGAGCATGCAAAACATCTCATCAGGGTCTGGGGATTTATGCACTTTAAGCATGCTAAAACCACTAACACCCCTTCCCTGCCAATGACAATTTGTTCAGTTATATCACAGTCAGAGACACTGTCCTGAGCAAAGGAACCATGAGCAAAGGGAAGAGACTTGAACATTTCCAAGAGTCGGTGGCAAAAGAGATTGCAACACTGAAATGCAGATGGTCACAGATATTTGTGTCTTTGCCAGTGTGGACCTCTGCAATATCTCACTGCCGCCAGTGCATCAACCAGGTAACAGATGCCCTCTTCAACTAGGCTGGACAACAGATCAGATTTACAACTAAATCCAGTTAACTGGTCCAGTTAGATATGCCTTGCAGCTACCTCCTGTAAGGGTCTTGGTCATTGTGATGGTCTGCTGTGCTCTCCGTAACATGATCCACTTGAGAGTGTGAACCTTAAGGATGGTGAAACCTTGGAAGGGGAAAACGCATTGGGGGAGGAACATAAGGTGAGAGATGAGGAGGAATTGGAGGCAGAGGTAGATGTCGCTGACAGAGAGATGCCCCAACTTCACAATGAGTTGGCCTTCTCCCGCCACCCTCAGGGAAGAGGACCACCTACCTCTTACTCATGGGTTCTTGTCCTTTGGCGAAGCGGCAAGCTTTGGCACAAATCCTCTCCCTCAGGACAACCAACAGCCTCAGTGTTAGATGCCTTGGTTGTCTGAATCCGACCTCCATTCCAGTCCCCACCAGCTTTAATTGGAAAGGAAATCATTTCCATATCAACCACACCCGAGAATTTCCAAACTCCACGCAGATTCTCACTAAGGCTGGGTTCCTGACACAGAAACAAACCCATCTCCTTCTTCCTGCCTCCAGAACAAATATCTGGCCCTATAGGATGCAGCTTCATGACTCTTCCCCACACAGCCTTCCATGTTTCAATGTCTCTTTGCTACTTCAGCCACCAGAACTAGTTACAGCATTCAAGTATTATCTGACCTGAGGACTAAACACTTGGATGAGGATTTCTACTGTTCAACTCCTTTAGAAATAAAGGAACAGCAGTAGCCAAATCAACCCTTACGTGGTTCAGTTACATCATTACTGATCTGTATCTCAATTCCATTTCACTGCATGGTTCCATAACCCTTATTACCAGCAGCTAACTAAACCCCTCAGTCGTGTGCCTGAAATTTGATCAAGTTTGAACAGGTCATTAGATGAGAGTTCCAATGTTCCCTCCCCTTTGCATGAAGGAGTGCTTCCTGATAACAACCCTGAAATGCCAACCTTTAATTTTAAGGTCAGGCTTCTTTGTTCTTGACTCTTCCACCAGAAGAAAGGTTCTCTCGATCCACCCTATCAAATCCTTTAACCATCAAAAACACCTCGGGTGGGTCTCTCTGGCTTCTAGGCAGCGAGAGGCAACGTGCCGTTTGTTGGTGGTGGGATTCCCTGCTCCCGCTGCTGTCAATGGGAATTCCCACCGAAGCCGCCCATGACATCGGGAAACCCATGGGCGAGGGTACGCTACTGGCGGGACTAGAGAATCTCGCCACCAACAAACAGCCAGAGAATTCTAGCCCTTAATTAGACCATACTTCACGTTTCTATCCTGAAAGGAATTTAAGTCCAGCAAATTATCCTCATCATTTAACCCTTCTTTAATCCTCATATTATTCTGGTTTCAGTTATATTATTGATCATAATGTATTGTCTTTGTTGACTACTGCTTTGAAATGTTTGGACATGTTTATAATCAAGTTTGGCAGGAAGGTTGAACATCCATGGGGGAAGCCCGAAATAAAACTAAGTTACATCTCAGGCAGGAAGTGGGGTTGGTGGAGCCTCCATTAGAAGCCCCCTTTGAAGTCAGGCACACCTTTTCCTGAAGGTCTGGTGGCCTCTAGATTTCATTCCCTTCTGGCCTCGTCCTGGGATCCCAATCACCCCGTCACTCCCCCGCACCCCCTCCCCCACAAACTTTTACTACGCTCCCCCCCCCCCCCCTTGACCCCAGGTCCTGGACTTAGTCTCTGACATCTTCTTGCGATTCCTCTTCTACCCGTTGCAGCACTGTTGCTGCAAGGGTTTAGAAAGCTACCAGCTAATTAGATTGGGCGGCAGCTCTCTAAGGCTGGACTTCTTCCCAAGTGAGTGGAGCAGAAATTGCAGGGCCGTCAGAGTCCAGAGGGATGTGTTCCCCACTGACTCTTTGGTTGGCAGGAAAGAAGACTCCGTCATCCAAAGAATTCAGGCCATAATCTCTTCCATATCTTCTCTGTGGCAGCGGCCCATGATGTATTAGGTGTCCTGATTTTGTTTCAAATTCTTGATGACCCAAGTTTTATCCTGAGGTAAAGTAACCATACTGAAAACCCAAGCATGAACTTTTAGATTAAAGAAAGTAGCATGAATATCATTTGATTTCTGCCGATGTTCCTTATTGCTCGAATCTAACCTTCTTTCCTGAAGCACTCTCTTTTCTTGCCTATTTAGCAAAAACATAATTAATTGGAGATATTTCTCAGAGCAGGGACATCAAATATGAATATCAAAATCCCCCTTTCTTTTTATTTATGCATCCAGCCCATGCCAGCATGTTACTGTCAGATATTATATTTCGTTCTGGTGGCCTTAGTCCTACTGAAGACATGACAACATTAGGGGTTAGAATGTGACGCTATTCTTAACTTACAGTTGTGGCTTTGTTAACATCTTCACGCTAGAATAAAATCAAAGTGGGTGGCATTGTGGCACAATGGTTAGCGCTGCTTCCTCATAGCTCCAGGGACACAGGTTCAATTCCGGCCTTGGGTAATTGTCTGTGTGGAGTTTATACTTTCTCCCTGTGTCTTCATGAGTTTCCTCCGGGTGCTCCAGTTTCCTCCCACAGTCCAAAGATGTGCAGGTTAGGTGAATTGGCCATGCTAAATTGCCCCTTAGTGTCCAAAAGGTTAGTGGGGTTACTGGGTTATGGAGATAGAGTGGAGGCGTGAGCTTAAGTAGGGTGTTGTTTCCAAGGGCAGGTGCAGGCCCGATGGGCCGAGTAGCCTCCTTCTGCACTGTAAATTCTATGAAAGTACACACCACCATCACATCAATGCTGAATGACAGATACATCATTAAAAATAAATATACATATCAACTTCCAATGAAGTAGAAATGTTCAATTTTATCTAAATAATTTCTATTGTAATTTCTACTGCAGTCAAGGCTGTTCAGTATTTAAAGCCATTTCAATGCTTTTAAAGTTCATTTTAAGAATAGCAGTGACTTCTGAGATTCATCTACTTGCCCCCTAGCAATCTGCATTATCTATCCATAACAGATGGAAATCCATACGATGCACACACATAGGATGCATACATGCCATATGGCATGTATTCACAAAAAACAATAAAACATGGTGATCCATGGCAATAATGAATGTTTGCAAGTTAGAAGCACTTCGCAGAGAATTTATTGTACATTGTAAGGGAACGAACATGGGAATATGAATAGGCTTTCGTGATTTATATGTTTCAGTGCTATAATCACTTTTGCGGCTCTAATGAGCAGTGCATATCTTCAAGTGTTGAAAGCCCCAAAGGATTAGAGTGTCCTATTACTTTGACCTGACATGGCAGCATTAAGTATGAAAAGATGTCTGATAGGAATGGGTAAAGGGATTACAGGTCATATGTGTGTGTTTATTTAACAGGATAAATGGACCGGGGTGTGGCCTTGTTTTTCTCCACATATGTATCACACTATGTTCGAGTGAAGCAGTATAATTGTGTATGTATTTGTGTATAATTTTGCTGAGGTGCTGTAGCTTTTCACATTGTACAACAGGAATTATTGCATATAATTGGATACATTCCTAAATTCTATTAGGTGATGTGTTGGCTAGTGTAGACTTGAGAGATGAACAGACACTTCCAACACTGATGAAGGTTCAACTCAATTTTATTAACTACTTCTAACTAACACACAATGACTGTGGGTCTAAATGATGCTAACTTAAACTAGGGACCTAAGCCTTGTCCGTGCCAGTTGATTCTCTCAGCACGTGTTGTAAGTCTGTGCTGGGCTGGATGAGCTCTTGTTACACTCAGAGGCAGCACCCAGAATGAGACGGAACCGTGGTGCCCTCTGCCTTTATAGTGTGTGTATTCTAACTGGTGTTTGGCTGTGGTGTTTGTACATGTTGATTGGTCCCTGTGTCTGCACCATGATATACTGGTGTATATTATGACATCCCCCCTTTTATAAAAAAAAGTTGATATAGGCATGTGATAATAAATAGTGTGGGTGTGTGGAGAATGTACCTAGCTACGTGTGAGGTGCGAAGACATATGTACAGATCTATATACAGGGAACAAGACTATTTACAGAGGAAGGTGTCTGGTGCAGATGACTACCATGAACTGGAACAACCAACGAATCTATTTACAAATCACTGGATAACGAATGCAACAATAAAGGATATAGGAAAAAAATCATTCCAGAGAGTCCACATGTGTACAGAGTTCATAAGTTCAGTCTCTGAGGTGGGCGACGAACTCTGGTTGACCGTAAGGGTGGCACACCACTCATCATCCTGGCTGACGCTGTGGATGTGGACGGGTTCAGTGCCACGCTTGGGGGACATCCTGTTCGTAGTAACGACGCCGATTTGGAACAGGACCTGTGGGTCATTGCAGGCACAGTCGGAATTAAGGTCTAGAGTAGGTTCATTAATGGCAGGCTGGATAGCCCTGACATCTCTGTGGGGCTGGGTGGACCTTTGAAAAACAGCAGGCATGGAAGATCTGCACATTGCAGCGTAGTGGCCTCGTTGGCCACACTGCAGGCAGCGTCGGGACTTCGCGGGACATTGCCGCTTTAAGTGGACGGAGCCGCAGTTGCCGGACGCTGGAGTGTTGGGATGTTCGTCGCGCCACCGCGCATGCGCGGGGCAATCCAGCATAGCGCGCACCTGCGTGAAGCGGTCCGTGACATCAGCATGCTCGCTGCATGTAAGCACGGGACGCCGCAAAAAGCGTGCAAAATGGCCGCCATCGTTCAGATCCAGAGCCTGACAAGATTTAATCATTTGGACCCGTTCTGCCTCGTAAGGGGCTTGCCGCGCCGTTTCAGCAGCCTGGATGCACGAGTAGCGCGTGGAGGCATGTTCATGAAGTACACAGGTCTCAATGGCCATGGAGAGAGTGAGCTGCTTGACTTTTAGTAGCTGCTGGCGCAGGGGCTCAGATTGAACACCAAAAACAATCTGGTCACGGAGCATGGAGCCAGAGGTGGACCCGTAGTTGCAGGACTGCGCAAGGACGCGGAGGTGGGTAATGAATGACTGGAAAGGCTTGTCCTTATCCTGAATTCGCTCCTGAAACATGTATCTCTCGAAGCTCTCGTTGACCTCGACCGCGCAGTGGCTGTCAAACTTCAGAATTATGGTCTTGAACTTCGATTTGTCCTCCCCCTCATCGAAGGTGAGCGAGTTGTAAATGAGTAGAGCGTGGTCACCGACTGTGAAGAGGAAGAGAGCAATCTTCCGTGCGTCCGAGGCAGCTTCCAGGTCCCTGGCTTCGAGGTACAGCTAGAAGCGCTGTTTGAAAAGTTTCCAGTTCAAGCCCAGATTCCCAGCAATGCAGAGAGGCGGCGGCAGGCGAACGGAGTCCGTTCTGTAGGATGGCATGAGACTGGTGGAAGGCAGATCACTGAAAGGTAGGTCTCAGAAGTGCGAGCATCCCTCAACTCCTGGTATCATGATGTGTTGGCTAGTGTAGACTTGAGAGATGAACAGACACTTCCAACACTGATGAAGGTTCAACTCAATTTTATTAACTACTTCTAACTAACTAACACATGATGACTGTGGGTCTAAATGATGCTAACTTAAACTAGAGACCTAAGCCTTGTCTGAACCAGTTGATTCTCTCAGCACGTGGTGTGTATCTGTGCTTGGCTGGATGAGTTCTTGTTACACTCAGAGGCAGCACCCAGAATGAGCAGGAACCGTGGTGCCCTCTGCCTTTATAGTGTGTGTATTCTAACTGGTGATTGGCTGCATTGTTTGTACATGTTGATTGGTCCCTGTGTGTGTCCATCAGTGTGTGTCTGCACCATGATATACTGGTGTATATTATGACATTAGGATCACACATATTCCATAAAATTTTCTAAGTACAGCATAGTTCTCTGGGTTAAACCATAGCTCTGTGATGAGGGGCAGCAGGGGGAGGGGTAAATATCCCCACTCATTAGTTAAACATACGTGATTTGTTTCAAACTGTATACCAGGTGCTAATTTTTAAAATACGTAGATCACAAGATGTTCAACCAAAACTTTAATTTAAAAATTTTGCCTGCACAATCATCCACTATATTAATCTTCATCTGGTGAAGTGTTTGAAACAAGCATGCTTGGATCTTGAAAGATCCACTATTCTGACATAAAATATCGTAGTGTTATTATTAAACCACTAACAGATAGGACAAAAACGGGTATGAGTCAACAGAGCTGGTTAAAGAACTTAACGTTGCAGAACTTTTGATCAGCTAAGCCTTTTCCAAGCTTGGAGTCTTTTCTTATGCATTAAGTGTCTATTCTTTTAGCCAGTTGCATTGACTGATTGCAGTGAATTATCCACTAATGTATAGCCATTTAATTAGCATAAAAACGCAGTTCACTCTGAAGTATATTTTTCGGATCGGGTTACTTTTCAAGTAGCTTATCCACTATGAAGATATGTCTGTCGATGCTGATTAGTTTGCAGAAAGCGCTGGTTACTCACTCATCACCAAAACAATTACCTCTGCCCCCTGCCTTTGAATATATGCACAGTTCTTAGACACCATACTGTTGGCACAGTGTTGGTTGGAGAACATGTCTGTTAAAGAAGTCTTTGTTGGGTGGCACGGTGGCGCAGGGGTTAGCCTCAAGGCGGCGAGGGCCCAGATTTGATCCCGGTTGCTGGTCACTGTCCATGTGGAGTTCACACATTCTCCCTGTGTCTGCATAGGTCTCACCCCCACAACCCAAAGACATGCAGGGTAGGTGGATTGGCCATGCTAAATTGCCCCTTAAGAGGATAGAAAATAATTGGGTACTCTAAATTTTCAAAAAAGAAGTCTTTGTAGTCTTCTGTATGTTAACAGCATGTTTTTATGAACAATTTGTAATTCTATATAAATGTACAGAAAAAGGTACAGATATTACGTTATCTCCATCCTTGGTCTTATCATGTCTCTGAGCAATGCCACACTGACCCTAGATCTAGGTCATGTGCCTTCATACATCATCGTGTGGGTGGTCCTGTATACAGTCCCACATTAACCATGTGTGTACCAGACCCTTCTACCCTACCTCGATGCAGAGTTACATGAGTTTTCTTAAAGTCTTATATTGTTAGAAGTTTTATGCATTCATCTTATTTTTACAACTTCAAACTATTCTAACATTATTGCTATTACAGTATTAGCATTAACAGCATTCCCAGTACTCACCCTGCAAGTCCTTGAAGTTAGAGGCTCGGGCAGTCTAGAGGCTTTTTAACCCTTCCACATCTGCTCTGCTGGTTTTCATTCTTGTTGTTGGCTTGGAGGTCGGACTGGCATTTGGGGATAATTTCATTCTTTTCTTCTATTGCTTTGTGTTGAACCATGCCTGGTCGGCTCAGCTGTTGTGTCGATGTCTGATTGTTGTTACTCTTCTTGTTTCTTGCAGGATGGACAAAACGTTATTCATCTCCTTGGCGGTGCTTTCTCTTCTTTTCGTGAGTGGTCTGACTGGAAGCCCTCTGAGACTGCGGAGGGATGTTCCTGTGGTGAGGAGAAGGTTGAGTAGTACCCTCATCTCTGCATTTCATTGCCAGTGGTGATAGACCGCTACCCAGTTGCAGCATCCCTCATGATTGCTGCAACCTGGCTGGAAGTTGTAGTGTGTTTACAATAATAAGGGGATCGGGGTTATGGGGAGAAGGCAGGAGAATGAGGATGAAAAAATATCAGCCATGATTGAATGGTGGAGCAGACTCGATGGGCCAAGTGGCCTTATTCTGCTCTTATGTCTTATGGTCTATGGTCTAATTGATGTAATGACTAGTTGTACCATTATTGCAATTGGAGTTAGAGGCTTCTCAGACTGCTAATCATTCACTTGTCCAACATCCACCAGAGGTGTCATGGTATTCTCATGGGCAGTAGGTTGGTCTGATCACTGGGGTCTTTCTGGGACCTGGAATGATAATGGACAAACCTGTGCCACAAACAAAGAAGAGAGACCAAATGTAAAATCCAAGTCTAAGTACTCTTTAGTGTTTGAGGACCGTGCCATTCTGGTTGGCTGTGATAATCTTGACATCCTCTGCCATCTGGAGGGGATTCAGGGTGATGAGAGCATCCCTGCTCAGGGGAGAGAGAGGTTATAGAACATAGAACATAGAACAGTACAGCACAGAACAGGCCCTTCGGCCCTCAATGTTGTGCCGAGCCATGATCACCCTACTCAAACCCACGTATTCACCCTATACCCGTAACCCAACAACCCCCCCCTTAACCTTACTTTTATTAGTACACTACGGGCAATTTAGCATGGCCAATCCACCTAACCCCGCACATCTTTGGACTGTTAGTTATGTTAGTTATGGATGATGCACATCATCTGAAATATCTGTTTGTTCCCACCCCTCCGTGGTTCAAGGAACATTCCGATGACCGGGAGTCGGACTCTCCCTGCTCCGGAAAATGGAATGTACGTTGTTCAAAGACAGAGGCATAGGGCCATGGTTCCTTGTCTGGCAGGACTGTCACACTGGCACCTGAATCTAATTTAACATTTGTTCGAATGAATGTCAACATTCCAAAATGATAAACCACAATCTTTGACCTTACCTGAGAAACATGACTGTGTGTCTTCTGAGTTTTTGGTCTCGATCTCATGGATTACCTTTGGGTTATCTGTGCCAGGGTTTGACTTACACTGATTGCTGAAGTTTCCTTATGTGTTTTAGTGGAAGCATTGGACTGTACTCTCAGGACACTGACTTTTCCTGTGAGGGCGCTTCACACCCCAGCACTGGCAAGGTTGGTTTGCTGGACAGTTTGGGAATTGCTTTCCTTAACTTAATTGGAATACCCTTATGTCTTTGTGACCTGTTAACTGGATTGAGGATTAGTTTCTGCCTCATGTTGTATTCTCCCTCTGTGTGTAGGACTGTCCTGTGTTGTTCCAGTAGCTGAGACAGTCTAACTAGCTGGGTTGCCATGCCCAGGGCATTTAACCCTTAGTCTGATAGTCTTCAGAATATTTGTTGAAGTCTGGAGCAATGCTGCGCCTAAAAATATTTCCTTCTTAAGATTTAATCTTTGAGAGTAGTCTCTCTCTTGGATGAGTCCCACTGATGTTGAAGTATGGAATTGCGATTCATGTTGAAGACTCTAAAAGTGTGGGTACAGCTTTAAGAGTTTACAGCCTTCCAAGATGGCGTCGCCATTTACTGCAGTACAATGGACTTCCAACATTTGTAACAAAGTATTTAAAAGAACCCCATATTTGCTGTTTAAGGAATCGGACTGTCGCCAGGTTCCTGGAAGCTGAGTAAATTAATTATTGATTTGATATTTTTCTGTTCAACTTGGAGGTTACTTGTTGAGGTTCGGAATCGGAGAATGGGGATTGTTCAGAGAATTCATAGAATCCCTTCAGTGCAGAAGGAGACCATTCAGCCCATCGAGTCTGCAGCGACCCTCCGAAAGAGCACCCTAACTAGGCCCACTCCCCCACCCTATTCCCATAACCCCAGCTAACCTGCACTCCTTTGGACACTAAGGGACAATTCGGCATGACCAATCCACCTAACCTGCACACCTTTGGACACTAAGGGCAATTTAGCATGATCAATCCACCTAATCTGCACATCTTTGGACTGTGGGCGTAAACTGGAGCACCCGGAGGAAACATGAGTGACGAGGTTTGTTTGACTGCCACTTCTGACTGTATTAATAAAAGCGGATTCTCAGGATTGGATGCAGCCTGAAACTGAAAAGAATTAGCTCAACTTTACAGGCTCTGAACTCTGCATGGTGGAACTAAACTTCTAATGGAGATTCAATGGGAGTCATCAGCTACAGTAAAACTTCTGCTTTTTAGCTGCCAGATCCTCACAGATTTATAACCGAATTAACAGTGCAGAAGGAGGCCATTCAGCCCATCGAGTCTGCACCGGCCCTTAGAAACAGCACTCTACCCAAGCCCACCCAACCTTCTTGCACACTAAGGGCAATTTAGCACAGCCAATCCACCTAACTCGCACAACTTTGGACTGTGGGAGGAAACCGGAGCACCCGGAGGAAAACCGCACAGACACGGGGAGAACGTGCAGACTCTGCAAAGACAGTGACCCAGCAGGGAATCGACCCTGGGACCTTGGAGCTGTGAAGCAACTGTGCTAACCACTGTGCTACCCTGCTGCCCGTTCTCTCTGGAGCTTTCCCTGAAACTTCTCCCTGGATCTTTCCTCTGTGAATTTTCTCAGCATCTGTAGCTTAGGTTGGGAGCTTCATTCAGTTTAGAATCCATTGAAGATGTCTTTTTTTCTCAGCCTTTCAACACTTTTGTGAGGATGAGGGGTTTTGATCTTGGACCTGTCACCATGTTGGGATGGTGTTGGTTGTCTGTTAAATAAGTCTTTGTAGTTTTCTGCATGTTGATAGCAGTCTTTCTTAACTACTTGTAAATATGTACACACTAAAGGGTACAGATATGGAGCTATTTCCATCCCAGGTCTTATCCCATCACTGGCCAACATCACATTGATCCTAAGTCTAAGTCATGTATCGTGTTAAATCATTGTGTGGACGGTATTGTACTCAGTCCATCATTAACCTTCTATGTATCAGACCCTCTACCAGTCATGCTATGTGGATATATACTGAGCTTGTAGGGAGGCCTCTGCTTCTGTGACTGAAATGGCAAGTAAGAAATGACAGAAACAAAATACTGCAGATGCTGTAAATCTGAAATAATGATCGAGAGGCATCATTGGTGAGAACAAGGTAGGGCAAAGGATTCAAGTAATCACCCAAAAATGTTTAACCTACCTTCCCTTCTCCACATATGCCCTCATCGCTCTCAATCTTTTAGCTGCCTCTGTCAGCCTACTTGTCTTCTATGAAGGTACCGAAGTGCCCTGGGCTGGATTCTCCATTCCTGCGGCTAAGTGCTGACGCCAACGGTGTTCCATGACAGAAAGATCAGTGGCACTCCCGCACCGATTCTGCTACCGGTGAGGGGCTAGCACTGGCACCATGTGAAACACCCACGCAATGTGTGAAAAACAGTGGGAGAATCACTGGGTCCGTGCTGGACACGCGCAGGGCTGACAAGCTGCAGCCACCGTTCGCTTACAACCCCCACATACAAACCGACCATGCCCGAAAAGATGGCACCAGTTGTGCTGGACAAGGTCCCTGTCCACCCCGAGCCCACAGCCCACCTAACGGCCACCCTCCACTATTCTCCCCAGCAGAAGCCCCCTGGCAGCAACACGGCTTTCAGCGAAGTATAGCAGTGCTGATACTGTCCGTATGCCCTCTCTCTCTCGCTCTGCAGCCGCCACACCAGGCTGACGATTGTTCAGACCACACGTGGCCCGCGCCGTCGGGAACTCAGCCCATCCGAGGCGGAGTATCGTGGGTGGGCCCGATAATGATATGCAAACGCAGTTGCGACTGTACACGGTGTGCATCTCGATTTGGAGGGGGCGGAGCATTGTGACCCTGTCACGATTTCAGCATCAGGAGCCATTCTCTGCCCGATCGCCATTCCTGATTTTGGCATTGGGCAACGGAGAATCCCGCCCCTTGACTTTCCTCACTTAAACATGCGAGCCATTATTTTCACCCCCCCCCCCCCAATCGCAAACACATATCATAGATACTCGCTCAGATTTAGACTGATTGTTTACACCACAAATCTTATATGACAATGTTACTGAATCCATATCCATATCCTTTCCATCATAGGGCAGCACACAGTGGTTAGCACTGTGGCTTCACAGTTCCAGGGTCCCAGGTTCCATTCCCAATTGGTTCATTGACTGTGCGGAGTCTGCACATTCTCCTCGAGTCTGTTTGGGTTTCCTCCGGGTGCTCCAGTTTCCTCCCACTAGTCCCGAAAGACGTGCTGTTAGGTAATTTGGACATTCTAAATTCTCCGTCTGTGTACTTGAACAGTCGCTGGAATGTGGCGACTCGAGGCTTTTCACAGTAACTCCATTGCAATTCAAGCCTACTTGTGACAATAAAAGATGATTATTAATTATTCATTATTATAATATCATTCTTATTATTATTATTGTAGACTGCCTGGGCTGGATTTTTCGGCCATGTCCGCTACAAAATCGCCACAGGTGGGGTGTGGAGCATATAAATGTCCGTTGACCTCGGGTGGGAATTTCCGGTCGCCGAGCAGACGCGGTTGAAAAATCCCGCCCCCTATTTCCAGACCTATAACATTATCTCTCTCTGTTCTTCTACCTTTGGCTCTAGGTGTTGTACTTGGTTCTTAGACAATGGACATGTTCTGATATCTGCTTAACAATTGTTTATTAGTGCTACCTTATGCTCGGGTGTAACCCCACCCTTGTCTATCCTGTGACCCAAATATTCCAAAGATTTGAAACACTTCACATTTGTGTGCCTTACTTGAGCTCTATGCTTTTCTCGAGGTTCGAGTGTCTTTTTTAGTCGGCCATCATGGCCTGTCTGTCTGGAGCTTAAATAAGTATGTCATCCAAATAGCACTCCCCAAATTCCTTACAAAGTTTTGTTCATTACCCCTTGAAAAGTTCCAGGAACTGACAAAATACTGAATGTCAGCCTATATGAAACTGAAATAAGCACATGTGGCTATTAATAGTCAGATATTACATAGAACCATCATCTAATTCAAGTTGCAGATGGGCATTTGTAAGATCTAATTTTGAAATATCTGGCTTGCTGACAACATTGTGAATAAATCCTCCACTTCTGACGAAGTATCAGGTGGATTACATTCTAGTACCTGGTTTACAGTTACCTTATAATCTCCATGTATAATTCCATATACCATCTGACGTTTGTGCCACTACAGGAGTAACCCAAATATTTTGTCCTGTCTGACAGATATGCTCTCAGTCCCAACTCTCATCAGTTTTTGCACTATTTTCTCCCTTAGTGCATCGGGTACTGGATGAGGCCTGCAGTAAACTGGTCTTGTGATCCCCTGAACCTAGATGTTGACTTTATATCCTGGAATTGATTTACCAATTTCTCTGAACACCTGATAGCACCTGTGGTATATTTCCTTGTGGCCACAAAGAGAAAAGGTATGGAGACGCTGACACTCAGGATTCTTTGATGAGAGGTTTGTTAAGGGTGTTGCTAATACAATCAAAAATAGTGATCTGCCCAAAGTACACGCAGTCTACTGACATCACTACACATCACCTGATGCTAAACCAACAGAAAGGTATTCTCTGATACATAACAGTCAGATTGTTTCATAATCCTTTCTATATCCATATCGATATCAGGGCATCAAACATAGCTTCTCTCTCGCATTTTCATCTTGTACATGCATGAATCGGTGCTATGCAATTCTTCAAGCAGTGATTCTATTCCTGGTATGGGGACGGCCACTCTCATTCTCCAAAGGATGACGGAATCCTTGCAACTAAGCTCACTTTTCCTGAGCTGATAAGGCATCATTTTCTCTGAAGCACTCTCGTTTCGCCATCCATGCAGTACCATATGTGAAACCTTCAATAACAATGGGTCTCTATTAGTCCAATACTTAATTTTCTGTGTTGTCACATGTAAGGATTCCTGAAATGTTTAGGCCATTACAATCTCTTGCAGTTGTAGAGGGTGTGGTGTGCTTTCTGGTAATGGCAGGTGACTTAAGGCATCTGCATTGGCAATGCAAGCCCCTGGCTAATGTTCAAAGGTAATTTGTGGGTGGTTAAGAACAGCAGCAAACATCGTATCCTAGAAGAAGCAATTGGGGGAATTGCTTTGTCTTCCCTGAAGAGCTCTTAAAGTGGCATGTGACCTGTGATGGAAGCAAAATGCCTCGCATATATGTATTGATGAAACTTCTTGATGCCATAGACAATAGACAGGCCTTCTTTTACTATTTGGGAGTTTCTTCTTTCTGCGTCTGTTCAGGTCGTGATTCGTACCTAATAGGTCAATCCTCCATTGTATGTGATAATAAAAACATGTATATTGATATAACCCCTTCTGAGTATTCATGGTGACATATCCTCTCGATGTATCATTCAGTTCTAGCCCTCAGCCAAATTGGCATTGGTATTACCTATTTTTGGGATGGGGATGTTATCTAGTATTGAGGCCTGATTTACTGTCATCTTGTAATCTCCAAAGATACAAATGCCTTGTCTGGTTTGACTACTGGCACAATAGGTGCTGCCACTCGGCCTATGGTGCTTTCCAAGCCCATTTCTGGCACTTCTTTAACAGCACATTCAATGTACGGGACTGATGATGCCCCTCTCTTACAATTTAAAAAGTTCCAGCTAGTTCAACTTCATTTCCTGGAACCAACTGTGCCCCATTACTCTCAGTCCTCGGTTCACCTTATCAATGGTAGCTGTGCAGATTGCTGTCTATAACTCGCTGGGGTCATGGTCAGCCATACTATTTTTATGGCCTCTCCGGTATGTAGCCAATTTAGCTGCAGTATTCTTTAACCTCAGAGGCTGAACCCCTTCTTGGAGATACCGGTAGGTGTGTTCACCCATGATAGGAGCTGACGCCCCCGTGTCCACTTCTATCTTTAATGGCTTACCGTTCACTAACAACACTACTGTGATGCGAGCTACCTTGCCCGTTTTCACATTATTAAATGACAAAACGTTCAATTGAACTGCTGGGTAATTCGCCATACTGTGCACTGTGGCTGGATTATTTACACTGCTGGTACTGGGCAGGCCCTGCTTGTACCTCAAGTATCCTTTTCTTCCATGCATGAGTTACTCTGCTTGTCTAAATCTATACGTTTGTGGGGAGTAACGTCCGCCATACCGATTGCACTCTATTACTCCTCGGCTGTGGTTTAAATCTTTACTTTGTGGCTCTTCCGACTTCTGCATTATTCTCTTGACTTAAACCAGCATCTCCACTCCTGGCATCACTGCTGCTCGCAGCTTCCCGTCCTAACCGGTGAACCTCGTAGCTCTGTGCACTTTGCAGCTCCTGGGTGCCCTTCTTGATGCTCTCTATCGCTGACACCATTTCCAGCACCTTTTTAAAAGTTAACTCCAACTCAGCAAACAATTTTCTCTGCATAGTTGCATTGTTTACACCACATACAATCAGTCTTTAAACATGTTAGCTCTCTAACAATGATAGGTTTATTCAGAATTCCAAACAATATACTGAGTACTATAAAGGATGTCTTCATTCTCAGTACTAGAATTACAATCGGCTGCAAAAACCCATGCTCTGCACCAAGATCCCCATGCTCGTTCTCCATTGGTTGATCAGGTCACATGACCCTGCCGATGCATGGCCTCGTAAAGGGGCTAGCTACTAAGGTACTCAAGTTTGATGCTTAGTTTTCTCCACTGTCTCTTACGTAAACAGGAAAATGTAAGAACATAAGAACATAAGAACTAGGAGCAGGAGTAGGCCATCTGGCCCCTCGAGCCTGCTCCGCCATTCAATTAGATCATGGCTGATCTTTTGTGGACTCAGCTCCACTTTCCGGCCCGAACACCATAACCCTTAATCCCTTTATTCTTCAAAAAACTATCTTTCTTTACCTTAAAACATGTAATGAAGGAGCCTCAACTGCTTCACTGGGCAAGGAATTCCATAGATTCACAACCCTTTGGGTGAAGAAGTTCCTCCTAAACTCAGTCCTAAATCTACTTCCCCTTATTTTGAGGCTATGTCCCCTAGTTCTGCTGTCACCCGCCAGTGGAAACAACCTGCCCGCATCTATCCTATCTATTCCCTTCATAATTTTAAATGTTTCTATAAGATCCCCCCTCATCCTTCTAAATTCCAACAAGTACAGTCCCAGTCTACTCAACCTCTCCTCATAATCCAACCCCTTCAGCTCTGGGATTAACCTAGTGAATCTCCTCTGCACACCCTCCAGCGCCAGTACGTCCTTTCTCAAGTAAGGAGACCAAAACTGAACACAATACTCCAGGTGTGGCCGCACTAACACCTTATACAATTGCAACATAACCTCCCTAGTCTTAAACTCCATCCCTCTAGCAATGAAGGACAAAATTCCATTTGCCTTCTTAATCACCTGTTGCACTTGTAAACCAACCTTCTGTGACTCATGCACTAGCACACCCAAGTCTCTCTGAACAGCGGCATGCTTTAATATTTTATCGTTTAAATAATAATCCCGTTTGCTGTTATTCCTACCAAAATGGATTAAGCTTGCTCTATTTGCCACTTCCCTACAATGCAGACGTTTCTGTATTCTCGAGATAGGTGAATTTACCTCCAGCCTTCAGGCCTCGATAATTACAGTGGGTGGGGTATGGTTAGACCTGTGCCAATTCAAAGGTCGTACTGTTTCTATAAATTTGAATTGGCAAATGCATTTTG
Organism: Scyliorhinus canicula; assembly: GCF_902713615.1. Lineage (NCBI taxonomy): Eukaryota > Metazoa > Chordata > Chondrichthyes > Carcharhiniformes > Scyliorhinidae > Scyliorhinus > Scyliorhinus canicula. The sequence goes on from NC_052156.1 coordinate 133,733,452, forward strand.
CATAAAGTTCAATCAGGAGAAATAGTAAAGGTTAAATGAAAAGTTTGACCTATAAAAAATGTGTTGCTGACATGAGATCAGCTTCCCTCCCCCCATCTGCATTCCCAAAACATACGGAAAGGCCCAAGGCGAAGGTCACGTTAAAAAAAAAACGGGCCTATCCAGGTTAAACATCACCTTTTCCTCATTTAGCTTGGATTAGATAAATACATTCCCCCCCAGGAATCACCAGGGTTGACGTGTACTTCACTATCCCAAAGGTAGCAAGAATTAACATGCCCTTTACTTATCTAATACACATTTAATACTGAACCTTACATCAGAACATGTAGAACTGTTTAATGTTATACCCCATTAATACCTATATTTTCTTCTTAAAGTAATTACAGGAGGCCTTGCAATATTGGCCCAATTAACAAAGTGAAGCACATGGAAGTTACATGACTGTACTTATACACCATTCTCCCTCGGTCTCATCTCAAGTAAAGCATTTTAAGGGCTACCCATGTTTGACCATGTGTGAATTAAATCCACGCTACCTACCGTCATTCAGGTAAGCACCCGACTGGATTTCACATAGGTTAAACCAACACTGGCCCAGCAAGGACTACATACCTAATTCTTACTATCTTAGGTCAACAGTTGTGGATTTGTAGATCCCTGTCCTCCAGGTCAAATGAGACAAAACATAGATGTTTACTTTGCTAGTAATTAATTTGGGATTTTTAGTCCTTTGAAAGTAAAGACATAGGGCCTGATTGCACCCCGCCCCCCCTCCCCCCCCCCCCCAATTCACCACCCCAGCATGTTTTCCAGCGGTGGAGCCAACTCGCCATTCGTTGGCAGTGGGATCTTCCAGTCTTGCTGATGTCTGCGGTGTTTTGTATAGCTCGCCCATCCCGCCATCGAGGAAGCCACCATGGGCTGGGGTGGGGTGGGTGGGGGAGGGGTGGGGGGGTGGGGGGTCACCTTCAGTCGGAACAGAAGATCCTGCCAGTGGGAAGGGCCAGAAAATCATGCTCATAATAATATATTGCAATTAAATTACTTTCCTTTGAAAATGCTTGCTGTTCAGCATGTATTTAGTCAAACGTTTCTGAGGCTTTTTTCTTCAACCTGACACGAGTTTGAAAAGCTTTAGGGGTTAAGACATAAATCCGTGCACACATCCACAGATAGATTCGCCAGACCTTCATTACTCATGTTGTCGCATGTCAAAGCCGCTTTTGGTAAGTGAAGTTTCTCTTATCCTGGTATTATTCAATAATTTAAAGTTTGCATCCTTAATATAATCAGAGCTATTCTAGCCTTGCAAAACTGGCTTCAAATGTCAAAACTACATGTGTCATGAATCTAAGTAGTTGTCATGACTACCAAAAATGGTATCTGCATGGAGCCCAGCTGGTTCAGGTTTTCTATTTTTTGTAATCCTTTGCTGCTTATGCCAAGTTGACATATGCTGCGAAGGCTTCCGCAGATAGATTTGCACTTGCTCTGGGGCAGCCCTGTCAGCTAAAAATTGCCCATGTAAACAGAAACTCTTTCAGGGTAAAACCTGAGTCAGCAGCTGGTGAGAAACAAGGCTTACATAGGCCGAGAATTAAAAGTGACACATAAGCCCCCAAATCCCAAACAGGGTGATTCCATGACAAACTTAAAGTTATTGCACTGCAAAACTGAATTTGAAAACTCTCCGATAAAAGATTAATCTGATATCAGTTTATCTCATTGTGTGAATTTGTTGTGTTCAAGAAAGAGAAAAAGGCATGTTTATTTTTCAAAAAGTCATTTGGCAGTACAAAGCTTGAGTATTGCAGAAGAAAGAGACTTGTTGAAGCCTTTCATCTTGCATTCATCAGAGTGCGACACAAGAATATTGGTAAAAGGGGAAACAACAATTTATACTGTACAGGATGGAAGTGCTGATTGGTTTGCAATAGATTAATAGAGGCCATGGAGAATGCACCAGGTGACTGACAGTTAACTGCCAACCATTATTTGAAATTTACGTGTGGCATGGTAGCACAGTGGTTAGCACTGTTGCTTCACAGCACCAGGGTCTCAGGTTCGATTCCTGCTTGGGTCACTGTGCGGAGTCTGCATGCTCTCCCATGGGTTTCCTCTGGGTCCTCTGGCTTCCTCCCACAATTCCCGAAAGACGTGCTTGTTAGGTGAATTGGACATTCTGAATTCTCCCCCTATGTACCGAACAGGCGCCGGAGTGTGGCGACTAGAGTATTTTCACAGTACCTTCATTACAGCGTTGATGTAAGTCTATTTGTGACAATAATAATTATTCTGTCTACACCTCTGCCTCAGGAAGGCAGACAGCATTGTCGGAGACCTCTCACACCCAGGCTTTGCCCTCTTCCAGATGCTTCCATCAGGCAGAAGATACAGAAATCCGAAGACCCGCGCATCCAGACATAGGAACAGCTTCTTCCCCACAGCTACTAGACTCCTCAATGACTCTCCCTCGGATTGATCTATCCCTGTAAGAACTCTATTCACGACGCCATATGCTGCTCTTGCTCATGTATTGCTTGTTTGACCATTGTTCCACACTGTAACCAATCATTATTTGTTGATTACCATTTGTCAATGTACTCTGTCGATTATTCTTTTGTCTACCATGCACGTACGGTGTATGTTCCCTTGGCTGTAGAAAAATACTTTTCACTGTGCTTCAGTATATGTGACAATAAATATCAATCAATCAATCAATCAATCAAATCAGGCAATATGAACCTAATTGGTCAGAGCATTGCCCTGGGGAATGAAACAGCAAATGGCCGTCACAAATTTTGTTTAGCTGCAACAGGCACAATGCATGTACATGTTCTGTCTGCAAAGAACATGGCACTGTGCATGACTAAATGAGCTTCCAGTATATGCAAATACTCCAAACTGTGAGCCTGACTGACAATCTTAAACTCGTTGTCAGCATAATTCTGAGAACACTAAGGACTATTTAGAAAATGTTGTCCAATCATCGAATCAAATATAATTTTGGACACTGCGTTTTGAGTTCTGCAGGCATGGGTACCTTGCCCACTGTGAGCAGCGGCTGGGACACGCTGTTTGATGTGATCCACCAGTTTTCGGGATGTACAGTCTTTATATGCAGTATAAATTGGTATTTTTCACTTATATCAGTATTCTTGTGTAATGTCCTGATAAAAAGCTTTGACATGTCTAATTTATGTTTCAATTAAGTTAATTCCTACATATAATTAAAGCTGCAATTTGACAGTATGATAGTGGAGTTTTTTTCTCAGGGTACGGGGTTTCAACCATCGGCTAGGGAGCTAAAATTGCCTCCTTTGGGAAAGGCCTTCCTCATTATGAGTCAATAATCAGGCAATTAACAAGCTCCAGGTGGGCCTTCAAAAAAATTAGGACCCTGGGGGTGGCAAGCCCTGGTCGCCAAGAGCTGCTGGCCAATCAGAGGCTGACTGCTCTTTTGCTCAGCACTGCCCTCAAGGAGACAGTTGCTGTTGCCAGAGCAACAACCACTGGAGGCCCAGGATCTTGGAGCAACCCAGGCCCGTGATCAGTGGTAGTGAGAGGGATTTCACAGGGTGGGGTCCTGAAGGATGGGGGGGGGGGGGGGAGGGGGTGATTCTTAGCAGGACCCGCCTAATAATGCCAGGGGACAAAAGATTGCCACTCGGAGATCACAAGCAATCAACACAGGTTTGCTTGTCTGCTCCCTGCTTGGCAAGAGAAACACCTGCTGCAAGTTTAATACCAGTGGTGGCGTGATGAGGCATTTAAGTGAGCATTATTTGTCCACTTAAAGGCCTCAATTGGCAGGAGGGTGGGAAGGCCACCTATGGACCTTCCCACTACTGACTTAATCAGGGTGGATACAAGAAAGTGGTGGGGTCCTCAGTTACCTCATGATCCTCCCCACCTTCAAATTCACGATGGGATAGGGATAAAATACCACCCGAAGTGCATGCAACATTACAGAGATGAAAAAATAGGTAACATATGAACTATTTGAACTGTCTAAAGATTGAGTTCAAAAAAATTGAGTGGTATTAATAGCTATGGAGCAGCAAAGAGCAAACAGAATACTGAACTATTTTACTGTCAGTAGAATATTAGACACAGGATGCCATGCTGAAAATGTAGAAACCTCTGATCCAAGCAATGGCTAATCAAATGTTTATCACTGGGACTTGAGGGCAATCCAATCCTGTAAGGACAGAGAAAGACCTATGAAGCTAACCTCTTATTTTGGAAAACTGAGTTATGATGACAGACAGGAAAATCTCCACCTCGTCAACTTTGAAAGGAGACAGCTGAGAGGGGATTTCACAAAATAGTTAAAGATCTCGGAGAGGGAAATCCAGAGCACTGCTCCAAGGTAAACCTTCACAGTGGGATCAAGAAGCATATGTTCAAACTCGTGAAAGGTAAAAATAGCACCAATCTTATGAAATGCTTTGTGCGAAGAATAAGAAGCACATTGACTGAGAGTTTGAGTAGGATTTCTTTTGTACTTTTCTTATTCATGCACGGAATGTGATGATTGATAGCAAACCCAACATTTATTGCACACCCCTAATTCTCCTTTAGAAGGCTGTGGTGGGCTATATCCATGACAAACTTGTGGTTTGCTAGGCCATTTCGAAGAGCAGCCAGAAGCTAACCACATTCCTGTGGATGTAGAGTCCTATATAGGTTAGATAAGAGTGGCAGATTTCCTTCCCTCCAGGATATCAGTGAAGTAGATAGATTTTAGGAAAATCTAATAGTTACAATGGTCACCACTGCTGATACGATCCTTTGATCCCAGATTTATTTAATTTGCTGAATTTAAATTCCTCTGCTCCACAGTGCAATTTGGACGCACGGTAGCCTATTCAGTTTTGCCCAATGGACTATTTGTCTGCTTAGCCACAATGCTACTGATTCCAATAAGTTGGAGGCAAAAGCCAATGGGCGGGATTCTCCATTGGCTGATGCCGAAATCGCGAAACGCGCTTGGGCTCCAACGCCAAAATCGATGCCCGGGCAGTGTGCGCGACGTCTTCCTCCTGGCACACTCTATGATTTCTGACTTGTTCGAGATGCTCCCGGCTGAGGGGTTGGCTCCTGGGCGACAGGGGTTATCCGCTGTGGTCGTGGCTGATGACACCATTCCAAAACAACAGACTGACATGGAGACCGAACAGGAGCGTGTCGAGTGGTCCTTCGGCCTCCTAAAGGTGTGGTTCAGCTGCTTGGACCGCTCCGGAGTGGCCACCCAGTATGATGTTGAGAGGGTCACCAAAGCATGGCAGCCTGCTGCGTCCTACATCGCGCAGCAGAAGGGCAATATGATGAAAGAGGAGGAACGCCAGGCCTCATCTGATGAGGAAGATGCGGAGGAGGGCGAGGGTGGGCAGATCATGGGGACCAGGCAGGCAAGGCGGGCCATACAAACGTGAGTGCCAGGGCCAATGCACACGGCTGCTCTGATCGCCTCCAGGTTCACCAACAGGGGGGAGCAGGGGGGGGGGGGGGGGGGGGGGGTAGAGGGGGGCAACTGGCCAGAAGCACAGACACCGCATCTCAACCCCACGCCCCTCATGCCCCTCTGGCTACCTAGCCTGCAACCTCCTCCCTGCTCCCTGATATATACCTGCTGTACTAAGGGGTGGGGTCCTGGGTTGGCAGTATCACCGGGTCAGGTCCATGGAATGGAGGATAATGACGACCTGCTCTGCAATCGGCTCTACTGCTCCGCATCGTAATACAATGTCTGACTCCTGCCCAAGGTAGCACTTTCCTCCCTCCATCTGGGTGATCCCTGCATGGGAGCTCACCATTCCATCACACAGTCCCATCATATCCCTGGGGACAGTGGAGGGCAGCGCCGGCCCTAGGGTTGCTGGCGCCCCGGGCAAGCTGAACTTCGGCGCCCTTCGGGGGGGGGGGGGGGGGGCGGAGTGACTTGGTACATGATCGGGACCCACCGATCGGCGGGCCGGTCTCTCTGTCGGCAGGCCTCCTTTCTTCCACCGGCGAGCCTGGATCCATCCGCCATGTTTGTGCGGGGCGGCCTGGGGGCGGGCGGCCACCGCGCATGCGCTGGTTGGCACCGGCCCAACTGCGAGTCTTTTACGCGGCGCCCGGGTCTCTGGCGCCGGGTCTCTGACGCCGGTCACGCACTCCTTGATGGCGCCCCCTAGCACATGGCGCCCCGGGCGACTGCCCGAGTTGCCGGTACCTTGAGCCGGCCCTGGTGGAGGGGGGGCTGGGGGTGGAGTTGGGAGCACGGGCCACCCATAGGGCCCTTCCATCACCCACTCAACGTCCGCCTATATCCTCTCTCTCCCCCCCCCGGCCAACCCAGACCACCCCACCCCTCAGACAGAGCACTGAGGCAGGGTGTAACAGTGGTAAAGGTGTTTACTGTGAACAAATATATACAGGTTTATGCCCTAGTTCCTAGAACTAAATAGTGCTCAGCACTCATTCCAACCTAACTGGTCGCTACTTTTCTGGCCATACGGGCCCTAACGCTCTGTCTGGGTGGATATCCAGGCAGTACAGCAGGAGTGTGATTCCCGCCCTGCAACAAGGGTCCCAGTTGACGAGCGTCTTCTGCGGCAACAGGTGGCACGGTGCTGCCCTGTTCTGCCTGCTGCCCACGAGATTTGCCAGGGACAGGAGGGGGAGTCTGAGGTGCTGCGGTGTTCCGGCACCTCCCCTGCGGGAGTCACCGGCACGTGCCCCATCACCTCCTCCTCCATTGGGGTGCCCGATGGCCACCAGGCTACACCATGGGACAGGGGTGTGAGCGGAGTTATCCCCTGAGGCTCCCCTGACACCTGGCATTGCCAATCCTGGAGGCCCGCTCTGGTCTCGACCAGGTTCTGCATGCTCACGGCCATGGAGCACAAGGAGTGAACTATCTCATCTGGGACTGCGCCACATCACGCTGTGACTGTGCCACCACCTTCTGCGTTTGTGTCACATCAGACATTGACTGCACCATCTCCCTCTGGGACTGGACCACCTCCCTCTGTATAGGGCAGTGTCTGGGCAATGCCGCCGACGTTATCAGCCATGGCCTGCTGTGGACTGGGCCAAGCTAAGGAGCGCCACTGCAATTTGCAGGTGGCTTTGGGACATGGTCGCCTGTGTGGCGACAACCCTGTCCTGGGCCATAGCCACTGCCTGCACAGAATGCCCAAGGCCTGGGACATGCTAATCCATAGCCAAAATTGCCGCCCTAAATACCTCTACTGTGGAATCCACTCATGCGTTGTTGGCCTGGGTGGCATGTATTGTTGGCACCATCTCCTGCAGGTGCTGGATGCTTGCCGACAACCCCTCATGTAGTCCCTGGCTCTGCGACTGCATCTTCACTGTGCATAGGACTGTCGGTTCCAGAAGCCCGAGGCCTGTCTGGACAGCAGCTAATTCCTCGGGTCGGCCTGCCCTCTGACCTCCGGTCCCTCAGGAGTCCCTTCCTCCACCTGCTGTACTGGTGGGTCAACTGGGTTGTGCACACGAGAGAGTGTCACAGGAGCCTCTCCACTCACGTGGCCAACTGAGGTGAGTGCCTCTTTGATGGTGGAGGGTATTGGAGACGGCTGTGACGGAAAGACAGTGTCACCACCCAACCCGAGCTCTGGGCTGTCCCAAATCCAGGGCGGAGGGCTGGTGTCTGAGGTGCTCTCATTACTGCTCAGCTCACATGGGGGTCTCCAGCTGTGGCATTGTCTGGGGGTTGGGGGCGCCAGATGGACCCACCCCATCTCTAGCAGATCCTGCAAGACACAAGAGACATGATTGCACCCCGGGCCAGGGGGGAGTGGGGGTGATGTAGGCAGATGATGTGGGTGGGGGTGAGGGTGGTGTGGGGATGGTGTTGGGGGGGGGGGGGGAGTTGACACACGTATCACAGGGAACCGCAACTCAGCGAGCTCCACCTTGGTGACCTCCCATTCCTCCGGGCCTCCAACCGGGTCTAGGGCTCTCTGCTCTGCCATAGGGAGGGGCTGCAGATTCATCGATCCCCCTCTTGTCTCCTCCCGCTCCCGACAGTTGTGAGCGGCCTTCTCCTGGCGGAGGGGGGGAACACATAAAAAGACAGCGTTAGACAGTCTGACGCATGCAGCCCAGGGGGTGGGTAGATTATGGCCTCAGTGGCCAGGTCACCCGGCCATGGCAGCCAGTATAGGTACCCGCATGTGCTGCAGGGTAGATGTTTCACTTTCCTTTGGTGGGGGAGGTAGGGTTGGGGGTGTGTGGGAGGGGGTTAGTGCCAGGAGCACACTGCTGCCTACTCATCCTGGCCGCCCTAAGGAGGTTGTGCAGTTTTGTCCAGCATTGCTGGCCTGTCTGGACGGTGTTGCCCACGGCGCTCAGGGCCTCTGCCACCTGCACCCAAGCACGACGAACGGCATTAGCTGGCAGCCTCCTTCCCGGGCCAGGGTACAGGGTCATCCGCCTCATCCTCCACCGCATAAAGGAGGGTCTCAAGCTCACCATCTGTGAACATCAGGGCTGCTCTCACTGCTGCCATCTTGTTGGCTGGGATGGTGTGTGGGGGAGAATTGTTTATATGGGCCGCAGCTTTTTAGCCTTTGGATTTCAATCGCGAAACTGGTGAATCCAGCACAGTTTCCCATTCGAATCGATGTGTTCCATGTCGTAAAAGTCCACGGATTCTTTGTTGCCGTCAACATTTAGTCTCAGAAACGGAGACTCCTGCCCATGGAGTCGTTTCGGAGATAGATATAGAGCATCCAGTGCAGAAGTGGCCATTCGGCCCATCGAGTCTGCACCAATCCACTTAGGCCCTCACTTTACCCTATCCCCTTAACCCAATAACCCCTCCTAACCTTTTTGGACACTAAGGGCAATTTATCATCGCCAATCCACCTAACCTGCACGTCTTTGGACTGTTGGAGGAAATTGGAGAACCCGGAGGAAACCCACGCAGACACGGGGAGAAGGTGCAGACTCCACACAGACAGTGATCCAGCGGGGAATCGAACCTGGGACCCTGGTGCTGAGAAGCCACAGTGCTATCCACTTGTGCCATCGTGCTGCCATATTTTATGAGACGGTGTGCTTTATTACACAGATGAGACAAGATGGGCTGAATGGCTTTTCTGATCTGTTTGTTTTGAGGTCTTGTGACCAAAGGAAGTTGGGAAACTTTAAACATTACCTTCAAATGTTCAGATCACAACGAAAGCCAAAATGTAGAATTGGTGTAATTGTGTACTTATGTCCAGTTGGCATTTTTCAACTGTAGTTTTTATAACAGCAACTACACACAAAGCTTTATGAGGCAGGACACCAGGAAAATTATGTACATCCAGATGCATTGAGAGTCACTTCTGTGGGAAATGTTATATCATTAATGACAGCTTCTGAGCCACATGTGAGTTCCTATGTAACTACACACAACTGACATGCTGGGCGGGATGCTCCCCTACCCGGCGGGGCGGGGGTCCCGGCGTAATGGAGTGGCATGAACCACTCCGGCCTGGGGCTGCCCCAAAGGTGCGGAAGTCTCCGCACCTTTAGGGGCCAAGCCCTAACATTGAGGGGCTAGGCCCGTGCCGGAGTGGTTGGCGCCCCGCCGGCCGGCGGGAAAGGCCTTTGCCGCCCCGCCAGCCAGGGCTGAAGGGACGTCGCCGGCCGGTGAAAGTCTGCACATGCGCCGGAGCATCAGCGACTGCTGACATCATTCCCGCGCATGCGCAGGGGAGGGGGTCACTTCCGCCTCTGCATGGTGAAGACTATGGCGAAGACGGAAGGAAAAGAGTGCCCCCATGGCATAGGCCAGCCCATCGATCGGTGGGCCCCGACCGCGGGCCAGGCCACCGTGGGGGCACCACCCAGGGCCAGATCGCCCCGCGCCCCCCCCAGGACTCCGGAGCTCGCCCGCGCCGGCTGGTCCCACCGTTAAGGTAGGTGGTTTGATCCACGCCGGCGGGAGAGGTATGACAGCGGCGGGACTTCGGCCTATCGCGGGCCGGAGAATCGCCGGGGGGGGGCCCGCCAACCGGCGCGGCGCGATTCCCGCCCCCGCCGAATCTCTGGTGCCGGAGACTTCGGGACACGGCGTGGGCGGGATTGACGCCGGCCCCCGGCGATTCTCCGACCCGGCGGGATCGGAGAATCCCTCCCGCTTTCTTTATACAGGGTGCTTAGAAAATCCCTAAACTAATGAACAGAAATTCCCATCCAATTTAGCTGTCAATACCTTTATTTCCTTCTTCAGGCAGGCAACAGAAAAATCCCTTTCAAATTAACTATTTAAGCATTGCATAAAGGCAAATCAGTGGTTCAACATTTTGGTTATAGTTAATGATCAAATGTGCATGCTACAAATCTAATCACAAAAAAAAACTCTGGAGAAATAAATATAGGCTAGGAAATTTCCCATGGCCTTGCTCACGGTCAATCAGAGGATTTTCTGTTTGGTAACAATCGCAGAAATTGTCTTATGTAGGGAATAATATTGGCTCTTTGGACTTACAGTGACTGAGCAATTCAAATCCCATTTTTAATAAAAGGTATTCTGAAGCTTTTACCAGTGCTTTGGGGATTTAATTCCACAACTCAGTTCATTATTTTGTGGGAAACCTATACTCATGCAAGCGCAAATGGAAAAGGCATTTCAGGAAACAGCACACGCCCAAGGGCCAGTTCAAGTCCTATCTCAGGTCCCTCATGGTTGTTCAGTGTGTTGGGACATATTATGTACCATTGATATCCTGCTACACAGGACAGTGTGGAGATTTTTATGTCACAGTTGAAAACATCAATTCCAAAATACATTGAGAGTTAAACAGAAAACAGATGGCAAATGTGTTTCTCGATGACATCGCTGCAACTAAAAGTTAATATGTAGGTACGTGAGGACATTAAGAAGACAGATGGTATTTATTGCAATTATGTTGGAGGAGGAGAGTAAGGAAGTTTGGCTGCAATAGGGAGTTAGTGAGACTACACCTGGAGCACCGTTTACAGTCTCGTCTCCTTACCTAAGGAAAGATATACTTGCCTCAGAGGGAGTGCAATGGAAGTTCACCAGATTGATTCCTGGGATGAATCCTATGAGACGAGTTTGACTGGAATGGGACAATATTATCTATAATCTAGACGAATGAGAGGTGATCTCATCAAGATGTGCAAAATTCTTTGATGGTTTGGCAGGGTAGATGCTGAGCGAGACTCGGGGCGGGATTCTCCATGTTCTCCAGCCAGAGCTGAATTGCACCTGATTTGTGCTCACGCTGGAAATGCAAATCAGGAAGCGATTCCCAATCCTCAATCATGCAAATCTTTTGCACAGCGAGGATTACAAGAAATTCCCTGGGAAATCACGCTATCAGGCTGCCATTTTGGAGGGTCTCTTTAATTAGGGAGTTTCTGGTGAAGGTGCAGGTGTTTAGTTGGGAAGCGGGGGGGTGGGGGGTAGGTCTTGCATTGTGGGGGGGAGGGTGGCCTCCCCGATGGACCTCGAGGGCAACTCCCTTCAAGATGTACCCTCTTTGCCCAGCGCAAGGTCCACTGCGTCAGCTATACACTTATCAGGACCGGCAATGATTCTCGCCTTGAGGACCGGAGAATCACGAGGGCTCAGAGAATACGGTGCCCGGCCTGTTATTAGGATGCAAATGGGTCTTAATTATCTATTTGCATCATCTCACTGGCGCATGACGTGAACGTCGATCCCGACGCCAGCGGGTGACCGGAGCATCGGAAACCGGATGCCAATCCCATTTTTTCCCCGATGCTGGATTCTCCGCTGCATCAGGAACTCTGCAACTGGTGACAGGTGGCCGAGAGTAGAACAAGGAGGTTAGCAATTCAGAACTTTTACTCCAAAGCTTGTGAATGCTTGGAATTCTCTACCTCAAAATCCTCTACGGTGCATATTCTGTCATTGAGCATATTCAAAACTGAGATGGATAGATGCTTGGGCTCTAAGTGAATCAAGGGATGGAAAAGGAGAGTTGAGGTAGAAGTTCTTGCTGAATGAAAGCATTTTTGAGGAACGGACTGGCCTACTCCTGCTTTTAGTTCTTATTTTATGTTCCAGCATTTTCCACACATTACAACAATAACAACTTAGGTTTATATAGCACCTTTAGCATAATGGAACATCCCAAGGCATTTTACAGGAGCATTATAAGTCACCAGGCCACATAAGGATGTATTCGGTCAGATGTCCACAATCTTGGTCAAAGAGGTGGGTTTTAGCAGATGGAGGAAAGCAAAGCAGAGAGGTGTAAGGAGGGAATTCCAGAGCTTTTAGGGTCCAGGCAACTGAAGGCACAGCAATCAATGATGGAGCGAAACGAAATGCACAAGAGGCCAAAATTAGAGGAGCATTGATATCTCAGAGGGTTATGGGGTTGGAAGACATTAATTCAGTTATCATTTAAAAATAAAGCTTTTCACATTTAATAAGTTACCTAACTGTGGTACAAATGAAATAAAGGATCCAGTGGTAACATGTAAGTTAAACTTCCAGCACAGTGCACATCAGCCATCAGGTTACTCTATTTGTGTTTTATAACTTTGCATATCAGTTTCATTTTCAAATACCCTGGGTGGGTTTCTCCGTCCCGCCGCGCCACATTTACGTTTCACCCCGCCGGCAGGATGCTCCGTTATGCCGGCGGTCAATGGGGTTTCCCATTGTGGGGCAGCCCTGATGTACCATCAATTGAACGCGAGACGAGTTGCTGAACAAAAGTATGGCTTTAATCTACTAGATGTTAGCCCTGCTGTCGATTACAGTAGAGGGACAACCGCCTGGAGTACTGGGTATTTATACCCCGCCCAGGAGGCGGGGTTAACTCAGCCTCTCGACCAATCGGGGAGCCATCACATGATTGGTCTCAATCAACCGGTCGAGAGGCACATGACCGACCAGGGCCAATAGTAAGCCGGTGTTCTGCACCAATGGCAGGCAGCTATGCTCATCATACCACCACAAGCCTCACATCGTCGGGAAATCTCCGGGCTGCCGGCTAAACGGGGCACCCCGCCGGCGGAGTTCTTTATATCATCAGTTGCATTGTATAATCATGAAATACCACAGGGTAATTTAGCCGCAGTGATTTCATGAGTGCATTAGCAAATCAACTTACATGGGCTGGGATTTTCCGGCTGTTTCCACTGGCAGGATTTTCTGGTCCCACTCATGGCCAACCCCCACTGAGGGTCTCCCAGGGGGCGAGGGATGCATGAAAATGGGAAACCCTGTTGACAGTGGCGGGACCAAAAGATCATGGACGGGATTCTCCGTTCGCTAGCCATGTGTTTCTCAATGGCACGTCGGTCGCTAGCAGTGGGATTCTATCTTCCCGCTGCTTATCAATGGGGTTTCCCATTGTACCCATGCGATGCTGCTGGGAATCCCTGATGGATGGGTGCGCTGATGGGAAAAGTGAATGGCAATGACTGGAGAATTCCAGCACATGTACTTTATACATTTAGTGTAGTTATATATATATATATACACACAATTATGTACTGATTTAGTTCTACAGCATCTCACAGTCCTAAAGGTTTACAACAATGGTATCAGACCAACAGAGCTAAATATTAATCTCGTGATGGTGAAAATCAGGGAATAATGATCAACTATCCTTTCTACGTAGCCTCTGATTGAGACACGTTGTGATCTCTGCAGAGACTGATAACTTTCAAAAAGAAATTCAAACTTCCAGCTAATAGCTGAAAGGATGACACAATAAGAGTTCATGTTTTACTGTAACAAAAGGCTAAAAGTACTTATTTTAAAACTTCATTTATGGGATGTGGGCATTACAGGTGGGCATTTATCGCTCATCACTAGTTGCTCTCAGAAGGTGGTGGTGAGTTGCCTTCTTGAACCATTGCAGTTCTTGAGGGGTAGGTACACCCTCTATGCTGTTAGGGAGGGAGATCCAGGATGTTGACCCAATGACAGTGAAGGAACGCCAATATATTTCCAAGTCAGTGTGGGGAGTAACTTGGAGGGGAACTTCTAGGTGGTGGGGTTCCCAGGTATCTGCTGCTCTTGTCCTTCTAGATGGTAGCGGTTTTGGGTTTGGAAGGGGCTGTCTAAGAAACCTTGCTGAGTTACTGTCGTGTATCTTGTAGATGGTACACACTGCTGCCACATTTCGTTGTTGGTGAAGGGTTTGAATGTTTATGGAAGGGGGAGCAATCATGCAGGGTGCTTTGTCCTGGATGCGTCGAGCTTCTTGAGTGTTGGAACTGCACTCATCCAGGCAAGTGAAGAGTATTCCATTGCACTTATGACTTGTAGATGGTGGGCAGACTTTTGGGGGTCAGGACGTGAGTTACTCGCCACAGGATTCCTAATCTTTGACCTGCCCTGGTAGCCACTGTATTAATATGGCTAGTCCAGTTCAGTTTCTGATCAATGGTAACTCCCGGAATGTTGATTGTGGGGGATTCAGCGATGGTCATGCCATTGAATGTCAAGGGGCGGTGGTTAGATCCTATCTTGTCAGAGATTGTCATTGCCTGGCATTGTGTGGCATGAATGTAACTTGCCACTTGTCAGCCCATGCCTGGATATGGTCCAGCTCTTGCTGCATTTGGACATGGTCTGCTTCATTATCTGAGGAGCTGCGAATGGTGCATTGTGTAATCATCTGTAAACACCCACACTTCTGACCTTATGATGAAAGGGAGGTCATTAATGAAGCGGCTGAAGATGGTTGAGCCCCTAGGACCCTACCCTGAGAAACACCTGTAGTGATGTCCATGATCTGAGATGATTAATCTTCAACCCCCACAACCATCTTCCTCTGTGCCAGATATGCCTCCAGCCAATGGAGAGCTTTGCCCCTGATTCCCTTTGACTCTAATGTAGCTCAGGCTCCTTGATGCCATACTTGGTCAACTACTGCCTTGATGTCAAGGGCAGTCATTCTCACCTCATCTTTGGCATTCAGATCTTTTGTCCAAATTTGAACAAAGGCTGCAATGAGGTCAGGAGCTGAGTGTGGCTGGTGGAACCCAAACTCAGCATCCGTGAGCAGGTCATTGTTGAGTAAGAGCCACTAGATAGCACTTTTGATATCTCCTTCCATCACTTTGCTGATGCTGGAGAGAAGACAGATGTGGTGCTAATTGGCTGGGATGGATTTATCCTGTTTCTTATGTACAGGACATGCCTAGGAAATTTTCTACATTGCTGGGTAGATGCCAGTGCTGTACCTGCTTGGCTAGGGGTGCAGCAAGTTCTGGAGCACAAGTCTTCTGTACTATTGCCGGGATATTGTCAGGGCCCATATCCTTTGCAGTATCCAGTGCCTTCAGCTGTTTCTTGCCATCATGTGGAGTGAATCTTATTGGCTGATGACTGACATCTGTGATGCATTGTCCACCACCATTCACAGCTGTATGTGGCAGGACTAAGAGCTCAGCTATGATGCGTTTGTCGTAGAATTGCTTAGCTCTGTCTTACTTGCTGCTTATGCAGTTTGGCACACAAGTAATCCTGTGTTGTAGCTTTACCAGGTTGACTTCTCATTTTTCGGTATGCCTGTTGTTGCTCTTGGTATGCTCTCCTGCACTCTTCTTTGAACCAAGGTTGATCCCATGGCTTGGTGGTAATGGTAATGTGGAGGATATGCTGGGCCGTTAGGTTGGAGATTGTGGTTGAAGACAATTCTGATGGCCCACAGTGCCTCACGGATGCCCAGTTTTGAGTTGCTAGATCTGTTCAAAGTCTATCCCATTTAGCACGGTGCTAGTGGAGGGTATCCTCAATGTAAAGACAGGACTTTGTCTCCACAAGGACTGTGCGGTGGTCACTTCTACCAATACTGTCATGGACAGATGCATCTGCAGCAGGCAGATTGGTGAGGATGAGGTCAAGTATGTATTTCTCTCTTGTTTCCATCATCACCTGCTGCAGTCCCAGTCCAGCAGTTATGTCCTCTGGGATCCGGCCAGGTCATCTTGGTGATGAAGTCTCCCACCCAGAGCATATTCTGTGCCCTTGCCACTCTCAGTGCTTCCTCCAAGTGGTGTTCAACATGGTGGAATACAGATTCATCAGCTGGTGGTGGCTGTTATGTGGTAATTAGCAGAAGGTTTCCTTGTCCTTCAGCGACTGTTCCACCATGACACCCAGGTCTCGTTGCACTTCCCCTTTTCCTAAACTGCCACCATTCAGATAATAATCTGCCTTCCTGTTATTGCTACCAAAGTGAGTAATCTCACCTTTACCCACACTGTATTGCATTTAAGCTGAAGCCATGAGACTTCATGGGTCCAGAGTCGATGTTGAGGACTCCCAGGGCAACTCCCTCCAGACTGTATTTAAAATTTTAAATTCAGCAGAGGAGGACAAAGGGTTTAATTTGGAAGGGAAAAATAGAATACAAGAGTAAGCTTGCAGAAAACATAAAAACTGACTGCAAAAACTTCTACAGGTATAGGAAGAGAAAAAGACTGGTGAAGACAAATGTAGGTCCCTTACAGGTCGAATCAGATCAATTCATAATCAGCAACAAAGGGATGGCAGACCAGTTGAACAAATACTTTAGACCTGTCTTCACTAAGGAGGACACAAATAACCTTCTGGAAATACTGGGGGGCAGAGGGTCTAGCATTAAGGAGGAACTGAAGGAAATCTTTATTAGTCAGGAAATTGTATTGGGGAAATTGATAGGATTAATACCCGATCAGTCCCCAGGGCCAGATGCTCTGCATCCCAGAGTACTTAAGGAAGAGGCCCTAGAAATAATGGATGCATTGGTGATCATTTTCCAGTATCTACAGACTCTGGAAGTGTTCCAATGGATGGAGGGTAACTAATGTAACCCCACTTTTTAAAAAAGGAGGGAGAGAGAAAATGGGGAATTATAGACTGGTTAGCCTGACATTGGTGGTGGGGAAAGTGCTGGAATCAATTATTAAGGATGAAATAAATGAGCATTTGTAAAGTGTGGACAGGATCAGTCCAAGTCAGTATGGATTCACTAAAGCGAAATCATGCTTAACAAATCGTCTCGGATTTTTGGAGGATATGACCAGGAGAGTGGACAAAGGTGAACCAGTGGATGTTATGTATCTGGACTTTCAAAAGCCTTTTGACAAGGTCCCTCGCAAGAGGTTAGTGAGCAAAATGAAAGCTCATGGTATTGGGGGTAATGTATTGATGTGGATAGAGAACTGATTGGCAAACAGGAAGCAGAGACTGGGAATAAATGGGTTCTTTTCAGAGTGTCAGGCAGTGACTGGTGGGCTACCGTAGGGTTCAGTGCTGGGACCCCAGCTGTACACAATAGACATGAATGATTTGGACGAAGGAATTGCATGCAATATCTCCACATTTGCAAATGACACTAAGCTGGATGGCAGTGTGTGCTGTGAGAAGGATGCAAGGATGCAAAGAGGCTGCAGGGAGATTTGGCCAGGCTGGCTGAGTGGTCAAATACATGGCAAATGCAATACAGTGTGGGTAAATGTGAGGTTATCCACTTTGGTGGCAAAAACAGGAAGGCGGATTATTGTCTGAATGGTGGCAGTTTAGGAAAAGGGGAAGTGCAACGAGACCTGGGTGTCATGGTGGAACAGTCGCTGAAGGTTGGCATGCAGGATTCAGCAGGCAGTGAAGAAAGCTAATGCCATGCTGGCCTTCATTGTGAGAGGATCTGTGTGTAGAAGTCAGGATGTCTTGCTGCAGTTATGCAGGGCCTTGGTGAGGCCATATCTTGAGTGTTGTATGCAGCATTGGTCTCCTAGTTTGAGGAGGGACATTCCTGCTATTGAGGGTGTCCAGCAAAGGTTCATCAGATTGATTCCCAGATGGCAGGGCTGACATATGAAAAAAGACTGGATCGACTGGGCTCCGGAGTTTAGAAGAACGAGAAGGGATCTCTTGGAAACATATAAAATCCTGATGGGACTGGACAGGCTAGATGCGGGGTCACAGCCTAAGAATAAGAGGTAAGCCACTCAGGACTGAGATGAACTCCCTCGGAGAGTTGTGAAGTTGTGGAATTCTCTACCACAGAAAGCTGTTAGGGCCAGTTCGTTGGATATATTCTCATCCATGATCAGATGATATTTCTATTCAATTTCAGACAGCAATGCAGAGGAAAATAATGTTTGCATGTCAAAAGAATCGAGGGAAGGCAGCACGGTGGTGCAGTGGTTAGCACTGCTGTCTCATGGGGCCGAGGTCCTAGGTTAGATCCCGGCTCTGGGTCACTGTCCGTGTGGAGTTTGCACATTCAACCCGTGTTTGCGTGGGTTTCGCCCCCACAGCCCAATGATGTGCAGGGTAGATGGATTGACCACGCTAAACTTCCCCTTAATTGGAAAACAATGAATTGGGAACTCTAAATTTATTTTTTTTAAAGAACCGAGGGAAAAATTCTTGCAGCTGTATTTTTGCATGAATTCTGCTCATTTCCGACTGTAACTCTGACACAAACCCCAAGAAAATGGAGGAAACCCAGTTGTGTCATCCCTAGTATTGGATTGAAGTTCCACTTACAAGGTA